>NC_140771.1:97010779-98277654 GCF_044657685.1 Stegodyphus dumicola | reverse complement strand
TAAGTTATATAAAAATGTCGCAGAAATGCGAATGTTGAAATAAATGATGAAGGGTCCATACCACATAATAATTAATTAAACAAAAACTCAAATATTTCCCCTTTGTTTCAAAGGCATAAGACAGAATCGATGTGAAAATGAAATGTAAAACACAGAAAATGGACAACGAAATTATACATACGTCTCATAAAAGAGCAATTTATATAAAATTTCATTAGCTGTGTTCTAATAGAATGTTTGCATATATCGCCTCTTCATAAGACATACGTAAGGTCATTAGCTGCATCCTTATGTACGCAGCTAATAAACCATTAGAAGGCAGCTAATGGAACTACATGAATTCCGCTCTCTGAAGAAAACTATGTATGATTTCACTGTCCATTGCTTATGTTTCCTTTTTTATTTCTCAAAGCCCTTTTGTTTTCTGGAATTTAAATTAGTGGTAAATATGTAATCTGTTTATATTTTTTCTACGGTGTAGCATTCGTTTTTGCTCCTATATTCAATCCTTTTTTGCTATATATTTTTATTCCTTGTATGATATATGTATTCATGCAGCTAAACAAACGCTTTATTAATCTAATGTTCTATATTCAGGTTATACGTGCAATTTTGTATTATATTCTATAAACACTAAAATGTTTTACAAATACCAAATTACATCATGTTCAGAAAAATCATTCACGACATTAAAGTACATCTATCTTATTTTCACTGAGCACTTTTGATCTTTTTTTATTTAGTATAGTTATGGAACTGAAAATTTACTTTTGCTTTCCTAGATCTTCAGCATTATGTCAATGCTTGTTATACTAGTTATTTCGCGAATAAAAGTAAATAAACATATTGTTTCTAACTATTAAAATGAACATTTACCTCATTTTCTTTTCTTGACAAAAGCAGCAACTTTTCTAGCTCCAAAACTTTTTCTTGAAGCTGAAGAAAAGATATTTTAATTATTCATAGATATTTACATATTTCCTTACTTTTCATGTAATCTTCTGCATGCACGAATATAATTTTATTTAAATTTAACAGTTAGATTTTTTATACTACTACTTAAATATTTTAAACATTCTGTTGAAATAACGGAAAACTCTACCATATCTTCATTTATTACAGAAATCAAAGTTAAACCATTTGAAAACATTTTCTTAAGCAAAAATGCTCTATCTTTTCCAGTGCTATTTCAAGCATTTTCGGCTAATGATAACACATAATGATATTGCTATGAAGATATAAATTAACCGTTTGAGTCACGTAGCTGCTTGTAGAAGGTATCCTCCTTTACGTGTTTCTCATACAACTTCTCATATACAATTATACATTATTTACATTATACTATTTCATTACATTATACACTTATTCTTAGTGATGCCAAAAGTAAGATATTTCGTTTATTATATGCATAATTTCAATTACACATAGTTTTCTTCTCGATTTATTCACATTTTCGATTTCGTTTCTTTCCGCATTTCAAACAGTTTTTCCAAAAGTCAGTTCTGCCTTCCTCTACCATTTCAAAGTTGTACATATAAATACGAGGAAAAGAAGATAAGGAATACGTCATATGACACTCCGAGAATTTTTCTTAGGAAAAAGTTTAAATCTTCATCCTTCTTAATCGTCCTAAGAAAAAAATTTTATGTTCTCCAAATGATAAATGAAAAAACATATAGTCGTTCTTGCTTGTATATTAAATATTATACCTACTACTGTGCTTATAATTAACAAAATTTTAAATAGTAAATATTTAAATGTTTTTTAAAATGTAGATAGCGTTGTCAATAAATTAAAAGGAGAATCATAAAAATAATTCTATGTAATATCATTGGTGTACTTATTATGTAATAGCATTAAAATTTCTCAGATCAAATATATATCAAATTCTTAAACTTCAAATTTGTTTCTGTACTTTTTCATTTATAATCTTTCTCAGTTGTCTTCTGAAAGATGCATAAATGGTCCTTTACTCTCAGCTATGAAGGTCTCTTTGCGCTATTGTGTTTCCCTGAACTTTCTATTTCTCGGGATCCCGGACTTATTAAATTACTTGTCTTACTTTGTAACTTATCTAATCAATAACTAAATCTCTTATTGAGACTCGAGACCACCCTTTCGGAAATTCTTGAGAAGCTTCAGATTTTAATATATATTAATTAAAAAAGCACAAAATTTAATTATATAAGGTAAAGTATAGAAACATGATGCAAAACAAAAGGCGAAAATATTGGATTATTATATATTTTTAATCTAACATTTTTATTTACGTTGTTGTTGTGACTTATCTCATATGTCTGACAGTAAGATCAGAACAAGCACTCTAATTCCATCATGGCAAGGAGTGCAAAATTAAGCCTGTCGTTGGAAATAGCCTTGAGCAGCATACAGATGACATTACGCCTTTTCCAGTTCCGCCCCGAGAAGGAGACAAATCCACCCACCCCTCTTCCCCCACCACAATCTCTCAAGAGAACTTTCGGCTCGCCGCATATTTAGAGTGCGGCCATGCCGTTCAGATACTATACATCTACAAAACCAAAGCCTTCTCCGGGATTCGAAACCCGGCCCTTCGGTACGGCAGTCAAAGTCACTAATCATTATCCCGGTTAAGCAGCTTATTTACTTTACTTAACTTAATAGAATAGTATTTCTTCTTTTCCAAATTGTTGATATTTCTTACCGAATAAATGTTTTACTGATTTACTTGCTGAATGTGTTTCCATGCAAAAATTTATGAAAATAAAGAATTTCCTTCCTCTCATATTGTTTTAATGCAGATAAAAAAGTGCTCTTATGCGAAATAATTCATTTTTCAATATTTTTAAATTTCATAGCCACATATAGTATTCTTTGCCTCTAGAAGTGTCTTCTAGTCCTTCTTCTTTCTTTCTTTTTTTTTCCCACTGTCAGCTACATCAAAAATGAAACCTCGTGTTTGTAATAAAACTCTATAACAGCAATAAAGAGTGCAATAGTAACATATATGCTATTATGCTTGATGCCAATCGGGATAGTGGTTAGTGACGCTAACTGCTGTTGCGAAGGGCCCAGGTTTAAATGCCGGAAAAGGCATGGATGTTTGTAGATGTCTAGTGTCTGTGCGGTATGGCTGCACTCTAGTCGAAAGTCCTCTCGAGAGTTTGGAAATAGGGAAAGAAGGGTGGAAGACCCTCGGATCCGTCCCACCGGAGTACTCTCCATCAAAATTGTGGTCGGAACTGAGAAAAGTTGTACTGTCGTTGTACTATCATCTGTATGCTCAAGGCTGTTGTTAACGACAGGCGCAATCTTGCATTCCTCTCCACGATGAATTGTGTGGACTTCTTCTGATGTTACTGTCAAACAAGCGAGATAAGTCATAATAACCACTAAAAGTATCGGGAATGATTCATTTAAAATGTGCATGCGCAAGGAACCTTCTTACTCTCTTCACAATTTCTTACAACTTGAATCGTCATTTTGGAACAACATAATTCACTTCTGGTTACCGTTTACAAAATCAGTTCACTTCTAATGCATAAAGAAGTTTTTGTTTTGGCGATTTTCTAAATTTACGAAGTTAAGCAAAGAACATACAATCAGTTTTGTTTTCACAGTGGACTTTCTGCAACAAAATCTTTTTAATGATAGCACGGTAGTTGCAATTTCGAATAAAATTCCTGCTTATTTTAAAGAATTTACTAACTATTCATTTCTGATGACATTTCATAACATGAATCTTGAACAAAAATAATCAAATCATAAATGTTGAATGAAAATATCCCACTGATCAGCTGAAATCAGCTCATCACATTCCACCGTATCTGTATAACAAATTTGTTTTGCTTGATTTTTATCTCTTTTATTTTCATAATTAAGAAAAAAATCACGTGATTTGAACACTATCAAAATGACCAATAAAGAAAAATATCGCAACATAATTGCACAATAAATTCTACATAAGAACCTCTTTTTTTTAACTATTTTATAAAGTGCTGCTTGATACAAATATTCTAGATATAAATATTTCAAAATGCAAAAGAACTGGAATAAAATTATTTCCTGAAATAACACGTACATATAAGAATTTAAAAACAATAATGAAATTGAGAAAGCACATATGTAACATCTTGCTTTTCAATTAAATTTGTGAGAAATGGTGTGGCTCTAGTACAAAATTGTAGTTGACTAGAATTTTTGTTCAGCCTCAGGTGCAAGTTTCGAAAATTATTTAAGAAAAGAAAAAACTAAAAACAGAAAGAAAGAGTAAACAAGAAAACGAAAGCCAAAGCCATAAAGAAAGGGAAGACGTCTGAGTGGATAAAAATTAGGGAATGAAAAGTTCTGAAACAGAGCTTTCTATGTATTATTAGAAATCATACCTTTTCTCGGTCGGTAAATTTGACTGATTTTTCTTGTATGGGTTTCATTGAATTTCGTAGCATTGTTAACTCAGCCCTTGAAAATAAAAAAAATAATAATATATTGTAAGGCTATAAAGACACTAAATGAGATATGACAGAAGAATATTTTTATCTTTTATAATGCAGGCTTCATAAAAATGTACAAATTAAAAAACGCGCAATGGGTATTTTAACTTGAATTCCCTATCAATGCTGAAAACTTTAGAAATATAAGTAAAATTATTCAAAAATTAAGATGTCAAACAACAAATAAATTACGATGCAAAAACAAAGTTGAATTATAAATAAAATATTGAGAAACTTTTTGAAAAATTGAAAAATAACTCGCAGCATGTTATAGAATCCAAACTATAAAATAATTGTTTGCAATTCAAAAGGGAAAAAAGTGAAATTCAGATTTAATAAAAGCACTTAAAATTATAATTGAAACTGAATAGCCTATAAACGCGAAAAGTACAAGGGCAGAAGAAATTCTAATAAACATGTTCCATGGAAGAAGTTGTGGTGAGACAGTATTCCTACTAGAACTTTCTAAATTAATGGTAATTTTTGCTGACGTTATAATAATCCAAAATCCCGATCGTCTTTAGGCATTAACACTATCACTATATAATGCCAAAAGAACTTTTAAGTTTCAGAAATTATTAAAACAAATTATGTTAAAAAACTCAAATTTTCTAGTAGAAAAGGTAATTTTACATGTAAATATATTAAGTCATCATATGATACGAAGAAATGTGCAAACTTTTATGCACCGATATGTCATTCAGTAGAAAAATTATCGCGAATCCTAAAGAAGATGGCACTATTTGAATTCAAAGAACATTTCGTTTCACACTTGATTTTACATCAAGTTTTCATGAAAATATTGTTTAAATATTATCATTTTGGGTACTTTTAGAATAATTAAAATTCTCGTTTAAATGACAAAAGGGTTGAGAATTTTTTTCCAAAGAATTATGAAATGAATTCTTATCACATATGAATTTGAATATGCTTTAAATTATTTTGATTACGTTAAAATTCATGTTTCTTTGAACAAATTACTTAAAAATGTGTTAAATTGAGTTGCAATAATAAATTTTTAAAAGTTTCTGAACTTCTAAAGTTTTACTTTATTATAAAATTCATGTAACTTGATAAACTTGTCATATGTATTAGGTACTTGCATTAACTGCAATTAGTAGGCTCAAAATATATGATGGCAACTATTTTGAAGCAAACGTGTTCTGATAACGTATTTGTATCCTGTAATATTATTTTCGAGACAATAAGATCTGATAAAAAATTATTTAATCATGAAGTTGCAGTCATTTAAAAAAATATTTATTTAAGTTTTTAAGAAAAATTATCGATTCATTGAATTAACAGTACCGATGTTTTAATAAATTTAATTGTTAGCTATACATCAGTATTTTAAATTTCACGTTGGTTATGCTTCTTTAATTTGGTTAAAGTGTTTAAAAATTTTAAGCGTAAAGTAGGTTACTTGTAAAAATCAATTACCAAAGTGACATTATGGTGTGGTGTATTTAATTATGGCAAAGCACACTAGGGCTATCTGCCAAAGGGGAGGGATGCCTTTCGTGGAGGACTTTCTAAGGGAAACTGGCTCGTATACACGTTACACATGGGGAAAACCACGAAAACACCCATGCAGCCAGCCCGTTCGCGGGATTCGAACCTCGGACCGAAGTACCAGTGTTCAGCGACTTTACCGCTCGGCCCCAAAGTGACATTATGACAAATATAATAATGTCTGTAGCAATAATGAATTTGTTTAATTCCCTTGAAGCACAGAATTTTATTTTGCAATTAATTGCTATGTTTTGAAATTAATAAATACAGAAAAACAAAACTGTTTCGAAAAGGGAATTAAATATTAAAATAAAATGCGCTTGTTGATAAAAGCAAAGTATGGATCACAATTATTGTTCCATATCCGTTGAGAATAAAGTTACCAGAAAATTTACACGAATAGTACGGTAACCCTGTAATACAGAAAATTATTAATTTAATTTAATTCTGTGTATTACTGAAAAACATACAAAATTATCCAAATCAAAAATTACGTCAGTTAAACAAAATAAAATGTTCCTTTCTCAATGAAGCTGTTCATAGCGTTGATTAAAATATTTTGAAGCATTCATGTTTTAATATTAATATATTTTCGTTTAGAAAAGGGTGAGAGGCAAAAAATATATATATATATTTTTTGTAACGCTTATAAATCCAAACCAAAGAGAAAAGGAAACGGTATTGGTAATTTAAATCACCTCTAATAGATTAAAAAGCTGGCTTTCTTTTATTTGGACAAATTTAAAATATACGATATGTTTCAGAAATTAAATTTTTACAAAGATACTAATGTCAGGAGTCAGGAAATGTCAGGAGTCAGTACTAACATCAGGAAGTTACATTTATACTAATGTCAGAAGCTCTGAAGCTTTTGCTGCTCTGCCCAACTATTTGTTGTTTAAACTTTTAGAAATATTATTTTCTACATTATTGCATTATTATCATTTATGTGTTTTTGTGTTATTATTATATTTTATCTATGTATTTTTACGTTGATGCATGTATTGTATTATTGTTGTATCAAAGCTCCTTTGTACTAGTACTATTTTTACATGTTATTTTATTATTGTTATTACTGTGTTATTAGTAGCATGATTTATTTTCTTTTTAATAGTAACATGTAATAGTTTTATTATTTATGATTAAGCATTCTTATGACAGTAATACTTGTATTAATATATATATTCCTCATTCTCTCCAAGTCTAGATATTTTATGTATTATTGTTATATTATATCTTTTTTGTATTACTGAATTATTTACTTATTTCCGAAAGCCTCGTGGCATGCTTTGTTGAATATAAGGATTTTTGCATTAGTATTCTTAAAAAAAGTAATACTAATATACTTAAAATTAAATAACGAAATCAAAATATGCCTAAAAAATCAAAAGTTTGTAATGAAACCGAATATATGTTTGCACAGTTAAAGTATAAATAGCATCATATACCTCGATTCAACAAGTTTTTGTGTTAAAGTCTCAGTTTTCTTTTCGGCAAGAGAAATTAATTGCTGAAGATGTTGATTACAAATATCAAACCTCTTGATGATCGATTTTGCTTCTGCAACTACAGGAGAAAAAGACAGAAAACAAAAACTTACTGCAAACTGAAAGGAATTATTATCATTTTTCAAAACATATACTACCATATTCTTTTCAGTAAACAGCAGAAATTAAAAATGAGCAATTGTAAATTTAGTTTAAAATATTTTGAAGAATTAGCAATAAATCATGATCATGATTAGCAATAAATAAATGATCAGAAGTACTTGTTATTTCAGTATCTCTAAATTTGAAATCCGTTACAGAATTCTAAACAAATTTGAATTTTAAAAATATTGAGGAATTAAGAAGCATTACAAATAAATTTTAAAAACTCTTAGTGAAATATATTATATTTGAATATCTTATATTTGAAATAATACAGAAACAAAATTTGTTATCAATAAATAAGTTTAAATAGCAAAATTTCTTAAACTGAGTTAATCGTTTAGTTCAAAACTTCTGTTAATAATTTGGTCACAATGCTTAGATACATGTTATACAATTTTGTCTGGCAACTATGGAATACTAAATAAATGTCTATTTATCTATTATTTATTTCGTTAAAACCTTTGTTTCGTTCGCTATAAAAGAAGAAACTGGTACAATAGTGAAATATTATATGACCAATAAATTCTAACAATATACCATTCGTTTTTCTCTAAACATTTACGGAAATATCACTAAAGATAAACTGGAAAATTAAAGCTTAAATTATAGACGGATAATGACTATAGCCAACAATTTATAAATAGATGCAAAATTTAAACTTTTATGCAACTGAATAATATTAAAAATATGAGCATTTTAGTCGATCTCCATTGGGGCACAGATTCTAAAATATATTTATCAGTCGTAAAAATGTATTCCTAAATACAGAATAGATGGATTCATCAGAAAAACACATGATTATTCTGTTATCTTTCAAGCTTGTGTGCAATAGCATTCTACCGATTTTAGGTGTCACCTTTTAAAATTTTCTTATTTGCGCTTATCAGTGGTCGAGTGGATAAGGGTCTTGAACATTGGTAGTTCGATCAAAAGCGGCTGCATTAGAGCTTTCATGTTTTCTCTCATATGCAACTTGATTATGAGGCAGTTTTCTTCGAATAACCTTCACCAAGGCATACTTTCTCTTAGAAACATATCCCTAGTGTGCTTTATCGTCGAGTCTAAATTTTTGTTCAATTCGATACATTTGAAGCTGTAATGTTCACAGTTTTCTCGCAATTGAAAAAGAACATCCTCAAAAGTTTCTTGATTAGAGATGAAGAAATACTTTTCTGAGAATTTTTAATTCTAAATTTTACTCATATAATGCCCCCACAAAAAAGAATATGATTTCAAAACACACTTTAATTCTTCACAAAATGACGTTTATCTTGCTGGTGAAGTCAATAACAGGATGTCAAAATCTCTTCCAATAAAAGTCCTTAATTTCAGTTTGATGAAAATATTTTTAAAAATACATATGGTCTTTATCTCACTGAAAAATTACTATTGTTTTGCAGATAGGAAATTTGAAACTATGTTTACGTTATCAAATATTTATCGTTCTTTCTGTTTCATCTATGTTGCCTAAGGAAACTTTTCAACGCAAATATTTCAAAATGAACTTGTATGAAAATCTTATTCAAAATCTCATTTCAACACAAATAAAAATTCCACGCGGTTCGACCTTTCAAAATTACAAAAAATGCGAAGAATTATGTTTTGAAGCTATGCCAATATTTCAGCATCGAATTTTCCCGAAACTCTGATATTGCGAGAGAAAGCGTTAGCTATTTCCCGAAAAATAGTGACAAATAAGTATTTTTATATATAAATATATTTTTAGTATTCCTTTTTTGGGTGTATGTGTGTTTAAGAGATTACTGAGTCACTGTTTTAGTAATTAATGTGGTACAGTAATTTTGTTTATTTACAAATATATATTAAATTTGACTAATAACTTTAATTTATTAATTCCCGTAGATTTACAATTTGCTTTCATTTATCTTAATTTATTACCTTTCCAGGACTGTCAGTGACTTACTAAAATAACTTAAACATTTATTAAAGAGTTATTTTAGTAAGTCACTGTAATAGTATTTGTTTTCATTATATTAATATATAAATATGTTCAAAGTTCTAATTTTTAATTTTTAATTCAATAACCAATTAACTCTTTATTTTAATTTGGTTAATTCTCTTTGCTATACTAAAAATAGCAACTGTTTTTAATAAAACACTAAACTGCGTCATTTAGAAATGAATTGCTATTCATAGAATGCGATTTTTAAGTAGAGTTAATGATACAGGCACTTACATGATGTTTCATCCAATAACAATTTAAAATTTGAGAACGAAAATACAAAATTAGTCAATAGCTGTAAAACTAGATTAAACCATTCTGAACAATCTTTCATCTTGGATACGTCACATTTTCTCTCTCGCTTCTTTGTTGTCAACTGGCTTGGTGCATACTGTTTTTTCTTTCATCGAAATTGTTATAAAGAAGCAGAAGAGTAACAAATGTGATCAAGAAGAAACGCTCAGATTGCTCCCATTGCACTATGTAATTAAAGTTAAGAATTTTTCTCTCAAGAATAACAAAATATAAAATCTACGTGACAACTAACATCTTTAATGCAGTAAGTTTCTTCACTTCATACATGAAGTGCATCAAATATTAAATTATTATAGCAATTGCAGATGGAAGTATTCGTACCTAGAGGAAATCCCAATAACATCTTAGTTCTCATATATATATATATATATATATATATATATATATATCTTTTTGCTCACAGCAAATAAAGATAGTTGTTGCAAATCAACGACACCTAAGGTCATTCATTTATCCTTCTCTGTTATAAAAATGCTTCTTTCATTAGTACAAAGAAGTAAACTATTTCAAAAATTAATTTTAAGCCAAATTTATTTTATTTTTTAATAAGATGTTTCAATAAATGTTATATTAATTTAAAACTAAAGAGTTTCTACATAAATTACAATCCTTTCTAATATATATATCTTTCTTAATTTTGTTCGAATATTAAGAATTTTTTTTTCTATTTGTACTATTTTGCAAGCCAAAAAAAGCGAAAAGAAAAGGCATACGAAAGCAAACAGCTCCAGATCTTTGAAAATTTAAATCCTTTCTTTAGTGGAATTTCATTTTTATTTAATTTAATTTTCTGAGTTAGCTCAATCAGGTATTACTTTAATTTAAAAGAGAAGCGGAACACTTGTATGTTTTATAGAGCAAACATTTTTAAATTGTTTAATTTTTTTTTTTAATTTTAAACGTTAACTCTTCTTAGAAATGCTACACTGTAATATAAAATTTTAATATTAATTTTTTCATAGCGAGTTAAGTTATATTTTAAATCAATATATTTAAAGAAAGGAAGAGTACCGTCAGTCAACTTGAGAAAAAAGTAAGCTACGTTCTACTGCAGATGGCAATTAGAATAAAATCATTCTTACGAACTGGAAGTGCGTTAAAGAAAAAATGAGATATTGTTGATGTTTTGCAGTTTGCTCGTAAAATTTGGCTGAAAGCCTTATTGCAAAATTTTCTTGTTTCATTAACGTTTTATTCTAAGAGCATATTCAACTCGAGAACTTTATCAAAATCAAGTTGTAGGGACTTATATTTATTTCAACTAAAATTTAAATTTCAGACTTTTCTATAAGCCTTCATGTCCCTAATTGTCAGTGCCAGAATAGGTAAATGTTGTAGCGCACGGGAAGGAATGCAAATTTCTACATTGTAAGAAAGTATTTAAAAGCCGAGTTTCGGTAGGGGTTAGAGAAAGTTAGGCTTTAACCGCCACTTCTGTCGTAGGTGCTTTTTGCTTATTGCTGGTTCAGGTGGCTTAAATTGTATTTATTTGCTGCCACTACCTTCGAAGGGGGATTAAGTTATGGGATCTCGCTGAGCCCTGTAGTCTAGTTCTATCCTTTGTGAATATGTTCAAATTTTAGTAATTTTGAAGAGATAAAAGACAGTTTCAGCATTGGAGTTATAACAGTTTTGAAAATACAAGAAATGATTCTTTTATCTTAACTTTCTACATGACACTAATTCTTATATCACTTATTCTATAACTGAGGAAACGGTCCTGCTAGAAAATTGTTTATTACGCTTTAATAAATTAAAACTAAAATGTTCTGCACTTTCACATGCGAAAATCAATGAAGTAAACAACTAATGATTTCTCGAAGCATTAATTCTGAAATGTTACTAACAAATGATGTTTTACTCAAAAGGGGAACAAATATGCCACTTTCGTTTTGCAGCTATTTCCCAAAATTTAGGGAAATTTTCAAGGAAATACTTAATTTCGAACTAACATTTGCATGAAAAAGTTATTTAAGTCAGTAAATTCATCTTATTATATCTTCAAGACATTACATGTAAAGTTTTGGAACGTTTTCCATTTAACTTATCAAAGATCTCTCTAATTAAGGACTTGGACATATACAATTTTAAAAAAATATATTTTCCATTGTACTTCTAGTGTTGAAACTATTCTCAATATATTAGTCTGCACTTCCTTTAGGGAACATTTGAAATCGAAAATATATCCTAGGATCAACATTTAAAAAAATAAAGCCCGTAGCCAAACTACCCTGTATATTCTAATTGGAAGATGGACGCCCCGTTCCAGAATTGAAAATTAATCAAAAAAAAATCATTCTTATATTGGAGTAAATTTTGAATAAAGCTATCAATTTTGCGTCCTTCCTGTTTGCGAAAATGCAATGGGAAAGGGAAAGAGAATGCCCCTTGGTTGCTGCACCGGGAACGAATGCCATTCTTCTCCTAGCTGTGCCACTGGATCGGACACATGTCTTTATTCTTCAGAAACAAAACAGTTTTGGCCAAAATCGCAGCTGAAAAGGAATTTAGATTAATGATTGATCGAAATCGATAGTGTTTTATTCAATAGCCTAAGGATGTAAGGATTTATTTTATTCTAACCAATTATTTTTAGTTTACTTTTCTTTCCTTCCAGATTTAAGTTTCCTGCCGTAATGTAAATTTGTTATGACATAGCATTCACATTTTAACGTGTTTCAGAAGCAATGTTGAAGCTGCGCGTCAAAGAGTTCAAAAAAGGTGTAGCTGACTTAGTTTCGATGTTTATGCGTTCCGAGTTCGAAATTAGCTGTCTAGTTTGGTGTTCGACACCTTTCAGTTTATACTAATATTTTCCGGCTCGACTTTATTGTGGGGAGTCAATTTAGCATTAGTTAAAATAAGGAGGCAGTCGTTAATTATCTCAAAATTTAATGTGCATTTACATTCTTATTTTCTGTTAATTTAAGTAGCCACAAGTGGTGGTGATTTGTGAGCACGAAGTGCGTGCATCTGTTTTAATTTAATTTAAATAAAAATGCTATTTAAAACTTTCTTCTGCAGTATGTAATCTTAAAAATACAGCGCGAATTCGCTACTTCGTCTTCGACGTAGAGTCAAAATTGTATATTATCAAAGAATACCATAGACTCTATGAGAATGCCTTTTTTCGATTAGTATAATACTATATCTGTATAGGAAGTAATATTTCTCAAGTTTAAAATGATAGACTAATTTATGCAAATATTCTTGTTATTCATTTAATGGATAATTTATTTGTATGTTAAATTCAACCCTAATCTAACTACTGGAAGATAATAGTGATACGTTATGGCCAAGACATCACTTTTAGATTAGTAATATAGTTCTTGGACTGATTTGTCTGATTTTTCTTGCTTTAATTTAATTAATGAGTTAAATTCTAATAATTAGTATGCTGCATATTAAATGTCATTACTTTTTATCCCCTTCGTTTTACACATTACCATATCTACTATTTGTTCACATTGGCATCAAATGTTAAAGAGACTTAGGTAAGTCTCTTTACCATTTGATGTTTTTGTTAAGCGTTTGTTATTCGGAATTTTAAAAAGCCTGTTATCTGTTACTTTTAAGTCCTTTAAAACTGGACAATATTCCAAGCAATTTAGTTTTTTCTTTTAATAATTTATATTAAGTTATAAACCGTAATATTAAATTGCAGCATTAAAATAGAGATATATATATTAAGTAATACTAAAATATTAAACAATATTAAACTACACGTGTGATAAAATCATAAATGTAACTTCGTATTAATTTTCAAATCTGAATTTTTACTCTTTGCTTATTATTTTGCAACAAGCATAATTCTATAACTGATTTCCCTTAGTATTTTCATTTTAGCTTTTTCACGTAACTCCACCTAATATTTTTATTGCTTGGAAATTGATTGCTCTAAGTAAGCAGTTTCACAGAAAAAATTACATTTCATAAAATATTTATTTTTACACTTATAAGAATTCATAGGTAAGTGAATATTTATTTATACTGAATATACTGATAGCTTTGTATAGTAACAGAATATTCTTTAGTTAGGTTTAACATAAATAACATTTTTCATTATTGACATTTTGATTTGCTTTGTATGTACACAGAGAATGTAAAATTTTTAATCATATTTTTCGTTATGTCCCTCTTGAATGTTTTTTGAGTAATTCACTTTATAGTATAACTGCACCCTATTCAGAGCTGACATAAGAATTTATAACGTATATACTAACCATTTTCAAGAACATTCTTTTGTGATGCAACTAGTTCTTTACTTTCCTCTGTCAACCCTCGTACACTTTTACGAACCTCTGCAACTTGATTAACTATATTCTCTTGAAAATTTGTATGAAGTTTCAACTTTCCTTCTAATTCTTGAACCTTTCTTTGTAGATTAAGCTTTTCTGACTAAAAAACCATTATCAAAATGAAAATTTAATTCACAGCAAAACTTAAAAGTTGAACTTTTGTTCTATTTTACAAAATAATAAAGGAACAAATTCCTCTTGAAGTGCACTGGACTCAAAAAAGATTAAAATTTAAAGCGCGGATTAAGATATTCTCAAATTCCAATAAAATAAATAATGTATCACTTAAATAAGAAATTGCAACAACGGGTAATTTTATTGAAACGCGAATGAACCTAAAATGCGAAAATGACCAAACGTTAGGGCGATTACCTGAAGTTTTTGTTAAGCGTTTGCTATTCGGAATTCTAAAAAGCCTGTTATGTGTTACTTTTAAGTCCTTTAAAACTGGGCAATATTCCAAGCAACTTAGTTTTTTTCTGTTAATAATTTATATTAAGTTATAAACAGTAATATTAAATTGCAACATTAAAATAGTGATATATATTAAATAGTACTAAAATATTAAACAATATTAAACTATAGGTGTGATAAAATCACAATTGTAACTTCAGTAGTAGAAAACAGACGGTTCAGCGCCAGCAGGCTGTGCGCGGTGCAAGCGCGCAGGCGGAGCACGGAGCAAGGCCGCACGCGGGGGCACAGCAGATAACAAGGAGGGTTTCAGGATTCTTCATTTAACTGATAAGATGATGTCACACTTTGATAAGAGATTATCTTTTTTTGATTTTCCAAAGGTTCTCTGCTAATAAATTTTTAGCCTTTGTATTTTTTCTTCGTGTTCCAGCTATTTTAATAAGTATACAATGCTTATTTCCTTAACAGCGCTTAGTTTCGAATATAATAATTGATACAGAAGACCTTAACTTTAGATGTAAATTTTTAATTTTCCCTATATTTTAAGCTTTAGTATTTCTTATAGACTCAGAATTTTGCTTTATTTCTTAAATTTTCTGTTCATAATACCAGATTTACTTTCCGTAGTTTTAATAACATGACTCATTTTTATAATTAAATTCATTTTACTCAGAGTCTTTTCATACTTGTTAAGCCAATACTTATTTCTTATATTTTACGACTGTGATTCTAAATCACGCATTTTTGTGCATTAGTATATTATTCAAAGTTAGATGTAATTTTAAACTTTTTTCGTTCTTTCCAACGTTAGTGATCTTCAACATATTTTATATTTTAACTTATTTCATGTATTTTCTGATCATATAGATGACCTTTACTTAATTTTAGAAGTAAAATTTAGCTTATTTTATACATTTTAACTTTCATAATATTTAATGTACTATAATTTTTAACTAATCTAACTATATTTTTATACTATACACATGACTTTTACTTGATTTCTTTCATACATTTTAGCCTTCATAATTTCTAATATAGTCTTAATTTTAGCATAATTCCTATATTTTCAGATAATATTCCAGACCCATTAAATTCAATTTTGGATGTAAATTTTAACTTCTTTTCTACTTTTTAACGTTTTTAGTTTCCAACATACTCTGAATTTTAACTAATTTTCTATATTTTCACACTATGTAGATAAGTTTCATTTAATTTTTAATTACTTTAATACGTTTTAACCTTTGCAATTTGTAACACACTCCTAATTTTAACTTAATTCCTATATTTTCTGATCATATACAGGGTCTTTATTGAATGCAAATGTAATTTTAATTTATTTCATGCAATTTAACTTTCGCAATTTTCAACGTACTTTAAGGTTTATTTTATTTTCACACTATTTGCATGAATTGTATTAAATTTTAGATGTAATTTTCTAACATTTTTTTTTTTTTTTGCCTTTTGTTTCCCTTGTACCCTTAATTTTAACGTATTTATCATATTTCCTGTTTATAATACATATTTATTTTACCCTTTTACTTAATTTTACATATTTTTTCACATAATTTTACATGTTTAAACTTCTTAAACATGCATAGAACCGAGATATTTTGAATTAAGCATTTTATTTTATAAGAATTAACTACTACGTATTTACATCCAGTTTGTTCAATAACTCTTGCTTAGTCTATATTTTATCGTACAATTTTAAATTTCCAGCTCTACAATTTATCTTTTTATAATAGTCTTACCATAACTGATTCTACTATTTTACTTCATTATTAATTTCACGGGCATTTGTAACCTTTGTTAGTTTCTGCATATTCAGATATTTTCATATAATTTTAATAGCCTTTATATTTTAACGCATGTTTTTAAAGTCTTTGATGTTACCATTGTTTAGTTTTGAGTCCCAATTATTTTTAAGCTAGCTTGATAGATTCCCGAATTCTTGGAATGAAGTGCCAAATTTCACGTGTAACTTTAGGACATATTCACTATTTCATGTCCTCATCCGAAAATCTTTCCCAATATTTTTAACATGTAATACCTTTTAGCTCAATATAGTTTACCAATTGCATACACTCATGCCGTTAAGTTTTAAATTTTAGGTGCCCTGAATATACTAATGTTTTCTTACTACTAATAGTTACTAATACTTTTAGAATTAGCCTTTTACTGTGGAAAACCTACTAAATGCTATTAAATTCACAAGTAGATCACATAAAAATAATTCAAAGTTTTATGAATTATATTTTTAGTAATGCTTCAGACTGCATAAAAGTCAGCATTCACTATCTTAATACATGTATCATCAGTTATTTACATTAATCAATTTAATATCATCATTCGATACATGCATATATATTTGTGTACTTTTTTATTTTCAAGTTAGTATTTTTTACGTGAATAATTAACTATTTTAAGAAAAGGCTCTATATCTGACCATATTTAGTTCCCATTTAATAACTTTTCTCCACAACCCACCCAGAGCCATTTTTAATAAACTCATCATAGCACATTTCTACGAAAGGTGGGCGTGTTGACTATCGTTAATAGGATATGCATATATCCTAGTAATGGTAGTTTAACAGACCCACCTTTCGGAAAAATAGCAGAAATGTATCAAATCATGTGATAAGTCTGGTTGGTTAACATGTTTTCAAGTTCGATTGAAGTAATATAATTTTATATGAGAATATCTTAAAATTTTCTATAGGAACTGAGATTTTGAAAATATTTTTATATTTTTGAAGCTGCTTCGTAGCATGTAAAGTCTTCAAACTCTTATGACATGTCGTTATTATTCAGAAATTTTCATGAAAGATGAAAAAATATTTGATTTTTCTTGAAAGTTTTAGTATCATTCAGTAAACGTCTGCTGTTAAACTCGCATGGCACTCCCTAATTAATGTGAAATGGTATAGATTCTTTGAAAAAGAATTGAGATATATTCTAAGAATATACAAAATAGTGAAATGTTTGGTATGAAATGATAAAAATCTTGCATAAAGTTCAGTATATTATTTCTCTCGTTATTAAATATCTCTTCCAAAATTCTGAAATGGTGATGTTTCTACTCTTATTTTAAATGTTATTATTATTGCTTATTTTTTAAATTAGGGAACTGGGTAAATGTGGTAAATGTATGAAAAAATTAAAATACCTTTCCTCATTGGTTAAAACAATCTGTTGTTGATAAACCTACTAACAGGAATATGGGTTAAAGTTTTGAAGACTGTATGCGGTAATGTGATTTTGTATAAACATTTTGGAGTGCTTTTCTATTTTCAAACAGTGTTTAAAGCTATAAAACGCGTTAAACTTTCGTTTGACTTCTTAGCGATTAATAACATGGACATGTTTAATTCTAAATGGAAGACCATTCCTTGCTTAATTATGCGTTTATTATCTTAGTAAGTGGTCTGCTTGTTTAACCTTAATTGAGTAATTTTGCTATGGTGATTGACGTCATCCAGAAAACAGGATGATATCGAAATAGATCTGATAAGCTAATTACAGAAGGATAAATCACATGATAATGAATGTTCTAGAATGTTCCATATGTATTAGTAAATGGAAAGCATTTGATTGGTTAAACAGTATTGATTTGAGCCATATTATCTGATTGGTGATTTAAAGGATTTCAAGATCCGTAGTTATAGCATATATAAATTCATATCTTCCTAAATTAATGTTACAGTGCCTTGTAAACTAATTTTGCGATTGTGCGTTGTTTGCTTGCCTCCATTTTTATGTTTAAAATGGATAATACTTCAGTTTCTTCAATCTCCAATGATACTACTGCTAATGCATTTATACCTAAAAAGGTAGGTTTTACTATGTTTTATGAAATATAATTTTAATGTGTTTAAGGTTTAATACATGTATAATGTTTATGTTATTGGGACATGATGTTTTTAATGAAACTAAATTTGTGAAAAGAATGGGTTAAGATGAAAATATTATGGTGTTAACGTTTAAGATTTACGATGAATTCAGCCATTACAGCCTAAAAATGCGTACATATTATTAGTATTCTAATAAATTCCATTTTTGGTATACGAGTGTTTGTGTATAAGATACATATATGTATATAAATTAAGCTGTTCGAATACTTACGAGTTTTCTCATGTTTTCTCTTAGGTATGTTCCCCCTGTGGTAAAATATCCTCTTTAAAAAGGAACTTAACTCGACATTTAAAGATTCATTCCGGAGAGAAATCTTTTCATTCTGTAGAATGAGAAATGTCTTTTGCTCGACAAAGTGATTTAAATAGGCATATGGGAATACATACTGAAAAAACACCTCTTTAATGTGGTATGTGTTTCAAGCGATTCACTCGCATTGATAACCTGAGAGTTAACAAAGCGATTCATCTTCGAAATTTTACTTCAAATAAATTACATTGCAATTCAATAAAGACCCTGTATATGATCAGAAAATATAGGAATTAAGT
Organism: Stegodyphus dumicola; assembly: GCF_044657685.1. Taxonomy (NCBI): domain Eukaryota; kingdom Metazoa; phylum Arthropoda; class Arachnida; order Araneae; family Eresidae; genus Stegodyphus; species Stegodyphus dumicola. The sequence continues at coordinate 98,258,565 of NC_140771.1, read as the reverse complement.
TAAAATTAGACGTATGTTACAAATTGCGAGCGTTAAAAAGTATTAAAGTAGTCAAAAATTAAATGAAAGTTATGTACATGGTGCGAAAATATAGAAAATTAGTTAAAATTTAGAGTATGTTGGAAACTAAAAACGTTACAAAATAGAAAAGAAATTAAAATGTACATCTAAAATTAAATAAAAGTTAGGTATAGGGTAAGAAAATATAGGAATTGTGTTAAAATTAGAGTACTTTAGAAATTATGAAGGTTTAAAATGTACGAAACAAGCTAAATTTGACTTCTAAGATTAAATAAAGTTCATATGTATGGTCAGAAAATAGAGGAAATAAGTTAAACCTAAGAGCATGTTTCAAATTAAGAAAGTTAAAACGTATGAAATTAGTTAAATTTCAGAGCATGTTGGAAACTACAAACGTTAAAAAGTAGAACTTTTGTTCTAAACTTGTTAAACTTGTTAACTTGTTAAAGTTTACATCTAAAATTGAATAAATCTCTGGCATATTATCTGAAAATATAGGAGTTATGCTAAAATTAAGACTATATTAGAAATTATGAAGGCTAAAATGTATGAAAGAAATCAAGTAAAAGTCATGTATATAATGTAAAAATATAGTTAGATTATCAAAATCGTAAAAACAATTTTGTATTTAGCGTAAGTATATTGAAACACTCAATCGATTTCGAGGGCAGCTAAAGATCCCTCCTCATCAGAAGAAAAAAATACCTAGAAAGAAGAAAAAAAAAAGGGGGAAGGAGTCTCAGAAACATGTGGTCCTTATCAGCACTGCACGTGGTTATAACCGGATTTTTAATCAGAGTTACACTGGCCGCCTACTTTTACTGAGCCAGGCTATCTGATCAAACATGTAACACAAAGGACAAGAAAAATTAGCGAAGTTAAAAATAGGGAGCGAGGGGCAACTACACCTTCACGCTCAAAATCTGAACTTCGAATAATGGAAAGCAACCACTGAACGGATTTGTATACCCTCTGGTAGTACCAAACGCAAGGAGGTAACGCCATCTATCGGCAAAAATAACTGAATTATGATAGTAGAATTTTAAAGGCATTATGAAGGACTGAATTGGACTTCAAATCATTAACTAAACCTGCTAAATCTTTGTGAATAAGAAAAGCCTCAAGAAAATCCAATTCACCTATGGAAGAAGCTTTTTGGATAATTTTTGCAAACCCAAAGTCAAAATTATGGTTAAATGTCCAACTATGATACGCTATTGAAGATTTGTTAATTTCGCCTTTTCTGACATAAGATTCATGTTCCTTGATACGAAACTTCAACGCTCTTTTTGTTTAGCCAATATATCTTAAACCACATTGACACGATATACTATAAATTCCCCAAGAATTCAAGACAGAAACGCAAACTTTTAGAATCGAAGGGTGAATTTTATTAATAGGGGAGAAACCGACTTGAAAATTGAATTTCTGGAGAATCCGTGCAATTTTATGGCTAACAGAAGGATAAAATGGAAAAACATTTTGCATAAATTCAAATTGGCACTTCTTCGTCATATTATAACGGACACGCGCAAACGTTTATCTAAAATTGAATTTGAATTATATTACCTCCATTTAAAAATTGCTAATTCAAGTGAAAATTTTTCCTCATTTGAACATACATCCTGGTCTAGAACCGATACCGTTTGTCAACGGCATAAAAATGTGCTTATCTCTAAATTCCTTAAACTCACACACCAGTCGGATAGTCCCACCTATCTAGCTGATCTTCTCACTGTAAACGTTAACCCCATCGTTAATATCTCCAATAGGAATCTTTCGGAGGATCAGTTAAAAGTATTAAAATATAATTTCAACTTTTCAAAGACATCTAAACCTTCAATTCCTCAAATCATCGCCCCTATAGAGAAAGCCTTTAAATTCTCCAAAATTTCGGAAATGCAGAAGGATACAATCCGCCGCCTAATTACTCATAACGTTAATTTTAACAACAAATCTTTGGATTCGCATCTTAGCAAATAGGAAAATGAGATCTTACGTGAAATTCATTCTGACACTAATATCATTATCTCTAAAGCTGATAAAGGCGGACAGATCGTTGTTATGGACAAACACACATATATTACTGCTCTAAACTGATAAATGAAGGCCCATACTGTTCGATCCCTAAAGATCCTTCAACTTCGGACCTCACGAAAGTTAAAAGTGCTATTAAAATCTTCCCACATTCTGCCAACTCAGTTGAAGAAATCACTTATTCCACCTACTACTAATTGCGCTAGGCTTTATGCTCTTCCAAAAGTCCACAAAACCGGTATTCCTTTTCGACCAATTGTATCCAACATAGGTACAGCTTCATATCCTTTGGCCAAACATTGAGTTTCCAGATTTTCTCCTCTACTCGCTAACAATATTCACACTGTAAAAAATTCTGTTGAAGTCATTGATAAACTTAAAAATATTTCTCCACTTCGTTCCATTATGGTTTCATTTGATGTCAAATCTCTGTTTACTAATGTTCCGGTCGAAGGAGCACTAAATTGTCTTGAAACTAGACTTCGGGAATTTCACTTCACACATTACCCATAGCCAATCCTTCAACTTGACGAAAATATGCATTTTGGAAAACAAAGTGGGTTTGACTTAGAGAGACTTTAGTAAGCGAAACTAACTCATTAATTTCAGTATGTGTGAAGTGAAATTCCCGAAGCCTAGTTTCAAGATAATTTAGTGCTCCTTCGACCAGAACATTAGTAAACAGTGATTTGACATCAAATGAAACCATAATGGAACGAAGTGGAGAAATATTTTTAAGTTTATCAATGACTTCAACAGAATTTTTTACAGTGCGAATATTGTTAGCAAGTAGAGGAGAAAATCTGGAAACTAAATATTTGGCCAAAGGATATGAAGCAGTACCTATGTTGGAAACAATTGGTCGAAAAGGAATACCGGTTTTGTGGACTTTTGGAAGAGCATAAAGCCTAGCGCAATTAGTAGTAGGTGGAATAAGTGATTTCTTCAACTGAGTTGGCAGAATGTGGGAAGATTTTAATAGCACTTTTAACTTTCGTGAGGTCCGAAGTTGAAGGGTCTTTAGGGATCAAGCAGTATGGGCCTTCATTTATCAGTGTAGAGACTCCAGTAATATATGTGTGTTTTTCCATAACAACGATCTGCCGCCCTTATCAGCTTTAGAGATAATGATATTAGTATCAGAATGAATTTCACGTAAGATCTCATTTTCCTATTTGCTAAGATTAGAATCCAAAGATTTGTTGTTAAAATTAACGTTATGAGTAATTAGGTGGCGTATTGCATCCTTCTGCGTTTCCGAAATTTTGGAGAATTTAAAGCTTTCTCTATAGGGGCGATGATTTGAGGAATTGAAGGTTTAGATGTCTTTGAAAAGTTGAAATTATATTTTAATACTTTTAACTGATCCTCCGAAAGATTCCTATTGGAGATATTAACGATGGGGTTAACGTTTACAGTGAGAAGATCAGCTAGATAGGTGGGACTATCCGACTGGTGTGTGAGCTTAAGGAATTTAGAAATAAGCACATTTTTATGCCGTTGACAAACGGTATCGGTTCTAGACCAGGATGTATGTTCAAATGAGGAAAAATTTTCAGTTGAATTTGCAATTTTTAAATGGAGGTAATATAATTCAAATTCAATTTTAGATAAACGTTTGCGCGTGTCCTTTATAATATGACGAAGAAGTGCCAATTTGAATTTATGCAAAACTTTTGAAACGTGAAGAGCTTTAAGGCTACATTTCACATGTATAAATTTGGGAATGATATTTTGATGTTTGCATTTAAGTAGAAACTGTAGATGATTCAAGAATTTCGTACGCTTAGTGCGTAACTTACAAAATCGGTTCCTGTCAGTGGACACATTGTGAAAAGGGTACAAGCAAGAAATAAGTGAACAAAAGAAATATAATTCCGAAAGTCCAAAAAAGGAATTACTTATAACATGAAAAAACACCAATAAATAATGAAGACAATTTTCATCAACATATGACAAAAACATTCCAAAAGGAGAGAAACATACAATACTGAAACATACAATACCACGTGGAAAGAAACAACGAAAGTCAAAATCGTGCACGTGGTAAACCGATAGAAAGTAGAATTTCCTTGAAAATGCCGGTTGATAGCATAAACCAAATCCGAAAAATTAACTAGTTAGATTAGTTAAAAATTATAGTACGTTAAATATTATGAAGGTTAAAATACATAAAATAAGCTAAATTTTACATCTAAAATTAAGTAAAGGTCATCTATATGATCAGAAAATACATGAAATAAGTTAAAATATAAAATATGCTGAAGATCACTAACGTTGAAAGGAATGAAAAAAGTTTAAAATTACATCTAACTTTGAATAATATAATGCACAAAAAACGCGTTATTTAGGAATTACAATCATAAAATATAAGAAATAAGTGTTGGCTTAACAAGTATGAAAAGACTCTGGGTAAAATGAATTTAATAATAAAAATGAGTCATATAATTAAAATTACGGAAAGTAAATCTGGTATTATAAACAGAAAATTTAAGAAATAAAGCAAAATTCTGAGTCTATAAGAAATACTAAAGCTTAAAATATACGGAAAAATTAAAAATTTACATCTAAAGTTAAGGTCTTCTGTATCAATTATTATATTCGAAATAAGCGCTGTTAAGGAAATAAACATTGTATACTTATTAAAATAGCTGGAACACCAAGAAAAAATACAAAGGCTAAAAATTGATTAGCAGAGAACCTTCGGAAAATCAATAAAAGAGAAACTTTTATCAAAGTGTGACATCATCTTATCAGTTAAACGAAGAATCCTGAAACCCTCTTGTTATCTGCTGTGCCTCCGCGTGCGGCCTTGCTCCGCGCTCCGCCTGCGCGCTTGCACCGCGCACAGCCTCCTGGCGCTGAACCGGCTGTTTCCTACCACTAACTTCGTATTAATTTTCAAATCTGAATTTTTACTCTTTGCTTATTATTTTGCAACAGGCATGATTCTAGAACTGATTTAATTTAGTATTTTCATTTTAGCTTTTTCACGTAACTCCACCTAATATTTTTATTGCTTGGAAATCGATTGCTTTTAGCAGTTTCACAGAAAAAATTACATTTCATAAAATATTTATTTTTACACTGATACCTTATAAAAATTCATAACATATATTCATTCTATACCATTCTTATCTATATATATATACCATTATCTATTCTATACCATTATTATTCTATACATATATTTATTCTATATCATAAGGTGTCTTGAAAACTTTACATGAAAAAAAAAGAGTACTAATATTGATTTTCAGTTTTAAAATACATAAATAAAAAATCAACAATTAATTTATTTCAAGCTTTTTAACGTTACGAACTGCTTGCCGATATATTAGGAATAGTAAAGGGCATATTTTTTAACTAAAAGTATTAGCTCTGTTTGCCGTTTTATTCATTTTTCAAAGATTTAAACAAAATTAAAAGTATATAATTAATTCAAAAATTTAGTAAAAACTTACCATTAATACTAATGTTAGTTTTTGTGCGTTAATTAAAATCAATATGCATAAGCATCTGTATGAGAATAGGTCTTTTATTTACTTTTAACATAATTTCATATGATTAAAATTTTACAAACATATGTTTGATTTGACGGAAATAATAGTTTGGTTTAAACAGTCTTTTACAAATAGCTCTAATAATACTGATATTTTTCTTTATAGGTAAAAATCATAAGAATGGCGACAGATATTAATGCGATTAACCAGCAAAGATTTATAAATATAAACTGTTATCTTACATTTGAATTTCTCAATTCTTCTTTCAGAAGCCGCAGTTCTTGACTGTAAGATCTGTTTATCACCTGATTTTTAACCTGTAGAAAGTTAAGCGCATTATGTTCTAGTTAAAAAGTTTTGGATGTTGATCCATTATGTATCGCATTCTGTTTTAGAAAACAAATACGATAAACCATGCAATTATTCTTCTTTTACTTTTAGTTTTTATTTAATTTTTTAAAAAATTTTGTTAACACCTGTTATCAGGTATTATTGTTTAAATAACTTAAAGTCCGTGTCCTTAAAAAACAGAAATTGGACATTTGTTACAAGCCTTCATCGCAAGCGATCCAATGAAGAGAAAAGTGCATAGATACGTCTTAAGTAAATAAGACTTAAAGTAGAACATTAATACGAAAATAAGAATTTAATTTATATATATAAATTATATTATTGTATTTAAAATATAAATAAGTTAAAATAATTTAAAATATATTTATATATATGTGTGATATTTTAGTAGTCGTGGTGAAGCTTGGCATCAAAGTTCAGGCATGACTTTTGCAGAGTGGCAAGGAAAAATCCAATGAAGACAACAAAAATGATTTAGCTTTTAACTGTGCATCTTTATTCCATATCTTTAATTCAATTATCACTGTGGATCATTTATTCGTTACTAAATAAGAGTATTTTAACTTTAATGCGTCATAACTTATTCTAACAAAGAAACCAAGACGAGAAGCGCAGTAGCGTAGACCCTAACGACACAGAGAGAGGAAAGCTTCTGATGCAAAATGGTGCGCACTCAGTGTTTATAGTAGCGGTTATGTAATAGGCGCGAATGTTCTGGGAGGTACTGGTCTAGGGGGAAGATCCTGAATTGCAGAAAGTTAATTAAAGGTTGCGTGTTCGCGAAGAGTAAAGCCAACGTTATTTCTTTTTTAATATTTTACATATATACACTTATTTATTTTAAAAATAATATATAAATATAATAAAATTATATATATATAACTTAAAGCATCTAAAGTTAATATTAAACTGCAATCAAAGCAAGGCAGTTCCTCAACAGTATTAATATTTGCTACCGTGTATAAGAGGTTTAACACAGTATTTAAACAAATCAAAATTAAAATAAGATTTCATAATAGAAAAAAATTGAAAAATAAAAATGTGAAAGGAAAATATACAAAATTATAAAATATAAAAATTAATTTCCTTTTACTGAAACTCCAATTCAGAGCTCATCAGGGGAAAATTAATTAAAGTTTTATAAAAGTCGATTAATAAAATAATTTACGGACGGATTGAAAATTTTAGCCTTTTATTATGCTTTTTTGTATATATGTGATGTACCAGCTTTTGCCCGGAATAAATAGATTGGTGAAGAAATATAGATGTAGTCGTAACTTAAATTATCAGACGATAAGTTTAGAAAACAGGATCCATTTATTATTGGTCAGGAGAAATAGCAGTTACAAAAATCATATTTCCGGAGTAAATAAAAAAGAATTACTAATAACTTTTTGTATGAAGTTTACTGCATTGTTACATTAAAGAAAAGCCCCCGATATTCCTTTGCGAGTCCTTTTATAGCCTCTGGAAAGGCGGAGCTTCCAAGAAATGACATCAGCCTCGTCAGCCATTCCAGTTCGCTTTAAATATCTCCAGAACATTCTATAACTGCACGTGTAGAAAAGGCGGGAAAAACAACTTGACTACGGGGCTGTGGATTTAATTCCATGTACTTTCAAATAACAGACCGTCGCCATTAAAAATGAAAAGAACATGCAGTTAGAATTTTAAGTGTATTCTTGACTATGGAATTTTATTATTACATATATATATATTCTTTTATTTTTAAAATTTCTACTTCTTTTTAAATTATGTATTTATACGAATACGTTACACAGTACGAATACGTTACGTGCATTACAAAGTCACTATCAAACTTGCGGTGAAACCAAAAACGTAGAATATGATTCACTTCAAAACTAAAATAAGTAGTGCTAGATAGCACGTAAGTTACGCCTAACAGGTGGACTCCCAAAAACCTAACAAGTGGAATGCTAATTCCGATATTGCCAAGAGACTTACTAGCGTAACAGCGAAACAACAATGCTGGCTAGCGAAAACACGCTCTGGATAAACTTGACTTACTTTTTTCTGGTCATTAACTACTAAAGAGGTTTCGCCAGTAGATCGCATTATAAAGTGCACTAGGCAAAGATTGAGCTGTCATGAGTATAAAGTTATGCACAGATGGAATATCCAGGTCGTTATGAATTATAGAGTTTCTCACGTACCAAGGTGCATTCACAATGCTACGTAGAATTTTATTTTGAAGTATATCCAGTTTTTTGCGCTTAGTTTTATTGGCGATTGCCCAGGCCGGCACTGCATAAAACATGATCGGTCGAATTAGAGATATGTAAAGCATTTTCATTATTTTTAGACTGAGCTTTGATTTTTTTGCCGATAATAGGATAAATTGCTATCTAGGCTGCATTTGCTTTGTTTAAGATGTGAGAAATATGATTTTTGAAGTTGAGAGACTTATCTATGTAAACACCTAAATATTTATAGGAATTAGCTACAAAGATTAGAGTTCTATCTAAGTAGATATCAATGTTGACTCTTAGTCTTGTTTTCTATCTCCGATAGAGCACAATACAACATTTAGAGGCATTGAGCTTAATTTTCCAAGTCTTGCACCAGTGATTGATCATATTGAGATGCATTTGTAAGTTACTTCTAAGTAATTTATGCTAGTAATCCTCAGCTTGCTCTAGCAAGCTGGGGATTACTAGATTCAGTCAGTACTACAGTGTCGTCAGCGTATTTGAGTATTTTCGTGTTGAATGGGTGCGGGAAATCATTGATATAAACATTATAGAGCCGGGGGGAAAGAACGGACTTTTGCGGGACCCCGCTATGAATTGTTTTTCTGACAGATAAGGCGTCACCGCAGCGAACTTGAAAAGTCCTGTTTTTCAGATAGGAACTAATGAGTTTTACGAAAATGTTTGGAAGCATAAAATTATTCAATTTATGCAGGAGGTCTGCATGCCACACTCTATCAAAGGCCTTTGCGAAGTCGAGATAGCATGCAGCCACCCCGTTTTTCTTAGTAAAGGCTTGCGAAACAAATTCCACCAAATTGAGAATTTCATGAGTCGTGCAGTGTCCACTGCGGAATCCGAATTGCAGTTTATCTATTAAATTTAGTCTTTCGAGATGGTTAGTGAGCCTTGAGCAGAGGATTTTATCAAATACTTTTCCTAATGAAGGTAAAAGACTGATAGGTTTGTAGGATGTGACGAGCTTAGGATCTTTCTTTGATTTTAAGATATTGACAATTATTGAGTGTTTCCATTGCTGAGGGAAATAATTATTTCGGATGCAGGCATTAAAAATATTGACTAAGTTAGTAATGCAACGTCTAAGAAGGGCTTTAAATGCTTCATTGTTAATTTGATCATAGCCTTTGGCTTTCTTTGGCTTGAGTTTGTGAATAATTTCTTTTACTTCTCTTGGTGAAGTAAAGGGAATGAAATGTGTTATAGGATAACTGTTAATACTGTCAATGGTAAAATTAACTTCTTCTTCTTCTTGGGAGTTATTCTCAGGCGGGTGAGGTTGAAAGATTAGCCATTATATTAGCTATCAAGTCCTCAGATTGATAGGAGATTCATATGTGATGAATTGCATGAGTTTGATTTGGTCTGCTATTTCTTAGAGATTTAGCAATTTTCCATACTGCTTGATCTTGAGGATCCAGGTTTTATAGGAGAAAGTCCCATTTTTTGTTTCTGAATTCCATAATTTCATACTTGATTTTCCTGTTTAAAAAGTTGATGCGCTTTTTGGCACGGGGGTCTCCGGACCGCTGCCATTACTTATGTTTTCTATTTTCCTCTGCAATAATATCTTTTATATATTTAGGAAGGGTGTAGGGTTTATGTTTATTTTAACTAACATTTATTTTAAGTTTAAACTATCTTTCCTGTCAAGCCTTACTTTCCCCTGGAATTGCCAATGCAAGAGTATGTAAATTTTAGTAGAACGCGCAAGGATTCAAATTATCAGCGGAAGTATTCTGAATTAAATAGAAAGGAAACGAAGTTGAAGTGTGCTTTTCTTACTTCACGAGCGCGGAGGTAGTTGGTCAGAAATTGAAGAACCACGCGTTTCGGCCTGTGGGCTTGCCTCGGCAAATTGTTAATCTTCAACGTGGTATTCAGAGTTTGCTGAAGTATCAGCGGTATTGTAAAACGCGGGGAGGTTAGTTACGTTTAGAGAGCCTCGTAGTTAGTCTCTTGTTATTATTTCTTTTCAGGTTTCTTATTTTTATTTTACAGCCGGGTCGGCGTAGTTTGTGAGCGTCAAGAGCACGCATTTGTAACTTCTAAAGTTGAATAAAAAGGGACTTAAACCCTTTTCAAAACTCTGTCTAATTTCCAGTTTCAGCAGTCACCACTTTGTTGCGTGCAGGTTGGAAGCGCGCAACTGTACATTGGCGCCCGAACACTTGTTGAACTGAAATGGCCGAAAATCGGATGGAAGCCGCGGGACAACAAGAAATGGCAAGCCAGTTGGAAGGATTTGGATACCTGGTCCAGACGTTGAGAGCGTCAATCAAGCCAAACGTCAATTTCGACGGAAAAAATTCGGTGGCGATATTTCTAGAAAACCTCGACAATCACTTTCAGCTGTACCCTGTGCCTGAAAGACAAAAAGTTGCCATCGCCACATCTGCACTAAGAGGACAGGCCGCGCTATGGTGGAAGAATATAGGCAAATTTTATTAGGGGAATTTGGAGGCCAGACATATAGATTTGAAAATTTCAAAAAATCGTTATTAAAGGCCTTCCCCATAGTGAAAGATCGAGCAAGGCTAGACTTCAACTTCTGTGTTACGCCGTGACATTTTACAGTGCAGTGTTTGTGTATTAGTGCATTTAAGGTATATACCTTGGATTAACAGCCAGCACAGAAAAAAACAGATGAAACATAGCTGCCAAGGTAGGCCTCTTGTTTTTAATACTGTTAATTAATTACTGCAGGAGCACCTGATTAAATCTCCCATTTAGAGTCTCTCTAATATCACTTTTTGCAGTTTGAGCGACGTCCGTTACTTTTCAGACTTTGATCTTTGAACTTTTTCAGATATTTTGATCATTACTTATATTTAAATTTTTTTAAAGACTTTAATTACAGTAATTAAATAATTAATAACGCATTTCTTCTAATATTTGTGCATTATTGTATTTCTGTGCAAACAAGAGTCTTATTTAACTTCTGATTGCATTAAATTACAGTTATGTTCCTATAAAGTAATTTTTAAAGACTTTAATTAAATATATTAATTAAGCACTCCTTCTAATAACTGGGCATTTTTGTATTTTTGTACAAACAGGAGTCTTATTTAACTCCTGATTGCTTTAAATTACAGCTAAGTTCCTGTGAAATATTTTTTAAAGACTTTAACTACTTTATTGAAATATATTAACTAAGCACTTCTTCTATCAACTGTTTGTGCATTACTGTATTTCTGTGTAAATTAGTAATTCCTACCAGTGCTTGCAAGTGTGATCTTTAAGTGGAGGAGTGCTTCAGTGTCAAATTTACGTTAATTGTTAAAAGTACATCTCGAGTGATCTTACATAAAGCTTCTTGAGAAATCAGCAATAGTGATAACAGAGAGTATTTTGCACTGCTCTATGCCATGTCTCGTCCTTCGGTCTTTCCTTCAGACGTAGATACTTCAAGTGCCCAAGGCCCTTTTGACCCCACAGTAATATTATCTTCAAACCTGACACATGGGGAAAAGGTTGCTATTTTCTACGAGGATATTAGACAATCTGCCACTGCATTTAGAAGTAACAAATTCTGCCTACCCAAAGACCTCAGGGATTGTTTGCAAGCTTCGCTAGACGCTTTACAAGAACTAGCAGTTCAAGGCCCTACATACGAACCAAAACCAATTAAAGCAGAAGTAGGTACGAATACCTCAACCATAGTCTGCTGTCAAGCGGTTCACACGCAGGCACCCTCGTCCTCGGACCTACAGGCTACTATTGAAAACGTACGTCCACCCAAAACACCAGACCATTCTCCAACCTTTGCAGAAGTGCTTCGAAAACGCAGTATGCCAAGCTTACTAATCAGACTTCTCACTAACCAACCAATAGGAGATCTTCGTAAGGTTTTACAGGATAAGGTCCCGCTATCCAAAGTTCCAGCGACGGTTGATAGAATTTTGCCAACACCACAGGGAGGTTTGGAAGTTTACTGTGAAACTTCAGAAGACATTACAAGTTTGCAAGAGTACATCCAACAGGCTCAAATAGATGTCGAAGTCAGGAAACGTCAGAGACGCCGTCCCAGATGTTCGGTACACAATGTGCCGGAAAATATCACACCGGAAGATCTCATCTCTGAAATTAGCGCCACTGCGGGCATTTCCGCAAAAGAATTCAAGGCTCTCTTCAGACTGCGAGAAAGACGACCCAACCGCGTCAAATGGATCTTCGAATGTACATCAGCAGGATTCGCTGCTGCTATCAGAATCAAAAGGATTTTCACAGCCTGGCAGCCACATAACATCACTGAGTTCTTGGGCATCAGAAGATGCTACAAATGTCAACAGTTCGGCCATGCGCAAGATTCCTGCCAGTCAAAGATGATTTTCTGCGCATTCTGTTCAGGGCATCATCCCACCAAAGAATGCATGGCGGAAATGCCTTCATGTATCAACTGTGAAGACTCTAACTGCCGAATCGGCACAAAGTTCAACTTCCAGCATCCTGCCTTCGCCACGGAATGCCCAATTTACCAACGTACAGTTGCAAATATCCGAGGCAACACAGACTATTAATGCGGCACATACTCATTCTCATCATAAGCATAAAACCACATTATCCTTAGCACAAGCGGCAGATACTGAGAAAATAGTAAATACAAGTACCGCAGAAAGCGATACAACAGGAGATGCAGTACAACAGCAGAATAACAACTCTGATCTAAATAATGGAGTTTTTAACATCGAGCGGCGAGCGCCATCATCTGTACAAGAGGCAAATGGTCATGACAAGGACTATAGATTCTCCATCAACGCCTCAAACAAAGCAAACGGAAATACAATGTCTTGCATACAAATAAATCTTCAACATTCCAAGGCGGCGACTGCACAACTTATAGCATACGCCACCGAAATCAATGTGGATATTCTATTAATACAAGAACCATATGTTTTTCAAGGTAAGGCAATAGGCTTTTCTATACAATGGACAATCTTTCAGCTTCATGCGCAAAACCTTCTGCATGAATTTCCAAATACGAACTTCCTGCTTGGTGCTGACTTTAATGCCCACAATACCAGCTGGGGGTACTCAGACACAGATGCAAGAGGAAAAGCATTGGAGGATTTCATTGCGGTTAATCATCTAATTGTACATAACCAAACAGATGCACCCCCTACTTTCGACCGCGTCTACGCACAAGGATGGCCAGACATAACTCTCACTTCCCACCACCTAGCAAATTCTATCCAGCAATGGCAAGTAGAAGACCGAGATAGCTTGTCGGATCACAAGTATATTACTTTCAACATCTCGCAGCCCACCTCCATTACCTACATAAAAAGATACTACCTCCCAAGTAATAAACGACGAGTTTTTACCAGACTGATCAAAACAAAAGTACAGTCTTTGGAGCCTCAGTTAGCACGTGCCACTACAAGGGATGACCTTGAGCCACTTACAACAAAACTCATGTCTACTCTCATGAAAACCTGTGAAGACCTACTTCCACTACGTCCCACTAAGAAAATGCAAATAATCAATTGGTGGAGTTCAGAATTAAGCATTCGAAAGAAAAAATGCAGAGCTTTACGAAGAAGACTCAAAACGGAACGCAGGCTTAACTTAGAGACCAATACTCTGCAACTATTTCTACGTGAACGGGCTATCTACAAGAGACTTATTGTCCAGAGTAAAATACGCTCCTGGAGAAATTACTGCTCGAATATGAAAGATATATACGGTGCCCCGCATAAGATAGCAACAGGCAAAGTGTTTAAACCGACGCAATTTCAGGTTCTGAATTCACTCAACCTCATAGATCCCACTAATGCCAGCACTCTTCGAGTCATTCTCGATGCTGTCATACAACAAGACCACCCAGAAGAAGATGACGAACAACAAGCTGAAATACGTGAAAACAACCCTCCACTAGATACGCCTAATGATGTAAGCTTCACGGTGCAAGAGCTTTTGAATACTCTCAGAAAATTACCAAAGAAGAAAGCACCGGGTCCAGACAGCCTGAACTATCCTATTATAACTACGATCATAAACTCCAACCTTCTATTTTTCATTAACTACTTCAATAAGCTTCAGGAAACAGGTACCTTCCCTCGTCCGTTTAAAATAGGCCAAATTGTCCTTTTTCATAAGAAAAACAGAGATTCACATGATCCAACTGCATACAGGCCGATATGCCTACTTTCTTCATTGGGCAAAATCTATGAGAAGATGTTAATAAACAGGCTGCGTTTCCACATCTCACAGAATAACCTACTGCACCCACGTCAGTATGGCTTCAAGGCAGGTTCTTCCACCATACACGCATTGCATGACGTCCACGCAGCAATAACTGATAATAGGCACCATGGCTATCATACGGCATTGGTCAGTATTGATCTTAAATGTGCCTTTGATATGCTGTGGTGGCCTTCCATTAAAAAGTCATTGAGAGAAATGAAGTGCCCGCTCAATTTATATGCTACGTTATGCCATTACCTATCTGATAGAACACTCATCATGCCGCACAACAGCGGGATTATCGAAAAATTACAAACAAGAGGTTGCCCTCAAGGGTCATGTGAGGGCCCCTTTCTTTAGAACGTCACTTTTAACACCATTCTTGCTGATCAATGGCCGGATCATACGCGAATTTTTGCGTATGCAGATGATGCAACTTTCGTGGTACGTGGACGTACACGAGAAGAATTACAAAACCATAGTAATGAAATTTGTAGTCTTTTCCACTCCCGCTGCCAAAAGATAAAACTTGAAATTGCCCACAACAAATCCCATATCATGCTATTTCCAAAGAAAGGAGGTTCCCTGAACAGGCAACCACGTATTTGCATAAATAATCAAAGAATTAAAATAGTTAAAACCCTCAGATACCTGGGATTAACTTTTGACACTAAGCTCAACTGGATAGCACACGTCTTAGAGCTTAAAAAGAGAACAATGCAAATTGCAAATCTACTACGATCATTCCAAGGTTACAATTGGGGTTTAAGTGCGCATATTCAGAAAATACTGTACCTTACAGTAATAGAAAAAATTGTCACGTATGGTGCAGCAGTATTGGCCTTCCCGATGCAGGGCAGGAAAATACGCCACCTCGCTACCATACAGAGGCCTTTTGCGCTCTTAATTACACGAGCATTTCGGACCACCTCTACGGCCGCCATCAATGTTATGTCTGGGTTGCTCCCACTCCATCTCAGAATTGAAGAGGAGGCAATCATCCAAACAGTCAAACAGCTACGTAAACAACTTGCCTATGATGATTTTACTTATCAAGTGGACCAATACGAACAATTAGTCCTTCCTACTGCCGTGCATCCCGCGCTGAAAGGCATCGGAGTCAAAATTCTCTCCAATACTGCCGAGGATGAGCCAGCAAGCAATGTAAAAATCTATAAGGATGGTTCCAGAATAGAAGATAATGTGGGCTGCTCATTCATTGTTACCACTGAAAATGGTGTAATTCATACCTGGCAAGCACATTTGCAATCTAACAATAGTGTTTTCCAGAGCGAGGTCGTAGCAATAAAGCATGCAATAGATTACCTAATTAATATGAAAATACCCACAGGCATCATTCTCACAGACAGCTTGTCCTCTTTACATGCACTAATCAATCCCGACCACCGATCTACCATTATCCAAGACATTCAGCGCACTCTTAGGGATCATCAAAGAAAAAATTATTATTTCAAATGGGTTAAGGCCCATGTCGGCAATGCTGGTAATGAGCTTCCTGATAAGATGGCTAAGGAAGCAGCTGTCAACTCAAATGTTCTCAATCTTACCATACCATGGCCATATTCCCATCTCAAGAGAATTACCAGACTACGTGCCATATCGAAGTGGCAACAAGAGTGGGACTCCAGTCCTACTGGACGAAGAACAGCATACCACATTGCATATGTCGACCCAGACAGAAATATAGGCAACCCTTTGTTGATTAGATACATAAGTGGCCATGGTCCTTTTCCGACCTTTTTCGCGCGACATAGAATCAGTAACTTAGATATGTGTGTTTGTGGCTTACAAGGCACACCCGAACACTATGTTACCAGCTGCCAGCTCACTGCTGGACAACATCTCTTAATTCCATCTACTAATACACAAGCCTATTGTAAATATCTAATAAAGCAAAGGCATCTGGTTCGTAAAATTTGTGTTATAATGTCAAAGCTCTCCTCACTGGGTACTGATCTATGCCAGAGTGCTTAACGGGTCAGTACAGCAACTGATTATATGTATTATATGTAGCTGCAACATTTACATGGGATGTCAATATATGCTACATGCTTTATGATCGAACATTAAAGCATGAACTATGCAGTCTTGCAATTATATGCACCTTATATATATATATGTATAATCGATAAGGAACAGTATGCTACATATACGTGCCCATGCATGGACAATATAAAAACTTAAGTATATATTATATACAATTGTAATGCCAAGCCATGCATTCTAATACGTACTAAGGTACTATGTAAACTAATGTGATGCAAATATATTTAGTAAAAGTTCCATACTATATGTATATAATATACCTATGCAGTATCATGTTTCATTTGACAATGGAATGTATACTCGGAACAACGTTAAAGCACTTGTAACACTGTAAAGCAATATCAGTATGTCTAACTTTAAAGTAGTTTTATTTTGAACAATTTTCTTATGTAGTAATGGAATTACGTAACAACATATCAGTCAAGTGTATGCAAATCTATTAAGTGGCACTATGTTTTAATTGAACAATTTTAGATATTAAGTTGTTCGATGTTTAATTGAATATTAAATTAAGTTATGTAATATTATGTTCTAATTGAGATAACAAGAATAATTGTAATGTGCAATGAATGTAATGTATTTAAGTTATGCGATATTAAGTTCTAATTGCTTAATATAATTATGTAGTATTTTATGGTACAGTATTATTTAACAGTAACAATTTCTATTAGCAGTAATATAATGAAACAAAAATAAGTGTTTTTTTTTTAGGATACTAATGTTACAATTGAGAATAATATGTGTATCAATATTTCAACTATGTTTTGCTTGAATATTATGTTCCTTTTAAGTAGTAACTGGTATGGTGCATGAATAACCTTGCGCATTATATTAAGAGGTAATGATTAAGTATCATGTTTTATAAAGATTTAACGTGCAATTTTTGTGTATAGCCAATGTTATATGTTTCCGTATGTCCAATGTTTCTATGCAAATACATGTTAAAATTAAGTATATATGTATACTCAATTAATGTAAAAGCTCTGTATAATATAGCATGCAAATATATAAATAATTGCATCTGTCAAAAGGTTTGAAAATTTATGAGTAAGCACATCGTCTTATCCCAATTACAAAAAACCATTTCAATGTGTGCGGTATATATGAGTGGTATTTCGTATTTTCAGTCATTATAATGTAAAATTGCCATGTGGCGGTGGTGCTATAAAGTATCACAAAGCACTCTATTGCTCTACTTAGCATTAACATATGTATTGGTATATGTATAAGCAATGACTGATTATGTCGTTATTCATTATCAATGTTTACATATTTGTATAATATTTTCTTAATTAATTTGTATGACACAAATTAGTGTCCTTGTAAGATTTTTGCCTGTAAGGTAAAATGTCAAATACGAATTGGCCATTATCTGTACAAATTGTCCCTATACTTAGTAAAAAGTTAACATATGATTTGGTATATGTATATGCAATGACTGATTAAGTAATTGTAATATTTCTATGTAGCATTTTGTGCGTTTTGAATTTACAATGCATGAATGTACTTGAAGGATTTAAACTTAAAACGGTAACATGTAAAAATGAGTAGCTCATAATCAGCAGAATAATGTATAAAACTGCTGCTACTCATTATCAATAATTGCAATTTGTATTTCGTAATCTTTCACCATTTTGTATGACATAATTAAGTGTAATTGTAAAACTTATTTTTAAAAACAGGTAATACGTCAAACACGTGTAGCCCATAATCTGTACAAATTGTTAATACTCTTAACAGGAGTTTACATGTGTATGTGTTTGTGTATATGTAATGGTAAGTTAAGTATATGTATTATATCCTTGCAGCATCATGTATGATTTAAATTTCAAACAGTAATATGTATTTCAAACAGTAAGTGAATAGCCCTTAATTTGCAGAATAATGTATTAATTGTTATAACTCATTTTCAATGTCTGCATATTTGTATTTTGTAATATATATCTAAACAACATGACATATATAAGTGCAATTGTAAGGTTTATATTTAAAAGGTAATTTGTCAAATACGAGTAGCCTCACAAATTGTTACTACTATTAAACAAATTTTGCATATGTATGTTATTGTAATAGACCTACTGTTTGGCGGATAACCAGGTATCTTTAATGTCATAATTCTATAATCTTATTGTGATCAACTATGTAATTGTATGTTAACCTATGTAAAGATTCTGCCTTTGTTTGGCACTGTACTTTTTATTCCTGGAAACAAATTAACACTGGACCTGGCATTTTGGCTTAGAGTATTCCTTGGGAGCACTTTGGTCGGCTGGACTGCTACCCGGATGAATAGGGTGCTGGGTCTGGGCGTCTGGTGCGAGTCTCACGTGTGGCCTTATTCTGGCCTTGCTCTGGATATTGGAGGACGTGGCGCTAAACCAATTAACCATAACGGTAAAGGGATGGTGCCCACGTCCCCTGTTTCCTAATCCTATATAGTTTCTATCAACGGGATATAGAAGAGTTAACGGACTTTATTCTGCGAAAAATTAAACTGACGGATATGCTCTATGGGAAGAAACCCGACGCGGAGATTATTGAAATAATCTTACCAAGATTGTTACCTGCTGTTCAAGACTACATCGAAATTAGAAACCCAAGCACATTGCAGGAGCTCTTCGAATTGGCGGTGAAGTTTCAAAATCGCAGAATAGCGGAAAAAGCTAGAGGGGCATCGTATTCTCAAAGTACCCGAAGGCAATCTTCAAATGAGCAGACCAGAAATGCATACCGCTCTTATGGGGGAAAAAGCTATCAAGCTAACTCATCGAACCTCGAAGGTCAAAGCCCAAAAAGGAAATTCGAAAACAAACGTCCGCGTACCCAGAAGGCAAAAGTTGAAAGGAAAGCTTTAAACGAGTAGAGAGGCCTGTGAAAGCGAGGGTCCAGACTCCGGAAGTTTTAAAAAACCCTCAAAAAGACATTTAAATACGGTCATCGTAAAGAACTCACATCTACCAATTATACAAGTCCTGTTTGGCGATGTACCAGTAGAAGCCCTCATCGATACAGGAGCAGAAGGTAATTTTATGAGTGAGACCTTTTTCAAAAAGAATTTTTATAGGTTACGATTATTTAAAAACAAAAACACAGAAATTATAGCGGCGCAAGGAAAAACCTGTAACTGCATTGGGAAATTATCATTAAACATACAGGTAAAAGGGGAAAGCCTCAAAGTATTAATTTTTGTAGTGAAGAATCTGCAAAATCCTCTTATTTTAGGTATGGAGTTTTTAAGGGCCGCGAGGGCCAAATTGAATTTTCAGGACAGTTCTATTGTGCTGGAGATGGACCAGAGGTTGGTGGAACCTGTGGAACAACCGCAAGTTGACCTTAGCCATTTGAATGACCATGAAAGACAAGCCATCCAGCAAGTGGTGAGTAATTTTTCAAACTTGTTTTCAGAAAGGCCTGGCAGCTGTCAAATAGTTACGCATCAGATACAGTTAACTGCCGAAAAATCTTGTAGGACAAAACCGTATCGTTATGATAAACAAAAAGACCTAATCATCGAAGAACATATTCAGGAAATGTTAAAGAATAAAATAATAACGCCCATAAATAGTGAGTACGCGAGTCCTGTCGTACTATGTAGGAAAAAGAACGAGTTTCCTCCTTCGGATAAAAGGGCTTGGAGGTTTGCTATTGATTACAGAAAACTAAATAGTATTACTAAATTTCCAGTTTACCCTTTACCGGTTATAGAGGAAATTATTAGAAAGATTAAATCTACTAGATACATGACTACTTTGGACTTAACGTCTGGCTACTATCAAATAGCTATGAGACCCGAAGACATACATAAAACCGCGTTTATAACAAAATCGGGCACTTATGCATTTTTACGCATGCCCTTTGGGTTGTGTGGGGCCCCATCAACATTCCGGAGAGCTATGGACATTGTTATAAAGCCTGTCTTAGGAAAATCAACTTTAATCTATCTAGATGATATAATTATAACGAGTAGTACGTTGGAACAACACATTAAAGATCTAGAAGAAGTTTTTAAATTATTAAAAGAGGCCGGTCTTACAATTAACGCCTCAAAATGCAAGTTCGCAACTAAAGAACTTAAATATCTCGGTTATAAAATTTCGCAAAAGGGTATAGAAACGCAAGATTCAAAAATAAAATCAATCAAGAATTTTCCACCGCCCAACACCGCCAAGAAACTTTCTTCTTTCCTTGGGTTATGTTCTTACTATCGGTCTTTCACAAAAGATTTCGCTAATATTGTTGAACCACTCTTAGTAATTAAAAGAAAGAGAAGTAAATTTACGTGGACAGCGGAAGCAAATACCGCATTTGAAAGATTAAAAGAAGCGCTCATCAATGCCCCTGTTTGAAATTCCCGGAGGGGGACGAAAACCTGGAAATTGCAGCAGATGCATCGGACTATGCGGTGGGTGCGGTTCTCATGCAAAATATCCATCCTCTGGCATTTTTTAGTAAAACGTTGAATCACAGACAAAGGAATTATACAGCTACAGAGAGAGATAAACATTAGCCGTATTAATGGCTGTACACAAATTTCGAGTTTATTTCGGCAAAGCGCCAGTAACAGTCTTTTCGGATCATGCGGCTGTTGGTAGACTTTACTCGGGGAAAAACCTAACGCCTAGGTTAATAAGATGGGCTTTAAAAGTCCAAGAATATAATCTAATAATAAAATATAAACCGGGTAAGGAAAACAATGTAGCTGACGCACTTTCTCGTATAAAACTGGACGATGAAGGTAATGAACTTAAATGTGCTGTGTTGACTTCAAAAATTTTAGATTCTAGAGATACAATTATTGCTGAACTGAAAGCTGATCCTGAATTTGGAAGTTTCTATGCATATTTGAAGACCCCGAAAGCTTTGAACATACAGATATCGATGCTATAAGAAATAGAGCAGAAAACTATGAAATAATAGATAATTTATTATTTTATACGAAAACAACAAACGAAAATCTTGAGTACAAACCAGTCATCCCAGCCTCGCTTCGATTAAGCATTTTGAAGGAATTACACGACGCGAAAACAGCGGGTCATTTAGGGGTCAGAAAGACTTTAAAAAGGGTACGCGAGGCGGTATATTTCCCGTAATTATACAAAATAGTAACGGCGTATGTCAGGTCCTGCAATCAATGTCAGTTAATAAATGATATTAATTACAGCCCGGTCGGGTACTTAAATAGCATTCGCGCTACATTTCCGAATGAAATTTTAGGCATAGATCTTCTTGGTCCCTTCCCCCAGAGCGAGTTAAATAAAAATGGTTTTCTTTTAGTAATAGTAGATCATTTTTCAAAATGGACAGAAATTGTTCCACTTAAACGCGCGTCAGCCAAAACAGTCGCAGATGCATTCTTAGACAGATACATTTTAAAATACGGTGCACCGATAAAAGTCATTAGCGATAACGGAAAACAATTCATTAGTCAAATATTTGAAAACATATGCAGTGGACTTGGCATACGCCATATCAAAATGGTTCCGTATAGACCACAGGCAAACATAGCAGAAAGAGTGAATAAAAACATAGTAAAAATAATTCGCAGTTACGTGAGTACACATCACAAGCCCTGGGATGGCTACATAAATGAATTAGCTTATGCTTTAAGAACGGCAAATCACGATACTACGGGAAAAACCCCAGCAGAATTATTTTTAGGCCGAAAGTTAATTACGCCTTTAGATAAATTATTCTTTGTGCAACAAAGAGAGCAAGAATTTAAACAGAAAGATGTGAAAAACTTATTGACCAGGCGCTTAAAAGCTCGGATACGGCAAGAAATAGGCAAAAAATATATTACGATAGAAAACGCCGTGAAGCAGATTTTAAAGTTGGGGATAAAGTGTTGAAGCGAAAATTTTCTTTATCAAGTGCCCCAGACAATTTTACTGCAAAGTTAGCTCCAAAATTTGAAGGCCCCTATGTAATTCAGGAAATCAAAGGAGTCGTATTGTACCTTAAGAACGAGAGAGGGGAAATCTGTAAAGCAAGTCCCGACCAGGTGAAAAAATACTATAATCAAAATGATTTTGAAATCGTTAAAAGTTTCTTGCAGGACTCAAGCCTAAAAGAAGTAGAAGGTCCAGAAATAACGTCACCCGTTCCACCACCCAAGAAGCAGAGAACTGAAGAGAGACCGAGCCCTTCTACAACCCAGACGACGGTACCGAAGAGAAAAAACGAAAACTTTCAGACTCCAGCATTTAAGAAAAACAAGAACGCAAAACCGCCGCGTAAAGAAACCTTGGTAAAGAGGAAAACACCACTTACAACGTATCGCAGTAGAAATTATACATCAAGAAGAACGCTCCCAGGGCCAGAGAGTCAGGTGCAAACAAGGCCGCCGCCGTTCCGGAAAATAAAAAGACAGCAGGAGGAACGAAAAGACCAGCAACTACAGAAGAAATTCAAGAATGACTCCAGACGGAGGACGCTAAGACCAGCCATCCAGGGGAAAAACGAAAAAGACAGCAACCCGACGAATACTACGCCAAGAAGCCAGCATGCAGAGGACGCAAAAGAAAAACTAATGTGGACGACACTCGGAGGTCAGTAAGGAGAAGATTGACGTCCACGAAACCTATAACGTGGGAACAGTTCTGCCAGAAAAGAATGACGGAGTTCGAATCATCGAAAACTCAAAGATAAGTTAAAATCTTCTATAAAATTTTTCTTTTGTTCCAAAATGTTATGCCTAAATACGAAGTTCTATGTTTTGACGAAAGTCAATGTGTCTCGGTTGAGATTTAGTTTTGTTTTACCTTATTTAGCTAAGGCAAAAGTAGTATTTTCTTTCAGTACAAAATCTAAGAACAAGCAGTTTCTGTTGGTCGAAAGACTAATTCTGTTATGTTAAAGCCAAAATTTGGCCGAAGATAAAAATAACTTCGTATTCTTGTATTAATAAAAACTTTAGTTTCAGTCCGGCCAGCTTGGCGAAGAATGAGTAAAGTAAAAATTTATTTTCTCTTATTCATTTTATGGTAAATTGTAAAAATCATATGTATTAGAATTTTGTAAATATACGTAAAGACTTGAAAGTTATGTAAAAGTAGAATTTAGTCTAGAAGCATAAAATTTTAGATGCTAAAAGTAAATGCTTAAAAGCAATGATTTCAAATTTAAGTATTAAACTGGAGATAAAATCATGCTTTAGAGCGAAAGGCTGCATGTCTAAAGATGAGTGAGGGGGAAGTTAGAATGAATGTGTTTTGTAGGGTTCTCCACCTACACTTGAATTTTAAGAATGTTAAAGTAGCTCATCGAGTTGTAGAATGTCGAGTAAGGTGTGTCTATTTGGTCGTTGAATTCTAACAAATCATGGTGGTTAGGGGAAGTGTTGCAATACTAAAACACGAATATTCCCGTTTGACACCACACATGGTGGAGAGCCAGGGTAAAGTTAAATTAATGTTTGAATACTTGAATGAATGTGAATTAAGCAGTAACTAAGGAAAATAAATCGTTTAAAAACAAAAATTTATTCACTGTCAAGAAAGTGTAAATTATAATGTATTTAGAAAGATAATGATACTTATTCCTTCCAGATGCTGGAAGGAAAAGAACAAGATTGATTGCTGAAGTCCAGGAAAAGTTGCTGTAAGAAGACAGATTTAATTAAGGATACTCAGAAATTTTATTACCTTTTGTGAGATAAGATTTTTTTTATGTAAAAGAGGCTCTTAAAAGTTAGTTCAGAATTGTAGAAACTTTACAACAGGTCGTTTGTAGGACCTGCTTCCAAGTTTTCCAAATTCTGGCAGCGGCAAATGTAGGGTTTATGTTTATTTTAACTAACATTTATTTTAAGTTTAAACTATCTTTCCTGTCAAGCCTTACTTTCCTCTGGAACTGCCAATGCCAGAGTATGTAAATTTTTAGTAGAACGCGCAAGGATTCAAATTATCAGCGGAAGTATTCTGAGTTAAATAGAAAGGAAACGAAGTCGAAGTGTGCTTTTCTTACTTCACGAGCGCGGAGGTAGTTAGTCAGAAATTGAAGAACCACGCGTTTCGGCCTGTGTGGTTGCCTCGGCAAATTGTTAATCTTTCAACGTGGTATTCAGAGTTTGCTGAAGTATCAGCGGTATTGTAAAACGCGGGGAGGTTAGTTACGTTTAGAGAGCCTCGTAGTTAGTCTCTTGTTATTATTTCTTTTCAGGTTTCTTATTTTTATTTTACCGCCGGGTCGGCGTAGGTTGTGAGCGTCAAGAGCACGCATTTGTAACTTCTAAAGTTGAATAAAAAGGGACTTAAACCCTTTTCAAGACTCTGTCTAATTTCCAGTTTCAGCAGTCACCACTTTGTTGCGTGCAGGTTGGAAGCGCGCAACTGTACAAGGGAAAGAAAATTAGTTCTTTTTCAGGGGTAAGTCGCATTATTGATTGCATCTTTCATTTTAGTGGTGAATTTATAAATTTCATCTTCGATATCACGTCAATGACCTGAATAAACTCAGAGATTCACCCGTTTAAATATGCACTACTTAACTTTAAATTTACATCCTGGCGAGAGAATATGGGGGGGAGTTGAGAAGTTCAGATAAAGATATCAACATAAAAAATTTTTGTGCAAAATAAGGAAAACGCTATATTTTCCCTCGCCAGAACATAACTATCGCATAGCAAGGCTTTAAAAGCCTGGGAAAGATATTTAAATTCCAAATATACATGTGAGTTCACCTTCACAATCTTAATCTACATCTTAACTAAATTTAAGGTTTCATAAATGGTCAAAGTGGTATATAATTGCAATATCTTCTTTAGTATTTCTTGTCAGGTGTCCTTCCAGGTATCTGGGAGGAAAATAGTTTAGTATGTGATTGAACATAGATTACACTGCAAATTTTCAACATTTTTCTAAACAGATCAAACTTTTCTACATGTTTGTACATTTACTCATTTCAGTCTTTCTACCCACATTAAGACTTCCCCTTGCTCTCCAGCACTGTGTACTGTAAAATGCGAGCGTGCTTTAAGTAAAATAAGTGTAACACTTACCGACTACACCACATCTATTTATTAGAATTAAACCAACTAGACCTAGACAGGCAACCTACAATAAAGTCTCAGCCTGAGGTGCTTTAAGTTAGGGAAATTAACTTAGTGTTGGCTGGGGAGCCTAACATTTTACTGTACATTCATTCTAAATTAATATTTACTTTCTTTTAGTGCAATTCACAAGTAACTTAGACTACTCTTTAATTCAAAGCACATATTTCAAGCATGCAAAATACTACTTTATGTATTTAAAAATTCAAATATTTTTACATAAATAATTTCTTACTTTACTCAGCTGAAAACAACTATAATTTAATTACATGCAGCGAATTTCTATTTTTTGGGGGGAAGGGGATAGCAAAGCCCGTTTTCTTGATATCATACAAATCATTTCCTACCACAGTCTCTACGACCAAAGATAACATTTCGTTCTAAGAGGTAACATTTCGTTCTAAGTCTGCCAAGATTATTTGCTAAAATTTCTTCCTTCGTATAAACATTTAAAGCTACTTGCTTAATCCAAACGTTTTAAATTACTTGCATAATATACAAATTGTAAGCTTCTTGCTATATTAAATAAACATTGTATTCCTCCCGAGGCAAAACTGAAATAAATATTTTCAACCGACTTCGTACTGGCTTTAAAATAATTTTAAATTAAATAATTTTGACTTGTCTTTTGTTTGGCAAATTCCATCATCCTCTTTTTGACGCAGTCTTCTCACGAGAGAACTTGGTTCAGCTGTCTGACTCGGATCCGCTGCGGTCTGGCCGTTTCTATTGTTCTCCGTCGCCTGGGGAGGTGGCCACCGACGGTTCGGCTATCTCTGCAATGTCCTTTGTAAATGTTCTATAGTAAGAACACGTGCCTTAGAAAGAAGAGAGTTGTGAGTAATTCTTTATTGCGATTACTTTCGAATCCTCAGTTTCATTTCCGCGTTTTGAAAGCTTATAGCCCAAGTACTTACGTTCTTCTGCGGCGAATTTACACTTACTAGCATTTATTTTTAAGCCTGCGTCTCCTAGGCCCCGTTCAGACGAGGGCGCAAAGGGCATAAGTGGTTACAGCCGAGCTCCGTTGCCAAGGCAACCAGTCTCTGCTACGTTACAGAATCTGGTTTAAGGCTCTTGGCATAGGGTTCAAAGTTTTCAACTTTACGCCAAGTTTGGGATAAATGTCGACCAATCAGAGCGAAGCTAAAACGAAGCGGCTTTCTTTAGACGATTTCGCTGTCACATCGAAGGCAAATTTTTTTTAAGGTGGAGCACATCGTATCCGAATGAATTGTATTCGTATCCAAACGAAATAATGAGTTGTAATCGTATCCGAGCGAAATAATGAGTTGATCTCGCAAGAAATCTACGTTGATGACATGCATTTTTTAGCGCAATAGTTTTTCAATTTATATCGAAAAATATGGATGAAACTCGTAAACGAAAGTTAAGCTCAGGAATTATGCACGCTGTGTATGATCCTGTAGATCAGGGATCGCCAAACTTTTTTGATCATCGCCCCCTATATAATTTTTCGAAATCTCCATAGACCCCCACAAAGGTAATTTTCAGGTATTTAAAATAAAACTATACATTAGTCTAAATATTTAATAAATCAGAAACAGTAAGTAAAGTAGCTACAGATTTTTTAATTCTTAATGAGATGAGTGTGCCTGGTGTTTCTTGGCAAGGTTCGCTATATTGGGTTCGAAATTAGTCAATTTTAACCGTAAATCCCCTCGAAGCTCCACATTTAATTTATTTCTGTTTTTAGTTAAAATTGAATTAACGTGACTAACGTGAATTAACGTGCCGTATAAAAAAGAAAAAAACTAAAAGAACTAAAACCACACACATAAGAAGAAAGAAAACGGAGTACTAAGATTCCCTTCGCGCTTAATGCATAGAAAGCCAACGGCAGTGTCGTCGCTCGCCAAGTCTGCGCCAAAGGCTCCTAATTGGTTGATGGGTTCGCCAGCAAGAGACACGGATAAGCCTCAATCGCTCTTCTGGCTACATACTATTAGTCGTGCAAATTACAAACTGGTCACAAGGTCAAGTTGTGACGTCACGGTATACATACGAAAACCCATAAGGAAAAAGGGGCAGATTGTTTTCTGATTTATTATTTTATTTTCTATAAAGAATATAATATTAAGTCAATTATAAAAATATTTTTAATTTTTACGCACGCAGTTAGTTACGTGTGATTTGCGTATTAAGAACTGTTTTTCCTTCGAGTCCCAATAGACCCCCATTCGACCCCTTGGGTCAGATAGACCCCTACTGTTGTTAAATAGACCTCTAGGGGTCTATATAGACCACTTTGGCGACCCCTGCTGTAGATGATTGATCCCATCCAATGTTTTTCATTTTATTATGAAAATTCTTTAAAAAATGCATGCTTGCAAAAATTTTATTTTTTCTGTTTAAATTATTATTATTGCTTTCTTTATGTTTATATTTTTTTAAAAATTATTACTATCATTTTTTTTCCTGTTTAATTATTTTTGTATTTAAGAAAAAATTTATTGAAAAAGCTGGAAATATTGTATTGCTATTTGCTTCAAATGCTGATTTTCTTTCCAAACAAACTTCATGAATTAATTTTACTGAAACATCAAATCAATATCAAGAATCTGCTGGTTTTTTGTAACAGTAAAAATATTTCTTTTAAAAAAAAGAAAAATTTATTTTCACTTAATTAAGAATAGTCACAATAGTCAGTTCAATGGTGTAAGCTTTGTATAAGTAATAAAAGATTAATCTTTTGATAAAATGCTCTTATGAAGTCCAAGAAGGAAAAAATATAGTGAAATATCCTTAAAACAACAGTTTTGTCTCTTGTTGAAGTTCTGTTCTGTTTTTTAATTACGTTCTCCATGAAAGGAATTTACTTTTAATGAAACTGAATAGCACACATAATTCATAACATGGACTATAATTTAATGAATAGTATTTGCTATTATTATTCACTCTTTATTACTATCATTTGAATGGAGTTTTGATCATTAAATTCATGCTATTTCTCTGGTAGAAATTCCTGGATAAGGTATGAATGTTTATAATTTTGTTGTATTTGAAGACTTGGGTACCTAAAATTTGTCAATGTGAAATTACTTTTGAGATTTGGTCGTAAATAGAAATGACAGCATATGTTGAAATTAAATTCAGGGGTGTGACTTATACAAGCAAATTATTAGAAATAAATGTATACAAACAGCTGGCAACACAGCAAAATGTATTTAATGATTGAGCATAAAATACATTGTTCGGTGAACGTTTCCTAGTATTATACTAGTTGTGATTGCTGGTTATTGTGACCAGTTGTGGGATACTAGTACTAATGATAATTGATACTGGTTTTGCAGCCAACTACTGTAGTGATCGACAGTGACAGTGAATAAGGAGTGCTAAGCACACATGTTTCACTGTCACAGAAACATGTTCCTTTTGATTGAAAATTTTTTTTAAAAAATAATAATGTATGGTAAGTACTGTTTTTAGCTTAACTGTTTTTACACCTGCAAAATGGAAAAATATTATATACAGGCTATCTGTCAGTTATCCTCAAGATTTTTTTTTAACTAGGCATATTTAGAATATCGTATTTCTCCCAAGAGAAATTATATATAAAAATTGAAGGAGGTTTTATATATATAAATATGCATGTGCATGTTTATAGTATAGAGAGTACTACAGTACAATGCAGAAATATTCCATACTGCTTTGCACAGAAATACATATATGTGCCAACCAAGTATTGGTCTTTCAAAAAAATATCTCTAGACCATTTCGTTCTTTTTCTTTTTTTACCTTCTTCTGTTGCCTCTTGGCTTATAAGAAGGACAGATAAAAGAGCATTCTGTTGAACCAGTAAAACTTTGTGGTGAGCTGAAAAAGCCATGACACAAAATAACGAAAACAAGCAGAGCGAGCGCGAGAAATCAGTTGAGCTAGAAAACAGTGCGCGAAAGGTGTAGACACATACACGCATACGCAAATTTAGCTTCTCTCACTGGCCACAGCTTAGCCCCGTCTCGCAGGTGTGAACGGATGTCCCGTATTTTATGCCCTTATGACTATGCCTCTATGCGCTTTACGCCCACGTCTGAACGCAGCTTTAATGATGTAAAAACTTCATTTAAATCTTTTATGTATTCATTAATATTTTCGCTTGAGACAATAATATCGTCGAGATAAATAAATGTGGATATACCGAGGACAGGTCTTAATATAATGTCCATCGTTCGTTGGAAAGTTGCCGGGGGCTCCACATAAGCCGAAAGGCATTCTAAGAAAAGCATAAGTGCCTGATTTCGTAATGAATGCCATTTTTGATGCATCCTTCGGTTTCATCTCTATCTGGAAATACCCTGAGGTGAGATCTCTGGTGGTCATATACTTGGTTGACCTACGATTTCGTATAACTTCTTCAATGATAGGCAGGGGATAAACGGGGTATTCAGTTAAGCTATTTAATTTTCTGTAGTCGATAGCTAGCCTTTAGACCTTAAAATTTGAGGGAAATCATTTTTTTCCCTACAGAGCACTACGCGGATCGCATAAGGACTACTTATGGGTTTAATAATTTTATTTTCGAGCATGTGTTTAATGTGCTGCTCTATAATTTTTTCTTTAACCCGATCGTATCTATATGGCCTGGCTCTTACGGGCTCCTCATTTTTTAAATTGATTTCATGATATGCAATGAGTGAGGTCAAGAGTTTCAGAAAATATATCAACAAAATCTCTTACCAACTCTTGTAATTTTCTTCCATCTTCGTTTTTCACATGCTCTAATTTCAATTAAAGCGGTTCCACAGCTTCTACTTCCAGAGGCTTCATCTGTAGTTACAGAGTCTCATTCTGAAAATTAATTTGGGCTCCCTCTGTTTTTAAAAAATCGGTGCCCAAAATTACCGAAGCTTGTAGATTTTGAACTACAAAAAATGTAGATTTTTGAGTCTCATTAATTAACTTCACATTAAATGTTGTTTTATTTGCGCTGCAATAACTTCAGTACTTTGGGTTTTAAATAGCCTATAATTTTTATTAATTTCTTCGAAAATTTGTTCCGACCGGAAGTTTGCTTGCGCCCCTGTATCGAGAGGTTTCTGTTGGCACCTTATTTAGTCGAATGTGTATCACAGGTAGGGACCAAATTTTTATTATCACTGTGTTCAACTGAACTTTTGAGGGATTTTTATTCGAATGGGGTTACTGTACCCCCTTTTTTTCAGCAGCCATGCGTACTAGTTTAACTCCTTGTTAACTGCCCTCTTTCTTTAAGCTTGCGGACTATTTTAGCAATCGCCTTTCTTTTTATCTTGAAATTTATTCCCGGTTTAGGAGTTTTTTGCTTATTCTGCATACAGCCTAGCAAACTGTCCGTTTGGTTTGTGGCCAAAACTTCTCGTACGCGTACTTTCTGCTACCTTCCTACTCTCAAATTTCACCGCCAACTCGAATTTTAGACTGCTGGGCTTTCTCGCTTCAATATAACTCTGAAGCCTGAGGCAGTAGTCGAGACAAGATAATTTGAATTATTTCTTCATCTGGCTTTCTACCATATAACAAATTAGCGACTTGGACCTTGCATAAATCTAGTGACCGACGTTCTTCCGTCAAATGTCAATGAGGGTTTCATAGAGGCTCGCATTGTTTCAACGAGATAACCAAAGCCTTATATCATATTGCCAGGAGCCGGTGACGTTTGCGATGACGAGGGAGCTAACTCAGCTGCAGCTTCATTGTCACCCATGAGTTCGGAAAAATTCAGGCGCCACTTTTAACGTCGTTCTCTCTTGTTCCACATAAACTAGATTACATCCTACACTGACCTGGCGAATTCTCGCACAGGTGTGAAGAATCTACCAACGCAGAAGAAGGGTGAAAACAACCCTTTATCGTGAGTTACAAAGGCGGAGTCAAACTTGCGGTGAAACTAAAGTATAATTCAAGTCAAATAATTATATAATATAATTCAAGTCAAAACTAAAATAAGTAGTGCTATATAGCACGTAAGCTACACCTAACATGTGGACTCACAGAAACCTAACAGGCGCGATCCTAATTTCGATACTGCCAAGAGGCTTACTAGAGTAACAGCGAAAAAACAACGTAAGGTACGCTAGCTAGCGAAAACACGCTCTGAATAAACTCTCACCGTTTCACCCGTTTAAATATGCACTTCCCTTAACTTTAAATTTACATCCTGGTGAGAGAATGTGAGGAAAGTCGAGAAGTTCAGATAAAGGTATAAACTTAAAACAATTTTTTTTTTTATGCAAAGTAAGGGAAACCCTACAAGCTGCTTCCAATTTAATGCCTATACCGATTTTAAGCTCAATGATCTGATTAAACTATTTCTATGTCTCGCAATTAAACCCAATAATTCTCAAGTAGACTGTACTAATTATGCATTTATTACTAAATAAAATTCTCACATTCCACTCATGACTTCGGTCATACTTTGGCATAATCCAAAACGCAAGAATACAAATATGCGGGTTTTTCACTACTTCGCATTAAAATCTCTCCTACTGCGACAGGGCGTCTCTGTGGTTATATGCTAATTATAGTCCATCTCATGGCTGCTCCCATCGCATTGCAGAAGCTTGGGCTACAAAACTTCTGCTTTAAGAATTAATAATTTATTAGTTCAAAAGATCGAACATTTTTATTTCATCTAGTAGCTAAACACATTTTAGGTAAACGTTCATTGGGGATAGACAAACCTATCAATCATTTAGCCTTCTCATTGGTGAGAGCGTTGCACAGGATGGTGACCGATGTTTTGTTCACAGGACAGGGGTAATTGACAGTTACAAACAACCATACCTTCTCAATTATTCGAACCACGAAACATTGGCAACAAAGCTGGATCTGTTAAGTATTGTATTAATTATGGTAATATAAATCATGTATAAATGAACCGTTCAAAATGGTAAAACAAAAATCTATTGTGATATTATTTCATCTTGACAAAGTAAAAATCTGATTTTTCTAAACGTTGCATTTATTTCACCGGATCGCTTGCGTGAAAAGCTTGCAAAAATATTTTCCTTGAATGTCAATACTTTTAATTTTGCAAGGGCTTCAAATCCGCTTTTTCAAATCAATAAAATTTTCGATGAAATGTTTTAAGAAACTTTCTTTTGAATTGTTTTAAAAATATCTTCAATTATGTATGACATCCGATATATCTTCGATTATGTATGACAAGATGAAGTACGTTCCTTCCAGTAGGGGGCGGCAGATTCTCAAGAAGATAAAGTAATCTCTTCCTATTGCATGTGCAAGTCTTCTTTCAAGAAATTAAAAGTAATATTACCCGTCTATCACTGCGGAAACTATGGAGTCACTTTCCCTTCATCCATTTTGCACACATAGGTTGAGACAGAAATGCGACTACAGGCTTGAAATAAATGAATTATACATTTATATCTAGTAGGAGAAAACGCTAAATGATATATCACACTAATTTTTATTAATTAATTAATATTAAACTAAAAAACATTTTTTTGTCATTTGAAATAAGATTTATTTTCCCTAGTTTATGCCATTAGCTAAGATGAGACTGAATGTATGACAGCATGATACATTTGCAGCGCATGCCAAAATGATAGTCAGATCATGAGACTACAGAAGCATAATTTTAATGCAATACTTTTGCTTTAGCCATGGCAAAGGGAGAAAGTAGCTTCTTCAAACAGGAAAGATCCAGGAAAGAAAATTTTCTGAAACGACTCCAGTAGCACCGATGCAACATTCTCGTTAAGTACTATGGAAACAATTCAAAACAGTAGTAGTGCTGCAGCAAATCTCGCAGTTATTGAATGTGTTTTTCATTAGTTCGAAGACTTGACTTATTAATGACATTATTTCACTTTCTCTAGCCATAATAAATGTCATCACATGATACGAACAAACGCACAGTCATATTTCTGACACATTTTGTATACCTGAAGAAAGCATGGTGTGTAAGTATTTAATGTACATAAAAAATAATGAACAGGTTGTTAATACAAAGAAAATGATGAAATTTCACAATTTGATTTACAAAATTTTAAAATTTGACGAAGCTGTAATATTGTGCAGTATAATTAGTTACCAGCATTTAGAAAAGTTTCTAACTCTTTATGATAAATAAAATTAGCATAATATTCTATTTAGTTATAAAAGGTTAATCATCAGTCATTAGTTATCAAAACTAGAAAGACTGCAAAATTCTATGTTTTTGAACATCTCATCTATAATCTGCTTTTAGTACTTAATATTGAATATTAAAAATAGGATAATATAAAGTATTTAATACGTACATTTTTAATTTTATGGAAGAAGACTTATGACGAATACAAAATTTTTAATAAGAAATAGTAACTATTTGTCTAATCTAAATGATTATTTCTATTCTAATAGTCTAAATCTAAATTATTTATTTTGCATATATATATAAAAACATTAATGTTGAATGTCGTTAAATAAAGGAAAACAAATAATTTTAAATAAAGGAAAACAAATAATTTTAAATAAAGGAAAACTAATGATGAGAAAATTAATTCATTATATTTTTTAATTATATTACGAACAAAGTATGCTAAAACTTTTGTATGTGAATAAAGTTTTACGGTTGCTCATAAAACATTTTTCAGCTTCTCAAAGTTATTTTGTCTATACAGTGAGATTTTCAGATAAAACTTTCCTTTCTTCCGATTTAAACAAAGTGCTGATATTTATATTTTGGTAAGTTTTCAACTTGGATTGATTTGTATCGATTAGATTACGGAAGGCACACTAGGTCTGTGGGATTCCATTGTGAAGAACTTTCTATGTGACATTAGCTCGTATTAATATCCTTAGATGTTGGATGAAAACAGAAACCCTCTGCATTTCAAATGGCTCCACCTTTTTATCTTTCTTAAAATGCGCTCGGTTTTTCAATAAAACTGCGTATATTAATCTGTATGCATTTATGCATTTCATAATTGTGTACTTGCTTGCGATGTAACATGGACGTATTATCGATAATACGTTGACATATAGTATCTATGTCAATCTACTAATGAATTTTATCTGAATTTAAATTTCATGTTTCAGTTTCATATCGGAATTCATTTAATTTTCACTGCCTTTTTCCCCAATTAGGAATATTCAACGATATATTTTATTCGCACATACAACTCTTGCTCATAATGAACTGATATCTGTTTTCTATCTTACTTTATGCAGTTTGCAGAATATATACGATAGGAACTTAAAATTTTACTATTTATTGACGATAAAAAGAAAATATGTTTTAACTAGTCTAAATATGTTAATTTTACATGACTTCTCTGTCGTTAACGATTAAGAGTAAAGAAAAAATTTTTAATTAATACTTCTTTAGCGTTCATTCATTAGCTCTATAAATATTTCCGTGAATTTCATTGTGGTAAAATGAACAAGTGCGCTAATAAACCACCCGTTAGAAAAAACCTCTTAAAGTGATAGATATTCCAGATCTACTTTTATAAAGTTTAGGTATCTTATGACAAACACAAGATTGTGCCTTCCTTTAAATAAAACTTATTATCAAATGTTTATCCCTATTCACCATTAAATTTAATTGAAACGTTTCGCACATATGGATAAACAAAACATTTTTTTTTTTTTTTTTTTAATTTCAACAGCATATTTCTTTCTTCTAATTCCCTATTAGGGTTACTGCTACCGTCGAGAACGCAAGGGCAAGTAATCTAAGAATTTGGCCAAAAGACAAGTGATCAGACAAATTAAATTTTCAAAAAATTAAAAGGAGTTACCGTTGCAAAAAATATTTCATAATATTCTGTTTGCAGTGTTGTATTGCACTAGGCAATTATAGCACTCGAAATTGAAAATTTTTTGTTTCTTTAAGTTTGTCCATAAGTCATCCCATTTATGGGATTTAATTTTAATGATTTCAGGGCTTAGAGCACTTTTCCAGCCATCACTTTTCAGTATCAGCTCATTATTAAATTTCAGTATCAGCACATTCTTTTTAAATGGGTTATATGCCTTGAAAGAGGTGTTTCTGTACTTTAAAATCCACTGCCTACAAATGAAGCTACAGCGAGCAAAAGCGGCTGCCACTCAATACGCAGTAGAGAATCATAATGATGTCATCATAGCTCAGGAACATAACTGGCCTTGATGCCAGGAAATATTCATTTTTGATTAATTTACGTGTTTCTATGCGAATTTAATAGTTTAAATGCTGAAATTTAAAGACTACAGACTAAATTTAAAGACTAAAACTAGAACATTAAAGTTCAGGTTTTGCTGTTCAAAGTAATGTTCGACTTCTTGAATGAATGAATTTTCAGACCAACCATTAAAGACGACTAACGCAATGCGACCAGAAACAATTAAAACGCGTATACAGAAAATCTGTATCTGGAAGTACGCATTCGGTATGAGTTTGCTGTAGCATACCTCTATTTATTCATATAAATATTAGTATTCATATAAATATCTGTATTTAGAAACTGAAGGAAATCGAAATTTTCTATGAAACTTTTAATGAAAAATTACTTAAATATAATTGCCTACCAGCGGTTGAAATGCAAACTCCTAAACACTGCTAGTTTGCCCGTTTCAGATCTTGGTGAATGGGCTAACTGCCTGCGAAATTTTAGACTAGTGCAATGGATTTTGCAATATCTGGACTTCACCACAACTGTATGTTTAAGCTCCCATGCTCACCAATCTAAAGTGGCAATACTAACAATTCGCAAGTACATGACATCTCCTTAGTGAGATGTGTTATACCTCCTTAATGATATATGTGTAATCCCTTCAACAGCATGTGAACAAGCATCTTCTTGTGCAGTGTTAGTGAACGCTTGTGTGCCTCACGGTATACTAATTGCTGGGGCACTTCCCAATAATTAGTAGTACAACATCCTCGTGCTATTTTAATCAGTATATTTTATCTATGTTCTTAGCGACGCTACAATAATCAACGTCTTAGCAATCTAACTGCACTCTTCTGCACACATGAGTATTCATGAACTTATCATTCATCATTCAAAGATGTACCTGTATTTATATACAACAGAACTGCCCAACACTAACCTTGTGCTCCAGCTTTCATGTGACTTCATGTACTCCATTTGTCTTTTTGTGCCTTAAATGACTTTGTGTTATGTACCTGTTTTATGTCCTCTCTGTTTATGCATTTTACGCATTGTGTTTTGTGTATTGTTTGCTTATGTGTATTTACGTCCTTTTAGGTGTACGTCTTACTGTATTTTTTGTTTAACTACCTACAATCTGTAACACCACAGCTTGCCTCTTCAATCTGTAATACAATCCTGCTAATGCCCTTGTAAGGCCATGTACTTACCTTTGACAACCTCAATAATCTCCTGGTGAAGCCTCGTGTGGCTCCAGGGAGCTTTTGCTGTAGTTAGAGGAGGGCGTGGAACATATGCCTGTTTACGTCTGTTAGACACCAGGCGTTCCAGTACTCCGTAACCTACTTATCTACCTACCTACCAACCTCCATATGTAACTTGAATAGGAACCAGTTCTTCTTAAAATGCCCCCTATAAAAGTATCATTATCTTTAGCCAAATAATCTTCGCATGCTTAGCCTTAATATAAATAATGAAATCCATATGCTTATGGATTCCCACCAGCGGCCAAGCTGTAAAATTGCTAAACATTAGTAGTAGTTCGACATGAGTTCGATTACAGGCGAACGGGCTGGCTACAACGGACGTTTCCGGGGTTTTTCCCCCCATATATTACTTGGAAATGAGCCAGTTTGTCTTAGAAGGTCCTTCCCGAAATTATCTCTTCCCTTAATAGACAACTCTTGCTATTTTGTCATAATAAAATAAACCAAATTAAATCATAAATATAACAGAAAAACGCAACATATTGGCTACCTTTTCATCATCAGATAGGCAAATTTTATCATCCAGCTTCCGTTTAAGTAACGCTATCTGTTGCTCCAAGTCTTCTTTCTCCATAAAATGTTTCCTTTGCTGTTCTTCCTTTTCAAATAAATCAGTTTGGTTATAAAAAACAAATGAAGACTACTCTCAAAAATTTCCTTTTTTCATTGATTTATTAAAAGAAAATAAAGTGCATATGATATATGATAACACAATAAAAATAAGGAATCAAAATTAAAAAGCACTGTAGAAATGGCCATACATGTCGAAATTTACTACTCTAAAGTTACTACCCGACAAAAGTTAAAAAGAAACACGTTTATCTCAATGTTATTTAAAAAAAATTATGTTGACACCATATGATTTCCTTGTACTGCCTATTAAATTATACCTAGTTTTTTTTTTTTTTTTTTTTTTTTTTTTTTTTTTTTTTTTTACATTGCATTTAAACTTATGTCCTCGAATTATTCAGACTTGAATACCCTATCCCCAAGGCCAAATCAAAAATTTCAAGCTTAGAAATTAAACATCTAGGTCATTTTTTGTCGAATGGGAGTCAAACTTGTAATATTTTTACTTTTTCATAACGTATCCCTGGTTCCTATACTTTTATTTAGATCCTAAACGTATATTTCCCAGTTACTTAATATCCCGTTCCTATATATCTCGGTTTCTATATATCCCGGTTCCTATACTAATATTTAGGAGAATAAAATCTCTCCTAAATATAAGTATAAGAACCGGCAAACCGCACTAAGAGTCAGATTTTGTTATTTGTTAAAAGCTAATTTTTTCAAACGGACATTGCCGAAAAATGAATATTTTCGTCATTTTAAAAAACCTCTGCAATTGTAAGTATACGATTATGACCAAGAATTGCAAAAATAAAGGCTCGGTAATTACTTTTAAGCCGGGTAAGGGGTTGGGTTTATATGTACGATTGAAATACTTCCTCTACTGTATAAAAGGAAGTAAAAAAGAAAGAGGAAGGAAAAAAGAATGGGATTAACAATTCCGGTGGTCGACTGTGGGAGGGTGCTCTGCCTAGGATCTCACCCAGACAGACTCGGCTCCTGGGATACATAACTATTCTTCTCAGTGACTAGAACCATAGTTTATTCGGTGGTATGTTCAGATTCGGCCGGGACCGTACTGGTACTGTCTTGTCTGCCCCTTGGTTGTGAGATCGCTACATGGTGATATATCGAAGGTTGTCCTTGGAGGCTAGGCTCCCCTTGGTCAACCTTGGGGGACAATCTTTGAGCTGACTTCGTTCTTTTTGTAGGTGCCTGCTTGCAAGTCGCCACTGACTTCTGTACCATAAACTTATGTTCAATTGTGTTCCCCTGGGTGGACCAAGGGGTTATACCTTCTTGGGTCGACTTGGAATGAGGATTTGGGACATCAGTAACCTTGTTAAGGGCTTCACATAACCCAGATCAGGAATTCCCCCCTCACTAACATACTACTGTAGTAAAGTAATAATATAAACTAAGAAGAAAAAACTGTTTGTAGGAAGTACTAAAAATGTTTAAAAAAGCTGAAACGTTTTCACAGAGATATCATTAATCTTATTCACTAAGACTGTAAGCATTTAGCTGGATGAAACATAGGGTGTCATAAAGTGTAGCGACAAATAGTATGTTACGTGTTAACAGCTAAGACTCAAATGGCTACGGAACCGCTTAGCAAATTTGAAAATTTCAAGAAGAGTAGCAACAGATCGTTCACTGGATTGCTATTGAAATTCCTTTTTGGATCTTTTAACACCTAAAAGTGATCTCAAACCTATATATTTCAAACTTATAACTCCATCCCCCCTCATTACCGACAACTTCCAGCTTCAAGATGAATATCTGTTACAATTATAAGGAATCTTCAAGGATATGAACAGGAGATCTTTTGGAAGTATTTGC
This sequence comes from Stegodyphus dumicola, assembly GCF_044657685.1. NCBI lineage: Eukaryota > Metazoa > Arthropoda > Arachnida > Araneae > Eresidae > Stegodyphus > Stegodyphus dumicola. The sequence goes on along the minus strand of NC_140771.1, from coordinate 98,219,337 downwards.
ATAGTATAACTATATGACATTAGACAAGAGAACATATTGCATAATGTAGACAGAGCAATAAAGCTCAAGAATATTTATGATGAATCCTGGTTTCCTCTGTACTGTCACTGACATCGTGTCACAATCTCAAGAGTGAAACCAACACTTTATAGCAAAACAGTATTCTCGAAAGACGCATTTACAGAATGGCAATGCGTTGGTTTGAACAGAATTTCTTTGAACTTATTCCTGGCTCATTTTTGAATTGCATTTCCTGATGCATTTTTGAATAATCTGGAGTATTAAAGGAAATTATTCATTAGTAATTGAAATTATTTGCTGCTATTGTATGACTTATTTGTTTCCTGGATGGCAATGCCCTGTTGCTTTGAGTAACCGTAATCAATTGATGAATTGAAGATGCAGAATTCTAAGAATGCATTTGTCAGTTCGCTTCCAAAATTCATTTCGACTAAATATATGTGGTATGACTCAGCAGATAGCTCTCCTTTCAAGAACTTTAAGTAAACTACGGTAGGGATTAAAGCTTACGTGAGCTCTGCTAACTATCTGGTAACATAGCTGATACCCCGGAGAAAAAATCAAGACCTGCTTTCACATCAGTGTATGAAAGCTTCTTAACAATCTGTGTATATCTCAGTTTTTTTTAAATCTCTTTAGCGCTTGTTTTTATTTCTTATTTGACTTTTGCAGCAAAATAGTATAAATTTTTCGAAATGTAGAATCAGCTCAACATAATGCAATAAATCGTTGTATTATTTACATCCAAGTTTATTTTTGTACTTATACTTTATATAAACACAAAATAAGCGTAGATGTAAAAATACAAAAATAAGTGTAGATATAAAAATACAAAAATATGTGTAGATGTAAAACCTAGAAGATATGACTAGACATTTCTTAAATTTTGAAACGTGTTTTGAAGTGTATTTCAATAAAACAATACACCGGAAGCTGTCGATACTTTGCCAGTTCAAAAAGAATTAATTTGCATTATTAAAATATTAGTACTGGATTGTGTTTAATACAATAATGCTAAATGGCAACATTTATTCTCATACGTCAGCCTATCAGCAGACAAATGGTTGATGAATAATATTGTTAAGAAATGTACAGGCGCGGTGAGATAGCTTCCCCGCAAAGCAGGGTTGCCACATTTGGCAACAAATCCCCCATTTGGCGACAAAATTGGCAATATGCCATGAATGAATGGAGAACCTTCTGGAACGAATTCTTACCGGTTTAGGCCAGAATGTTCTCGAACACAAGCTAATCACTATATAAACCCTGCTAGTACGCGGAGACTCAGTGCGAGATAGTTAGTCTCGAGTTAGTCAGTCCGTGCGGAGTCGATCGAGTTGACAGCCGGGCAGAAAGTGTCGAGTTGGTCGTCGAGTGCATCGAAAGAGTCTTATTGGCGGTTAGTGCATCGTCGAGAGAGCGTGTTGAGCTCCAAGAACGACTGAACCGAAGAGTCGGGATCTGTGCTCCGTGTGTCGTCAAGTGCTCGCGAGTTGTAGCGTGGAGAGTCACGAGTGTACGTGGAGCTCCGAGAACGACCAAGCAGAGTCGGGAGCTGTATTCTGCTGCTTTGCAGTGAAGCTGTCTCCACCGTTATAACCTGATAACCTGAAGGCTGTGTCGCTGATTGTACCAGCGCGTTTATAGTAGATCTTCGACGACTGTAAAAAGTGACTTTGGAGCTGTCCTGATTAATACTGGCTAAATAAAGTGAGTTTCGATATTCCATCAAGTGCTGTCGTCGTTATTCACTCCAAAGCTACGAACCCCGTACGAACGTGAAGGAAGAAAATAACGCAGTGATATACTTAAACATTAGTAACTGCTTTCTAGAATAAATTAATAATTCCCTATAATGCTCTAAATGCTTTTCTAGAAGTGTAGAAATTAATGGTTTGAGCCCAGGAAATTTTAAAAGTGCACCAATAAGAATGCAACAACATAGATAACATGAAAAATAATAATATGTAATTAGTTACTAGTGAATCAATTTGAAAATGAATTTAATAAGATAAAACTACTTGTACCGAAGGAAAACATAGCTTAGTTTTTATCTTAAGTAAAGAAAATAGCCAGATATTACTAAGTGCTTCTAAATCCGTTTTAAAATCAGTTTTCGCAAAACAAGAGTTCTTTTTTCTGTTTATACGTACAGATGTCACACAATATTGTTCAAATGGATTCGAGACTGATCAAAATGGATGTTTTAGTTGAAATATGATACCTGGAATTTTTCGCTATTACAATACTTCCTTTACTGCTTTCAAAAAAGTAAAAAGCAATAGAAAACTTCCCTTGCATATTTTTTAAGCACATGCATTGTTAAATTCGCATAAAAGAAATGCATAAACCAAATTTTACTTTCTTTGCTTTAAAAGAACTATATCACAGTAGTTTAAAATTTAATTTTTTTATGATTTAAAAATAGTACATAAACTAGGATGTTCGTTACCTTCTCTGCTTCTGTTGCATATTTCTCTTCCATAATGCATTTGATAGTTTTTTCTGATTCCGTATTCATATTCTAAAATGCAAAATATAAAGAATGTTATGTAACTTAAAATATAAAGCACTTATTGGCATGAGTAAATTTAAAACAAAATACTAACTCTTCTTAAACGCAGCTCTTCTATAAGTTCTATTAACTTCCGCTCAAAAGAAAGAATATTGAAATCATTTTTGGTAACTTCGCACACTGAAAACGTTTCATCCATTTTTTGGTAGAATGAAGTAATTTTCTTTAGCACTTTCTAACCACCAGAGTTTCAGTTTTGAATGATTTCCGTAGTTTGCATACATTTTCGCATACGGGATTTATCGTCTGCTTACACACACGCACACACAGATCGTATTTTATTTTCGAGGGTCAAAAAGATGTAGAAACATTTTTAAATCTTTTTACTCGATTTCTGCTCAAAGTGTGTGGTTATAAACGTAATTTTTTGGTCTGACCAAGCTGTTTTAGTAATACAATAGAGCAATTCTGAAATATTGTCTTTATGGAAGAGCTACGCTATTCTGTGATGAACCAAGAGGAAATAAATGGTCTACATAATAATCCTAAACCTAATAGTCTCTGATATACTGGTACACATTCACATTAGTATTTTAACCAGTTCATTTTGCATATGCCCTAGTTAAGGATCCGTTTTGGAAATACGGTGACCAAAAGTACAAGTACATAATTTTTTAAACGCTTTTCTTTTATTTGCCCGATGGGGAAAATAAATAATTGTAAAGTGTAACAATGTTAACATAATAGTATACAATGGTAATGTTATAATAATATAATAGAATGTAATAATATAGTAATGTTATAATAATATATAATTGTAATGTGTAAAAATGCTATCATAATAGTCCGAATTAATAAATATTAAAATAATAAATGAACGAGATTAACAACTTTCGAGAACAAAACACGGAGTACAAAAAATCGGTAACTATAACCGTTGATTTCAATGTTTGTATACAAATGATTTAGCTCCAGTTTTGAGCACCGGTGAATAAAAAGATTGCAAAAATCACTGTATTATATGAGTTCTTAGACTTTTAAGTACATCATTTTTTTATTTGCTAACTTCTATATGTTAAACAATAATAATTTTCCTTGATTCGATAAAATCTGTCGATGTCTTTAATTAAATTTAGGACTTTGCGAATTCGTAAATTACTTCAGATTTTCAAATCTAAACCTGTGGAAACTAGTTTCGTAATTTCCCTTATATTAGCTACACTCTCACCTCTTAGATGCCCTACTTGTAAAGGCTATGACTATTTAAATCTGAAAGAAATTAAAGACGATTTGCAAATGTGCCTGGTAACAAGGCGGCCACCAGATTTCAAGTTATGCCCCATGTTGTCGCCAGAGTTAGGTATGGCTTTTAACTACATCATTTTCTTCATTTTATGGTAATTTAAGTATTACTTAATAGTTTGAGGAGGGAGAAAAATCCATGTTTTTCAATTTTAAAATACATATCTTCCTAGGAAAAACACTGCTCAACTTGAAAAAATGTAAGTTTGATAAAACACCTTTAGGGTCATCCACCAACGGGTTCTCTGCGGATGAAAACCCTTGAAATTTATTTGCATAGCTCTGGTACTAAATATTGAAACATAGGCTTCAAAGTGTTTTCTAAAATATTATTCTATTGATATATTTTAAGCCTTGTTTGTTGTAAAATGGTTGTCATCATAATATTGTATGTAATAAAATCATGTATTCAAAAAGTGTTAATCAGTAACATCTGTAATCGTTCAGACACTTCAAGTTTTTGTTGAAAAGTTTTGATAGTCAATGTTTTTGTTATAGTTTGTTGTTTTAAATGAAAATACATCATAAGAATTATCATGTGCAATAGGAAATTTTTATTTATCTAGCAAAATGTATTAAAATTTGCATATCTGAACTGAACATGACAAGATGCTACAAACTGATGATTTATTCTCTTAAAAATCTGATAGAAATTTCATAATCTATCTTTTTAAAGATGGTAAAAGTATTTAAAATATCCAAAGTGTTTAACTATGGTTGATCTTTACATTATGGTAACTTGGCGTTTTTTTGGCGAAAATTTGGCGACCAACTCTCCTACAGCAACCCTCTATTTTTTTCCCCGCCGCCATTTTGTCTTCATGAAGTAAAGACATGTTTCTTTTCTTTTTATCTACTGAACACTTCTTCCAACAATCTAGTAGCCGAATTACATTTATGCTAGAAATTTTATCAAACAAAACTGCTTAATCATGACAAATATTCACTGCAAAATTGGGGGAAAGTGCACAATACCATACTCCTTACGCGTTTTTCAAAATAACACATACACATAAACCATGTACACGGCGACTTATTTTTACTTAAAAAAACATCCCAGAATTGCACAAAAATGGCATTGCGCACACTCTTCACTATATCCATGTACACTGCTTTTTTCTCATAAATTAGAAAAATTTCACGAAAATACATGACAATTTTCTCAATCTTTAAACCCGGTAAAAAGAACATATATGAAATTACTGATCGCGAAAAAGTATTTACCCTTTACAAATATGAACATTTCCACATATAAAATAAATAAAATATCCAAAAACTTTTATCTCTAAATCATCTATTACATTATACACGTCACCAACGAATTCATACCGCAAGCATTACAAATACTTAGTATCAAATATTTAAATTATTTCCATGCACGTTTATTTCAACTTAAACGTATACCAAATTCCTACAAACATAAAATTCACAAAATAACTATCATTTAATTAAAATATCACTAAACCATGTACACGTCGACTTATTTTTACTTAAAAAAACATCCCACAATTGCACAAAAATGGCATTGCGCACACTCTTCACTATATCCATGTACACTGCTTTTTTCTCATAAATTAGAAAAATTTCACGAAAATACATGACAATTTTCTCAATCTTTAAACCTGGTAAAAAGAACATATATGAAATTATTTGATCGCGAAAAAGTATTTACCCTTTACAAATATGAACATTTCCACATATAAAATAAATAAAATATCCAAAAACTTTTACCTCTAAATCATCTATTACATTATACACGTCACCAACGAATTCATACTGCAAGCATTACAAATACTTAATATCAAATATTTAAATTATTTCCATGCACGTTTATTTCAACTTAAACGTATACCAAATTCCTACAAACATAAAATTCACAAAATAACTATCATTTCATTAAAATATAATTAAATTCAAAAACACTACTTAAAATATAAATGAGCACATACATTAAATTAATAAAAATTACCTTACAATCCTAATTACTTTAAACTAAATCATTGCTAATAACAATTTTCCCAATAATACAAAATTCCTTTCCACCTTACATTTAGAACAATGCATAAAAATAATATCCTCAAATAATTAAAAATACTAACTTACCTAATCTTCTTCAGAATCTTGATTACGTGTCCGATAAACTATTCTTTAGTTACGGCCATGGGATCCAAAAATTCACGAACACTGTTTCACACAACACAGAATAAACCAAATACAAAATTTCCAGATTTTTTCCCGATTTCCCCCCTTTTCTGATTCAAGAACCGTAATTCATCCATTAATATCACATGACATATCCCATGATCTCTCATTTCTCTCACACAAAATAATGCATAATCGGAACTGAGTACTGCTCACATTATTACCAAAGTCCCAGGTAGTAACCTTTATCGCCTCCAAGATGTCGCCAAACTACCAGTTACCATATTGTAAAGATCAACCTTGACTATCTTTAAAGATATAAAAGGATGGAAATTGCATGGAGCTGTTGAAAATGCACTGAAGTCTGTTCTGAACTCCAATCTCACACCAATGAATCTCAGATAAGCAGTCCAAAAAATTAGTACTGTAAAACATTCAGCAGATGTAGAAGAATGGTTTGCAATTAACCCTGAAATTTTTAGAAGAAACATTTATAGCACATGGATACAAAATACAGAAAATACAGTGTTAAAAACTGTTTTGTTCTGATAAAATAGAAGATTTAAAATCAACTTTTATTGTATTGTTTTCTTTCTAATGCTAAAAATTATCTGTTATCGTTGTCTTATGGTTATGGCTTGCCAAGGTATGCGTTTTTTGTAGCACTTATAAGCCTGCTATTGGATGTATCATGACTTATTGACAATGATGCAGTTTTAAAATTATGTTACCTATTTGAATACTTATGCAACTGCTGTTTTCAGAATCTTTGTATGTTAACTACTGCCCACTGATACTTTGCCAAATGTACCACTCCTTATTCAGATTCTAAGTTTTGGTACACCTTAGAAACTCTTCAAGATTTTTCTGAAAAGATAAAATTTTTATTTCTTTTTCTTTTGTTATTAATGTACTTCTTTTCTGTGTAGGGACTAAGGGTGGGTGGCAATGGCTTTTTTAATTTCAGGTGGATCCCGAGACCAGTTAGAGCATCTTTTTGGATAATGTTTATTCATCTCATGGTGATTTTTATAGCATCTTGCATTATGTTTACTAGATTTGGTGACTAGTGAAGCAGAAGTAATTCATTATTTCCAAGAATATGCCAGAAAAATGTAAGTGTTCCATTTCTTAACAATTAAATGGTATATGATGGATATGCAATAAAATGTAATATTATAAATCCTCACAAAATGTAAGAATAAGAGTTGATGATTGGTTCATTTGCTTTCTTATTTAGCAGAGTTCAGTCTTTGCATTTTGAGAAAAAGTTTCATACTTGGGACCTGCCTTTTGTAGAACAATTTTCCAGTTTTGCCATTTTTATATATCATTAAGCAGCAGACTATTTTCAGAGTTATAAGATCTTATCATCAAAAAATATATATATTAATGAACATGATATGGTCAGCTGAACATATGGCCAACAGAATACTAAAAGACTTGACTGTTGTAAACAGAGTTTCCTTTGAAATTGGAGTACCTTACAAACAGGAGAAATCAACAAAAGCTTTTCTATTAAACACACACACACACACCAAAAAAAAAAAAAAAAAAAAAGTGAGAAATTAAATACTGATTGTTTGTTAAATAAAGAGGTGTCAATTCCTTTAGAATTCTGCAGAAATGATTGGCACAACTGTAACAAGATCTAAGCCAACTTTCATGGTTCAGTTCATAGTCGATGAGAAAATACATGTGTGCTGGCTGTTGATGAGCACACCTTTTGATGATCATTTAAATGTTAACAAATATTCTATTATTCAGTGTTCCATTATTTGTGCTATAAGTGTTGGAAAAGCTACAGTTATTTACTTTCAGTAAAAGAGATTCACACATTCAACTTAGTTATGTTATGTGACAAGAAAAAATGTTCTTCGTAAATGCAATAAAAAGATACATTTATTTACAGAAATGCAGGTTTGTTACAAGTTAGTTTCAGATACCAGTATCTTATGAGAGAAGAAGAACATGCTGTTGCCAATCTGCTGCAGCTAAGTATTGGCATCAAAAGGTGTGGCTCATCAATAGCCAATAATAAATACCGAAATTTTCAACAATGCATTCATAAAAACCCAAGATTTTAATATTTAAAGTATCCTTTTCAAAACAATTCCTTCATTCTGCTATGCATTTATGTCAACCATTTTTCCCAGTCTTTGAAAGTTTTAAAGTGGCTTTTGTGAAATCATTTCAAACTTTCTTTTATTGCAACAATAGACTAAAAATATTACCACAAGCAATCAATTTTAATTGTAGAAATAAAAGAGTCACATGATACTATAATCTAGTGAATACAAAGCTCCTGAAGCTGAATTTTTGACTAAAATTTCATGTACAATGAGCATTACTGGTAGGTGCATTAACATAATGCATCTGTGAGCCATTTCATAGCAATTTATGTCATTTTCTATCAATTGGTTTATGCAGATGCAAAATATTCAGATAATATTCTTTGTTACAGACTGGCCAGTTAATAGAAATTCATGATGCACAGTATCAGACTATTCGGAGAAAATAGTCAGTGTTACCTTGATTTCTTAAGTACTTTGACATGGTTTTTTTTTCAATTTTACGTTACCTTTCAAGAACTATTCATTTGATTGTTACACTATTTCTGAATATTTCAGTGTTTTCAGAATAATTCGAAAAATTATAATCCACAGGTATAAATGATTTAAGATGGTCTCTAAGTGCCAAGTTTTTGACCTGATGGACATGTTGCTCATTTGTTGAAGTGGTTTAGCCATCGCAGTATGATTCATTTTTGATGCATTCTGTATCTTTCTCAAACATCTAGTTTTTGAAGGCACTCAAAAACTGAAAGTATTTTCCTCAAAGGCATTTTGCAACATTTCAAATATTTTATAATGGATATTTCATTACAAAAATAAAATTCAATGTATGTTCTTTGTTAATGACATTCACCATTTTGAGAAACTGCCAAAGCAATAATTCTTTACTCATTAATAATCATGTTATTTGAAAATGATAAAGGAAATCAAATACAAATTCTTTCCATATGTCAACAGAATTAATATTTTCTTCTGCAGAAACATAGCTCAGGAATATTTTAACTGAAATCATTTCCATTACTTTTGTATCACAACAGTGTATATTGAACTGTAATGTGTAACAAATGTACTTGCATGTTAGCATTACTGAAAATATACACTTTATGTATTCTATCAAGTAGTAAATTTCATAAGCATCTAAAATAGATTGGTAGCTAAGCTGAAAGTTAGTTAGTAGGTCAGATATCTACCCATTGGTATAACAGAAAATACCTGTTTATAAATTTTGGTCTATGGTTTCAAACATTTGATCTGAGGTATTTATTTCATGTCCGTACATTAGTTTGCCTATTGCTTTAAGAGTTGTTGAATGCTATTAGTTTAACTCTTTGAAATCCAGACCCTTCGCTAAGCTGTATCCTCAAAATACCTTAACCGCCCAAAATACTTTTCCAGTTTCACAGCAGTTTCCTCCCCTCCCCCTTCCATTAACGCAGAAAATAGGTATGAAGATTTCCAGTGACATTCTTTGTACTTTCTAACAAAGATTCCATTAGCCTTTGACCCCGTTCTTTATAAAACTATTCTGAAGGTCAGATCAACAAGCCTTTCTGGCTTTGTTATGATCACGACTGAGATTTGTTTATTTCTGTTATTTTTATAGGAAGGAATAAATTGTTTAAAAATAAATATAATCCTTAAAATTTTAAACTGCTCTTTTATTGCTGTTTAAAGCTTAAAAGCACACTGTACCACAAAAGAATCAACAACGAAATGTCACGATTATCCAAAAGATTTAAAAAAAAAAACCTCTTAGGACAAGCTGTCTGCAGCAGTGGCATAGTGGGGGGGCAAGGGGGTGTAGGATGCTCCGGACGCCGCTTGCAGAAAGGCGCCAAATGGTATCCAAATAAGATTTTCATCATATCACGGTGTTCTTTTTTTCGAGAGAGGGGAGGGCTCCAAAAAGGTATTTTTCCCCGGGCGACAGTTATGCTTGCTACGCCACTGGTCTGCAGTATACTGATACAATGCATTTGGGGAAAGGGCACCTGCTATTGTATACCTTAGGGGAAGGGAAGAAAAAAAGATTAGAATCTCGGACGTTTTCGGGCGGTTCTGGTTGTTTCAATGCAGGGCTGTGTCGGGCGGATTAAATGTAAAGGAGTTAATGGTAGTGATCTCAAATTGCTACTGATGATTCAAGATCTTGTAAAAATTTTTAAATTTGTGTTATATCTGAAAATATAGATTTATATTTAAATTTCAGAAAAGTATTCAATAAGTTGATCTAGGCATATTTAAAATTCACTCTTCATACTATATTGAAGTGGTATTATCACAACCTCCTTAGCAGTAAATTTTCAGAATGTGCCAAACTCTGGCAGTCATGCAAATATCCATTTTTCAGATGACCTTGCTCCTAACAATTCTTAAGTCAACCAACATCACCATTTTCATGCCCATTTTTTTGTTGTATTTATTACACATCACAGTGATTTTTGAGCAATGGGAGAAATAGCAGTAAAATTTTTGCAGGAATACAGTTTTTTGCCTGAAAAGCACTAAAAGAAATCAAACCAAATCAAACTGATTTGAATTTCTGACTATAGTTAGCTATCAAAGATTTGTTTATTTCTTTTTGTTAGAATTAAAATTTGCATTCTTTAGTGTGAAATTTTAGTGTTCATTTAGTTTGGTTGATATATCTCAAAGCAGACAGACAAAATAAGCTATAAATTCCCCGAGTCTGAGATAGAAATTTCTAAGTCAGAGATGGAATCTTTAAAAATCAAATAATGAATTTTATTGATAGATGAAAAAATTATTTGAACTTTGAGTTTCTGGAGAATCCAAGCAATGAACTGAGAGAAAGTTACTGTTTTATCTAATTTTAAATTTCATGATGGTATGTTTTCTAAATTAGTTATTAACAGATTTACTCGGTAACAATGATCAATAATCATAATTTTATTTTCTTTGATTCTAGCTCATTTCAAGCATGTTAATGTGAAACTGAATGCTACCTTTCTTAAAGAAATGCCTGAAAAGCTTGAAATTCAATCTGGAGGACGATGGTTTCCAAAGCATTGCTCGTCATGGCAACGGGTAGCTATTATTGTTCCTTATAGGAACAGAGAAATGCATCTCAAAATCTTCCTGCAAAATATGCATCCTTTTCTTCAAGCCCAAAAACTTGATTATGGAATATTTATTATAGAACAGGTATATTTCAGTCAATTCTAAATGTTCTTTTGATTGGAATAAATTCTAAGCATTTTTTTAATATAAATATCTTAAAATACTTAATCAATTTACAGTTATTTAGGTACATAATGTGATATTAACATGTTTCTTTTTAATCTAAAGGTAATGTATAATTAAAAGTTTAAACTTTTTAACACTATCTCTGAGAAAAGAACATATTCTCTATCAGTAAAGATTTTCCAGTCTTCAGTGTATATTGCTAAAAGGAAATGTATGAATTTTTAACAAATTTCTAAAAATGTCTTGCATTAAGATCTCTGTTTCATTGACATTCATCAGTACAAATATTCTCATATATAAGGTAGAGGGAATAATTTATGTCAGAATTTTCAAACTTCAAATGTTAGTTGCTATAATTCTTTATATTTTTCTTTTAATTTTTTTAATAATTTTGTTTTATTTATTTATTTTTTTAAAATCAAGGCATACAATTACTTTTGAAAATGTGTGAATTTTTCTTTCTGTGCGATTTTAGAGTGAGAAGCATGATTTCAACCGTGGAAAACTTTTGAATATAGGATATGTAGAAGCTTCCAAAGAACCAGATTTTTGCTGTTTCATTTTTCATGATGTAGACTTACTGCCAGAAAGCCCTCAGCACATATACGGTTGCTCTGAAGAACCCCGGCATATGTGTTCTGCATTAGATACTTTTCGATATGTGTGCGTATATAAAATGTTCATACTTTATTATTATAGTATTAAATGCATAGTCAATGATATTTATTTTGTATCTAGTATGAGCATTTATGAGAACCTCCTTAAATTCCTAAAATTTATTACTTTTTGTTCCTTTCTTGAATGTTTTTAAACATGGTTAAAAACACTAAGAGTTTTGTATAATTTTAGTACATTCAAGGGCCATGTAACTTCCATAATTGCAAGGGGACTGTGACTTCAGGAGTTGCCCATTTGCATTAGTGTTAATAAGGTTGAATGTCTTACAGAAACAATATTTCTTTTGTTAATTTTTGGAAGTCATACAAATACTGAAATTACAGTTCAGCAATGTGCATACATCAGTAACAGTGATCATGCATTTCTATATTTCCTGTTTAATATTTGGTCTTGTTGCAAATAATAATGGAGAAATGCACAGATTTGTTTTGTGTGCTGGAGTGCCTTAAATAAAACATAAGTTATAGAAGAAATATATATATATGTATATACGATCTACCGGAAAGTTCTGTCCCTTTTTGGCATAAAACAAAATACAAATTTTTCTTACCGTCAATAAATTGTTTTAAAATAATATAATTGCCATTATTATTAATGACTCTTTGAAGCATGAAGGCAATTTGTATATCCCATTTTTGAAAAATGATATAACTTTTGATGTGAAAAATTGAGTTTGTGCTTGTTTGATATCTATTTCAGTTTTGAATTGTTTGCCCTTCAAAAAATTTTGTAAGGGCAAAAACAAGTGATAGTCAGAGGGTGCTAAGTCCGGGGAATATGGTGTATGTGACAGAATTTCCCAGCCTATTTCTGCAATTTTTTGACAAGTCCCCAAAGCAGCATGTGGCCTGGCATGATCATGATGCAGTACGATGTCCTTCCTGTTGAAAATCGTCGGCCTCTTTTCTTGGACTGTTGTCTTTAATTGTCTAATTGATGACAGTACTTCTCTGAATTGAACTTTTTGTTCAGTTTTAGAAGCTCATAATGTACTGGTCCTTGAATGTCCCACCATATACACAACATTCTCCTTATTCAGAGTCAAATTTGGTTTAGAGGTGGGAGGGCTAGGTTTTCTTGGTTCACAATATGCCCTTTTCCTTACGATGTTTCTGTGGGTGATCCACTTTCATTCCCAGTTATCATCTAGTTCAAGAAGGACTTCATTTTGTTTGGAGCAAGCAGAGATGTGCATATGACGACTTGATCATCCAAATTCTTCTGACTTAATTCATGTGGCACCCATCTTGAATATTTCCACATCAATCCTATCTTCCGAATATGGTTCGAAATGGTTTGCTAAGCTGAATTAAGCCTTTCTGTGATCTCTGATGTTGTCACAAAAGATCTTGCTCCAACATGCTCATAACAACACCGTCGCCAATCAAAGATGATCGCCTAGAATGTGGCTTATCAGAAAGTTCGAAATCACCTGTTTCAAATTTTTCGAACCATCTTCTGCATGCCTTATCAGAAACTGTACCTTCACCAAACACTTTCAATAAATGCTTCTATAGCATTTCTACCTTGTTGAAATTCATATAAAATATAGTGGCGTAAATGAACTTTATCAGTGGCCATGGGTACTCTATCGCTTCACACTTATGACTAACATGAATCAACTTTGTTTTAGTTAATGCTACTTCAGTATGTATACATTAAGTGATAAAAATAGAGAGGCAAACATACGGCAAATAAACATGTGCTTACGTGTCGAAAATTGTTGTCATAAAACGGACATAACTTTCCGGTAGACTGAATATATATTGAGTGTGAATATGAAAGTTGAAACAATTGATGAAATAGTTGAAGCAGTTCCAATGTCTGTTGAGTCATGATGAAAATAATAGTTAAGTTATTTTTAACTCCAGAAGAAATAATCATTTAAACTGAAAAATAACTTTCCTGTGTACATGAATTATTCAAGAGATCCAGGAACTAGAATTGGACGATACACTCCAGGACTGATTCACTGTACCGAGTGAATTTACTCTTCCAAAAAATGGAGTTGTAGCTGTTTTATAATTCATGGAGAGCTATAGTTGGAAGCATGCTAGGAACAGTGATCTACTGTTCGTTCATGAACTGATTCACTTTCAAGTGAGCTTATGCCTGGTTGGCGAAAAAAGAAAGGAGTTTTTATTGAAATCGTGCCAGGAAAGTTTGATTTTCATTTTTTGAAAGAAAACAATGTTTATCATCCTATTAAAAGTAAGCTTAATTTTTATCATTTTCCAACTTTTTGAAGAAATTTTATTCCAGAATTTTATTGTTAGTTCTATTTAGAAAGTATGTTTTAGGAAGTTTTAAAACTACATTTGAAAGAAATCAGTTAAGGGAGTTAGCATTTGATTGAGTCAATTCTTCTGATCCCACTTTCTGTTCGATTCTTTTTTCATTCGTTCATTTTTGTTTGATTAATTTTTTCATTCTGCTGATTCACCTTTGTTCTGGATCTTTTTAGTCAAGGTTATTATTAGGGAATAGTGAGTCATAGAAATGAACTAGTTCATTTCATTGAGTGAATCATTCTGATCCATTCTTATAAAATAAAAGAGTGATTTTGCTCATCTCTACCAGAACTATATATTTCTTTAAGGAATAATTTTAGAATTTTTTCAGTTGGAGAAGGTCCTGCTAATATTTATGATAATAATTTAATATTTTCCGTAAGCAAAGAAGTAAGTTGTTGTATTACTGTTTTATCATTGTCTTTCTAATAGTGAACATGATAAAGAATAATTGGCTTACGTGCTCAGAAACGAAAGATATTTTATTTTGTTATAATTGCAAGTTCATTTCTAATTTGTGACCCTCTGACAAATTAAGTGCAGAGTTTCACAAAGAATTTCTAAATTTCTTTTCTAACTATGAACTGTCTCATAAGCATTTAGATCATTTGCAAAAATGTAAAGAATTCTCAACAATAATGTAGTGCAATCTACCACTTTTATTTATTTATTTATTAGATGGTGTCACTGAAGTGCTGTTTTTAAATGTGAAATCAAATACAAATAATTAAGAAAAATTAAAATTATTCTATTAATTAATTTAATAACCCATCAAATTTAAATTCCTTTCAGTTCATAGTTAGTTATTTATTTCTTAGATGGTGCCACTAAAATGCTATTTTTAAATATGAAAATTAATGCAAATAATTAAGAATACATAAAAGATTCCTTTAATAAATTGAATAATTCATTGAATTTTTTAATCCCATTAAAGTTTTAATTTCATTAAATAAAAGGCCATTTTTATGAGTCATTCAGCCATATTTTTTATTAATGTCACACAGAATGCCAAAAAAGTTGTCATCATTCTTTATATGCATCAAAGAAAGGATTATTATAACAACCAGTTTTAGTGATGTAATCTAAGAAATAAATGACTAAATAAAAATGGTAGATTGCATGCTATATCATTTCTGAATTGTCTCTGAATATCCAGAACTCACAATTCATAGACCAAGTGATATTTGATTAAACAGAAAAGGTATAAAAAAAGGCAAGTTTATTTTATTGTTATATTTGTGGAGAAAAGGATGCAAGGATTCATAGCATTCTTTTGTGTGTCCTAAACACTACTTAATGAAAGCAAACTTTGGTATGGTCTCATAAGGTAGTGTTTAGTTCATCCAGCTGGCAAATGACAGATCAGTGGTTTATTTTTCAACCATATCTGATTCTTCAAATTTTTGGCTTTGAAAGCATAATGATCTCTATAATGACTGTTTTGTAAAGGACAACTAAGAAAAGATAAAAATTCCAGCCAGTGGGAAATTTCTGTGATAATGTGAAGTTTTATTTATTTGCATACTCTGTTGAATGAGCATCTCTATCAAATGAGAAATCTTGAATGATTTATTATTTACTTATTTAATGGTTCTAGTTCACACACCTGATGTAAATCACAAAGAATATCTGAGTGTGGTTTTAAAGAATGGTTGATACATTTTCTAGACTTGTTTTCACTAAAGGTTACTGATTAATTTTTTTTTTTTTTTTTTTTTAAATTTGAGATACTGCTGAGTTTTACCAAGTTAGTGTTTCACATACCTTATACGATCTCAGGATATCTTTTATATCTGATCTTAAGATACTTTTGATATCTAATTTTGGGATGTCATTGCCAATCACTAGAAGTAACATGAAAGGGAAAAATAATGGCAGATAAGTCATATTCTTTAAGAAAACCAAAGAAATCATTGCATATTTTTTTTCTGCTCAGATTATGAATTCAATTGTAAGTAGTATAGTAATTCAGAATTTGCATTAAATTTGTTTGATGTGATGTGAAGATTAATTTCTTTATTTCTGCTTTGGAAAGCATTGACAAATTATTAGTTATGTATGCCTGACTTTGATACTATTTTATGAAACCAAATAGGTGCATCATTTGAAAACTCTACAGTTAACAGTTACAAAATTAAAAACATAATATATGCCTTAGATGAGTCGGAAAAAAAATGAAAGGGGACAGTTTTATTGAGATTACTAGTTTTAAAAGGGATCGCAGTATTTAATTTCTCCACACTTGTGATCTGGTTCATTGTTTTAAGCCAAGTCCAAATTTCTATTCAAGTTTACTGGAAAGCATGCAGTATGAATGTTGCAGTCAAACTTATAAATGCAATCTATGTGTTAACTATTGCAAGCTATAATTACATCTTTAGTAAGTATTCAGTAAATATTGGATAATGTTAGATGTACCATATGCAACATATAAAGGGAGTTTTCTTATGAAAATAGGAATGAGTTTATTTCAGAGAAAGAACATAAAATGCATATAAACTTCTTCTGTGTTGTAGTAATAGATTCTGCTGTTATACCTTTGAAAGAGAAAGGACAATTGTTTCACTACTGTGATATGTTCAATGTTAATTATTTTAATTATATTCAATGTTAGTTTAACACAAGAATTTGACTATAAACAAGGAAGGTCTAAATAACAGCTGAGAAAAACTAATGGCCAAATGTATAAGACTGTCAATATTGGCAAAATGACCTGAATTCGGTATCCAGTGAATGGGCTATATGCACGATGTTTTTATGTTTTTATAATGTTAGTATGAGTCAATGTCCCTCAGAAAGTCCTTTATAAAGATCTCTTTCTCTTCTCTCTTAATACCATATATCCTTATCATACTTCCCCTTAATTAATGAAATAATGATAAAAACTAAAGAACAGCTGTGAGATGCTTACAAATGCTCTTAGCTAAGAGCTATATAAATTAATCAGGAGATATAAATTAATCAGATTTTGCTGATGAAATGGAAGTGCTGCCTTTTACTGCTACCGCAAAATGATAAAAACTGTCAAACAGTACTAGACTACAATGAAGAAAAAAATTTTGGTATACATTTCCCTGAGTTTTATTGTGTTTCACCGTGAATTTGTTTGTGGATTTCAGTTTGTATTACCTCAGCTAGATGCAGCTTTAAAAAGTTAAAACGAATAAGTTATTTATCATCTTCGAATGAGTTAAATAGCACTGGAAGATTTTAATGTAATGCCAGCAGAAAGATAGACTGGACCCTGAATTGTTAGGGTTTTCTCACTTGAGATGGATAAGTAGAATTAAATGAGTAATTTTTAAAAAAATTCGAAGAGAGAAAAGCTTAGTTTTAAATAGTAATGATAATAATAATAAGAAAAGCAAAAATTAAGTGGTTTAAAATTTATATAACATGATTATGAAGTCACAAGGTGAAATTTATGTAAATTGATCAAAATTCCTTTAAAATTTCTCTTTTAAGAGTAATTTTATAAGGAAATGAGATTAAATACTTTGAGTGAAAGATTTACAAGGTAATACTGTAAAGTAAAGAAAAACCTAGAAATAAAATTGAGTTGCAAAGTAAAGTAAACTAGGATTAGCTCTTTTTCTTAGTGTGTTTTAAAATTCTTTATACTGAAATTAGTAAATGAGTTATAATTTTGAATAAAGTAAAAGTATAGTAGACATATTACATGAGTTTCATTGAAATTATTATACATTTTAACCCATTAATGACTGCACTACATTTCGCTGTAAAATGTAATAGAAGAAAATATATTTATTTTTATTGAAGATATGAAATGTTGCAAAAACCCAGTGTCAGTCAAAATGGATTATTTTGGGAATACATGGAAATCTTTGAAACATTAGCTATACAAAGGCACACAATATTTATTACATACTGTTATCATTTTGACTACCATATTATTTCTATCCTTTAGTTTTGTTTGTTGAATTTTTCTTGATAATGTGATTAATGACATACTTTCTCATTTCACTCGAGGCTAAATTCTGAGAGAGAGATATTCGACCAACACAATCAGTATACGAAGATGAAAGTTGTGAATTTTCAGACTAGTCTTCTCTTATTTTCACCAATCCCAGCGCAACATTTCTTTGAAAATCTAACAGAAATTTTGGAGACTACAACAACCTTATAAAGTTTCCATGCATTTGATTCAGCTACATAAATAAAATTCACAAAAATGGCCCATTTCTTACATTTTACTTGCATTCAATGTGCATCACAATAAGATTTTCCTGAAGGTCCTCATCATCTATATATTAATTGTCATTTCTGATGAGTTTAGGTTACTTTACAGATACAGATTTGTTTTCCTTTCATGAGTACCGCTTGGTCTCCAAAGATAGATAAATTGTATCATAGTTGTCATAGCTATGATGGAATTTTTGTTCCATCAAGTAACTGGGATGTCATGGTTTTTTTTTTTTTTTTTTTTTTTATCAAAATGGAGTGTCATATGTTCCACATTCTTCTTTTCCAATTTTGTTTACAGGTATAATAAGATCATTTTTTTTAATATGTGCTGAAGAATTATTTTAGCTACATGAAATTTTAGCTTGTTCAATTCCGACAAAAGCATGCTGGATGTGAAAAAGTTGTCAGTAACAGAGCAGTTTGGTTGTTGAAGTATGCATAATGATTGAAGAAGCTTCCATTACACTTAAAGAATGTGTTGCAACATCTCCATCTAATCCAAGGTCAGTCAATATGTTTGAAGATTTTCTTGAGTATATATCAAAATGAAATAAGTAGTCTTCATAGGAACACAAACACCAAATTTTGTACTCGAAATGTTTGGGTTTTCTTTTGAGAAACATTTTTGGTGAATGTCTCCAAAATAAGGTGCAATTTGTTCACTTATAGAAGGATGTATTAAAAAAAACCTCATATGCAGGAAACTGGCATTTAAAATATTTAACCAGAGATGGACTTAGCCAGTTTTTCGGTTTTATCCAATCCTTCATAAATTGTGATGCTTCATTCAACATTAAAACTGTTGTAGCGGATATTTGTTAGTTTGTTAAATCTGTAAAAGCAAATACCACTATCCAAGAAAAATCTGTGTATACTCACAAAGACACTGCTTTGAACTGGCATAGCGTTTTTGCAACATTTAAAAAAATGTATATTTATACCAACAAAGACAAAATAATAACTTTATCTTTTGATGCTGTTATACAGTCTAATGTTTCTACAAGATTGGTGTGTCTTCATAAAATTATTTGGTTGGTGGTTGTACTTTCTGTAAAATCTACTCAAAGTTAAAAAAAGAAAAAATAAATAAATAAATACCAAAACAATCATTTATTTTTATAAAAATTTTTAATGTGAGAAAAATAGCTTTTTTTTTTTTTTTTTTTTGCCCAGAAATGCTGAATCTACAATGTTCAAAAAAGGTTAAAGAAAAAAAAAAAAAAAAAAAAAGCTATACAGAAGATGAAAAAAGTGTTTTGATTAATCTTGGGAAAACACAACATTAACCATTAGTGGGTTAATAAGTTATGTGGAGTTGTTGCATTACATTTTTTTTAATACATTTGTAATTTACTTGATTAAGGAAAGCTAAGTCCTCTTAAAAATTATTAATAGTGTGGGTGAGCATAAAATAAATGTTATAGCTTTTGTTTTTGAAATAAAGTTATTAATGTTCAGCAATTATGTAATACTCAGTATAGACAATAGAAAATGGAATTTTGAAAGGCACCCTATGAATATAATTTTAAAGAGACTCCTGGTGGAGAGAAACTCAGACCTTAGAATCCATTAAAATGCCCTTGAATGTATAATCATAGTTTTTTTTTTTTGATTGGCTTCATTTTTATTACAGGAATTAAAAAGAAAGTTAAAAACTAAAGTATTTTGGTCATTTAAATGTTGCTGGGAATTCTTTTTTTCTGAAATTGTAAACTAAAATACAGATGTCTTCTGCTTTTCAAACTTTCATATTTCAGCCTTTTTTTTAATCACTGGAAGATATATATTCAACTTAAAATCTAGTTTATTATACAGTCAAAAGTCATTAATCCGGACTCGTCGGGACTTCGGTGATTCCGGATTATCGATTTTTCCGGATTATAGATCATCAGTTTAAATCTCGTAAGATGGCATGCAGAAATTCTAAAATTAAAAATATTAAACCTTAATTTATGAAATAAAAAACAATTATAATCTAAAGAGTATCAAAATTTACAAAAAAAAAAGCTTAATATTTATTTAGTTTATTAAACATTTCTTTCAATGTAAGTTGTTTTAAGTTGCTTCGTTTTATGTGATAATACTTTCTCTTTAATTCTATAAACAGACACAATTTCTTGTTCAGTTACAAAGTTCCGCTGTTCAAGTCCCGTTAATTGTTGTGCCGAGAATACCGACTAACTTGTCAATCGAAATTTTTTCGTTTTCACTAACCTCTCTGTCACATTCTTCATGTCTTTATCCATTTTTTGCAGCAATTCCACTTTTTGTTTGATGGACATTGAAACATACTTTCGTTTTGTACGATCCTTTGGGAGCTCCAGAATCGGAAATTCTATTTGACATAATCGAAAGTTCAAGTTTGCTTTTATAAAATTGCTCTTACAGTGTGCAAAAAATAATAAGCCGGATCCAATTCGAAGATTAAGGAACAACGCAATCATCAACATTAACTGAAATAGATAATTAGATAATTTTAGATTATACCGTCCGTTATACATAAAACACACACGCGAAAACGTATTCTGCGCTTGCACACACGCAGAAGCGCAGTGGTAAAAGGTCTTACGCGCATGTGTAAACGCCTATGCGCATGTGTCAACGTGGCGCATGCGCAGAAAGTTTTTAGCTTTGAGGTCCGGATTATGGGTGTCCGAATTAACGACTTTTGACTGTACACTCTTTTTCCAAAAAAAAAAAAAAAAAAAAAAATCAAAGCACCATGAAGGAAGTGGTTGTTTTTGTTGAAATTGAATATGTAAATAGCTCGTACACCAATAATAAAATGATGAAAAAAGTAAAGGTCATCATAGTACCTGTTCACGGCTCACAATCACCCATTGAGCATTCAAATTAGTAGTTGGTTGAACTGCCCCTGGCGGTAATGCATGCTTGAATTCATCAAGGCAAGGAGTGGTAGAGGTTCCTAATGTCATCATGCGACACATTCTGCATGGCATTCATCAATTGTCGCTACAGATCGGTGATATTTTGTGGTGCCCGAATTTTGTGGCCAACATGTCCCAGACATGCTCGATTGGTGAAAGGTCTGGTGACCTTGCTGGCCAAGGAAAATTATCAACCTCACAGAGACAGTCCAGAGATATGCGAACGATATGTGACCTTTCATTATCTTGTTGGAAAATGGCCCCAGGATGACGTGCCATGAAGGGTAATGTAACTAACTGGCTGCAGGGTGGTATCAACATATCATTGAGCTGTTAAAGATGTACTGAGGATGACTAAAGAAGACCTGCTGTTATAAGAAATAGTGCCCCACACTATCACACCAGGGTTTATGGCTGTATTCCTTTGTAAAACAAAGGCTGATTGGGACCGCTGGCCCCTTCCTCTTCAGACACAAACATGGTGGTCATCTGCTTCAAGAGTGAAGCGGGATTCATCGCTGAACACCATACAATGCCAGTCTGATGGCAGCCATGATGATCGGCTGCGACACCACTCCAGATGACTCCGCCGATGTTGTGAGGTCAAAGGCAGAAGATTTCCAGATGACCCAATATGTTATTTAAGTTTTTCAGTGATAAAAATTCTTTTGCGAAAAAGATCAGTTTTGTATTAATCCAAATCCAGTATTTATAAAGGGAAATACCTTCACACATGCATTTATTGACTTCAGAATTGTTGCTATAGTGAACTTGACCAGTAATTTCATATTTTGTGCTTGCTTGATTCATAGTTTATTATTGCCATAAAATACATTGTTAATGTATAATTTGAAGAAGCAACCAACTACAACCCCTGGGAAAGAAGTGTATTAGACATTTGTATTTAAAAATAAATTAGACATTTGTATAAAACACTGGGTAGAAATATAAATAAAATTTTTGTGCTAAATCAAGCTAGTTTTTCTTGAATCACATGGCAATAGGTCTATTAGTTTCAGTTAGGTTATGTTGTTTGAATATGATGAAACACATGGAGGCTATCTGCTTAAAGGGAAGGGTGATTTCAAGGAGGACTTTTTAAGAGAAATTAGCTTCTATTCACATTACACTTGGGAAAAACTGTGAAGAACATTTATGCAGCTTTCCCACCTGCTTGAGTTCAAAACTAGGTCGAGCTACCAGTATTCAGTAGTCAGCCATTGTTGGGTCTACACAAGTCTACTGTTAAATAAAGAGGGTATCTAATTCAGAAGTCAAACAACAAAAATCAGCGTTGTATTTACAAAATTTTCACAGGACTAGTTTCGATGGTTTTACCGAACCACCATCTTCAGCTGCAAAACTGCAAATGAACAAGATAGGAAATAATGATTAGATAAGATAAGAAAGCCTGGACAAGAATAAGCAAGTGGTGCCATCTGTTGGCGAAACCAGAACTAAAACATAATTTCTCTAAAAGCCGAAGGCAAATTTGGATTGGAATTAGGATCGTTAACTAGAACAGAAAGATTTTTATGAATGTGAAATGCCTCTAGAAAATCCAATTCTCCAATGGAAGATGCTTTTTGAATAATTTTAGCAGCAGAAAAATTGAAAGTGTGATTTTTGGACTAACAATGTTGAGCAACAGAAGACTTCTGTGTTTACTTTTTTCTAACATATGCCTCATGTTCTTTGACGCAAAATTTTAAACCATGGAAACTAGTCCTGTGAAAATTTTGTAAATATAATGCTGATTTTTGTTGTTTGACTTCTGAATTAGTATTTATTCGACGTGTTATTGTGTCTTAAAGAGGGTATCTTTTAGTTGTTTCACTTTAATTTAACTAATTTATTCATATTTTAAAGCTGATGCTAGTACATGTTGAAAAAAAATATTTTTTGTACATTTGATGATAAAACATGCTAATGGTGAATAACTGATAACTAATAGTTAACAAGTAACTGTTAGCTAATAGTGAATAACTGATAGCGATAGGAGATAGAGTGATAGCTTCAACTGCACAGTTAACTCCTCTTAAGAAAAGTATTGTACTTGCATTGAGTGTTGAAGATTTTTCAGTATAGCAGAAAATAGCAGAAAGAACTAGCTGAAGTGTAGCTTGTTTGTTGATGAAATTTCATCAGACTGGCTGTAAACAGAAACATCAACAATGGTTGCTGAAGACAGTCTACATTAATACTAGTTGACATTCAAAAACAGAAAAGCAATGTAAGTTGATCTCAGATCAGCAAGAAATGCAAAGTGGGAAGTAGACGTATGCAGTCCTGAATGGTCCAGTGGTTAATAGATGGTATGATCATACAGTTGAAATGTTTAGATGGAATTGCATTATTTCTACAGTGAACCATTCAATATTCCATTTGATATGGGAATAATTTTCATAAGTAAGAAATGGGGTACTTAAATTCACAAATCAGAATGATAACACCTGAATCCTGTACAGTCAAACTACAGCATAAATTTTTGCCGCCTGCTTTTGGTTATTATTGCACTGCCAAGATGATTCGGTTCTGTGCCACAGAATCAAATCAGTAAGTAAACAACACATTGTCAGTATATATACATAATGCTTATGTTTATTCACAATTGCTTATGTTTTTTTTTACCTCATGCTCGATTAATCTTTTCTAGATAATAAAAAAGTGCTTCAAAATAAAACTATTTGTACATCAGTGGTGTCTTGTAATTATTCAGTTTCAAATCTCGTAGAAAATGTTTCAAACGATATGGGTTGGGAGGATTTGAACTAGAATTGATACAGATAAAAAAGAATTTTGTTTTTTTTGTTTAGCTTATGAAATACCTCATGAAAAAATCCAGAATTTCAATCATTTAAGTCATAGTGATGTGTATTTGTTATCAAATGTGGGGACTGTCACACCAAATACTCGTGCTGCCAGATGTTGCTACTATGTAGATTTTTGCTGCCTTCTGTTGTTTGTGAATTTCTTCTTTTACATGATATTTACAGCAGTGATGCTGTCTCTCTTTCTTAAAATAGAAAGTAAAAAGTTGTATTAACAGCTGTTTTTATGAATTCGTAAAACACATATGTACAGTTAAGAATCAAAAGTGGCACCATTTCTTTTTCAGTATCATCTGCTCGTACTTGGATACACTTTTAGATTGTTTAATGAGCAACTCTGTGTTCATGAAAAAGAAATTTTAACTTTTATCCTTAAAATATTCCATTACTGCTCTTTCACGATCATTAAATCTTTCATCACCATTAAATCTCTTTCCAGAAAATCAGTTTAGAGAACAGGAAATAATCTTTTAAAACTACTTCTAGATGGTAAGAAAGCAGTCAAATTCACACTGTTGTTTTAGTTGCACTGACATGTTGCTGTTTTTGAAATACTGAAAAATATTGGAGTACTAACTTACCGAGAGTTTGCTAATGTACAATGCACAAAACAGTTAGTTTTTAGATTAAATCCTGCTGCTAATCTTCTATCACTTAATATTTTCTCCTGGACACAAATAGTATTTTCTGATGTCATTCTATTTACACTGGTCAACCTTTATGAGAATTCCCTTGCACAGATTCTAGACCCATGTGAAAATGTTTTACCTATTCTTTTACTGTAGAGCAGGGAGGAGATGAATGGAATGCATATGCTCCAAGGGGTGTTTTATTTCTTTGAGACTGAGACTTCAGTGAAAAATTTAATCACAGAATCATATTCAGTTTTAGACATCACTTCACTCAGTAAACAGTCAAAAAAAGATTGCATGCAGTTTCTCTTATCAAACTCATTTTGTGTTGCCACTACATGTTTGCAAAAGGAATTTATTATTAAACAGTTTTTACATGTGAAGCTGGGAACTTTCGAACTTACGTCAGTTTACAGCAGTTTGGTGATTTTATTCCATAACAGACATCAAATGCAATATGTGTTGCAATTTTTCTACACCACTTTAGCTTAAAATTCATGCAATCATATTATAAGTTATGACTATAAATTGTAATATAATGATTTTTCTTAAAATTGGAACATATAAAAATGATTCTGCATGAAGGTTTTTTTTTTTTTTTTTTTTTTTTTTAAAGTAATTTTGATCTTATTTAAAGACTTATGCTAACTCTTTGCTCTGAAAATGTGACTCTGAGTTGCATTTCTGCTTTCAGTATATTAAATTAGAATATATTATTCAGTATATTATAATAAAATAAATATTTATATTAAAATATTAAATAGGTCTTTACTTTCATTGTTTACTTTTAAACGTTTAGTCTATATACATCTATCTTTCTATCTGTAAAAAGAATATAAATGATTAATGTAATGCAGTTTGAGTGAGTTTACTAGTATGATTTCCTTATGTGTATGTTCATAATGTTGATTGTGCTTCATGGAGGAGAAATTAAGTGTTACTCTTCAGTTTGCAAATGTCCTAGCAATATTTAAAATAAACCAATGATGGCAGCATTATTCAGCACATATAAAAATAAATCTGTATACGTTTAAATATGACTTAAATACATTTCTGTAGACTCTCTATAAAACCACATAATAATTTTTTTGCGATATCATACATCCATTTAAATAATGTGTTTAAAGCTTTTATATTAAGTAAATCATTAATGTAATATAGTTTTTATCTAAATACTTTAATTTCAGTATGAAATTTTTATTATTTCAGATTATAACTTGTGTTAAACTAAGAAAGAACTACTTGTTGTCTAATTTATTGGCTGACCTTAGGAAGTTATCTCTAATATTTCATGACTTATTGCATCTGATCATGCTTAACTATGAATGTACAATATACATTTCAAAGTAAAACCTAGCTTGAAACTTTATTAATCTGTACTTGTGGTAATACATTTAAAAAGTGATAACAAAGTAAATGATGCAACTTCTCACCAACTGTAAATTACAATGGCTTGCTGTTAAGCTACAGTTGCATTTTGACTGTGCAATAAAACCTATTCAGAATTGTAACATCTTTTTGGTTTAAAATCAGCTAATTTTGAAACACTTACCAAACTCAAACATTTTTACTTTCGGCATTGTGACTAGCTTCCCTTTAAGTATGTTGTCAGGGAGTGAATTCCACAGATCTGTCAGTTAAGATTACATCTTAATTTTAACCTATGCTGCAAAATTTGCATGAACCTTCAGTTTAAGTGAGTAATATCCAAGACATACAGGGAAAACAATTAATATAATGCAAAACGTTAGTTAAGCTAAAATCATCAATATCAGTATGTCATGGGCAATATTATCAAGTAAAGTGCAAAAAATCTATTTTCTATCTGTGCAATAAATCAATGACTTATATTTTGTAGTGTCTCTAAATTTTTTTTTTTTTTTTTTTTTTTTTTTTTTTTTGTTTGTTATTATTTCATTTTAAATACTTATTTTTTTTTCCTTTTTTTTTTTTTTTTTTTTTTTTTTTTTTTTTTTTTTTTTTTTTTTTTTTAGTTTACCATACCCAGAATTATTTGGAGGTGTTACTGCTTTTACTAAAGAGCAGTTTACCACTGTTAATGGCTATTCAAATGAATACTTTGGATGGGGTGCTGAAGATGATGATCTGTATGACAGGTAAAAAATTCCTAATATGTATTATTTTAAATAAATTTTAGCTTCTATTTCTTAGAGCATGGGTTCTCAGCCAGGGGGGTAATGCAGTGAGTCTTTTATTTACCTGTTAAGTATTTAGTTTTAGTTTATGAATATAAAAAAAGTTGAAAACTTTTATTCAAATTTTGGTATTTGTCAACATTTTCAATATTTTCACCTCATTTAATTAACATAGTGCATTAAATAATCTAAATTTAAGTAAATGTATATATACTTACGCTAAATACAAGGTTGTTTTTACGATTTTGAAATTTATATGTGTTTTTACGAGTTTTGGAAAGGAAGGGAGTAATGTTTGTCTAGCAATGCTAAAAGGGGTATGGGGGAACAAAACAAAACAAAAAAAAAAAAAAAAAAGGTTGAGAACCACTGTTTTAGAGTAATAAACTGCATGCTGAGTTTAAAGACGTTTTTACTTGGATTACATTTTATAAGGTGAGCCATAAAAACTACCCTATCTGCAACAATAATATAGCAAGGTGAACAGTATCTTTCTGACAAAATACTAATGAAAGAACTGAATAGAAAGCCGAACATTATGTGTAGAGGAATTCATAGAAGAAGTGAATAGAGAGTTGGAACACTGTGGTGACACCAGGCTGCCTGATAATTGCAGATGCATAATTGATAATTGCAGCTAAGGTCGTCCTCCAAAAAGCATGGTATCGGTATTGAAGGGAGGCAATTTTTTGGTGGACCACCCCATATAAATGCTCATTTGATTTGAATCCATCAAGGTTAACTATGAAATTGTAAAAGTAATTTCCTTCATTTATTCTCAGGTAAATGCTTTCATTTTTCAATGATATTATGCAGTTAATGCATAAATATTTAAAAAATATCTTCATTTTTTTTTAAATGATCATGATTTCTAGTAGAGTGTAAAAAAATAGTAGAGTGAAAAGTTATATGTTATCAGCAATTTGTTTTAACCAGTAATTTCTGCTATCAGCATAGGATTGAATTATTTTCTGTACAGAATTTAGCTGAAACTTCACTCTCATCTTGCTGACTTTTACTAGACTTAACTCTCAGGTGAATTTTCATTTAAAAAATAATTCAACTAAATTTCAGGTAAAATGCAAGCTATTGATAAAAAGAGCTGTATCAACAGTATTGTAATAATATACTTCTGGTTTAGCATTCCATTTCACTATTATTTTTCATCACCATTTTCATGAGAAACATTAAGTGAGGGTTTATTTCTTTCTTTCTTTTAACGTCATTATTACAAAGTTTCTGTTTTTCCTCAGATTCATTGAAACTTGTCTATTTATATGCATGCATACAAAATGTGTAGCATTATGTCAATAGTTAAGCATGAATCAGTATATAAGTATATAGTATATATATATATATATATATATATATATATATATATAATGAGAATTTTAAAGACTGCTTTGGTTTTATATTGGAAAGTTCTAAGAATAGAGATGCCTATAAGTGGCTGAGAGAATATAATTGCTGAACGTTGATCAGTCAGTCCTATGGCAAATGCAGCTAGCCTATTTGTCAGGTTCAAATTCCAGCAAATACGCTAGTTGCTTAGGTATTTTCATGGTTTTCCTCACATGTAACATGAATATGACTTTGTTTCCTGCAAAAAGTCTACAAGGAAAGCATCCCTTCCTTTATCCAGATAGCTGTTTCATGCTTTGCGTTATTCAAATAACCTATAAGAATAAGAACCTGTGAAAATTTGCAAATATAATGCTGATTTTTGTTCTTTGACTTCTAAATTAATACTTGTTTGACATGTTATTTTATCTTAACCTATAAGAGTTGAGTTTTATGAAACTTTTTATATTTTAGCCTTTCAAAACATTATCAATGTTTGCTAGTTACTTTCCTTTTAGTAAGCAATAATTGATGTATTAAAAATTGTGTTTTCAAGTAAGCAGTTATTTTTATTATATGTAAGAAACTAATTATTTGTAATAAAATACCATGAATATGCTATATTAGTTCTGTTGATGTCTTTATAATGTTACTAAGTCACATATTAACTTGACTGTGGGCCACTTAAAATGATTTTATGTAAAAAAACACTTTGAAGGAATAATATTTGTCATTATATTTCTCTTTGTAAAGATAATGAAATTTAGATTTCATGTCTTTAGGTTAAATGTTAAGCAATTAAAAGTGCGCCGTTGGGCATCTGAGATTTCTCGGTATAAAATGCTGTTTCATTCTAAGGAAGTTCCTAATCCAGACAGGTAAAATATTCTAAATTTCTTGTCTAATTTACTGTGTGAAAAATTAACCCATTGTTTGCAGTCATAATGAGTTATATTTTGAAATTTTAAAGTATTTATTTTTCTACAATTGATACCAATTATTCTTTTGTAAGATACTATGTTTCTCTGGATGTAGCTTCTCATGAAAAACAAAATTTGTGACACTGTACAAATAGCTGAGCAGTAATAAAAATTAAATATGGCAAGTAATATTGCAGTGATAGGAGTGTTACATTTTACTTCAAACATATTTTTCTTAAAGCGTATATTAGACTATCATCAAAACTTCTGAAAAATATTAGTTTAGCAAAGCTCATTATATGCTGCCGAGTCAGGAAAAAAAAAATGTAAATGTAATATTGTTTTCCTTTAAAATTCAGCCAGAAATGAAAGAAACTGAGACTAAAATTAAATTAAAACATTTAATTATTTTATAATTTTTCTTTTAAAAATTATAGTACTGTAAAAGCTGGACTATCTGTAAAGCTCAGGAACTACTAAATTCCAGATACAGTACAAATTCCATTTGTTTTCTTAGACACCGTATACGGAATGAATGTACAGTTTTTCAAGCAGAACTTCTGTGCATTTATCTTGCTGTCAAATGGATCCGGGATCCAGGATCATGGGAAAACATCCTCAAAGTACCTTATTTGTTCTGATTCTCTTTCTTCTCTTCAACTTTTGAACAGTATTATCAGCTGCGATAAATTAGTTATCGAAACCCTAGTAACTGTTAGTTCACTTAGAATTAGAGGTATTGATATCTGCTTTGCTTATGTGCGTGCTCATCATGGTTTCTACGGAAATGAAAGAGCTGATTTCTTAGCTAAAGATGCCTTAAATTTACCCATTGATATCAACATTAGCATTCCAAAGAGTTATTGGAAGTCCTTTCATTATAAAAAGCTTTTACCTATGTGGAATGAGGAATACATTTCATCTTGTAATGCTGAAGTCACCAAAAAGTTCCTTCCTTCTATTTACCATAGACTGAATTCCAAGTCTTTCCTCTCGTTAAATTTTAAAGTGTCTCAGATTTTATCTGGTCACGGTAAATTTGCAAGTTATCTGTTTCGTTTTAATCTATGATCAAACAATTTATGTGAATGTTCAAAAAGAGTTCCTCAGGATGTGGAACATTTGATTTTCTCGTGCCCTACATTTGATGGTCCTAGATTATGCTTACAGAACGATTTGAAAATGTTCGGAGTGACTTGGCCAGTGAACTTATCTGTTTTCGTGAAGTCCAGACTGCTGTTCTCTGCTTTTGTTGGCTTTATTTATGCATGTAATTTTTAATGTTTATTTATACATGCAACCTTTAATGTTCTAGTTAACTTACTTCTGTAAGCCCTGTGTTGTACATATGGGGTGCACGGGGAGTCTGTATGTTTTCAAAGGAAAAAAAAAAAAAAAAAAAATCCGGACTGGTCGGGACTTAGGAGGCGATTCCGGATTTGGGATTTTTCCAGATAATACATCATCAATTTAAATCTGGTAAGATGGCACGCAGAAATTATACAATTAAAAATATGAAATCATAATTTATGAAATAAAGAACAATTATGATCTAAAGGGTATCAAAATTTACAAAAAAAAAAAAAAAAAGCTTTGTATATATTTTACTTTATTAAACATTTCTTCCAATGTAAGTTGTTCAAGATGCTTCCACAAAAAATTCAAAAAGTTCCTTTTTCTTTTTGTGTCATATACAGTTGGACTTTCCAATGCCATAATCCTTGCATAATTTTGAGACGAATATGCCTTTATCCATTTTTTGCAGCAATTCCACTTT
This sequence comes from Stegodyphus dumicola, assembly GCF_044657685.1. Classification (NCBI taxonomy): domain Eukaryota; kingdom Metazoa; phylum Arthropoda; class Arachnida; order Araneae; family Eresidae; genus Stegodyphus; species Stegodyphus dumicola. The sequence continues at coordinate 98,188,355 of NC_140771.1, read as the reverse complement.
TTTGTTTAATGGACATCGAAACATGTTTCACTTTGTAGTCCCTTTGGCAACTCCAAAATTGGAAACTTTTTTCAAGATAATCGAAAGTTGAGCTTAGTTTTTATAAAACTACCGTAATAATAACAGTCTGCAAAACATAATAAGCTGGATCAAATTAAAAGATCAGGGAGCAGTGCAGTCTGCTATATTAATTGAAATGCCTTAGAATCAGTAAAGATAATTTTAGCCTAGCTGAATAGCGTCCGTTATATACTATTGGCTGTGTATCACAAGATCGGTGACGAAAGCCAAGTTGTTTCGCTAAATTTTGTCTTGCTCCTATTGCGTACTGAATTAAGCCTGAATTGTATTAGTTTAGTTATTTACTATACCTACTTTTATTTCTTGCACATGCTTCAAACTAATCCGAGACCTAAATAAATAAACTCCCACGTATATACTTAAGGCTTTATCTAAGGCCGGAGCTCGATACCACCTGGTGCAGTCTCTGCGGGTACTAAATTCTGCTAAACTTTTGATCTCAGTGCTTTCCCTAAATCATAAAAACATCCCATTCCTTTATTTTGTCGCTGGGTGCTACCCTAAATTCCAAAAATTTCGTCTTCCCTAAATTCTGCCATCCGGTGCAGACATATTCTGCCGCTGCTTCTGGGTTTATGCTGAATAACATATCAGTTATTCTTAATTAAAATAGCACTAAATGTAATCTTTTGGTATATGAGTTTCATTAAAAAAATTCGTGTTTAGCATATGAAAAGAAATTTTTGTTGAATTTTCCTTCGTAAACATTCATTTAACTACATCTTAGTGCATTTAAAAATCTATAATCATCGTCAAGTATAATGTTAGTATAAAAGGTTGCCTTACTCTTGTTATTCAAGTACTAATATAAAAAAGTTTAGACATGACGGCATGTATTGATAAACATGCGGTGATGAAAGCAAAATATAATAAATAATGACTCGCCAGGTCAGTGTCAGGGATATAAAATCAGTGAATGCTTTGGTTTGAGATGTATGCCAAGTAGACACTCAGCTACGGAGCCAAATTATTAATCTCACAAATTTATGCTTACATGATTGTTTTTCCATAATGAGGTATTTTATTTAAGACCTAAATGAAATTAAGAATCGGAATTTTTAAGCAAAAATCTCCACATGTTTTATTATGGAAGGAAAAATCAAATGTGCATGCATACAGCATTAATAAAAAAAAATGTTTGTGGCTTTGAGTTCCGAATTTTAGATCATTTCGGATAATGGATGTCTGGATTTCGGACTTTGTACTGTATGCAAAGATTTTGATTATTAAGTGTTGTATAAAAAGGGTAGTTACAGCAAAAAAGCCAGAAAAACAAAAGAAAAAAAAATCCTGTCTAAAATTATAAAAGGCTCATATTATTTGTTATCACCGTGAATATTAAATGCTTACATATAAATTATCTGAGATTTCCAAAGAAAAAAGGGCATTTCACACATAAATGCGCAAGTAAAACATATTTGATTAGGAAATTCCACTGACCATGAAAATTGACTTTCACCAGTCATTCCAGAAGAAGTTGAGACAACCAAAAGATAACTGTTTACTTAGTTAATCAACATGTACAAATTGCATACATTAATAAAAAAGTCAAGGAAAAAACTTGAGTTGCTTCTCAGAATTTTTCATATTGTACAGCCAGTATTTATCCATTTTCATATAAGTTGCACTTTTCTTGATGCCAGGATCCCATAAATTGAAAATTTTCTACTGCATGCTGTTCTATTGAAGACAAATTAAAAACATTAAATTTTTTTTTTTTTTTTTTTCAAAATGTGATTGAAAACAGATAGACAGCAGTTAACTTACATCATTTTTTACGAGAACAAAATTGACATTTTGAGAATTAATCATGTTTATGTAATGCAAACGCATTATATTATACTTGTCCATTATTGGTGCTGAATCACACTATTTGGAGACAATTTTTGTTCGATTCAAATCATGCTTTATAACACAGTCTTTTAGTCTTATTTGTGCCTTATCAAGTTTAAAAACTCTTATTTGCTTAATTTTACACTAAAAAAAGTTTCTAAAATTTGAAAATATTTCAGCTAGATGAGCTTTATGGTTAGTTGAATGCTGAATAGTCAGACTTTGTACTTGCATACCAGTAAATCTTAAAGCCTATAATGTCAGGATGTATATACTTTCAAATATTTCCAAGTAATGCTGCAATTTGCCTGTACCTTGTGCAAGATTTTCTTTTGGATTTCTGAAGTGAAGGGAGTGTGTTTAACAATAAAGAATGACTGAATAATTGTCAATAAATATTTTTTATCTACTTAAGAATTATGTAAATTGTTTAGTTTGTAATCTGTGTTTTTTAGGAAAAATCAAAAATGGTCACCTACAATTAATACAAAACTTTTAAAATAAAGATTTCGCAAAGACAGACTAATAAATGAGAAATTTTTAAAATGTGAAAATAAACTTGTGCTATTGAAGATTGAAACTGCAGCATTAAAAGAAGGATAAGTCACAGAAATTTGAAATTCAAATCATCTTGGTTTCATCTTGGTTTAATGAGTATGGCATGTAACCATTATGAACAGAAACATAAATACATCTAACTACATCTTGGCATGCTATCACTGAGGTCATTAATCATTGTCTGATGAATGTTTCATCATTAGTTCAAGCATCTGGGAAGGAAAGCAATCAGTTCGTTAATATCCCATATGTATTCAATGAGAAACGAGTCTGGAGATGCAGCAGACTATAGCAACACATAACATCCTTGTAGACTATTCATAGTAGCACAAGTAACTCGCAGCCTTGTTTTCTTGTGGGAAAACAGCTTATAGAGCACTTTGTACTGGACATACCACTAATGGCATAGATCAGTATAAATGACAAAATCAGCATAATGTTCTATTCCTTTTCTAGCATTTCGCCATCCTTGGCTGAACCTCCTGGATGCCAAATATGTAGTTAAAAAGTTTTGCCTATGAACCAGAGAAGGATTCGCATTTAGCCATCTGGCCAGTTCTTTGTCCTGCTTCTAGTCTCCCAATAGCTATCCATCAAAGTTCTTCGGCAATGCAACCTGGAGGTTGTTGTTACAAATTGGCTATTCCAGATTTCTTTTCTCAGTATCACAGCGAAATTTGCAGACTTGTTCTGAAACATGCAATTTTATGCTCCTCACAGATAATGTATTTTGATTGCAGTGCCACTAATTTGCATACTGCAGTTTTACTCAGCAGTTTTTATATCAAAATTTTGTATGAATTGACTTATTTTTGAGCAAGTTATCACTATTTTTGTCGTTCCTTAATTTTTGGAAACCAGTGTACATAGGATGTCATTTTGTTGATTTTCACAAATTAAGACATTTTACCTGAAGCTGATATAGTTCTGTTTCTATTATTTAAGAGCAGTTTTATATTAATCATTGTCCAATCATCTTGGTTATATTTATTTCAATATCTATTAAGTTTTGCTTCTCTGTATGAATGCATTGTGTGATGGATTGTGGCGATGAACATGAGAAGTCCCTGCGGGCTGTTCGTTGGGTTGGCGCCCCGCCGGCACAGTCAACTAAGGAAGGCCTCTGTATCATGCTAAGGTCACTCTAGATGCAGTCAAGTAATGTTGCCTGAATTAGAGTTAATGTATGAATGCTTTGAATTTTGTAGCTCAGCATATTGAATTAAATAATCATTCACGAGTGAAATCACTAATAAGTCTGGTAAAAGTTTTAATGATTTAATTTTTGCTAGTTTATTTATACAGGGTGATTCAGAATTTATCATCAATATTTGGTGGGGAGCTAGAGAATAGGAAAAGAAGGAGATTTCACATAGGAATGCATGAGTGCATATGCCTTGTAGTAGGGCAAAATGACCCCAGTTCAATGAGGGAAAGAAACATAAGAAGGAAGTAGTAAGGGAAAAAAAAACATTTATTATCTTGCATATAACATTTCTTTGCATCGGTTTTACAGACTTACAAGAGGTGTTCAAACTGCTGACCATGTGCTAGAATGCATGATTTACAATGGCATTGCATGGACAACCGGACCTTCTGGAATATGCCTGGCATTTACATGCATATCTGAAAGTTCATTCCATGTATACCGGTTCATGTTACTTCTGCAAAGTCACTTATTTGAATGACGACTGGCTGCACACCTCAAAGTGTTTATGTATGGAAGTTGTGTACACACAGCGCGCTCTACACCACCATGCGTTTGTCTGCGCTCATGCTTTCCTATCTGAAATCTCCTTCTTTTCCTATTCCCTACCTCCCCACCAAATATTGATGATGAATTCTGAATCACCCTGTATAAGGTAATAAAGATGCCTGATCAAAAGGTTGACTGCTTTGTTAGAGTTAGGCTGCTGTATGCTGTTTTTCTAATCATTTTAGTTAGCATGGAACAGTGAAACATTATGCATTGGGCATTTTCTGCAAAGACATTTTTAACAAGTAACATATCTACAGTGAATACTCAGCAAAAATTCAGGTAACATTTCGGTGTTTGTTGAGGTGGCCTTATTTCTGCCCAGAATCCAATATGATTGTGGATGTGAAATGTTTGAATTTTAAGAGAAATATTAAACAGGAATTAACTCGAATGTTTGAAAAATTGAAGCTACATGAGCAAAACCCTCACTGATCAGCATACCTCTTATACCTCCTTCCGATAAATCAGTAAGATATGCTTTACTTGAGGATTTTTACTTCCATTTATTTAAGAGAATTATTATGCAGTTGATAAGCCATGAACTTTCATATAATCATGTTTGCCATGTGGGCTAATAGCATCATTCTTCTTGCAAGTTTAAAGCACTCCTCAGATGGTCTGGTTTTGCGAATAAGCAAAATTTTCATAACTGGTTAGTAATAATCCACAACAGTTGCATGAATGATTTCTTCATTGTGAATAAATAATGGCATGAAATGGTGTCTCTAAATATGAGATCATTGTTCCATATGATTCTAAGAGGATGTTCATATTGTTACTATAAATGCAGATAGCTATACAGTCAAAAGTCGTTAATCCAGACTCGTCGGGACTTCGGCGATTCCAGATTATCGATTTTTCCGGATTATAGATCATCAGTTTAAATCTGGTAAGATGGCATGCAGAAATTACAAAATTAAAAATATGAAACCGTAATTTATGAAATAAAGAACAATTATGATCTAAAGGGTATCAAAATTTACAAAAAGAAAAAGCTTAATATTTATTTGTTTACTTTATTAAACATTTCTTTCAATGTAAGTTGCTTCGTTTCATGTGATAATACTTTCTCTTTAATTCTATTAAACAGACATAATTTCTTGTTTAGTTACAAAGTTCCGCTGTTCAAGTCCCATAATTGCTGTGTTGAGAATACCGACTAATTTGTCAATCGAAATGTTTTCGTTTTCAATAACCTCTGGGTCACTTTCTTCACTATCGGAAGTGAATTATAATGACGAGGAACTTGATTTAAATCATATCAAAGATGGAGTACATCGACATGAAATACTACACTTAGTAAGGAATTATAAGCCAAATAAAATAAAAACATCTGCCCTGAAGTTAAGGATAGTGCTGACAGATCAACTTCCAATCCGCAGCGTGAAATTGATAAACAGATTTCGGATTTCAAAACATACTTTCGCTTTGTAGATACAAATTACATATTAGTAAATATATATATCGGAAATTCTATTTGACATAATCGAAAGTTCAAGCTTACTTTTATGAAATTGTTCTAAAAGTCTGCAAAAAATAATAAGCCGGATCCAATTTGAAGATTAAGGAGCAACGCAATGTGCAACATTAACTGAATTGGATAATTTTAGCTTAGCTTATACCTCCGTTACACATTAAACGCGCATGTGCACAAACATATTCGCAGCCGTAAAGGTCTTACACGCACTCTTAAACGCCGTGAACGCGACGCATGCGCAGAAAGTTTGTAGCTTTGAGGTCCGGATTATAGATCATTCCAGATTATGGGTGTCCGAATTAACGACTTTTGACTGTATTTTGAAGTTTGTATTTTATTTCTACAGAACTTCACAGACATCCTTTTCCCATATGTGGAGTGTTATGACAGAATGAGGCAATATCCACACAATGGAGATTTCAGTGGCAGTGGCCAACATCATGTGTTTAGGATATATCATTTCTCATGACGGCATCATTTTGTGGTCACTGTAATTACTGTAACTATCTTGTCTGTAACTTCTTTTGGAGGTCCTCACAAGCAAAGTTCACATTGACATAGTTACCAAATCTCCTGGTTGTTCGATAAATCTCACAGTAGATGATCTGATTTTTAGACTTTATACATGAACATGTTTTTCAGCAGTAAAATTAAATTGCACAGTTTAAGTTTCATAACTGAATTGATGAAACTTAAATTGTGCAAATTTCACTCTTCCACTCATATGTTCTTTAGTGTAATTTTTTGTATTGAATTTTATTTTATCTGAACTGTCTTAATCAGGTATTTATAGAAATCTACATGAAGATTCAATTAACTGTTTAATCAATGAATATCTGTATTTAATTTTGTTTTATATCAATATACGGTACATAACTAAGTTTGTGCACACAGTAATATGCATATTAATTATTAATTAAATTTTACCTTGTTTAAATTGCTTCAATAAATTAACACTTTCCTTCCGTACTTGTTATTTTCTTGGTATAAAAATGTAAATAAATTACAAAATAAAATTAGCTGAAGAACATAAAATTTAGACTATGTATTTAAACATTAATATACAGTCAAAAGTCGTTAATCCGGACTCGTCGGGACTTCGGCGATTCCAGATTATCGATTTTTCCGGATTATAGATCATCAGTTTAAATCTGGTAAGATGGCATGCAGAAATTACAAAATTAAAAATATGAAACCGTAATTTATGAAATAAAAAACAATTATGATCTAAAGGGTATCAAAATTTACAAAAAGAAAATGCTTAATATTTATTTGTTTACTTTATTAAACATTTCTTTCAATGTAAGTTGCTTCGTTTCATGTGATAATACTTTCTCTTTAATTCTATTAAACAGACATAATTTCTTGTTTAGTTACAAAGTTCCGCTGTTCAAGTCCTATAATTGCTGTGTTGAGAATACCGACTAATTTGTCAATCGAAATGTTTCGTTTTCAATAACCTCTGGGTCACTTTCTTCACTATCGGAAGCGAATTATAATGATGAGGAACTTGATTTAAATCATATCAAAGACGGAGTACATCGACATGAAATACTACACTTAGTAAGGAATTATAAGCCAAATAAAATAAAAACATCTGCCCTGAAGTTAAGGATAGTGCTGACAGATCAACTTCCAATCCGCAGCGTGAAATTGATAAACAGATTTCGGATTTCAAAACATACTTTCGCTTTGTAGATACAAATTACATATTAGTAAATATATATATCGGAAATTCTATTTGACATAATCGAAAGTTCAAGCTTACTTTTATGAAATTGTTCTAAAAGTCTGCAAAAAATAATAAGCCGGATCCAATTTGAAGATTAAGGAGCAACGCAATGTGCAACATTAACTGAATTGGATAATTTTAGCTTAGCTTATACCTCCGTTACACATTAAACGCGCATGTGCACAAACATATTCGCAGCCGTAAAGGTCTTACGCGCACTCTTAAACGCCGTGAACGCGACGCATTCGTTTGTAGCTTTGAGGTCCGGATTATAGATCATTCCAGATTATGGGTGTCCGAATTAACGACTTTTGACTGTAGTTTACATGGGAACCATGTAATAAATAGTTTAATAAATTGAATCTTAAAGTGAATTTAAATCAGTTTTAAGTTATTTTGAAATAGTGCCTCCATGCATTGCAAAAATCTCCTGAAAACTCCCATTTTGGGTGCAAGAAGCTCCTACTTTTTCATATTTCAAGCAGCTATGCATCAAAAAACCATGAAATGTTTCTGAGAACCTTGAAATGAAGGAAATTCCTGGTATCTGTTCATTCTGTTCCTGGTATTTGTCTTTCATTAAATTGTTATAAAAAAGGCAGTAATGTTTGAATTGCTGAAAGTGCTTCTCTTCTAAAATGAAATATATGCTAATTATTGTCGATTTTCTTATAGTCACTTCAGCTTGGCTTATTATTCTTTAGCACATGAGGCAGATCTGAGAATTTGCCTTAACTATCATTTTTGTCATTATCACCTTTTACACAGCTTCAAATACTGTACTGGTTTTCTTAACAACACTGTTGTGTCTGGAGTGTTATGCATTCTAACCCTTCAATTTGTAATTTATCTCATTAAGGAATGAAGGGGTTGTTTATAAATAATATGAATGACCAGTTTCCTTTTGATTACTCTAAATTGTTAAGATTTGAAAGAAAGTAGTTCGAAGGTGTTTGACAGTGTAAAGGAAAATGTCGCTAGAGTCATGTTTAAAAGAAAACATGCTTAGTGTGGCTGTAGTCATGTTCAGAAGAAAACATGCTTAATGTGTTTATAGTCATGTTCAGAAGAAAACATGCTTAGTGTGGCCATAGTCATGTCCAGGAGAAAACATGCTTAGTAAACCTACTAAGTTGGCTACTAATAGACTGTTCTATTAAATGCATAAATGGTCACTTTACACACATTTTTTAATATTCATCTTACACCATATAGTATTAATATTATATAGAATAAGATTAATATTTTAAAAGAGGCTTTTTTGGGCAGATTAAAAAAATCATATTGTCAATGTGATACTTTTTAAAAATTTTTATGGTATTTAAGTGTCCTGTCAATAACTTGAAATTTAAAATATGGTTAAAAAGTGTTTTATTTTTAAACATATGCATAAAATAACAGAGTATTTTATTCATAGAGTGCACAAGCTTACAGTTTTAAGTTCTGTATTTTATTACACTGCTGGCCACCCAAATTGTAACACCAAGAAAGACAAGAAATATCACAACAAAAGTTATTTAATACAAAACAGAATATAATTCTGAGAAAACAGACATAATATAACAGAATATTAAGTCTGTTTTCTCAGAATCGACTTTAATACTGTCATATAAAAACTTTACTTGTTGCAACATTTTACAGTCACTAGTCTCATATCAAACCATTTTAATTTAACTTTAATTGAACATTTTATGACAGTTTGTTTAATAAAAATGATGTGTTTTCAACCCTCTGGCAGATGGAAAGGTTTAATTTGTTAATTAAGGAATTAGCAAATTTGTATTCATCATTTGTACTTTTCCTAATATAAATGAATTATTAATTACCATTAAAAACAATCGATATATTTGAGGTACTATTTGCAAAAAGAACTGATTGGTTCTAATACTACTAAAGATTCTGTTGGGGGGCAAACTGGTACCCAACCGCTACTTCGCTAACCCTTACTTTACTCCATTGACAGGGCAGCTTGTTCACTTGGGATGATGTTTATCAGCCTATTTAAGCCCTACCAGTGATTCTACACTGCTGGCCACCCAAATTGCAACACCAAAAAAGACAAGAAATACCACAACAAAATTTATTTAGTAGATAACATGTTGACCAAGTATCAAATGATTAAATTTATGGACTTCTGTGAAGTGTGGTTCCTTCCAGAATCAGTAGCCAGAGTAGCCACTATTGTTGGAGATCACCACCTCGGCATTGATTCAGAGAGACTTTGGATGTGTTCTTGGGGTACAGCAGACCAAGCACCTTCCACACGTTGCCAAAGTTGATCTAGTGTGGCAGCTTGGGATGGTCAATCGTTCAGCAACTATGGATCACATGTTTTCTATCGGCGAAAGATCCGGAGAGCGAGCTGGTTAGGGAAGCAATTCAATCTGCCAATTGATGAAGAACCCTTGGACAATGTGTGCCACGTGTGGTCGCACATTATCCTGTTAAAATATGACTGTGGGCAAGCCCTGAAGGTAAGGAAGGACAACTGGCTCCAACACCTCGGAGAAATAGTGCTGGCTGTTTAAAGTACCGGCATTGCGTACTAGAGGAGTGCGAGAAGTGATATCCAATACCACTCCATACCATATTACCCGGTGCAGGACCAGTGTGGCGGTGCATAACGCAGCAGTTCAACATCCTCTCTCCACGGTGTCTCCAGATTTGATTCTGTAAAAAAGGTTAGCTTTAAATATGTTCTTGGCCCATAGATGGCGCCACTGTTTTTTATATTCTATAACTGTGCACTCCAATAAAAACTTCACTTGTGTTCCAAACTCCCAACAGATATGTTGTGTATTATTTATTCTCATGCATGCAAGTAACCACTTTCTGCTATATTGAGTTTCTAATAGGTTATAGGCCCAGGCCAGATTAAGAAATGAGGATAAATAATCTAGTGTCTAGTTAAGTTAGTTTGTTTATTTAATTCTATTTGTAAATTTTTAGAATTACTTTAACCAGAATTGACCACATGGTTATGTTAGGGTTAGCCATAGCACATGGTTGCAAAAGCTTAACTAGTACAAATATTTTTGACTGTTAATTATTTGGGCAAATGTTTCTTTGAGAATAAAATTAATTCAATAGAAAATTTATTTGAATTTATCTCAAATTATAATTTTTTGTCTCTTGTTGATTAAAGTTAAAAAGAAAAATGCCAGGGGGAGAAGGATCATTTAGTCATAAACAATTGAGTGGAAGGGAAAATTACATGGATTGGAAATTTTCCATGAAAATGCAACTTATTAAATTAGATTTATGGGCTTATGTAGAGGGTACAAAAGAAGATCCAGTAAAGGATACCAAAGCTTTGTCATATATAGTTGAAGGGGTAAGTGAAATTATTTTCAATGATATAAGGGATTTAACAAGTGGAAAGGAAGCTTGGAAAGTATTAGCTGAAACATATGAGGATAAAGGAATCACAAGAAAGGTTTCAATAATTAAAACATTAGTGAATACCCGTTATACTGATTGTAAGGATATGTCTGACTATTTACATAGGGTCATTTCATCTTATCAGCAGTTAAAATCTACTGGTGTTAAACCTGATGAAGAATTAATTGCAGAAATAATTTTAGCTAATTTACCTGATAGGTTTGAACCTCTTATAATGGCTTTGAAAAATTGTGGTGAGGCAATAACAGTTGACAATGTTAAAAATCGCTTGTTAGCTGAAGATTCAAAACCCCTAGTCAATGAAAGTAAGGAATACACATTTGTTAATAAAAATATCGGAAGCAAAAGGTACTTTAAAGGAAAATGTTTTAAATGCAATTTGTTTGGCCACAAAAGCTCAAAAGGGGGAAGAAGCTTATGTAGTGGAAATTAGTGTAGCTAATTCTAATCCACATCCCAATATTTGGTACATGGATTCTTGTGCTTCTTACCACATGACTCCACATAAAGAATTATTAGATGATTATCAGGATGCTAGTATTCATCAAATAAAAACAGGAATTTCAGTAATAGAAGTAGAGGGTAAGGGTAAAATAACTTCCCTCTTATCTAGAAATAAAAAAAGGGAGTCTGTAACTTTTAGTAATGTTTTACACGTTCCAAAGTTAACAGCCAATTTGCTGTCCATTAAGTATTTAAATAAAGTATTTGGAATGGTTAGTACTTTTACAAGTGAAAGATGTTTTGTGTATGATGGTAAACATTTATTTGCTACTGGAACAGGTATGGGAGATAATTTGTATTCTCTTGATTTATGTAATGAGTGGGCTTTAATTACTGATAAAAATATTTCAAATGAATTATTACACAAAAGAGTGGGCCATTTAAGTGAAGGAGGAATGACCAGATTAAAAGATATGGTCGAAGGTTTTACATTTAACGGAAAATTGTTAAATTGTGTGTCATGCATTAAAGGCAAAATGCATAGACAACCATTTCCCAAGGGAAAAGCTAAGCGTGCAAAAGAGTTATTAGGCATAGTACATAGTGACCTGTGTGGGCCTATGAATGTTACATCAATTGGTGGTTCTCGCTACTTTATTAGTTTTATTGATGATTTGTCGCGAATGACTTTTGTTTATTTTTTGAAAAATAAATCTGAAGTTTTTGAAAAATTCAAAATATTTCAGGCATTTGTGGAAAGGCAAACTGGCAAATCAATCAAAATCTTACACTCAGATAATGGTACTGAGTATGTAAACAATGAGATGGATAACTATTTAGCATCAAATGGAATTCAGCATCAAAAATCTATTCCATTTACACCAGAGCAAATGGGTGTAGCTGAACGTAGTAACAGAACTCTTGTAGAGCGAGCACGATCAATGTTGGTGGATGCTCACCTTGATCAAAATTATTGGGCTGAAGCAGTGCAAACTGCAAATCACTGTAAAAATATATCCAACTATTGCAGTTGCAGGTATGACCCCTTATGAAAAATGGTATGGGGATAAGCCAAATTTAGAATATTTGAGAGTATTTGGATGTCATGCATTTGCTCACATTCCAAAACAAAAATGTAAAAAGTGGGATATAAAAGCAAAGGAATTAATGCTTGTTGGGTACTGTCAGGATAGAAAAGGCTATCGATTAATAGATCCCAAAACTTATGAAATAATAAATGCACGAGATGTACAATTTTTGGAAAATGAAATGTACTACAAAAAGGCAAGTAATATGCCAAAATTCTATGATGAATCCTCATTCAGTGGGAGCGTGATTATGACATTTTCAGATACTGAGAATGCAATAGCTGATGATCAGAACGGTGAATTGGAAGGGATGGTTAATGATAATACTCAGTCTGATCATGAATTAGTTAATGCTAGTGTTAAATCTAATCACGATGAACATAATACTGCTCAAAATGATAGCCATGATAACAGTAGTGTAGTTGATGAGCTACCTACATTGACTAGAAACAGAAAACTTAGATTCCCAAATAGTTATACGGACTATGACACACACGGGATGCCAGAAATGCCAATGTCAAATTTAGATCGAATGTGCTTTGTTAAAGCTATGGCAGCAGCAACAAATGGTGTGTATTCTGAACCGAAAACCATTGATGAAGCATTAAGGGGCAATGATGCAAACCATTGGAAGGATTCTATATGGGAGACTATATTAGGCCATATTAAAAACAAAACATGGGAAATAACAGATAAACCTTATGATAAGAACATTGTAGATTGTAAATGGGTTTTCAAAATTAAATGTAATTCAGTAGGCAAGATTGAAAGATATAAAACACGTTTAGTTGCTAAGGGCTATTCTCAGATTGAGGGAATAGATTATACTGAAACATTTGCACCAGTTGTCCGATACGTAACATTAAGAGTTTTATTAGCTTATGCAGCTATATATGATTGGGAAATTGACCAAATGGATGCTGTAATGGCTTTTGTACTGGGAACTCTAAATGAAGACATTTATATGAAAATTCCAGACGGTTTTAGTGAATTTTACAAGCAAAACTTAAAGGGAAAGGTCCTAAAATTAAACAAAGCATTAGATGGTTTAAAGCAGAGTGGTAGACTATGGTACCAACTGTTAGAAAAGGGTTTAATAGAAATGGGACTGAGGAAAAGTTCTTTTGATAGTTGTGTCTATATTAAAATAAATGAAAATAAAGATCTTGTTATTGTTACTATTTATGTTGATGACTTACTCATTTTTAGTAATAACATAGAACTTAAAAATTGGGTAAAACAACAACTTTAAAATTTGAAATGAAAGACTTGGGACCAGCAAATTATTGCTTAGGAATTAAAATTGAACGAGATAGAACTAAAGGGTCCATTAGCCTTAGTCAAACTCAGTATGTAGAGAGTATGCTTTGCAAATATAATATGCATGAATCTCATGGTGTAAAAACACCATTAGACCAAAATCAAGTGTTATCTAAACTGCAGATACCAACTAGTAAGGAACAAAAGCTACCTGTTCCTTATCAGGCTGCCATTGGGAGTCTTCTTCATGCAGCTCAAGCAACACGGCCAGATATAACTTATGCTATGAATTTCCTTAGCCAGTTCTCCAATAATCCGGCAAGGGTTCACTGGAATGCTGTCAAGCGCATCATGCGGTATCTTCGAGCCACTACAGATGCTACATTGTCTTTTTCAAAGGACCATAGTGCTGATGTCCTTGGTTACAGCGACTCAAACTATGGAGGTAATGCTGGGGATCGACGATCAACCACTGGATATGTTTTCCTCATCGGAGGTGGTGCAGTGTCATGGTGTAGTAAGCGTCAACCAACCATTGCAACTAGTACAACAGAAGCCGAATATATGGCTCTTTCTGCAGCTACTAAAGAAGCCATATGGCTCAACAAAATTGTTAAAGAACTTGGGATTATTACTGCAAAGCCAGTATTATTATACTGTGATAACAACAGTGCTATTAATCTCAGCAAAAATAGTGTGTATCATGGTAGATCAAAGCATATTGATATACAACATCATTTCGTGCGAGAAGCTGTGAAACTTCAGCACATTGAAATACAATATAAGACTACTAATGATATGATTGCAGACTTTTTGACAAAAAATGTAAACAGTGCAAAACATGAAATGTGTGCAAAAATGATGGGTTTAAAATGAATACCAATGTAATTTAATGTTTTATTATATGTATGTGTGCTGATGTAATTTCTCATTGTATTTAATCAGGATGATATTTAAACCTAAAGTGGGAGTGTAAAAAAGGTTAGCTTTAAATATGTTCTTGGCCCATAGATGGCGCCACTCTTTTTTATATTCTTCTATAACTGTGCACTCCAATAAAAACTTCACTTGTGTTCCAAACTCCCAACAGGTATGTTGTGTATTATTTATTCTCATGCATGCAAGTAACCACTCTCTGCTATATTGAGTTTCTAATAGATTCCGACCATCGTGGTATTGCAGACAGAAGCGTGACTCATCAGTAAAGACAATTTCATTCCATTCTGCCTTCCACATCCTTCTTTCATCGCAACATTGTCGGCGGAGACGTCTGTTGTTCTGCATCAACGGTGGATGAAACAATGTACATCTTGCAGACAGACCATTCTGCTGTAAACGGCGTTGAATGGTACACGCAGACACTGGATGATGTGTTACAGACTGAATGTGCTGTGCTATGGTTTGTGATGTGACTGAGCGATCCGTCACTGCCATGTGCACAATGTTCTTGTCATCACGTAAAGTGGTACACTGAAGTGGATGTGATCGAACACGTTGGTTCTTCGCACCCTCCTGCATCCAACTCTCACATATCTGCATTACAGTTGTTTGGTTTCGTCCAACACGACTATTGATTTCCCTGAAAGATAATCCACACTCTCGGTAGGGCACTATCCTTCCTCTGTCAAACTCGGATACTTGATCAAACGATGATCACTGTTTACTACAAGGCATAATTTATCTTTTTTTTTTTTTTTTTTTTAACCACAAGAAAAAACACAATTGCCGAACTTAAAGTCGTCGAAAACTCCGAGCCTTAAATAGCGCTTTGAAGTAGCGCCACAGGCACGCGTGATGTGCGTCTGCACTGAAATTCTAATCATCTGCATATCTCACCTCCGCTAATGCACGTTGTAAATTTCATGCTATTTCCATGCTTTCTTCAGGGTGTTGCATTTACAGTGGCCAGCAGTGTACTTTAACCTTTTTTTTTCCCATCCACATTCAGATATTTTTTATGAGTTCACCTCACAAGTTAACTGTATGTAATTCTGTGTAACTTCAGAATATCAATTAATTTTTGTGATGATCAGCACAAAAATTTATCCTTTTTTAGAAAATCAAATTAAATTCAAATAATGTAAGGAAAGTTTTAAAAATAATTTATAACATTAAAAATAATTTTATTGTTCATATGGTGAGTTTTCAGTACATTTTATACTAGTTTTTTTAACACTGTGTTCTAATATATTTTCAGGTTTAATTTATTGAAAAAAGGAATGCAGCGAATAGATACAGATGGTCTAAACTCATTGCATTATAAAATTTTAAAGACTGAGCTATTACCTCTTTATACCCGAATTCTAGTGGACGTTAAACCTGAATAATTATATATTTCAAACATCTTTATGTATGTAAGCTTGTTTATAAACTAAATACGAGTTGTAACATATGTTAAAATATTGTAATATAATATATTATATATACAGGGGTCCCAAAATGACCGCATAAACTCTGCACAGCTAGATTCCTCGTTGGGAGTACATAAAAACTGCCTAAAGAAGTGTTCCTGTACGATCCATAGTTTATGAGAAAAATACGAAAAACAAAGTATGGCATCACTGCCGGTGCAAAAAAAAAAAAAACACTTTATTGGACATTTCAACAATAGTATTGGCATATCTTTCTAGACAATAATGGTTAAAACGTTCGCCGCGCATATTGCATCATGCATGCGCGCGCGCTGTGTATCCAGATGTATCCAGATTTGGGACAACACCAATGGACTTAGTTGCTCGTCTGCATGCTGCTTGTACTTCTGTGGACCCCGCGATGCTGCAATGTGTGATGACAGCCATTCCACGGCATGCTCAAGCCTGCCTCGACATGTACAGCAGACACTTTGAACATTTGCTTTAAATTGTACCTATACTGCTGTTGATATGTTCAATTGTTTTTTCTTGCACCAGCAGTGATGTCATACTTTGTTTTTCGTATTTTTCTCATAAACTATGGATTGTACAGCAACGCTTCTTTGGGAAGTTTTTATGTACTCCCAATGAGGAATCTAGCTGTGCAGAGTTTATGTGGTCGTTTTGGGACATTATTAATCTGTATTATAGCATAATTAAATGTAAATAAAATAGTTTTCCCTTCTGTTACATCTTGATAAAATATGTCTGAGATTTAGAATTTATTTAAAAGTATTCTTATGACAATGATTATAAAATGATTATTATGAAATATGAAGTCTGGCTTCCTTCTCCATGTCTAGAATTTTCTTCAGCATTGTAAGGATGCCTGCAACCACTGAAAAAGAAATTGTTAATTATTTTTTCTAATTTCATGTTAATGTCATAAAAAACTATTTATTATTATTATTATTATTATTATTTGATCTGTTATATCACATCAATAAATTATATTTTTAAAGCAACTGAATGTTTTTAATGTCTTTTCAATGCATAAATGTAATTTTCATTTTCTTACTTCTGCCAGTGTAGTTTTTACAAAGCCATTTTGCATTAAGTCCTTCTTTTCAAATGTACCTAGAGATTTTTAATATGGAAATAAGTGCTTATTTTTTTACACAGAGAAATCAAATGAGAATATTTCTTAATGATTAACTTACCAAATGCAACCATAAGATGCAGTATGCAAAGCACAAAATCTCCAAATCTAAGTGTGCCATCCTTACGCATATAACGTAACACTAAGAGTGACAAAGCATCAACATTCACTTGAAATCCTACAAATAAATTTGTCTCATTTTATTAATGATCTCATTTTTCATGTGAATTATGCATTATATGGTATTTTCTGTTTGTATGCAACCTTTTCATAAATTTTATAACCTCTTCATGAATTAAGTTTTTCATATTGCAATATTAAATAACTGTTTTTCATGAAACTAACTCATAAGTATAGTAAAATGCTTTGAATACATAATTGTTTCAGTATTTTTCTTTTACAATTAGTAATCCAAATCTAAATTTCCCAGCTAATATGATATCATTTATCTAGTGCTTTACATATTATGGTTATAATGTAGAGAAGGAGCTATTTGAATTGGTGCCAAATGCCAATGCTGCTACCGGCTTTCAGGTAACTCAGAATCAACTATGTTTTCTGAAGTTTTGGCAGCCATTTTATTGTTACTTTTAGATATATTTCTTAAGTTTAATTTGATTGGAACTTCTTAGTGTAGTGATCACAGGCTATATATAAGCCCGTGATCACTACACAATTGTATGTATTGTATGTATATCACATACTACAAATAATTGTAATATGTGTATCACATACTACAAATTTTGAATTATTGGAATTTTTAACTGCCATAAATTGATCTTTGGTTTTCATTTGCTGGCTGGTTCTAATTAATCATTATGCCACTACTTCCGTGAAGAAATATGTCTGGCAAGATTCATTTTTTTCTTTTTTCCATGATTTAGAGTGAAAGGGTAAGAAAGTTTTAACTAATTGGTGTATAAAGGTTTAATTAGTTTTTGCTATGAATGTAAAGTTTGTATAAAAGGTATGTGTCTGGTCGAGCTTAAGGAACAATCAGACAGCTATGAGCAAGTTTGTTGCAAGAAAAGTGCTACTCATATCAGCACCTTTGAGGGTATGTGGAGTCACATCAAGTATGAGTTTTGCAAGCAGGGTCTTCAGCAAATGTCAGATGTCATTTTGTTTTCCTATTTTGTAGAATTTAAATGGCACCATCAATACTAGGATCAGGAGAAGGTAGATCAATTCCTGGACTACATGATTTGCTTTATGTATGTGCAGCAGTCATCTGATGATGACGATGAGATGCAGCCAAGAACACATGAGGTGAATACTTTTGTTATTTTTATAACAAACATTTTCAGCATTCTTTTGTGTGACAACTATTTTGAAATATTGCTTTTTGGTGCCATTCTTGGCATCCTAAAAAATTGCCAAAAATATTATGGAGCACCCAGTGCTAAAAGTTTACCCATATTATTGCTAATATCATCATTAAAATACTTATTATTATTAGATCACAATATACTATTTGTTTGCACATTCTGTTAATTTAAATCTCAAGTATGGTTAACATAATTTCTTAATATATTATTAATTAATAGTGCATGTAAACATTAACCTTTTCTCTGAAATATATTTTCAAACAATCCTTGAGAACTTCCTATTGTTTGTGTTTCTTAGCTCACTTGTCTGGCAGTAATATCAGAGCAAGCCCACAAAATTCATCGTGGCATGGAGAGCAAGATTGCACTTGTAGTTGGCAAGAACCTTGAGCACCATACAGGTGACAGTACGACTTCGCTCAGTTCTGCCCCAATTTTGATGGAGAGCACCTTGGGGTAGGTTCAGATGGTCTCTCACCCCTCTTTCCCTACTACCAACCTCTAAGTATATGGTGAGCTGAGGACTTTTGGCTTGCTATATATTTAGAGTGTCTCAATGCTTCAAAAACATTATACACTCTCCATTATTCAAACTCGGATCCTTCGGTAGCGCAGTAGGCTTCCCTAACCACTATATCATCTGGGCAGCACTCCCTATCATTTTGGAATGGAATGAGAACCTTACAGAATCTCTGAAAGTTTTTAATATTGTTTTAATCTAGATATGTGTGAAACAAAATTCAGTCATAAACAAGAATAAATAAGTGGGAAAATAGAATTTTCTTTTGCTGTTAGATTCAGTAAAAATTTGAACTAAAATATTTCGGTGAAGATTGTATGTACATTTTTCTATACTAGTTGTGTACATTCAACAAACTTGCTGCTTTAAAGAGATGATACAAGTAATATTTAGCACCATCTTTTGAGCAGGAATGTAAGGTGGATGTTCAGGATTAGAATTAAAGTTATTAAATAAATTTTAGAAAATTTTGATGAATATGAAATATTTCATGATAAAATTGGAATTTTTGGTTGATTTTAGCGAACTAATTGTTTTATGAATTGATATCTGGTGTAAAATAAAAAAAAAATAACTTTTATAATATATATATATGTAAAAAAGTTATATAGTGAAGGCAGATTAGAATTCCTAACTTTTGTAAGTAAATAAGATAAAAAAATTACCTTCACAAATGGCACTGATTATTGTTTAGTGCTAGTAATAATCCAATAATAATTGAATAACTGTACAGAATAATTTTTGTATTGTTTTGTGCCAGTAATAATCCAATAATAATTGAATAACTGTGCAGAATAATTTTTGGTTTTAATGAAGAGAGAGATATAAATCTCCTTTTTATCAAAATTAATGCTGAAAAGGACTTGGGTGTTTTACTAGTTTTTAAAAGTAGTATAAAAGTTTTGCATTTATTTTTTTTTTCAATTTTATTGTTTTAATTTTAAATGTTTTTGAAATGAAGACAGCTATTTGTGGTATTGAAAAGTGAAAATTATACAGATGCAGAATTGAATTATAAAGTTTCACATTTCAGAACCATTCAAATGTAAAACAAAAAAGTATCTTATATAAACGGATAAAATATTTTATTTTATTATTTCTTTAGTATTGTAGTTGCAATTTAAGTAATGGAAAAAATTAAGGATTTCAGAGCTATTAACATTCCAGCACGCAGGTATGTACAAAATTTACGATAAATTCAGTTTTTAATGCACATTTTTCACATATCAAAGCTAAGACGTCTGAAGGTCATTTCTATTTCTCCTTTTAACCTTTTCCCATATCCATGGAATGTGCCAACAGGAAGTCATTTGACATTTTTCATAACTGGGCTTTTGTGCTACCTGGCAGCTTTTTCATAAAAGTTAGGACATGCGCGTGGTCGTGTTTTAAAATTTGGAAAATATTTCTTTTCTCAAATATTTTGTAATTTTGCGTTATTAATTGCTGTGTATTATTTTAATTTGAATACATTTGGCTGTGTAAATTTTATATTGGTTTTCATGGCAAAAATATATGTGCAACCAGCTGATATGGCTCAGATTCTTCAAGAATTATCTGATGAAGAAAAGGAAGACAAGGAAACCTTTGGATGGGAGAACAATAGTGATTTCCATTCTTTATTTTCTTTTATTTCTATTTTTTAGAAATAAATAAAAACATTAAAGTTAGTTTAAAGTGCGTTTTTGTAACCATTAAGAAGTAAATTTCCTTGCAGAAGTAAGTAATGCCAAACGTACTTTTTTCCCTACCAAGGTGTCCTTCTACGAAGTAAAAAGGAAGTATTGTAATCGCGAAAAGTTTCAGGCAGCATATTTCAACGAAAATATCCATTTTGACCGCTATCGAATGCAATTCAACGACGTTTTTGCATGATATCTGTACGTAAAAACAGAATAAAAGACTCGTTTCCTCCAAAAAAAATATAAAACTGCTTTAAAATGAATTCTGAAAAGAAGTTTTCGTGGCGTCTGTACGTATGTATCTTGCATGACTCAAAAAACGACTAGCCTCAGAATGTTGAAATTTTGTATATAGGACTGCTATAACATGTAGATGTGCACCTCGTATTTTGGTTGCAATCGGCTGCACAAAACGTATATAAATATATTTATATATATATCCACTCTGTTACCCGGCTCAGTGATCTCAGTTTCTTTACTCATATATGTTTGTAAATTGTACATTTTTTGCTTTAAAAATGATTGAATTATGTTGTTCTTATATTCCAGTTAAGGTTTTTATGCCTTTTGTAAATCTGTATGCAATATTTTTAGAATTATCAACAATTTTAAAGTTGTTTAGGTGCGGCTAAGCCTATAATTTATTATTATATATAATAATTTTTTTGATGGCGGCCATTGCGTGTTTACATTTGAAACAGCAGACTAGTGGATTTGTTGCCAATCTAGAGAAACTTAGCTTCGCAACAACAAAGATAACGCATTCATTTATTATTGCCAATTAAATCATGCTTAATTCTTTCTGGAATTTTTTCGAGGAAATAAGTGTTTGAGATTTACTTCGTAATTTTTAATATAGATATTTTGAATTTTTATGTATTTTTGCCTTGTCGCGAAGTGAGAACTGAATTAATTGAATGAGAAATACTCAACCGTCTGTGGAAAACTGTTTCTTTTTTGTTTTGTTTGCTTTATTTATTTTGTACATCATTCTAGCTTTATTATAGTATTTGAATATAACATGTGGCAACGATTAGATAATTCTTTAAATGATATAAATTTTGTGCAATCTGAGTTATAATATAAACGAAATATAATACTGTTAAGTGAATTTAGCGCCAGAGTGTTGTTATGGTAAACAAATAGAGTGAATTTTAAAGAATGCATTTATTCTATTGTAGTTTATGCGCTGTTGGCGAAGTAGATTTAATTCAATCCAATAAGTTTAAATGAAATGCAAGGAAAAATGCGTATAATTTAATATTCCTTACAAAGAAATCATGTGGTGTACACATCAGATTTTTTATTTTTGATACTTGTCTTTGATGAATATTAAAATTAGCTTCGATTTTAAAATATAATTATTAAATAATAAATGTAAAATTTTCTGTAATGAAATACATCATTGAATTTCCATCTCACTAACATAAGAACTTAAATATAATTTACTTATATTTGAATGTGATATTTGTATTTTGCAATAATAAGATTAATATGTTATTTCTTAAGAAATTTATTATCAATATTCACTCATTTCTGTCGTTTTTCGTGCCATAAACGGTAAAATAATGGATGTCGTAAAAAGTACGACGTGCGCGTGCTGGAAGGTTAAGGCCATTTTTCAGCTCTAATTATTCTATTATTCAATTAATTATTTCTTCCTTTCTGACCTTCATACATTTTATAAACTGTTTCTTCCCTCCTCTATATAGATCTGTTGCTGCAAATTGCCAGTTTTCATTTAAATATAGCTGAGCTTTAAAAATGATTAAATAGTATGACAGCATCATAATTAGAAATTAATTAATAGAATGTAATGTATATATGAGTAACAATTTTTAACTTTTAAGAAAGTTCTATAATATTTCAGGAAATGATCAGTAAGTAGTAGAGAAATTGAAATCGATTTAAAAGGAGGATAAACTGAAATCGATTTAATTATATAAGTGACAAAACAAATATTTAATTATGAATTAATTTGAAAAGAAATTACAGTTTATATTATTTAAAGGAGAATGCTTTATAATGTTAAATTGTTGATGAGTAAAAATGATTTAAGGTATAATAAATAAAGTGGAAAAAGTGCCAAGTGTGGTAATATGTTAAGTTTCAAATAAGAAAAACATGTTATTATTTATCAATCCTTAATTTGTAGTAATAAGCTAATTTTTGTGTATTTCTTCTTCTAATACAATAATGAAAGTATGCATAAAGGTTTTCAAGTAATAGTTGATTTCTGTTTCAAGATAAAATGTTAATTTTTTTTAAGCGCCTTAATTAAACCATTTTAGTACCTCACATATCTGGCTTTTTGCATTGGCTTCATGCACTGTTTTCTGTCTTGTTATTTGATACAAATGCCCTAAAGAGAGATGCCACTAGAAATGTCCTAAAGTTTTGACACTATGTAAACTTTTAAAATGTGTAAGTAAATATTTTTATTTGGTAAATATTAAATTTCTGCCTCTTCTCCAAGAAAGTAATTTTTAAATATAAATATTCATTACCATTAACATATAGAAATAACAATTTACAGGTAGATTATTTAGAAATAGCAGTGATATAATAACTGCTATTCAGTTTTATCATTTCATGAATATTTAATGTAGAATTTTTAAAACTTCCATTTATGATATGTAACCTGAGTATTGGTATTGCCAGAGAATTATGCAAACTAATTTTAGCATATATCTTACCAACATCCATAAGTGCTGCTCTTAATTTCTCAGCCCTTAAGATGCCAGATGATCCTCTGCTGTGACTTCTGAATATTGTCTGAGATATTAATCATAGAAAAGAGATTGTATTATCAATGAATAAATATTAAATGAGTAAAATTATATTATGAATGAATAAAAATAGAGTAAAAAGTATTTTTATTACCTAATCTATTTAACTAACCTGCCAAAGCTTTAAACTGCACATCAGATTTTTGTAATCTTGATATTTCAGTCGTCCACTTCCACTTTTCTGAGAAACTGGTTAATTACATAACTTACAAATAATTAAGCATAATAGTTATTAAATTTATACGCTTATTTATATCACATAATTATTGCAAATTGTGATGAAGTCCTGTCAGTTTTATTATTTATGTGATCTACAAATTAAATTGGAAAACAAAATTCCCTTTCTTCTTATTAAAATTTTATTGAAGCAGTGTATTTTATAAGTGTAAAATAGAAATCAAGCTAATAAATTGTATAATCTTAAAATTGGTACATAAAAGTACCAAATACCAAATGGTAGACACAATATTAATCAATAAAGGTGTTAATAACTTTTCTCTCTGCTTCCTAAAAATGTTTTAATTATATACTGTAATACAGTAAATTATTTTAACATCTTCAAATAATAATGACATAATATTGTTAAAACAGTTCTTTAAAAAATTTCTAGAATCATGATACAAAATTATTTGTATAAGTATGTATTGTACAAATAATTAATGAACAAGAAATTCTGCCATGAAATAATGCAAGATATCATTTTTTTTTTTTTTAAATGAGGAATAATTTACATTTAAATTATACACAAAACTATTTTGTAGTCACTGAGATCTTAATTTTCCGCTCCATATGCTCCAATGCCACGGCGAAAGCCAAGTTCCACAATTGAGATAGTCAAGCTGTATACCGTCAGCAGACCCCACTCCTGACACCAGTTACGTTATTTTCTTCCTTCACGTTCGTACGGGGTTCGTATATTTGGAGTGAATAACGACGACACTTGATAAAGTATCGAAACACTCTTTATTTAGCCAATATTAATCAGAACAGCTCCAATAACGCGTTTACACAGTCGCGAAGAAGTGACACAAAATAGCTTTACAATTTCACTCTGAAACCTGGAAGTCGTAAACTAAAACTAGTCCATCAGTTTGAAAGCTTTTGCCTTTGTAGCAGAGAGGAATTTCTTCATCCCTGGCGCTCATCTCTAGTCATTAGATTCCAGATGTACTGATGGCACATTTTAAAAGGCACCTCCGTATCAGGGTCTCGATTTCACGGTCAAATAATTTTGAAGTAAGATGTTCAGAATTGACTAGAGTAGCATTTGTGAAAAATCACTGTCTGTTGAGCTCCGAGAATACAAACAGAATGTAAAACCTCTCAAATAATGTAGAAACCATTGTTTTAAGGCAACGCATGTTTCCCATCTGAATTTCTGAACCTTGACCTTTTAACTGATTGAATGCCTTTGGAATTCATTAGACATATAGCTCAGCAACTACGTTCAAGGACAAATCCCTGCGGGCATACCTTGGCCACACAGTTATGAAATAGTTTCGATACGACGGCATAATGGCCGAAGTGTTAATGAAACTAACGACTAGCTGCCAAATTTTTAATAGAAAAGGAAAAAACAGTTAATTCAGCTGTGTCAGTATAGAATTCGCATGACCTGACAATGAAGTTTTTTTAAATATTTGCAAGTAAAGACTAATTTTCAATTAACAGTATAAAACGGTACATGATTAAATAATTCCCCCCCTTTTTTTTCTAATTTTTAAAACAAAAATATGTTATTCTAAAGAACAGTTTTGGAGCTTTTTATTATGCATATATTTTGGAAAAGAACAGAGCTGAATTTAAATTAGGAACACTTACGTAGTTGGATATTGCAGTACTAACAATCTTTTACAATAAAATAAAATAAATTTTAATTAAACCAGATAAATTCAAATTTGCTGAAATTTCCCTCCTTAAATAGTACGTTATCAAGCAGATTTTGAACAATTATGTAAAATTAAAATTTCATTACGCCTATAGAGCATAATTTTAACAGTTCCAATGAACTTTAATTTTTAATCATTTCTAGAGCGTTAAGCGTTTATTTTTTAATTATTCCTTGTATGGAAGAAAGTTCAAACATATAGCTATATTTGATAATATATACTAAAAATAATTTAAAATTATAAGGACATTTAACAGAAAAAAAAAAAAAAAAAAAAAAGACTGAAATGAAGAGTGGTTAAATTTTAAATTGTCGATAAAATAATCAAATAGTTGAAATAATTTTTTGACATAACATTAATATAAAGATATGACAGAAATAATTATTGTAAGCACTTAGTAAAAACACATAATTTTGTAGTGTAATTTAAAATTCTAACAAAATTTTGTAACGAAAGTAACGTCCTATAATATAAAGAATGACATTTTCATCAACGGAAGTTTACACATATCCTGAGTAACGCCCAGTAGTCTCAATCCGGAACAACTGTAATATGAAATTTTCCCTCAGTGACAAAAAGCATCTTGAAGCATTAAGAGATTTCTTATGAGGTCCATGTCTTGAAGCCTGGTCACTAATCCCTACACTTTCCTTCCTTTTGTGACATAGATGCACCCCTCTGAGAATCCATTAAACTACACATAAGAATCTTTGTTGCAAATAGGAGGTGATTTCTTAACATGGAGGTAGGAAGTAAGAAGGAGTCGCGCTAAACAAGTTTCTCCGTACCCTGCTCTGAAGCATCGGCGATCCCTACGTGGTGACCAAAACATTGGGTCATTTACCATTGAGTTCTATGGGATTTGACACGTTCGGGTGTAAATATTTTGTAATTACGTCGCAAATATACATATAAATGTATATATTTTCTTTTTCTACAACACTTCAGAGTCCTAAGTATGTGAAAACAACATATTTTTAAACAACATTTCATTCTGAACGGAATTAAATGCTATACTTTTCACAGGACAGTTTTCTCAGAATGGTTTAATTTGAATGAAATATTTTCACAAGTTTTCGTTAATTACATTAGAAAAAAAAAATTAAGGTAATTCGATTTTATTCGGTTAAGGTACAAAAATTAAGATCAAAGTTTATTATTGTATTATTATAATTAAAATTATGCATTATTTCTTTTCTATTTATAGAGCTTCTTCCTAAAATACTTTCTTAAATATGACATGATTTTTTGGCTTCTTTTAAATCGAAAAATGTAAGTCAGTTTATAATTAATGCTCTATTCGGTTCATTTTAAATTAGAGAATTATTAGGAATTAGCGATATGCTTTAAATAAGTATTTCGCTAATTCCTAATAATTAAATAGTATTTGACTTTCTCTGAACATTTCTGAAAGGGAATAAAATAAGTTTTTTTTTAAAGTATTATTTAAAACTTGTAACTGAGTTATTATAAAATGTAAAGGGAATAATTCTTTTAATTATACTTATCAGATTTTTTTACCCTGCATTTCAACAATACATATTCCAAAACTCTTTATTACGTTCTTAAGTGCGCATCTTATAGCATTTGCTTTACAATACCTTTTAACAGATTGCTTTCCAATACGAACAATTCTTGCTTAAATAGTTTTATAACGTATTTGTCAGCAGGATTTCAATATATGTTTACAATTCAATATTAAGGTTATTATATATTTAGATAATATTTATAATCATTATAAATTAGATACATTTAATCATTAGATTTCTTCACAGTACTTTCACAGTTGTTTATAAGTGAATAAATTCTTCATTTCAAATACATTTATAAATAATTTAATGAATATTTAAGTATTTTGTCAAAGGCAGATACATGCTTTTTGCAAGCACATGCATAAATACCCATACATATTTCCTATTTATCATTTCCGGCATGTGCAAATCTTTAATTTCTGTGCATTCACTATATTTTTCGTGTAAAGTAATTTACACTAATTTAGCATACACCCGAAAGTTTTACATAAAAAATATATATGAATATAATTTGAATGAAAATTATAAGTATTATTTTTAATACCCACTCAAAGGTCAGTTTTTCTTCAAAATTCCTCCACGATGGCATCTCTCTCTTTAGGCAGATAGCCCTTGCATGCGTTACTCTATTTAATAAAAACTTAATCTGACCTATGTGCCTAATTACAAATATTTTAACATACATAATTTTATATTTACATTTAGCCATCAAGTTTCAAACTTTTCAAATCTTCTAGAAAATAAATTTTGGCAGATCTCTTTTAGCAATTTTCTTAAAATCTATATTTTTGTAGTGCAACAGCTTATAATTTTATAAAACAAATTCATAATCAAAATCGCTGTTGTTAGTTATCGAAAAATAACCAAGATGTGATTTTTGCGTAAATGTCAGTAAACTATACAAATTGCTATTATCCATCACACTATGAATGTTTCTTTCATGCGAGAGTGTCCCTTTTTCGATTTCTATGGAACTGTTGTGTGTCGAAATACTATCAGAATCTTGTCAAGCGAGCTTCTGAGTGTAAACAAAGAACACCCCGTCTGGTGACCCAAGCTTCAAAGCAGTGCTTCACTTTTAGCGCGGAATGGCCCCTCCTCCCTTTCCTACCTCCATGTTTCTTAAAGGGGGGAAAAGCATTTGGTTCAAGATACCTCATCCTTTAAAGGACGGGGCCGGGGCTTTGGCAGCTGTAAGCCCCACCCTCAAAAGGTTAATTCTTTCTGTTGGGCCTGGCGGGGGAGACAGATGCTCGTCAGAATAAGAAGATTGCGATGTGCGTGTTGCTTGTATAATTAATAATATTTTATCTCATATTTTCAACAGTCAGCTGTCCAGTATACAAAGTATTGAATGAAAAACTGTTGCCAAAACCACATTTCTGAAAGAATGAAACTATTCAAAATGATGCGATTTCATCAAAAAAGATAAAATTAAAAAAAAAAAAAAATCTGATTCGAATTTTGAAAAAATCGCTTCGAGGTGCACTGGCTCTTGTCTAGATGCACCTATGTACCAAATTTCGAAGCCCTGGGTCTATTAGCTTACGCGCACCACGGACGAAAGACACACACATAGACAGACTCTTTCTTTTATTATATGTAGAGATTATTTCTTTATTATTTAATTTCGTTTAATATTAGTCCAAGGCTCAAAATGTATATACAACTTTAAAGTTAGATTTGTTCTCTACATTTTGATTCTCCTAATTCCTATTCCATACGAGTCATACTGTAGCGAGTTTAACGCATTCGGTTAACCGATTCCTTAGAGAATCGGGGCTTACTGGCTAGTTGCGGACATCCCCGGGGCTCTGATGTGGGGTGGTGATCTCCGAAGAACATTAAGATTTTAAGTATACTATGTACCTAGAAGTATAAAAAAGGACGAAGCTAAAAAGTGGTCTGCATCGAAAATGCTAAAATTTTTGTAGAAGAACTTCCAAGAATCAATCCCTAACTTATATTTGGCATTAAAGACTTTTTTGATAATGGTTCATTTGCTTCTTGCGAAAGAAGTTTAAGCGTTGAAGTTGATTAAAAGCTATCTTCAATCAACAATGAATGAAGTTGTTACTTGGCTCATTGTTCGTTTACTTGCTCATTCGATTGGCATCCTTTCCATTGAAAATGCAGTAACTAAACAATTGAATTTTGACAAAGCTATAAAACAGTTTTCAGATGCGAAAGCTTGCAAAAATAGTTTTAACTTTTATTATTGACATTAAAAAACACTTTTTTTAAATCATCAAAAATTTTAGATTAATAAGCTTTTTTTAAATATATGTCTGTTGTGTCTGCTGTTATTTTTTTCTGAAGTTTTTTGTTTTCCAAATCATTTTAACAATTTAATTTTAATTAAATAAATGTTATTTTTATATTTGTGTTGGCATTTTTTGTGGTGATCGTTCGAAATAAGGAAGGGAGCCGGGCTTTTCCACTCTGGTCCTCAATAATTTTAGCTCTGCCACAGCTTTATTACACTTGCTTTACAGAAATATCTCTGATGACAGTGCACTTTAGTTCTCCCCCCCCCCCGTCTTTTCTCCACGATTTTATACTGTTCTTTATAGCCGAATGTTAGTTATGCGTGACCAAGAGGAAGAGTATAATACAAACGCCATAAATATTAATAAGTCCTAGCTTTCATATTTCTAGTCATTCAGTCACAGACCATTAATAAGTACAGTATTATTAAATACTTATATTTTCAAGGCTGTTGCAATTTCTTTTTCTTTTAAGTTATTGTTATAGTCTGCTGATTAATTTTTAAAACTGGCATGCTTGAATTTTGAGTTGTCACATCTTTCGTTAAATTTACGTTTTATAGTTATTTTGTAATATTTCTTTCTAAAGCTTCCTTCTCGTATATATTTTTTGGTCTGGTAAGAAAAAAATGACATAGTACTTGTTTCTTTTTATAAAATAGATCTACTAGAATTTTTAATTACTGGAGCATAGAGCTGGATTAGCCATTATGGGTAAAATAGCACGTACTTAGGGCATCAAGAGAAAGGGGCAGCCCTGCTAAGAAAAAAGGTAACTTAGGGGTTGACGGAAGGCAGCACCACAAAAATTTCTCATTGCTCATTTTATCATGAAATGTATGGTACAACTGAACCAAAACCATGAGAAGGAATTGGGGAAAACTGGCGTTATATGTGGGGGGGGGCATCAAAATATTTTAAGTGTTTAAAGCCACTAAAAGTCTTAATCCTACTGGAGTATCATAGCTTCTAAGTGTCAAAAAATGTTTCCATTTTAAGAGTTACAAATTTTCGTGTGTTTTCATGACAGCTTCCATTTAGTAATGATTGTAAATTGGTTTACATTTAGAATTGTAGATGGCAGCACGAGAATCAGTCAAGACCAAACAATCACTGCGATTACCCATGCTCATACCTAAACCTGTTTCTCAAATAATATTCAAAATTTTATACTGAGAAATTAGATTGCATTATTAATAATAATTTATAAGTCTGCAAATTCGTAAGACGTCTTTCAAATAATAATAGTAATTATTATTATTTTCTTTCTTTCTCCTAATGATTAATTCTGTTATTTATAATTAATGTTTTTATTCTGGGAATGATGCAGTGCTACACGTTCTTCTAAACATTTAATGAATGTGACAGAATAAAATACAAATTTTAAAATATTAGAATTTCTCCTAAATGAACTTGGATAGTATAATGGAGATATACACATTCTTAAGTTTTATATTACATGTTAGACTATAAGGTATTTCTCCCTCCTTCCTAGCGTCCTTCGTAGTGTAATGGTTCTGCAGGCTGGGCCGATATTCCAGAGGTCCGTGGCTCGATTCCCGGCGAAGGCGGTTGCTAATTTTTCATTTCGCTGGCTTCCAGAAAATCCTAATGTCTTTACAACACATGTTGGCAATGATGTTTAATTAAACTCATTGGTTAAAGTTGATGTTGTTCGAGATTTTCAAGAACAAACCGTTCTTCGTTTTCCTAATAAACTTAAAATAAAACAGTTTTATATCTAATATTCCAAAGCGTCATATTTCTTTTCAAAATTCGTAGAACAACAGCAAACTACAACAAAGATGAGAAGCGTGCCACTCTTACAGTGTCAAACTATAAATGAAAGATAATAACTAAAGCTTGTTTCTAACAATACTCCCACCTTTTGATTGATGACATATACTTAATCAATCAAAACAAATATAAAAAAATACTGTTCATACAAATATCAGAGCTAAATAGTAAACAAGAGGAAAATTAAATTCTTAAATTTCTACACTAAAGTGACTCAAGTAGTGTTTAGGTAAGAAATCTAGATGCAATTTTAATTTGTCGTCTACTTCTAGTCATGACAGTCTTAATATCTTTTGGTAAAGCTGAGGCTAAATTATTCTTCGGTAATTTTGAAACTAAATTGTCTTCACCCTGCGTCTCAGCTCATTTGCCTCATCTGACCCCAAAGATGAATATCCCCTGGATTGGTCGAACTAATTCTCCACACATGGTTTTTGACACGAACTGCGAATATTGTCTTCTTTTCCTGGGTATAGCTCAATCACTTTTGCTAGAAGCCACAGCACCCTGCATTTGTCATCACAATCGATGGAAATAGTGTCCCTGATTTTTATCTGTTGAGAAATCGGCACTGCAGGTAGACGTTGCACTAGCAGGCTGAGAATATCACTTCTAAATTTTTCTCAAGAGCTTTCGTAAATTTCGCAGATGTCTTGTTGAAATCAACTTTATCAAGGTGATTCAAGTCCGGAACTCCAAAAACTGGAATTTCACCTAAAAACAAGGGCGCTGCCAAAGGGATGAGATCATGAGTCCTCTGATACATAAGTGAGTGATCTGGCGTTCACATTTGTTTCACAGTCGCACAGCACACTCATCAGTTCTTCATAATTCAGACACGACTGACCTAGGACTCGACGCAAAAGCTTCTTAATCATTTGAACAAGTCGCTACCGCCATGGGTAGGGGTCGCTTTGAACAATCCCTATCCATGGAGCTGCGGGTGGACTGAATTTCCTGTCGATCTTGTTTGTGTCATCTTCTATCTCGATGGTATTCCAATGAATTGATCTCAAAAGATTATTGGATACTACAAAATTGCCTCCCTTATTGCAATAAATTATCAACAGCCTCCCTCTACTGGTAATAAATCTTCTAAGGCCAAGTAAAAATCCTTGAGCTGAAAGGGGCAAAATCAGTTCCAAATGAACCGCCCTGGAAACAGCACAGGGCAAAAGTAAAATCCAAGCTTTTCTTTTATCCTTCAAAATTAATGGGCTAGCTAAATCAACTGCGAGAATCTCGAAAACACGAGCATCTCTATTTTCTGGTGGAGTAGCAGGCGTAGTCTGTAGTTGTTTACTTTCATGTCTCCTGCATCTGATGACATATGCATATAAAGCTTTTCGAATCATAATTGTGCTTTTCAGGATCCAATGACATCAGTACGTGAATTCTTGCATAAAACATAGATAGATGTTTATCAATTATCAATTTCTCGACAGTTTTATGATTCTTCGGAAGTAACATTGAATAAATAAAATTTTCATGGTCTTTCCTTTCAGCCAACCTACACTTGACATGTAAAATGCTTCGTCATCTTTGAACACTCTAATTGACTTCAGCTTCTTAATATCATCAGTTGAAATATGATCATGTTGAATAATCTTCACAATAGATTTCTCAGCTCTTATTAATTCATAAACTTTTAACTCTTTTGCTTCTCTTTCTTCTTTCCTCTTTTCGGTATTTCCTATGAATCTGTGTATCCACCCATTCATTCTGAGTATTTTCGTGTACTTTGAAAAATACCACAGAATCGGAAAGACATATCGCTAACATTGCTTAACGAAACTGCTTTACATTTTTCAGTACTAACCTGTTCTTTATTATCGATTGGAATAGAACGCAGTCATTATTCTTCTGGCAGTACCAACGAAGGTGAGTCCTCCCACCATCTTGATTCAATAAGTTTGTTCACAGAAAATCATCTTGATGGCATATCGGCTGGGTTTTCTGCACCTGGTACATGATGCCAATTTTCACGGTCGGACAGGATTCCAATTTCTTAAATTCCATTATTTACAAAAGTGCTTCAAACTTCTACGTTCTGTATCCAGAATGTGCTGTTGAAGAATCGGTCCAGTAATATTTCTTTTAAATTTCGACCTTAAGGTTTTTTTTCGACAAATGGGGCTAATCGCACTCCAGTAAGACTAGTAAGCAATTCAAGTCGTGGTATACTTGTTTTTTCAAGGGAGTTACTTGTGCTTTGGCTTGAAGTAGAGTCACTTTGACTTCTTTATTTTGACTTCTCAAATATACTGCACTTGCATACGATCCTTGTAAAGCATCAGCAAACGTATGGAAACTAAATTGTTCTTCTTTCACTGGAACTGGTCTGGGAATCGTCCTACATGATAACAAGGGCAATTCTTCACCCACTTCAAGGATTTTCTTATGATATCTTCAGGTAGCTTTGTATCCCAGCTCTTTTGCAAGTATAATTTTAGAAGGAGTGTAAAAGTGCAGGTGAAATCTATTGTGTCAAAAATTCTCCGCACACTTGATAGTGCGGCTTCGTCCTGTCACTGAGAGAAGAATCAAGTCGATATTAAGGATATCAGAAAACAATAAATCTTGCATACTTACTCCACAAAAGACCAAGTAATTTCAATGATTCGCCCATTTTAGATTTTTCCTTGCCCAGTTCTGTTTATTCCCAACTCCTTAAGTCAAAGTTAGCACTTGCTATTAACTGAGTTGATTTTGCAATAAAGTATTCCCCTTTTTCATTCGAATGCACTGAAGTGACACAGTTGTCAACATAGAAGGAATTTTTTAGTTTCATATCCACTTCCTTCAAAGAAGGTTCACATTGGTTTAAATGAGAGTTGATCACTGCTCCTAAAAGAAACGGTCTGCATTTTAGTACGAAGACTGATCTGCAAGGGCGAAATTTTTTATTTCCTTTTGTTACGAGTTTTTCCACCACAGGAATCATAGGAAATCGCGATAATTTTTTGAACAGATATTTGAAGAAAAGATCTTCTAACATCTGATATAATCCTCAATTTTCCTTGTCTAAATTCACGAAGCAATCTAGGTATCAATTCAATTAAATTTTGACTTCTTGCTAGACAGTCGTTAAGTGGAAGGAAATCCTTTTGCTTG
This sequence comes from Stegodyphus dumicola, assembly GCF_044657685.1. Lineage (NCBI taxonomy): Eukaryota > Metazoa > Arthropoda > Arachnida > Araneae > Eresidae > Stegodyphus > Stegodyphus dumicola. Next base: position 98,154,293 of record NC_140771.1, on the reverse strand, counting down.
CATGAAACGTCGAATACAGGTCATACTGCTGTTGTACAGTTAGTTACCTTTGAAGACCGGTCTATAGGGAAGATAATGATTGCTGGCTTGTTCCTCTTCTTCCTATATTTCTCCTATTACTCCAGATTCGAGCTACTCTTCGAACACTGCATTGTATGTTTCAAATTTATCTTTCAACAGGAGCTTCTTTGTCGTAGATAGCAATCGTTTTCAGCAGCATTTTTATCGTTGATTCAAGGTAAACTGACTTCATATCGATCGTTCACCCTTTTCAGAGTCGTGTAAAAGTGATCCCACACCGCTTCTTCCAACTCATCATCAGTTTATTTTCTTTAGCATCTGCAAAACCGAGTGCTTCTAGCTTCCACAAGTTTTCTATTTCCACAAGTTTTCTATGTCACTGATGTGTCAACATGGACAAGGTGTTTCTTTCTGAAATGTACTCATTTACCTTTTCCATGATTGTGCATCTAAGTAGTGATTCCACTGCAGTAAGCCTATATTCTAATTTCTGAATTCTTCCTGTTAACAAAGCACCTGCGACGTCAGATCCAATAAGAACTTTTATTTTCAAATCCCTTCTTCCTACATCAGAAGAATGGATATTTTTCGGTTTTAGTCCTTCTATCCATGGTCCAGCCTGTAAACTGACTATTGGTCCACAAATCTTCGACTATTCCAACAAGATTAGTCGTCTAGAAAAATCACCTTTAAGACTTCTAACGTTCACTTCATAGCGTTTGTGAATTTCTCTCTTCGTTGTTACTCCTCCAAAAAGTGCATGAATTAAAGTTTCAGATCCCTTTGCTTGGCACCCTATCTCTCTTTAAGTCTCTTTTAATATGTATTCTCGTTGCGGTCCTGTATCGATAAGTGGCATTATTGTCTTCTGCTTTTTGTTTGCGTCGATATTAATTGGTAGTGTTTGAAGAAACACTTCATCTAGGAAATTGGTGCTCGCTAGTGATACATTTTGTGTTCCTCTTCTTTATTTTTTTTAACATCATTGCTGTTTCGATTGATGTGCAAATCCGGACTCATGATACCCCAATGTCTTTTCAAGCCTATCAAACATCGTGCATTTGTCTTGCATTGCTTGGCCCTGTGCCCAATTTGGGGACAGATGAAGCAACCCTTCCTTTTCTTAATTTCATCATTTTTTTTGACTCAGAGTCATCTTCTGAGCAACAAAACAATCTCGACTTTCATGATTTTTCTCTCCAAATATGCAAGAATTCTTTTCACTATAATTGGCTGCTTTATTATGGCCTGAGAATAAATCATTCGCTGTAAGCACAAAATGTTCACCCTGGTACTTTTTATCGCTTCTACTTTCTTTGCATCCGAATCAATTAATTTAAATCCAGCTTTCGCCAAAGAAATCCTCTACTCTACTTCTATTTCATTCTTTTAAAACAATAGTAATTGTTTCAATTTCTCAGAGTGAGAATTTTCTGCTGTAATTATTGATGCATGATTTCCAAGCCAAACTCGAAAAATTTCCTCGAGAATGCAGGATTCCACGAGGGGAAACAACATTGCAGCGTATTTGTCACATGTCATTCCTATTTACTGCAACGAACGTAAATACGACTCTAACTTGTCATACAATTCTGATGTACTACATTTTCCCTTTTGATCAGTAACATTTTTAATAATTAGACTTAATAATTTCCGATTATCGAATTCTACTAATAATTCTTCCCTGTCGAACCTATTTCTTAAGCTTTCTATAACTTTTTCATAATTTTCGGCTGTTGCAGGGAAGCTGTTTACAATATCACGTGGTTCCTTCGCTTAAAGGAGATAATGTATCTTGTCATCGTTTTGAATTTCTTTATCTTCGCCGAAATGTGTGTTCGCCGAAATTGTCCCCAAACGGTAACCAGTCTTTAATTTCGCAACCGAATTGTTTTAACTATATTTTAGGTAATTTCAGTTTCCGTTTATTCAAATTCGGCGGCACACTGCCAATGGATTGCGCTATTCCGTTTCTACTCGTATTAAATCTAATTTTCTTTGTATTCTTAAATTTTTGCGCATTCACTTTCAAACTGATCATTTGAAAAAAATTCTAAATTTAATATTTGAGTATCGAATGTACTAAGTTCAACAGATAAACGTTTTAAATTAACAAGTTTCGTTTTCCCAGATTTTTCATCAAGAATTTCCTTTTCTTATTCCTGCAAAATTGCATTAATTGTTTTCATAAAAGACACTCTGAAAGGTTTTCGTTTCTCAATTAACGATTCCATTTCAATAAAATCAAATAAAATTAAATTCAATAAAACGAATAAAATTACCTTGACGTCTTTTACTGATCACGTCCGGGTCAACAATTGTTCGACATTTGCAAGAACTAACAGTTTTTCTTTTTCCCAATAAACTTAATATAAAACAGTTTTACATCTAATATACCAAAGCGTCATGTTTATTTTCAAAATCCATAGAACAACAACAAACTACAACAAAGATCAGAAGGTTGCCACTCTTACAATGTCAAGCTATGAACGAAAGATTATAACTGAGGCTTACTTCTAACAGACGTTTTGTTTTTTGAATAAAACTAATTTTCCCGTTCATACTCATTTCTGTTCACTCTCATTTCTGTTTCTGTCATTCCTGTTCTCTTTTTATTTTTATTTTTGATTACTTTTTGGTGTATGTCGAGTCAAGAACAGAATGTAAATATCCAAGAGTATGTGTTATATTAAATTGGGAAATAAATGTTACCTACCGGTCAATGAAGAATTTGCTGGATTAGCTCTGTAGCGTGTCAAAAATGGGCAGCCCATGATTGTAGCGAACACCAAAACAAGTACACACAAACTCATACCAATCCTATTAAGTATTGTGAACTTTCAATATGAGGGGTAATACATGTTCTTGGGAAAAAATGTTGTCCGCCATCTGCATTTGTTTGTTTTTGAATTGAACTGTAAAACTGATAATTTTTTTAAGTTAAGCTGAGAGGTCAATTAAGCATTTTTTTAGGAAAAAAGCAATGTCTCTTGTTCATTTCTCGTGAGTTTATTTATTTCATTGGACACAAGGAAATTATGTGTGATATAATAAATTAATCGATTGTGATAAGAAAATAATATGATGATAAGTGAAGGTTTGATTTATTTTTTTTTCATTCATATTGTATTTGGATTTTTTTAAGGGGGGGCGAGTTTTGAAAATTACATCATTTTAATGCAATCTTTGATACCAAAAAAAAAAAAAAAATGCCAGTATCATTCAATTCCTCCCCCCCTAAATAAACGCTAAATTGTAATCTGAAAACTCCATATTACAGTCTAACACATCAAAAAGAGTTTTCCATAAAACATTTCAAATAAAATTTAAAAAAAAAAACTTAAATATCATAAAAATCATTAAAAAGTTTTTTTTAATCAATCTGTGCCATTTACGTAATATGGCCTAAGATCCATTTTTTTAAATTTTGTTACTACAAATGTTCATAAAAATAAAAAATAAAATGAATATTAATTTATATCAGTTAGATATATTATTACAAAATAAAAGGAACATCTAAATTATTCAGAAAATCGTTGTTTTAAATCGCTCACTTTGTTAATCTCTAAGAAATTAATTAAATTTGAAAGATAAATTGAAGTTCTTATACCTTGAAGGCTGCTTTAGATTATTTTCGCCGTGCAGTATATCGGGTATACCACTATAGTGTACTAGATCACTATTTGATACATTTGAGTTATGCTGAAAGATAACTAATTAGCTTAATTAAATAAGTCATTAGTCACCTTCACCGCATAACAACTTTTTATACTAAACACGTTTTAACAAAAACGCCGAACTACACTACTCACTTAGATAGAAACAGATACGTTTGCATACATATAGTTTCTTTTACAGCTAAAGTTACAGTATTAGGTATATGAAATAATACTATTAAATATACATTTAGAAAATAAATAATAGTTCAAAAGTCCAGTTACGGTTAAATCGCCACAGCCTGTTAGTTTTAGAATCATGATCGTGTCTACGAGTCTTAATTTTCCAGAACGGGATTTTGTTTATAAATGAAGATAATACACCTGTTTCGAGGTTTAAAAATGAAATCGATACTAAAATTTCCCCATATAATTAAATCTAATTGAAAATAATAACAAATTCTCAAACAAACATAATAATTAAAAAGTTTAGGAGAAGGAGCTATTTTACAAACGTTACAGTGATGGATAATATCACAAAGGATACATCCAAAGCAAGCATAGTCACATTAAGCAAGTATAATCACATTAAGGATACATCCAAAGCAAGTATAATTTGTCTGCAGACTTCCAGAGTAGCACAACTTTTGATGTAGTCTGCAAAAAAAAAAAAAAAAAAAAAAAAAATATATATATATATATATAACATTATCCTGGATATCCAGAATGCTTGAAATGATTGAGAAAATTTGTACTAGGACATATTTCCAATATTGTAATTGCTCATGCTATCTTAGAATTTTGTGCGTTATGCTGCAACAGAGACACTGCATTTCATTCGAATGATAAGAATATAAACTTCATTATAATCCATGTAAATTCTGCTTTTAAAAATCATGGAAAATATTTAATTATGTAAAATAAATGTAATTCCGCTTTTCTTGAAATGATGGAAATAAGCATGAAGAGATACTTTTCGTTATGGATCAGCAAGCAGGTAGTAAAATTATTGGTACTTACGTATTATTGAAACAACTTTAGTAGATGTCTCCAGATTTTCAGATTGTGCTAAACTCTGACAACCATGCGCAAAAACATTTTTAAAGCATAACTGCTCATAACATACTTATAACAATCATTCAGTCAAGCAACGTTCCCATTTCCGAACGCGTTTTTCTCGTTGCATTCCCAGTTCCAACGTTTTTATCGAAAAATCGTGATACATTTTGCCTTCAACTCATTTTTAAAGTATCTCTTGTAGAATTTGCTAGCAATGGTAAAAGAGCTCCAGAAATAGAGTATTTTGCCGCAAAATCGCTAAAGGGGCAATGATGAGATGAGTTTGGTAGGTAGGTGGGAAGCGATGCCGAGTTTGCATTATCTGATATTATTGTAAGCAAAACTGATTGCTGTTTGCATGGGGAGAAGACTCGCTCTGAAAAATTAGGATAAAAAAAGTATATATATTTTATTTTTAATGTATTATATAATCATTATTTTGCAATAAAAATTTATATTTTTATTTTTTTTTAAAGTTTTTCTATTGATATGTTGATAATGTTTGCCGATTTACGTTAAATATCGATAGTTTTGGAACAACTTAAAAAAGTTACGAAAGTCACTAGCTTCCACTACGTGATTTTTAGCTTTTTCATCTGTAAAAGACTTCCTAATTAAGCTAAATTATTTGCATTAATACGCAAATACTAAATTATTTCCTATTCCGAAGATGTAAATAAACTAATATTTTTAATAATGCAAAAAAAATTACAATAATTCAGCTAATCATTTTTCTTGCTTAAAACAGCTTCATTTTTATATGGCTTTTACAATATATGTGAGCTAATTTAGAAAGCAGAGAAAATTAAAACCTCAGTAAAATAACTAAGTTTTTACAAGAAGACAGTGATAATTAAATTGTGGAAAACTTTCCATAAAAGCAAAAAATGAAAGCCGAAAATTTTATAAAATAATTGTGATTATAGTTTCTATTATTGCAATTCATTTTATTATAATACAATAATAATTTTTATAATAATCGCGCAAGAACAAATTTCTTTGGGGTCATTTTCACTCATGTAGCTAAAGAAGCTTTATGTAAGGGCAGCTTAATGTTATCTCATTTGTCCAAGGCTACTTTGATAAAAAACATGTTCGAAAGAACAATGGAATTTAATTAGTTTAATACAAATATAACCAGAAATCTGTAAATAAATACTTTCACAAAATTTTAATTAGAAAAAAATGTAAAATTTAGTTTATGTCCATAATTCATTTTATGCAAAAGTTCATTTATGAACTGCTCATAAGGTTACTTGAAATTATTTCACCAATGCTATACCCATAATATTAATATTCGTATTTACGTTATTGCTCCTATTTACGCTGCTGATGGGGAAAGCCATGAAAACACTCATGTGGCCATTTCATTCGCAGGGATTCGAATTAGGGTTAAATACTCTATGTTCAGCAATTTTATCCGTGCGGCCAACTGGTAGTTCCAAATTTTAAGGAATTCTTATTCATCTGCAGCATCGTAAATGGATTATAACAAGAATGACAAAAAAAAAAAAGACTAGCCGCTAAATGCAACTTGATTTCAGTAACTGTTACTAATGGTTAATAAATTAATCAAAATGAGAGACTGGAATATTGCGGAAAAAAATATTGATTAAATTTTCGATAAATTAGTTTGAATACTATTGTAAACCTAAGTCGATTTCAGTTGTAATTGTTGAAAAACTATTTTAATTGTTCTTTTGCAAAAGCAAAGACCTTGAACATTCTGCATCAGCTATGCCTGAATAATAGTACACTCTTACGATTTTGTTGTCTGTTTTCTTATCGTTAATATAGTTATTTTTCTTATGAATGAGAAAATATAAATTTTACTAATATCAATTAACTAAAAAATTATTCATGGATGATTATATTATAATATTAATTAACTAAAAATTATTAATGAATGATTATATTATTATATTGATTAACTAATAAAACTATTGAAAATAATTAACACTTCAAAATTTTCAACTATCATTTGTTTGGTATTCTTATTAAAAAAAGTTTTCTTTTCCCATAAGCTGTAATTAATGTAACAATAAAGGCAAATAATTATACTTATTTTATATATTTACACTGATGTGTGTAAGTATATTTTATAAGCTTACAATATGCAGTGGGCCTTCCTGGCCTTCTTTTTTGCGAGTCTGAGATTGAAGAATATCCTACTTTAGCTTTAATTAAAATTAAACTTTAGCTTTAATTAATGACATTAAATGTCATAAATATGAATAATCTTTGTTTTCTTACCATTTGGAAGACACGTTTCCAGCAGTTCCAGTAGTTCAAATGCAGACATAGTTTTATGTTCATCAGCAAGTCTTAAGAAAACGGCTTCATATGAACTGACTTTGTCATTTGTCGTAGGTGCTTGTATGATTGCCGGTTTCATAGATGTAGGAAGAAAATCCAGGAGTTTCATTCGTATTGGTTTTGTTGACAAGACTCGAAGGGTATAATTTGCTTCTTGGCAGGGTTCAAATGTTGTTGGAAGAAGAACAAAACATCCTTGTTCCAAGTGGCATCTCACTGAAACCTAATAAAAATTCTGTTAAATTTTTCATATTTTTTATTCCTCCTTCAAAAAGAAAGTCTGAGACAATTTTACATATTTTAAAACCAATTTTATATTAAAAATGCCAGATTAAAGAAGCTGTTTGCTGTAACTGTGTCTAACTGAAGTTAGATTAGTATATTTTGCAAAAATATGTAGCATCGACCAGTCACAACACGCAGTAGAACAAATAACTGCGAACCATTTACAGTACAGAAATTTCAAGAGTCACAGCTAGGTTTTCTAAGAGCTAAAAGTAGATATTTATATTTTTGTAAAAGTAGTAAAACTCTTTTAAATAGAAAGCAATGTTTCAAGAAAATAAGGAAGAAATTTAAAATTTTAAAATAATGCGGTAATTTACAACCTTAAATAAACCATTCTTGTTGCTTTTACTCTGTATGTATCTACAGTATATTCTTCCGGTATGCAAATTAAGTTTTCTATTAGTTACTGAATTCTTTTTAAATAAAGAAATCAACATTTCTTTCTTACTATAATTTTCATCCAATTTTAGTAGACGTATTTTTTAAGTCAAAGAAGGCATGGAATATCTTTTCAGTAATGTAGAATGTTTTTCATTCGAGTGAGAAATAACACTTTCCTGGGATTACAGGAAACTTGAAATAGAAATATGTAAATTGTTTTAAAATAAGTTTTTAATTTACTAACGTGTTTTGCCTAAAAAATGTTATATTTCAGTTTCTCACACACCATTAATCATTACAATTTATATTACTTAAACTACTTGCCAGTTAAATTATTAATTATTCTTTTGCTCTTAAATACAGTTTAAACCTATACATAATTGTAATATCATTAAGTAAAATTTGACGCACATTAGCGCTGCATTTTGACGAAGTATACATCTTTTATGTTGCTCCAATAACCACTACTAGCACAAAAAATTGCATCGTTGCAGCAGTAATCACAGAAGCGCTGTTATTTATTCTTTTGTATAATATTAACGATTAAGTCACGACATATTTTGGAATACTATACGCGTTATGCTGTAATTTTTGCGAGAACTAAAAATCATTTCACGCTTGAATCATGGCCGAGAAGACCGTTGCGTAGATGAAGATTAGTGCGAAAATCAAAGCTGGCTTGATTGTAAAAACATCATTTTTGTTTTTCACAGGAACAATTATTCAGAAATACATCTCTGCTTAAAACTGGTACAACACTAGGGGTGCTAAACGCCGCATCCTATAATTTCGATACAAGTAGCTTACATTTTAGACAATGAAGAAAGAAGGCGAAGTCACAGACCTGGGTTATTCGAGCAACAGTAGACAAGAAAATGCAATGGCAAGGTCCAAGTATTAACGTCGGTTGTATATATAGCTTGAAAGTCATTGTGTTTCCTGAACACAGATTGGGATAAAGATGTCGCAGTGCAGAGAATTGCAGGGAAAAGTGACGTTATATGCAACAGAGTGACGCAGCAAAGCGTATCTTTGAAGCGGGGATGTGTTTAATTAAAATTTACAAATCTGAAGATCTATTGCTATTTTATTTCAATTAAGTTTGATAATTTTGTTTCGTATTTTATATTTTAATTATGTATATTATAATTTGAAAATGTAATTTATTGTTAAAAGGAAAGCGTCGAGCCTTGGTATTTTAAATTAGCTCTTATTTAAAAAATAAGACTAATTTTAACAATTTAGCTTCATATAACTGCATATGTTTCATATTAGGACACTGTTTTAAAAATAAAATTGTTGTAGCGTACGTACGGGCTCGTAGTAGATTGAATCACATAAGTCCTATGACAGGTTGATAAAGTTTATTTTATCAAAAGAAACATATCAGAATTCTGGAACTTCTCACAGAAATACTCGTAGGTGTTTACAGTATCACAGAGTACAATCAGTAGTTACACTTTAAACTACTAAGAATGTTAAACATAACCCAATGCAAAGCCATTTAAAGAATAAAGCTAACCCGAAGATATCGCAGTATTCCGAACTCACGTTGAACTAACATCTAACATTAACTCTGGCCTTATATAATTTTCTACCAGAAAAGGAAATACTGAGAAATTTTTAGCATTTCTTGGAATTACTCGAAGCCATATGAGGACCGGATACGGTTACCGCTACATATGAAATCAATTACAGTTACATAGTTGCAATACCAAATTTGGCGACAAAACGTAGTCGCCAAAACCGTTGTCAGCTTGGGGATATCTCACCAAATTAGCGAGATAATATTGACTCACTGCTAAATAGACATGCCCCTGTATTCTTACGTTTCCGGTACAGTACCATCTCTCTAGATTTTCATGTTACATTGTACAGAAAAATACAACAATTTCACATACAATTGCAATAAAATCATCTATCTATGTACAAAATTTGTAACACTATTGCTTATTTATAGCTTGACAACACATAACCAGCTAAAGAATCTCATGTGGCTCGCAAGCCCCATTTAAACTATCGAAATGAAGTATGTCTCTGTCGAGTAGCAGTTTAGACATGCCTACTATAGATCTTATGTGGCTTCAGTAACAGCATAGCTATTAATGACTACATCGTACGAATTCCATTCGAGTCTTAAAAATACCAGTTAATAATACAAAATAGTGCGACATTTAATTTACACTGTTTGTATGGTATTATTGAATGATTAATTACTGTATGGTATAACAGAGCAAGATAAGAATAATCTGGAACAATAGTAGAGTCTCATAAATTACTTTATATATAGGATCCCTAAAACTATAATTTGCCTGGAACTCTACCATCCTTATAAAAATAAACGTAGAAAATGTTTTCAAATATAATAATGCTGCTTACACTTCATGTTGAAAATGAAGAGAAAATCATTATTCCATTTTTAATTACTCATACAAGCGTACCTGCTTTATATTATAAAAGGTAATAATATCAGTAGGAAAAAAGTACTGTTTAATTTATTATTTTAAATGGTTAGTTTTGTAATATACGTGGTATTAAAAAAGTGTTTCGAATTTTGATTTTTACTTGCAGAATCCTTAGAAGAGTTGCATAAAACCTCAAAATTCTGCGGAACACAATTTGAAGACCACTGATTAAGAATGACTTCAGTTTTGATGCTATTAGTTCTTCATTGTCTTGTGGATTTTCTGCCCTTTAAGAGAAGATATACTTTTTTTACACTAATAATTAATGATTAACATATATCCTCTGAAGTCCTAAACTGAACATAATTAATATTGCTATTAATCTTCGCAGTTGATCGCGATACCTCACTAAACAAGCCACCAAAGGAATTGAGGCTATATTCTCTTCAACGTTAAAGAACTTATTTGAAATGAGGGGATTTACCAAATTCAGAGAAGTCTTTACCGACTTCTGTGTTTCAATTTATTGGGTGTTCCATATTTGAACCATCAATAATTTTAGAAAAAAGGGGAAATGTGTTTCACTTTGCAGCTGTGAAATTTAGAAACGGAGTCTCATACTGCATTTAAATATCCTAAAATGCAATTCTCTTGATTTTTCTTCTGCTTTACAATTATTTTTCACACAAATTATTTTGAGCTGGAACAACGGTTCTCAACCTTTTCACTAACGCATACCATCTAAGCAAACATTCAAAACCTTTAGTACCACCACTGCAAAGCACTACTACCATCACCACTCTTGAACAAAGCTTCAGATCGCATAAATTTACGAGTGTTAGAGAAAAAACTCAACCAGGATGTTGGGGTTTTAATTTTTGAATTTAATATTTAAAAATACTTTGCTTCTTTGCGTACCACCTATTTTTCTCTTGCGTACCACCGGTTGAGAACCCTGAGTTAGAATACAGAAAGCGTTTCACAGATATCAGTAAAACAAGCGTACACTTTTGTGTAAGATGAATCAAATGACTTCAGTTTCAGTTTAAATTTGAATACTTCTAAAAGCACTCTTTTTTATGAAATTGGATGATTTTTCTATAGGAAATTTGAACAAATAAAATGCTACATCAGCACTTCTTGTCTAAGCGAAGTCGTTGGTACACTTTTATTATGTTAATTAGTTCATGCTGATTAATTTGATCTCCTTGCGTAGTTACGTGTTTGCGTAACTACGCAAGCACTTTAGACTTGATAAAGTCCTAAACCAGCGATTCTTAACCGGTAGTTCGCAAGAGAAAAATAGGTGGTACGCAAAGAAACAAAGTATTTTTAACTATTAAATTCAAAAATCTCGTAAAGAAAAAGAACAATTGACAGAAATTTCCTGTGATCGAACTCTAAATGTAGATTTCAAAAATGATAGACTTGTTAACTTTTGGCTGAACCGAAAAAAAAATTTAAAGGAATTTCAAATAAAGCTATCAAATTTGTATTGCCGTTTTGCAAAACCTGATTGTGTGAACAAGGATTTTTCCCATGTTATATCTGAAATATATAAATGCAGACAAAATTAAAAAGGGATTCTAATTTATCATAAAGCTAAATGAAATAAGACCAGACATAAAGAAATTGATCTCTCTTAAACAGGCCCAAATTTCACACTAAATTTAAAAATTAAAGTTTCATAACTTAAATTTTGATAATTAAAAGGATAACCAATTTTTAATCTAATACTTTTTCATCTGTGCATATTTAATACACATTGCCAATAGATTGTGCAAATAGCAATATATTTTTTTTAATATTTCTATTGAGAAATTGAAAAATAATCACTGTAAAATGTAGTGGTGGTACTAATGTTTTTCAGCTTTTGTTTAGATGGTATGCATTAGTCAAAAGGTTGAGAACTGCTACCTTAAACTATTTGAGATATGGGGTCCTTTATAAGTGCAGATATTAGATATTATATATCAGTGCCAAATATGATTTTCGGATACCTAGAGGCATAAACTAAAATACAATTAAGAAGTATTTAGATAGGGAAATAATAAATCTTTAACTTAAAATCATTTTTATTCATAACAAACTTAAAGACGCAAACTCTGGTAAAAAGTGTATCCCCGTGTGTATTGTAAAAGAAATTATATACTTTATATTAGTTATAGTTTGTGTATATAGCTATAGTTTGTGTAGATTATGCATAAATCCTGCACTGCACATCTGCAGATGTATAGACAGAATGATTGAGATATCTATCTATTTGTTTAATCGCGTCGTGTGATGACAAGCAGCAGGAATTGAGTCAATGTAGTTGAAAAGCGAATTCTTCAGATTAAAGAGAAATAAATAACAATACCAGTCACACTCCTTTCATTGCTTAAACAGCTTGATGTAGTTTATTATCATCGATGCTACTGAAAATCCTTCCAGAATACTTCCTTCCAGTTGTAAACAATCAAGATCTTGCCAAAATCACTTCTTGCACATCTTTTCATCTTAGGATTAGAGCCCGCCAGTGGCCGAGCGGAACACTGGTAGTTCAGTTCGAGGTTCGAATCCTGCGAACGGGCTGGCTGCATGGGCGTTTTCGTGGTTTTCCCCATGTGTAACATGTATACGTCCTCCCTTAGAAAGTCCTCCATGAAGGCATCCCTCCCCTTAGGCAGGTGACAGGTGACGGAGGACGAGGACGCCTGATGTTTAACATAGGTAAACAGGCATATGCCCCGCGTCCTCCACTATCTAGTGGCAACAACTCCCTGGAGCCTCATCAGGCTGCCTCGGGAGTATATTTGAATCTTAATGAAAAAGTTACATGGCCAGTGCAAATATGGTATTAATGTATATACATGATGCAGAACAAATATAGAGCTAATTAAATGACATGGTGCTGAGTAGATGCAGTACAGGTGAAGAAAGAGTAAATACACTTGGTACAAAGTAAATATGATGCCAATAAATATACATGGTGCAGAGCTGATATGATACTAATAGCAAAGCAGATATATTACGAATAAAACACATTGTGCAAATAAATATTAAGGTAGACAAAGATACATATGATAGTATATGAGTAATAAGTGCTAATAGAAACGTATGATACAGAGAGCTGATATGATGCTTATAGGAAGGCATGCTACAGAGTCGTTATAATACTGTGCTTGTATAGAACTAATAAGGACACATGACAGCATTAAAGGTCATTAAATATTTGCTATTGTGCAAGAGTTCTCAAACCAGTTTAAGTTCTGTTTAGGTATAAGATATAAGGTATGCGTGTGTAAATTGTAGTTTCCTGGATAAATGCAGTGGAAAACCTTATGTTGATTAAATGGGCTGGCAGATATCCTGACCTAGTGCCGCGATAAATTTTATAATTTTACATATTGCATTAATGCTTCCCTTGTGCTTAATTATCAGTCGGTGGTAGGCAGTTATGTTGTTCGTGGGCATGAAAAGATGCATGGTATCTGTCAGAGGGCACCTGAATAGGTAGTGGTCCGGCGTTCCGTCTTCTCCACAGACACAGATGTCTGTATTTGATATCCCATGTCGATGAAAGTAAGACGGGAACGGCCCGTGACCTGTTATGTAGTTTACCAAAGGAGCAATGGCGATAAGGCGGTCAGTTGATACCTTTGAAATACGCTCATAGGTGCGCCTCCCTGTTTCCGCATTAGTCCATTCTTCTTGCCATTGTCGTATTGCTTGTCCCTGAAAATGACGCTTTAGATAGGATGGTGGGGCAGGAATATTTATTTCTTGTGCTTCGAGATTGCTTGCAGCATCCTTAGCCAAACGGTCAGCTGCTTCATTTCCCTGGTTGCCATCGTGGGCTTTGACCCAAACCATGGTAATTTTAGTGTGACGATTATGCTGCAGGATGTCTTGCAAGTTAATGATGCTCGGCGATACATGGTGTTGATTTTCTATTGCATTTATTGCTGAAAGGCTGTCCGTGTATATGGTAGCTGCCTGTATATTGTTGAGAATATGCTGTACCGCTGCTGTGAGAGCAGTAACTTCCGCCTGAAAGACGCTGTTTTCCGGTTTCAGATGTCCTTTCCATGTGTAGTCGGTGTTGGAACCATCATAGTGTATAAAGGCACTACCTACTCCATGTTCATGCTTCGAGCCATCCGTGTATATCTTCGTGAGGGTGTCTCGATGAAGGCAGTTGGATTTAACTGTGCGTATGCCTGTCCCTTTTATTGAGGGATGTGTACGCAATACGTCGCCCTGATGCTCATATTGGACTGGGCTATAGGTAGTGTTTCCAAATGTCGCATCTCGGCGCAAGTGGATCAGTTGGGCATATGCAGATTCCATTAAGGCTTTGATATGCAGTGGTATGATACCAGCTAGTACCTGTGCTGCATTTGTGGCTGTAGTTCGATATGCTTTGCATAGGTTTATCGCAAAAGGTCTTTGCAAGGCTGATAGTTGACGGATTTTTCTGGCTCCCATTGGGTTTGCCCAGATTGGGGCTGCATATAATGCGATTTTCTCTGCAACTGTGAGATATAACAGACTTCTGTGCCGTTTTTCTCCAGTTCGTTGCGTGTGCGTCCTCGCACCAGGAGTGCAGCATCATCTGCGTAGGCGACAACTCGCGTGTGTGCGGGCCAGTCTGCAGCGAGCACTTCGTTAAATGTGATGTTCCATAGGAGGGGCCCCGCGCAAGAGCCTTGCGGGCAACCTCTCACTTGGGCTTTGGACGAAACACCTGCATCGTGGGACATTATTAACATACGATCTTGTAAGTAGCTTGTGATTGTTAGATAAAGGTTGGTCGGGAATTTTGCATTGCGTAAAGCTTGTTTGATTGCTGGCCACCACAGAGTATCAAATGCGCTTGCCAGGTCAATCGAAATGAAAGCCGTATGCATATTATCATTTCTATTCTTCTGGATGCAATCCTTGATTGTTGAAAGGGCTTGAACGGTGGAAGATCCTATGCGGAAACCGAATTGTCTGACACTTAGATATTTGGTCTTGTGCAGATGGTGACGAAGTCGATTGACAATCAGCTTTTCATACACTTTGCCCAGTGCAGACAACAAGCAGATTGGCCTGTAAGACCGCGGTTCAGCTGGATTTTTGAATTTTTTCAAGAACAAGACTGTCCCTTCTTAAATACGGTTGGGAAGAGCTTTGCCTGAAGTAATTTATTGAAGAATTTAGTGAAGAAATCTGGATTGGCTTTATATGCAACTTTAATTATTGAATAGTCCAGGCCATCCGGTCCTGGGGCTTTTTTCAGGGGTAGGTAGCGAAATACATGAGCGATTTCTTTTGCTGAGAAAGCATAATCATCTGGCGTATCTGGGATAGTTGTATTGTTTCGCACTGCACGTTGTTCCAGTGTATCTTCATGCGGATCGTCCTTTGCAAAAATTTCGTCAAGAAGGGTGGCAGCTGTAAGCCCCGCTGGGTTTGTTGAAAGACTGGCTGTTGGAACCTGTGCATGAATTTGTGCTGGTTTGAATACCTTCTGTGTTGCAATCTTATGTAAGATCCCGTAGGGATTCGTATTGTTGTTACAGAAGGTACGCCAGCTTGTCACTTTTGCAGCGAGAATATTCTTCTTATATTTAGCCCGCTCTTGCCGGTATGTAGTCAGAATCTGTGCTTTGGTCTCTCCGTCCACGTTGCCTCTTAGTCTGCGGCGCAAAGCTCTGCATTTTTGTCTTTGTTGACTTAGTTCGCCGGTCCACCAAGAGATTCCTTGTAATTTCTTGGTTGTACGGAGGGGTAAAATTTGTTGACATATTTCATTAAGTTCCTCTAGAAGTCCTTGTGCAAGGGAATCAAGGTGTTCTGAGTTGTTGCAAGATTCTAGCTGCAATTCTTTTGCTTGCAGGAGACGAGTAAAGGCCTGGGTCAATTGTCTAACCTTGTTACCTGGCAGCCTATAGCGTTTAATTATAGAAATGGTGGTATCTGTTTGTATAGTAAATTCTACGTATTTATGATCTGAACAACTTTCAGAGTCTGAGACATGCCATGAATGTATGTTGTTAGCAATATCATAAGTTGAGATCGTTAAGTCTGGCCATCCTTGATTGTACGAATTATCGAATGTAGGTGGTGCATTCGTTGTATTGTGCAATTGTAAATTGTTTGCCGCAATATAATCTTCAAGCTCCTGCCCTTTTGAATTTGTGGTACTATACCCCCATATAATATGATGGGCATTAAAGTCGCCTCCTATGACTTGAGCTGTGTTTGGAAATTTTCTACTTGTTTCGCTTATGTGGGCGACAGTGCTGCCGATTGCATCTGTTGGTGGTGAATACACCGAAGTAAGGATAAATTGCATATTTTCAAAAATGATTAGAATGGCGACATAATCCCTATGCAGCTTGATGACTTGTGGTGTCCATGCGGGGTTGCAGCAGGCAATTGCTACTCTAGGAGCAAGATCTGCCGTCGGGGACTCCTTTTGGTATATTTTCCATGCAATAGGTAAGCTAGCGACGTGACCTTCTCTACAGTATGGTTCCTGCATGATTACGAAGTCTATGTCGTTGGAAATAACTTGCGTGAGGACATGAGATGTTGCTGCCTCAGCCCTTTGAAGATTGATTTGCAGGCATTTGATGATACTTGTGCTTAGTGTACCTATGTTCCTGCTTGATGGAGGTATAGTATGTGGAGAGAGAATCTGCATATGATTATTGTTATTATTAGATTGGATTACAGGCGTGTTGTTGTTAGATAGCCCTCGTGTACTTTGCCATAACTCAACACACCCTTAGAAAGTCCTCCACGAAGGCACCCCTCCCCTTAGGCAGAGAGCCCGCGAGGCTTTGCCATAACCACACACACAACATCGTAGATCATTCTAGTTTGCAAGTGTCCATAATTGTAGCTTATTGCTGTCTTGACTAATGATGTAAGCATGAGAACATAATTTTTGTTTAAAATGAAGAAACAAAGTTTCAAGTTTAACATGTCATTTACGATATATAGTAACACATTACATTTAATTCAAACATGTAGTCATTTTTCTAACTCGCATTGTTCTAAGTAAGCATGTATGAAAGAACGTGAAGCCCGCGAATGAAAAATTGAGTTGCTTGCGTAGAGTACATGTTTGGCGTAATAGACTTCTTAGCTGAAGGCAAGTTGGAGTGGGGAATTGTCGATTTTAAAATTATTTTTAAATGAGCTAAGAAAATATCAAAAGAAGACAGAAAACACCCTAAGCAATCTGCAAGAATGATTTGTTAATCCAATGTGCCTGATTTTATCGAATTTAGAGTTTAGAAGAAAATAAATCAAGAAGAGAAAACTTGATGAGAATGACATCTCACTCTGAATGTTCTTTTAAATATACTGAATTAAATTTTTCTTGCAACATGTTTGAAAATCTGGTTATTTACATTTATTCTGAATTTTACTTTTTTTAAATTAAGACAGTCGCTGTTTATCATTCACTTACTTGTCGACTATTACTGTACGGAGAATTCAAAATCGATTTGTTGATTTTGAAGAAGGATTTTCCCAATACTTCTGATGTAGGTTTGGACATCTAAAAAGTTAAAATGTTTTTATTACCACATAATCAGTAATTTGTAAAAATAATTTAATTACCACTTGTTGTGCGTTACCATATACTTTTTCAAAACAGTTAGCTCTATGGAGTGTATATTACCTGATAAATGCTGAAACCAATAACTCGAGGTTCAAGAACTATATGTTGTGCTAAGCAAACTATCATGTCTTGTGATTCCCCTACAACTATCTGCATTTGTGGATTGACATGAAAGGTGTCTAGAATAAAATTAATTAATTTTTGCAGTCGAAATAATTACTTTCGTATATATATATACACAGACATCCAAAATTAATTATGCTATTTCATAAAATTTCATAACACTCATTAGTTTCATAAAACTAAATTTCATTAAAATATAAAATGATGTTAAAATTACTTTTTATCTTATTTACAAAGAGATTATTTTCTTCATACTTTAAGAGCATACATTTATTAAATATTCAGAAGGTGCTTATGCATAATTAACTATCAATGGCAGTTTATTATTAATGACATTTTATAGTTTTATAATAACAGTATACACATCATTAATATGGCTTTTCCCATTTACCACATTTGATACTTTACCAGATTTTCACACTTTCCACATTTATATTAATTTGAATACGGTAAATACTCTCATGTCCATAAATTAAGGATAATTCGGAGTCACGCGGAAATCGAACTCTAAAATAAATACATCACATGTAAAATCACTACACACATCTTCAAGAATCATATGCAAATCTCAGGAAGTAACCAGATGACACCGATAGTACGTCACAATGACGAGAGTGTAAGAGAGTGATATATAAGGAATACAGGCAAAGAAGTTCGCAGGCGCTTTATAAGCATTTCAGTGAAATAACCGAATAGTTATGACACAAAGGAAGCATTTGGATGATTTTTTACGTGGCAGAATTATCGGCCGTCTGGAATGTGGGCGTACCCAACTGAAAGTATGAGACGAACTTGGAATTGCCCAGAGTGTCATCTCCAGGCTTTGGCAACGATTCCAAAATGATGGTAATGTGAGTAGACGTTACAGCACAGCTCGCCCCAGAGTTACAACGCCGAATGAGGACCGGTATTTGGCAGTTACTGCCAAAAGAATCAGGCGGAGCACAGCCTCATACCTGTCTCGTCAGCTCTCTTCAACCACTGGTACGACAATTTCAAGGCAGACCGTGTACAGACGCTTAGGGCAGATTGGTCTATATGCTCGTAGACCTGTCAGATGCGTTCCACTTACTGCAACTCACTGTCGCTTTTGGTTAGCCTGGAGTAGAGAGCATGCATTGTGGGCACCGCAACAGTGGGCTTGTGTGATGTTTTCCAACGAGTCCAGGTTTAGCTTGCAGTCTGATTCTCGCCGGACTTTCATATGGAGAGCTCAAGGTACCAGTTACCACCAAGAAAACATCATTGAACGACACCGTTACGGTGGTGCAGGAGTGCTCGTTTGGGGTGGAATTATTCTGGGTTCCAGAGCTGACCTGCATGTTCAAATTGGAACCATGAGAAGCCAAATCTATCGGGACGTCATTCTGGAACAACATGTACGTTTGTTTCGGGGTGCCATGGGCGCACAATTTCTGTTTATGGATGACAACGCCCGTCCTCACCGTGCAAACATCGTAAGTGAATGCCTTCAATCGGAGGATATCACCCGTATAGACTGGCCAGCATTCTCACCGGACTTGAATCCAGTAGAGCACGTGTGGAACATGCTTTGCCGACGATTTGTAGCCCGTCAACCTCCTCCTACATGTCTACCGGAACTTCGGAGAGCATTGCTTTTTGAGTGGTGTAATATACCCCAAGATCAGATCAATAATTTGATACTCAGCATGCCTAGGCGTTGTACGGACTGTATTGCATCGTCTGGGAGACATACAATGTATTAACAATCATACGAACCATGTAATATTGGTTTTTTGTAAATAGGTTTTTTTTTTTTTTTTTTTGTAATTTCCTCCAGGGAGAAAAAATCGCTAATTTTTTAATAATATCAAACATATAGCATCTTTTTTTGCTCTTTACCTTTTGTTTAATAAATAAGCTTTACAAATAAGTCAAATTTGTTTTGCTTCTAACTCTTCCTTTGCCTGATTTTGCATTATCCTTAAATTATGGAAATGAGTGTAATAAACGTTGCAATGCATTAAAATAACATACTTTATCCTCTTGTGCATAAGTCGCATCCTTAAGTTTTAAAAAATATATATTTTCGACGATAAGACTGAGATATCCTGCCTGGCGTCTGATATATGTTTTCCATTTGGAGGTGTGAAAGCAGCTAAAATGTAAACAGTACTTATCACACACTGACAGAATTTTTATTGAAGGTCAAAAGGAACATTTTCTCGTTTTAACGAAAGCGTTACTTTTG
This sequence comes from Stegodyphus dumicola, assembly GCF_044657685.1. Lineage (NCBI taxonomy): Eukaryota > Metazoa > Arthropoda > Arachnida > Araneae > Eresidae > Stegodyphus > Stegodyphus dumicola. The sequence continues at coordinate 98,134,229 of NC_140771.1, read as the reverse complement.
TCATGGCTCGTACTAAACAGACTCTTTTAAGCGATGCTGTTCCACCTGATAAGGATATGGTCCCAGATTCAATCTCGGACAACTCGAATACGCCGGGTACGAATATGGATCATGATCAACCTGCATTTACAGATGCGGAATTAACTACTCTCAGACATGAAATCCAAATATTGGAGCATTCGATAAACGTGGACATAGATATGACCAAGCTGTCATCTGCTAACCGCCCTGTTACGGATCGGGACTACCACACGGAACTGATGAAGAAAAAAATCGAAGATAAGAAACAGAAGCTGACGTGCTGAGGGGTAAGTTAAATCTTTATCTTTCATATGCGATCTCTACACACACAATCACTAATACTAAACGCAAACAAAATGAAGGGAATTCCGACAGCGAACAGGAACCCGATGGATTTAAGAAGCCAACCAAAACAGCTAAATTACCGAAAAAAGTACCTTCTAATATAATTACTACTCAGAATAGTTTTAGTGCATTATCTGTGAAATCTACTATCTCAAACAATTAATAACGCTCATACAGTTACTGATAATCCAGAGAATAATAATAACCAAACTCCTATTATCGTTAAGCCGGAAGATGGCGCCAAATACAACGAATATCTCAAGAAAATTTCAAAACTTTCGTCAGTAACCTTCTACGGCAATGTGAGTGGAGAGTATCTGAAATTATTACCAAGCACACCAGATGACAATCGTTAGTTAACTTTAGACCTAAAAGCACATAATATCGAACATTATGTAATTACTCCTAGGCATAGAAAGGCCAGTAAACCACGTCATAAGAGGGCTACCAATCACAACAGATAAAACCGAAATAGTAGATGAATTGACAAACTTAGGATATTCAGTGTTCAAAGTAGTACAGCTAACCAGATTGAAGACAAAACAGCCTATGCCCTTATTTCAGGCACAATTAAATCAATCAGACAATATTGAGAATATTTTCAATGAAACTCATTTAGGACTCTTTATGGTCATAATAGAAAAATATATCAACAAAAACATCGTCCCACAGTGCCACAACTGTCAAAGATTTCATCACTCATCCGATAACTGCTTCTTCATGCCTAGGTGTGTTAAATGTGCACAAAATCATAAAACAACTGATTGCCCGACCTCAGGACGTATAGAAAAACCACTCTGTACAAACTGCCTAAAAAATCATCCAGCATCTTATCGCGGTTGCGAAAAATTCCCCAAAAATAACCCCAGAATTAATAATAGTACACCAAGGTTGATCCCCAACCATAAAACCACAATTGCTCCCTCAGCTATAATCATAAAAGGAAAAAGTTATGCTCAGGCCCTCCACTTCAAAGCACATGCAAACAGTTAAAAACCAGAACAGCAGTAACCAACATAATAATAATAATTTTTCTGACTTCTTTTCCACATTAAAGAATTGTACAATATTTTTGGAAATAGCAGTCTATCAAAATTGTTCAGTTTATTAAGATCCAACATGGATCAGATAAGAAACGCAGAAACCCTATGGAAAAACTATTCCTACTATTCAATATATGTGAAGAAGCAAATATTTTTAAATAATACTTTATAAAAAAAATACGTGAAAATTTCTAACAACTTTCTTACATAAATTTTCTAAGTTAATTAATACACTTTGAATTCACAAAAATCACTGCTTGCATGTGACTCAACCTATCATAATGCAGCTTCTCCTCAACCTGCCATTGGACGTTCCAGTGTCACCTGACCATCTTCAACTTCAGTTAGTACAGCTTTCTCCCCGCCCAGTTGCAGCTCGGATGTCTTCAGTGAAGGACGTTACATCTCTCATCGCCGAACGGTGCCTGCAAGCACTCCCAATGCTACGTTTTGACCCTCCGGCCATGGCTTTTCAATTGCTTGTGTCATCTCTATAGTTTATTGTTTAACAAGGACTATTGCATGGAAAAAGATTATAATAATTGCTTTTCATTAAGATATGCCATCACGCATCATACGGATACAACGACTGAAAAGTGACACATCATCGATCGGGATAGGACACTCCAGTCCAGGCGCCCGTTACAACGAACGCCTCGTTCAAGGATGAAAGGAATATGTCTGTGTGTTTAGCACTTGTTCACTGTCACTGTTGGTACCACTAGAATAGTTACCTGCACTATCGCTGGTACCGGTATCCCACAGAATGTCAAAGAGATCTGCAACCATAACTAAGCTTGTACAATACTATTTCAGCGCCTGAGTGGGCAACCCAATATTCGCAAATTTGAAGAAGTTGAATTACCGAGCAGCGCTGAAACCAATAACTCAAGAACTAGTATGTGTTGTGCTAAGCAAACTATCATGTCTTCTGATGTCTTGCCAACTCTCATGTCTTTTCTAACTATCATGTCTTGTGAACGACGGTAAAGTATTTTACTCCCATGACATAGACATATGTTCTGCCTTCACCGGAAAAACCTGGACCCAAGGCTGCGGGACTCTCGCATCGTACTTCACTTTCAAGTCCATAGATGTCGCCACAAGTTACCTAATCCAAGTTTTCCGAAAGCACTGACAGAGCGAGCGGTCTCCGCAATGCCCTTCGGACCTGACAAGAACACGCGCTTCTTCCACCCGTCTACCTGAGGACACGAATGAACTACGTCACTCATGCCATTCACGACGCCTCGCTCCACAAGTATTCAACTGCCTCGGTAGCCACGTCCAATGAACGAAACAAAGCAGAATAACAATTCACCAACGTAATGATGAAGTACGTCAACGCAATGGACTCAAACAAATCACATTAGAAGCCGTACTTCCTAACAGAGTATTACAGAAGCTAGGGGTGAGTATGTCGGCGTCCACGTGACGGTGGCAAAGCATATTATTCTTCTCACATAGACTGAGGTTCTACCCTCGACCGAAAACTTTATTCCGAAGGCCGTGGAATTCTCTCACCACACTTCATTTCAGGTCAACAGATGTTGCCACGAACAAGGTCTCAGCTTAAAAACATGGAAGGCCCTGAACAACGAGCCCCCGGACCTCTCTCCGGGCATTATGTAATATCTGCTCAACAACAATCAGTTTTATATTCGATAAATACGCTGTGCTATGTTGCACATGCTGCTGTGTTATTACATGTTTGTATGTACTATTTCTTATCGTTTTACTTCCTTGTTCAAAATAAAGGAAGGAATGTAATCGCGAAAATTTGCGGGTGTTATATTTCAACGAAAATATTCATTTTGACCGCTATCGAATGCAATTTAACGATGTTTTTGCGTGACATCTCTATGTAAGGACAGAATAAAGGACTCACAAAATAAAGGACAGATTGTAAAATGGATTTAAAATTGATTCAGAATGGATTTTTTACAACATCTGTGCGCACGTATGTATGTTCAAAAATTCACGTATGTATAATTCAAAAACGATTAGCTACAGAAGGTTGAAATTTTGTATATAGGACTGCTATAACATCTAGATGTGCACCTCGTATTTTGGTTGCAATCGGCCGAACCAAACGTATATAAATATATTTATATATATATCCACTCTGTTACCGGGCTCAGAAATCTCAGTTTCTTTACTCTCAAAACTGCTTTAAATCTAGTTGGGACTGCTTTAAAATCTAGTTGAGCGCCTCTCATTTCAACAATTTTAAAGTTGTTTACTGCGACTAAGCTACTTTTTTACCATAGTAGCCATATTTGTTTACATTTGAAACATGTTTACATTTAGCAGAATTTACATTTAGCAGAATAGTAAATTAAGTCAGTTTACGCACCTGTAGTGTCTTTTTGCCGAGTGGGACCAAAAGTAAACTTTTAGTTTTGCACCGAAAAATCTGCCTTCTTGCCCGCTGGCGGACTTGCTTGTTTTTGCGTGAAAACTCTAAATTTTGCTTGTAAAAATAGTTTTTTTAATTGCTTTAACTGTATTTGCTGTTTCATATTTTTCTATATTCTTCAATTTTTAATAAAGGTATTTTGAGGTTTGATGTATTTTTGTCTTGCGAAGTGAGAACTGAATTAATTGAATGAAAAATATATCTCTAATAAAATTCGAGGAAATAAGTTTGAAAATGAGTATAATTTAATATTCCGTACAAGGAGATCATGTGGTATACACATCAGAATTCTTTTTTTTTTTTTTTTAATATTTATTCCAAGGAAAAAAAGAAATTCTGGTATAAATGCTTTATAAGCACTAGCAGTAATGAATAATTCCATCTCATATTTGTTCTGAAACATTCATTATTGGTTCTATTATAGCGAATATTATCATTAGACTTTAATACATTAAACACCCTCTACTAGTTCACTGAGTAAAATGAAAACGAATAGGAAAGATATTTAGTATTACCGGAATGATTCCTGCATCCACCGGCGTTGACACCTTTCTGCCAGTGACCATGCCAAAGTTTCACGTGCCATGGATCTCGGTTTTTTAGGCTACTCTCTGCTTTACTTGTATCGCCATCCAAGTGCACTACCTCCAAAGTCGTAAAAGTTGTCATAAACTCATCTAGCGGCATGCTTACATATTGAAAAAAGAAGAGAATGAATCGTTAATACTTCATATTTGTTATTTTTCTTATCCTAATACATCAAACGGCTTTTGAAAATCTTTGCATCTCAACAGCTGCCCAACGGCAAATTTCTTTTTTTCTAGTCTGATCTCTCTTTATAAAGTTCTGTATTAGCTCCTATAAAGCCACATTTAAGAATAATATCAGTAGATTTCGTACAGCACTCCCTTTTTTTTCCCAGTCAAAAACTGCACACTTTTTCTTATTAAAATAAGTATTAAGTAAATCCAAGCCTAAGAGTTCGGAAACCATTCTTAGAAATGGAATTTTACTAATGAGGAAAGGATTTTAAAAAACTAGCCATGTACCATCGTATTGCAAGAAAGTCCGTTCTCTAAATTGTTATGCGTTATCTTCAAGTAACACCATGTATCCATGATATTTTTATCATGGAATGCAACAAGGATCAGGAATGGTCTAAAACGTTGCTTATATTAAAATTCTGCTCTCAGAGTTAAATTTAGAGTATTCGGATTTACTTAGCAAAAATTTTTAATAAAGAAGTTACTCAATTTTGATGAAAAAAAAAGATAATGTAATATTCTAAAAAGAAATCTCTAAACATGTTATATTGCGAAAAATATTATTGTTTTATTACGGCATCAAAAAGTGTGTGTGTGTGATTATGGCAAAGCCTCGAGGGCTATCTGCCTAAGAGGAGGGATGCCTTCGTGGAGGACTTTCTAAGGGAAACTGGTTCGTATACACGTTACACATGGGGAAAACCACGAAAACGCCCATGCAGCCAGCCCGTTCGCGGGATTCGAACCTCGGACCAAACTACCAGTGTTCAGCGACTTTACCGCTCGGCCGCTGGTGGGCACGGCATCAAAAAGATTTATGCCGAATGCGCGTTTTATTTATATACATACAAATCATGCAAATAAAACGCATACTTCAAATTATGCAATGCATTTTATCTCAAAAGCATTTATTATGTTAAGCATTTATTATTTAACATATGCATTTATTTATCAAATGAAGTTGAATCATGAAGTTTTTTATACTACTAAATACATTTTTTACTTTAAAAGAATATGCCACTGTAAAGTATCCGTAAATATTATCACTTGTATTGGCATTATAATTAATAAAGGACATGTTTTTCAATTTATTATGTGAAACATGAATTATTTTTGGTGAATTCTTTATGGTAACCAGATTATAATTCTAAAGTGATAAAACTTCAAAAGGATATTAAAAACTTATTTTTAGACTTTGAAAATACACGCGTGAAAACTTTTTCGACGTATCATATTTTAACAAAATTACAAATAAAGACATTAGCAAATCACAAATGAATATCACTGAAGAGTATTTAAGTGAAAAAAGTAAACCTCGACTTATTCTGAATTGTTTATTAATCGACCCCATAATGCAAACTAAATATTATGTCAAAATTCACAAATTTTGAAATTAAATGTCTCATTCAATTTTTTTTAATGCAGAAGTCAAACTTTTTATGTTTTATTTTTTATAACGAAAATTAGATTTCATAATTTTTAAAAATAGATTTTCTTAAATTTAAAAATGCCAAAACATAAGTACTTGCGTCCATTAAAACATTTTTATAATTTGAAGTATATGTCTACGACAAACGGTTGCGAAAATAAAGGCTAGGGAATGACTTCCTGGTGACACTCTATATAAAATTGTGTATAGCATTTTAATCTTTCTTATGCCAGAATAAATTCAGTGTTTGTGTGGTAAGCTATCTTCTTCCTTGATCTCTGGATGAAGTATTGAAACCAATCGAAGCTACCAAATAGTTATATTTGTTTGTTTGTTTAGCCCAGAGGTTCCCAACCCTTTTCTTATACTGAACCTTTTCAAATAATGTCTTTCGTTATCGGTTCCCTGACAATTCCCTTTATAATATACATAATACAACATAATCGTAATACAATTAATTTCAAATAGCTAGCTTATAACAATTAACAGGAACAAATGTTTAAAAAAAGGGTATATTATATTTATATTTTATTATTTTTTGTATCATTATATTTTAATTTTATAAATATAAACTAGTTTTCAGAAACAAAATCGTAGATTCTAATTGCACAAGTCTGATTTTCATTAATGTGATGGCTGCTCTTGATGCATTTTGGTTTTAGTATTTTGAATAAAACTAATTTAACGTAATTCTTATCTCGTTCAAAAATATTCAACTTTTATTTCTTGTTTCTTGTTTCTTGTAGTAACGTTTTGTCTACGGAAGTCAATAGTGTTGATTTGGTTACAATTTTTATATTGGGATATTTCTCTCGGATGAATTTAAAATTCCAAAATTTAGCCTACCGATGTGTTTTAAGTAAGTCTTATACTTGAAAATCATCATTCAACACCAACTCTTTATGCATCATAATTATATTTTATTTTCACTTTATTTTATATTATTTCTTCCTTACTGTATGATATAACTTTATATTAATAAACAATTAACTATTAATTTTGTTAATACATTTTTTGTAACCAATGAGATCTTGATTATACCAATCAACTGTAGTTGCGTATTCGTCTGTCGACCTCCAATAGACCCCTTGATAATCGTTGACCCTTTTAAAATTTCATCGAACTCATGGGATCAATATCAAAGCTTGGTGGGCAACCCGTGTTTTAGTGGAATTTAGCAAAGTAAAAGCTGTAAGGAAATGCTCTCATGGAGGTTTTTCTAAAGGATAAATACCACAAATGCATTCATGCGACGAAACATTCAGAAGGTATTTTCTCCTTATTGTTTTTCAGTATCTGCATACATAACGCATACATAACAGATAGCTATAACGTAAAAGATGATAACTAAATTAACTAGCCATATTATACCTATTTTTATCTTTAAAGCTTTGGATGTCATAAATCTTCAATTTCAAATTCGTTCTCCTCCTTCATTTGTGGATGCCATACTTAAAAATATTTTCTTTGACTTGACTGGGTTATAAGAAAAGGCATTGTATAATTTATTGCTAAATTCCCTATTGTTGTTCAATCAAAAATCTATAAAATGTCAAATTTCTTAAGTGTTATCTCCTTTAAAGACAACACTTTTGTTTTCTTTATTTCGTGACAATATGATTTCGGTATATTATGAAACGATAAAAGTAAATGCTATTCTGTGCGTTTTAAGAATAGACAGTTTTGACGTATTTATTGTACCAATTCAATTCGATTCAATAATAATAAAACAGAAAAATTAAATATTTCTTCCAGACTCTTATTAGATTCTTATATAGATATCTTGATTTCTAGAGTATCATTAATCACGTTTTGAGAAATAATCTACAAGTTTGTTTCTCTCTGTTTTGAAAGTTATTACAAGTCTAATCATTAATTTTCTTTATAAATTTTAATCCTTCTCAGCAGATCCTTCAAAGATCTTCTTCAAATTCTCAGCACTTCATAATTTCATTTAAACCAAAGATTCGTATAATATTTTATTTATATTAACCAGCTAATTTTATATTAATTTATTTAAACTTCTTGTTTTCTATCAGACTTCAAAACATAAAAAGCACGAGATTGAATTATTTACCGTATTTAAGCCCTGATTCTCCCCCCCTTGCGATTTCCCCTTTTAGTTTTTTAGAAAAAGGCATTGAAAATTTAAAAAAAAAATATTTACGTAATTTTCCCTTCCTTCAAGTTCAGAAAGCGATTTACCCTACACTTGAAATTGTATTTGTCTACGTAGTGATTGTTTTCGTGTTGCTAATTGATTTTCTTGTGGATTTTGGATGCATGGACTGTGATTGATAAAGCAAAAAAAGTGAAAATCTGCAAAGCAACGGCGATATTTAATGCTTCTAATGGCTCTGGAGATCACTGCAAGTGAGAAGGCAGACTAAAAAGTGGCGAAAAGATGACAATGGGACAACTTGAAATCTGTAACAAGCGACACAGACAGTAATTTTTGCAGCATTAAATGATTTGGAGCCTGGAGAGAAACAGTGGCGACAATAAAAGCGGCTGAGATCTAAGGTATGTAGAGACATTAGGTTATTTTGGCGCAGGAGTCATGAAAAATGAGCAATGCCCTCGCTGGGACTCGAACCACAGACATCTCGAATTTGCGTCGAGCATGCTGACCACTACACCACGAAGGCATGCCAAGAAGGCGGAAGAAACGCCTTATAGGTATGAGGAATAAGGAATGCGGATATCTTATTAGATATTGATAATGTTTACAATACTGTGTATTCCTATTGAAAAACAAGTTTCTTTTAACTAGATGCTGTTCACATACAGGTAGTTACAATTAGTTTATCCATGAATACTTTTCAGTTTTTATGACTGTACTGTAATATCGTCCTTCAGAAATTAAATTTTTCGCATATTTTCTCTTCTTGATTTTCGTACAATAAAATTAGTTATAAAACAGGGGAAATATGCGAGTAAATACGGTAATTATTTTATTATAAAATTATAGTTATTATTATTGTAGTTTGCCACCATTCAAGTTGTTTCTGCACCTGTGGAAGCTCACTATTGAACTGCAGCAGTAGCCAGGTTAATGTGTGGTAATTGGCCGTCTAACATTTAGTTAAGCATAATTTTTATTGGGAAGATCTGTTTGAAGGCACAATTTGCTTACGTTTTGCCTTAAGCCTTAAGTATATTTTGCGTAAGTTTATTTAGCCTTAAGATTTCTTGTGAATAATGAATAAATTATTTGTAATTTAAATTCGTAAATATCTAAATTTGTAAAGTATTTTTTAAAATTTCTTTCTAAATTATTATTAATTACAGCATAGATAATTAGCAGTGATGGCAATAATTCTCCTGAACTAGATAAAATTTAAAAAAAACTGTAAGATTAAATATTTTAATTCAGATTACGTAAAATTTGAGCTTAGACTGTAATTCTAATCTGTGACTGTATAAACGTCGACGTGCATTTAGCCCTTAGGTTTCATGGGAAAGCTTTAAGTATTTCGAGAGATATTTGCATTAGGTTCCGCCTTTTCTGCTTCGCAAGCCTCGTAGACCGAAAGTGCCTCATTTAAATACGATAAATAAGTACAAGTTGGTTCAAATGTGATCGGGACTGATTTTTTTTTAAAATCAAAACCTTTATTGCGAATGAAAGAGTTAAAATGTCCCTCCATCAACATACACCTCTTCTCAGTCGACATTTATGCCAATGTTTTGGACCCATTTTCGTGTCCTTTTCAAGAAATGTTTTCAGTTGGCTGTGAATCTAATCCTGAGCATTGATGGTGTCGGTATCGTTATCTGCAAACCACATGCCTTCCCAAATGGGATTTAAGCCTGGAACTCGAGACTGAAGTAGGGAACTCACTTTCCATTAATGATCATTAGGGACTTCCAAAATGCAAATCTTCAAATCGTTGTAGAAGAGAACTGGCAATTTGCATGCCCATCACTTTATTTTTGTCTATCAACGTGCATGGAATCCATGGGCATACATCTTGCCACTGTACAAGAAATGTCGGTTTTCGCAATGGTTCTCACTCTACTAACACTAACTGAAAGCTTCTCATGTTCTCTAATAGTGCTGCGTTTTTGCTTGTCCAAGGGTAGTGCTTGTCTAGTGGTTTGCTAGTCTAGTTAGTGCTTGTTAGTGCTTGTCTAGTGGCTTGTCTAGTGGTTTGTAACTGTCCCAATCACACTTGAATAACTTTGCAAAAGATAAAAATTGAAGCAATAATGATAGCACATATGTTAAGGAAAATGCAAATAATTTTAAAAACGTTGACGAAACTGAGCTGAAATTAACAGCATGAATTCAATATAGTAGGGTTTTGTACAAGTGAAAGGCTATCAAGCAATTCTAAATTTCTTAATTGATAAAGTCTTCTGGATAATTTTAGGGAAATTAAATTTACAAGAATGGTTAAGGGACTAACAACGATTAGCCATAGGAGAATTATGCATTTATCCTTTTATAATAGAAGATCCTTGCTCTTTAATGCAAAATTGTAACCATCTCTTAATTTGGCTATTTGTTAAACCACTCTGAGAAGAAACGTGTAAGGATTATGCTAACTTCTTTAACAGTTAAATTTTGAGTTAAAGTTCCTTTCCAGTCTTCCTGAATTTCAACTTACAATTTCCGGCCAGAACGTAGTTTTAGAATCGCGTTTGAATGCAAATGAGGAAAAGTATTTAACCGTGAAGTTCTACTAACTTCGTGAGAGAAAACCAGTTATTCTGGCTAGCACGCGTCCGCCTCTCATAAGCATCATTACGCTCGGCCGTATTTTACGCTCTTGATAGCTTCGCCGTTATTCAGCTTTAAGGCGCCAACTGGGTTAGAATCTTGATAGCTTCGGCTATATCGTTTTAGTTAAGATTAGTTAAGTTTTAGTTCTTAGTTTCCTAAGTTTAAGCCCGAGTGGCGACTTTATTGTAAAACTCCAAGACGGAGTTCTGGTAAACCTTATTGGAATAATAAAGGGTAATTTCACCCTTCTTACGTGTTGTATCTATCTCACGAACTCAAGCGATTATTCGCTGATCAGTTCTTAAGATTCTTCACCTGTAAGTTAAAAGTACACAGGACAGAATCTTACAAACGTTATAAGTTAATTGTTCAGTCTTTAAGAACCTTATTTCAAATTACTTTTGCATAATTTTAATTTAACAAGACAAATATCTGTCATTTGATTTCACATTTATTATGGAAGAAAAAGGGAATTCGCTTTTATTAAATATTTTTTACTTGCGAAATCGTATTGTTAGTCCAAAGGGGCTTTGTCCCCGAGGGACTGTTTCCGTTTTGCGATTTTACGTCGAATCACTCTGAATGTCCTGCCACCAAATATTATTGCCCTGTATTATATATGAAGAAATTAAATAATGAAGAGTCTGCATAAATGTATGTATGTTTCTCACATTGTGATAAAACAACTGTACCTAGAGCCATCAAATTTTGAATGATGTAATCCTACTGCGAATATGGGCATCTGGAAGCCCAAATTTGAAATTCGGAATTTGTTTTATTATCGATTTAATATTTTGTAAAAGTTGAACAAATTTTTGATTAAGAAACTCAAGAATTTCAAAATGAGCAATGGCAACGTTGTACAGAAAAAACAGTTTTATTTCCAGCGCTTCAGACTGTGTATCGGAAATTCTAAAAGTATGCTCAATTTAAAATTATTTTGCGATTTTGCTCTTGAACTGAATTTTATGGTTTAAGTGCAAAGAACATGATATTTAATAAATAAAGACAATTAACACAAAATGTTAAAAAAAACGCGCCTTTAGACGTTATTTAAAATCTGAAACCTTTTTTTTTTTTTTTTTTTATTTTTTTTTTTTAGTGAATGTTTGTAATTATTTGATTTTCGTATTTTAATATGGTTAAGTATCGTTTAAATGTATTATTATTTTATCTGTTACTATTCATAATACGTTTAATACATTGTTTTGTGTAACCGAACTTCTTGCCGCGTAAGTTTTATTTCTATCTTATAATTTTCAGCTGATCAACTTTTAAATTGTGAAACTAACTCAATTAGAAGACAAGATATAAGCAAAATCTTTCCTAAAGACCTTGCCGATAACTTTTGTTGCCAAATAGATGACGCTGTACGATTTTTTTTCCAATATGGTGAAACCAACCGAAGCCTTTGGACCAATTTTCCCTGAATTTTCTAGAGGACCGGATGATCATGTACAAGTGACTAAGCTGATCCATCGAATTCAGTTCAGATTCCCTCTTCAACCTTTGGAGATGACAGTTATGTATGCAATTGGATGACTATAAATTATTACTGATAACTATGTACTATCGTTCTATTAGCAGTATTGCCTTGCTTCACCACGAGTCACTGCTAACACCCACTACGTTTGCTGTGGAATTATAACACATACTTGGCCGGATTGTTTAACATACAAGTTACATTCAAACCCTTGGTTTAGGTGTGGGTTAGATATCTTGTATTGTCCCTTCTGTACATCCGCAAAGGACACCTTTGAATGTAATCTTTAACAAACTATAGATCCTTTCTCTCTTGGGCCAGAATTGGATTTTATTTTCTTTCTTAGTTGACTTACTGCTATTCACCATGAGTTGTATCTGCAGCATTTGTAAAAATTTACGAACTGAATTAGAAGCGAAGAAGCTAGAGCTTTAAATTATTGACGCAATTAAACAGGTTATGGACGAATTTCGCTACCATAATAAGATTTCTCTCGCTGAAATCACGGCAGCAAACAGCGCGAGAATTAGTTTTGCTAGCGCAGATAGATTCCAAACTGCTAATTAGAGACTTCAGAAATGTTGCAATCCAGATGCGGTTAAAGACGAAACTGAAGTTTCTAATATGTTCTCTTCTATTGAAGGTATTCCTCTCGATGTCAGTTCCTGATAGAAAACTGATCGACAAATTCGACGAACAGCTCTGTTGTAAAAAAGCGCAAACTTAAGCCCAAGAAACAGTAGAAGGTTATGTAGATGCTACTGCCCTACACAACGATGGTACTGCCATTATGAATTTTGCAACTAGCTATTTTTTCCTTATTTCTTTGTATGAAGAATGATTCTCATAATTGTTCAAAATTCTCATAATTGTTCATTTAATTACAAAATTTATGATTGGTATGACTATTCAAATCAAAGCATAATAATAATAATTCATTTAATAAAATATAAATTAGTTAAAAGGTTTTTTTTACCTATCCTGTTTCATTCCTATTTTAAAACTTAAATTTTTGCTAAAATGCTCTGTTTTAGAAACTTCTTTTCTTGCATTATTAGCATTAGCAAAAGTATTGTATCCAGTTCGAAGCTTAACTTGTTTATTATTTTGAGCCAAAAAAATAATAATTCAAACTATGTGCTGCCGAAATCATCAAAAACTAAATATGAGTTTACTCGCATGTCTCAAAGTAATATTTATTCCTGTTATTCATGCTAAATATTTGTTAAAATCAAATAGGAAGAAAAAGATATTTGAAGAGATTTTATTTTAAATGTTAGTTTACTTAAACGACTGATTATTTTTCTATAAATTTTAGTTTACTCAAACGAGTAATTATTTTTATATGATTTAAAATTAATTAAAAACATTTATATAAATATAGCACAAGATAATGTAAACATCACGCTTACCAAAACTGGTCAGCTGCTGGTTTAGAAATATCTTTGATTGCTGGAAATAACTCTTCAACACTGCAATTCATATAAAAAGAAAATAATTATACATTCAATAAAAGCAATTAACCTAATGAATTCGAAAAATGAATTCCGCAGTTCCAATAGCTGATACTTACTGGCCATTATACTGACAGTCTACATAAAGAAGATCTTTCAACCAAACTAATGTTACCTCTAAACCGTCCTGTGTTGGCAACTAAAAATTAAAAAAAGTTTTATAAACACTTTTTGGTCATACATATCAGAAGATATCTTTACAGGCGATTAAGGGGTATCAGAAACCGACAATGTTAAATTGGCCATTTTCGATGTACCTTTTCTCAAAATCTGCTGTAGATACAAACTTGAAATTTTTTCTGTAATTAAAGTATACCTATCTGATTATACTGAAATGAGCTTTTGAAACATTTTGAATTTTAGAATAAATTACAGGATACTTTGTTAGGCATAGTAAAATTTAGCACTTTTTCACACAAAAAAATTAAAATTTTTTTTTTCTAAGTTCATTTCAAAAAGCTCATTTCAGTAAATATTAGGGAACCTAATAAATAAGCCATAAAAATTTTAGATACCTGTGAGCAGTAGTTCCTGAGAAAAGGTACATCGAGTATAAAAAAAATCACGTTTGGAGAAAAATGCGTTTTTATGTAAAAATCCTCATTGATCAATGCAGTAGATGACAAATTAAAACTAGATTTTTTTACAGTTCTAATTTTCATAGAGATTAAAGAATGATATTTTTAGAAAGATAAAAGTATAGAGAATTTGAAAATGCAGAAATCCGAAATCACAATTTTTTGGAGATTTTGAGGTTCCAACTCCCCTTAAAAGCATATTGTTTACAAGAAATTGCAAAAAAATATTACTCTGTCATACATAAAATAACAAGACTTTCTTACGTTTCCAAAATTAAATATGGCATTAAAAATATTTTCACTTGCAAATAAAAAAGAATAATTTACATAAAGTTTTGTTTTCATATAAAAACAAATGTACAAGAACTTTTATAAAACTTTTTAGACAACACATAAACCTTTTTTACAACACATTTTAAGCTTCTCAATGTTTTACTCTGAATATTAGTTTTTGACAAGCATGAAGTTTTAATAGTTTTGGCATCCAGATAAAAGATAAATATAAAGGAATATAAGGGAGAACTAGTATTGAAACCAAGTTGAAAAAGAAAGAAGTTTTACAATTTGGAATGTTGTTGTTTTCGTCCACAAGAGAACCTTTCAGATAAAGCCTCACAAGAAATTCAAACTTAAGAGAAAGGGAAAACTTTAACCTGAAAATTTGAGATTTTCAATGGAAAAATTCCAAATTAAATTCCAAGCGCCCTATTATCATACATAAATGACAACATTTTTGGTACTTGCTTATTATCTTGTCGACCGTTAGAGCTGGCTACTATCGAAGCAGAAAAACTGGCGGAGATCCTGCTGAAGTTGTTTCAATCGTTCCTGTAGAATTCTGAAAAAACTGACTTCTCTCATTTAACAACCAAATCAGTATTCGACCCTCTTCGTTTTTGCGTTTCGTAAAAAGGTTTCGGCCATTTCTACTATTTTGTTACGCCATCTCATTCTACTCTGTTCAGAGTGCTATAGGTGAAACTTTGGGCAGGAAATTGTTGGAATCTATGATTGTTTCGTCGTCCATATTCAGTTGACCATATCGTCCATTAGCGTGTCCATTAGCATACGCGCTTTTTCTGATGGTAGTTTTCCATAACTTAACTGCTTACTGCTCTGTAGAAGGAAGATCTCAAATTTTAATTTTCCTTTTTCCAAAATGCAAGAAAAATACAGCAACAAAACTTCTTCATTTCCATCCTTGTTCACAAAAGCAAAACGTGGCTTATCGAGAATCAGTCGGGGTTATAAACGAAAGCGTAGATATTGTGAGTGTCGTTACATCACGCTTATCCATAATCGGAGTTAAGTCAACCAGTTTGGCTCCAGCTTCACGGTCGACGGGATAATACGTAACTATCTTTTATTGTATTTAAAATCGGCTTATTTTTTTATTTCTGATGCACAAAGGGATAAAAAATATTATCATTATAATATTTTATTAAAATATATATTCGACTAAATTACCATTTGCAATTTTGAAAAATTTTTTTATAATATCAGAAATAAATATAAAATGTTAAATTTTATTCTTTGTCGATAAGTAATAGCATATGTTTATTCGAACACAATTTTATCAAAACTTAGAACCGTATCATATCTTCGAAGTGTTTAAGAAAACATTCGACTTTTAACAAAAATTTCCAATTATTATCCGCTGGAAAAATGAATAAGTTGAGTCGTTTCTAATCTGATTTTTAACACATAATTTAATTGCAGATCAAATGAATTTTAATTAAAATATAACACTCTATAATTTTTAAACTGTGCAATTTTAAAATTCAATGCGCAGTTGAAATCAAAACGCAATCTCTAAAATCGATATACTGATTAAACAGTACATCTGATTCCTTTAGTTGTAAAGTATTGAATAATATTAAAATTTTATCAAAGCCTAATTGCTGTTATGCTATTATGAATGAGCAAGTTTCTATGATCAGAACATTTTATAAATATCAAATATATTTTAGTGCTTGCTAGTAATTAAGCGAAAGCCAGCTAAACACTAGGAGCTTAACCCGATTTTTGGTCTTGGTACGATTTTTTTGTACGGCTTATATTAACTGAGTTTCATAATTAAGATGCCTGACTTAAATATTGACTCGAATAACACTAGAGTGTATAAAGTTCAATTACTATGTAAATATTTAAAAAATGTCTGATTTCAACTTCTGAGTATATAGGTTATTATGTAATTTCATGTAAAACTACAATCATGTCTCCACAGGTAACTTTTGTTTAAGATTATATTTTCCAGACTTTACAGACGACATATTTTACAAAAATATGAAAAATGCATGTTAGTTATTATAAGAGTTTTTGATTCAGTTTATTAATTTCAGAAGGATAATATGTTTCCCTAAACAAAATAACTTTTCTGATTCATTGACTTAAAAATACAAATTTATTGTAAATTTGGATAAACTTTTCATGTAATGTTATCATGAAACTTAAAAACTGTTCAGTTTTCTGGTGTACCTTAAAAACATGCAGTATAACTTTGATGAGGGGAAGTAAGTATAGAGATACAGAGTTCGAAATTAATACTGATATTTTGGTAACCTTGTAGAGACATCAGGTATTTTTTGGAAGCAAGAGAGATTGAAAAATATGCAACCGCCTTTGCCGGGAATCGAACCACGGACCTCTGTCTGGAACACCGGCCCAGCGTGCAGAACCACTACACCACGAAGGCACGCTAGGAAAGTGGGAGAAAAACCTTATAACCTGCATTTTTAAAAACTTGATAGTTTTGTCGTTTCCTTTAGCTGGCTTTCCAAAAGGCATATGCCAAAAAGCTCAAAAGCATAGTTGTAAACAAGCCCATATATGCTCCAAATATGAACGGTAGTATTATATGAGATCTATATGAAGTACGTATGGTGCCAAATAGATTTAAAGTTCATCAGTTACTGAAAAAGTTAATTATACTTGTGCAAAAGCATGTTGTGTACACGGGTAGCATTTTATTGTGAATAAGACATTATCAATAGAAATGGGGGAAAATTCCGACAGCCTTGTATTCCTAAATCAGCTGCGTATGACTTCATGCATAAAAAAGGAGGCTATATCGAGGTTTTGAATACTAGAATGAAAAACGCCAAAGCCTTATGAAATGCCATCAGGAAAGATGAGCAAAACTGAGTAACTAAATAATAAATGATTAAAATTGACAAATTTTTAATAGATAAA
Organism: Stegodyphus dumicola; assembly: GCF_044657685.1. Lineage (NCBI taxonomy): Eukaryota > Metazoa > Arthropoda > Arachnida > Araneae > Eresidae > Stegodyphus > Stegodyphus dumicola. The sequence goes on along the minus strand of NC_140771.1, from coordinate 98,116,712 downwards.
GGAAAAATCAATAAATAAATGACAAATAGTTAGATAACAAATTAAAATACTACAAATCAAATTTTTCGGGGCTTCGACTAAATGCAAGCTCTGGCTATATCCCTATAAATCCTTTTTGGAATGAGGGCTCATTCTCAATAAACATTTGTATGCATCACTGCAGCTGCTGAATCGGGTGTTTGGAAAAGTCGCGTCTGATACGTGTACACATTTCGATATTCTCCTAAGATCAGTTTATGTTGTTGTAACTAATATTTCTGAACTGAACATAGTCTAGATCAGGTCAAAAATCCTTATGGCGAAGGCGGAAACGTTTGCCCAATGCCTTGAGTATCTGAAAGGTGACAATACGAATATTTTCAGCTTCGTCCCATTTTTGATGGAGAAAAGCCGTAAGACGGATCCGAAGGTCTCTACTCTCTCTTTACTTATCACCACTTCTCGAGAGGAATTTCAGCTCGACACTGCTTTAAGTATGCCATGCCGTCAAGACTATATGAACTTACAGTGCTTTCTGCAGGATTCAACGTCAGTCCAAGGCTATGGCAGCCAGTTGTTGTACTACCATACTAACAGGGTTACAAATCAATATCTGTTGTGGCCTAATGACTAACAAGGCTTCTGGCATTTTTTTTCTTTGTTGAGACTAACATCAGTTTCAGTATGCACTTGGTAATACTTTAGTTTACTTCACTTTACTATAAAGACAGTTTGTCCAGATTGGATGATAGTGAAGTTGAGTGCCATAGTGAAAGGCTTGGGTTCGAATCTCGAAGAAGGCTTGGGTTTGTAAGTGTGTAGTATCTGTGCGGCAAAGGTGACACTCAAAATACATGGCGAGCCGAAATCCTATCAAGAAAGTGCTGGCAAGGGAAGATGAGTGGAGGACCCTCGAACCGCCCTGCAGGAGTGTTTTCTTTCGGAATAGGTTCGGCATGGAGCGGAGGCTCAGCAGTTAGCGTTGCCAGGCGATACCTCGAAGGCTTTAATAGATGCAGAAATGCCGGCCTTACTTTAGCCTGTACCTGTTTTATGCATACATATAACCTTTGCTAGAAACCTGTTCTGTGCATGCATACAACTAAGTGTAGAAACGCATTTCCCAACAGGTGGTTCGCCTTTCTTCAGGTTGAAATAATCATAAATTTCAAATTTTAACTTGCAATAAAAATGTACAAAATAATCAGAAATGTTAAGCATTTAGTTCTTCCTCCTTACATAGATTTAGAAGATAAATTTTGAAAAGGTACACAAGAATATTTCTTGTAAACTTGCCTTCTGAACACTGATCACTCTGTAGTTAATCCCTGCAAGAATTCCATTTGGTAATTTCTCCATAGCATTTCTAGGCTAAAAAACACAAAAATAAGAATTTTAATGTTTGTAAGAGATAACCTATTTATATTTAGTTTCTAAAATCATTTGAATTAACTTTCATTATCATGTCCTTATTGAAATTTCAATATCTTGAATGAATAAGAGGTGTGTGCTGCATATGCAATTTTCTTACTTGCAGCTGCCGCTGAGTGATGGCAGTCACAACTGTTGTCATTTTAAGCAACTTCATAATAATTTTGGCACAACTGGCTGGTTCGTAGCCAACAGATATGCTCTCTGTTATACCTCCAGAAAGGTCTGCAAGACAATCCAAGGAAGATCCATATTTAAGCGCTTCATAGGAACCATGTAATCTGAAAATGAAATGAATTCCATATTTTATTTTCTCAAAAAATACCTAGAGTGAATTTCATTTAGTTAAGCAATACGATTTTGGAGGATATCAATATTTTGTAAAAGTATATTTCTTTATATCACAAATAACTAACTGTAATAAAAGTATCAAATCGAGAAAAGACAGAACAAGAACAAAGTTTGTTAATTTTAGCTTATTTATAACAGACATACTGGCATACAATTTCGATATTCCGCGTTTGAAAATGTTTTTAAGCCGTCATATATGGTTTGCATAAATAACTATTTTAAAGAATAATTGAAGACCTGTCTTTGTGACTTCTTTTAGAACGAAATCGTTTTCATTGGCTTTTAAATAAATATGAACTTTAATGGCTTGTTTCGAATTGGATTAACAGATTCAGCGTTTTACATGCTAAAAATTTTAATGGACTTGGATTACCGTGGGTTATATCTTGGACTTTCTCAAACATCAGATTAATTTTTTTCTCTAGGTTTTAAAAGTTATAAAGATTGGGTTTACGCTCAGCTAATGGTCGAGAATCCATACTAATAAGACGGATAAGATATTTTAAATTTCTTTTCATAAAGTCTTTCCATACTATTAATTTAGTTTCTGAATGATCAAATTCCATTTTTCTAAGAGGACAGATTTGAGCTAAACTTGCCAGTCTAGGATACCCAGACATGTTCAGCAAGATAGATATTTGACGAGTATGGTGACTAATGATAATCAGCTACTATATCATCTATCTTGACCGTAATTATGATAATAATGACACCATCTTAAGATACTCTTACATTGGAAACACAGCACAGTGATTTCTCGTAAAGACCATTGCAACGATTTTGAAATGCTCCAGTTACACTTGAAAGATCTTGGAAACAACCAGAAGACTAATTTCTTCTGTGTTTAAAAAGTAGTTCCACATTTTGAGGATCACGCTTTGAGATCGGCTTTTTAGAGGCATTCAACAATTTTGACTTGTTTCGAATTTAATTGATTATTTATTATTTCTGGCTTTATCTAATGATGTCTCTCAGACAATGTTAATAACATAAAACCCATTTAAAACTTTATGTTTAATAAAATATTTATTTGACCTCAACGTTTTTTTCTTCTTTTATGATTTGGTTGTTTTGCCTTATTTGCATATTCTCTGATAAATACCGATTATAATTACGTTTACGTTTAAGGCTATCATTATTTATGTATTAAAGGTTAAGCCTGAAATGAAAAAACACATTTACATAAAAATATTAAATATTATCTTAAATGTCATCATATATTAAAGAATAGCAATTTTTACGGAGATTTTAATCAAATGTATAGTTTAATAAACGACGCTCATTACTGTGTTTTTTTTTCTCCACTGTTGTTGTTTAGGGAAATATTAAAAAGTCGTGACCACAGTTTCCGTGTATATGCCTAATTAGTTAATGATGCGTAAGAGAGGGACCAAGGCAATTTAAAAACTATTTCTGATTTCTTTTAATTACTTGTTTGCAGGAAATTCTTTTTGTAAAAAGAGTGCTTTTAATGAGAAGTCATTAACCTCTATTCGAATTGCCAGATTCCTGTCTTAAAACACGTATTTTATATAGTTAACTGGAAATTTATTTCAAGAAAAAAAATGAAGTATCAAGTGGTTGTTCTGTAATCTATTTTAATGGTGAAAAATTTCTTCTTTCTTTACTGAATTGCCGAAGCTTCATTTTTCGAAAGCAATGAATCCTTCTCTAATCAATCCTTCATTTCAATTTATGTCAGTATATATTCGATAAAAGGTCAGCATTAGCACATATTCAATAAGTTTATTCATATATTATTAAAAATCACAGGACCTAGCTCAGTTTATATTTTAACTTCTTCATATCTGACTTGTTTAATCTGTCAAAAGTTATTACTCCGAAAACTGCTTTTCAGTGATCTCATCAGAGCTGAAAAAACGGTTACTAAGATAATCTCTGATAAATGAATTTGTTAATCTCAGTTAATTCATTAATTCCGCATAATTAAGTTTTTTTATTTGAGATTGTATAGTAATAATAAACATATCATTCTTCCGCTAATAAATGTGTATAGAGTCCCATTATCTGAATGCAACTAGTTAAGATGCTGTGGTTTGAAATATTGTCAGTAAGTAGTTGTCATCATATGAACACTCCCGCTAGTACTATAGTAGACCTAAGTCCAACTTGGGGGTTTTGCCATTAACACATTGCACATATAGCAAAATCACTGTCCGCAAAGTAATCTTTCCATGGCAAAAAGATGGTAGGTACAATTCAGTTTGAGAAAATATATGTAATTTAAACATGTTAAATATCGTTGTAATTAAAAAGGAAAAAAAATCGAAATAATTTGAATTTAAAGGAATTTCTTGTTGCTTAATAACTGCTTCAAATATTTTTTAAAAAGCTGGTGATTATTGCGTGAAACAATTCCTGAAGAAACTTTCAAAGTTTTGCGATAAGGAGCGAGAGTTTTTCAGTGACTCTCCTAAAGTATCATCTTCTTTTTTCATTTGTATATATCTCCATTGCAAAACCTGATAGTTCTGCCTTTCTTTACAATTAGTTTAACTTCTTCTAATTTAAAGGCGCTTTATCTCCTTCCTTATTGTCACTGGTTTTGTTGTCAGCTAGTTTTAAAAGATCACTCAATTCTTCAGTCGCCATTTCTCAACATGCATTTATCTCCTCCCAAGACAGATTTTTATATAATTAAGTCTGAAATATATTCAGACTTGTCAATTTCATTTAAAAATCTGCGTGTTTTATGTCTTGTACTAAAGATCTTCTGAAACAAACCTCGAATGCTTGAATTTATCTTATAAAAATTTTGTAAATGTGAATGCTTGTTTGCTGCAAATAAACAAACTGCTGCAAAGCATAGAAAAAAGAGAAATATGTAACATAGCTATAAAAGTAATTTTTCTCTTTTTCTGAATTACCGGTTTGAGATACTGAACTGATTCTTTAAAAGCAGTAATTATTAGGAAACAGGTAAACTTTTAGGAGCTTTTTTCATTAAACAAAGTGATTTCTTAGCTTTGGTAATAACAACAAGAGTGCAAACTCTTAAAAAAATCTTTCTATGCCTGCTAATTAAGCAGTAAGCTGTTTCTTTTTTGTAGATGTTCAGACCACTGCTTGTTGATGCTATAATTATTATCTGCGATTGATATTTTCAATAATTAAGGGAACAACAATTTATTTATTTATTTCTTATTCCACCTTATTTAGTACCTCCTAGAAAACTGGGAAATTACCAAAAGTATGGAAAATATCAATAATAATCCTGATTTTGAAACCGGGGAAAGCTGCCCATAAGTGCAAGAATTATAGACCAAATGCATTAACAAGTATACTATGCAAAATCACAGAACACGTCATTCATTCTACAATCATTAAAATTCTTAGTGAACAAAAAATCTGAGCTATTAACAAGATGCCTACAGAAAATAGCTTGTTCTGTCTTTGTCAGTCCATCACTGATGGCTTCCAGGAAAAACCTCCTAAAAAACCAATGCTGTCTTTCTTAACATCTCATCTGCTTTCGACACAGTATGGAGGCATAAACTCATACAGACCATCCAGAAACATGGTATCAAAGATAATGCATTTATTTAGATCTCTAATTTCTTTAGAAATAGGAAAATTCAATGCAGCTTATTTGAAAAACAGGAATACTTGGGCAGGTGTGTCCCTGTTCTCAGCTCATTACTATTTTGTATTGTATGTTAATAATTTTCATCACCACCTGTTTGAGGATGCCTAAATTGTCTATTCTGATACGCAGTTTGGCATACTTATTACAACATTGGTAAATCTACTTGTGTTCTGAGCCAATCTCTAACGAATATTGTAATTTGGTCTCAGAATTAGAATATTCTTTAGAAAATGTCGACAAATATCACTCTTCACCGTTTTTACTACATATCGAAAGCACAGAAATTATATATGGCCCATCATCATGATAGATAATATACCTTTCTCACAGACAGGAAATCCAGAATACCCTGGAGTAACACTTGATTCTGAATTGAGCTTTACTAAACAAATTAAGAATTGCTGAAATAAAGCTTTAAAGAAACCAAAAATCCTGAAAAGCTTAGGTGGAATTAACTGGGGAGCAAACCCCAAAACTCTTTGAACAACCTAAACAACACTAGTCAGACTGCACCCTTGAGTGTACTAACCCTGCTTGGACTAATGCTTTAGCCACAGCACTCAATTACTTAGACTGCGTCGAGATCAGAGCAGCAAAAATCGCTAGTGGTGCAGTATCCTCCACAAACAGCATAAAATTGGTTTGAGAATGTGGCCTTGAAATCTTAACAATAGAAGAGAGTACCAAACTATCAGTTTCGTTAACAAAGCTAGAAGCCATGATCTCGATCATATTTCATGAAAAATCTTTCAGAATCGGTTCTAAAAGGCCTTAAAAGATCATCCATTTTACAACTCGATTCTGATATAAGACAAATAATCGGTCTTCATCATTGCTTCATTGCAAGGCTTAAAGAACCTTTACTCTTCACAACACTATTCCCAAGAACGCTACAATTTGTACTAACCTCATTGAACTAAGTTCCAAAAAAAAAAAAAAAAAAAAAAGACTTAACAACTGTATTTTCAAAAGGAAGATAGACTATCAAAACAATATCCCAAATTACCCTCGTCCAAGCATATATTGACTGCTCAGCTGACGAAATTATCCAGAGCGGCGGAGCTGGCATACATATAGCGTTACCGAGTGGTATAACCGGGAAGTACAAAATTAGCCCAGGCACCTTTGCCTCAAGTTTCACCAGCGAACTAACAGCAATAAGCTAATAGACGTTATCTGCTTGAGAATGCGGAAAAAGCAAATAGTTTGGTCGTCGTCTTTGACTCCAGAGCTACGTAAAAGACAATAAATAAAAGTTAATAAACACTTGCCTAAGGTATTTAGCACCAACTAAAGGAAATAGGCGATCTTGATAAGATCTGCATTTCAATGTTTGCTTGCTCACGTAGGCATTCTTGGAAACGAAATCGCAGACAAGTTTACCAAAGAAGAGAGCTAAAAGATGGTAATAATAATCAAATTATGCTTGACGATGCAACTGCTATTGTAGTGTAAAGGCTTAGAGGAAGTACCATCAAAAGAGACTGCCAGAATTGTGAAATTAATGCTAATCGCCTTACCAGTAAGATTCGGTTATGCTCGTTAACCGAAGTTCAACTGTAATTATACTTATCTGATGCTACTAGCTTTAGCATCTAATGATGTAAGAAATTAAAGACTGTCATTAGGATTTTGAAGTAGGGAACACGAAAAATGAGCAATGCCCTCGCCGGAATTCGCACCTGGACTTCTCGAATACGCGCTGAGTGTGCTACTTTTACGCCATGATGTCATGAAAAGAAGAAAATACCTTATATACTCTCCCTTTTTAAAGGGCGACTGGGGAATAGGACACCAATCGCCAAATCCTGGGGGTGAAGAATCATCGTCCACCATTTTTTAGTTCGGGTCGCTACTTAGATTAGGATTTTTGAAGTAAGACGCAAGAAACACGAATACATCTTTCGATAGCCTTGATAGATTATTCGCTACTTTTATTTCATGTTCCAAACGCCAAAATGTTTTTAATATATAATAAATTTTTTTCACATCCACATATTATTGTAACATGTACTTTTTTAAATTAGTGTAAATTACTTTACTGGAAAAATATAGTGAATGCACAGAAATTAAAGATTTCCCCATGCCGGAAATGAAAAATATGAAATATGTATGGGTATTTATGCATGTCCTTGCAAAAAGTATGTATCTGCCTTTAATAAAATACGTAAATATTTAAATTATTTATAAATGTATTTGAAATGAAGGATTTTTTCATTCATAAACAACTGTGAAAGTTATTGTGAAGAAATCTAATTATTAAATATATCTAAATTTATGATGATTATAAATATTATCTAAATATATAATAACCTTAACATTGAATGTAAACATAAATTGACATCCTGTTCACAAATACGTTATAAAACTATTTAAGTAAGAATTGTTCATACTGGAAAGCAATCTGTTAAAAGGTATTGTAAAGCAATTTCTACGAAATACGTACTTAAGAAAGTAATAAAGGAGAGTTTTGGAATATGAATTGTTGATATTAAGGGTAATCATCAGATTACCCTTAATCTCAACAATCTTAATCTCATCAGATTTTTTTACCTATATAAATTTATATAATTAAAAGAATTATTCCCCTTACATTTTATAATAGCTCAGTTAAAAGTTTAAAAAAAGTATTTAAAAAATAATCTTTATTTTATTCCCTTCAAGAAATATTCAGAGAAAGTTAAGTACTGTTTAAAGTATTTCGCTATTAAAAAGAAAGATGCTCTAATTTGAAATGAACCGAATATAGTATTAATTATAAATTGGCTTATATTTTTCGTTTTAAAAGATGCCTCAGAAGCTAAAAAATCATGTCATATTTGAGAAAGTATTTTAGGAAGAAGCTCTATAAATAGGAAAGAAATAATGCATGATTTTAATATTAAAATTACAATAAACTTTGATCTTAATTTTTGTAATCCTTAAATGTTGTTTAAAAATGTATTCTTTTCATATAATTAGGACTCTGAAGTATTGTAGAAAATGAAAATATATACATTTATATGCATATTTACGACGTAATTACAAAATATTTACATCTGATCGTGTCAAAAACCCATTGAACTTAATGGTAAATGACCCAATCTTTTTGGTCACCAACGAAGGGATCGCCAGTGCTTCAAAGCAGGGTATGGGAAAACCGGTTTAGGGCCACTCCATCTAACTTCCTACGTCCATGGTTAAACTTATATATAACCGTCCCTATAGTGGAGTCAAAAGTAAACGTTCTAGCACTAAGTTATAATTAAATTAGTTGGCTGACTAGCTATCGTTTTTCCATCTGTTTTCTTTATCTAGTTGCGAGGAAATGGAAAAAAATAAGGACTTATTCGCATATGCTCTTGTGGTGTTGCAGTCAGCGGGGCCGAACACTCACTCAAATCCCGCAAAGGACATAATAAATTTTGGAAGAATCTCTGTCATACCGCAACCACCTTATTTGCCCAATTTCTCACCTTCGTGCCCCGCTCTTTCCTCTCTTATAAAGGTAATTCTAGGCAGCAGTCAATCTGTGATAAATATCAAAGTAAATATTTCATGTCAAGAGCACCGAACCTAGTCTGTGCATATTTTGATGTATGTTGCTTCGAACGTGACTAGAGAATAATATTTTTCAGTTTCGAATAAATCTACCTGCAAGCATTTACTGCGAACTATTTAAACACAGGATAATATTAAAATCTGAAGATTATTCCTTTATATTTAATTTCTCTTTCCTTATCGTCACACTTGCTGGCTGAAATCACATTCATTTGTGAGGACGTAACAGGAAGACCCCATGTTACGGGAAATTTTTCTATTAATTTATTATTGGCTAAGGTAATATTTTAGAAAAATACTTATGTCAGTAACCATATTAGTACGGTGGAAAAATTTCTATTTTATTGTTCTTTGTTCTTATCATGTATTTTATAAGAATAGCTGATCTTTATGAACTAATTTTTAATATGTAACTTATGTTTCATTAATAATTAGATTTCGACGGTTAATAAATATTAGTTAACTTTAAATTCATAATTTATACTGTATTTGAATGAACTTTTAAAGGTTTCTAAATTCCACATTTTGAAATAAGTAGTGATGAGGTGATCAATGCAAATTTAAAGAATAAAGTATGGGTGGAGTAATAGTTTAAAAATTTTCAGTGCACTGAAGATAATATTTTTGATTTAGATTTTAAAACTTTTATACGTATTTTAACTGAAATAAAAATATTTCATGCATTGGGTCGGATAATGACTTTCTAAACCTGTTTCTCGTGCTTTACGGAGTTCAACCAAACTGGTGAGATCGTACAGTTGCATCTTTAGATACGAAAGTACGTATAAAAATTCTTATTATTTTCCTGCTATAGGTAACTAGATAAGCACAAGACGCTACGCCCTTTTTTTTTTAGCTTAGGAGAGGCTTGCTTAATATAAAGCGTATCATAACATCAATCCTCATTGCGGAAAACTAGAATTGGTAAATACTTACTTCGCATAAGCTTTCTCTAGCAAAGCTGGCCAGAACGTTTTACCCGAAAAACTGTGGACGAAAATCAAGCGATTAGCTACGGTAGGTAACCTGTCATCAACAACTACTTCTTTCCATTCTCCACACCACCAGACTCGAAAACGAAAGATTCCTGCATAGTCTGAAGACGCGAAGTTCTGATCTGCCGGCACCACTCTGTAGAATAGTCCCCTCGTGCTGGCTAAGCAACCGACGCATGACACAAACCATGGATCACCTAATAAGACAATGAAAGTTTAGAAACGGAACAGTAAAAATGTTTTGATTAGATACATGGTAACAGTTTGGTAACTTCTACTATCAATCAACACGTTATTTTATTTCATTACCATTCATTACCATTTTCATTACTCTGCGGACGAAACGGTTAGACCGTAGAAATCCGAATTTACATTCTCATTATTTGCTACTGTATAATATAGCAACTTAGAAAACTTCTGTTCAAGCGAATTCAGAATGAACTGGCCCGCATAGCAGCTTGGGGTATTTTTCTCTTGCTCCCCGACTAATGTTTTATAGTGTTTAGTTTTCGAATGCTTACAAAATTAAAGTTTGAAAAATAAACGCAGTTTGGATTTCACACTAATGGATTATGTGGTTTCGCAGGAATTTCACTATCTATTATCTAGATTGAATTTTCCCAATACGAACAAAAATTACCTCATTTACCATCATGATAAACACATTGACGTTCGGAAGGGAATTTTCTTGGTAGGTAATTTTCTGAGTTTCTAGATTATAGACATAAAAGTCATAAGATATTAATTTCACATTACAAATTCTTAGATTTGCATAATTTGTTATATGCATGTTTATGGAAATAGTCATTACTAAATACAATAGCTTACTGAGATATATCTTTGTAATTATGATGTAATGAATTACCCAACTTTTCATACTTTGTACTCCTTTTAAACATATTCCTATAACCTGTAGCAATTAATTTTTTTACTTTGATTGTTTTATTTAAATACTGATACTTCTCTGTGGCGCCTATCTTCCCATAAAATAGTAGAAATAAGGTAATGAGTTGAGAAATGAAAATTATACTACTAAAAATACTAGATTTAAATTTAATTTTAGAATATTCTTAACACAAACAAAAGTAGAGTTTCATATTAAAGAGTGATTATTATTAATAATAATAATTTATGTTTTCTCTTATCTGTTTAAGTCTATAATAATTATTAAACAGATCAATATCCAGTGAAAACACTGTAAGCGAGATCGTTGAGTGTACTTTTCTTGCAGTTCATTTATTGCAATGTGGCTTCAAAAATACGGCAAACAGATGTAGTAGTAGAATTAATGGCGCATAACCAGAAAGGTTATATGCGCCAAACACACGGTAGTTTAGACAAAGGTACGAGAAACAGACTAGTAGTAATCCAGCACCGTCAAAATGAGTGGACCAACCGCCACGATTTCGTAGAAAAGAAAGAAAAAAAAAAAAAAAAGAAATGCCATAAACTTGAAAAATGCATAATATGCATAGCTTTGAAGACAGTGGTATATCAGAATACTAGACATCTTTTCAAATTCTGTTTGAGTTAATATCTACAAAGTAAATTCTGCATAACAGTTAGTGCCATACTAATATTATAACTGTATCATATCACTATATGTACACTGTAGTTGTGCACCAGTGTTTTAGTATTGCAGAAGTGCACAGTATTTTAAGTGCTTGTCTAATGAATTGTATCATGTATTGTACAGTAGTATTTTCTTTGTATACGTCTTGTTGTTGTTGCTGACTTGTTTATATCACATGGAACAATGGTTGCCAGAGCCTACTCCAAAGAGAGGTTGGACTTCAATTTTCCACCCCCAGTTTCAAGGGCGAGCCTCCCGGGGGTCTCCCATCCCTCTCATCTTCCACCAGTCCAAACAAGAGGACTTTTGTCTCGTCGTATATTTAGACTGCCACCATGCCGCACCGACTCTATACATTTACAAACATCCATGCCTTCTCCGGAAATCAAACCCGGGCACTTCGGTACCGTAGTAGGCTCTCCTAACCACTATACTGTCTGGGCGACTTTGAATATGTGTAAGAGTATCACAGTTACAATCACAGTATTGTATTTAGAGAAACCAGAAAGAAAAGCTTTATTTTTAAATCTAAAAGGATAGCACATGCACTGCCTCATTTAGCTTAATAGTTAGACTCTTAAAACAGAATGCTTTTATCCACATGGCTGACTTCATTCCTTGCACTGTACTTTCACTGCCCTTTGCTGTAAAGACAGTTTCCAATATCCGAACTGGTGAACGAAATTACACTGCTGGCCACAGTAAATGCAACACCCTGAAGGAAGCATGCAAATAACATGAAATTTACCACATGCTTTATCGAAGGTGAGATATGCAAATGATTAGAATTTCAGCTCAGACGCACGTCACGCACGCCTGTGGCGCCACTTCAAAGCGCTATCAAAGACTCGGAGTTTTCGACGATTTCAGGTTCGGCGATTGTGTTTTTCTTGTGGTTTTTTCAAAAAACGATCAATTATGCCTCCTAGTACACAGCGATCATCGTTTGATCATTTATCCGAGTTCGACAGAGGAAGGATAGTGGCCTACCGAGAGTGTGGATTATCTTTCAGGGAAATCGGTAGTCGTTTTGAACGAAACCAAACAACTGTAATGCGGATATGTGACCGTTGGTTGCAGGAGGGTACGACGGACCGACGTGTTCAATCGCATCTACCTCAGTGCACCATTACCATGATGACAGGAACATTGTGCTCATGGCAGTGACGAATCGCTCAGTCACATCACGAACCATAGCACAGCACATTCAGTCTGTAATGCATCATCCAGTGTCTGCGCGTACCATTCGAGGCCTTTTACAGCAGAGTGGTTTGTCCGCAAGACTTCCATTGCTTCGTCTACCCTTGACGCATAGCCGAAGACGTCTTCGCTGCCAACGGTGCGATGAAAGAAGGATGTGGACGGTAGAATGGAATGAAATTGTCTTTACTGACGTGTCACGCTTTTGTCTGCGACACCACGATGGTAGGATTCGAGTCTGGAGACACCGTGGAGAGAGGATTTGCGTTGTACACCGCCATACTGGTCCTGCTCCGGGTATTATGGTATGGGGCGGTATTGGATGTCACTCTCGCACTCCTCTAGTACGCATTGCCGGTACTTTAAACAGCCTGCGCTACATCTCCGAGGTGTTGCAGCCAGTTGTCCTTCCTTAACTTCAAGGCTTGCCCACAGCCATATTTCAACAAGATAATGCGCGACCACAGGTGGCACGCCTTGTCCAAGGGTTCTTCGTCAATCGCCAGATTGAATTGCTTCCCTAACCAGCTCGCTCTCCGGATCTTTCGCCGATAGAAAACATGTGATCCATGGTTGCTGAACGATTGACCCAGATTACATCCCAAGCTGCCACACCAGATCAACTTTGGCAACGTGTGGAAGGTGCTTGGTCTGCTGTACCCCAAGAACACATCCAAAGTCTCTCTGAATCAATGCCGAGGCGGTGATCTCCAACAACAGTGGCTACTCTGGCTACTGATTCTGGAAGGAACCACACTTCACAGAAGTCCATAAATTTAATCATTTGATAATTGGTCAACATGTTATCTACTAAATAAATTTTGTTGTGGTATTTCTTGTCTTTTTTGGTATTGCAATTTGGGTGGCCAGCAGTGTAGAATCACTGGTAGGGCTTAAATAGGCTGATAAACATCATCCCAAGTGAACAAGCTGCCCTGTCGATGGAGTAAAGTAAGGGTTAGCGAAGTAGCGGTTGGGTACCAGTTCACCCCCCAACATAATCTTTAGTAGTACTAGAACCAATCAGTTCTTTTTGCAAATAGTACCTCAAATATATCGATTGTTTTTAATGGTAATTAATAATTCATTTATATTAGGAAAAGTACAAATGATGAATACAAATTTGTTAATTCCTTAATCAACAAATTAAACCTTTCCGTCTGCCAGAGGGTTGAAAACACATCATTTTTATTAAACAAACTGTCACAAAATGTTCAACTAAAGTTAAATTAAAATGGTTTGATATGAGACTAGTGACTGTAAGATGTTGCAACAAGTAAAGTTTTTATATGACAGTATTAAAGTCGATTCTGAGAAAACAGACTTAATATTCTGTTTTTTTTTTTTTTTTTTTTTTTTTTTAACTTATAACTTAAGTAATCTCTCTTTCAGTATGAGCCGAATGATTCGGAGGGTTCTTACGTAGTGAAACAAAGGATATGGGAGAGGAAGGCAAATATTCTATCTGTTCTTTTCTCGGAGAAACTCTTAATGAAATATCTCTAGTTTATTTGTTTTTAAGAACATTTAAGTAATAGAGTTACGTGGAAACTTCGAGTTCAGATCATTATAGTACAGGTCCTGTGGTGTATGGACCACCAAGATACTCAACAGTAGGTTCTGTTCTTTTAATATCAATTTTAATATTTAGTTCAATTATTGGTACTCATTTGTGTACCTCGCTAGTTAACGCTAACTGTTGGCAGTGCGAAAGGAGTAGCTAGAGTTTTATGGCTATTAATCCCTTTCATAAGATTGGAATAACACGTTACTCAGCATAAATGAGGAGTTCACATTTTTTTTTTTTTTTTTTTGATCCCAGCATGATATACAAAATAACTGTAATGAGCTTGTTTTAATACTTTTAAAAATTGGCGTTCGCTTGTGAGTAAATTCTATGCACACGTAATAAAAATTATTCGGTGAGTTAACACTAGCCTAACATTTCAAAAAAAAAATAAATAAATAAAAACCCAGAAAACCTGAAATTACTTGATACAAGAGAAATCAAATTAAACCCAAGGAAGTTACCCTTTCAAAGTTACGTATTCGCTTAGTGATTGAAAAATAAAGTAACTATGTCCATTAATCGCATTACACTACGCAGTGTCAATATATCAATAAATAAATCACATGCAAAGCAAGAAAAATAGACATTTTTCTACATTGTTTACGTCGTAATAATGTAGGAAAATATGCGCATTCTGGGTCGAATGATGTGTTCAAGATGGTTAAATGGAAAAAGGTGAATGTGCATTCGATGCGCTTATAATACGTAGATATTTCAAAAGGTTTTTCCTTTGTATACGTCTAAAAGAACTAGAAGAAATTTTAATACTTTATTTTTCAATATAATCTCCTTGTACTTCCAAACATTTTTCATATCGTTTAATAAGCATTTTTTAAAACTTAATCTGAGAGTTTGTCTTAAAATGTTCCATATCTTCTTTTTTCCCGTCGCGATCATCATTAAATCTCTTTCCACGAAGGTCAGGTTTTAGTTTGGAGAACATATAATAATCACTTGCAGCTAACTCGGGGTGATAAAGGGCTGGTCAAGCTCCTTACCTCATTTTTCTAGTACTTCTTTAGCAATTTCAGCAAAGAAGCATTATCGTGCAGACGATGAGCTTTGCGGTTCAGCATTACACCCTTTTTTTTCCTTCAGTTTTTGCAAAAGGCTTGCATAATATTCCCTATTAATGCTTCCGTTTCCTTCTTTAAAGTATATTGGAAATGATATCTTGACGCTTCTAAAAATGGTGGCCATTATGTTTTTCTTTATTGCTACGCATCTGCTTTCCTTGATGGTGCTTTACCTACTTTTTAGTAGTTCATTGATTCTCTCTTTGATAGAAAATTATTGTACAGGATAACTGTTTCACCATCACTGACGATCGACATGTGTCTGATTTGCATAATAAAGCTGCAAAAATTGGTCGCAACAAATGAAACCTTGTTGTGTCTGAATTCCTGAAAGAAGCCAAGGTATTTATTTTATAAAGACTTTGTGCAAGTGATCACATAGAAAGCGCAAAACTGTTGTTTTATATACATCCAAACTTTCTGTTGTCTCCCTGACTTTCAATCTCCTGTGACTAAACATTTCTTCCTGGACGCGAACAATATTTTCTGACGTCAATGCCTAATATGGTTGACCTTAACGAGAATCCTCTTCTATGGATTGTTAGCCCATACAAATTTGTTTTACTTATTCTTTCACTGCAGAATAGGAAGGAGAAGAATCAGTATATGCATGAATCAATGCTTTATTTCCTTGACATCAAGTCCTTCTTTAGCTGAAATTTTAATCATCATAAGATGCTTAGTTTTAAACATTTAGTATAAACTAGCACACCACTTCATTCAGTAAGGAATAAAAAAGAGGCAAAGATGATTTCACTAACGGAACTTTCAAATGTATTCCTTTAGTATTACCGATATGTGTCTGCAATCGAAATTTACTGCCAAATGATTTTTATGTGTGAGACCAGAAACTTTTGTATCGACTTACATAATTGGTTAGTGTTTAAAATTACATTCCTACGTCATCTCGAACAATATTACGGTAGATAGGCCTGTGCGTGTTGGGTGTATATATAGCAATATTTCAAACTGCCCTTTTTTTTTAAGGATTTTTTTTTTTTTTTTTTTTTTTCCATTTTGAAACTTTTTTTCTATTGGACACATTTAGCTCTCTGGTTTTCGTTCGGCAAATCTCTTCGAAGTGTATGAAAACTTTCTATACTTATTGATCAAAAACAAAGTTTATGGAAGCAATTCAAATTCGATGAGTGCCTAGAATAGAAAATAGTTAAAAATTAAAAATAGTTAAAAGAGAGTTTAAAAGTGGACAGGTTAACAGCAATTTATACCTCATTGGGAGCAGAACCGTCTTGCTGTTCTTACTTGCTGATCTATATTTGGAGGAGTTTTGTACTGGTCGGAGGTCCCACTAAGGCTAGTTGCTATTCGGAACTGATAAGCATCCTCATCTGTAGTGATTAGTTAAGAATAAAGCTAAGTTTTTTCGAAATTATTTGATTTGTGGCAGCTCTAAATTGCAAAGTAGGTCTCCTAAGCGTAAGAAAGTTTCTGCTGAAAAAAAAAAGCAATCTTTTTATTTGTACATTATCTCTTTAATTGTAATCCAAAGAGAGTGGACGAATATTTTTTTTATAATTTTAAATCTTTGCATGTGTGTAAGTCGATTGTAATCAGTGTTAAATCCCCAAGTCATCAGCAAATTTGAGAGAAATATAGCTAGACAAAGATATATTTAAGAGTTACTAAAAATCAGTGATAGCATAGTTCTAAAATTCCATAGCCTCCCTTCTCAAAAATATAAGCCATTACCTTTCTCAAAAAGGGCAACAAACTTTGGGAAACATATTCTAATCAAGAAGGCATTCTAGGTAAGAGGCAAGGGGGGAAAATATTATAGGTATGAAGAAATTTTACCTGATGAAAGTATCACTGAAATGTCAGACGACGTTGTCAAATTTTATGAAGCCATCGCCATAAAAATAACTCCATTTTATATAGTCCATTTACTTTAGTAATATTTTGTATTTATGTATGGAAAACACACAATTTTATTCTAAAAACTGAATTATTTTTTAATTTTCTTTCTTGCTAATTTTAGTGCTGCAATATGTGAAACTTTTACGTAGAAATATTAAACACGAAAAGCATCCATCCTATGTATTGATATTATTTGATCATGTTCATTTCTAAACAGAATTAAATCTAAATAAATGTTTCCAACACCAAACTGCCACATACTGTTAATACACATACTGCTAATTTAGTTTCTTTAAGTTATAAATTGCTAAGGGTGAAGTTTTAAAACTTTAGATTTCGGATTGTTATTTCCTTTAAAAACGAACGCTATGCACATAATTAAATTATTGAATTCCTTTGTTCTAGCAGTTGATATTTTACGTAAAATATCTTTCTACATTTATGCTGCGGAGCAAATATTTCTTGAAATAGAGGATACTATATCATACTTCTTTTTTCATACGAATAAATTAACTACTGGCTTTAAAATATCATCAACTTAGGAATCTTCCTTCAGATATAAATACGTCTTATGGCCTTCAGATATGAAACAAATGAAATTAAAACAAATTATACAGTCATAAGTGTTGATATGAATTAAACTAGCTTCACAAGCTAAAGAGGCAAAATGCAGAGTATTATTGACTTAATATTATAAATGTGGACTTTTAGTACACTGTTACATTTCATTTATAATATGAGTATAAATTTTAAATTTGCCAGACTTGCTAGGAAAATTTCTTATACTTATCTGTATTAAATATGAGAAAATAATTTTGTAAAGAAAAACTTACCTAGCTTTCCAGCAACAATCTTTAACTTTTCTGGTGCGTCATCCACAAATATGGGATCAGCACATAACTCCTGTAATATCAAATGAATCAACATTAAGTTAGATGGTAAGATTAATTTGCAGAAAATTACAAGGTTTTTAATATAAATAGCATTACGGATAATAAAGATGTAACTACATTGGTTAGGTATGAATAATACAATTAAATTACAACAAAATAAAATAAATAATACGATTAATATTCTTCTCATATTCAACGGAATAAATCATATGCAGAAACCTTAGCCGGAAGCACAGTGGCAAACTGCAAATAAAAAAGGGGCAAAGCATGCCAAAACAAAAAATGAAATAGGAAATTCACATCTTCTCTAAATCGTCATCATAGGGCTGGTGCAACGAAAAAAATAAACAAAGCCTGTTTCTGAACCAATAACGATACTAATTAAAGTTTAAAATTTAAAATAATCTCCAAAAAACAATCAAAGTAATTAATGTTCTAATCAGTTCAATTCCTGCAGGGCGAAGTAAGCAGAGTTAAAATTTCAAAATTATAGCATCAAAAACATAAAAAAAATTTAAGAAGCATAAAATTACAATTGTGAGCAGACCGAGTCCTAGATCTGTGTTAAGAGCTTTCTTTTTCCATATTTTAGATTGCTTTTAGATTTTCATACTTTCATTGCCAGGTAGCCTGCGAGAGTTTTGATTTGTTTTCTTAGTAGCTTACTCTTTTGGAGTTGTTTCAGCCATACCTGGGCATTTTCAGCTGTATGAAACATTGAGCAAATATTGTAATAATCTACAAATTCAACTGTTAATAGATCAGTATGAAATATTTTTAAAAACTGAAGTAAACATGTAAAACCTGCTCAGATGTAAATTTATTTTCTAATGTCAGTCCTTTGTTGCGATATTTATTTTTTATATTCAAGTAATAAAATATCTACAATTATAAGAAAGCTTTTATTCGTCAGCTTTTGTTTTTCAAGAAAATGTCTGCTTTGAGTGTTCATTTTATTTTAACTGTGCAAACTTCACGATTAATGTATATATCACATTCTGGAAGAATTTTGAAATTTTTATCTTCGAAATACAAAACTGACGTATTTAATGCAGTAAACTGAATCTGAATATACTGTTTGCTACTAAATTATTTTAAAAATTTCTGAAAAAGAGAATGTTTAATGTTCTGCCCTGTAAGCTATGAAAAGAAAAGTGTTGTTTAATTAAAATGCATTCGAAAGTTTCATTTCAGTTGATTTTTAATTAAAAGTGAAACTGAAGACTGCAATTTAATTAACAAACTGAAAACATTTTGTTTTTATAGTGAACATTTAAACGTATTCTTAACATGCCAATTTTGAGTAAACGAATTAATTATATTTGGATAGCAAATGTATATCTTACCGTAGGTCGTTTCCAAACGAACTGGAATGGAGACGTCTGATGGTAAAATACGGAAGACTGGGTTGCTGGAAAATCGGGATCTTCAAATAATTCTTTCTTTTTGAAACACCCGGCCTTCAGCCTTTCGTAAATGGTCATTTCTTTAAAAATAAAAATGAAAATAGAAATTAGCCTTCTTTTGTATATAATAATCAATATACTTTTTTCGGATATCTCATTCCGAAAAGTACAAGATAAGAAAGTACGACGAACTACCAGTGTTCAATGATTTTACTGCTTGGCCGCTGTTGAGCCTATGTGGAAGCTAATGGAAAGTTATCATTTGCAGTGCTCTTTAGCTCGTATGTAAAAAAAATTCATCATCATATTTAGTTATGCATATTTGAAATTAACGCTGTAGAAATATTTAGAAATGGAGACATTTTTTTCATGTAGTTTTAGCACAGTTTTTGAAAACTTCACCTTTTACTTTGGGCAAACGTACTATTTATTTTCAATCATTTCCTACACACAAAATAATCTCTTATTCTCTCTTTTTTAGAAATGTGTAAATGTAAAAAAAAAAAAAAAAAAAAGACTCTTATATGAGTATTTTTGGAAAGTAATATGATGTGATTTGGGAAATACAGTATTTAAATGTAACGTATCAGGAAAAAAACTATTGATTTTTTTTTTCCTCTTACTTACTTTTGGATACTTGCTCTTATAGATATGTACTCATTTTCTTATATTTTGAAAACAAAGTTAATTCTTCATTCCTTCATTAATTAAAAAATTTTAATGTGTACACCACATAACTTCCTTGTACGGAATATTAAATTATACGCATTTTTTCTTGAATTTCATTTAAATTGATTGGATTGAATTAAATCTACTTCGTCGACAGCGCATAAACCACAATAGAATAAATGCACTCTAAAATTCACTATATTTGTTTACTATAAGGACACTCTGAATGCACAAAATTTATATCATTTGAAGATTTGAAGAATTATCGTTGCCACACGTTCTATTCAAATACTATAATAAAGCTAAAACGATGTATGAAAGAAATTAAGCAAACAAAACAAAAAAGAAACAGTTTTTCACAGACGATTTAGTATTTCTCATTCAATTAATTCAGCTCTCACTTCGCGACAAGGCAAAAATATGTAAAAATTCAAAATATCTGCATTAAAAATTACGAAGTAAATCTTAAATACTTATTTCCTCGAAAAAATTCCAGAAAGGATTAAGCATAATTTAATTCGCAATAATAAATGAAAGCGTTATTTTTGTGTTGCGAAGCTTAGTCTCTCTAGATTGGCAACAAATCTACAATTCTGCTGTTTCAAGTGTAAACAAATATGTCCGCCATGTTATTTAAAACTTAACCGCACTTAAACAGCTTTTAAATTGTTGATAATTGTACAAATATTGCTTCGAGAATTACGAAAGGCATAAAAACCTTAACCGGAAGATAAGAACAACATAACTCAATCATTTTTAAAGCAAAAAATGTACAATTTACAAACATATAAGAGTAAAGATACTGAGATCACTGAGCTGGGTAACAGAGTGGATATATATATATAAATATATTTAAATACGTTTGGTGCGGCCGATTGCAACCAAAATACGAGGTGCACATCTACATGTTATAGCAGTGCTATATACAAAATTTCAACGTTCTGAGGCTACTCGTTTTTGAGATGCGAGATACGTACGTACATACGTTCGTACAGAAGCCACGAAAAATTCTCTTCAGAATTAATTTTAAAGCAGTTTTTATAATTTTTTTGGAGGAAAGGTTTCTTTTATTCTCTCCTTACGCACAGATATCAATCAAAAACATCGCTAAATTGCATTCGATAGCGGTCAAAATGGATATTTTCGTTGAAATATGTTGCCTGAAACTTTTCGCGATTACAATACTTCCTTTTTACTTCGTACAAGGAAGTAAAAACAGAAGTCATATTAAGAGAAAGTGCGCCACAATGGAAGTTTTGTGGCAGTATAAACGGATTTTTTGGGGAGAATTTAAGCCAATAAATTGCACAAAATAGTGTGGTTTCGTCTTAATTATGTGATCGGTGATTGTAATAAAAGCGGAAAATAATCTCTTAGTTAATGTTCTGGAAATTTGTCAGACACAAGTCACAAAATATCGGGATATTAATTAAGGGATAAAAAATGAGGTCCCTAAAAGCAGATTTCAATCACATCATTATGAACTCTGCTTTTTTTTAATAGATCTGTTTAGCAGAGGTTTAATCATAGACCAAAGTACGGTGAATTCATCTTGTAGTAAGTCATACTTTTAAGAAGACAACCCTAGACTAAAGTTAGAGAAAACGGTTCGGAAAAATAAATACGATTTGTTATTTTGAAGAGAACATGACAGCATTAGATATAGCAAAACGAATTTTGCAAAGCACAGATAGATGCATCTGATATTTGAAAGTAGCTGCCCCACAGTACTGGTTATCTATCACAAAAATCACGTTAGCCAATATGTCTAAGCCAGAAGTGTTACTAGAATAACAGGCTGTACACATTTCGAGTAGGTGGTGGTGTGGTGTATTTAATTATGGCAAAGCACACTAGGGCTATCTGCCTAAGTGGAGGGATGCCTTCGTGGAGGACTTTATAAGGGAAACTGGCTCGTATACACTTTACACATGGGGAAAGCCACGAAAACACCCATGCAGCCAGCCCGTTCGCAGGATTCGAACCTCGAACCGATCTACCAGTGTTCAGCGACTTTACCGCTCGGTCGTGGTGGGCCATTTCGAGTAGGAGTGAGTCAGATAAAATTTTTATTGTTGTTAATTTCTTTTAACCGATGCTAGTCATAAAAAAAAAAGTAATGTTCTAATTAGTATTTTAAAGGAAAAATCCAAAAGCGTAGACCAGTTTGTCATCAAGAGCATTAAGATAGCAAACGTATATATATATTTTTTTAGAGAGACCCCTAAGAAAAATGGGTTAACGGTCATTCCTAAGGCAACTAAATGTTATATCGAGAACTGTTCTTGTGTTAGACAAACAATATTCAAGACAAGGAAGGGAAAAAGGACACCTGAATTGTATAAGGAATTAATGATTTTCGCCTTGCGTACTCTCGTGGTAGGAGTAGTCAACATATTAATTTAACAATTGGAAGATCTGTGCTCCGAATCCCGGCGAGGAATCATTTGGTGCTCCTGTTTCCTGCTCTGAAAAATCTAAGGGTATTTTTAATGTCTCTCGAACTAAACTGTGCTGGATGACAACTTATCGCTACTTAGATTAGGTTGATTAGGTTTCGTACTTCACTATAGTCTCTGTAAGGTTTAGAGTATATAATAAATTATTGCTTTACGTGCTATCATGGTGTAAGTAGTTACCACATTTAGCTATTAATTGGAAGAACCGTGGTCCGAATTCCGCCGAGGCCCGAGTTGATGCTTCTGTTTCTTGCTCTGAAAAACCTGTCTCTTCAGTGGCTACCGAACAAACTGTAGTGGGTGACAACTCATCACTACTTAGGTTGATTAGGCCTCGTACCTTTCTACAATCTCCGTAAGGGTTTGGATAATATAAGAAATTATCGCATTACATGCTCACATGGTGTAAATAGTTAGCACGTTAAGCTAGTAACTTGAAGATCTGCGGTTCAAATAACAGCTGGAGAACTGTTGACTTGCTATGTTTTCTGCTCCAAAAAGTAACAGTTTTTGTGGAAGGTAGTCCCTGTGTGGTTCTTGAACTACAAAACTCATGAGGGCTGTTGAGACTTAATCAGAAATGAGCTCAGAACTCTATACAAGCTACATTGGCGTTTGTCATACATTTTCATATTTCATGTACATTTTTTTAAATATACAATCATTATTACATTATTTTTATTATAATAGTTATTAATATAGTGGTCAAAACACACATTTTTTATTATATCTTGGAGTTATTTTCCTTTTAATACGTGTTACAGAGTGTACTGTCATTTTGTCACAGAGACTAGTTCAACAGACTAGTTTTTTTATAATAATGCCTTTTTTATATTAAAATGTACGTGATTTGTCGCCCAAACGTGATTGTCGGTCCCGAAGGGCACGGGTTCGAATCCCGGGTAAGACATGAATGTTTGTAAATGTACAGCGTCGGTGACGCACTCTAAATATGCGGCGAGCCGGAAGTCCTCTCGTGTGAATTGGTGGGTGAGGAGAGGTGTGGAAGAACCCCGGGGTGCTCTTCCTCAAAATTGGGGACAGAAACTGGAAGTCCAACCTCTGTTCAGAGGAGCTCTGGCAACCATTGTTCCGTGTAATATGGACAAGACAACAACAATGTACGTGATCGTTTTCTCTAGAGAGAAATTATAATATTGCTAATGGTAATATTTTAATTACATGGTTTATATAAATCTCCTCAATAAGTTTTTTGTTTTGATTACATGAATTTGCTTTCTGCAATGTTCATGTAGATTTCTTACTGAGACTGTTTGTAGTAAAGATCAATTAATTAGTTAACATTTTCTAATCGTTATGTTGGAACTTTCTGACTTACAAATTTTCTGTTTATCATTTTACACTAACTTTTTAGCGGCTGCGAGATTAAGCAGTTTTTTATTTCTAAATATACCCGATATTTTCAATCGCAAATTTGTAATGCGATCTGTGTTCGTTTGCACCACTGCGGTGTATAACTGGAATGCAAGTTGAGTTCTTTGATGACCATCAATAGTTTAAATCTGCGACCTTTCTTTGGCTTTACATATTTTGCATCTTTTCTCGGCTGCGACATCAAGCAATTCTTTACTTCTAAATACACGCGATACTTGTCAGTTGTAAATTTGTAATGCGATTTGTGTTCGTTTGCACCACTGCGGGGTGATCTGTGTTCATTCGCTCCACTGTGGTGTATAACTGGAATGCTAGTTGTGCTCTTTGATGACCATCAAAAGATTAAAGCCTAGATCTAATCTCTTTGGCTTTACATATTTTGCATCTTTTATCAACAGCTGCTGGAGATATTTATTATAAATGATATTTTTTAGATACGAATAGACTTTTTAAGTAGGTCAAAATAATCAGACAGTCACTCCGTTTCAAGTCCCATCAATATGCAACGGAAAAAATAACGTGCAGGAATGCTCCTTTTCCTGCAAATGCAAGAATGTGAGACTGCCAGCACAAACTTGAAGTAGAAGGAACTACATATGACCCGTTAAGAAATAACTTCAGAAAGGGTAGCCATTAATTGAAGTTCACCGATATGCGGATTTAGAAAAAAAAAATGCCTGTTCTGCTTGGCGTACCTCCAATATTTTTTTCCAGCACTTTTACTTGGATTTCTTCCTTTGTTTTTAATTTTAACTCTATAAGGTATTTCTCCCGCCTTCATGGTGTGGTGGTCTGCACGCTGGGCCGGTATTCCAGAAGTCCGTTGTTCGATTCCTGGCGAAGACATTGCTAATTTTTCATCTTGCCTGCCTTCAAAAAATACCTAATGTCTCTACAGTGGCGCCCGAACTAAAAAAATGGTGGTGCATGGTGATTCTCCCCATCCAGGATTTGGCGATTGGGTTCCCTAAAAAAACCCCTGTCACCTTTTAAAAGGGGGAGTATATAAGGTATTTCTTCCGCCTTCCTAGCGTGCCTCCGACGTTCGATTCCTGGCGAAGGCATTGCTAATTTTTCATCTTGCCTGCTTCCGTCTCTACAACTCATTTCTATGTGGGACTTTGACCACTGTGTTCTTACGTAATC
The DNA here is from genome assembly GCF_044657685.1 of Stegodyphus dumicola. NCBI lineage: Eukaryota > Metazoa > Arthropoda > Arachnida > Araneae > Eresidae > Stegodyphus > Stegodyphus dumicola. The sequence goes on along the minus strand of NC_140771.1, from coordinate 98,091,544 downwards.
CAAAATTTGTTTGAGAACTCTGTTTTTGGACAACCTTTCGACACTTTCCAATTCCATTACCGATGGACGATATTATCCCTAAATATTCGAATCAGTTTTCGGATTCATGGCAGCCATATCAAATGTGCTCTTTGTTAAGAAGGCTTGTCGTATTTCGGGCCAGCTTTCGATTAAAAAACGGGAAAACTATCCAAAAATATATTTAACAATAGCATTTATCATGGTTAATGACCTTTTAAAACTGTATTAAGGCTTAGCACGAAAAATGCTATTTTCATTTCGCATATGATGTTTCCATTATTGTGTTTTCAATTTTAATTTGTTTAGTAATAGCGCACTTCCAACCATGATTATTTTGGACCTGTTTGTGCAGATATTGGGGATCGTATTTCCTTCTGAACTACCTTTGAGATTTAGATGATAATGCTTAAAATTTCAAGGTGCAAGTGGGATGAAAAATCAGATATGGGGAATTTCATAATTGCTAAGTAAAATCGAAGAGCTTTAATGATTGCATTTATCCTCAACCAAAAAATTATCGTTTAAATAACCTGTCATATTTTTAGCTTCGTTGTTGTCATAGATTCTGCTCAAAGTGAAGATCACATTTCTAAATGTGTGTATTTATTGTCAAATAAAATCTTTTTAATTAATTGAAGATTTTTTCAATTTCTGATGATTTGTTGTTTATATTGAATAGATGTAGTAATAGTTTAATTTGATGTCGATTATCAGGTACAGAAATTTTTCTTGAATAATCATTTTGATTTTCTTTTCGTCTAATTTGAATATTAAACTTAACCTAAGCTTCTGTATGAATTTGTTCGCTACGGAAGCTTTGTAAATCGCAGGGTTTTGGATAAGGGCGTTTCTTTTCACTTCCTTTTCAATATTGCCTTCCATGATACATACAGCATTATCAGCAAAATCATGAATTTCCGAATGATCTTATTTGTGCGATAGAATCTTAAATATTCTGTCTATAAGTCAGATCTCAGGCACGAGGCCTATGAATTTTATTTATTTTAGTTTTATATTTTGTTATTGTACATAATAATACCTTTTAGACTAAGAAAATAACTTTTAAGTATTTGAAATATACTTTTCGGGCATTTGTAATTTAAGAGAACGTTTGCAATGCAGGTCAACAGAAGTCGAAGGCATTCTTTAAATGCGAACACAGCAGGCAAAGAGACATATTCGAAGTTTAGTTTGCATGCATATACTTGACGATATCATTAATTGCATTTGAAACTTATAAATTGGGTCAAAAGCCCTATTGCTGTTTGCTCAATACTTCTAGAAATTTTAAGATCTGTAGATCTTTTGTAAACCGCAAATGCCCAAAAACAAGTTTATCAGACGCTATGATTCAAGTGTTAATGGCAAATAATATGAATGGCAACATTCTGTACGGAACATAGAGAGATCAGATGTTTCATTATTGATAAAGACAAATTCGTCGATTGACAATCAAGCCAATCAGGTAGAAAGCGAACCAGGTTCAATATCAGGTTTGCAGTCTAGTTGTTCTTTATACAGGTTGCCACTTACATTGAACTGTTTTGGTAAATACTTGTAGTGATGCTACAGCAGAACCAACTAAGCTGATTCATGGTAGGGTTTTCTCATTGATTGTATTTCAAGGGTAGTGTTTATTGATTGAGAGTCTGAATATGATCGTTTCTTTGCTACTTGTCTTCACAATTCGGTATGCTATCGATTTCAATAGCCAATAATTTTTATTATATGCGTAACTGTAGAGTGATGGTTAACTAATGTGGTAGTAGTGATGTGGTGCAGAAAGCTGCATGTTCCTGTTGTGCCAAACAAATTCTCAGAAGGATAATATACGGTAACACACAGCTAACATCAACAAACATTTGTTGCAAAGTGTCGAGATGATTTCTTGGGCAACACAACACCCAGCTGGCCAATCGAGAATCTGTGGGACATAATATTTCATCGAATGAATACTTCCCAACTCCCCTGCAGTGGCAATAATTTGAGAACGTCGGTGTCTCTAGTGTATTTAGTCCTTCAAGAGCACACTTTTTGAATCAGTGCAGTACTTAGTTAAGGATTTATTACTTAACTAAATGAAGAATACTTTAAGAATGATGGATGCACTTTTTACTAATCACTCAGTTAAGGCGATGATTAGCTATTATGGTTTTAAATTAAAGTGGTTTTTTTTTTTTTTTCTTCAGAGTACACTTCTTCTATTTAAAGTATTTTTTCATAGTGCTCTCTTTTGTTTAAGACGCAGTATAAAAGATTTTTAACTAACTACAATTTGAATTTATTCCCATTTGAAGGTATTCGAAAAATTATATAAAATATAAGTTACAGCTTTCAGTTTAAAATTCTTAAAGCAAAATGGTAGACCTGTTATTTGTAGTTGTATCCGAAAGTTAGCAAGTTATTTTAGCTGATATATGTTCTTATGGTTTCAGCACACACGTATCGGTCAGAAACTGTGCTGGTTTTGGCAGGCGCCTTTCAATAAAAGTAGGAATTTTATCGCTAGTAGTCTATGTTCAGTGTTTGGCAGACGTTTTAAGAGTTCAACTTCTTGCATTCATAATAAATATAGCCCACCAGCGGCCGAGCGGTAAAGTCGCTGAACACTGGTAGTTCGGTCCGAGGTTCGAATCCCGCGAACGGGCTGGCTGTATGGTTGTTTTCGTGGTTTTCCCCATGTGTAACGGGTATACGAGCCAGTTTCTCTTAGAAAGTCCTCTACGAAGGCATCCCTCCCTTTAGGCAGATAGCCCTCGAGGCTTTGCCGTAATTAAATAGCCTAACCTAACCATAATAAATATGAGCATGTTCTTTAAATTTCAGCGCACAATCTCTCAATGCCAAAAAGAGAACGGATGTATAACATACCATTGTCACTTTTTACCTAAGTATTTTAACACAATAATTGCGAAAATAAGTATGTTAATTTGCTCTATATTTTAAGAGATCCTTATTTAAACTTATTACACTCAAGTCCTTCATGAAAAAGGAAAACGCTTGTTTTTTAATTCTCTGTACTTTTAATTATTTTTAATTTAATTAATGTTTCTGTGGAATAGAAATACATGCCACAAAACTACATTTATGCACAAAAATAAATATGTAAAAATTTATTTTAGAAATACGACACATGACTCTAATTACTTAAATATATACTAACGTATTAATAGGAAATGATTTCTAAGTAAAAGGAAGTCATAAAAATCTAAACCATTATAATGATTTTAAACGAAAGTAGCATAAATGAGGGTATGTCGTATAACATCAAATTTGGATTTTATTTATAACATAAAGTTTATGTACATGAAGTTCAGACACATAGCATAACAATGTTTAAAATATATGCTTGAAGAATTCGATAACAGCATTGCATAGTCATATCGCTTAAATGGGATGCCACTGTTGTTTCTAAACTCCTTATACAACAGAGGGTATGTACACATTTCAGATCGTTTAATTAAGGTTTATAAAAAGTACTTTTTAAAATGTTTGATACGACAGCCTTTTTCTCGACAATAAGTTTGCAACATGATCTCTATGACAGTAGGACTTTCTCTTCTTTAACAGTCGTGGTGAGGGAAAGTAGTCCATCAGTCATGGTGAACATTTAGAAAGAGGCTATTCAAAAAGACTAAAGGCACAATAGTCCACAGGAATACGTTAAAAAGGTATTATGTATGCAATACCTGCATCAGTTTCCTTTTTTCAAGGAATGCAGAGGTATTTTTTTAAATGTGTTCTTTTTTTCTCTTTGTTTCACTGATTTACTCTTTGAAAGACATTGGGATAAAGAAAGGACATAAAACTTTCTTTTGATAGTAGAGTTAATTTAAACATTTTTTTCTCGCTCTCCTTATTTTTAATTTCCCACTGTAAGAAAATCCTGCGATAGTCAAAAACCCTTAAAAAAAACTTTAGAAAGAGGACGAATTTGACGCATTGACGGAATCAGATTTGTACAATTTGTTTCTCTTCGTTTTCGATAATAAATAGACCATCTTTTGTTGCAGTTATTTTAGAAAACCCATGCTTCATCAAAGGTCACAATGCATTTATATTTATTTCCTGATAAATAGTTTTCATATAGGATGTTACAAATTATTTTGTGTTGAGCCACGTGTCTCGCCAAAAGATAGCGAAGATCATGTTTTTGAGCTATTTCAAGCTGCAAACCTTGGTTTATCATTTTATTTACTGTTACTACAGATGTAATTAAACACTTTGCAATTAATTTCTGCTTCTGCGTATTTTCTTTCGTTACTAACGATTTAACTTTAGAAACATTAAAAACAGTGTATGTACCTATTTAGGGTATTCGTTTGAGTCTCTTTTCTGTGTAGAAGCAATGATGACGGATTTTTCCTTTCCGGTTAATAATGTTGTTTATTATGCACTTAGAGATTTTAACACCATGCATTTCACAATATTTTTTAATCATTGAATATGATTATTTCTAATCGGAAAGCACAGAAATATACACTTCAATTCACAACTTGTTTACATACAACATTTAAAAAAATAATTTAAAAGCAGCAGATTTCGTTTCAAATAATAAGTTGGTGCAGTAAACGTTTTTCCTAAAACATTTTTTTTAAAATTCGTTATCGAAATCATTCTAAAAGTGTGTAAACACCTTCTGTATATCGGCGATAAATTTTAACTATAAAGTATGAAAGAGTTATGTAATATTTGTTAAAATCTTTCTCTTCGATAGTCTAATGTGTATCTTGGAAATATTTTAACGTGATTATGAATCTTATCCTTTTAACCAGAAAAAATGGCATGATGACTGCAGTTGTATACACATTTTTGTTTTCTCTGAGTGTAATGACTGATATCTGCAATGAAGATTGACGTCTCTTTCCTCAGATGATTTCAATGTGCAAAATTTTCATTATATCTTTCTTTTGCAGAGTTTTAAAATATTTCACTGAAATATCGTTGACAGCTGATGATGACTTTCTGTGTATTTTCACCTTGCTAACATTGGTGAATAAGGTGCTCAAAAGAAACTTTCCTTTGACTGATGTTTCGTTTTCTTCCTATAAACATTTTATAAGTAAAAAGCTCTTCTATTCTAAGTAACTAAGCATTATTTGGCTATGATCTACAAGAAGGTAGATCATTTTAAATAAATATTACTTCAGTTTATTATTCAGTATATTTACAAAAGTTTAGTTAACAACTTTTATCTTGTTAAATGCCGAAAAATAACGTCTTTAATAATGTATATATGTATTTTGAGCACATTCTTCGACTTACTGAAATGCAACCATTTCTGGTTACTTACACTGCCTGACAAAAAAAAAAGTAACACAGTGAGACTTTCCTCAGACTGTGTAGGCAACTTTGGATACTCCAGTATCAGCAAGAAAATTTTCCGAAGGTTGGGATCGAAAGTGACTTGCAGTCGAGCTGTTCTTTCTGTTACCTTTAACTACAGCCTGCCGCCATGAAAATGTTGCAAACGTGTCGAGTCCGAGCCTCCTAAAAACTAACTAAAATTTGTAAAGTGTAATAAGTGACACAATATAGATCAATGGATCTTGTTTCAGGTCTTTCATTCATAACCATCGAGTATTGATTTGGTTTGATTTAGTTTATTATAGCCTATAACCATTTTATAATTAAAAAGCTCTTCTAATCTAAGTAACTAAGCATTATTTGGCTATGATCTACAAGAAGATAGAACATTTTAAATAAATATTACTTCAGTTTATTATTCAGTATATTTACAAAAGTTTAGCTAACAACTTTTATCTTGTTAAATGCCGAAAAATAACGTCTTTAATAATGTATATATGTATTTTGAGCACATTCTTCGACTTACTGAAATGCAACCATTTCTGGTTACTTACACTGCCTGACAAAAAAAAAAAAAAAAAAAAAAAGTAACACAGTGAGGCAACAGAAAGATTGTAATGAAAATAGAGGCATAGATAAAGAAACCATTTCTGAATGACTTTAAACTGAAGACTATGATGTTGTACTACAGATTAATATAAAGGGTAATCAATAGGAAGTAGAACTACGTTTTGGGCGATACAAGCAAAAACAACTCTTTCTGCCGCAGATTCAAACAGCGTTCGCAGAATGTCTTGAGGAATGTCTTGAGTATAATGATTGTATTGTTTTTTAACATTGTCCAAAGTTATTCTCTATTTGAGACTGCGGCTAGACAATCAACTGTAACCGAACGTTGTTTTGCCGAAAAGCAGCATTTTGAGTGAAAGGTTGTTGATGTTGATGGCCTTCCAAATCATGATGTTATGTTGAAGAGCAGATGGTGTTGAACAACGGAAGCAAGATTTTTATTTGTCTCCAGATTTCACTTGGTGATTGTGTCCTTTAGAAAGTCCTCCAAGAAGACATCCCTCCGCTTAGGCAGATATCCCTAGTGTCCTTGGCTATAATAAACTAAATCAAACCAAATCAATACTCGATGGTTATGAATGAAAGACCTGAAACAAGATCCATTGATCTATATTGTGTCACTTATTACACTTTACAAATTTTAGTTAGTTTTTAGGAGGCTCGGACTCGACACGTTTGCAACATTTTCATGGCGGCAGGCTGTAGTTAAAGGTAACAGAAAGAACAGCTCGACTGCAAGTCACTTTCGATCCCAACCTTCGGAAAATTTTCTTGCTGATACTGGAGTATCCAAAGTTGCCTACACAGTCTGAGGAAAGTCGAAAATAGTGAGCTGTAGGGCTGCCACCACTTATTTCAAGATGCATCATGCTATGTATGCACTGTGACTTTCGTCTAGATGCACGAGTACCCTTATAAGCATTTACATTTCCTTCTTCAAATCATTATCTCCAAGGCCTGTACACATTTGATGAATATTGATGTATTTCATGTGCCACACGTTAGTAGAATATCTAGCAATACGTAGCCTAAAATGAAACATCTTGTTACATGAGGAGATTTCTTTACTACCTTAAAATTTCTTTACCCACAGTTACCTTAATCAAGAAATTTCTTTACAATTAAACATTAAATTACTTCAATTTATTGTTTAATTGGGAATGAGAAAAGTCCAGAATAAGTTTCCAAAGTCTGAAGAAAACGAAAAAAGTATACTTATCTGACTTTTTTCTCCTTTAATGGCGCTCATTAACCAGGTCATCAAATTGAAATTTTATTATTAGACAGTGTAGACAGGTGTTTCTTGCAATTTTCATAATGCTAAGGCAAAATCTTCGATGTGATCCATTTTCCTTGTCAAATAGTGTATTTTTTACTTTCGTTCGGACGCATATTACTATCATTACTTAATGATTTTAGTGAAAACAATAAATTTTCTGAACAGTTCATTTATTGGCTAAAATCAGATTGGACAAAGAAATTATTAAATATAGAAAATTTTTTGGCAGTTTCCGCTATGAATATTGAAATATTAAAAATCAGGTATTTAAGTGTAATTATAGATAATAAATTCATACTTCTGCAGAAACAGTTCTTAAATATCATAAAAGATGACAAAAGCCGGCTGATTGCGTAAAAAATTCAAAATCGATAACCAAAAGGTTTTTCAACATATAGATAGGCAAGATGCGTTCAGTGGCTCTTCAGTCATTAATATTCAATGCATTAATTATAGCTTCAGTTCAGGTACTAACATAGAATGACTTAGCATTAACTGAGTTATGTAATGGAATGGTTGCTGTCGTTTTTCTCTTTACATACCTATAACCGTTTATGAGTTTCTAAAATTTGATGTTTCTTGTATCATCATAGCTAAAACCATATTATAGACAATTTACAATAGCTCTAAACTTTTCATTAAAGACCCAATTTTAGTGTTTTTTTATTTTATTCTGCGTAATGTTATTCTTATTGTTTTCTTTTAATAAAAAGCTTTACAATTTCTCATTTTTCGCTTCATAAATAGCTTTAAAATTTCTAATTTTTCGATTCATAAATATCATTAAGATTCCAATTTTACTGGTTTTATTCATTTTTTTAAAAAAAAGAGATTTGGCTGATGTGGGTGGCAGAAAAATAAGTTTTGCATTGTTAAATTTCAGAAAAAGATCTTGCAGACAATTAATATCATAGAAATGTAAGCTTGGGCAAAACAGAAAAAATTAATTTCCACAAAGTTTCAAGACATTAACGAAACACATATTAGCTAAGTAAAAAAGTAGTTTCAATTCTTGCAATTGTTTGGCAATGAAAATCTCACAGCTGGAAATCAATTTTATAATACTGTGATTTGATATCGCAATTCTTACATTACTGAAGTAAACATATTATTAAAACTGTAAATGTCCTTGAAAAATTTTGAATGAGTATATATCATTTACTCAGTGTTTACAAAATTTACTCAGTGTTAAATAAAAACTGGATAACAAAGAAAATTAATGAGATGAACGGAAAGCGAACAAAAGCTCATTTTAATTTTTCGTAAAATTTCTCTTCACGATTTAAACAGTTATATGTATTGCGTTTGACTCCTTATTTTAAATATGTCAAAGTAAAAGGATGTTCATTAAATAAAATAAAAATTCTTCCATTTAATAGAATATTCTCTCTTATGCATTGAATTTGACAAGTCTTATATTCAGGTAATATATTTTTCATAATATGATAACATGAATTTAAATGTTAATAATATTTACAGAGCAGTAAGAAAAATCTAGGATTCTATTTAAAGTACTTATAAATTGAAAGAAAAATGCAATAATTATCCTTTCAATTCATCAAATATATCTGAATTAAGTTTTTGTAAAAAGCAAATTCAAGCTTTTCCCTCATTTTCTTAAGTTTGAAGATTTAGTTCAAAATATAATGAAGGTAGAAAACATTTTATTCTAAGTACCCAAAGCAAATTACTTCAAACATACGATCTTATTTTACATATTCTGTACTGTAAATAACTCTGCAACAAATGGTTGCAGAATTATTTGCAGCATAGTATATGTAAAATAAGATGGTACATTCGGTACGATCTTATTTAACATAAATATTAAGATTTACAAAGATTAAATAGATAATAGATTTACTCTGCAACAACAGTAATAGATAATTTATTATTTTTAGACTTAAACATCATTTTTATTTTTAAATATATTTTATGTTTAAATATAGCAAAAATTTTATGTTTATTTTGTACATGTTTATGATAATAACTGGCATATTTTACTATATTTAATACTACATGCTCTAATTGTTTTCTGAATATGTTTGTAACTTTTATATTCTTACGAATCAAAATGTTTGAAAACAACACATGAAAAAAAAAAAAAAAAAAAAAAAAAAAAAAAAAAAAAAAACGCGAAACAAAAACAAGCAAACGAAAATTATTGCATATTTTCAGGCAGATGGCAGTAGATCGCTACAAAATTATTAAACATGCGTTTCTAGCTAGGACACGGAAAGTTGAGTGTTCGGCAAAGGCTATGTGATGGAAAAACAACTGTCAAAGAAAAAGAAAACGATAACGCGATCTACCGCATGAAACCTCGAAACAACTGAACTAACTCAAAAAGGGAGAAAATGGTAAACAAGTGAGAAAAACATTTGGAAGCATCTGAATATCTCGAGCAATTTTTCTTTAGTTTAAATATAATATCATTTTTAAGATTGCGTTTGTTTACAGAGCTTTGCCAAGAGATGTAAGTCTAGCAGTTATTTTCAAAGTGTTTTGATAAGAAAATGGCTTTTGAATTTCGAAAAAATTCTCAATATGATAATGCAAACAGCATAATTATAGTACTTCTGTAAATATGCACAAGCAACGGTGTGAAAACTCGTATAAATAAAATATTTCTTACCTTTGTATAAACTCGTGTTGTCGTTGCACGATATTATCCAATCTTCTTTCACAAATACCAAGTGAAAATAAACACTACCATTTTACACCGTGGCTCTTACTCCGGGAACAGAAAAGAAAAAAAGAAAATAAGACGTTTCCGGAAGAAACCGAAGTTGCTAAACGCGGAAGCTTGGGAAAAAGTGCATTGGACACTTTTTTTCCCTTTTTCTTTCTTTTTTTAAAAAAAAAAAAAGAAAGAAGAGTAAGAGAAAGAGGGGAAAAATAGATATTAAAATCTCGATGAGGTCGCAGCCTTTTTACTCCGGTTGGAACTAAGATTCGACGATCTTCACCTCAAAGTAAGAAACCGGTCCAGTCTGGCCTGGCCTGAGCAGAGCAGAGCAGTATCTACCTTTCGGGCAAAAAGTGAACTTTGGAGAGAAAAAAAATGAAGACAAGAATGTATACTTTAATTTAATATTTATTTATTTATTTTTTTTGCAAACTAATTCTTCCGTGACCTTTGCTTTTAAAAGAGCAAAACGTCTAGTTTCAGTTTCAATACTATGAGAATCTGAGAGCTTTTATTGTTGTAGAGGTAATTAGAACATGCGATTTATTGCCCTCATTATGTGAGTGCTATAACAAAAACGTGCCTTATTTTTTGCGATTTGTTTGAAACTCACCAAAGTCATAATCTAGAGTTAATTAAATAGTAATTATATCCTTGGTAATTCTAATATAATGGTAAAGTTCAGAGGCATGACATGTCAAGCCAACCCATTTAGAGATAAATATTTTGAGTTTACTGAAAATAGGTCTTTAGCGAACAACTTAAAAACTAAAGTTTGGTTGCAAACATCCTTTGAAAACTATGGTATTTTATTTGAAATTTACGGGTATCTTATGTTGAATTTCTGCAAAGCAACTTTACATTACAAGGGTAGTCCTTAATTACAATTTTATGTTTCTTATTTAGTCTTCCTATCTGACTATGAGCGGTAGGAAAATTTAAAAAACAAATAAAGAGGGGATTTTTATTTACGTTAAACTAGAGATTTATGTAAATAATCATGCGATTAATAGTTTTTTTTATAAAAGTAAGATTAAGTTATATGAAGATTTAATCACGACTAATAATTTGAAAATAATTTATATATTTCAATAAAAAATACTTTCGTTAAGTAACACTATAAGTTAGAAATAATTTTCATGAATCTGCCAGTACTTAGGAGACTGTTAGTTGTATTTATTTTTACGAATGGTACAAATATACTTAAAAAACAGATTAATTATATTAATAGATTAGTATGTAAGGCCACCAGTGGCCGAGCGGTAAAGTCGTTAAACAATGGTAGTTTGGTTCGAGCCTCACTAACGGGCTGGCTGCAGCGGCGCTTTTGTGGCTTTCCCATGTGTAACGTGTATACGAGCCAGTTTCTGTTAGAAAGTCTCCTCCCTTTAAAAGGAAATAGCCCTTGAGTGCTTTGATATGATCAAATTAAGCCAAACTCATCTAAATAGTGTGTAAAAGCGTAAATTAATGAAGAATTTCCCTTTTTCCTTGTTTGATACTGCTGTGTTAAATCTGCTTTATTTTATAAATAAAATAGGTTTTTTTTTCTTTTTAACAACAACAAAAAAAAATTCTTCTGTTGCGAGCGAATATTTTAAACTCTAATGATGAAATTAACCTCTATAGTAATAATTAAGGAAAGGTATAAATTAAATTTAAGAAACTTCTGTATAATATAAAGCAGTTAAATAATGATACTACTGAAATTATCTTAGCGGATTACAAATATCTCCTAGATCTTTAAAAAAATTGATTTGAATTTACTGGATGAAACTTATCATGATAACATAAATGAATATTTTTATAAAAATAGTTACCTAAATCCAGCAACAGAAGTACATTAAAATGTAGGTTCGATAACGAAATGTAATTCGTGTGTTTTGGAACTCTCCTTCACTGGATAACTTAAGTAATTATAATTTAAAAAATATACCTTAGAACTACTAACTGAGAAATACTTGCTACGATCAAATGAAGTTATATCAAATATATAGTTGCAATTTATAAACTGCAGGTCTGCTTAAAAGTATTCGAATAACCATGCCGGGTGCTAGCAATATTTTACTCAATGTTTCCTACCAAATTACTAGTTAATTATAGTATTACTAAACTTCCAAAGTACTAATCCTATACAATACAGAGAAAGATTTGTGCATTTTCATTTTTAGGAAGTACAGGTTTAAATTTCAAAAGCGATATATGTTCGGTATCTTAAAAGTATACAAAAAATAATGATTTTTAATGTATATATATATAATGCATTGAAAATCAACTGGAAGAAAATATAGAATAAAAATTTATTGTAGATGTCGCCCTTGTATCAAATTTACTCGCCATGGATTTATCAACTTACTGTCTTCCTAAAAATGAGTTCAGCATGTTTGACCTGGAGCATAGATATACCCAGTAGATGCTGCGAGTGTAAATGTAAAATGATATATTTGTATTGTTTATTGCTTAGAAATAATTCTTTTCTGTCCAAAAACTGCCGCATGAGATCTGATAATTCTCGGCTAGAGCGCACTGAAGGATCATCACAGAACTGCTCAGTCGTGTAAAATTTCACGCTCGTTATCGCTAGCTTGGAATTCGTTGGTATAGTGCCTGATATTGGTAAGTTTTGTATCTTAATTACAAAATATGATTTTTTGTAATACTTAAAATAATCGAAAAATGCTCAAATATGTAGATCTTTTTTAGAACTATATATATATTATTATAAGTTATTAAAGATCTATTTATTGCCGATATTAGCACGATTAAAATTTGTGTGTGAGTGCATAAATAAAAAAAACTTGAATATTTCTTTAATAATACATGACTATAAACTTTCAGAAAGTCTAAGAATATAGATATAATGCCGACATAATTTCGTTTTGCTATTAATTGATCGATTATTCACAACTTTGGTATGATTCATGCGAATATATCATGTAATATTCTCGAACGCGAAAAATTCAAATGCTTTAAATTTGTTATTCGTAATAGATAATTTTCTTGTGGTTTCACGGTTATGTATTAAGTTTCGTTTGCAGTTCAAACATTCAAATGAATTATTGTACATAAAAATTTGTTTGTAAATTAAAATATTTGCATCATAAAAATATATAATTTAGCAGAGCACAGAGTGACCCGCTAAGTAGTTTCCCGCCTCCAGCTATACTATGAGGAGATAGATATCATCTTTCTGACGCAATGTGTACAAAAAGAATGATTAGTAAGGCAAAATAAAGCTATAACACTGCTGTATTCGGATAAATAAATCGCCGGACAGTAGAAGGGGCTATGATCTTCTCCATACAACGTAGTACCGGTATTGATTAAGGGTTACTTTTCCGACAGCCACCTGTTATCTTACAGTTTTGATTAATTTGGAAGTTGAAGTGCATTAACAGCAAAATATACAGACTTACTATTTGAAGTAGAATGAATTATGTGTGGCATAAATTTGGAGTTGTAGACTTATTTTCTGAAGATGATGGTTGTCCTGAAAACTAAAGTTAAAGAGTTAAGTGCGATTTAAATTTTACTTAATGAAAAGAAAAGTTCAATTATACTGTGTTTCTATAAATAAAAAAAATTGGTTGATCTTTACATTATGGTAACTTGGCGTTTTTTTGGCGAAAATTTGGCGACCAACTCTCCTACAGCAACCCTCTATTTTTTTCCCCGCCGCCATTTTGTCTTCACGAAGTAAAGACATGTTTCTTTTCTTTTTATCTACTGAACACTTCTTCCAACAATCTAGTAGCCGAATTACACTTATGCTAGAAATTTTATCAAACAAAACTGCTTAATCATGACAAATATTCACTGCAAAATTGGGAAAAAGTGCACAATACCATACTCCTTACGCGTTTTTCAAAATAACACATACACATAAACCATGTACACGGCGACTTATTTTTACTTAAAAAAACATCCCAGAATTGCACAAAAATGGCATTGCGCACACTCTTCACTATATCCATGTACACTGCTTTTTTCTCATATATTAGAAAAATTTCACGAAAATACATGACAGTTTTCTCAATCTTTAAACCCGGTAAAAAGAACATATATATCTATGTGAAATATCTAAAATAAATATCTATGTGATTTTTTTTTCCTTTATATCATTAATAGCACTATTTATGTATGTTTTAATAAATATATAGTAAATAAATTTCGAAATTTAATTAACATATCTGTTTTTTAATATCAGAGCAGTCATTCCATTTCCATTGTAAGGGTATTTCTGGGTGCTGCCCTGCTGTACTCAGTCGTTGTTCCAAATTGCATTTCACGTTTCACTTTGATATTAACCATTTTTAATATTCTGTTGAAAACAAAATACTAATTTCTAAAAAAGCACTGATAATCGGAATTGAGGAACTTAAGTTTCTGAATCTCTAAAATGACAAAATTTAGATTTTTTTTTTAAATAAATTCTAAGTAGCAGATAGGAAATTTGAAATTTGTTGGAAAAGGAAATCTTCCTTAAAATGTTTAATCCATAAAATAATATTGTTACGAAATGTCCAGGTGCGGTAAAAAGCAGTTTCAGGGTTGCTATAAAATGGCAAAGGAACGCAGGGGTTGCCATATTTGGCGCGAAATCGCCCATTTGGCGACAAAATTTGCGATTTACCATGGACGGATGGAGAACCTTCTGGAACGAATTCTTACCGGTTTAGCCTAGAATGTTCTCAAACGCAAGCCTTTACAAATATGAACATTTCCACATATAAAATAAATAAAATATCCAAAACCTTTTACCTCTAAATCATCTATTACATTATACACGTCACCAACGAATTCATACCGCAAGCATTACAAATACTTAATATCAAATATTTAAATTATTTCCATGCACGTTTATTTCAACTTAAACGTATACCAAATTCCTACAAACATAAAATTCACAAAATAACTATCATTTCATTAAAATATAATTAAATTCAAAAACACTACTTAAAATATAAATGAGCACATACATTAAATTAATAAAAATTACCTTACAATCCTAATTACTTTAAACTAAATCATTGCTAATAACAATTTTTCCAATAATACAAAATTCCTTTCCACCTTACATTTAGAACAATGCATAAAAATAATATCCTCAAATAATTAAAAATACTAACTTACCTAATCTTCTTCAGAATCTTGATTACGTGTCCGATAAACTTTTCTTGAGTTACGGCCATGGGATCCAAAAATTCACGAACACTGTTTCACACAACACAGAATAAACCAAATACAAAATTTCTAGATTTGTTCCCGATTTCCCCCCTTTTCCGATTCAAGAACCGTAATTCGTCCATTAATATCACATGACATATCCCATGATCTCTCATTTCCCTCACACAAAATAATGCGTAATCGGAATTGAGTACTGCTCACATTATTACCAAAGTCCCAGGTAGTAACCTTTATCGCCTCCAAAATGTCGCCAAACTACCAGTTACCGTATTGTAAAGATCAACCAAAAAATTGTTAACTTTCAATAGCCTATGAAATAAATTAATATAACTAAATTAAAATATCCTATACGATTACTAATTGCACAAATTTTTTAAGTATTTTTGCAACCGCATAATTTCTATTTATGGTGAGAATTTTTAGTTCCCCTTTTTCATCCAAATTCCTTCGAGTTTCGCTTGGGTGCTTCTGAGGATGGAAAAATTCATAACTTCCATTTCTTTGATTAAAAAATATTTAAGATATTTCATTTTTTATATATTAATTTTTAAATTATCAATCAAAAATATAACACATAGACTATAATACATAGAAGCGGTTATTAAATTCACAATAAAAATATGGTAAAAATGTTTTTTTTTATTATTCCAGAATTCTTTGTTAGCTTATAAACCACCGTTATCAAATGACTGCAAAATTTAATATTTTCCGCGTACTAAGCATATTTATCAAAAATGTTTAGTGCTATCTTAGCTTTTTACTGAATTTATGTTGCTTGTATTTTATATCAAATCTTACAAAATCATTATTGCAGTTATAGTCATCATTCACGTTTTATTTAAAACATAGCAGATTTTCAGATTTCTGACAGTTTATATCTTTTGCTGGGTGAATACTGTGATAAGTACTATTTAAATTACTTTAAATTATTTAAATACTAGAAAATTTTTCCAATGTTGTGTTTTATTGCTATTAGGAACATAAAAAGAGCCACAACGATAAAATTGATTTTCTCCCAACCTACCTAAACATGTGAATTTATAAAAAAATAATTATTATATTTAGATTGTTCAAATTGTCCAATACTGTTTAACTTTAGTTTTTAATCCGATAAAATTGTATCCATAATTTCCGACACCACAGTATAGCTTATACCTTAAAGACGGATTACTCAGAAGCAAGATGTGAAATAAACTACACAAATATATGTGCATAAAGGCTTTAAAATATTTGATGATAGAATTCAGCACTGCACTGCTTCAGAGAATCTATTTTATTCCTTATCGATAAGACTCACAATGGCTCACAGAGCTGAGCAAGCGCATCCAAATTATTTGGAATGCCCAGCCTGCTAGTGATCGAACGGTGAAACCGCCGAGCACTGGTACTTTTAGCCGAATTCAAATCGCAGGCAACGGACTGGTTGCATGAGGGTTCCGGGATTTCTGTTTATGTAACGTAAATACTAGGCATGTTCCTTTAAAAAGACCTGAATAACTGTAACCTTCCGTTTGAGCTGATAGCAGTTGCGAGCTTGGCCACAATCCAAATAATCCTATCTTTTCGGAATTTCTTAGAAATGCTTTTAATTATTTTAAGTTGCTTTTTAGATCGTAATAATGCACATAATGCATAGCATAGCAAAATTTGTAAATTAAAAAAATTATCTATCAAGATGTTTCTGTATCATATATCTTTCTTTTAAAGCAATTCGTAAAATTGAGTGACCGTAATAAAAAATACTTTCATTTTACTATCAGTTTTCATTTTATAACAATCTAACTTGAGACTGACATTGGCGAGTTGCAAAGACCGAAGACAGGTCCGAAGATCCCTAGTCAAATCTGAAAGTCAGTCGTTCAATTGTTGAAAGCAGTTGTTTTGAGAAGGGAGGTACATAGATTCTAATTGATATGTCTAAACAGCAAATAATTCATCATGAAAAAAAAAAAATAAAATCCCAAAACTCTTGCATCACAATTTGCGAAATGGTCATCATCAATAATAGAAATGTACTCCTATTTCCTTTACAATCATTCGGGTGGATTAGGTTATTTGAATACGGCAAAGCATAGAAATGCTAACTGCTTAAGGAGAAGAATGTCTTCGTGGAGGACTTTTTAAGGAGAGCTGATTCATACTCATGTTGCATAATGGGAACATCCATTAAAATTAACCCTGAAGGCCACCGACCACATGGAATCACTCGGGTTTGAATTCCCAGTATTCAGCAACCTTAACTACTCGGTCACTCGTGAGGCGAAAAGTCTCTCAGAATGCTGATTTTAACGAATACATATCTCTAAGAGAATCTTTCGTAAGCAAAGCCACAGAATCAAAAGACTGGCATTGATAGGACTTTTTCAATGACTCGAAATTCTGGAATTTTGACATAGATATCTATAATTTAATCCTATGTTTCCTGATCGTTACGTTATGTTACATTATCAGGGCATTTACCATCTAAATTTCATCTTAAACTGTCCTTTTCTAAAGGTATTGACATTAGATATGTCATGACGTCTTTATTTTTAAAATTAAAATAATACACTACATTACTAACTGCGCATTTTCAAGAAATGTGCATTACTTTTTATTGATGTATATATTTCGCATTAATGTCTTTAACTGTGCACATTTGAATCGTATGATTTATAATACACCCAACAGCTAATAATTTATGAGCATTTGCACTATCCTGAACAAAAGATATTTTTCGAAACCTTGGTATATAATAATAAATTTTCCTTAAATAGATATTTTTCCTTTTAAATATTTATGTACAAAAGCTGAAATATTATCCCAAAGATACTGAGCGAGCACATTTACATAGTTAGAAGTAAAGCAAAGGAATATGAAATATTCTATGAGATTTTATTTTTTTATCGAATTTATAAATTCTTTATCAGTGTATTTTAACATATATCTATTTAGTTATGCAGCATTCAAAATTTCGCTACAAGGGATATGAATTTTGTGCCGGAAACATTTATCTGTGCTCTCTACAGACAGTTTAATAAGTGAATTACTTTGTTCCATCAGAGAAGGTATGTGCTAGTTTCCTTGATATTACAGTTCATATATTACTAGCAACTACATTGCAGAATGAATTTCCTTTAATTAATTTCCTCTTAGAACTACTTTCAAACACCCCGTAAGCTAGTAACTAATTTTACGAGCATTATTACCGTATTTAAGAGAGATAAGAATATTGGCCTGATTAATATTTTTAAAAATATGAAGTTCGTAATATTTTCCTTTCAATTCTTACGCTCAGTTGAAATATTTCAGAGTTATTATCAATTTTTTTAAATCAAAAATTACTTGCCACATTTCTGTTTCACTGTACAGTTCTATTTATTCTATTTATTGTACAGTTCTATTTATTAATTTCAAAAATATTATTGTACGTATTTCTTTATTGAAACATTAACTAGAGTTTCATGAGGTATATAAATAGTTAATAACAATTTTGATTATAAAGTATTGTAAAACCTTCCAGATAATAAAATTATGTATCATGGATGGATACAACCTGCATAAAATTTAGATACAGAATATAATTTTATAATCAGTGCAAGCATTATGAATTATGCATGATTTATGTAAGATTCATTATACACGCTGATTCATATATTTATAATGCAAGATAAATTATGCAGTTTAATTTATGCATATAAATATGCGATCAATCACAGTCTATCATATAACTTGTTATAATAAGTACAAGCTATTCTTTTTCAATCCAAAACTTCGTTCTCAATATTAATTAAATCCTATTAAGTTATCACAACAGAAGATTGCGATCTCCTAACTAAGGATGAATTCAGTTAGAATTGGTGTCCAGATCTTTGATTTAGATCAATTTATATCACAAGACTTCTAGTGAATATCTAAAAATAGTAATTATTAACTGTGACACGTTGATTTACTGGTTTTCGTTAAGGAATACTTGGCTATTGTATTGAAGATATGTCAGTATTGTAAATGTCAGGATCAGACTTATTTCTATTTAAGATTTAAATGTTTATTGTACTTTACGTTAACTGACATTTGACCTACTTTTATCCAAAATAAATAGTTCAAGTGCTATAATAAATTCAAGAGAAAATAACTTCTCATAATATAAAGCCAGTTTAATTCTGTGCAATATAAAGCGACCCGATCTTTACAATTTTTATATCTAATTTTATAATATACTTGTATAAATAACCGTTTCATTCTTAAAGTGTGTTTTTTAAGGGCTAAAATATTCAGGATAACTGCAAATCTTTATAATTTTTTTAATTAGTTTTCATTTAAATTATCTTAAAATAAAATTGCGAATTTTTATGATTGAATTATTCTATTTTATAAGAATTCTCAAGACATATATATAAACTTTATTTGAAGGACTGCTAGGTCGATGTCCTCAAATTACCCTTAGTAACCATATCAGGCCACTGAAAGTTGGTAGTTTGATTCGGTTTGAATCTGACTGTTTGGATAAGGGTTGCGTGGGTTCACCAATGTGTAACACTAGCTAGTATCCCTTAGAAAACGTCTCCTCGTGAGACACATAATTGTTGCATGCTTTGTTATTATCAATGGAGTATCCAAACGTAAGCTCCATTTGTTTATTTGAATAAGATAAAACATACGAGGGCTATTCTTAAGAATGACTTCACAGATTATTTTGCGTTACAGATGAGGAAGAACGGCCTTCAGCGGGCGAGCGGTAAAATTTGCTAATCACTGGTAGTTCGGTCCAGGGTTCGAATGCTGACGAACGAGCTGGCTGCATGGACGTTTTCGTGGCTTTCCCCGTGTGCATATTTTATATAACATTTGAGACAAAAAGGGGGTTATCCTGTAGCTTAAAACGTTGACGTGATAGACAAAAAATGAGCTTATGTTTGGATTCAGAGGCCAAAAGGTAATAAGTGCCATCTAAGAAAAAAAATTGCTGTTCCTAAGTGTAATATAGTCTCTTTTAGTTCTTTCGCTAACTAAAAATAAATGTTCTTTAAAGTTGCAAGGAATTGTTTTCATTTTCGTTAACTCATCACGAATCGGTATTTTATGTATTTAAGTTTTCTCCTTTTTGGATGTAGATATCGATGAAGTTATTTACCTGAAGGAAGAGAGAAAATATTTATTTTCCGCTATTATGTTGTAAAATCGATTAAATTAATCATTAATATACACTGACGAGCCAAAACATTATGACCATCCCAACATTTTACAATGAACTCGTCTGGATGACGTGGAGGGCACGTTATTAAGCAAGAATGGTATTTTCCTGCTGCTGGAGAAGGTAAGGAATCATCGACCCATCTTCGAACTTCACTTCGTCGAGAATCTCCTAATGTCAAGTGCCCACGGGGCTTTGTTTCAAGAAGCGGACATGTCGCGCTCTGCGTGATACTCGGCCGTACTGGTGCGGATGCGGTAAAGAATCATTCTTGCACTTACTTTTGCGAGTGATGGAAAAGGCTGCTGATCTAAGCGAATTTGATAGAGGGCAGATTGTAATAGCCCGAAAACTCGGAACGAGTATTTCCGAAATTGCACGAGAGGTAGGTTATTCACGATCTGCCATTGTTAGTATTTATGCTAAGTGGATAAATGACAGTGAAACCAGCAGTAGACGCCAAGGTGTTGGACGTCCACGAGTCATCAAAGAAAAAGGACGTCGGAGACTATCCCGCTTGGTATAGCTAAATCGGCACCATATAGTGGCTCAGCTGACAGCTCAATACAATGTTGGACGTCCAAGCGTCATCGAACGACAAAAGTGTCGGAAATTGTCCTGCTTATACAGTAATATCGGCGCCAGACAGTGGCTTAGCCGACAGTCCAATGAAATGCAGGTTCAAGTGCTAGTGTTTCGGAACACACAGCTCAGTGGACAGTGTTGGCTATGGGACTGCGCAGGAGACGTCCCATTCATGTGCCTCTGTTGACCAAATATCATTGTCAACTACACCTACAGTGAGCCCGAGAACATCGAGACTGGACTATGGATAAGTGGAACACAGTTACCTGATCAGATGAATCGCGATTTTTCATTCATCACGTCAATGGTCGTGCCAGGGTATGCCGTTTTCCAGGCGAACAGTTGCTCCCTCTGTACAACAGGTCATACCCAGGCTGAAGGTGGCGGTGTTGTGCTTTGGAGAACGTTCTGATGGGCGGCTCTGGTACTCTTAGTTACGGTAGACTAGACCATGAAAGCTGCAGACTATCTGAACATAACAGCGGATCAGTTGCAGCCTTACATAGCGTCTGTATTCCCAAATGGAAATGGAATCTTCTAGCAGGACAACGCTCCATATCACATGGCTCGAAAGGTACTTTTTCGTTTTGCCGGCGCAGTGCGATAAAGTCGTCAGTAATGATGCAACTGATGCCAAACGGAATATCCTCGCTGGTAACCTTTTATGCCTTATTTTCAAAACAAGTCGCAGCCATTTCTTATCAGATTGATTGTTTCTTTCAATACTAGCATATACAATTACATAGAAATTTTACCAGATAGTTCAATTTTATGCCCTAAGGCCATTCGCGGTAATTAAGTCAATTAGGATGCAATCATACCGCTCAGTAAGTTAGTCGTACGAATTGAAACTTGTATTCCAAATCAGGATTTAACTTGAAATTAATGTAGATAATTACTGAGAGAATTAGACTTTTGTAGCGTAGTTTATGTGAGATGAGATCACTGGGGGTCACGTAATATGAACCGAAGAATCAGGATGCTGAACCATGAGAGCATCGTAAATTCTTAAAAAATTGTCTTTTTACAAATTTAGTGTCTTTATTTATTGGCTTTTTACAAAATTTTAAACGATTCTAAAATGTTTATGCCTTCAAAATAAAAAATTCTTAGAACTAACATTTGTTATGTGTATACTGTATGTTGTCGCCTATAAAGTCTGCTTGGCGAGATTTGCGCAGGCGAAACGGAAAAGTACCGCTCGAACTGTACTAAAAAGGTTCGAGGAGCATAAGGATGATTTCCGATTAAAGGCACTATAGCAATGTGAAAGTGAAGAAATATTATTTAATTGATCTAATAAACCATGGAATAAAGTTATAATCTCTAAAGATGCCATTTTACAAAAATTAAAAATAATCCATCAATGGTTAACCCAAGATTACATTAGAGGCTGAAAAATATTTAGATTCGTGTAAGATTCTCAATCAATAATGCTCTTAATAAAGATGAATTCTAATTGTCAAGTAGCTACAGGTAAATCATCATTAAAATTTATACTCTCGCCTACCAAATAACAAAAACACACAGGCACACACACACAGGCAAAATAAATAGAAATTCGTAAAACATGTAGTTTTGACAAAATTTACTATATGTCGACAAATATGCATTTAACTTCTGTTATTCGAATGAAACATTTAGGCAGGAAAACCCCACCATTGAACTGAAATCTAAAATTTCACATTTCGTTTGTAAAACATAGCGATAGAACTATCTACATTGAGAGATTTTTTTTAGAAAGCTCTCCACGAAAGGACGCCTCCCTCTACGCAAATAGTCCTCATGTTTTTTGGCATAATCAAATAAACTAAACGATTCAACCTCAAAATTTCGCGTATAATTTTAAAATAAGTTTGGCAACTATATTGAAAAACATTTGAAGTCAAGTCAAAATGAAAATAACATAAATCAGTAAACACTATTTTAAAGTTATTTAAATTTCTGAAGCTAAAGTAAATAAAATTTTGATTTAATGATTGTCAAAGAACTTTTGCAAAATTATCTACATAAATACAAAATTATCTATAAATTAAGATTTTTATCAGTTCAATTTAGAAAGTAGTTAAAGCAAGTTTTCCTTAAAGATCCTCCACAAAGATATCCTTCTGCTTAAGGTTTTACTATAACTAAATAATTCAAATCAAATCAGTTAGTTAATCTTGTTCTTTTGTGTTTAAAACACATTCTGAGAAAAAAATTACATCTTGAGAACAGTTTTAATAGGTTTCATATGCTTTAATATGTTTTCTTTAATACATTAGCATTTGTTTTATATGTTTCGGGCCATACCAGTGTTAAATTGCATACGGTCGTTAAATCAATGACATCTTTAAATTGGAATCTGAATGCTTATAAACGAATATGTAATAGTTATTGAATAATATGTATCTGAAAGATTAAATAAACAACAGATTCAGACCTTAACCAAAACAGATTTGCAGCTGTAAATAATATTAAAGCCGATTAGCGTTTTAATCTCTATAAAAAAATTTTGAATTTTTGCTCTTTCGCGTTCAAATATATTAGATGCGTGGAAAAAAAAGTGTTTTGCAACTGCAGCAATAAATTTTCTTTCCTGTATACAACCTATATGGTCAAAGGAGCGAATAATATTTTAAAAATCACATTTTTAATTCTTCTGCTTTCAAAACGTTTTTATTTCCCGCGGATTGTTATCAAATCCGGGATGCTTGTTCGTTCCGCTTCGGCGCTGAGATGAGGTGTATCTCAGGCTGTGCAGATCTGCTTTTATTCATTGCCTTCTCTTTAAGACGGGTCTTATTGTGCGTGTTTACTGCAGATAGAAAAATTGTGTAAAGACAGAATGGCAACTATCTAGGTCACAACGGATTCAATTTAATTTGGAATTTAAAATAAGACCTTTTTCTCTCCCCTTCATTTTCAGATTGTAAAAAACCGGACTTTCGGAAGAATAGTTCTTGGTTAGAATACCGGCACAACTTCCTTAAATAAATTATAACTTATTTGGTAAAAAATTATTTTATATTAATCGCTTATATTTCTTCAGCTAATAATTCATAATAACGTTTTTGTTTTTTTAACAAAGAAATAGGCCAAAAATCTGGTATAAAAAATAAATGTGTCTTTAATAAAACGCAAGAATTAAGGTTGTTCATTGGTTCTGTGGATATTTATATTCATATTTTTTATTACCATGGATTTATTTTTTCAGAAGTTAAAACAGTCATGAAAATTTGCAATGGCAATTTCTAACAGACATACATTTTACGTAATAAATATATTTTTTTAAATGCATTTGCCGTTCGGTTTAAAAATTTATAACTAACTAAAATTTACAAAACTATATCTTACCGTTTCTTTAATTTTGGGTAAAATCGATCTGACCAGGAAAAAAATCCTCAAGACTAAAAATTTTTAAATGAATTTCATGTTATGCTTCAATTTTCATTCTAAACATATATTTTTCCGAACTTTACTCATGTTTTTTCATTATGAGCTACTTTCAGTTACAAAATTAATACTTTTCTGTTACAAACGCCTAAATTAAGATTACTGAAATAGAAAGTCTGCTTTAAAATTGTTAGATCTCCAGAATTGAAATTATTCACATAAATAAAAACAGAAGGTTATTTACACCTGATTATTTCAAGAATAACACGTTGAGCGCCACGCGTATTTTTTAGGCAATCCCGTTCAGGCCACGCGCGCTGCTTAAAAGCGCTGGTATTGTAGGGCCAGTGATTCTTATCACAGTAGAAAATAGTTTACGCTTGGAATGTGATTCCTACAGGCATTTATTCCACACGTTACGTTTTTATGTTTACCGTGTTTCAATGAAATCCATTAGTCCTGTAATGAATCAAAATTAGGTAAATTGTAAATTAATTTTCTGTAATTCCATAAAACAGTGTAAATTTTATAGTTATATATCATGTTACACGCTGTCAGCCAGCGGCGGTCGACGTGGCCTAAACGGAAAGTCTAGTGTCAGCCACAGCGCTCAACGTGTTAAAGCTTGTTACTGACTGAAGTGGGAAACGACAGCTAAACATTGGCTGTTCTTCGGCGTTTTGGGGCCCACCAGCGGCCGAGCAGTAAAATCGCTGAACGCTGGTAGTTCTCACTTGTCTTCAACTGCAGGCGAACGGGCTGGTTGCATGGGCGCTTCCATAGTTTTCTCCATATGTAACTGGTATACAAGACAGCTTCTCCTTAAAAAATCCTCCGCGAAGACATCCATCCCTTTAAATAGCTAGCCCTAGTGTGATTTGCTATAATCAGACAAACTTTGAAAACGAAACCATTCTGTTTTCGTCTTCTGAGGAGCGGGTGGCTGCATCACTACAAGCGATCTTGTAGATTTTGTCGTGTCTAACGCCCAACTAACTGCTGAGTAGTTAAGACAGCTGAATGCCGCGACAAGGGCTAGATTCCAGGCTAGCTTCACTTTGGTCTTTCTCATACGTTACGTGAATACGAGCCAGTTTCCCTTAGAAGGTATACCTAACTTTTATGAAGATTGTGCTCAGAAGATGTATGCAACAGTAGTATGCAGCTATATGTGTAAATTACATGTGTAAGTATATAGCTATATGTAATTGCATTGGAGTAATTGACCGGCAAGGCGGTGTATATATATATATATATATATATATATATATATAGATTAGAATATTGTTTATGATGTTTGTAAGAATGTATATACGTATACGATACGTGCATTTTAAAATATGTCCAAGAAAATAAAGCAATACATTAAAAGTACATAAATCTAGGTATAAAATTCCAGGGGCATTTTAATAATAAAATCAAGAAAATAATTCTTTCTCACTGTAGTTTGGGAAATTTGGACGTTTTTATCGAAAGCCCTGGGCGGTTAGAGGGTTAAACGCATATATTTATCTATTGAATGTCTAGAAACCATTCAAGGCCACAGGAAAGAAGTGTATGATTATTCTTCAGTTATCTTACATTCTTGCTAATACGGCAAATATCATTGATAAAAAAAGCGTTTGGCTAATCCTTTTTCTTTTCTTAGTTTTTTTTTCAACCTTCTAAACTTTCTGGTACTTATTCGTTATATGAATCATATATTTCTAGCTATAAGTTTTAGAGATTTTTAATCTTCAGTGATATTTTGATATTCCTTATATACTGTTTGCAACGAATTTTCTTTTCAACAGCCCATAACATAATTTAGTTGTATAAATAATGTTATTTAACATAACATTATTTAGTTTAGCCTATAACATTATTAACTTTAATTATTAGCATTAAAGTTTCTGTACTTCTGTTTTCAACTCTTTTTAAAAAAACACTCACTTGTTCAGCGACAAATGGCGTTGACAATACCTTGCTGGGGTAAATAACTTTTGCAGCATGTTTTTTCCGTTCTGTGTAAGTACGTGTAGGAGTAAAAATGCAAGTTTTACGAGCGTTATTTTTTGTGTACTTTTTCTTTTGTACAGGATGGTATTCATTTAAAGTAAATGTCGCCAAAAACGTTATGGGCAAGAATATGTGAACCAGCATAGCCGATAATTTCCAAAATGTTTATATTTGAAATAAAATGCTCTTTGCTAATTTTTTCCAATTTAATTACATACAGCAAAAAGAAAACTTATGCATACGATTATATGCATCTGTTTTGGAGGACTACTCTAGATATACAGAGGCCAGTTGTCTCCAGCTTTGTCTTTGTTGATTAGCTTTAAGGTATGTGGAATAAAATAATAAAAAAAGATAAAAATTCGAAGGATACGGAAACTTAAGCTAGAAGATCAATGATAATGACTTTTAAAACGTAAATTAAGAAAAAACGTTTTCCCCCGTTGCGAACTGCGGAAAGTAAACTCTTTTCTCAGACTGCTGAGTTCTTTATTATTTTCAGATAATTTCTGCTGCTGTGTTCTGAAAATAATGTACATTAAAGGTCGTAACAAATAATAACAAAGTAAAACACGTTCCGATAAGTTCATCATTGACCATCATTTGCTGCTTTTAGAATACTATCTAACAAACTTAAAATATTCTTGAACTGTAGTAAATTGTAAATACGTTTTTTTTTATTAAAACGTCGCTCAGACTGAGTTTATTATTTCTCCTAAAAGTACATCTAGTGTTCTTATAAAGCAAAATGAATATAAGAAAGGCCAGCACAAACACTGACCATCGGTTTCACTTGATTCCCTGAAGGCGCTGGTTTCATTCCAAGAAAATAAGCAGATGGTTTTCGTATGCTTTGTTACAATTTAAAAATAACAGAAATATTTAGACATGAAATACTTGTTTAGATCTTTCGTAGAAGTTTTTTACTAATTTCGGAGTCGGCAGTTTTTATCAATCACAGTGACTTAATATTTTTCATTTATCTTTGTTATTATAAAATTTCTCTGCTCATAAGTAAATAAAAAGTGGATAACAAAATCGCAATTTATCTGGACTTCTTAACATCATTTTACAACAAGTGTTTTATTATACTATTAGAGAGATGAAAAATACCTATTTTTCTAAAAATCATGAAACATGTCTTGTGCTTAATATTCAACAGCCAGCATGCTAATGGCTGTGATATAATTTTGTAATAACGCATAGATTGAAATTATATGATTAATGTATTTTTATTTTTTATGAAACGGTGTTACTTTTTAAACATACTTTTCACATTTTAAAATATCTTATTCACTTCGTTTTACATTCAAGAAAGAATACAATATTAAAGATTGGAACTTTTAAAATTTATCATCATTTTTACTTTAAGATTTAATTGTAAAGTTTTATCTTCATTAGTTAACAAAAACAAGTATTACTTTATTTATATAGCTCTTCAAGTGTTAGATAGCAATTTTAAGATTTCAGAATGCTAGTGTTAGAAGGCATAATGAAAAATTTCGGAAATACTAATAATAATGCACTACTACCTAGGAAGCTATGACTCAAATGGGCCGCAACTCGCTCAGTGAAATAAAATCTAAATATACCCATGGCTTTCAGAATCAATATAATGAATGCTTCAAACTGGAGCCCAGAAGAAGAAAAAGAGAGCTAGAGAACCAATGTCTCGATGCAACTCTAGCTCTGAAAAAGAATTCAGGTGTCAAATTGCGAAAACGCAACTATGCTCTATCGGATTCAGGTCTGGGATTAAGACCATCTGCTCCATACTGTGATCCGCTCCATACCATCCATTCCATCCGCTCCATACTGTGATCCTCAAGATATTCTCCAGAATTCCGAGCTCGGTGGGGTCGCGCATTGTTGTCCATCAGAAGAAATCCAGAGCCAATAGCAGCGGCATATGTGTGGACCATATGGATCAAGGATCTCGTCTCTATATCTCCCACCGGTCAAAGTTTCGTCATGGAACACATGCAAGTCAGTGTGACCACCGAAAGAGATCCCAGCCCAAACCATTATTCCACCACCTCTGTAACTGTGCCTTTCCACAACGTGGGATTGGTTGTATCTGGTGCGTTGTTTCCTCCAGATCAGCTGACGACCTGAATCACTTTATAATGTGAACCTGGACTCATCTGTGAAGAGCACAGATGCACATTGCTGACTGGTTCAGAAGACGTGTTTTCTTGCCCAACATAAATGGGCACCTGTGTGTCCTCGGGTCAAGGAGACACAAACAACTGGTCGTCTTGCATACAGACTTGTATTGTGAAGCCGTCTGCGCACTATAGTAACTGAGATTCTTGTTACTATTGCCGCTAAATTATCTGCCATGAGCTGAGGCACAATAATGTTACTCCTCCTTCGGGCCGAAAGAGCTGAATAACAGTCTCCAGTAGGTGTTGTAA
This sequence comes from Stegodyphus dumicola, assembly GCF_044657685.1. Taxonomy (NCBI): domain Eukaryota; kingdom Metazoa; phylum Arthropoda; class Arachnida; order Araneae; family Eresidae; genus Stegodyphus; species Stegodyphus dumicola. The sequence goes on along the minus strand of NC_140771.1, from coordinate 98,062,946 downwards.
CTCTAGGTCTGCCTTGAACATGTTTTCTAGACACAGAATCCCCAGATTTAAACTGATACTGTAATCGGTGGACCACATTACGAGAGACATTGAGACGTCTAGCAGCATCAGCTTGTGACATCCCCATTTCCATCCATCCGATACCCCGCCACCTCTACGAATTGGGCAAACGACTTCTTCTGGACATAGATTCCCATGGCTATTGTACACGAAACTGTAATAACAACTGAAACACTCATGAACAAAAACTACAATTTTTGTCTTTTTTCTCCAACTCCTATGTAAGTATTCAGTTCTTTAAAATAAAAGGAGTAGTTATTGTTTTCGCCTATATTTTCTTAAGCTTTGTTACTGTCATGCATATGTACTATGAATTTAAACGTTACTGATACTTTTCTGGTGGTGACCTTTGAAAAACATGCTGTTTCTTAACTTTTGGGGGCAGTGTATTTACAAACATTCATTTTCTTCTCCGGGATTCGAACCTGGGCTCCCCGGCACGGCAGCCAGCGACGCTAACCACTATACAGGTTGGGCGGCGCATAACATGCTAGGTATAGTCATTCTCCAGTTTAGGATAGTCTGCAATATAAAATGGAGTACCTGAGGTAAGCAGCAACCTTGCAGAACGTACCTAGTTTTACAACGAAGATATGATCCTCAAAGGACTTGATCATCAAAATTACTTTTCTGATTTAGAAAATTTACTTTCACTTAGCCAGACGCGGTTCAAAGCTTTCGCCACGTCCAACATAAGGAGCACAATGTGTCTCTCATTATGAATTCGCCCATTCCTGTAGTGTTAACCTCTTCTTTAAAAGCCAGATTTGTTCATCATTCGATCGGAATTTGGCTTCGTGTTACATTTTCCGGGCTTTGGAAGTATGAAACTACACACCGTTTTCCACGGTTGAGGATGGCAGGGGTTAATAATTCCTGTCATTCCTAAGGAATTTTCGTAGCATGTTATTTGTAATCCCACCATAACCTGGCGCTTATATATTATTAGTCATAGGCAAATTGAGCCATTCATAGATTGAGTTGTTCACACGGTTGATAAATACAAAATCAGTTTGCTCAGTATTCAGATAGATTGACTCCCAAACAAAAATTTCGACCTCTTTATCATCAGAATGCAAATGCTTGTTCATGTTGTCTTTCGTTTGAGGGTTTTGCGAAATTCTATATGGAACCATTTTGTAAATCGAGGCTACCAATTTTCCTTTCCCAAATCTCTTTCATGTGTTCCGTAAACCAAAATTTTATTTCTTTACCGATTTTATTAATACACGTTTTAAATTTCAGATTCTCAGATAATTTGATACTGCTTTCTGAGCTGATTTCTATGATACATGAAGTCTCTATTTTGCCCCAGGAGTTTACGGATAGAGAAGCAATATTCGTTAACTGTAATGTCTTCCTTGTGAGCTTGATTATGTTAATTATACTGTAAAACAAAAACCATTTAGTGTTGGCTCTTAGGTATAAGTACGCCTGGCTTGTTTATCACAGTCTTTACCATGACCGGTAAATGATCTGAAAATAGTTGAATTTCGACTTCTAGGGCCGTGGGGAAAATTGTATTGGCTAGAAAAGTGTCCAAAATATCCTTAAATTATCTAAATTACAAAACGATTGTTTTAAATATAGTTGTAGACCACGTTTCTGTTATTTTCGTAGCCTGTGTGAATTTGTTAGCTGAGGATCATACACTACACTTAAAAAAGATAGCATTGTAAGTTAGTAAGTTGACTAAAGCGAATGCACTTTCGTAGCCTTTTGTGTTGTCCTGAGAGATAAGACAAGAGATGAGTGTCGATTTGACGACAATAACTAAATCGCTATGTCTGTAAATTTTCGGAAATACATTGCAGATTATTAGTGCTTTATCACTGGTCTTCAATTCATTTGATCATATGCATATTTTCTTTGATGCTTTCTTGCAAATATGATAGCTTGTTTTATATGGTATGGTAAATAACTGAATAAAGAGTAGTTGCAAAGAAGAGGGAAGAGTAAGCACCAGTCTAGGAATTTTCCATCGTAGATTTTCAGTTTGTTAAGCGGATGACTTTGCAGCTAATTAATAATGAGCAAATGTTAATTGAAACACATCCTGATAAGGGATACCGTGTATAAAACAGCGAAATAAACATAGGCATAGCATCGGTGCCCGCCACCTCATATATTCTTACTTCATCGAACTGGTGTGCTAGGGCTTGCATTAAAAGACTCAAATGTTTTCAGGAATTTTATTCCTCCTGTGCAATCAGACATTCATTTCGTAAATTTTTTTTTTTTTTTGAGGTAGGTATTATTTATTCCGAATTTAGTAAAACAGTCATGTTTTCCATGAAATTTTACGTTTCGTTCGGGTTGACTCAATCTAGTTCGATTTTGCGTCAATACTTATGTTTGGTGCTAAACAGCGTTCCTACCAGCTACTAGCTACTTATTCTTTCATCGGATGTTAAAAATTTGTCTTTCTTTCCCAGTATTTCATTCATCGAGTATAAATTTCGAATTTCAGTAATAAATAAAAGCTTGTATCTTTCGAGAGAGAAAATCATTGATTTCTTATTGAAACCTTTTAAAAAATAAAATTATAATATTAACTGATTTAGTTTATTTTATTCTGGCAAAGCACTCAAGGGCTTATCTGCCTAAGGGGAATTATGCCTTCGTGAATGATACTCTAAGAGAAGCTGGTTCGTATACATTTATTACATGGGAAAACAACGAAAACGCACATACAGCCAGCCTTTTCGCCGGGATTCGAACCCCGGATTGACCTACCACTGTTCAGCGATTTTACTTCTCGGCCGCTGGTGAGCTGTAATTTCGTTATGGTGTATTTTATAAAATTAAGCCAAAAACAACCTCAATTTGGCATAGATTTCCAGGCCAAACGATAAGGGTTTGTTTAAAATTACATCTCAAAGTGCATTTTTGCTTAATTTTAAATTTCACTTTGCCTTTCCTCTACATGTAATATGGCCCACCAGCGGCTGAGCGGTAAAGTCATTGAACACTGTTAGTTCGGTCCGAGGTTCGAATCCCGCGAACGGGCTGGCTGCATGGGCGTTTTCGTGGTTTTCCCCATGCGTAACGTGTATACCAGTCAGTTTCCCTTAGAAAGTCCTCCACGAAGGCAACCCTCTTCCTTAGGCAGATAGCGCTAGTGTGCTTTGCCATAATTAAATACACCAACACCTACATGTAATATGATGTATTTATTTCGTTCTAGCATATTCTAATAGTATGTCAGGTCTCATTAGTGAGGACGTGTACTTCCAAAATCAGTCAAACAATATTTGAAATGACACCAATTACTGAAATGTATTTTTGTAATACTTGAATAGTATTCTAACATTTATTTGTTAATTTAGGATAAATTGACAAATAAATTTTATTTGCTAATTTAATAAATTTGTTAATAATTTATTTCCTAATTTAAAGTGCCAGTATAACCCTTTAAATTAGAATAAATTTCAGAAATTCTAAGAAAAGTTCTGATGTAATAAATTTTAGAGGAATCATATCGTTTGACGAACTGACCATCATGACCATGATAAGAATTCCTCCCCTGCCTGTATTTCTGGCATGTTATTCTTAAAGTTATGGTAAAATATTTATCATTACCTTATCTGATATGAGGAAAGAATAACATTTTTTTTTTTAAATTTATATTTTTGCGAATTGCTAAAAATTCATGTCAGGAAATAATGACATTAATTATCTAAAGGCAGTGAGTCATTAGACTTCTTGCAACATTATCTCACTTCACAGTCAATAGTGGCCGAGAGGATAAAACCGCTGAAAACTGGTAATTCGATTTGTGTCCACATTTGGTGGAAAGTTTGGTTTCTGCGGTCTTCCTCATGTTGGAAGTGAATACAATCATTTTTCTTTTCCTTACGTAGTAGACCTTTGTTGTAGCTCAATAAATCCAATACTCAGCATCAAAATAGCAGATTCGGTATTCAAAAGACGTAAATTACTTCACCTCCTTTGTCTATTTATTCCAAAAAAATTTATTTAAAATAAGTATTTTAGTGCTTAATAACATTGCTAATGTTTTTACTGATATATAAAATGTGTCCGAATTCAGTGTCTGTTTTCAAACATAATGGGGATTTATTAAAATGAATTTAAGACATGATATCATATTTATTTCAAATCGAAATCAAAATTTGTGCATTGTATATTTATCGATCATCGCATGCTGGCCACAGTGTCTCTAGAGAGTTGAAAACGGTCAGTTTCCTGAAACCCATTTTTAGAAGCTGAGACGTTATTCTCTTAATTTCATCACTAACGTACATCTTAATGAAATTCCATGCGATAATAATATTACATTAGAAAAGACAAAGAGAAAAAATGTGTGAGAATTGGATACACTCAGCTGATCAAAGTTTATTAACGTTTAATAATGTTTTTAGCAGAAACCTTGTGTAAAGTGAAGTTTTTGATTAATTTCATATGATTTATTTTAACTTAACTCAAACTTCGCGCAGCAGTGAGACATAATATTACAAAATAAAACCATAAAATAATTTATTAATATCAAACCATAAAAATTTATTTCATAATTTGTATTAAACATTTTTTAATTTAATTTTGTTTAATCATATCTTCTAGCCTCAGGATGTGTATAAAACTTAAAGTTGGATTTATTCTTTACCTTTTAAATCTTCCATTTTCATTCCCATGCAATTTATACTTTCACTCATTCGATTCGTTATGCAATCGGGATAGTTACTAGTAATAATATTAAATTACGATGTTAAATTGGGTGAATGGGAGTTATTCATGGCCATTTTCCTTCAAGATCAGTTTAATAGCCAAAAACATCTCTGCTAAGATAAACATGCACAATTATTACGAAAAAAACAAAAATTTTTAATCAAAGATTTGTGTCTAAACTACTATTCATATGACTACATGGCATTTTAATGAGAGCAGCAATTATCTCGAAAATAGTCGCATTTTTGTATTCTATACATTGACTTAAAGCTCAACCGTGACCAAACGGTAATGTCGCTGAACACTGGCAGTTCGGCCCGGGCTTCGAATCCCGGCGAACAGGTTGTCTGCATGGGCATTTTCGTGGTTTTTCCCCCATGTGTGAAGTGTGTACCAGCCAGTTTCCCTTAGAACGTTCTCCACGAAATCATCCCTCCTCTTACGCAGATAGCCCTCGAGTATTTTACCGTAATTAAATAAACAAAACCGAAGCATTGCCTCATTTAACATTATCGTGAAGGCTCATCACTGAGTTTGATTATTTAGAAGGTGGTTAGCTACTAGGGAAATGTATGGCTTCATACATGTGTAACGTCAATATGAGTAAATTTCGCTTGAAAAGGCCTAAATCATGTATTTCTCAAATGCATTTCTATAATGATTTAACCAACTCTTGGAAAGTCTTAGATGAAGGCATTCTTCCTAAAGAAATCCCCTTTCGTTTGCTCTACTGTTCTGTTATCGGGACCGGATCGAGAAATGTATGGATGTATATGTTTATGTATGGATGTATAATTAATTAACAATTATTAACAATAATTAACAATTTCCGGCGAATGAGCTGAGCACATGGGTGATTAATAAGTTTCCATGTCTAACATGGATACGAATCAATTTCTCTTAGAGAATCCTCCACAGCATCTAGGCTATCTGTTTTCAGCTGATAGTCCTAGTGTGCTTTGCTATAAACATGTAGAACTTCTTAAGGAAATTTAACACATTTAATATTTTAGTGAATTTATATTTTCAAAATAGCATTTAAAATTTTTAATGTCTGTAATTTTGCATTTGATCCCGGTAACGTGTTCATTTCATTGCTAACAAAGAAAAAGTTCGAATTATTTATTACTGCTGCCCTGAAATAACCCATGTTTTTGATTCCAAAATACATTTTTAAACGTTGAAAATTAAACCGTTGTTCTGTCCACGGCTCAGAATCGTATCTTAATTTTTTATATAGTTATATGGTAACTCTTTGATAGTTCTTAAATCAGTTTTCTCTTGGGTTATATTTACATCATATTCAGGACACTATTTCAATGAATATCTTCTAATAAATGCTTTTAAATTCAAAAAGGAAAATTTGCAATATTTTGAGGTAGTTTCAAAAACTCGCCTTGGAAGTTGGTGATAACTTTATAAGGCTGTGATTTGATCGTGGTCCAAATTTTTCTTGTTTATTTATGCGATATTTTAAAAGGCTTCTAAGAATTTGAGAATATGGGCGTTTCCGGCGAATATTGAATAATTACCCCAAATTCACAGTGTTTCCTAACTTGTTATTAATTTATTATTAGTTCTATATGAGTAAGTACTATAAAAGCATAGTACTATAAAAGCATAGTACAAGCAAATATTCTTCTAAAAATAACGGCTTTGCTTGTGTTGAAGCAGGATAGGGCAAGCACAAGGGCTATCTGCCTAAATTATGATTATGATTATGTTTACAACGCTTATAATTTGTAAATTAAAAATTCAAAACTATAATATGTTTTTTTAACTATAGATTAGTTATTTGCATTGTCGCTTCTTCTTTTCTAGTAAACATCCTCTCCCGCGTATATGTTAACATTAATTCTCAACTGCGAACGTATTAGTGTGCAAACCAGACCGCAGAAGTTTCGCTAATTTTTCACTGCTTATTCAGTGACCGCCCTGCAAATCTTACCTTTCCCCGCGATAAGATTATTGCCCTAGTTGTAATCCATTTAGCCTCCAAAATCTTACTATTTGAAGCTTTCGGAGAATACGCTATTCTTTTCTAGAATATTTATAGGGAGTTTAAATATTGAATGTTCTAGGAATTTGCAAGTTATCAGCACACTTGGCCAAGGTTAAAAGCCAAAGTACATGTGAGAACCCACACCCTATCCTAAATGTGGGTCATCCTTTTGTGGGTCTCCACCCAGTGTTTGGTTTGTTACGGAGGGAGTCGGCAATTTTTATGACCTCTGGGTGTTGACAACAGGGAAATTTTTTCTGTGGATTCCGGGTCAAGTACCCTAGTGTGACATCTCGTATCCTCTTCTTATTGGCGGATTCTTTCCCGATTGCTATTACCATATATCTTTATTAGGCCATTTGATACCTAAGTAGTAAATTTTGAGTCATCCTTTTCAAGATAATAAATACAGGAAAAAAAAATTGCCGTAATGTCTACATTTCAGCTCTAAGGTAAAAAAAGGCTGTAGTATTTTTCAAAGAAAATGCAAATTCAGAATATTATAAGAATACACATATTGATTACATCTTTTTTTTTTTTGCAGTAATGTTTCTTGTAAAAGTAAATTCAAAGCATAGCGAGATATCCTGAAAAGTAACTGCATCTAAAAATAGCTAATATTTTTTCCCTCATAATTCTACCGGATTCAAACCCTACAGAACGAGCTGGCTAAATCGGCATTTTCATGGTTTGCCGCATATTTAACGTGGATACGAACTTGTTTTCCTTAGAAAATCCTCCACTAAGGCATCCCTCCTTTCAGGCAGATAGACCTAGCGTGCCGTAATTAAAACAAACAAAACTCTCATAATTATTTTATTAACTTTCGAATTAAATCATTATACTTATGTGCAATGTAAATATTAGGCAATTTTTCTTGAAGTTCTCCACAAAGGCACCACTTACTTAGAAAAATAGCCGAGGTGTGCTTTGCCATAATCTAATAAATCTAAATCAACTGGCTGTAGTGTGGTATCACTATTATATGCTCCTCGCCCTCCCCTCCTCTTCAGGAAATAACGAAAGCAAAAGAGGTTTTTCCTTTGGCAATTTATTTTGTAATAATTAATTCATTCATTACCTAAGTTTACCAAAATCATTTAGATAATTTCAACTTTTTTCTTTTCACTGATTAAAGATGGTATCATATTCACTATATCTTTTATTTATAATTTAAAATAGATTTTTTTCAGTTTAGCATAAAGGGTGGATTCAAATGATGATTATGAATTTTTCGATATTATTTGATTCTGCAAATATGAAAATTTTGAACATGAAGAACGGAGAAATGTGAAATAGAATCTACTACTAAAAATTGAAATTTTTAGCTATTCTTCCTGTAAATTAGACTGAAAATGCTCTCTTACTCAATCAATGCTTTTTGAAAGATAGCCTAAAAATCTTTAAAATTTTAAACAGTTTTCTAAACCAAGTCAGACTGAAATTATTTTGTCCTTAACTTCTATTAAGCTCCTGAAAATAAATATTATGTAATTTGGTTTGATTTAATTCATTTTAGCAAAGCACTCGAGGGCTATCTGCCTAAGGGAGATAAGCACTCGAGCTAAGCACTTTAGCTAAACACTCGAGGGCTAAGGGAAGGGATTCCTTCGTGGGGACTTTCTAATGGAAACTGGAGTGAGGAATATACGTGTGGAAATACGTGGGGAAAACCACGAAAACGCCCATGCAAGCCAGCCCGTTCGCCAAAATTCGAACCCTGGTCCGAAGCACCGGTGAGCGCTCGGTCGCTAGTAGGCCAATATATATAATTCCATGCATCCGATTCTGTGCTAATCGCATGAATCTTGTTCTAAATATAAAGGATGTCTCAAAAAAAAAAAAAAAAAAAAAAAAAAAAAAACGCCGGATTGAATATGCCCGATAAAAGAATTTATTTTTCGAAAATACAGAATATTTTTACGTACTTACAACAGGTAAATGTTCCTATTTATGAACGAAAAAAAGATGTTTGATCTTTTGTGACTTACTCTGCACATCGATATTCTTTAGACGAAATTCGTAACAACTTTTTCTCATATCTGTCTATGGACATAGTTAATGACAAGTCCAATTTCCTGTTCAAACTCTTTTGTTGTTTCCCTTTCAGTTCGGATTCTTTGAGACTAGGCATTACACTGTCATGCACAATAGTGATATTTTTAACAAACTTCCCGAATCGAGAGCGTCGATATTTCGTGTCTGTTGTCAAACCCGTATAACTCGCTGCACCTTTGTATAGCCCTCCATGTCTACTAAGCTGCAACGAATCTGCGAAATGAACTGGCAGTGATTGCAAGTATTTAATAATAGTGACTGCAAGTATTTAAAAATATTTTTCATTTTCTATAAGAAAAGTATTTTTTGTGTCATATTAAATCCTGCGCTTTTGTTGGAACACCCTGTACAACGCATGCAACATCTTAAAATTTGATGAATTTGATTATCGATACAAAAGTTCTTACTGGAAATATAAATTGTCATATTTTAGGAAAACATACAGTCACATTAGTACCCGAGTTAAGATTGTTAAATACTTGGTAGATCAACTCGATTTTTCAAACCCAGGTTGAACGGGTCAGCAGTACTGGTGGTTTTTGCCGCTTTCCCTATGAGTAACATTAGTATCACCAGTTTCCGTTAGAAAGTGCTCCAGTAAAACTATATCTTTCCTTAGGCAAATAGTCTTTTTTGCTGTGCTCCAATTATCTGGTTTAACCTTGGGGTGGAAAAAGAGGAGTATCAAATCATCAAGTAAAAAGAGTTGAATGCGTCTTACTATGCAGTTAATCATTTGTGTGTGTTCGTTATTTATAAAAATTATTTATCTTTCATGCATCAATTACTTTACGTAAAATAACTCGATTTCCCGTTCAAAATAACAAATAGAAAATAAGCAATACATCCTTTTTTAGATAAATATTTATTTACATTACATCTACGCAAAATTTACCTCGGAGGAGAAAATTTTGTATTTGATATCTTTATATTTGCAAGGTCTGTTATGTTTAGTACATTTCTTTCGTTTCTTGCAAATGCATTTTGTTGGCTTTTCTTTTCTGCAATCTTTTCTTTTTCATTAAATAATATGTTTAATAAGCCCGTAATGTATGATTTACAATAAAATTTCTTATTCATCTTTTCCGCACATATTTTCTTGACATTATATAGTTTTTGACATTTAAGAACTGTGCTCATGGCAAAACGCAGAAAAGGTTATCTACAATGAGACAAGCCGTCGCGGAGGATTTTGTTGGAAAGTTGCTCGTATTTACGTGGCACATGGTGAAATCGACGAAATCTCATGCAGCCAGTCTGTTCACACGGAACCATATCCGAAAGAACTACTAATATTCTGTGATTTTTTAAAACTCAACCACCTGGTGGGCCGATGGTGATGAAATACGTAAATGAAATATTAGGAATTTATAGGCTATTATGATGTACATGTTACGTGAATCATTTATGAAGGTATCTACCTATATTGGCATTGTTTCTGCAGAAAATCGTATGACAAATAATGCTTACTTAAAAATTATAGCTCTTCTCATTAGACAATAGTAGTACCTAGAATCTAATCAAAGCTCATGTGCTAGAGAAAAGCGAGGAGCTAATATAAGCGTGCGTGTCTAAAACTGCAGAGTCATTCGGTTATATCGATGCAGTGATGTGAAAAATGTGCAGTGCTCTAGAATTCTGGATTCGAACTCCAAATCATCCGAATATGCGTCGAGTGTGCTTTCAGTTACAACTCGAAGGCATGCGAAAAGGAGGGGGGAAATACCTTATACACACCATTTTAAACGGCGACTAGTGATTAATGGACCAAATCAACAAATCCTTGTGATGAAGAATTATCGTCCAACATTTTTCTTTTGAAATTTGGGAGCCACTTGTAGGGTCTTTTAGAATTTTTCGAGTAAAGGAAATCGAAAAAATCCTAAAGTCCATGCAGGGATTCGAGCTCTAGACCTAACAAATACGCGTTAAATGACCTTCCAGTTATACCACGAAGCCATGCGGAAACGAGGGAGAAAATGTCTTACAAAACCTAATAGATAATTTTTTTTAGTTTTTTAAAAAGATGCATTTTTGATATATAACCCAATTGCAGAATTATAATACATATGTATTATGCTGTCTACTCTATCTCATAAATATTATTTTATGACTTTCAAAGAAAATAATTTTTGCATACCAGGAAAGAACATTAAAACAAACTGCGAAATTTCGTATTGGAAATGTTTTCTAGAATTAAGACATTTAGCAAAAATGCTTATTGATAGATGAAAACGTTTCATAAAATTGTTAAGAATTCATCCTTTTTGTATATTTTTAGAATTATGTTACTACACTTTTAGAGCATTATTATTTAGAAATTTGTGTCTAGCGACCGAGGAAAATTTTTCTAATTTGTAATTCTCATAATGTAAAAATTAAGAAATACAGAATCTTTCGAGTAATTTTGCTTTTTTTTACCTCCAGTTATACCAATTACAGTATTTTTATTAGTTAATTATTTAAGCGTATGTTTGTGAAGTCGGAACTTTTGAATCATATTTTGGCAGTTCGTATTACTAGTAAAATATAACAACTTAACTGGTTTCAGTAATCATATATTTAGGACCATTAATCATTACTTCTAATATAGATATGTAGTCTGAAGGTTAATCTTTTAATCTTAATATAAATCAAACTGAATTATAATAAGATCTTGAAATAAAAAGTTTCATTCGCGTATGAACTCATTATTGTCAGTTTCAAAAGTCCGTCAAAAGTGTGTCATTAGTTTATTTTAAATATATATGTGTGTGTTTAAGAAAAAAGGGGCTTTGCAATATTCATGGTGTAGAACGTAAACGACCGAGTCCGTAATGAACGATTTTCAATGTCGTAGAATGCTGAAATGCCGATCCACAATGAATAGAAAACTTGGTAGTCGGGGCAGATTAAATCTTTATTTTGTTTCAGTAAACAGTTGCGGCCACAAACGATTTGGCACATTATTTGCGCATGTTTAAGAGGTTTACACTTTTTATAACTTTGTAGAAAGAAGGAAGCAGGAGACAGCAATCCAGCTAGACCGAAGAGTGGATTGTGTGTTATGTTTAGGATGAAATCTTAAATCTGTTTCTTAAATCTGTTGAGTTTTAATTCCACGTACATCTTCAGAATTATGTAAGAGTCATATGACATGGATTAATCTCGAAATGATGCAGTGCAAAGAGATATTGTTATTTTTAGAATAGAGAAAGGAAGTTAATTTAAGCTGCTAATTATAATTTATCTTTTACATAATCATTATTTTTCTTGCATATTCCTCCCTTCAGGGAGAAAAAATCGTAGTGACAGAGAAACCTTTTTAAAGAAAGATGTTAACGCCTCAGGAAATGAAGCGAAGTGTAAATCATAAAATTTTAATTGTAAAGTGTAATTTTTGGATATCAGTTTTTTTAAATAAATTTAACTTTTTGAGTTCTATTAAGTTTTTCAGCATTTCAATCCAAAAGTGTTTTCGTTTTAGAGTTAACATAATAGTAATTCTTCAGGGAAAGTTTTCGTTATCACAGATTATCAAAAACTTCTACATAACCATTACTTATTCTAATTAACTGAAACACATAAAAATTGATGACACTAATTTTCATATTGATCAATTATATTTTAACATCACAATACATAAAAAAATAAAGATTATGTAAAACATAACTTATAATTTAAATTATCAGCGTAAATTAATTTTCTTTCTCTATTCTAAAAATAATAATCTCTCTCTGCACTGCGTCATTTCGATACTAATCCATGTCATATGACTCTTACATAATTCTAATGATCTAAGTGGAACTAAAGTATTAATTATCCAATCAAAATGTATGGAAACTCAGTCCAAATAACTCAGTCCAAATTAAGATTTTATCCTGAATATAACACACTCGCAGTCTACTCTTCGGCCTAGCTGGACTGCTGTCTGTTGCTTCCTTCATACTGCAAAGTTATCAAAACTGTAAACCCTAGAAATATGCACAAATAATGAGCCAAATTGTTTGTGGCCGCAACATGTCTATTGAAATAAAATACAAATTTCATTTGCCCCGACTACCAAGTTTCCTATTCATATTCATTGTGGATCGGCATTTCAGCATTCTACCACATCGAAATTCTCGCTGTTCATTACGGATTCAACCGTCTACGTTCTACAGCATCAATATTGAAGAGCCCTTTTTATTACATATGTATAACATACAACATGCGTTAGCATGCAGATTGTCACGTATATACAGTTATCTTTATACACAGTTTGATGTTAGTAGAGTTTTTTTTTAATTTTGAGATGATTTCTTTTTCATACTTACTTTCTTATCTTTGTCTTATGTTTTGTAATACCATATAAATATATGTACCATACAAATATACGTAAAAACTTTTAAGAAGCCCTGTTTGCCTCAATAAATCGGAGATTTTCTTCTACGATACACTCTGCGAGATAGATTTCTTAAATGTACAAATAACTGTCTACTTGTTATGTTTAATCCATTGATTTTTTTTATCTAACAGCATGCGAAAATATTTTATAACTTCTTATATAGAAGAAAATCTCCAATTAATTTTTTCTTAATATTTTGTATATAAGAATAAAATTTCTCCGATTAATTTTATCCTTTTATATTTTGTAATTAGATACAAAGTATAAAAGAAAACTACTGATTTTAATATACCCTTTAAATTCTTGATTTCACTTTGGCTTGCCCTTTTCCTGAAATCTCATTTGCTTCACTTGAAAATTAATCCGCATTATGTAATCTGCAATGCTGTAAACATTTGTTCAATCGCAGTCTAAAATTTAAACAAAGATTTCAACTCATACTTCAGCTGCTGAACACGCACGTACTAACTTGTCTTCCAGTTGCCCCGTTAGCGCCCCCATAGAGATCTGTAAAAGAGAATATGTCTCCTGAAAATTATTCATCAACAAATAAAATTATGTGTGGGTGTACAACTACTTTTGGTCTCCAAACGTCTATTATGCATTCTATCTGTACGCCAGCAACATTTATAACCATTTCGGCATTGCAAATTCATCGGAAATTGGTTTGTTCCCTTTGATAACTCAGTTTCCGTTTAATAACAACGGTTGCTTCGTTTTTATCTGCACTATAGTTTTACCATTTTTGTCAATTTCTTAATTTATAAAAGAAATTTTATTTCTGGCTTTTAATTATACTACAATAGAATTCTAATTAGCTTTTTTTAAGTTTCCTCAAATTTATTTTCCTAGGAGATATATATATATAAAACTCTTCTCATATATAAGCTCTTATTTTATGACTAAGCAGCTTTAGCGCAGGTATTTGGCTGTTTTAATTACTAATAACTACCTTCTTTACTTAGATCTTTGATTCTCTGTATAAGCGTTTGATCTAAGCATTTGTTAACTTCGTGGCGATTTCTTTTGAGATTTACTTCCTTATCTTTGTCTTATCTTATATAATACAATATGTATATAAATTATATTAATATGTATGAGCAAAAACATTAATATGTATATTATATAGCATAATATATATAAATGTGACATATAACATAATATATGTTAATACCATATATAACTCTTTCCCAAAGATTTTGTTTAAATGTGAAAACATTCAAGGAATCCTTTTACGTAAATAAATCTAAAATTTTCTTCTATGATATATTCGTACCTTGTGAGTAAAATTTGTTCAATATAGAAAGAAATGTCTTCTTGTAATGTTTGAATCCATTAATGTTTTTGTCTAGGAACATGCACAGCTGTACAGTTGATTTCCTTATATTCTAGGAGGAAACAAAGTAATTGCGTTTCCTGTACATTTGTCCCCAAAATTTCGTAATATAGAAGTTAAAATTGTTTAAAATATTAAAATAATAACTTCTTTCTAACTAACTTCGCTCTTTATAATCATGAAAGCCCACCAGCGGCCGAGCGGTTAAGTCGCTGAACACTGGTAGTTCGGTCCGAGGTTCGAATCCCGCGAACGGGCTGGCTGCATGGGCGTTTTCGTGGTTTTCCCCATGTGTAACGTGTATACGAGCCAGTTTCCCTTAGAAAGTCCTCCACGAAAGGCATCCCTCCCCTTAGGCAGATAGCCCTCGTGTGCTTTGCCATAATTAAATACACCAACACCAACTTTATAATCATGAACGTGATTAAAACTGCCTTAGTTTGATAAATGCCCTCCTAAGATAAATACAAATTTAGAATGTGTATGTAATGATCGATAGATTTAATAAAAACTCCAGTTTCATTAAATCTATTATTTGATGTTTTTATTTTGGCAACTGCATTTAATTTTTGGGTAATAGTAAATTCAGATAAATGTGTAAGTGCGATATGTGAATTAGCATGACCACGTATAGAACAGAGTTATTAAATTTTAAATTTAATTGAAAAAGTGATAAAATTTATAAGCAAAATGAAGTATTTAAATGAAATATTATACGCGATTTAAATATTGAGAAAAGTGTAACATTGTCGCTAAAGTTGATAAATTTTGATGTATAAAAAATGATACGGCGCCCTTTTTGGGGGGAGGCGGTTGACCAATTTTACCAATTGTAATTTTTTGAATGTTTCAATGAATAAGATATTTTTAATTTTATGATAAATAAGCTTAAACTTAAGACACAATAACACGCCGAATAAATACTAATTCAGAAGACAACCATCTAAAATCAGCGTTATATTTACAAAATTTTCACAGGACTAGTTTCGATGGTTTTACCGAACCACCATCCTCAGCTGCAAAACCGCAAATAAACAAGATAGGAAAAAATGATTAGATAAGAAAGCCTGGACAAGAATAAGCAAGTGGCGCCATCTGTTGGTGAAACCAGAACTAAAACATAATTTCTTTAAAGGCCGAAGGCAATTTTGGATTGGAATTAGGATCGTTAACTAGAACAGAAAGATTTTAATGAATGTGAAATGCCTCTAGAAAATCCAGTTCTCCAATGGAAGATGTTTCTTGAATAATTTTGGCAGCAGAAAAATTGAAAGTGTGGTTTTCGGACAAACAATGTTGAGCAACAGAAGACTTCTGTGTTTCCTTTTTTCTAACACATGCCTCATGTTCCTTGACGCGAAATTTTAAGGCTCTCTTAGTTTGGCCAATGTAAATTAAACCACAGGTTTTCCGTGCTCTTCAAGTTGGCTCCTCCAAACTAGCCCTTGATGAAGAACTAAATTATTTAAAAGCAATAGCTATTGAAAGGGGCTTTCCACCCAACATTATTAATCAAGCAGTTAAAAAATTCTCATCTCAACATACTAAAAGGCACACTCTTGTTTTAGGAGATTATAAAAATTCTGTTGTCATTCCCTTCTTTCCATCAATTAGCTATAAATTTGCACATATTTTGCAGAAATTTAACTTTCGAGTTGTTTATTCTCCCATCAATAAAATTCCGAGTTCCATACTCAAGGACCCCATTCCGGATATGAATTCATGGGGTATTTATAGGATTCCTTGTCAGTGTGGTTTAATTTACATTGGCCAAACTAAGAGAGCCTTAAAATTTCGCATCAAGGAACATGAGGCATATGTTACAAAAAAGGAAACACAGAAGTCTTCTGTTACCCAACATTGCTGGTCCGAAAATCACACTTTCAAATTTTCTGCTTCCAAAATTATTCAAAAAACATCTTCCATTGGAGAACTGGATTTTCTAGAGGCATTTCACATTCATAAAAATCTTTCTGTTCTAGTTAACGATCCTAATTCCAATCCAAATTTGCCTTCGGCCTTTAAAGAAATTATGTTTTAGTTCTGGTTTCACCAACAGATGGCGCCACTTGCTTATTCTTGTCCAGGCTTTCTTATCTTATCTAATCATTTTTTCCTATCTTGTTTATTTGCGGTTTTGCAGCTGAGGATGGTGGTTCGATAAAACCATCGAAACTAGTCCTGTGAAAATTTTGTAAATATAACGCTGATTTTTGTTGGTTGTCTTCTGAATAAGCTTAATCTTATTAAGACGCTTAATGTAAATTTAAGCTCCCAGTTTACATCATACTTACGTATTTTGTTACTTTAAATTTCTTACTTATTAGTATAGAAATTTAAATGCCGTTATCAGTCAGAAACTTGCAACAAAAAGAAATACAGGGCGAAGCATTAAAAGAAATAAACCTAATATTTTTCATGATTTGATATGCACAAATGATACTGAAAACACTTTATAATTTTTTGCCCATTTCCTATCACATTCAATACAGGTGTGTCAGAGTTTCAATCACGTTAATATTTTGCAAGAATAAAACTATCCCTTTTACAAAACAGTAAAAGAATAAAGAAGCAAGCACATGAAGTTCATAAAAACATATGAACTTCATGTGCTTGCTTCTTTATCTCATTGCTTTCTTGTCCGCGGTAGCCTTCTGTGCTCATAAACAGTGCATGGTTTACGTGTAAGCTACACAAGCTGTAGCTTAGAGCCCCAAAATACCACCTAGATATCCGAAAATCATATTTTCACTGACATATAATAGCTGGAGTATAAAGAGCCCAATAGCTCAAATAGCTTATCAAGTCTAAATCCGGCCCTGCTCATAGATCTGCTTAGGTCTCTACTTCTTCATCCGCCTGTGAACATCTGCTGTTTCCCCTCTTTACCTTCAGCATACTTCCAAAATAGGGTAACTGCTCCTGCATTCTTCTCCTACAAGGACAGGAACCTAAGCGTTTTCCGAGAGTTATGGCTACTTGTAAACCTTTATGGTGATGAGTAACTCTTTAAATATTCTTTGTTAAAGGATTTTAACTATCTTAGTTTCATGTATTGAATTTCATAGCGTTTTCAGCCTGACAGCTTGACGCAATTAGTAGCATTTCGTCCTCTCCTGCCATAGACAAAGGGTTCACTTCACCTGTTCTACATTTATGTGTCCCTCCTCTTTGTTCCTTTTGCTTTCTGAAAAGTGCAATTATGTTTTAGAAACTTCCAAAAGATCTCGACAATTTTTTTCCCGAGTAAAGATGAATAATACGTACAAAAACATTTACATGAAGAGTATGCTATTAAATTATCTGGAAAACAGGCAAATGGTATCCGGAATGAAAGTAAGGAAGTTCTCTCTCTTTTCCTTTTCTTTTTTTCCCAAAATTTTGTTACGCAAACACGAATATAACAGTTCAAAATATTTCTTGATCAAATTTTGAAAATCAAAGAGAGTTTATTTAACTTGATGAACGTTTTATATGCAGACGGCATGGGAAGATTAAACGCTTTCAATCGAGCTAAAAATCAAGACGTGCTGCTTCTACTAGCAATTTTAAGAACAGAAGTCAGTCTAGTAACAAGTTCCTTTCCAAACGTGAGAAATATATTTTTATAACGTGAGAAAATTTTTCATATAACGCGAGAAAATTTTTCATATAACGTGAAAACATTTTTCATATAAACGTGAGAAAATTTTTCATATAACGTGAAAACATTTTTCATATAAACGTGAGAAAATTTTTCATAGAACGTGAAAACATTTTTCATATAAACGTGAGAAAATTTTTCATATAACGTGAGAAAAGAGTTTTTGACCCAGGTACGTACTTGCTGAACATGGAAATCACGCACGACGCAAATTTTCGGGTTTCTGGTAGTCGTGCGTCAGGAATTTATAAAATTGAAGAGGACCATCTCATTGAATTTCTATTAATTCCTTCCGTAAATAGACTGGTATTTCCTTACCCTTATTATACACTGGTGTGCAAAAATTAAGGACGAGACGGTTTTTTCAATATAACTTTGTACAAAAGCTTTCCAAATCAACACATTTAATACCGTAAGATCCCCAATATGTAAGGACATGAGTAATGTAAGCAACACTTACTAAAAGAGAAATCAGACGGATAAAAAGAAGCTTTATTGAAAAAGTAGCATGGAGCGCAATGAGACTGAAAGCCGAAACATCCATGTGATGGGTGTCCAGCAAGAAACAACCGGTCTTTAATAGGGGATATGATCTCCCTTGACTGCTAGGCAGGTTTCACAGCGTCTGCCCATGCTGAGAATGAGGGTGTCAATGAGTTGTTGAGGCATTGCTGCCCATTCGTCTTGCAGCGCCAATCGAAGCTCCGGAATCGTTACTGGTGGTAAGGTACGAGCTGCCAACCGTCTGCCTAGAAAATCCCCATACATGCTCGATGGGATTGAGATCCGGAGATCGTGCCGGCCAATCCATACGTTCAATATTCTCACTCTCTAAGAAGTGTTCGGCAGCTACTGTGCGATGACATGGTGCATTGTCGTCCATGAAAAGGAACTGCGGACCCATAGCGCCTCTAAAAAGACGCACATATGGAAGAAGAATCTCGTTACAATAACGGGTCCCGTTGACTGAACCTGCGTCGAAGATGTGAAGGTCTGTACGACTACCAAGCATGATGCCTCCCCAAACGAGAACACCGCCACCTCCATACCTGTCCCTTTCAATGATGTTCGAGGGATGATTGCGGCTTCCCCGCTCTCTCCAGATGAGTATGCGATGAGAATCGCTACTCAGACTGAATCTGCTCTCATCTGTAAAGAGTACTCGTCCCCATTCATTGTCTCTCCAAGTCCGGTGTTCCCGGCACTACAGAGAACGCCTTCTCCAATGGGCAGGCGTTCCTGCATATCTGCGCATGTGCTACCGTACATCACCTTACTTAATCTCCTGGTTGGTCTTTCTGTCCGTTCTGCCTCTTCGTTCAGCTGATATGCTAATATTTCGACTTCGCCCTTAATTTTTGCACACCAGTGTATTTTCAAACGGCAGTACTTCACTAATCCATCAAAAAGCTAAATGACTTATCAGAAATCTGGTCTGTATCTCATATTTTATTTTTAAAAGTGTAAAAAAATCGATTTGGAAAGTAGTAGCTTTGAATTACTTGCAAGTATTTTGCGCATTTAGTTTAGATTCCAGCGCTTTATAAAAATTTATTGAACCCTACAGGGCGTCGTGCAAACAGACCACCACCGTGCAGTCTTCTGGCCACGGTAAAACGCGATATCGGTTGTCCAGTCGCCTGTGTCGTGTGTCTAGCGATTTCCCTCGCTGTCTGCCGCCTGTTTCTTCTGGCCTGTAGGGCAACAAACCGGTCATCTGCGGGTGTGGTTCCTCGTGGACGACCACTACTAAACCCCCGGATAGCTGTTCCTGTAGTTTGAAATTGTCTCCAAAGTCGTGAAACGATGCTGTGAGCAATTCCGAACTCTGCAGCCATACTTGTCACACTGCGGCCTTCCTCCAACTTCCCAATGATTCGACCTCGGGTAAAAGCATCCAGATGTCGTCTAACAGATTCATTTTTCGCCATTTCTCGCTGAGGCAGCAACTCGGTGTGATTTTAACTGCTATACGGCGTGCAATCTCTTTGCCAGAAATACTGATCTTACACCAACAACATGCTTTATACTACTCAGACACTCCCCCATTACGTCTACCTGCATATCTGCGCATGTGCTACCGTACATCACCTTACTTAATCTCCTGATTGGTCTTTCTGTCCGCTCTGCCTCTTCGTTCAGCTGATATGCTAATTTTTCGACTTCGTCCTTAATTTATGCACACCAGTGTAGTTCTTCGTTGTCTGAGAAAGTATTCTTATAAAGAGAATGTCTCAAGAATATTTTTAGCGCCCGATGTTGTATCCTCGAGGCCTCGATATTCGGTAGAACTCTAATTTTCAGGAATAAATTATATATTTATTTTCTCGAAATAAACGGAAAGTCGCAGGAAAATGAAACAAAAGCAGCATGAGGCCCTGTCTGTAACGTACACAAACTTGATACTTCCAGCAAGAAAACATTCTTCATTTAGTGGGATGCGGGTAGTTTTTTTTTTTTTTTTTTTTTTTTTGGAAAATCTCAGGTACACAATTTTGGTTCAAGATGCACCCTGCAACGACTTTAGTAAGAATGAATATTTTCTTTGTTATCAGTTAAGCCTTTTTACAGAAATGAGCTTTCAGAAAATCACCAACAACTTTGCCTAATTTCTTCACCGTTTTCGAAATATTCGCGAAAAACTGACAGAGAGCACTTAAATTCTGCCTTAAAAACTCCTGCATTATTCTAAAAAATTCTGCACTATACTAAAGAATAAATGAAAACGGCGTCGTCTAATGTTTCAGTGAGAGCCGATAACGGGAACGCAATTATTCTCACGTGAGCATAAGATGAGTGACGTGATTTCAAAATTGGAACTGTGTAGGAATTACTAGCGGACTTACAGCAACAAGAATGATATAATATTCATAAATTGAAGTATTAGTAAAAAGTAATATTAATTTTTGTTTAGGAATACTAATGTTTATTCTTACTAAAGAAAATTATGAATTCCTTGCTTAACTTGCAGATTTCTGCTGATAACGAGAACAAAAAAACGGAGACGTGAACCTAAGATGAGTCTCGTGAGCGCAAAGTTCTAATATTTACTCTTTGAGTATGGGATGATTTTTCGAAGTCTTACGTACACAGTAACCTTACTCTTGTTTCAAAGGTCAAGTGTGCAACATTTCATCAAGCTCCAAATAAAATCATAAATTTTATGAATTACATATACAAACAGACACTGTTCTCTCTCACTATATATACATATGCTCTCTCTATATATTTATTTATACTATATGAAGAGATAGATGATTTTAATTAATTTAGCTAGTACTTATTAACAGTTGAAATGAATCTGCATTTATTCTTTGTTAAATCTCTTAGTTAATTAATAACAGAATAAATTTGAAAGAAAATGAAATATTTTACACTGAACGACAGCGCACTGCCAAATGGATATAATTATTTTAACTCGGAAAATTGCAAATTACTCTGTTAAATCGCTCGGTTTATTTATGGAATTGGGAAGACAAATAAATACACTGGGTTTTTCCGAGTTTGAGGGTGAAGTATGTCAAACTTTATCAAAATTGTGTGAAAAACTGTAGGTTTTTATGAAAGACAGACACGTGGGCACTCTTCTTTAATTATATAGATATTATCTTAGAATCAAAAACATAATTATAAGACATACGAAAAAACATTTAATTTAATGTTAGCGCATATATCTTTCTGCGCAAAATTATTTAGCACATGTTGCCTTATAAGGAAAAAGGTAAGTATTAAAAGTATTGTTAAGAAGGCTACAAGTAGAAAGTTCTCCCGACCTTAAAATTTGATAAATAGTACTTAGAATTCTTTCTTCTTCAATGCCTGCTTTCAAGTTAGCTGCAAACTTGGCTGTTGTTCGCTAACGTTACGTATCTCGTTAGCTGACAAGCAATGCGCCCACTGGTACTTTAAACCGTATATTATATATTTATGCTATACCAGAGATACATACTTATTCTACAGCTGCCGCCCTGATGGAGCAGTGGTTAGTAATGTTGACTACCACTATTTTTACAAATACCGAAGGGCGCACGTTCGAATCCCGAGAAATCTTGGATGTTTGTAAGCGCATAATGTCTGAGCGGTATGGGGACTCTCAAAATATATGGCGAGGCTAAAGTCCTCTTTCGAGTAGTCTGATAGAAGAAAAAGGGTGGGAGACCCATACCCGGTGGCTGTGCTTTAAATTTGACCTGAATTGAGCAAAGTCGTACTCTCACCTATATAGCGCTGAGGCTCGTGCCAACGACAGATGCAGTCTTGCATTCCTTGCCACGATAAAATTCATCACTTTATTCTGATTAAGTAAGACAAACGACATTAGTCACAAACACATACAACAGTAATGCGATATTTTAACTGTAATGCGCTATTAAATCTTCGTTACGAATTTCCCTCCTTCTAGGGGCACTTAAATGTGATTAGTAATCGGATATATTGGAACAGTAAATCAACGTTTAATCACCAATCTATGAGTAGAGTAAAACAAAGGAATTAAACAAATTAAATTTTATAAATTTCATTAATAAGAAATTAAATATAGTAATGCTAGATTATATGATAGGAAAAAATATTAATCGCTGAAACATTTGTCAACTTTAATCCAAATGAGTCCAAAATTTTCATCTAAATAAGGCCATCTCTTGATTTAAGACATATCTTCGTTTAAATCTGCCACTTTATAGGAGCAGCAGGTCAGCAGTTAAAAATACGCACTTTTAATCTTTTTCTACAGACCTGATTATATACTGAAAAATGTAACGCTGGAAATTATAACATTTATTAATAATATGAATCAAGGTTATTTGTCCCTATTCAGTATTAAAATTGGGCTTATTATTAGATGACCTGCAATTAATAGGCTGCAATATATCTTGTAAAGACCTTAGTTTCATTATCTGAGCAAAATTTGCAACGTCAGCTTGTTATTAAATTCGAACACAAAACTGCATAGATGAAACATCAGATAACAATTTGTGCTAGTGACACTAATCATGTGCCATATCGACTTTTCTGTGAAGTATATTTGTTTTGCCTTATCTGCTTGTTTTGCCATATGCGAGCTATTAAAACAAGCAATACAGGAAACAATTATACATTAAACTTATTTTAGACAGAAACCTGAGAAGAATAAATTTGATGCACTGTTTACATTCTGTAAGTGGCATATTTTATAAATTTGTCTCTTATTTAGAATGCGAAGAGGTTTAATCTTTCGAACCGTTAATATTGAATAAAATAAGAAACTGAAAAGTTTGGAAATAGTACAAAATAACAGTAATATGAAGTCGACGATCGATCTGTAAATATCGTTTTGAGATGAAATTATTTTTTCAAATCTTAGGTAACACGAATAAATAAATTTTGAATAGAATTCAATTTTCGCTAAAAATGCTTAAATGAGATATATAAAAAACACTTTGATTAAAGTATTTCAGCCGTTTGGGGATTTGTAAATTATTGTCTTAAAACTTATACATCACTTGCTCTCAAACATTGCTAATGTTTTAAATTGAAAGTAAAATATTACCTAATGCTTAAGTAACCTATTCAAACTGAATAAAGAAAATGAAAGATTTATTTGACGCTTAAATTTTGAAAGATGCTTATTTTATAAATTAAATGGAACTTCTAAAACTATACTGTCATATCTAACATAAAATATGCCAGTTTGCCTTAGGAAATCTTAAAAAGGCGTCCTCTCCTGTAAGCACTGAACCTTCACGAGCTTTAGTACAATAGATTAAGTAAATCAACACTATGTAATACAGTACAAAGTCAGGGATCCGGACTCGTCGGGACTTCAGCGATTCCGGATTTGGGATTTTTCCAGATATTAGATCATCAATTTAAATCTAGTAAGACTGAATGCAGAAATTATACAATTAAAAATATGAAATCGTGATTTATGAAATTAAGATCATTTATGATATAAATGGTATCAAAATTTACGCAAAAAAGCTTAATATTTATTTGTTTAACTTTACTAAACATTTCTTTCAATGTAAGTTGTTTAAGTTGTTTCGTTTTTCTGTGCTAATACTTTCTCTTTAATTCTATGAACAGGCATAATTTCTTGTTGAGTTACAAAGTTTCAAGTCCTGTAATTACTGCATCGAGAACTCCGACTAACTTGTCAATCGAAATGTTTTAGTTTTCAGTAACCTCTCTGTCAGTTTCTTCACTGTCGGTAGCAGCATTTTCTGGATCTAGAACTATACTACAGATATCGCCCTCCGTTAATTAATTGATGATTGGTGCATTGTCATCGCAACGAAAAACTTCTGTTATATCATCTTGTAATAAATGAATATCGTCGGCAATGCGCTCTACCGACGATATAGAGAAAATACTCAATTCAACGCACGCGAGCCGCAGAAGTGAGATGTGATTGTTTGAACTCACACTCTGAGCTTTTAAAAACTATTTTACGTTATTCCATTTTAAAATTTTATCGTTTTCCCGTATGTTGTTGTTAGGTGTTAATAAAACGTCATTTAAAATTCTCTCCTAATTGATTAATTGATTTTCTACAGCATTAATACAATCTTTACTTATTACCCTCTCTCCACACTTCTTTACAAAATCCATTAACTGGAAAATTTCACCTTTGGTTTGCGATATCCGAAACCTCCAAATTCGCAGCTATCATCTTCATCATCCTCACCATGAAATATGGAATCTGGCCATTATATTATGCCAAGCATTTTTAAAAGTATCTGGAGACACATCCTCCCACGAGCTTGCGATGCTCCACACAGCAGATGTTATGCTAGAATATTTAAAGAATAGTCTTCCAATTGTGAAAGAAACTTAAAATGGATTTTAAAAATGCTACTTTATATTTGCATTTCAGCGCGAGCTCTATTCCGATATCAATACGCTGAATGACGGACGTAAAATTTGTAGAAAAGAATAATAAGGATACATTATTTTTCACTGAAACATTAAGCGAAGTATAAGCCGAACACTTGTCTACAATCAGGACTATTTTTGCGTCATCAGGTAACCCAATCGAATTCAAATGTTTCCGAGCTTCAAGTATAAAATGATTTTCAAATCAATCATTCATTAACGCTTGTGTCATCCATGCTGTTTTATTTTCGCGATATATAACGGGGAAAATTGTTACTTCTGTAAATGCTCGAGGTCGTGTATGTTTTCCGATTATTAAACGTTTGCACTTGTGCGTTCCTGCAGCATTTGCGCACGCTGAAATGGTTAGTCTCGCTTTGGAATCTTTGAAACTAGTTGGAGCCTTTTCTGTAGACGTTGGCAAGGTATTTCGCAGTACATATTGCCAGAAAAGACCAGTTTCATCAGCATTGTAAATTTCTTCTGGAGATAATTTTTCACTAGTAATTAGTTCAATGAATTCATCTGCAAATAGTTCAGCAGCTTCAGTATCAGCTGAAGCTTTTTCACCTGAAATTTTGATTGTATTATACCATGGCGATTTTTAAATTTGTTTAACTAACCTGTCGAATATGTGCACTCAGTTTTTAAGTTAATTTCTTCGTGAAATATTTTGGCTTGAACCAATTAGCATTGGACTCGTCAATGGCACGTCCTCGCTGCAACGCTGTCTGACTCATTCAATCACAGCTTTGTCATGATCGTCACTTTTAGCACAACGAACAATTTTTCTGTTATTCATTGCGAGTGGGGTGTAGGAATCCACAAAAAATTCAAACAGCTTCTTTTTCATTTTTCTGATGTCATGCACAGTTGACTTTCCAGTGCCCTACTCCTCGCATAATTTTGAGACGGATATACCTTTATACATTTTTTACAGCAGTTCCACTTTTTGTTTAATGGATATCAAAAAATGCTTTCGCTTTGTAGATCCTTTTGCAGCTCCAGAATTAGAAACTCTTTTCGACATAATCGAAAGTTTAAGTTTTAATTTTTTATAAAGTTGCTGTAATAATTACAATCTGCAAAAAATGAAAAGCTGGATCAGAATAAAAGATTAAGGAGCAGCGCAGCCTGCTACAGTAACTGATATTTCTTAGAATCAGTGAAGATAATTTTAGCCGACCTTAATAGCGTCCGCTATACATTATTGCCTATGTATCATAAGAGTGGAGGCGAAAGACAAGTTGTTCTGCTAAATTTTGTCTTGCTTCTATCGCGTACTGAATTAAGCCTAAATTGTATTAGTTTAGTTATGTCTATTTCTTGCGCATGCTTTTAAGGCTAATCTAAGTCATTTAAACCTGTATCTTGGAATTATTCTGACTTAATTAACGGATCCCTTAAGGCAAGATGAAAATGACATCAAAACTGTAAATTTTGAAATTAAATATTCCTGTCAGTTTCCGTCGTACGGGAGTCAAACTTCTTGCAATTTTATTTTTCATAAAGGTTATGAAAATTTCCAAAATATTAAGTATAGGACAAGGGAGACGGCATTAAAAATTAGATTTTGTTGTTAGTCGAAAATAATTTTTTTTAAATATGGCATCCCTTAAACACAAATATTTTCGTCACTTAACACACTTCTGTAACTGGCAGTACGTAATTACGACCAACGACTGCAAAAATAAAGGCCGGGTGAGGACTTTTAAGCCGAGTAAGGGGGTGATTATATACATATACACACATATATATATAAACACACATTTAGCATTGGAGATTGCAATTAAAAAAGGAAGGTGCACAACTAGATGCTGTAGTAGTCCCACATACAAAATTTCCACATTCTACGGCTAATCGTTTTTGATCTATGCGAAAGATATACATACATAGGTACGTACTTACCTACAGACGTCACGAAAAAAATCTATCTTAAATCCGTTTTTACATTTAAAAATTACATGTTTATTTTAATTTGTAAAGGATATTACTAGTTTCAGTAAATTACTAAATGACAATTTAGACATGTAGCTGAAGAAAATATTTGAATTTCTTTCACCTTAGCTCTTTAGTAGCCAGCTGCAAAATATCACTGAACATATATTAGCTAGAATTTCGGCAAACGGGCTCTGGCTTTGCGGGAACCGTGTGGATTATTATCCCTCACTTTAGGAAACAGTCTTTGAGTATTTACTTTGAGTATATTCTAATAAATACGTTATACTTTCCCTTTTTTTATGCTTCTCAGTTCATATCGATATCGTCAACAGTGGCCGAGCGTTAAGTTGCTGAACACTGAAAATTCGACTTAGGTTGGATTCCAGGCAATCGGTCTAGCTGCATGAGCGTTTTCTTGGATTTCGCAATGTGTAAACGTGGATACTGGCATGTTTCTTTGGAAAGCCTTTTACGAAATCATCCCGTCGCTTAGGCAGGCCTTCGAGTTCTTTGCTATAATCAAAATAAACTAAACCATATCCTATCCATAATTAAGTGACGTTTTCACAGACACAACTTTATCTAGAAAATTTGCACTCTTAGCATGAAACAAATCTTTTCCTATGCATATTTCACCTGAAATTAAGTGTATTCTAAATTTCCAATAAGATTTAATGAACTATAAAGCAAACGTAGTTGTTTGTTTTAGCCATTAAATAAACTGTGTTTGATAAAACAGTTGCAAACATTTTGATCAACTGATTACCAATTTCGTAGCTGGCCAGCCAGCTTCTGGAATTGCAGAACACTGGTAGTTTGACCGGCAATCTGTTTACGCAAGCTGGCTGACTGCGTGCATATTCGTAGTTTTTATTATCTTTAAAGCAAATATGAGCCAATTGCGTTTTTAAATTCTTCCACGAAAGTTCCTCTTATCTTAGACAGACAGCCTTCGTGAGCATTGCCGCAATCCAGATAATCCAAACCCAGCTTGTACCTGGTCCTGCGAAAGTATTAATGCTGAGTGTTGCATTGAATTTTGCATTTAAAAGGACGAAACCGTGTTTTAAGTTCGAATAAAACAACCTAAACCATTAAACTGTATCATCAAGTATGTTGAGACCTTAAAAGACTACTAAACCAACAAAACAAATAAAAATTCTAGAACAATGTGTCCTTTGAGACTCATCTTCTGCGAGAAAACTCTGACACTGCTAACTGGGGTTCTCAGATTTTATTCAGACTAAGCTAAATGCAGGAAAAAAGTAACCAAAATGAAAGAAATCCAACATGTGCACATATATACATAAATACGAATTAAAAGGGAAAAAAATTACGACAAAATTGATAATAGCAATTTCAGTGCGCTATGTAACACGTTTCTGACGTACGTAGGTAGTACACTAGAGATGTACGGAAGGAAGAACCTCGGACAAAGTTAATAATGGGAATTATGACAGAATAATTCCAGAAAAAATTACAGTATAGACCTATTTTGGTTTAGACGCTGATCTTCATAACATATGGCAAAGCGCACAAGAGCTACCTGCCTAAGGGAAAACCAAGAAATCGTGAAGGACTTTCGAAGGGAAACTGGCTTCTCTTTATGAAATTTTTAATTAAACTAATTGCTTATAATGAACTTCTTCACTTGATCATCTTGCTCTACAGGGACCATGTAAAAAAATCCAATGTTGTATTTTTCAAGTTTTTGCACTCTCGGTGAGTAGTTTTTCCCCCTTTCTTTTATTTCAGTTCTCTATTTAATTTTGAGAAATTTTATAAGGGGGTAAGTATACGTCTAAGATTATTATTTAAAATCCAGCTTGTAACAACCTTCTTTCAGCACCCTGTATTCCGCATAAAGTACGAAGTGAACTGTGCACTTCAGATACCTAAATTTGAAGCGCATAATGCCACAGTAGTTTGAAGAAGTGAAAGAAAGAGATAAACGCATGCGCGTAAGCTTAACTGTGTTTTAGTTTAGTGAAATTATAGTACGACAGTAGTCTAGCAACACAAAGAACCCCTACCGAAGAGAATTTCAAGACTGAAATTGTCTGTGCGGGGATGCATTATTAACTTTGTTATTTACTAAACAAAAATTTATATTTATTATTCTGTTAAATAAGTTTGAAAAACAGATGCAGTCTGGTACGAAATTTGTAAACATTCATTTGATTAATTTCTCCTAATGATCTGTCCATTTCTACAACTTGCGCAATTAACTTGAATTTCCGAGAAGAAAAACAAGCATCCAGCAATTAGCTCTTAACACAGTGACGGTAAAACTGTTATCTAAAATGAACTCATCCCCTGAAAATTTCTGTTTCTTTTATACGTTGGTCATTTTGTTGGATTTTAATGCATATTTTAAATTCATTACATCATTTCGTACTAGCAAATTTTGGGAAAATGTTACGTTTTACCGTCAGTGTTTCATCGCATTTTCTTCGTTTGGTTTGGTTTGATTATGGCAGAGCACTCGAAGGCTACCTGCCTAAAGGGAGGGATGCCTTCGTGGAGGACGTTTTAAGGGAACTGGCTCGTTTACATGCTACACATGGGGAAAACCACGAAGGCGCCTATGCAGCCAGCCCGTCAGCGGGATTCGAAACTCTGACCGAACTACAGTGCTCAGCGACTTTACCGTTCGGTCGCCGGTGGGCTTTTCTTCTTTTCAGTATTTCTTTCAGAATATTTACTGTGCTCGAAGAAATTTCTGCTTTATATCATTTAGCGCTTCTGAAAATTTCTCTGCGTTTTTAATTCTTAGTCGTTATTCAGTGTATAAAAAATTATTAACTATTTTATAAAATTTTATTGATACAATAGTGATTATATACATTTTAATGAATTAGATTTATAAATAAGTATTTAAGAATACGCTTGGAGTTCATTTTGTCTTTCCAACGCAAATTTAGAAATATTTTAAAGTTTAATTTTAAAATTAGTGTAGGTAATTGAAAACTACGATTCAGTTAAACCAGCCCATTTAGAAGAATCTTTAGTCTTCCAAATCAAGGAAACAAAAATGTATGCATGCTGAAAATATACTTACGTGATTAATATCTCTTGAAAAAACACTGCAAAGTTTTTAAGCGGTATTAATAGGCAAAATGTTATCTTTGCTTAGCTTTTATATATGTAAAAAGCTTTTCAGTAAACAAAATAATAATTACATTTATATATTAATAATATAATAATTACATTTATATAGAAATATATAATATAATAATTACATTTAATTTAATATATAATAATTACAATAAATTATAATAATATAATAATTACATTTATATAGAAATATTTACATTTCGTATACGATTTTGATAACTATGCCACAATTACTTGTTCTTGAAAATCCAAGTCCACTTTTCTGCCAGTTAATCTTCGAAGCGGCCGAGCCGTGTATGTACTGTAAATATTGAAAGAAAGAATCAAATTAAGAGGGTCATTTTGGAATTATAATCAAAGAAATGCAATTTACCAATCGCCTTCAAGGAAAGTTCAGAGTTTTGAGGCCAAACCATTGTCCCCTTGAAAATTAAAATTCTTCAGGTTTCTGTTATTAACACAGAAATCTGTTATCAAACACAGAAAGAATTCCGCAAATTATTTATTTCCATGCTAATATGCTACTTTTGCATCTTCTAAAAGTTCTAGTAGTTGTAGAAAAATATCATGTAACTTTAATTTTTTTAAATCCTTATAGAAAATTTTTAACTAACTGTAAATTTAAACCAATGAATGTAATTGCGAACTATTAAATATTCTTTTTATAATATACATGGGTAGCTAAATCTCAAAGAGAATGTTTGCAAATTTCTGTACTAAAATAATGAGTTCATAACGTTAAATTTAATAAAAAAAGGTTGGAGCAAACTTTCTAATTTTAATCGGTTTTCAGAATTATTTTTTAATACTCTGTTATAGGGATGGACAAAACAGCTCTTTATGGGATTGGATCGAAACCGTTCGCTCTCTGAACTAAAGCCGTTCTTTTTTACGACTTACCGATCATTAACAATAACTTCGAGAGAAAAGACACAGAGCGACGGGTGAATCAAGAGTGTTTAGTGAGGACGGAGCAGAAAGAATCAAATAAACAGTGGGATGGGAAGAGTTAGGCTTAAGAAAAGAGCGAGAAGAATAGAGCGAACCGTTGGATCGATAAAATTGACTCAACGCTCTCTGAATTGATTTCTTTCAACTGTAATTCTGAGATTCCCTAAAACCTCCTTTCTGTGAAGAACTAACAATAAAATTCTAGAATAAAAATTTTCAAAAAGATTGGAAATTATAAAAAATTAAACTCACTTTTAAGATGGGAAGGGATTCTTTTCTCCACTAAAATCGGAAGTTGGCATGCTTCCAACTACCTACAGAATTTTTTTCTTTTTTTCCCATTCAGGCGTTCGCTGCTCAATAAAATGTATTCGTTCGTGAACGAATAAGAGATCTCTTTTCCTGGTACGCAATAGCTGTCCTTGAACTATGAAATAGCTACAACTCTGCTTTCTATAATCGGAGAAAATTCACTCACTAATGTGAATCGCTTCTTTGAATGAATTCCGGTGCAGATCGTCCAACTCTTGGCACTTACTGAATCAATTGTATTGGAAATAATAAAATATATGATCAGACTTTCTAAGCTGCTTTCAACAAAGGCAGTTTAGGTGATCTGAACCTTTGCGTCTGTGAACATGTTAAAGAAATTCAGGCATATTTCTCGAATTTATGAAATGGGAGATATAAACTATATTTTATGAGTAAGCATTTAAACTCTTTTTACACTTAAATGTTAAAAGATCGGGATTGAAAGACACAAATTATATACTTTTGATCAATATGTTAGGAAAATGTTAGAAACAAATTAGTGTATATATAGCATAGTTTTATTCCCTTTTTATCGAAATACATCGCTCTCCTTTTTACTTCCTTGTACGAAGTAAAAAGGAAGTATTGTAATCGCGAAAAGCTTCAGGCAGCATATTTCAACGAAAATATCCACTTTGACCACTTTCGAATGCAATTTAACGATGTTTTTGCGTGATATCTGTACGTAAGGACAGAATAAAAGACTCTTTTCCTCCAAAAAAACTAAAAAACTGCTTTAAAATGAATTCTGAAGAGAATTTTTCGTGGCATCTGTACGAACGTATGTACGTACGTATTTCGCATAACTCAAAAACGAGTAGCCTCAGAACGTTGAAATTTTGTATATAGGGACGGCTATAACATGTAGATGTGCACCTCGTATTTTGTATGCAATCGGCAGCACCAAACGTATATAAATATATTTTTAAATATAACCACTCTCTTACCCGGCTCGGTGATCTCAGTTTCTTTACTCTTATATGTTTGTAAATTGTATATTTTTTGCTTTAAAAATGATTGAATTATGTTGTTTTTATTTTCCGGTTAAGGTTTTTATGCCTTTCGTAATTCTGGAAGCAATATTTGTACAATTATCAACACTTTAAAAGCTGTTTAAGTGCGGTTAAATTTTAAATAACACGGCGGACATATTTGTTTACATTTGAAACAACAGAATTGTGGATTTGTTGCCAATCTAGAGAGACTAAGCTTCGCAACACAAAAATAACGCCTTCATTTATTATTGCGAATTAAATCATGCTTAATCCTTTCTGGAATTTTTTCGAGGAAATAAGTGTTTAAGATTTACTTCGTAATTTTTAATGCAGATATTTTGAGTTTTTATGTATTTTTGCCTTGTCGCGATGTGAGAACTGAATTAATTGAATAAGTAATAATAAATCGTCCGTGAAAAACTGCTTCTTTCTGTTTTGTTTGCTTAATTTCTTTCATACATCGTTTTAGCTTTATTATAGTATTTGAATAGAACATGTGGCAACGATAATTCTTCAAATGATATAAATTTTGTGCATTCAGAGTGTCGTTATAGTAAACAAATATAGTGAACTTTAAAGAATGCATTTATTCTATTGTGGTTTATGTGCTGTCGACGAAGTAGATTTAATTCAATCCAATCAATTTAAATGAAATTCAAGAAAAAAAATGCGTATAATTTAATATTCCGTACAAGGAAGTTATGTGGTGTACACATCAGATTTTTTAATTAATTTTATCGTCCGAAAATAAAGGGAGGAAAATTATATGAGCAACTCAATTTCCCAAGTTCGCAGCTATATTAAGAACATAAAAAATAAGTAGTCGCGGATAAAGTTCTTATAACTATTACACTATTATTAGTTTAAAAAAACCTACATTCCAATAAAATTGCATAGTAATATTAACATTACAATATCTGAGTGATATTGAACCCAATATCTGACGGAACTGAGCCTGAGCGACATATACGGCTCTTTACTTGTAAAGGCCTTAGAAGCACCTCACATGAATAAGTCTTGAGTGCATATTTCCGAAAAGGAATACAGAAGAACTAAGAAGTACGAGAGCGAACAAAAGACGGGGATTTCGAAAGATGAACTCATTAATATTAGCTAAGGCTACAATGAAATGAAACGTAAATAATAGAAGTAAGGTGAAATTACAGGTTTTGAAAGTTTCTTAAGTGTGGAAACACCTGCTACGTCCTGGTAGCTTAATGAAGAATGTGCAAAAATGGTGTTTCAAACAATAAATGCAAGAGAAAAGAAAATGGATCAAATGATAATACAAAAATGCAAATACAAATTGAATACACCGAATAAAAACAATATAGGGAATATAATTTACCAACCAGCCTTCAAAGGAAAACTCTGTGTACAATACAAGAGGGAGAAAACTATGCAAAGGTTTTTAAAATTTTTAGAATCTACCGATAAAAAGCTGGGGGGTATAAGGGAGGAAATAAGGTGATTGATACTTTTTACCAAATTTGAATCATTTTGTAAATATAACTTTTAAGTTGTAAGTTATTAAGCCTCTTAAAAATATGTAATAAAAATAAGCTGGTCAATTAAGAAAACTATGGGAGCGTACGTGTAACGAGTAGACTTTAATACAGAAATTTCTAAGCGTCACTTGCTTGCACCGTGTTACATATGGGAAAAACTGCAATTGCGTATTTTTTAACAAATATATTTGTAAAATACTAGTCAATATGTGGAATATACATAAATATGCTAAACTCAAATATAGCATATGTTTCTTAAGCGAAATGAATTAAACAGACTAAAATTTGTTTCCCTTTTTAATAATTTATAAAATTTCGTACTTTTTCCGAAAGTAAATACACTAAAGCGACATTTATGTGTTTTTCAAGTGACCACTAAAAATATAAGCGAGGAAGACTATCAGGTTCTGTGTTCCGCCTTACTTTCTTTGGGAACATTCAAGAACCTGACTCGGAACAGGGAGCTTATTAAAGCTATGTTCAATAAATGTGGGAAGTAGACAAGATACACAGGAAGGGTATACGAAACCCTTTATTTTTCACTCTTTACAATAATTTCCGGACTTCGGAATACAGAGACCAACCACTTGTGGTCTGAAAGTAAGAATATAAAAATATTAACTAAACTCTAACTTAACTTTGGAATAATAAACAAGGGCGTGGAAGATTGGCCGTATATTAACAGGGAGCCGTATGTAGTACAGAGAACTGTTAACACTACAATACGTTTAAAATTATTAAGAGGATTAAACGTCTGGCCTGGAAGGCAACCAGCAACCGAGTAAAACTGCTAAGGCAAGCGGCCTGCTTCTACTAACTTGGCAAAAAGCCACAACTTAAGTACTTGACGTTCGCCAGACAAATTTGCATAAATAAGTTAAAGCTTTTAATTCTGGCCGGAAGTAGAAAATAAGAAGTGATAGTAAAGATTTAAAATAAAATAAACGTTAGTAAAACTTAAGATCCTTACATACTTCCCGCCAGAGTTAATTAGTTTGAAACTGAGGTCTAAAACGAACTTGTTGAAAACTTTTAGCTCTAGAATCTAACGCAAGGCCAATCTTTTACAAACATTTCTCACTAGAAACTAGAAATTTAAAAAAAAAAATTGTTTTTACATTATTAGCTCCATGGACAATTACTTTTCATCTGTACTGCATCTAAACAGGAGCTTTTAGTTGAAATCTGGTTCCTTCCAGAGATCTGGAAGGAAAACTAGTTTAATGAAATGTTACACAATTCAATGGCAAGTAACATGAATATTTATATTTTTCGTAACGTTCTTATTTCATTCATGACTTTATTTAATTCTCTCCCCATGCTCTCTGACATGTGTTGTAAAAGGAAACACCAAACACGAATGTATTTATGTATAAGTGTTCAACACTGCCGCCTACAATCAAAACACTAACGTGTTAAAATTCAACATAACAAGACCTCGTAACACACCCTATCTTCCACTCTAAACCCTGAGGTACTATTCTGAAAGTGGCTAACTCTGAAGTGTAGAGTCAGAGAGCCTAACTACATTCATTCAACCTTTAACACATATTCACAATAATTTGGCCTTTTTACAGTCACACAAATAAGTTTAAAATTTTTGGCATTACTTTCACTTTTACCATATCACAGTATTTCTTAACATTTAAAATAACAGTTCACATTGTATATAAGAACATATTAACATGCCGTTAATTTTACGCATTTTAAAACATACATTAGTAGTACATTGTTAACTTCTATTCTTTTCAAAGCAAGTACCAATTCTTCTATACTGAAATACTACATTTCAAAAGTCTTTCAGACTAAAACTTCTTTCTTGCCAGAATGTTTTAAATAAAATTTATACAATAACTTTTACAATATTCAAGTATTTACACATCCCTATTATACCTCAACTTTAGTTTTACTCGCGAGTAATTGAAAAACATAATACCAAAATAGGTAACAACTCATTTCTCGCCTTTTTGGCGATAAAGGTAGACCTCACATGAGGTAAAACGTCTTGAAATCTGCCACTTGCAGTAAGAATGAAAGATTAACTTAAGTTTGCAAAGTAACATAAAATTTTACTTATCTTCGTGATATTCGGACATTCTTTTCTCTGCCCAGTCCTGAAAGGTAGCGAAGATTCGCGTTTGATTTATCCTCCTTCTTGTGCGGGCTCGCCCTTCAGTGCCTTCCTCTAGGAGCTTTCTTTTCCCTCCAGGTCGGTCACCCTTGAATACCTTCTTTTTCGCCTCTGCCTGTGGTCTTGGCCGTCTGACGGCAGCTGGTCTTGGCGGAACCGGGACACTTCTCTCTCGTTCCTGCTTGGACCTCGTTGCTGGCCGTTCAAATTTTCCTTGTATCTTTTCCTCCGCCAGTGGTGGTCCTTCCGCAATTCGGCGACATTTGCTACGTAGAGTCCTGTCCGATGAGTAGATCTTCCGTTTGGGAGCCGGGTTATAGTTGCCGTTATTTCTCCTGGCTCTCTTTGCATTCGTCGTACTTCTCCTTCTTCATTCTGGCGGTGGTCGTGCGCTCTCTTTTGTGGTCGGTGGAACGGTTTCTTTTTCTTGTTACCTTCAATTTTCCGACGGGGAAACTTTCTTTTCAATTGCTCCTGCCTCCTAATGGCTTGTCCTTGTGCTTGTCGTTGTTCCACCTCTGGAGCTTGTGCCTGCAGTGCCTGCCGTGCCGGATCCTGCAAAAGATCTTTAAATATTTGCATTTTATTACGGTCATAGTATGGTTTTATTTGGCCAATGTTTGCGGAGCATGTTTCACCATTCCTGGCTTTTAACACCACTACAGCGTGAGTTATTTTTTCTATGACATATGGTCCTTCAAATCGTGGAAAAAATTTGGCGGTTTTATCTTCTGGTGCTGAAGAAAGTGAATGCTTAATTTTTAATACTTCATCTCCGACTTTATACGAGTTACTCCCCGTCGTTTCAAATCATAATAGAGCTTCTGTTTTCTTTGTGCTACTTCAGTGTTCTTTTTTGCTTCCTTTATTAATTTTTCTCTATCACCCATTTTAAATTCTGGGGCTCTTTGTTGAACATAAAATAATTTACCTAACGGCGTTATAATCTTTCTGCCTAAAAATAACTCAGCAGGAGTTTTGCCCGTTGTATCATGTTTTGCGGTCCTAAGGGCGAAAGCTAATTCATTGACATAGTTATCCCAGCTTTTATGAAAATTTTTAACATAACTACGGATAATTTTCACTATATTTCTATTAACCCGTTCCGCTATATTTGATTGCGGCCAATACGGGACCATTTTTAAATGACGTATGCCCAGTTTTTGGCACATGTCTTCAAATATATTACTTACAAATTGAGGACCATTATCCGATATAACTTTTAGGGCGCCCCGTATTTTAAAATATATTTATTTAAAATAGAATCAGTAACTAATTTCGCGGAGGCTCGTTTTAAGGGAACAATTTCGGTCCACTTACTAAAATGATCAACCATAACAAGGAGATACCGACTTTTATTTAACTGACTTTTTGGGAAAGGGCCCAATAAATCGATGCCAATTATTTCATTTGGAAATTCGGATTTAATACTATTTAGAAACCCGGTCGGGCGGAAATTAATATAATTAACTGCTTGACATGTTGGGCAGGACTGGACATACGCCCTTGTTAACTTTTGCAGTTCAGGAAAATAGACTGCCTCGCGTACGCGTTGGATAGTTTTTCGAATACCAGCATGAGAAGCTAAAGGGCTGTCATGGAGCTCCTGCAGGATATTTAATCTAAGACTAGCTGGGATAACAGGTCGAAATTCATTGTTGGAATTTGTAGTTTTTGTATAAAATAATAGACCATCTATTAGTT
Organism: Stegodyphus dumicola; assembly: GCF_044657685.1. Lineage (NCBI taxonomy): Eukaryota > Metazoa > Arthropoda > Arachnida > Araneae > Eresidae > Stegodyphus > Stegodyphus dumicola. Next base: position 98,025,284 of record NC_140771.1, on the reverse strand, counting down.
CGTAATGGGCCGCCCTATTTCTTATCGCCACAATATCTTGGTGGCTAAAATTTTCAGGATCATTTAAATACTCATAAATGTTTCCAAACTCAGGATCCTTACCCAGTTCGGTTATTACAGTTTCTCGGGAATTTATTGTACATGCTGTGAGCATTGCCACCTTTACAGTATTACCTTCTTCATCTATTTTTATTCTGGATAGGGCATCTGCTACGATATTTTCCTTTCCGGGACTATGCTTGATTACCAGATTATATTCTTGTAGCTTGAGTGCCCATCTTATTAACCTTGGGGATAATTTTTTCCCTGAGTACAATCTAGTTACCGCCGCATGATCAGAATACACTGTTATTGGCGCCCTTCCAAAATAGACTCGGAACTTTTGCACTGCTAACAAAACTGCAAGTGCCTCTCTCGCGGTCGCGGAATAATTTCTTTGTGTTTGATTTAAAGTTCGACTAAAAAATGCCACGGGCTGCTGATTTTGCGAAAGTACCGCTCCTACCGCATAATCCGAAGCATCCGCTGAAATTTCTAAATTCTCATCCTTTTCAGGAAATTTCAAAACAGGGGCTTGCGTTAATGCTTGCTTTAAATTTTCGAAAGCACTATTGGCTTCGGCCGTCCACGAGAATCTTGCCTTTTTCCTTTTTAATTTTAACAATGGTTCAGCAATAGCTGCAAAATCTTTTATAAAGGACCTATAATATGAACAAAGTCCTAGAAAAGAAGAGAGCTTCTTAGCCGTATTTGGCGGCGGATACTTTTGCACAGCGATTATTTTTGATTCGTCTGTCTCGCTTCCTTTCTGAGATATTTTGTAACCTAAATATTTTAATTCAGGGGCTGCAAATTTGCACTTTTCGACATTAACTTTTAGACCGGCCTCATTTAATAAAGAAAACACCTGTCTTAAATCCTGTACATGTTGGTCCAGATTATCACTAGTAATAATGATATCGTCTAAATAGATAAATGTGGACTTTCCAAGAACAGGCCTTAACACAATGTCCATACATCGCTGAAATGTTGCCGGTGCCCCTGAAAGGCCAAACGGCATACGCAGGAATGCATAAGTGCCAGACTTGGTTATAAAAGCAGTCTTAGGCACGTCCTCCGGTCTAACCCCTATTTGAAAATAACCAGTCGTTAAGTCTAAAGTCGACATGTATTTGGTAGACGTTATGTTCCTTAGAATTTCTTCAATAATAGGTAACGGATATACCGGATATTTAGTTATGGAGTTTAATTTACGATAGTCAATCGCGAAACGCCACCTTTTTGGATGTGTTAATGGATAGTCATTGTTTTTCTTACATAAAACCACCGGGCTAGCATAACTACTTGAGATGGGCGTTATGATCTTTTTCCGTAGCATATCTCTAATGTGCCATTCTATAATTTTTCTTTATTCTTATCATACCGGTATGCTTTGTGGCGAACTGGCATTGAATCTCCGGTGTCGAGACTATGGTTAGTAACTTGAGTAAATCCTGGAATATCACTAAATAACGAAGCAAATTCACTTACCACTTGTTGGATTCTTTGTTGCTCTTCGTTAGGCAGGTGGTCAAGGTTTAACATTGGCGGTTCCGTTTTTTCTTCTCGAACTGGTTTCATCGTCAGCTTAAGGGACGCTTCATTAAAATCCAGCGTTGCTTCTGCCTCTGAAAGAAAATCTATTCCTAAGATGATATGTGCTTGCAGATTCTTTACTATAAAAAACATAACCTTAACTTGTTCGTCCTTGATACGAACGTATAGCGGTAATTTACCTATGCACTTACATCTTTCTCCTTGCGCAGCTAACACTGTCGTATTATCCGAATTATATATGCGGTATTTCCGAAAATACTTCCTAAAAAAATCTTCTGCCACTCAGGAACACTGCGCGCCTGTAGCCTGTATCCAGGAGTGCGGTGGCTGGGATGTTATTCACCAACACTTCAATCTTCGGAAGAGTCAAATTTTTCACCATTACTATATTTAACATGAAGGAAGAGGGGTTTTCTTGGCCTTCGGATTTCCGCACCCTCCCGTCAGCAGAAATCCGTTTTAGTTAAATCTTTTTTTTCTTTCCATGCTTTCCTTCTTTTTCCACTGGCCTTGAGACTTTTTTCCTGGATTGCTATTGAACTGTCGACGTTCGCCGGCTGTTTTTGGATGCTCGGGTTTCCTTGCCCACTGATTCGCTTTGCTTCCGTAGCCGTGTGCTTGACTTTGCTGTGGTCTTGGCTCACCAAATTAGTTTCGTTGTTGATATTGGCGTCTTCTTTCAATGTCCGCCGTTCTTCTACTTTCAAACTGGATTGCTAGCTCAAATAACCTTTCCAGTGTAGTCGGATTCCTTAATTCAATAAAGTCTTGCACTTGGGGAAGTAACCTCGGCAAAATCACTTGAATTATCTCAGGATCCGGACGGTTTCCATACAAGAGTTTGAAGACGTGAATTTTTCTTAAAATAAAGCTTGAGAGATTTTCAATTGGTTTCTGGTATATGCTGAAAAGTTCCGCTTCTAATTTCGCACGATCCCTTACGACAGGGAAGGCTTTTACTAGGGCAGTCTTGAAATTTTCGTAAGTATAGGTGGGACTTCCTGCTTGACCCAAGAGACTTCTGCCTATACATTTGAACCAATTAAGCGCTTGGCCCCTCAAAGCGCTGGTAGCTAAGGTAACTTTCTGGAACTCGTGCACGGGATACATCATGAAGTGGTCATCTAGTTTTTCCAAAAAACTGGTTACCGGTGAGTTTCCATTAAATGTTGCTTCTGGTTTCATCGAAGCGCGCATGGTCTGGACGATGTAACCAAATCCTTCCAGGGCGGCAGCTGGCATTTCTGGATTCTGAGCCGCTTCTGCAGGCAGCACAGGTTCTTCTTGAAACTCGGCCATGGTTATTCTTCTTCGTTGGGCGCCACTATCAGGTTCTGTGTTCCGCCTTACTTTCTTTGGGAACATTCAAGAACCTGACTCGGAACAGGGAGCTTACTAAAGCTATGTTCAATAAATGTGGGAAGTATGAAAGATACATAGGAAGGGTATACGAAACCCTTTATTTTTCACTCTATACAATAATTTCCGGACTTCGGAATACAGAGACCAACCACTTGTGGTCTGAACGTAAGAATATAAAAATATTAACTAAACTCTAACTTAACTTTGGAATAATAAACAAGGGCCTACGTGGAAGATTGGCCGTATATTAACAGGAAGCCGTATGTAGTACAGAGAACTGTTAACACTACAATACATTTAAAATTATTAAGAGGATTAAACCTCTGGCCTGGAAGGCAACAAGCAACTGCCTAACTTCTAAGGTAAGCGGCCTGCTTCTACTAACTCCTTCCTCTCTGTAGCTTCGCAAAAAACCACAACTTAAGTACTTGGCGTTCGCCAGACAAATTTGCATAAATAAGTTAAAGCTTTTAATTCTGGCCGGAAGGGGAAAATAAGAAGTGATAGTAAAGATTTAAAATAAAATAAACGTTAGTAAAACTTAAGATCCTTACAAGACATATAAGCGAAATTTCAGTTGAACAATGTAATGCGAAGACCTTTCAATGGATTTTAATGCTGCTTATATACAAATTAAATATTATCAACCAGCTGTTAATTTTTTAAAATACTATCTGAGTTTTTAAAAAACTAAAAAAAAAGTCTTTTTTAAGTCATTAGATTTCAAACTATTTAATGTTTAATACAAAAATGAAAACTACTGAACTTTTATTTTAATTGTTCATGATCAATAAATAATCGTTTTAATTCATTAAGATTTTAGCATAGATAGAGATTTTAACTAAGGTCATTTTATGTGCCGCTTCATTTCAACTTCAGGCAAATTACTAAAAGCGCAAATGGATGCCAACAGTCCAGTTAAAGCATGTTTTGCAAATGACACAGCACAAAGCGCCTCTCAGTAGTCAACCTGTCCTGCTAGCTAACTCTGTTGTCTGTTTCTAAGCATTTGTTCAGTTTCAGATACCCATCATTTTCCTTTCTCTTTCTCGCATCTTAATATATAATTTTAAAATGCTACCCACATGTAAAGAAAAGGGGGAAAAAAGAAAAAGAATGAAGAAAAAGGAAAGGATGAAAAGAAAAAGAAATTGGAGAAATGTTTGACCTACGGAGAAAAAAGAAAAAAAAAATCGATCTTAAGGAAAATACTGCATACAGATAAGATTACACGCCTTATAAATAAAACGTTTTATAATTAACATGGATAGAAAAAAAAGACAACATAAATGGGGTTTCGCTAAATGTATTCAATTGAATAAATGATAAATATTAGTATTATTTGTATTCAAAGGAAGACGGCTTGAAAATTTTTATCTTCGAATTAACCTTCAACTAGTCTTGTGACTGATTATGCGACTTAAAATTTGAGCTGCACTCTGATTTCTCTGAAGGTGAATAAACTGTCAAAAACGAAAGCATAAAGGACTAGTTCCGTAATATAAAATACAATGAATAACTTTTTCTTTACGAATAAGAAAACTCACATAAGAGAGTTTTGCCGGGGAAGCAGGTTCCGGATAATTGACAAACGCGAATAATCCAAATTATCAATTTTCGTACATAATGTAGGTATTGATTACTTAAAAAAATCAGTAATTTTATTTTATTTTTGAGAATGTTTAAATACTTATTGAATTTCCCTGCATGTTTTTCGAGGTGTTATTTTATCGTTGTTTTCGAATCCCTTTTGGTCGACGAAATTGAGTTGAGTTTCAATGGAAATCATTGGTGTCACGGGAATAATAAATTGTCATTTCAGTGTCACTCTCTGCTTCTTCTGTTCTTATAGTATTTCAAACGATATTCGCATCATTCAACAGGACCGACTCAGTCGAATCGCCATCGAACCATTCCACGATGTTTACCGATTCACATATTCAAACAATTTTACATTTTCACTCTTTCGGCATACAACTTCAGTTATTGCCTAGACTTCTTCACTGTTAGATGAATCCGATTTTTATATAACTGTATTTATGTACTTATATGCAAATATATTTTATATGCATATAAATCTCCGGCTTTTACACACGTGTGTGTAAAAGCTGCAAGCTCTTTCGTGGGCGCTGCTGTGCACTGATGATCGAGAGTACCATTATGAAAATTACTTTAACAACAACAACAAAAAAAAAAAAAAAAATGAAATGTCTTTTTAATATGCTGTTACTACATTCGGCAGTTAATATTTATATCTGATATTAACATCACATAAAGCAAAAGTGGCTAAAATGGCTAAACACTGGCAGTTCGACCCGAGTTCAGATCCGACAAACGGATTGGCTGAATTGTTGTTTTCATAGTTTTATCTGTTGTTATTTTCGTAATCTGTGTGATGTGGATATGAACAGGTTTCCTTGAAACGTTTTCCGTGAAGCCATCCCACCCATTTTGGTAGACAGCCCTTGCATATTTTGCTGTAATCAAATAAACCACGTCAAGCTAAGAAGCTAGCGTGCTTTTGCCATAATTAAATACACCACCACACCACAAGCTAAGAAGTAAATTACAGTAAATAAAATTTTAATGTAGAGTATATTTATCTATATCTTGACTAACAGTATTAGCTTTCTTTTAATTTAGGAAGTTTTCCATGCTATATGTCGTCAGTTGAATAGTGGTTCATAACTCTTAATATCTTCCGAAGAGTAGCCATCTGAACACATGGCTAACACCCCAGATAAAGTCCAATTTGAGCGGTGTCCAATGTGTATATAAAGTTCAAAAGAATAGTCTACAAATTATGCTGCGATGGAGATAAATACCCATTTAGTTCGATAATATATTGACAGAGCTGTTCGCAAAAAGTATTGAGTATTTTTCGATAAAAGCATTAAGCTTTTCAATAAAATTTGTAACTAGATATTATGACTTATTATGACTGCCAAAGCAAGCTGTTATTTCAGATCTCTAAAACTGAAAATGATTTCTTACTTTACTTTTTATGAAATCTTTAGGTCAGGTCTAGTTTGGACATATACTACCTAACGAGTTTAAATTTATTATTCAAGTTATTATGCAAGTCTGTAATCATTCTAAAACGAAATGCTGTTAAAAAGTAAATTCTCTTTCTTGGCATTTACCCATAAGCAGATTAATCTTGATCAGTGGTTTCTAGTAAAAGAGACACTGGAAATGGTTTGGATTGTATGATTATAACAAGTGCATAATATAAAGAAATACCGTACAGGGTTTAAGATAAATAAGTAATGTAAATACGAAATAACTTTTTCGCAATATTTGTAAGTGGAAATCTATTATGTCACGGTATATAACATTCATGCGACTTCCCATTACAAAAGAAAATCTTCAGTTTATGAGATTTGTTTTTTTACATGCATTTTTCTTACTGAATTTCTTTCTTTTACAGAGCAAAAAACTAAACATTGTTAACTACGTTTTATTAATTTGCTTTCTTCTTACACTGCGTTTTACATTTCCGTCAAATTTCAAAAACTATTTCGTCTATGAGATGCTTTTTATCTCTTCCTTTATTATGTATTTAAGAAAAAAATTATATCCAAATCATAAATTTAAAATCCCTGTTACATAGAGTTTCTGATTCCCCTTGATTCTTTTTCACAGATTAAAAAATAATGTTGGCATTAATTTCTTGATATATTACATGCAAGAAATAGAAGATACTGAAATATTCAATTAGCAATGAAATTTTATTCTTCTCAAAAAAGTTATTTTGAAATTAAGACACAATAACACGCCGAATAAATACTGATTCAGAAGTCAAACAACAAAAATCAGCGTTAATTCACAAAATTTTCACAGGACTAGTTTCGATGGTTTTACCGAACCATCATCTTCAGCTGCAAAACCGCAAATGAACAAGATAGGAAATAATGTTTAGATAAGATAAGAAAGCCTGGACAAGAATTAGCAAGTGGCGCCATCTGTTGGCGAAACCAGAACTAAAACATAATTTCTCTAAAAGCCGAAGGCAAATTTGGATTGGAATTAGGATCGTTAACTAGAACAGAAAGATTTTTATGAATGTGAAATGCCTCTAGAAAATCCAGTTCTCCAATGGAAGATGTTTTTTGAATAATTTTGGCAGCAGAAAAATTGAAAGTGTGATTTTCGGACCAACAATGTTGGGCAACAGAAGACTTCTGTGTTTCCTTTTTTCTAACATATGCCTCATGTTCTTTGACGCGAAATTTTTTTTAAGGCTCTCTTAGTTTGGCCAATGTAAATTAAACCGCACTGGCAAGGAATCCTATAAATACCCCAGGAATTCATATCCGGAATGGGGTCCTTGAGTATAGAAGTTGGAATTTTATTGATGGGAGAGTAAACAACCCGAAAGTTAAATTTCTGCAAAATATGTGCAACTTTATAGCTAATTGATGGAAAGAAGGGAATGACAACAGAATTTTTATAATCTCCTAAAATAAGAGTGTGGCTTTTAGTGTGTTGAGATGAGAATTTTTTAACTGCTTGATTAATAATGTTGGGTGAAAAGCCCCTGTCAATAGCTATTGCTTTCAAATAATTTAGTTCTTCATCAAGGGCTAGTTTGGAGGAGCAAACTTGAAGAGCACGGAAAACATAGGAATAAAATGAAGCTAACTTTTGTTTAGTCGGATGACATGATTTAAAGTGTGGTGGAAGACAAACCGATGAAGGTTTACGGTAAACTGTAGTACTGAAGTTGGATGTGTTACGTGTGACCAGAATGTCGAGAAACGGAAGAGAATTGCAAGTCTCAAGTTCAAAAGTGAACTGAATAGCAGGATCAATAGAATTCATTGTTGAAAGAACTCTATTTAAATCATCTTTATTACCTTCAAACAGGGTAAAAGTATCGTCTACGTAGCCATGCCGGGAAGTTTAAAGTTTCAAACAATTTTGATTCATAATAATGCATGTAGATATCAGCCAGGATGGGACTGAGGGGGCTTCCCATGGCTAATCCCTCAGTTTGCTTGTAATATTTATTTTGGAAAACAAAATGTGTTTGTTTCAAACAGAGTTGAGTGAGAGAAATTAGCTCATCAATTTCGATGCAAGAGAAATGAAATTCGCGAAGTCTGGTTTCTAGACATCTTAATGCACCCTCCACTGGGACATTGGTGAATAATGATTTTACATCAAAAGAAACCATGAGTAAATTACGAGGAGAAATGTTTTTAACCTTTTTTACAAAGTCTATTGAATTTTTTATGGTGTAAATGTTATTGTCTAATAGAGTGGAAAATCTAGAAACTAAATATTTAGCTAATGGATACGAGGCAGTACCTAAATTTGATACAATAGGGCGGAAAGGAATACCACTTTTATGAATTTTGGGAAGAGCATATAATCTGGCACAATTCGCAACAAATTCGCAACAAATATTTAGCTAATGGATACGAGGCAGTACCTAAATTTGATACAATAGGGCGGAAAGGAATACCACTTTTATGAATTTTGGGAAGAGCATATAATCTGGCACAATCTTATCCCATCTGTTGTGCGAATTGTGCCAGATTATATGCTCTTCCCAAAATTCATAAAAGTGGTATTCCTTTCCGCCCTATTGTATCAAATTTAGGTACTGCCTCGTATCCATTAGCTAAATATTTAGTTTCTAGATTTTCCACTCTATTAGACAATAACATTTACACCATAAAAAATTCAATAGACTTTGTAAAAAAGGTTAAAAACATTTCTCCTCGTAATTTACTCATGGTTTCTTTTGATGTAAAATCATTATTCACCAATGTCCCAGTGGAGGGTGCATTAAGATGTCTAGAAACCAGACTTCGCGAATTTCATTTCTCTTGCATCGAAATTGATGAGCTAATTTCTCTCACTCAACTCTGTTTGAAACAAACACATTTTGTTTTCCAAAATAAATATTACAAGCAAACTGAGGGATTAGCCATGGGAAGCCCCCTCAGTCCCATCCTGGCTGATATCTACATGCATTATTATGAATCAAAATTGTTTGAAACTTTAAACTTCCCGGCATGGCTACGTAGACGATACTTTTACCCTGTTTGAAGGTAATAAAGATGATTTAAATAGAGTTCTTTCAACAATGAATTCTATTGATCCTGCTATTCAGTTCACTTTTGAACTTGAGACTTGCAATTCTCTTCCGTTTCTCGACATTCTGGTCACACGTAACACATCCAACTTCAGTACTACAGTTTACCGTAAACCTTCATCGGTTTGTCTTCCACCACACTTTAAATCATGTCATCCGACTAAACAAAAGTTAGCTTCATTTTATTCCTATGTTTTCCGTGCTCTTCAAGTTTGCTCCTCCAAACTAGCCCTTGATGAAGAACTAAATTATTTGAAAGCAATAGCTATTGACAGGGGCTTTTCACCCAACATTATTAATCAAGCAGTTAAAAAATTCTCATCTCAACACACTAAAAGCCACACTCTTATTTTAGGAGATTATAAAAATTCTGTTGTCATTCCCTTCTTTCCATCAATTAGCTATAAAGTTGCACATATTTTGCAGAAATTTAACTTTCGGGTTGTTTACTCTCCCATCAATAAAATTCCAACTTCTATACTCAAGGACCCCATTCCGGATATGAATTCCTGGGGTATTTATAGGATTCCTTGCCAGTGCGGTTTAATTTACATTGGCCAAACTAAGAGAGCCTTAAAAAAAATTTCGCGTCAAAGAACATGAGGCATATGTTAGAAAAAAGGAAACACAGAAGTCTTCTGTTGCCCAACATTGTTGGTCCGAAAATCACACTTTCAATTTTTCTGCTGCCAAAATTATTCAAAAAACATCTTCCATTGGAGAACTGGATTTTCTAGAGGCATTTCACATTCATAAAAATCTTTCTGTTCTAGTTAACGATCCTAATTCCAATCCAAATTTGCCTTCGGCTTTTAGAGAAATTATGTTTTAGTTCTGGTTTCGCCAACAGATGGCGCCACTTGCTAATTCTTGTCCAGGCTTTCTTATCTTATCTAAACATTATTTCCTATCTTGTTCATTTGCGGTTTTGCAGCTGAAGATGATGGTTCGGTAAAACCATCGAAACTAGTCCTGTGAAAATTTTGTGAATTAACGCTGATTTTTGTTGTTTGACTTCTGAATCAGAAGTTATTTTGCTTCCATTATCGGGTCAGAATTATCTAACTCTGTCTAAAATGCGTTTAGATGCGTAATAATAAATATGATGTGATTGTAAATAGTATTATAACTACCGTTTTATAACTTCTTCAGATGATAGTTTACTTTTTTTTTTTTTTTTTTTTTTTTTTTTTTTTTTTTTGACGCGCAGTGATAAAATTCAATTCTCTTCAAAAGTCCTTGATTAAGAATTGCTAGAGATGGAAATTTCGTAAATTTCTTTCGCAGCACAATCCAGGTGAAAAGGCCCGATCGATTTCCCGATATGAAAAATATCGGCGAATTTTCTCACAGTGATTCTCGAAAAACAGCGCCAAATAGCCATGGTGATGGTATAGGTCAGCTCAGGATGACGAATTTTCACACCTTTGTGGGAATCAGGGTTAAAATCTGGATTAAGGTATTGGACGGATTTTGTGATTATAAAGTCTTTGGGGCATGAAGGTGTTCAAAACCTAGAGTTCTTGGCAGATTAAAGCTGAAAAAGAGGACAACGGAAATCTAATGCATCAGTATACTGCATATAATAGAGGTGAACACATTTTGCATATTTCACTTATCTAGTAACTATATTAATATATCACTACTGCCCTATCATTTATAATTTTTATTCTTGTATTTTTGATTCGAAATATCTCTGCAAGTATGTCTTTCTTAAGTTCTTCGAGCATGTTGCTGCAACTATAAGCAATATATACATTCCTTTCAAGTGCCTATGTGTAACATAAATGCGAGCCAGCTTCCATTAGAAAGCGCTTCACGAAGGTGTTCCTTCCCTATCGCGTTTTGCCGTAATCAAATAAAACAAACCTTTCAAGTATTTTGATTACCCCATTCAGCTTTATTTTTCTATAACTCAAGCCTCTTTTTCTATCCCTACTTCTTGTGTATATTTTTTCTATGGGAGTGTTATTGTTGTCACTTGCAGGAGGGCTATTTTTTGAAGGAAGAAGAGTATCACTGGTCAAGACCGAGACAGAACATAAGCAGGCAGCTACTGCATGCTTTGTCTAAATTAAATAATCAAAATCCGTCAGTGAAAGTAGCTCTCTTAAGGCTAAGTAGATATTGTTAACTTTTTTACTTAATCCCCCTTTATTTTGAAACTTATTTTATAGCAGCCTGCAGTGAATATTAACCGCATTTCTTGATTTTGGTAAGCAAAGGTAAAGTGAATTTTTAAAATACAGAAGCTTTGTAAAGGAGCGTTTTCGATTATTTTAATTTTAAACTGCAGTGATGATATGCACATTTTATACCGAAATATTTCGTCTTTATATTAGCACGCCATTAAAAAATAATTTTGGTTTCATTTTTAGCAAAAGAAACAGTCGTAAATGTGTTCCATATATTTAAAATAATTTTTTGCGTTATACGCCGGAAGTATTTTAAGATTGCTTTAACAGACTTTCCTAATGAGCGTTGTTGTATTGTTTGTATTCGTCTTCGTCATTCTTTTTTATGTAAATTAAGTAATTTCCTCAGGTATTTTTGTTAATTTATGCAGTGAGAAACAAAGAGCAGATTAGATTCTTTTACATGCACATAATTTACTTAAAAGTTATTTCAAGATTTTATAAATTACGTTATTTCAAATGATCGGAAACTGGACTGAAAACATTTGACAGCGCATAATTCATTTAAAGCAGCTTTACTTAATTATCAATAATTTCTTATTTCGTATGTAAAAGTATGATTTAATTTATTACCTATGCCGCCCAGAAGGGAAAGTTGTTAGTAAATTTAACTGCCGTGCCGAAGGGCTCGGGTTCGAATCTCGGAGAAGGCAGGGATATAATTTTTCCGTCCACTTACAGGACGCAACGGTGGCCCACTTATCAGGTTCTTCCGTAATGAGAAGACCACTGCTTTCGGCCTTTAAAGTGTCAAACGCTTATAAACGGTTAGAGCCTACCCACTGGGGGAAATTTTCCTGTTGATTTTGAAATTTTAGCAGATATCAGATTATTCAGAATAATTATTTAAATATTGTTCTGTATCTATACCGATTTAAATGTAAAACATTTTCTACCTTGCAATTGCTTTTGGTTCACGATATATATTTAGAAATGCATACATTTTGAAAGAGGTTCCATATGTTTTTTCAAAGATGTCTACAGTTTCTATTAAACTTTTAAAGAAGTGAAGAATAAAGTAAATTACATAAAAATGATTTTAAACTTTAATTAATTTATGTAAACACATTTTCACTTCATATCTCTTCATGCTCAAAATTGTGATGTATATAATCTTATTTTTAAATAAATGCCTAATAATTTAGGTTATGACTAAGAATTTTTAAGGGGCTATTTTTCTTAATGTGGGTACATACTACGACAAGCAAAAATCCTTTTTCGCCACAAATACGCTTAAAAATGTACTAGATTTTGTATTTTAGAAAATCAACTAATACTATACTGGATAATATTGTAGAAAAATCAGTGGTAAATAGGATAGAAAATTCAGTGTTCCTCTAATTAAAAGAACTATCAACGCAGCAGTTTATGCGAATAATAAAATATATAATATTTATAATGAATTGTTTAAATCACTTTACAACGATATAAATGCGATATTAGCGTAAAGATTATGAATATAAGAACTAGGCTTTTGGCATTCGTTACGCGTAGGAAACAAGGGACGAAATGAAACTGTGTGCTTATATTCAAGGGGTCTACCTCAACATTTGTTCTGGTCACTAAACCGCCTCGGAAAAACCCTGCAAACTTGTTTCACACCTGATTACTTTTTCTTTTTGCATAAGATCTTCCTTCGAATAAACCCCCAGTGTTTGCAAAAGAAAATAATAATAAAAAAAATCTAGCCCCTTTCCGCATAACCACATCCCACCCGAAGTAGGTTAGTTGTTACAGCCATCAGTGCTTATTCGGCCATCACAAGATGGCCGTCGACTTCTACATTCGCGCGAGGTTCAGAATTGGAGCGGGTCAGCCTAGAATAAATGTTCTAGACCCCGCCTTCTTTCGACTCGCACCTCATGCGTGGGTTCGGAGACAGACTCTTCACAAGTCTCAAAGAATTCGGCCGATGAGGATCCAGTCGGGATTAATTGGGGATTACTCGGCTCTTGAAGTTTCGTAGCGGAAGAGTGGTGATCACGTTGTTTCCGTTTCCGACTTGGAATATGGATGATCTCGTTACTTAGGGATTATGCGAAAGTGTAGGGTTCTTTGTGTAGGTGCATCTGAAGAACTTCTGTAGAAAGCGGGCCACGTGAGTACAAATACTTTACAAATATTTAATTTCCTGTATGAATATTTCCATGCACACTCATTTTGCAAAAATAAAATCTTAATTATTTTTTTTTTCTTTCTTGAGTTGGCCCATGAAAATATATCTATTGTCCAATAAGACTCTCATTATGGTCTTAGCTATCCAATTGAGTTAAAGAGAATATTGCACTTGTCTAACATCAAGCAATCATATGCAATTTTATTTTTTATTATTTAGCTATGAGTTTGACTGGTCTATTATAACTAATAATATTTACTTCTAAATCATTCAAAGAAACTGTATTAAAATTTCCGATATGGAAAAAAAAAAAAAAAAAAAAAAAACACGAGTTCTTTTTCTCGGGATCGAAGCTACAAATTTTGATCCCAAGCAGTTTCAGACGCCTGCACTGGCTTTTTAGAACACTTAGGTTAATAAAATTTCTACTCAGTATTACGCATAATCATCTAAGCATATTTTTTACATTTATAAGTCTATCATGTTCAATTCCCGTAAATGAAAAAACAAATAAATTCTGCTCACATCTTAAGTATCCAAAATGTTTTATTTTAATTAAATATACTGAACTCAAATAGCGGATATACATATATAAGAACGATTTTCATGTTTTGATTTATGGCCAGCTTCAAAATGTGAGCTTTGTTTCAAAATGGAGTAATTAAATTTTTTTATTTGTGTATTTATTTAACGAATGCACATATGTAAGACGAGGAAAGAGGTCTTAAGATCAGCTGCAGTTATGTGAATAAATATACATAATACATGGAATATTTTTAAAAAAATATAGCTTCTAAGTATTTAATACATTTTTAGCAACAAAAGTATAATTTAATTATGATAGTTTTTTCGAATTAAATTATATCGAAAATGTATTTTTCAAACTTATAATGAATTGTTTATAATTCCATAAAACCCTTAATAAACACAACTCTTTTTGTACATACATATAAACGCAAGTGAAGTACAGTTGTGTTCATTGGTGAAAGACTATGTTTGACCCATGGAAAAGACGGGATGTCCCACCCCCCAAAAAATAATAACAATCTATATCTCTCATAATACTATATCGTCTCTCGCTCGTCTAGATGATAATAAAATAGATAATTTAAGTTATTAAAAATCTAACTAACTAAATTTGTCAGATAAATAGTTAAAAAGTACTGACAAGAATTAAATCATAATCTACCTAAACAGTAGTGAGTTTGAATTTTATTCCTTTACCAAAACAAGAGGAAAAAAGAATCTTTAAACTTTTATATTGAAATTTTTTAATCAAAGAAGGAAAAGCAAGTTTCTCTACAGTAAATTCATACAGATTTTAAGTTACCCCCCTCCCAAGTATGCCCCTAAAAATAGTAACTATTAAACTGTAAAGAATAATGTTACACAAGAAATTTCAAAACTCTTAGTTTTATAATATTATAGCAGTTGATGGGTTTCTAAAGTTAGTTAATACGAATCTATGAATGTTCATAAAGCAGATTTAAATACATGTTTACAGAAAGCTTACTCTCTGTTTAGCTGCACAGTAAAATAATTAGGAATGTGTATACCACATGTACTGTGTTATACAATTTCATTAATAAAAATATTCTCAATTCATAAAATCTGAAATTCTGGAAGTAAACTCGCTTTATATCTAATAACAAATGCATCAAATTTCGGAAGCTTTAAAGCGTACTGAACTGTTGCTATAATTTATAAATTTGAATGACAAATTGTAATTGATCATTGCTTCCAAGACATGTCTGAAATCCATTCTGAACATCCATAGCACTAATTTATACCATTTTAACTTTCAATTCAATCAATTCTTATCTATAACTTTTCATTTAAAAGTTACATTTGCAGGTGCCTCGTAATTATCTCAACCTCCTTAGCAGAAGTCGTGAAATTTTCAGAGTGTGCCAAAATCTGGCAACCATGCACACAAACATTCTTCAGGCAATCAGGCTCCTAACAATCTTCAGTCAAGCAGCATGCCATTTTCGTATGCGTTCCTTTTGTTGTTATGTTCCAAGAGATTTTTAGAGATAATTGTTATATTTCCTGCCTTCAACTCAATTTCAAAATATCGTTTGTGGAATTTGCCCACAAGGCGAGAAACTGAGGGAAAAGTTCTTCAGGTATGCAGTATTTCGCAGCAAACTTTCTAAAGGGAATAATGATGAGATGCATCTGGTAGACAACTGGAGAGCAGTGCCAAGTTTGAGCAATTCTTTCTTTCTTCTTTTTTTTTTTTTTTTTTTTTTTTTAAAGCGAAAAAGAGATAGCTGTGTATATGAGGTGAACAGAGGTAAAAAGTAAGGCAAGTATTTCGCGGCAAATGTGTTTAACTTTTTTACTGTAACATATAATTCTTATTGAATAATTAATTTTTTTTTGAATTTTTGAATTGTTTTCTTTTTTGATATGATGACAATGCTTGCTGACTTGCCATAAATATCTATAGTTTGAGAATATATTTATAAAAAACTATTAAAAAAATTCAAAATTCACCAGCTTGAATTCGATAAGTAATGTTTACCTCTTCATCTGTAAAAAACCGTCAAACTTCGCCAAGGTAGTTGCGTAACACGTAAATACCTTAATATAAATTCCAGAACATCGTTAAAGTAATAACCGATAATTTTATTTTGAATTCATTTCAGTTTTATTCTCCTTGCCAAGAAATTGATCGCCAATAAAAATCTGTTTACAACAAAACACTGTAATACTGTAAACACTTTAGTGCGTTACTTTCCCAAAGATGACCACTTCTAGAAGAAATCTTTACTTCTAAGAAGAGAAATAAGCATCAGCTTTGAATATCATCTTTCTATGCAAAATATCCAAATCGTATGGAAACGTATGAAGTCGTCTTAGAGCAGTTTCACTGTATAATATTACTATAATTCCGAAATCGTCATATCAACTTTAAATAAAATTAAGTTGTTTTAAATTTCTTTTATTTAAGTTACCGTTTCTTTAGTCATATCACCTTTAAATAAAATGAATTATTATTTAAAATTTTAAAATTGTTGCATATACTTTTTGTAAATGTTCCCATTCCGGAACATAGCCACAAATGCTGTCAAAGTTCCTGTTAAAAACTGATAGACTTATATGATACATAATAATTGAGTTAAATTTGCGTTATAATATGTGATTTGTTTTGCGTTGAATAAAAAAAAGTGACAAGTTATCGATAAAAATAAAATTAATTTAAAACTAATTCATTCATGTGTTTCGTAATCTAAACAAAATCAGTTATATTGTTTTTAAATTTGATTTTCAAAGGTTATCACCCGAGATTTTCTTTGAGAAAGTTTATGCTTGCATTCGTTTCGCGAGCTGGTTTCCCATGGCCTGTAGCGTTTTCTTCAGTCTGTACATACTAGATTGGACATGACGTTGTCGATGCTATTTTTCTCGCATATTCTACAGTTGTGAAGGCATGACTTGACAAAGATAATTGTTTTAAGTATGGTTAGTCAAGCGTTGACGTTATCTTGCTCTGCAAATGTTAGCTTGAGTTGTATATTTCAATGTTTATTGAAATCTTTTCCGTTTCCGAAGATTTTTGTTTAATTTTTTGGAAACTGATAACGGATGTTACAGTGTAAGGGAAGATGTTTGAAGGTTATGTTAACATTTGATTTGCGTCTTTTATTTTCACCAAAAAGTATACTAGTGTTCCTTTGAATTTTAATAAATAAATTCGCTTTAGCATCACGGATATTATATATATTTTAACGGTAAATGATAGCAATACCTTACACAAAATATTTTAATGAAGTATTAAATGTTTGCTAAATTTTTCTGTTATGTCATCGCATAAATGTTTTCGACGATTGCTGTTCACATCAACTACTTTTTTCTGTCATAAAAAAAGCATTGTACTTTATAAACCATTCAATAGTTTATTGGTTTTATCATTTAAAATGTATATCATATGCAAGTTATATTTACGAGTTCTTTGTTTTGTATCAAAAGTACTGTTATTAACTGTTACAAACAGGCTGGCTGCATGGGCGTTTTTGTGATTTTCCGCATGTGTAATGCGTATACGAGCCAGCTTCCCTTAGAAAGTCCTCCACGAAGGAATTTCTCTCCTTAGGCACATAGTCCTCGAGTTCTTTTCCATAATTAAATGAACCTAACCTATCTATAACTTATTTTATAAGGTAGAAAAATATCTAAATAGGAAAGAACGCAGTTAAAAATATAACTTTTCAATTACAACTATTCATATTCTCGGATAGTTATTGCTTACTGTATGTCAGTGCATCAGGATTATTTCTTAAAACAGAATTCCCTGCACTATTTAAAGAATTATTTATTCAGCATCTGAAAGGAAAACTATTATTTCTTCTTAAACAACAACTAAGACTTCTAGTTATTCTAATATATATTCCCCTGAGAAATGTGTCAGCTTTTAAAATTTTCTTACAGATCTGATATTACATAGAATTAAAATTTAACTTTCCAGTGTAATACATTACAGGATTTTGAATGGATTTATTAACTATGGCAAAGTGCATTTTCCGTGGCAAAAAAAGTGGGAGGGATTGCTTTGTAGATGACTTCCTGAGGAAAACCGAATCATATTTAAGTGGATATCTTATCCACTGGTGAGCGTTTGTTAGGGGAAGTTTCCCGATTATTTATTTTTCTGGACTTGGGAAGTCCAGGAAGTATAGTCTCCTAATCTTAATTAACTCACCAATTAAATACGTTTATTAATTATAAATGTCTGTTTCGATTTCTTCTCATAAAATACTTTTAAGATGCGGCATTTGTTGCAAAGTTTGTAATTGCTTAATTTAATTGGTTATGGCATAGCATACTCGAGGCTATCGATCTAAGGGTAGGGATGACTTCGTGGTGGATTTTCTAAGGAAAACCTTTTTAGTATACACGTAACACACGGGAAAAACCACAAAAATGCCCATGCAGCCGTCCAGGGATTCAAACCTCGGACCAAACTACCAGTGTTCAGGGATTTTATCGCTTGGCCGTTGCTGGTCAACAATATTTTAGAGATGTAATCATAAAAAGTATCAAATACCCTCAAATCTGAGTTATTAATTATAAGTCACCATTAAATCAAAGGTTATTACAGAAATTTTTGGCAAAGGGCTCTTGTGGGGAAATGAACATATTGTTTTCTCATTAGCCTAAAGGGCGTTAGCACAGAAGGGTTATTAATCTCGTTTTGGCATTTTGTGTTGATTCATCAAATTTTGGTTCAATGTTTGACGGTAAATGAGCAGTAGCCGACGTCGACATGTTCGGCTCATTCACCTTTTAAAACCCCATGGGCACGTGTTCTGTACTGTTCATACTGTAATCGCGTTTTTCGAAAATTAAATTACTCGCGTAATTTTCCCTCTCAGATTTCGGATGATAAAATTAGTTTAAAAAAAGGGGGGTAATAAAATTTAATTCCTTTCGAACTGAATAAAATAAAATAAAATTTACATACTTTTCCTAAATGAACATCTTACTTTTCGTACTACGGTCATTCCAGAAGTTTCCTTTTAATGTTTGATTAAAACACTAATTAATAACTAATTTGTTGGGAAGATGGAACGTTTCTTAAACATTTAATCAGCCTGCTCTTAATGCTTCCTTGTTCAATTAATTTTTTCCATGCCAGTTTAATACTTTACTAATTAACTTTTTTCAAGAGCTTCCCTACTTTAATCCTGACTAAATGAGATTTCTCCTTGATACTTCCCTTATCATTTTAAGTGTTAATAATAATTACTATTTTGAATAATTAAGCTTTATGCTTAAAAGCGTATATATGCGTTTAGGGAAAATGGCGACGTAAATAAAGCACAAGAAATGAGCTGTTAGTGCAAACATATATTCGTAAATAGAGTTAGCATCGTACTTTGAAATACGTGCTTTATAAATCTTTTATGTACAGGTTTCCCAAAAATCATCTAAGGATTTAAAGATACTACAATTTCTGTATTTTCTTTTTATTTATAAATAGGTTTCTAGAAAAAAAAATTTAAACGCTGAAAGTAAATTTTTATTTAATTATGAAAAGCTTACGTTCGTTTTCTACTTAATACAGACCTCCCTTTCTACAGCTTTCTTCATGATGGAGGATAATAATTGAACATGTTAGTTTCAAATTTTAGTATAGTTTTACTCTTGAGCTGTTTAACTGCATGGGCTTATTGATGATTAAGTTACATCGGTACGTTTCCGTTAACGAAACTCCAGTCGCCAAACATACGCCAAAACGTTAAATGAGATGCTTATATAGCGTCAAGAACAGTAGAACACAACACTCACAATATTTAGTGTTCGCAGTGCTGTTTTTGTAAGCACAAGCAGATCTCTGTGTACACTTAGAGTAGGCCAACACCTCTATAGTACGCTTTATACGTTTCGCTATGGTAAAGTGGGAAAGAGAGTGTCTGCATATGATGGACAAGGAATCGCACCTAAATTTCAGCATGTTTTACCTATATTGACCAGCTTAGGCTCTATGGTTTTCTCTACAAGGGGAATTTTTTTTACTTCATGCTCCATCCCATGCCAACCGCAGAAAATGCTACTGTCCATCACAGCCTTGTTCCACACAAGACAGGACTAAGTCCAGAAACCTGCGTAATACGACTGCATTGCCTATACCTAGCAATATGAATTGTGTGTGGGGGGAAGGTAATTAATATTGGGTACTTTTCCGTTTCGCCGGCGCAAATCTCGACAAGCAGACTTTATTGGCGACAACACAGAGCATACACATATCAAATGTTGGTTCTAAGATTTTTTTATTTTGAGGGCATAAGCATTTTAATATCGTTTAAATTTTATAAAAAGCCAATAAATAAAGACAATAAATTTGTAAAACGTCATTAATTTAAGAATTTACTATGCTTTCATGGTACAACATCCTGATTCACGTGACCCCAAATGATCTCATCTCACGTAAACTACACTAAAAAATCTAATTCTCTCAGTAATTATCTACATTAATTTCAAGTTAAATCTTAATTTGGAATACAAGTTTAAATGCAAGAATTATTTCAGTTCATACGAATAGCTTACTCAGAAATTATGTAAAACCGGAGTGCTTTATTTTGCTAGTGCATTCTCATTAGATTGACCTTAGGGCATAAAACTGGACTATCTGTTAAAAATTCTATGTAATTGTATGCCAGTATTGAAAGAAACAATGGATTGGATTGGATTATTTAATTATGGCAAAGCACACGAGGGCTATCTGCCTGAAGGGAGGGATGCCTTCGTGGAGGACTTTCTAAGGGAAACTGGCTCGTATACACGTTACACATGGGGAAAACCACGAAAACGCCCATGCAGCCAGCCCGTTCGCGGGATTCGAACCTCGGACCGAACTACCAGTGTTCAACGTCTTTACCGCTCGGCCGCTGGTGTGCGAAAGAAACAATGAATCTGATAAGAAATGGCTGCGACTTGTTTTGAAAATGAGGCGTAAAAGGCTACCAGTGAGGATATTCCGTTTGGCATCAGTTGTACCATTATTGGCGACTTTATCGCCTGCGCCGGCAAAACGGAAAAGTACCTAATATTGTTTTCGTACACATATTGATTGATGACGGTCACTGTGGAATCCCTCGAAATTATTTTCACTTTTATATTCGTTGTTTTCCACGAATAATGCTAATTTTTTAAAATATTTAATTTTATTTTACTTATTTTCGTCTCTCTGGCTAAGATTTCGCGTACCATAAGGGGTAACAATACCACAGGTTGGAAACCGCTGATATAGATGATTAATAATATTTTTAATTAAAATGTGCTCGGTGTTTTTCTGAAAATGGGGAAGGCATAAAGAAGCACTGAGGAATAGCGATGTACACAGAAAATCATTAAATGATAATCAGGTTTTAGGATCCGTATTATACCAAATAAAATATAACGGAAACTAAACGATAACGGACACATAACCCAAACATTAACTTCGTGTTTTAGCCGCCTTCCTTCTAAATATATATATATTAAAAAATAAATAAAAAATGACATAGAACTGTCTACTGGTCAAAATCCTATATGCTGTCATAATGTAGATCTCTTTCGTTTAAAATATATCTGCAAATTTATTTGATTTTAATGTTTTAAGTACAACAGGAACAAAAGTTAAGTATATATATACTGTATCCCTTTATTTTTCAAAGAAAATATGCAACAAAAAAAAAAAAAAAAAAAAAAAAAAAAAAAAAAAAACATGCTAACTTCAGTTTTTGCTGTTTAAAATTGCCGAAGTCTTTTTCCTAAGGAGACGCAAAGTAATAGATTCAGAAAATTATACGGCTTCGGCTTTTGTGTTAAAAGCCGAAGCCGTATAATTTTCTTCTGCCTAGATGAAAATGTTCAGCCTCGCGGTTGGTGTCAACCGCTTTGTGAATATAATCACAAACACCATAAGGTGATAAATATCATGCTGTGAAAAGATTGGTATTTGGCGCTTTTACGAGCTGTCTTTCATGCCTGGTTTACTCACAAAAGAACTCGGTCGCTCTCAGGACCATAAGTCATAGAAGTGGCACAAATTCTATGATCTTAGAAGTGTAACCCTCAGTAGTTGGTTCTCGTAACCGTATTTTAATCCATATTAGTATTTAAATTATTACCAGTTACTTTTAGAAAATTTTTTAACCTACATTTTTCTTTTTAAATCTTTCGCAATCTTTATACCGAATGGTAGGATCTAACATTTTCAGCTTTATGTGCTGCATTAGAAATTTACATTAAATACAGGTTTGATTAATGCGTGCAAAGCAAATTCACTTATCCTGCTCCATCTATCTATAACTGAAATCTGAAAGATTTCCCAAAGAAACCCTTCACTGTTTCCCAAAACAATAAGGAATCGTATCCTGTATTTCATACCTTTCAGATGTAATTTCCATCTACATCTACACAGTTTCATTTTTTTCCATTCAGAGTTTTAAAAAATATTTTTTACTTGATGAGTCTGTCGTTTACTACCCAGATTTCTAGAACTTTAAAAAGTGTATAATTAATAAAGGCATTCCTCTCATGCGCGCCGTTGTGTTATAAAATGGTTATCACATGCAGCCAACAAATGAAGATCTATGGTTTGATTCTTTGTGGAGGAACAGTAAATTTTACTCTGCACTTCTATACTCCACGCATTTGCATACAACTCTATTTTATTTTATTACTTTGAGATAAAAATCAACTAAAAAAGTTTAAAGCTTATAACATTATATATCGAGTTGACAAGAAACAACATTCGGTTTTTAGTGTGAAATAAAACTTAATTTTGTCTGCGCAAAAACTAACTTTAATCAGCCAAATATCTTTCATTCTGTTCGATAACTTTTTGCCGTCTTTCTGGTAACTTCATGATTCCGCGCTCACAGAACTTCAGGTCTTTCTCAGCAAACAATTTAACCAAGTACGATTTGAGATTATTTGTATTAAGGAATTTTTTGTCATTTAAGAAGTTTTGTAAATTTCGAAATAAACGATAATCCGATGATGCGAGGTCGAAGCTGTACGGGGGATGTGATTTGATATTCCAACCAAACGCCAATAATTTCGTACGTGTTGCTAAAGATGTTTGAGACCTGGCATTGTCGTGATGGAACCCAATTCCTTTATAATTTGCCAATTTTGGTCTTTTCTCTGAGTTGATCGTTTGGCTGCTCGGGAACAGCTCAGATTACAAAACACCTTTGAAATTTCACTAAATTGACAGTACGATCTTTATCTGGTGCAATTTATCTTTCGATATGATTTGTCCTGATTCATCATGCTTGGACCATGATCGTTTTTGATTAATGTTATTGTAGAATATCCATTTTTCATCACCAGTGTTAATTCGTTTAAAAAACAAAGGTCAAATGCATTACGTCTGAAACGAGTATAGCAAATATTAATTCGTTATGTTATGTGAATGTTTTTAAATTCTTGCGGAACCCGAAGTCGAGCTTCTTAACATGTCTAAGATATCTTAGGTGATTTTCAGTTATTGTGTGTGATACACTTAACCTTTTTAAAATCTCTCACACAGTTATATGAGAGTTCGATTTAATTGTGGCTTTAATTTTGTCATCAGCAGCTTCAGAAGGTCGGCCAGCACACTGGTCAACTTCAAGTGAAAATTCTCCAAAAAGAAACTTTTTAAACCAATTCTGACACATACGTTCTGTTAAGCACTCAACACTTCGCATATCTCTTTGTGAGCCTCAGCCGCTTTCCTGCCTTCATGAAAGCAAGAAAAGTAAAATATGTCGAAAATGTTTATTTTTGCAACCCATGTTAAAACTGACCCTAAAATAAAATTTAAAAAAATACACGGAATTTGAATATATAGTAACTTAAAAGTGTCAGCTGCTAATCTCAAAAGGAAAATAAATTACAAGATTGACAGAAGAGTAACGAAGCGTTATCGATTTGTGCAAGCCGAAATTATTTTCCTGCGAACCCAATATTTTTCAATTTAACTGTTTCATTTTTGCTTGTCTTTTTTTGTCTGTTCATTCTATAATCATATCTGCAGATAGCTAGATATTGAAAAGGGACATACGTTTTTCATAGCTGATTCATAAAATGTAATAATTGAACAGAAATTAAAAACTGTTGATAATAAATTAGTTTATACAGAAATCTTTTAATTTTAGCCAAGATTTATGTATATTAAATCTTGAAACCTTCAGCATGAATGTCTTTAGCTTTATTATTAAAATTTAATCTAAATAATTTAAAACTTAAGATTTTTGTTTCTGAACATCGTTTTCTAGCAAATGTAAAATAGAATTTCTTTATATGAAGAAATTCAAATGAAATTCTTTATATGAAGAAATTATTAAAGAAAAATGATATAGCATTACTTGCTATCGTAATTAAGAGGGAAAATTTTTAACGAAGCCAATTTAAAAACCCGTAGTAAATTGTATAAACTAAAAATATTCTACACTAAAAAAGGATATAAATTTCATGAAAACTGTGTCGGAAGTTAAGAGAAGTACGAATTTCATACTTTAATTTCATGAAAGAAAGTACTATGACTTCACTTTTAGTTTTTGTTATTTCGTTGAAATGCAGTTAAGTCTCTATGAATTTAGTCAATGATTTTGATTAAAATTTTTAAGAAGGTTGCTGGAAAAAATCTAGCCTTCTCAAAACTTGTCAAAACATCTCTTCACCGCAAAGCTCTCGAAACTATACTGTAGGAGAGCATAAAGAGATGGTATGGGACAAAGGAGATACACATTTACTTATCCTTTCAGAAGAGCTGCTCTCATACCCTTTGCGGTAAAGAAAACAAACATCATTCAAGTATGATCTTTGGTACGCTTTTGAGTGAAATCTATTGTTGGCGGTTGCCTGCTGTATGGTTTCAAGTCTGAGTTCAGCATAGGGCAGGAAAAAGCACACGAAGCACCATAATTTTACAGTATGGTAATGCAGATACTGTCCCTTAAAGGTACTGATACAGTAAAGCATTCTACAGAAACTCTGTGCAAACTTCCAAAACATTTTCATGCAGTTATTATTTAGAAGAATAATTTATCTACTAATGTAAAGACTTTTGAAAACAGGTATTGCTCAGAAATACCTTGATCTTGTTCCGAAAGCTATTTTACAATATTGTTGATTTATGATGAATTTTTGGATTATTTATTATATATCTTCGAAACTCGAATTCGTGTGTAGCTGTGTGCTTATGTTAATGAGCATGAGAAGATGTAGCGTTCCAGTAATTCTCTTTCGCCACAAACACAGTTGTCTGACGAAGAGATATTTCTGTCTTGATAATAAATGAGAAAGAGCCTATATCCAGATATGAAATGATTTCAACGGAGGTTATTGAGACATCTTTTCCCGTTTATTACTTTGATGAATTCGTGTGTTCTCCTGCTTTGGAGAACAATTCGTTCTGCCAGCTATGGTTTATTTTCTTGTGCGCTTCTTTTTTTAGGTATTCTGAAGATATGAAATTAAATTGGCAGCAAATTTAATTTCATATCTTCGGAATCGAGAGTAGTAGCTGCAACTTTAGCAAGAAATTAGGCGTCTTCGTTTCCTTCATTCCCTGTGCATGCTTTCACCCAGTCCATTAAAATTTTAATTTAGCTACTTTCTAGGAGGAGATCAAAGATTTCTTGTGCTATTGGAGAAAGATATTTGAATATCTCTAATGTATACAGGGAAGTGAGAGAATCTTATTGAATTGTAAGCTGACTGCTTGTCTTTTTAATTGCTAAAACGTCCGCTTGAAGAAACTATTTTCTGTGCACAGGTATCCTTTCCAAGATGGCCCACCAGCGGCCGAACGGTAAAGTCGGTGAACACCGGTAGTTCGGTCTGAGTTTCGAATCTCGCGAACGGGCTGGCTGCATGGGCATTATCGTGGTTTTCCCCATGTGTAACGTGTATACGAGCCAGATTCCCTTAGAAAGTCCTCCACGAAGGCATCCCTTCTTTAGGCAGATAGCCCTCGAGGCTTTGCCATAATCGCACACACACCTTTCCAAGGTGTTTTTAGATTTTCGGCTTTATGAAAAATACAGGCTGATCCTACTTTTTCATCTATTTTAGATCCATCTGTAAATGACGTTGGGTAAATACTGTTATTTTATAGCCTCATTAAAGTAAATTTTTTTGTTAGGTGAATTTGCAAATCACGGAGACTAAGGAGAGTTTGGGAAGTTATTCGGATCGCTAATTAGTACACATAAGAAAGCTTGATTCGTAAGCTGTAATATTTTGATTTTAAATGCTTCTAGCTCCTATGGAAGATATAAGAGGTATTCCGGAGTGCACCGTTAGAATTGGTGAGGAAGAATTTCATAATGTTGAGGAGAAATGGTCGTTTAATGTTACGAAGCTGTTGTTTCTTCATTTCCATTATGGAGATTGCCGCTCCATAATTAATTTTTTCTATCACGGTATGAACAGTGCCTCCTAGATATGAGGATAAAAGGCCTCAAATCATCCTCTCATTCTTCTCATGGAGATGGTTATTTTTTGAATATTTAACTCTAATATCTTGAAGGTGCTTTATCCAGTTGAGTTTTCCATCTGCTGTAATTCCAAGTTTTTACAATCCTTATCATTGTTTCGTTAATTTTGAAGACTGGTTTTCTTTGTATGGTTTTGCTAGATTTGTGAAATGTCGAGTTGTATTAACACGTAAATTATGAGTATACTGAATGAGAATGTGACACAAATTATTAATTCACATTGTTCATTGATGGCATTATCGACCCTTCAAAACTAGTCACATTTAGGATAGGATTTGGAAGTGGATCAGATAAAATTTATGCACGAGCTTAGATAAATGTTAGGGTAACACAACACTACTGATCAATCAAGCGTATGCCTCTGGCTTGGGCAGAAAGCTTCAGCAGTGGAATAACACGTGAATCAGAGAGAATACGGAACATGTTTTTCTGTTGCCTTACTGCAAAAAAATGGGCCAGTTTGATTCTATAACCAACCACAAGGAATGAAGAATGGTATCTCGAGAACCTAGAAGAAGAATGAGGCTATCTAGATATCAGCCGAAATAAGTATCCATCTGCGTAATATAATGTTGTATTGTAGTATGGTGGTATTGAAGAGATAGTGATTTTCAAACTCTATTATTCATAACAGAGGTTAGTAACGTGTAGGAGTAGTGTAGGAGGCTAGTACCGTGTAGGTTAGCAACATTTGGAGTGTATATGTAGTGATATGAGAGTTCAAATGCTGCTAGATTTAAAATGAAAGTTACTAAACTGAAAATATCGCTACCAATTAAGATCTGGAAATGAAGTTTGACACTCTGAGATTTGATAATAAAAGGATGTAATTTTGTGAGGTTTCTTAATGGCTTTTTTTATTTTTAGATAAAAGTAGTTTGTGAATACAGAATTTAATATAATGTCTTTATTCCCATTGTATAGTTTGATATTATATTTTCTACTTACAAAACGATCTCCCCTTACACAGAAATTCTGATTTAGCAAAATTACAAAATTATTAAAAAGTTAGAATCACTGCTTTAAGGTAATAAAATTGAGATATCTAGCATTTCTGCAGGTATTGGCCTCAAAAAATGAAATTGGTTAAATAACATTAAATCACTACGAAATACTCAACCTGACAGACAAAATCCACTCGATAAAGATGTGAACGAAGTATTATGTAAATTACATACTGCTCGCATGTGTGCAAGTTGTGCAACTGATTAACATTTCTAACCAGTCACAGGAACTGTGCACTTGTTATAAACAGATAATGGCACATGAAATCATTACTCAAGACATGTTACAGCTGCAAGAAGTGCGTTTTTGCCCTTGCTGCGTGCAGGAAAGAAGCAAGGGCTTTTAATGCCTTTAAGACGTCATTGCACGTCATTTTGTCGGAAAAGATTCGCGAAAGGTCAAAAGAAAGTTCGTTCACATTCGAAAAAATTCGTACCATCAGCTGGTTCTTTCGCCGTATACGATGGAAGAACAGTAGATTCCGCTATTTGTAATCACATTTAAGAACAGTGGTCTCACACCGTTTTAATAAAGACAGGTGACAGCGCACAGATTGTCCTATCAGATGTCATGCTGTAATATGCTTGTATAGGTAGTGTTTTGGAAGCTCTAATATCACAAGGAACATCATTGCACCTGTTGGTTGTAGAGACATCTTATCCAGTCGTCTGCTCCGAAAGCCTGTTTAATCATATGATTTAAATGTCGCAGTGCTTATCGCTTAGAATGGTGTTGCACCAGAGCTTCGTGAGGTGCAGAATAGAATAGTGTCGTGTGAACGACGAAATTTTTTTTTCCGGTAGAATAGCGATATCTGCGTAAGAGTCTAGAGGTGATGTTACCATCTGGCGGATTTTTCTGCCATTTTGGAGAGCTTCACAATCCGTTAGTCTGAAGTCGTGATTTGGGGTGCTATCAGCGTCAGCAGCTATTCACGTCACGTTTCATTACGTACGTATTAACTTGACACCGCCATGGTGACAGGATGCTGTAGCTTGTACTCTACTATATATTCAGGGCTTACTTAATGCAGATTTCTAA
This sequence comes from Stegodyphus dumicola, assembly GCF_044657685.1. NCBI lineage: Eukaryota > Metazoa > Arthropoda > Arachnida > Araneae > Eresidae > Stegodyphus > Stegodyphus dumicola. Next base: position 97,996,877 of record NC_140771.1, on the reverse strand, counting down.
CAGAATAACGCCCAGCCTCAGGCAACTCAAGTCAACTTAAATGCTTTTCAAGGTGTACAGATACTTCCTTGGCAATCCCGTACCTGATCTCTCACTACTTGAGAATCTGTTGAATTCGGCTGCCCCCACAAATAGAAGATAAACTAGGAACTCGAATCAACATATGGTCCACAATACCCAAGCCATCATTCGGTTGCTTATCGAATCATTGCCACATGCAGTTCAGAAATGTATAGCACAAACTCGAGGTCCAACTGCTTATTGATCATGTTGTGTTTGAGATCATTGTAGTTTCTGAAGCCATTGTATATGAAAATTAAACCATTTTTTGGATTGCTTGGCTGAGTCCAAGTTTTGTCCGCTTTCGAGCATTTCTTCTTGATGGCAGTTCCTTTGTTATGCCATAAATAATGTTGCAATTCATTGAGCGATCTTGGGGAGGAGGTTTAGTTACTCTTTATACAGGTGGTCTCATGAATGTTCAGTCGAACTATGTTGTGTTAATTTGACCAACTGATACTCTGAATTCCGTGATCTTTAAGCCATCACTTGACTAAAACTGTTTTATACATTCGTGGTTTACCATACATTAAAGCACATATATTAACGACAGTACAGTTTCCGATGCTGATCAAGAACAAATAGTCTCAGATCCAAGGACTTCTTTCCAATAGCTTTGACCCTGCCGGGCTATCTGAGATATCGAAGGATGTTTTCTTGTCATGGACAGAACATGTCCTCTTTTATTAATAGAACGTAAAGAAACTTGTTTAAATTAATGTTACATTTAGTGCCTTAAACCCTAGCGATCCAGGCAGTCATCCTCAAAACCCTTATGAAAGCGCCGCTTTCGAAAATGTTGGAATGGATCTAAGGTGCTCTTACGCATATCGTGTTTACGCTGCATGAGTCCCAATGTAAAAAACATTTGGATTCAACTGAAAACAGCCCACCAGCTGCTGAGGGGTAAAGTCGTTGAATACTGGTAGTTTGATCCGAGGTTTGAAACAAGGTTAACGGGCTGGCTGAATGGTTTTCCCTTTGTGTAACATGTATACGAGCCAGTTTCTCTCAGAAAGTCCTCCACGAAAACATCCCTCCGCTTAGGCAGATAGCTAGCCCTCGCGTGTTTTTCCATTATCAAATAAACCAAGCCAATCAACTGAAGACACAATGCAGCTCTTTGTTTCCTATATGTGACATGTTGTCTTGCCCATCAAAACTGATCTGTCCTGCATAAAGATTGAATGGAATACGCACAAGTCTTTATCATTATCTTTCAGCTAAACAGTATGATTCATAACAAAGTGACATACAGTTACAGTCATTAATTCAAAAGAGTCAGAAAAGAATCATCAGAAGGGTCTGTAGTCGGTGGGTAGCATAGAATGATCTTCAACTGAAGATTCGCCAGCTGATCACTACCATCTTAATAATCAGGCAATTTCTTTGATATTTAGCTTTACATAATATAAGCATATTTTATAAAAAATATAAAAACAAACAATGAGAGCCTCCAATTATGTAAAAGCTTTTCTCAGTTTGCGTAACTACTCTTATTGTTAGCAATATTTTATTATCTTTTTAACCCCTTGGCCTACACGATATCTGCGCGAGCTATACTAAACAAGAAAGTCGGTCGCGCGCCGTGCCATTCAACTGTTCAGCCGTGTACCCGAACTGGCGCAAAATAAATACTTTTCATGACATATATATTTCAGTGTAACGAAAGGAATTGTGAAATAATAAACAATGTTTAGGTACAAATAGAAATTTTAAGACGTCTAGGGTGTAATCATAATCAATTGATAAGTTGACAAAAATAATTGCATGTTGGGTATAATAGTTTTTAATTATTTATACGAAATTATACTTGAAACGTCTGAACGTAACGAAGCCTTACGGGGAACTAAAGTAACAGATCATCCAGTTTTGTCAGAAACAACTGAAAAAAAAAATACTGACGTTACAATCAAAGGAAAAATATTCGATGTAGAATAACTCCAATCGCTTGCTCTAATATTCGCGGCATTTTATGCACAAATTCCTCACCACGAGTCAGACTCGTGGCTTTTCTTAATGACACAAATTCTTTACCACGAATCATACTCGTGGCTTTTGTTTATGGCACACATTCTTTGCCACGAGTGAGATTCGTGGTTATAGGCCAAAGGGTTAATGATGTAGAGGAAAAATAAGTCTATTGGTTGTTAATGAACAAACCGTGATGTCGGTGAAAGCGTTTGTAGAAATGAATATGCAAAGGTCTGAAAGAAGGGATGCCTCCGTAAAGGATTTCATAAGGGAAACTGGTTCGTATTTACATTGTGTAGGTGAAAACCACGAAAATATCCTTTCAGCCATCTCTTACTTTAATTCGAACCCGTATCGAACTAGTAATATTCACCAGCTTTAATTTTTCGTTCACTCGTGATAAATGGGAAAATATGAATTTTCGTGATTCAGAGAAAGATATTAATAAAAGATCAAGAAATATATGAATGGCAATAATTCAAAATGGAAATAGAAATTTAAAAAAAAAATCTATTTTCGAAAAGTTCGGTATTCATTCTGGTAGGAAACCTTGCGTTGCTTATAAAATAATATGGTTACTAGAATCTGAGATCAGATTTGACTATTCGGTTAAATTCCTGAAGGAAAAAATGCGTAATCATATTTTGCTTATTTTATTTGTCTCTGAGCTCTGTTGCTCCCGAGTGCCTCGAAATAGGCTTGCATGCTTTGCTGATATTAATTAACAAACCAATCACCCAACCATGAAAACTTTGATTCGTTAACTGAGCAAAATGATCGCATTAATATTGGTAACTTCTCAGCAAAAAAAAAAAAAAAAAAAAAAAAAAAAAAATCTGAAATGTTTTAGATTTTAAATTACGTCCAAATTAAATTACGTTTTTTTAACGTTTTGTGCTTTATCTTTACTTGTTAAACATCATGTTCTTCGTACTTAAACCATAAAATTCAATTCAACAGGAATATCGCAAAATAGTTTTGAGTGTTACCTTTATTTATTAAATATCATGTTCTTTGCACTTAAACCATAAAATTCAGTTCAAGAGCAATATCGCAAAATAATGTTAAATTAAGCATATCTTTAGAATTTCCGATATACACAGTCTCGCGAGCTGGAGATAAAAGTATTTTTTTTTTATATATAACGTTGCTATTTCTCGCTTTTAAAGCATTGAGTTTGTAAATCAAAAATTCGTTAAAGTTTTACAAAATATAAAATCTATAATAAAACAAATTCCATATTTGAGATTTCAGATGCCCATATTCGCAGTAGGATTTCGTCATTGAAAATTCGATGGCTCTATGTACCATTGTTTTATCACAATGCGAGAAATAGACAATCATTTATGCAGATTCTTCATTATTTAATTTCTTCAAATATAATGCAGGACTCTAACATTTTGTGGCAACAGTTTGAAAAGTGAACCGACGTTTATGAGTCCGACGCAAAATCGCAAAACGAAAACAATAGTCCTTTCAGGGACAAAGCCCCTTTGGACTAAAAAAAAAAAAAAAAAAAACAGAATTGTTTTAGGATGATATGAGTAACATACGGCAAAATTTCGTGGCAGTGAGTCATCAAGGGTATGCATAAATAAGATTAAGAATTAAATATTATTATAAAAATTGAAATGTTGACGAATTTAAGGCATTTATTTGGGTTTTGTTGTAATAGAATACGCAGTTATAGAAGTAATGAAAGAATTTTAATAAAAAGATTAAAAACATTAATTCCCAGTTCTAGGAAGCAGCATAGTGGTTTAACAAATAAATGGTTAACAAAACATTAATAGTTCAGAAGTAAAGCGTAACTAACTTTATTCTAATAGCAACCTATGTAATTTATCTTGATGAATATAATAAAGACGGAAGAAATACACTGTTGTGAAATAAAATTGTGTAACACTTTTAAAACACGTTTGTTTTAATATTTTACGAGATTAAATAAATGCGCAACACATTTTTATTTAAATCGTGCTTTTAAGCAATTAAAAAAGCAAAATCCACTAAAATAGAATCAAGCGAGTTAAAATTCTTAAATTCTGCTGTATGCTATAATCGATAAGTTGTTCTAATTAAACCTATGTAACATCTAATTGTAAAAGATTGTTTTTACAGAAATTCTGATTATCTTATAGAAAAACTTAAATGGCTGCGTTAACGTTGATAATAAATAGATAACTAAAACCGTAATTTTGTCCTTATGCTACAAATAATGCTTATAAACACATATAAATTTTTAAAAAAATATAGCATTAGGATGTATTAATACAGTTTCTCCAGTTGGAGAAATTAAATATAATTTCCCAGATTCAGCATGTTCCTGAGTTAAACTTTATAACTGCGCTGCAACGAGTCTATCTGTACCCAAACACACAAATCGACAAAAGCTGATAGTTTTAATATTTTGCATAAGCGTCAAAGATTCTACCATGCTTTTTAAAAACGAAAGGGAGTTCTCTTTACAGAAAACAGTCTACAGTTTATCTTCCAACATTGTTTGGGTATATGAATGTGGCTTTACAACGAAAATATCTGTCCCAGTTTTGACTATTATTTTCATAACTGTTTCTTTTGAAAGGAAGAAATCTTTGCATTTCTCATCCATGAAAATTAAAAGTATGAGTGCATTTTTCTCTTTTGAATGAAGTAGCCGCTCCGTGCGAAAGAAAAGAGGCCAGCTGAGCTGTGGACTCATTCATAATTATGTAGATACGGAATCGCTTGAAAAACTTCACTTTTGCATGCAGTGATAGCCACAGCACTCTTTTTTAAAACAGCTGTACCGTGAATTAGGGAAATTGGAATCATGGCCAAAATTCTAGCACACTCGACGTTCGTGGAAAATAAAAACAGAATTTGGTAACTAAAGTTTATATTTTTAGAGGTCCTCCGGTTTAATATGTTGCAATATAACTCATTGTCCTGTGGTTCCATAAAAAGTTATTCCTTTTGATGAATGCTATTATGTTTGGATCGTGTTTGTGTTCTAATAAATTTCGAAGTTCTGATGGCTTTTTTTTAAAATTATAGTGGGAAAAATTAGAATAGAGTTTTGATGCCATGTCTTTAACAATAGTAGGAGGTAAGAGAAAAAAAAAACAATAATTGCTTCATAATTTATAGCAAAAATAATTTTCACTTCCAGTAAGGCAAGATATAAATTTTGTTTCACTCTAAAATGTAATAAAAACATAAAATTTTAGACTATTTTTAGGAAGGTTTAAGAGATTGTAATTTCTTCTTACCATATGATAAAATTTCTGAAAAACTTCTAATTAAATCTGAGTTTAAAATAACACGGCGAATTACGATTATTTGAGGTGTTAAGGCAGCAAGAAACGGCATAATATTCGTAAACTTGCAAGACTACTTTCGAAGATTTAAACGCAGAACCTTCTTCTTCAGCTTTGCAAATGACATTGAAAGTTTTCACATTTTCACTTCTGCAACTGAGAAAGAAGTTCTGTGTTTAAACTTTCGAAACTAAACCTGCAAATTCACAAATATTACGCCGATTCTTCTTACCTTAACACCTCCAATAACTTTTAATTAGTTTATTTTTTTAAATTGGAAGTACCAGTATTCATAACATTCATCTATAAAGAAAACGTCCTTGAGAACATCAATGGAGCTCAACTAATTTAATATAAATATAACCAGAAACATATAAACAAGATACTTTCATCGCACTTTAATTAGGGCAAGGCAAAAAATTTTATGAATTGTTCATAATATCTTTAAAGCAAAAGTTCATTTACGAGTTTTTATAACGTTTCTGGAAGTCACTTGACCATTGCTGTATCCCTATTTTTAGAGGGCATCCCGCATTAAAAGAGACCATGCTAATGTAAAATTAAAAATTGGGTAAAAAAAAGACAACCTTAGTTCAGGAAATTTGTTTCCTTGGGAATAAGGAAAAGAAATAAAACTACAAAAATTGCTTTTTGCTCTTTGAAGAAAAGGGATCTGCGTCTAATCGCCTCAAAATAGAGTAATTCAAAATGTACGCCAAAATGAGTTTTTTTTTTTACTTAATTTTAAATGGTTGATTAAAATTAGAACCACGGTGTTTGGTGACTTAATCCTTTACTTGACGACAGTCTTCTTCACTTAAAAATTTTTATTTATTTTGGTGACTTTGCTAATTTATTCTTTAATATTTTGACCGTATCACAATAAGCAAAACATACTCCATGTTTTTATGTACAAAAAAGGGCAGGACTTCGGCAACTGAAAAACGATATCGAAATGATAACATAAACCGCGATTACATTAAGCTGTGTCTACTGTACTTCACTACCAGTAAATCAGAGGAAAATACAGCAGTTAATATAGAAGCATTTCTGCAGAATATGTATTGTATGTTCATCTGAGAACAGCTACATCTAATTGACACATTACTCTTTCATAAATGACGTCATTTGTATCTCACAATCTTAAATTTCCAGAATGTCATTTAAGTAGTTGACTATGTAGATCTTGATAAAAAATTACAGATATTGGATCTCAAAGATTAGAAAGCTTCATAGATTTAGAATTCAGTTTCAAAGATTAGAAAATTCAAAGATTACGTATATTTGATAAAAATTAAAATTCAGTTATTAGGAACTAGAGAAAAGTGTAAAAAAGTAATTCACTTTTTTTAATAAAATGTTTGCAATGAAAAATGTGGTAGAATAAAAGTTTTCTAATTTAAGAATATTTAACTATAGCTGTCTTTGGCCTTCCTTATTTAAAAGCAGTACCTGAAAGAATATTTCCTATTCTTGTATACATCTTTTAAAGTATACTGCTGAAAATAAAAGCCGCATAGTTAATTACAGTGACGTTTAGCGCTTTTACGGTGAGCTCTGCTTTGTCAAGGGGACAGTAATATTTTCAAATGAATGAAAGCGGAGGAAAAAAAAAGCAAAAATAATTTACAGTTTTCTCTTCAGATCTAGATTTTAAATATGAAATATTTTTGCTGGATGATAATCCTGGTCCTTCTACTCAGGACGTTGAACACAGTAGTTCAGTCCGAGATTCGAATTCCGCGAGTGGGCTGGCTGTATGGGCGTTTTCGTGGTTTTCCCTATGTGTAACGTGTATACGAGCCAGTTTTCCTTAGAATGTCCTCCACGAAGGCATCCCTCCCTTTAGGCAGATAGCCCTCGTGTGCTTTGCCATAACTGAATAATCCAATCCAATCCTTCTACTCAACGCTGGAAGTAATGAATGTAAAATATTTTAACACTTTATCTCTCAAAAAAAGTTTATTATTTTAAAAAGATTTATTTGCTTCTTACAAGGTTCATATAATGGTAATTATTAATATAAACAACAAAATTTTTATTTAATTTTTAAAATTATTATAGAAAATATGGTGGTTACTCTACAATACCACTAGAATGTCTTGATATTTTTTGATGATACATTAGAAAAGTAGTTCTTATCCTTCACACAGAGTCCAACATTGTAAAATATGCACTGCCATTTTGTGCGATGGAGTTCAGCTTTTGTACTGCATGAACCACATTGCAAAGATACCCCATAAAATGAAGCACATGCGTTGCTTCTTTTTGATTGAAACTCAAGTATTATTAGAGACTACAACGTTGTTTATCGTTTTGATAATTGGTAGAATTCGCTCACTGTATCATGGTAATTTTAAATAGAAACAATTTATTAGTCCAAAGGGGCTTTTGTCCCTGAAAGACTATTGTTTTCGTTTTGCGTCGATTCACTACAAACGCCGAATTACATTTCAAACTGTTGCCACAAAGTATTATCGCCCTGTGTTATATTTAAAGAAATTAAATAATGAAAAATCTGCATAAATGTATGTATATTTCTCGCATTGTTATAAAACAACGGTACATATAGCCATCGAATTTTGAATGACGTAATCGTCTTACGAATATGGACATGTTTAAGACCAAATTTGAAATTTGTTTTATTATCGATTTTATATTTTGTAAAACTTTAAGGAATTTTTGATTAACAAACTCAAGTATTTCAAAGCGAGCAATGGCAACACTCTAAGGTAGGGAGACCTTTTTATCTCCAGCGTGCGGAACCGTGGATTGGAAATTCTAAAGATATGCTCATTTTAAAATTATTTTGCGACATTGCTATTGAACTGAATTTTATGGTTTGAGTGCAAAGAACATGATATTTAATAAATAAAAGTAACACACAAAACGTTAAAAAAAAGCCCCTTTGGACATAATTTAAAATCTGAAACCTTTCAGAATTTTTTTAATACTTATTTTCAGTAACGGCTAAGCTTAAATGTTATAAATGTAAATTTAAAGTAAAGAATTTCATATTAATTTTACAATAATAAATAATAAACAATTCATTATTGTTATTTTAATGAGAAAATAAAGTATGCGTAGTGTAAATGCGAGAATACATTCTGATGTCACAAGCTTAGTCGCACCGAATTATGGACGTCACACAGCTCCGCCTTCTCAACTTTTTTGATGCAGCCTGTTCTGCGCTTTTACCTAGAACTGAGTTAAAAGCAGAGAAAGCTAATCCGATATCGCCGCGAATTCGCTACAATCAATAATAAGAACTAAGTAAACTACTGAATTGAGATGTTTTCTTCCTGCTTTTATAAGCTTTTTAATCATGCGCGAGAACATTTTGGAAGAAAACATTAGTATTCTGTGGCTCATGTTTTGATGTCTTCCTATTTTCGCCCGCTTCTTTGTTTTCTCAGTACTGTCATACCTATCGCTACAGAGATTCGAAAGTCTTTCAATTGCAACCTTCACTCCTCATAAAAAACAAGGTGTGTTGTTGCTGTGACTTAGCTGACTTGTCTGACAGTAACATCAGAACAAGCCCACAAAATTCATCGCGGCGAGCAGTGCAAGATGGCGCTTGTCGTTGACAAGAGCCTTGAACATCATGCAGGTGACATTACGACTTTAATCAGTTCTGCCCCCAATTTTGACGGAGAGCAGCCAAAGGAACGGGTCCAAAGATCTCCCACCCTTCTTCCCCCAGTACCAACCTCTCAAGAGATCTTTTGGCTGACCGCATATTTAGAGTGCCCCCATGCATCACAAACATTATACATTTGCGAACATCCCTGCCTTCTCCGGGATTCGAACTCGGGCCCTTTGGTACGGCAGTCAGCGTCGCTAACCACTTTACCGGTTGCGCAGATGTACAAATTTGTGACTGTTGCCTAAATAAAAGCCACTAACATTGGAAAAATAATTTACCAGCCATTGCACGAGTGATATTGAAACTTTGTTACACAAAATGCACAAAAAGAACCAAAAAATATATATATATATATCGCTCTTAATCCATTGCTGCATTTTAACCCGAAATTTCCAATACGCCATCCTATTGCACCTATTTATGCATGTAGTTACGCAAGAAATCCATCGGCTTGCATTCTGTAGAATTTTGAATAGGTGGTTTCAGTGTTAGACACTGGGAGCGAAAAGGTTAATGGCTCATTTCAAATAAGATTGCAGAATGAAACTATGGTTTTCAGTGAAACTCCATTTGGAGGTTGAACGGAAAATTGTATTCGGAGCATGGCCTTGAAAACGCATTCAGTATTTCCTCGTTATTTGAACTTTCCTACAGAAAATCAGTGAACTGATTTATAGCCATTTGCTGAATCAAATTGTTTATTTCTGATGCATGTTCTGAGTATTTCATTCAGAAATAACGATATAAGCTTAAATGTATGCAGCTCCTTCTTGCTGTTTGTGATGACGAATGATTTGATTTTCGTGTTATGAACAAAAGCAATAGTGAACAATTTAGCTTTAAAATTTTTACGAAGTTTCCAAATGCATTTCTCTGTTTCCGAGGCAGAGGGTTATAGATTATCAGAATACATTAAAATACAGACAGCTAATTGCCTTCGTGGGTGATTTTCTTAAGAAACGTAGAGAAAACCACGATTAACACCTATGCAGCTAGACCTGGATTCGATCTTCAGTCGGATTACCAGTATTCAACGGTTTTAACCACACGGTCACTGCTTGAGACAGCGGCGTTTATCTGCCTCTGCTTCAGTATATAAATTGTTGGGACATTATGCTTTCCGTCTTCTAAATAATATCGAAGTTTCCTTTTTCTGTCAGCATCATTCTGTAATGTAAAAAAAAGTAGGAAAAATTCTAGTCCAATATTTTACAAATATGGAAAGAAACCAGATAAATATACTAAAAGGAATAGTTTTGTTTTAACGGTCGCTTGAAGAGTGAACAACTTTATCTTGACAACAGCTGTCAAGTCTGACACATTAATCAAACTGATAAAGCTTTATTTATCTGTTGCTTGGCTAATATTTAAATACATATATATATATATTTCTTAGCTATTTTGTTTTCAGTTTATAACCCCTTAAGTATACGTATCGCGAAATGTTAGTACATGTCAGGAGAAAATATTTAACCTAATTTTTAAATGTTCTAAAAGTCTCACGGTTACTTGGCTGTTATAAGTGAGGAAAATGCCTTTACAGGCATCAGAGGGATGTATTTTATATTTATATTAAAAATGCTAGTAATTTTTTTAAAAATGGTATATTTGCATCAAGTTTACCAAAATTTACATTTTTCTGAGGATTGCATTAAAGAATCTTGATTACCCACAATTACATGCATTTAAAAGTAAATAGTTTTTACACTTTGTAAAATACTTTGAGAAAATGTTATGGTGGTTAGGTTATACTGCAAATGCTCTTATACCGATAAATTGTTCAAATGAAGAGCGAATAAGAGAGCTACCGTTAAATATTTTTCATTTACACCATCTGATACATTACCTATAGGTAGGTATACTGGTAGCTAAAAACACAGGGTAATGTGCTCATTTTATTTTTCGACTGGAGAAATTTTTGTTCTAATACGTATATTTACAGTTTAATACTAATAGAGAAAACAAGTACGAGTATAACTGCCGTTACAAGGAATAAAATCTTCCTTGACTATTATGGGGCAAAAATCTCTACCGCCCACTATAAAAGATTAAATCGCCCACTAGTGGGCGGTAGGGACCAGGTTGACTATCCCTGCTTTACACGCCCCCCCCTCCCATCTGTAGAGTACTATTTAGTAAAAATTGCTAATAATTAGAAAAAAGTCTTTGCTTTGAGGCAACATTGCGAACTTAAATTCATAAGTCGACAATTGTCATAAAAATTGAAACCCATATTCACCTTTTCTATTAGAGATTGAATGAATAAGACCAATAAGTTCTAAATAGTTTCATCTCAGGTTTAGTATCCTGTAGTAGTATGAACTGGTTAAAATGTTGTTTATATATGTTTGCGCATATGTATTTTCATGTCAATTTGGTTTAGAGATTCAAATCTCGCTCAAGGGTATTTCGACCAAAAAAGTAGCTGTCGGTCTATAAAAGGTGGCTTTTTCGTAGCAACTAATCCTCTAATCTCATGCTCATCTTCTTCCTACCTTAATAATAGCCTCCAAAACTTGGCGTCCGTGTAAATAGAAACTACAATTACTCCAAACTGAAATATGCTTTATTTAGCTTATTAAAAAGCAACATTTCCAATCTGTTATAAATCAAACTTATTTGCTTTTATTAAGGGGAGAGAAAAATTATGATGTCATACTAATGAAAATTTTGGAAAAAATAATTTTCTTTCTACAGAAGGAGTGCAAGACAAATCGAACTTTTTTGATTTGCTATGATAGAAGCTATTATCAATTTCACATTAGAAACAGCCTTTACTCTAAGTTACTAATATTAATATTATCAAAACAATTCGTATGGCGTATTTTGCTTTAGAATGAGTATCTTTTAAAGCGTACATCTGCATGTAGGGAAAAATACTTGTGTTTTTTTTTTTTCTTCCAATCAAATCGTAGAAGTTACGCAATTAATTGTCCTCGCTAGACATCTTTTCGGCATCAGTGTCAGACTGATGGCTGCTTACTAAATACTGAGTTATCGTTTCTGTTGAAGGATTGTTGAGCTCGTGTATAATTCTTTCAAGATCGATTCGAAGTGCAAATTCGAATGGTGCTCTGAATACATTACAAAAGTCAAATATGTGTAGCAGCAGACGCAAAGTAACATTAAGACATTTATCATCTTTCAATGAAGAAAATCATTTCTTAAAATTTAATAATTTTTAAGACATTTATTTATGATCTTCCAATGAAAAAACTGAAGATGAAAAAAAAAATTGTCCTACACGAAGTAATAACAAGTCTAATCAAAAGCTGAACTTCAATTGATAAAATTATGAAGATGGGAAGCTTCTTATATTTCATCTTTAAGGGAAATAAATAACGCTAGTAATGACTACCTTATTCATATTATATCATTACATCGCACCAAACGTGAGAAGAATTTGGCTTCCGCTCTCCATAAATCGGCGCCCCAGGTGGTTCTCATTGTCGTTCTATGTCTGTATTCAGGCCTGGCTCCAAAGACCACTTCCAAGTCGTATCCGCGGAGGAAGGCGTGCAATCACCTTATCAGGAGTAAAATAATTGATTTAAAAGACATTTCATATAAGAAAATAAACACAGAGAAAGAAATTGTTAAGCTTTCATAGAAACTAGGATCAGAGAAGACCCAAAAAAGTAAGATATTTAAATTTATAGGCATTTATTTTTGTAAAATTTAATTTCGAAGAAACCAGGTGCTGCCACCTAGCAATGTGAGAGTAATTGTAGAGCAGTGTCGCCTTCTGTTGGCCAACTTTGAAAGCATATTTAATCTATGTCTTTTACAGCTCCTTTTTTTTTTTTTTTTTTTAAATTGTTTTTATCGTTCTTTGATAATGTCCAACAAATGATTATCAGAAAATGAGAGATTCGTCCTTAGGTAATATTAAATAATAGTGAATACTAGATTTAAAAATGATTGTAATAGTTTTTTGGTTGAAATTAAACAGCATTTCCATCCATAGCAATTCATTATTTCAAATAAAATGTAAGCGTATCTATTAAGGTAAAAGATTTTAAATAGTAAATAAAGCTAAATAACTATGCATTGATTTTTATCATTGTTGTGGTTATATAATAAAACAAACAATATGAAGAACTTGGTTAATTCTTGAATATGGAGTTGAGGCAAGGGAGACATCATTTCAGTATTAACACTATTGAATTGATTTTTTAGATTATTTTCTTAAGCATTGTATTTTTACCAGCATTTACCCAAAATGAAGTATAAAATAACATTTTTTATATTAATATAAAATTGTTTATAAATCTAAAATGTGTCAAAGTGTTCAAAAGGGAAATTGATCTTTAGCTGCATTTTTTGTTGAAATATTATCATGATTGTTATTAAATGATAATTAATTAGCTGACAAGGCAAATTGTTTGGAGATTAAATTATACGGCAAACTAAATAAATAAGGAAAAAAAAAAAAAGGACTTACTTTTTTGGGCGGGGAGGGGGGAAGAAAATTACCAGCACTCATTTTCTTCAAATTTTCAATTAACTATGCCTATTTGGTACATTCTACAATGTATCAGTTACTATTTAAGTAATATATATGTAAATTACGCACGCTTAACTATATACATTTTAGAATTTGATTTAAAATACCGAGATACATCAGTTTAATTTTGATTGATTATTATTATTAAAATATAACTTTAAATAACGTATATTTTCTTTACTTTCAGATCAGCCCGTATTCTTACAATGAATTATCAGAAAAGTCTGGCAGCATGCACTTTGATATATTACATCTTTATAGTTATTCTAACATTTGGAAAAAATGGTAAGATTTCAGCTGTTCATGAAATTCAGCATAATTTTTAATGTTTAACAGGTGCTGCCACCTATCGACATTTTTGTTTACTATGTTTTCATAAAGTGCTATTGAATTCAAGTTTTGGGTATGAGAAGTATTATTTTAGAACAGTGCTTAGTAGGTAAATTGCGAGCAATTTTTTAGATTTTAGTCCTAATGTTTAATAGATCAGCACATATACACATCACCAAGTGCATAAATAGATTTTTATTATTAATATGGTTTATTATTGTTTTACATTTTACTTCTTTACCCAGCCCCTATCAACAGTTATCTCAGTAAACTTGAACGTGCTAAGTCTCGAGAATTTCAAATATGACTAATGATTATTTTTTTATGTAGAAAGTCGATTCCAGCAAAAAAAAAAAAAAAGTTACCTTTTTCTGTTTTAAGATAGCTATGCTTCTGCAATGCTTATTTTACCTACCTAGATGGTAATTGGGAAGCAAATGAAAACCTGTTTACAGCACTGCGTATCTTCATCTCATTTAAGTTTATCTCAGTTTTGAACTTTTAAAATGAAAAAGAATATGATTTGAGTATAGTCAGAGCTTTAAATATTGAAGACTTTATTTTTTTAATTCATACTAGCAACAGATTCTCCTCCCTCCTTCCTGGGGGAAAAAATACGATTTAATCAGATCAGAGAAAAAAAAAATATATAGGGAAAATATTCTCATGGACGAAAATTTATTTTATGCGTTATGTCTTGCATTTTCTGAACAGCGTCCTCTTTAGCTTTTTCACAGTTGATGCTTTTGCAGTTTTAATATGTAAATATTATGTAATTTAATTGCAGTAATAATCTATCTTTTAATATTTCAGAAGAGTAAAATATAAAAATATAGTCATTCGAATTGCTTGATGTTTTTTCTGAGATTGAACAACATGTGCTAAAGAATTTTCTCTAAAAAGATATACTTTCTATGATAGTATTTGCTGCCTTTGCTCAGCTCAACTCATTGATACCATAATTTAGGTTAAAATAACAACCCAAATAAAGATTATTGGAAAAGTTAAACAACAAGAACCAACGTAATGTTTGTAAAATTGACAGGACTATTTTTTATGGTTTAAATACAGAATTAACTTCTTAAGCTGCCTAACTGCAAATGAATGATGCTTCATTTTTACTTAGGCAGCTGAAGAAGATAGTTCTGTATTTAAAGCATCGAAACTAGCCCTGAAACCTTTACAAGCATTACGCAGATTCTTGTTGTTTAACTTCTCTAATAATCAATGATACCATACTGAAAAAAGTGTTCTCTGACATCACTTCAAAATCGTAAATTCTTGAATAGATGAGGTATTTTGGTAAATATGAATATTTTACTACTGGCCAATATTTATATAAAGATGTCACTTCCGGAACGATATGACATTAGTCTTCTGTTTCATAAATTATTGGCGACATTACGTCAAATATCGACAAGCCGTCGCCGACAATATATCTATAAAAAATATAAAATAGTAACAATTTCCTGCCGCAATTTGTTGATTGAATTAAAAAATGATTCTGGGATCAGGTTAATTTAATTTATGATTTGTTAACCCTCTCTAAAGTCCACAGATATACCTAAGATAAGAGAAGAAAACTAAACGTTATAAATAACAGTAACTTCAATATTTTCGTAGATTTCTGTATCTAGTATAACTTTCTTTGATTTAAAAAATTAAAAACTGTATTATAAAAAAAAACTTGCTTTTTACGATAATGATTGTTAGCATCAGCGTGTCATTGAAGTTGACATCCCTTGTGAAAACTCTAAACGCATTACCACAAACAGTCAATATAGAGATGGGTTTCTACGTTTTTGGTATGAGGGTTCAGTTTATCCTTTTATAATTTCATATTTCATTTCATTAATCCTCCGCCTTATTATCCTTACATGAAAGAAGGAAAGAAAGTATCTCGCAGCTCCTGGCGTAAAATGTGCAATATAATAGATTAACTCGTTATTTTATGTATTTTTTTAAAAAAATGCTTTGATTTAAAGATTTATTTTAAAATGTTTCGCTTTAAGTGTGGTTCTAATATTTGCTTTTTATGTGATAAGTGGGAGCCCTTTTTTAAGTTTCATAGCCCATAATTGTTTACACGTCAGTATCTTTTCAGTTATGTGTACTAGTTAATAAATACATACTTGGTGACTTTTTATAACAATTTGCAATGCCTACATATTCTCTTAAATTAATGATTTCATAAAAAGGCATGTTCGTTCTTTATGGTAAGATAATTTTCAGTCAGAGGGGAGAAATTATATACCTTTCAATAAAATAATTTCAGTTGGTTTGGAACAAATAGATGGAAATAAAAACCTTATGTACTATCAACAACACTACTGAAAATACCATTACGCGTAATTTTATAAAGAAATGAAACTCAATTTGTATTTTCTGGAAGAAAGACTAGAAACATTTCCATCGTATTAGCTTCCTCCTCTCAAAGAGAGCACCTTAAAACCATTGACGATATAGCTTTTTGTCTCTCCTCCTTCTTCCGGCTTAAATCGAAGTATCATAAAAACAAAATTTCATTTTCCGTTTTTTAGAGCTTATTTCGCTTCTCTAAACTGGACATTCTTTTATTATGAGAGGAAAAAGGATCCCGAGTCCGATAACCTCAGAAAATCCATAGAACTATGTTTAAATTCCTTACGAATTTAGCCATGAATTTCGTCCACTTTTCAGGTTGGTCTCCAATGTATTTGCATGCTTCGTCCATGCGTCCTTCTTATCAAGAGATTACAGTTGCATTCTTTGGCATTTATTTGTAATGCGCTTTTGTCAAATATATGTATTACTTTAATATTTCTATCGAAAAATAAGCCTTTAGTCAAAAATTCGATCTTTTAAACAATCATAAATGTCATGAGGTACTTTTGAAACAATTTTCATCTGGAGGTGTTTGCCCAAAAAACGTTAAAAACGTACAACAAACAAAATTATGCAAACACTCAAAATTTTATTACATTTACCTATTTAGGCATACATAAATTTAGTTTCTTTTCGTACTTCAAAATGAATTTGCGAGGCAGACATGTGTGCATCATTTGTATGGACATTCTGGAAAGCTTATCTCTTTCAACATGATAGTTTTCTTCTTACGAGTACTACCACAGAGATCATTGACAAAATTGTTTGCTGGAATATCTTAGAATTTTTTGTTAATGCGGACAGGGCTAGCAGGATTAAGGGGATAATGGATTAATATGCGGTTCCCCCAGTCTTTATATTAATCCAATGAGACTTTTTACGGGGTCTTTGTGCCTCCCAAGCAACATGCCTCAGGAACCTTTATAACCATATCAGCAAAGATAGGCTTTGGTCGATTGTTATACAGTAGCACACACATGAACAATGAAGATTATCGCCAAGATATCTCGCGCATCAGCCAAGGTGGACACACTGAGCATTTGGGAAATATGTTATAAAAGGTGAAGATTTCGATTTTTTTCAGTACAATAAAAATCTGGTATTGTTTGTGACGTATTTTTAAAATATGTAACAAAATTATGAGTGAATAAAAATAACGATGTTGCTTGACTGAAGGATTGTTATGACAAATAAAAATACTGCATAAGAATGAGATTTTTATCAACTAGAATTTAACAGAAAAGTAAATATTTATAATTTAGCAAAGTTTTTAAAAATTTACAGTATGCATCCTTTTGAAAAATTTAAATAGAGCTTTATACATTCCTGAATTAAACAACGTAAAATAGAGCAAGAAATAAAGTTTATGTAACATCTTTTTATTTTGAAATTTCTTCTCATCTTAAGAAGGAAGATTTAATGCATAATTTAATAACCAGCATACTTCATGACAGTTGACTGAGTTAATTCATCAAATTGAAGAATGGTTTTTTTCATACCTAAAATAAAATTGTTTATGTTATGAATGTGTTATTATCAAATTGAAGCTTTAATAATATTGTAACTTTCATGATGATTATAACTCCAATTCTTATTTTTCAAAATAATAGCAACACACTTTTGAATTATAGCATCGACAATCAAAATTCGTCCAGAATCATGTACCAATGCAATGGGAGAAAAAGGTACCTGCATGTTTGTTTGGCAATGCATTAAGCAGGACGGGATTCAGCTTGGACCTTGCGTTGATCGGTTCCTTGTTGGAACATGTTGTTCTCTACCAAAGGAAGAAGACAACTTAGTCCCTGGTTCTTCTGGATCATCATCCAATTCATCTACATTACCTCCATTTTCTCCTACCAAAGGGGATACATTCACCAAAGTAAAGCCTGCAGCTTCTAGTGTGCAAATGACTGTAACTAAACCACCGATGGTCATGACTTCTGCTCCTTTGGCGGTTGGTACTGGATCAATTACCGTTGGAACAGTGCCTTCTTCTCTAGTTCAACCTATTGCGTCATCACTAATTGCTCAAGATACTACAGCTCATTCAAGTCTTACAACAAAACCACCAACGGTTGGCGATTTCTCGGGTAAGTAATAAATGGAAGGTTTCCCGATTATTTTGTATGATAATATTTAATTCTGGTGTTCGTAATCTTCCGATACATTTAGTTGCTTAGCAAGGAATCTCGTATATAAACATCAGACCAGTCTTTATTAAGAAAATCCAGTTACAAAATCATAGACAATAAAATTATTCAGTTTTAGTAAATTACTTAATTCATATTTAAGCTAATCTATTAGCATAAAAAATTTTAATAGGAAATATTTTATGAAACAGAACCACGTATATCACCAGAAGAGGGAAATTTCTAATTTCGCTTTCGGATAACTTTCAAACTTGCTAAATATTTCATTCTTAGAAAGGCAGGTATAGACCAATATGTTTGTAGGAAGAGGAAATTTTTAATAGTTTAACGCGAAAGCGCATTAGGTAAATATAAATAAAAATGTAAGATAAATATTGCTATGTACTATTTGCTAAGACTGTGGGAATAACGATTAAAAGTAACAGTTTAGTTTGAAAGAAAAAAGTCTCTCTGTATATCTCTAGTAATAGAGGGATTCAACATTTATTCTTCATTTAAATAATGTATTGTGTTTTGAAGGCTCTGGGCAATGAAAGCGCTGCTTCTGCATTTGGAATTTTTACACGCCTGCAGCTTCACACGAAATTAAATAAACAAGAAGTATAAAAATTAGTTACCATTTCCTAGACTGTAAATTTTAGATACCTTATAAATATAGTAAAGACATAGGAATAATGCCAATAGTTTTAACGAACTTTCAGAAATAAAATATTTTATATTATGAAAAAAAATATTACTTTCAGGCAATTTTTCAAATAATTATGAATATATGAAACACGTGAAATATGCAAAATATACGCATTTGAAATAAAAATATTGTGCATTTTATTTCAGAATGTTCTAAAGCAGTAGAAAAATCTTCCTTTAACTGTTAATATTGTATGATGGTGTGATGTTGTATACACGAATATACTCTTAGTTAAATCTCTTTTTAAGTAACAAAGCACGAATAAAAGTACTTACGTATGAAAGCAACCACCTTGGTGCAATTTGATGATTTTTTACAGATGAAAAAGAAAAGTTACTTATCGGGTTCCAATTGATAGTTTTGCAAACTTTCTGAAAGATTCCCAATTTATCAATATTTTTCGTAAGTCGGCAGATATTATCCACATTTGAAAAATAAATATACTTTAACAATTTAAAATAAAAAATTTTAAGTAAGTATCACGTGATATACTTGAAAAAATAAAACATTTACATTCAACACCAAAACTTTTTGTAATTATGTTTTCCGCTATTCTTCTCCCCAAGTACACAGCTATCTGTTTTTGTTTAAAAAACGTGAGATCGCTTAAAAAATCGCAAAGACTCGACATCTTCTCTGTTCCCTTTAGAGATTTTGTTGCAAAATTCTGAATTCCTGCAGAAACTTTACCGCAGTTTTTTTTATTGTTAACAAATTGTCCAATAATATATTTTAAATTTAAGGCAAAAAATATCACGGCTTGTTTATAAAAACCGTTGGAACTTGGAATACAGAACAGGGAATGTTTACGAAAATAACGATGTTGCTTGACTGAAGGATTGTTATGAGCATGGTTGTCTGAAGACTGTTTGTGGGAATGGTTGCCAAAGTTTGGCTACTTTTTCTAAGGAGTTTGTAATAACACGTTAAGTATCAAAATCAATAAAAAGACTAAAAGGTTTCAACAAAATAACAGATAAAATCGTATTTGAGCAAGGGAACTAACTCAAACTTTCAATAAATTTTTATGAAGCGCTGGAATCTTAACTAAATGCGCAAAATACTTACAAGTAATTCAAAGCTGCTACTTTCCAAATCGATTTTTTTACACTCTTTTAAAAATAAAATATGAGATACAGACCAGATTTCTGATAAGTCATTTAGCTTTTTGATGGATTAGTGAAGTACTGCCGTTTGAAAATACACTGGTGTGCAAAAATTAAGGACGAAGTCGAAATATTAGTATATCAGCTGAACGAAGAGGCAGAGCGGACAGAAAGACCAATCAGGAGATTAAGTAAGGTGATGTACGGTAGCATATCCGCAGATATGCAAGTAGACGTAATGGGGGAGTGTCTGAGTAGTATAAAGCATGTTGTCGGTGTAAGATCAGTATTTCTGGCAAAGAGATTGCACGCCGTATAGCAGTTAAAATCACACCGAGTTTTTGCCTCAGCGAGAAATGGCGAATAATCAATCTGTTAGACGACATCGGGATGCTTTTACCCGAGGTCGAATCATTGGGAAGTTCGAGGAAGGCCGCAGTGTGACAAGTATGGCTGCAGAGTTCGGAATTGCTCACAGCATCGTTTCACGACTTTGGAGACAATTTCAAACTACAGGAACAGCTATCCGGGGGTTTAGTAGCGGTCGTCCACGAGGAACCACACCCGCAGATGACCGGTTTGTTGCCTTACAGGCCAGAAGAAACAGGCGGCGGACAGCGAGAGAAATCGCTAGACACACGACACAGGCGACTGGACAACCGATATCGCGTTTTACCGTGGCCAGAAGACTGCACGGTGGTGGTCTGTTGGCACGACGCCCTGTACGGTGTGTACCTCTAACGCCTGCCCATAAGAGAAGGCGTTCTCTGTGGTGCCGGGAACACCGGAATTGGAGAGACAATGAATGGGGACGAGTACTCTTTACAGATGAGAGCAGATTCAGTCTGAGTAGCGATTCTCATCGCATACTCATCTGGAGAGAGCGGGGAAGCCGCAATCATCTCTCGAACATCATTGAAAGGGACAGGTATGGAGGTGGCGATGTTCTCGTTTGGGGAGGCATCATGCTTGGTAGTCGTACAGACCTTCACATCTTCGACGCAGGTTCAGTCAACGGGACCCGTTATTGTAACGAGATTCTTCTTCCATATGTGCGTCTTTTTAGAGGCGCTATGGGTCCGCAGTTCCTTTTCATGGACGACAATGCACCATGTCATCGCACAGTAGCTGCCGAACAGCTCTTAGAGAGTGAGGATATTGAACGTATGGATTGGCCGGCACGATCTTCGGATCTCAATCCCATCGAGCATGTATGGGAGTTTCTAGGCAGACGCTTGGCAGCTCGTACCTTACCACCAGTAACGATTCCGGAGCTTCGATTGGCGCTGCAAGACGAATGGGCAGCAATGCCTCAGCAACTCATTGACACCCTCATTCTCAGCATGGGCAGACGCTGTGAAACCTGCCTAGCAGTCAGGGGAGATCATATCCCCTATTAAAGACCGGATGTTTCTTGCTGGACACCCATCACAGGGATGTTTCGTCCTTCAGTCTCATTGCGCTCCATGCTACTTTTTCAATAAAGCTTCTTTTTATCCGTCTGATTTCTCTTTTAGTAAGTGTTGCTTACGTTACTCATGTCCTTACGTATTGGGGATCTTACGGTATTAAATGTGTTGATTTGGAAAGCTTTTGTACAAAGTTATATTGAAAAAACCGTCTCGTCCTTAATTTTTACACACCAGTGTAGATTTCATATGAGAAAATGTTTCTTATTAAATAAGTGAAATGAAGCAGCACATCTTGGTCAAATGTTTATGTTTAATTATAGTCTTCATACGCTTTGTTAATAGATATCGCATACGAAATCCTCTGTTTGATTTTTGTACCTAATACTTTACAGCATGTGGCATCCCATCTCCCCATCCGAAGATGAAAGTAGTTGGTGGAACACATTCTTCATTTGGAGAATGGCCGTGGCAGGTAATGACACTTATAAAAATTCTAATTCTTAATATAATCTCTATTTTCACCTTTCGGTTTACACCATCAGCTAAAAATACATTACATCGCTTAAAATGCGAGCTTTTAATTAGATTAGATGGTTTCTTTTATGATGCTTAACTAAAATCCTGTATTTTTCAAGGTGTCTGTGAGAAGATCTTCATTCTTTGGATTCGCTAGTACGCACCGTTGTGGTGGAGCAATTCTAAACGCGAACTGGATTGCAACTGCTGGTCATTGCGTGGATGAGTAAGCGTATTTAAAATGTTCATAATTAATCTTTGAGGAAAGGTAGTTGTCTGTTGATAGTAATCTGCACTAAAGGATTATTGAAAGGAACTAATGCGTATCCCAGCGTGAAAGAGAAAAATAAAAGAAAATTTATAATATTTTATGGTATTTTATGGTAATAACATTTGATTCCTAAAATTGTAGTGGTATTAATAAAATTAAAACCACCTTTTTAATAGGAAAAAATATATCCTAAAGAAGGTTGAAAGGGATCACAAGAAAATGTATAAAAAATGAAAACATAAAATGGCTTTTCTATTTCTTTAAAATATACTTAATTTTAATCATTATAGTATAACAGCTGCTTATCATTCACGAAATTATACTGATTATTTCTTTTCTGTACTGTTTTAAAGTTTTTCCATTAGACCTTAAGAAATATTTAATGATTTTTTTTTAACTTTCTAAGTTTTACATCCGTAGTAAGCGCGGGTAACCGTGCGGCGGAAGTGACGTCACAGAAAAGGGGCGTGGCCTCCGCCATTTTGAATTTCTCCGGAAGTGACGACACCAGCGCCATCTTGTATCAATCACGTGATGGAATGACATCATCAAACTTTCGTTTTGATTCTGTGGCAACGATTTTATGTTTTCAAAGTTTTTATTTTTTGTGGCAACGACACTATTTTTATGTTTAAGGCAATGAGCTCTTAACCACGTGTTTGGCAGGACACCAATTTTAATTTATTGTTTTTAATTATTTAATACGTGATTAATTATTTAATACGTCATTACTTTTAATTATTTACTCATTTTTATAGATTCATTTTAATTATTTAATCCGTCATCATTTTTAACTAGTTTTAATTGATTCCATTATATTTTAATCCATTTTAATGAATTTTAAAATAAACTCCACCGCCGGGATTCGAACTCGCTATCTCTGGGATGGGAGTCTAGCGCTTTACCGCTCGGCTACCCGGTCCTTTTATCAGACTTGTTATTTGAAACTCTATTTGGCCCTTTGACTTTTTGCACCATTGATGACATAAGGCTGAAAGTCTGCGCATGCGCTTTGACATGAAAACCGCGTCACACATTTGCTTTTACACGACGGCTAGGATTTCTTTTGGCTTCTTAATCATTACTTTATTCATTGCTGTTTTAAATGTAAGATTTTCCCACGGTTTAATTTTTTTATTATTAAGATATTTTTAATTGTTTTCAATTTTCATCTCATTCTTACTATTTTTTAAGTTATTAGTTAATTTATTAATTTTTATTTCATTTTTTTCCCTTTCCCAAACATAAGTTTTATTTTTAACTTCAACAAAAGTGAATTTAAATTTTCTTTTTACTTTTTATCTTGCAAAGTTTATTTTTTTTATATTTAATTTTCTTTTTGGTTTTACAAAAGTAATATTTATTTTTACGAATTGAATTTTTCCTTTTCATTTTTTTATTTTGCAAAAGTTTTTTTTTTTTTCCCAAAATTTTTTTCTTTTTCGTATTTTTACTTTACTTTATTTTAATTTTTTGTTTAACTTTCTTTTTTTGGTTTTACAAAAGTAATATTTTTATTTACGAATTGAATTTTTCCTTTTCACTTTTTTATTTTGCAAAAGTTTTTTTTTTCCAAAATTTATTCCTTTTCGTATTTTTACTTTACTATATTTTACCTTTTTGTTTAAACTTTTTTTTTTTTTTTTTTTGGTTTTACAAAAGATATATTTATTTTTCCAAATTTAATTTTCCTTTCCGCTTTTTATTTTAAAAAAAGGTGTTACTACATTTTTAACTTAATTTTTTTTACAAAAGTAATATTTAGTTTCATAATTTTAATTTTTTTGAGTTTTTTGTTTACACAAATGTGTTTTTTTTTTTTTTTTTTTTTTGTTACATTTTTATTTTACCCTTAACTTTTTTCCCTTGTTTTAAATACAATACGATGTTACATTTTCATTTCTCTCCAAAAGTAAACTTACCTACATTTCTGTGTCTTTGAAATTTTAAGCTGGAATTTACATTCATATAACTTCACCAGATAATATTTTCTGTAACATTAAGCCAATATACACAATGCTCTTTCTATATAGTTTAACTGGAATACTACATTTCTTACTTTTTTACTACTAAGTTGGAGATACTCAGAACTTTTCCTTCTAATGCATTGTACTAACTATTAATGACTGTATTAACTTTTTGGCCAACTATACAAAACTTTGTTGATTCCCTTTTACACGTCTTACTTTTATTCAAAGGATTCACCAAACTATGTCTGACAAATGTAATTTTTACACTTTCCATTTACACATTTACCCTTATATTTAACTTATAAAACATATTCATGCTGTATTTCTGATTCCTTTTCCCCATAATAAATACAGTCTTACACATGTTTCTTTATTGTAAGACCTACTGACTTTAAATAAATCTTCTAAGGAGCAATAAATTTTCATGGTATGAAGCCACTCAAACCAATGCATGGAACATTTCTACCCAGTTAAGTTTAGATACATACCAATAGTACTTCATTTCTTCTTATTTTACTCTACAGACATTTATACATATCTATTCAGAACACTCCTTTTTATTCAGTAAGATTCATTTATACTACTAACACAAATTTTGCTAACTCTTTGAAATATTTTACAAAAAATATCTTATATTTTCTTGCACACATCCTTCTTAAATCACCAAACATACACTGAACCTTGATTTTTCCTTCATGTGAAAACGTCACTCGGATTCTTAATATCATTCCCCCATTTACCGCAGAACTTTATAAACACTACTCTATTTGAACTTACACAGCCTTACTCTCTTAACAAGGAACAGAAGATTGAATTATATTTTAACTACAGACAAGAATATCCACATTGTAACGTATTATTTTAAATTTGAATTATAGTCACATTTGTGAAGGAGAATTTAAAGAATACACATGGAATTATTATTCAGTCATGGCAATGAAACTTTATCGATTTTTTCTCAAC
Organism: Stegodyphus dumicola; assembly: GCF_044657685.1. Taxonomy (NCBI): domain Eukaryota; kingdom Metazoa; phylum Arthropoda; class Arachnida; order Araneae; family Eresidae; genus Stegodyphus; species Stegodyphus dumicola. The sequence goes on along the minus strand of NC_140771.1, from coordinate 97,971,618 downwards.
TTGGAATATAAAAATTTGTTAACTTGGAATATTTTTAACGTATTCATTGTAAATCAACTGAAAAATACCCATATTTCACATTGTCAATAATTTATTTAGCACTGAACTCTTACAGCCTATTGAGAACGAAATTTAATTTATCATACCTGACAAATGATTCCTACATAGTAATGATACATTACACGAAATATTGAGTAGAGTTCCAAATAATGATCTAACATAGTAATTAATATAAAAGACCTAACACAAATAATTTTAAGATAGAAATTTCAAACTGACATTGCTTAACTCTTACAGCTTTATTTGATATTTAACTTCTCATAGATAGTAAATAAACCTACACAAATAATTATACATAACAGGTAATAATGACAGAAACTCCATATAATCTACTATAATTACCAACTTTAAAAATTTTAACGCTTTTTAATATGTCACAAGAAAGACCACACTTTCAAAAAAGCATTATTTTAATTAAACATTGGAGTCATACAATCCTGCCCACATGTTTTTATTTATCATGAGCATGACACATAATAAGTAAATAAAATATATTTCACAAACTACGAAAAGCATTTCTCTTTTAACCGACTGTAATCTTAAGAAAAGATGCAGTATGGAATGCTTAGAACACTCAGTGCCACAGTTCCTCATTTCCCCACGCATTAACCAAAATATACATGTACTTTAAAATCAGTTAAACAAATTCAAATGTTAGTATTCAAACATGAATACTTCACAAATTAGATGAAAGAGAGGTACACAATGAACTTGAGTGATAAATACAGAAAAGCATGTAAAGACCGAAAAAAAGATGTATTCGTGGAGAACTTTTTAAGATAAAAACTTGCTCTATTTTTGCACATGGGTTACATATTGCATTTCAGATTAAGGAAGCATTCAAGATAATTCCTGTATAAATGTATAACTAGGGATTTTATTCACACTTGTTAGTAATGTAATTTATTAGAACAGTCGCAGATATATAGGACAAGAATGCCATTTCCAAGGAAAACAATTTTCCAAGACAGACGCTAATAGTGAAATATAAAATGGAATAAGAAAATACCATATTTCCAACAAAATTAGTATCTGAGTATGCAAAAACATGAACAAGAAACGAATATTTTTTCTGAAAATGCTCAGAATGGTTTAAGTCAGGATTAGTTTCATGAACAGAGCATGAAAATTAATGATGAATTTTTAATTTTATTTTGTCTGTAGTACATTTACTAATGCTAAAATCTTCCATTTGGTTGACTGTACTTTACATTGAGACGCAAGTTGATAAATCAGAGTGATTTTGTGTTTTAAAGCTTCAAATTCAGAAATAATACAACTCAAAAGCAAAAAGATTAAAACGACAAGAGAATATACTGCAAGCAAGCGAGCGTGATAAATGACTTTTTGGGCTGATTTTCATGAATTCATAGATCGGGTGAAAAAATTTTAATGCACTGTATATGAACTATTTTTCAAATGTATTACGATCACTGTTTTCCAACTTTACATAGACTTTAAATATGTAATGTTGCGCGCTTCCAACCTGCACGCAACAATAGTGGTGACTGCTAAGAACTGGAAAGTAGACAAAGTCTTGAGAAGGGTTTAAATCCCTTTTTATTCAACTTTAGAAATTACAAATGCGTGCTCTTGACGCTCAGAAACTACGCCGACCCGGCGGTAAAATAAAAATAAGAAACTAAAAAAAAGAATACTAACAAGTGACTAACTACGAGGCTCTCTAAACGTAACTAACCTCACCGCGTTCTAAGATACCGCTGATAATTCAGCAAACTTCTGAATATTGCGTTGAAAGATTAACAATCTGCCGAGGCAAGCACACAGGCCGAAACGCGTGGTTCTTCAATTTCTAACTAGCCACCTCCACGCTCGTAAAGCAAGAAAAGCACACTTTCGAAATCGTTTCCCTTCTATTTAACTCAGATTACTTCCGCTGACAATTTGAATTCTTGCGCGTTCTACTAAAATTTACATACTCTAGCATTGGCAATTCCAGGGGAAAGTAAGGCTTGACAGGAAAGATATTTTAAACTTAAAATAAATGTTAGTTAAAATAAATATAAACCCTACAATTAAACATTTCATGTTAATTTACCATTTTTTCCTGAGATTTATCTACGTATTTACTAAATTTTTCCATTTCGTTTATAAATATAATACCAAAAAGACATAAGAGAACATTTGTTTCTTGAAAATTTCCATAATTTTAGCCAACTGTTATTTCTTTCATAGCTTTGAAGTAACCTTTTAAACACATAGTTATCTTGTATTGACCAGACAGCCGTTGGTCTTGCCAATGTCTGAGGGAAGTCACAAAGCTAGAGAATTTAAGTAATATTTTACCAGTACAGAGAACTTCTTACGGCGTTTTTGATGAAAATTGACCGAATTTAGTAGTTCATTACTAACCTAGGAGCCTTTAACTATTTTTTTATTCGAAAAAAACACACCAGAAATTATCATCAAGATTTTCCATTCAGATATATTGTACTACTTTTCATGCCATTACATTTCAAATGAAATTTGATTCATTGTCAGATAGTTAAATGTTTGTTATTTTTTCGCATACGAATGCATTTTCGTGTCTCACATACGCTCATTACATATGATTTAACAAAATTACGAACAAGTTAGAAGTTAAATGAATATTTCCTGAAATACTGTACATTTCATTCCGGAAAGTTTACATGAGTACCTGCATTTCGAAACCCCTAATGTTTCTTTTCCTGAATTCAAAGTAAATTTTGAGTGTAGAATTTTCAGTTTTGACAGAAGTTATTTGTGGGTGGCTGTGATGTGTTCGTGTTTTCATAAACCGTTTTTGTGAAACACCCTATTGGTAACCTTTAAAACAGTTTGAATATTACCATTTTTTACCTTACTGCCACTGCAAATCATTGAATTTTCAAATATTTTCCTTTTTTATCGTTTAGTGTGCCTCGTAAAGTCTTGAGAACAAATTTTTACTAAATAGTTATATCATTCGATTTAATAATTTTGTTACACGTTTGGAAGATTTAACTTTACTATCACGCTAAACCAGAAGTTAAGAAAAGAAATGTAATTTTTATCTTAGTATTCTATGGGAATAGATTAATTTTCTCTGACATTGACGTATTCGTATGTAGATAATAGAGACTTTTAACCCAGCTCATACAGATTTGGAATATTTTCTCTAAGTCACCACGATGACAGACTTGCATTGTCATAGACGTTTTTCTCGTGAAATATATTTCTTTCTTAAAAGTTTATATACTAATTTCTATAGAAACATGTCTAAGAAAATACCTCATCTTCATAAGAAACATCAGATTTGATTTAAATTAATAATAAAATAAGAATCATTATTTTGTAAATATGACTCTATTTTGTAAAAATAAACTCTTTGACTCAAAAGTTTCTTCTTTATCATATTCGAAATGAACAATTAATTGTTCATAACTAATATATTGTATTGATGAAGCAGAGTTATATTTTATACTGCATTATATTTCAAATTGAATGTGTTTTATTGCATCTTTTAATAAAATCTTAAAAGCTTAAATGAGTGTTTCATTACAAAATTTGTACTTTCTAACTTCATTCTACTGAAACGAAAACATTCATAACTTATTACGAAGAAAAAGTTTTACATATTATACTTTTTGATTAATTTTCATACCACAGTATTATCTTTGAAAATTTGTTTCCTAATCCACTGCTAATATATTACTAATTTTCGCTCTTTCAATACACTTCGTACGTGATAAAAAACTCAGTTTAGAAACATTTTTTCCTTAACGCCTTGTATTGCATTGCTGAACCAGGGCCATGCTTTCATTTTTATTACATATCATGCGAATATTTTTAAAAAAGCATATTTTTTCCTTCTGTTAGCACAATTTTAACCAGCATTTGACTATTACAGAGACTTCTTCAGTAAAATTTCAAGGGTTAAATTGATCGTTTCATTATTAATTTTGAAGATTCTGGATATATCCTATTTAAAAGTTCATAACCGATTAGCAAAATAATTTATATATGTACTTTATTGTCCTTTTAATATTTAAAGCGTTTTTTAACTATAACACTTGATTTCTAAAGAAGTATCGAAATGATTATTTACTTTCCACTTTTTCCAAAGAATTTCGTAGACACATATGTTCAGTACATAATATTTTCCTAACTTAAAAATATTATTACCAAAATAGAAAAATATGCAAAATTTTCCGAAAAATTTATATATTTGTTTTTTAAAAACATGTACACGAATACCCACATTTAATTACTTAATGTGTATTTTCCTATATCAGAACTAAAATTTGGAACGAAAGTTTTTTAAATAATGTCATATTCCATAAAATTTATGTCTTTGTGATGTCATCGTCTTTTCTCAAACGTTTTGAGAGTAGACGTTTAGACATTTCGAAACTGTTTTCTCTTTGCTATTGGAAACTATTTTATCTTTGCTGTTGGTATATGCCAATGAATTCTCGATACTTTTTTCTCCTGGTTTATCTTCAGCTTATGAGTTATTTAAATACTTAAAAATATATTTGTAGATCTTTTATGTTGACACTTGTGATAGATTGTTTTTGGACGTTTTTGGAAAATGTATTTCATTTACGTGAATGAAACTGATGTTTTCTTAAAATTTTATTATTCAGAGTGTTAGTCAATTACGATAGAATGCCGGATTTGTTCTCTTTATTCAACATTCATATGAACTTCGGTATTCCAAATCCCTCACGCAAAATGTAATTTTTCTACCAGTAATAGGAAGACGAATGGAATAAATGCAGGTTATGCAGACATAAGATAAAAAATCTGGAAGTAAAAGACATTCTCCAGATCTAAACAATTCAGTAGAATGTGCAAATATTCATCCTATTCGAAGCTTATTTTTTGAATTACATAGAATATAAAATGTAAATTTAATAAAAAGAGATATAATGAAGATCAAGTATTCTGCAAAATCTGGATGGTAATTATACAAAATTAGTTATAGAGCAGGTTTTCGTAAAAAGCGGTTCCAACGAAGGAGACATGCCAGCTGTCTCCTGAAACTCTAAGTGGGCATTTGATATTCGCTCTTACGTAAAATTTACAATTCTACTTAGCTTTTGTAAGAGCAAAGATCAGGTGCCCACTTAGAGCTTCAGAAGACTGCCGGCATGTCTCCTTCGTTGGAACCGCTTTTTACGAAAACCTGCTCTATAACTAATTTTGTATAATTACCATCCAGATTTTGCAGAATACTTGATCTTCATTATATCTCTTTTTATTAAATTTACATTTTATATTCTAAATACATTTTCCAAAAACATCCAAAAAAAAGTCTACCACAAGTGTCAACATAAAAGATCTAAAAATATATTTTTAAGTATTTAAATAACTCATAAGCTGAAGATAAACCAGGAGAAAAAAGTATCGAGAATTCATTGGCATATACCAACAGCAAAGATAAAATAGTTTCCAATAGCAAAGAGAAAACAGTTTCGAAATATCTAAACGTCTACTCTCAAAACGTTTGAGAAAAGACGATGACATCACAAAGACATAAATTTTATGGAATATGACATTATTTAAAAAACTTTCGTTCCAAATTTTAGTTCTGATATAGGAAAATACACATTAAGTAATTAAATGTGGGTATTCGTGTACATGTTTTTAAAAAACAAATATATAAATTTTTCGGAAAATTTTGCATATTTTTCTATTTTGGTAATAATATTTTTAAGTTAGGAAAATATTATGTACTGAACATATGTGTCTACGAAATTCTTTGGAAAAAGTGGAAAGTAAATAATCATTTCGATACTTCTTTAGAAATCAAGTGTTATAGTTAAAAAACGCTTTAAATATTAAAAGGACAATAAAGTACATATATAAATTATTTTGCTAATCGGTTATGAACTTTTAAATAGGATATATCCAGAATCTTCAAAATTAATAATGAAACGATCAATTTAACCCTTGAAATTTTACTGAAGAAGTCTCTGTAATGGTCAAATGCTGGTTAAAATTGTGCTAACAGAAGGAAAAAATATGCTTTTTTAAAAATATTCGCATGATATGTAATAAAAATGAAAGCATGGCCCTGGTTCAGCAATGCAATACAAGGCGTTAAGGAAAAAATGTTTCTAAACTGAGTTTTTTATCACGTACGAAGTGTATTGAAAGAGCGAAAATTAGTAATATATTAGCAGTGGATTAGGAAACAAATTTTCAAAGATAATACTGTGGTATGAAAATTAATCAAAAAGTATAATATGTAAAACTTTTTCTTCGTAATAAGTTATGAATGTTTTCGTTTCAGTAGAATGAAGTTAGAAAGTACAAATTTTGTAATGAAACACTCATTTAAGCTTTTAAGATTTTATTAAAAGATGCAATAAAACACATTCAATTTGAAATATAATGCAGTATAAAATATAACTCTGCTTCATCAATACAATATATTAGTTATGAACAATTAATTGTTCATTTCGAATATGATAAAGAAGAAACTTTTGAGTCAAAGAGTTTATTTTTACAAAATAGAGTCATATTTACAAAATAATGATTCTTATTTTATTATTAATTTAAATCAAATCTGATGTTTCTTATGAAGATGAGGTATTTTCTTAGACATGTTTCTATAGAAATTAGTATATAAACTTTTAAGAAAGAAATATATTTCACGAGAAAAACGTCTATGACAATGCAAGTCTGTCATCGTGGTGACTTAGAGAAAATATTCCAAATCTGTATGAGTTGGGTTAAAAGTCTCTATTATCTACATACGAATACGTCAATGTCAGAGAAAATTAATCTATTCCCATAGAATACTAAGATAAAAATTACATTTCTTTTCTTAACTTCTGGTTTAGCGTGATAGTAAAGTTAAATCTTCCAAACGTGTAACAAAATTATTAAATCGAATGATATAACTATTTAGTAAAAATTTGTTCTCAAGACTTTACGAGGCACACTAAACGATAAAAAAGGAAAATATTTGAAAATTCAATGATTTGCAGTGGCAGTAAGGTAAAAAATGGTAATATTCAAACTGTTCTAAAGGTTACCAATAGGGTGTTTCACAAAAACGGTTTATGAAAACACGAACACATCACAGCCACCCACAAATAACTTCTGTCAAAACTGAAAATTCTACACTCAAAATTTACTTTGAATTCAGGAAAAGAAACATTAGGGGTTTCGAAATGCAGGTACTCATGTAAACTTTCCGGAATGAAATGTACAGTATTTCAGGAAATATTCATTTAACTTCTAACTTGTTCGTAATTTTGTTAAATCATATGTAATGAGCGTATGTGAGACACGAAAATGCATTCGTATGCGAAAAAATAACAAACATTTAACTATCTGACAATGAATCAAATTTCATTTGAAATGTAATGGCATGAAAAGTAGTACAATATATCTGAATGGAAAATCTTGATGATAATTTCTGGTGTGTTTTTTTCGAATAAAAAAATAGTTAAAGGCTCCTAGGTTAGTAATGAACTACTAAATTCGGTCAATTTTCATCAAAAACGCCGTAAGAAGTTCTCTGTACTGGTAAAATATTACTTAAATTCTCTAGCTTTGTGACTTCCCTCAGACATTGGCAAGACCAACGGCTGTCTGGTCAATACAAGATAACTATGTGTTTAAAAGGTTACTTCAAAGCTATGAAAGAAATAACAGTTGGCTAAAATTATGCAAATTTTCAAGAAACAAATGTTCTCTTATGTCTTTTTGGTATTATATTTATAAACGAAATGGAAAAATTTAGTAAATACGTAGATAAATCTCAGGAAAAAATGGTAAATTAACATGAAATGTTTAATTGTAGGGTTTATATTTATTTTAACTAACATTTATTTTAAGTTTAAAATATCTTTCCTGTCAAGCCTTACTTTCCCCTGGAATTGCCAATGCTAGAGTATGTAAATTTTAGTAGAACGCGCAAGAATTCAAATTGTCAGCGGAAGTAATCTGAGTTAAATAGAAGGGAAACGATTTCGAAAGTGTGCTTTTCTTGCTTTACGAGCGTGGAGGTGGCTAGTTAGAAATTGAAGAACCACGCGTTTCGGCCTGTGTGCTTGCCTCGGCAGATTGTTAATCTTTCAACGCAATATTCAGAAGTTTGCTGAATTATCAGCGGTATCTTAGAACGCGGTGAGGTTAGTTACGTTTAGAGAGCCTCGTAGTTAGTCACTTGTTAGTATTCTTTTTTTTAGTTTCTTATTTTTATTTTACCGCCGGGTCGGCGTAGTTTCTGAGCGTCAAGAGCACGCATTTGTAATTTCTAAAGTTGAATAAAAAGGGATTTAAACCCTTCTCAAGACTTTGTCTACTTTCCAGTTCTTAGCAGTCACCACTATTGTTGCGTGCAGGTTGGAAGCGCGCAACATTACATATTTAAAGTCTATGTAAAGTTGGAAAACAGTGATCGTAATACATTTGAAAAATAGTTCATATACAGTGCATTAAAATTTTTTCACCCGATCTATGAATTCATGAAAATCAGCCCAAAAAGTCATTTATCACGCTCGCTTGCTTGCAGTATATTCTCTTGTCGTTTTAATCTTTTTGCTTTTGAGTTGTATTATTTCTGAATTTGAAGCTTTAAAACACAAAATCACTCTGATTTATCAACTTGCGTCTCAATGTAAAGTACAGTCAACCAAATGGAAGATTTTAGCATTAGTAAATGTACTACAGACAAAATAAAATTAAAAATTCATCATTAATTTTCATGCTCTGTTCATGAAACTAATCCTGACTTAAACCATTCTGAGCATTTTCAGAAAAAATATTCGTTTCTTGTTCATGTTTTTGCATACTCAGATACTAATTTTGTTGGAAATATGGTATTTTCTTATTCCATTTTATATTTCACTATTAGCGTCTGTCTTGGAAAATTGTTTTCCTTGGAAATGGCATTCTTGTCCTATATATCTGCGACTGTTCTAATAAATTACATTACTAACAAGTGTGAATAAAATCCCTAGTTATACATTTATACAGGAATTATCTTGAATGCTTCCTTAATCTGAAATGCAATATGTAACCCATGTGCAAAAATAGAGCAAGTTTTTATCTTAAAAAGTTCTCCACGAATACATCTTTTTTTCGGTCTTTACATGCTTTTCTGTATTTATCACTCAAGTTCATTGTGTACCTCTCTTTCATCTAATTTGTGAAGTATTCATGTTTGAATACTAACATTTGAATTTGTTTAACTGATTTTAAAGTACATGTATATTTTGGTTAATGCGTGGGGAAATGAGGAACTGTGGCACTGAGTGTTCTAAGCATTCCATACTGCATCTTTTCTTAAGATTACAGTCGGTTAAAAGAGAAATGCTTTTCGTAGTTTGTGAAATATATTTTATTTACTTATTATGTGTCATGCTCATGATAAATAAAAACATGTGGGCAGGATTGTATGACTCCAATGTTTAATTAAAATAATGCTTTTTTGAAAGTGTGGTCTTTCTTGTGACATATTAAAAAGCGTTAAAATTTTTAAAGTTGGTAAATTTTTAAAGTTGGTAAAATTTTTAAAGTTGGTAATTATAGTAGATTATATGGAGTTTCTGTCATTATTACCTGTTATGTATAATTATTTGTGTGTAGGTTTATTTACTATCTATGAGAAGTTAAATATCAAATAAAGCTGTAAGAGTTAAGCAATGTCAGTTTGAAATTTCTATCTTAAAATTATTTGTGTTAGGTCTTTCATGTTAATTACTATGTTAGATCATTATTTGGAACTCTACTCAATATTTCGTGTAATGTATCATTACTATGAAGGAATCATTTGTCAGGTATGATAAATTTCGTTCTCAAAAGGCTGTAAGAGTTCAGTGCTAAATAAATTATCGACAATGTGAAATATGGGTATTTTTCAGTTGATTTACAATGAATACGTTAAAAATATTCCAAGTTAACAAATTTTTATATTCCAAGTTGAGAAAAAATCGATAAAGTTTCATTGCCATGACTGAATATTAATTCCATGTGTATTCTTTAAATTCTCCTTCACAAATGTGACTATAATTCAAATTTAAAATAATACGTTACAATGTGGAAAAAAAGTTTAAACAAAAAGGTAAAATAAAATAAAGTAAAAATACGAAAAGGAATAAATTTTGGAAAAAAAAAATCTTTTGCAAAATAAAAAAGTGAAAAGGAAAAATTCAATTCGTAAATAAAAATATTACTTTTGTAAAACCAAAAAAAGAAAGTTAAACAAAAAATTAAAATAAAGTAAAGTAAAAATACGAAAAGGAAAAAAAATTTGGGAAAAAAAAAAAAACTTTTGCAAAATAAAAAAAGTGAAAAGGAAAAATTCAGTTCGTAAAAATAAATATTACTTTTGTAAAACCAAAAAGAAAATTAAATATAAAAAAAATAAACTTTGCAAGATAAAAAGTAAAAAGAAAATTTAAATTCACTTTTGTTGAAGTTAAAAATAAAATTTATGTTTGGGAAAGGGAAAAAAATGAAATAAAAATTAATAAATTAACTAATAACTTAAAAAATAGTAAGAATGAGATGAAAATTGAAAACAATTAAAAATATCTTAATAATAAAAAAATTAAACCGTGGGAAAATCTTACATTTAAAACAGCAATGAATAAAGTAATGATTAAGAAGCCAAAAGAAATCCTAGCCGTCGTGTAAAAGCAAATGTGTGACGCGGTTTTCATGTCAAAGCGCATGCGCAGACTTTCAGCCTTATGTCATCAATGGTGCAAAAAGTCAAAGGGCCAAATAGAGTTTCAAATAACAAGTCTGATAAAAGGACCGGGTAGCCGAGCGGTAAAGCGCTAGACTCCCATCCCAGAGATAGCGAGTTCGAATCCCGGCGGTGGAGTTTATTTTAAAATTCATTAAAATGGATTAAAATATAATGGAATCAATTAAAACTAGTTAAAAATGATGACGGATTAAATAATTAAAATAAATCTATAAAAATGAGTAAATAATTAAAAGTAATGACGTATTAAATAATTAATCACGTATTAAATAATTAAAAACAATAAATTAAAATTGGTGTCCTGCCAAACACGTGGTTAAGAGCTCATTGCCTTAAACATAAAAATAGTGTCGTTGCCACAAAAAATAAAAACTTTGAAAACATAAAATCGTTGCCACAGAATCAAAACAAAAGTTTGATGATGTCATTCCATCACGTGATTGATACAAGATGGCGCTGGTGTCGTCACTTCCGGAGAAATTCAAAATGGCGGAGGTCACGCCCCTTTTCTGTGACGTCACTTCCGCCGCACGGTTACCCGCGCTTACTACTTACATCTCTGATATTAATTACGCAATATTTAGGCTTAGAAAAATCAGAAAACTTGAAAATAATGAGTAGGAAAAATTTTACGTAGTTGAATATTAGACTGCAGGTCGAAATAAAAGGAAAAAATTTCTAAAACCTGATATCCTTGATAGGGGGTATCTTAAGGATTTCCCAAAATAGTTTCTTTACATAATAAAAAAAATACATTTATTGTAATAATTAAATGAAACGAAGTATTTTATCGAATCCTGGAACACTCATGAGATTAATTTATTTAATAATTTTTCGAAGTTCTAGAGAATATATTGTGCATAAAATGAATGGAATAACAATTGCTTTTATAATACAGTGTGTCAAATAGTTCCGTTTTGTAGGGCAAAGGGTGCTTTATAATGCAAAATCGCTTAATATTTAGCTGGTTGGTTTTAATAGATAAATATTATTTCATGTTTCTTTTATTCGTGTATTAAAATGTTTGCATTCATTCGTGGGAATGGATATAGTTTCAAATCATTCTTCCCATTTATTATATTTTATAAAGTTTAATTGTAAGTAACAAATATATTCTTGTGTTTAATTTTCTTACGAAACCGCTTTCTTAATTACAGCCTGCTTAAGTCTCAAATTCGTATCCGAGTGGGTGAATACGACTTCTCTACAGTCCAAGAACCCGCTCCTTTTCAGGAGCGCGGCGTGGAAAGGAAAGTTGTTCACCCGCGATACAACTTTTTTACTTACGAATACGATTTGGCTTTGGTAAAGGTGGATTCGCCTCTTGTACTTCAGCCACACGTCAAGCCCATCTGCTTACCAACCAAAGATGAAACTTTTGTGGGACTGAATGCTACTGTCACAGGATGGGGAAGACTTAGTGAAGGTTTGTTTGAATTAATTTTGGATTTTTAAGGGTACATTCTCTACTGACCCAAAAATCTTTTCAAATTAAATGTCATACTAACATTTTACATTTTGTTTCCAGTTTATTTGCCAGCCTAATTAATTTCCAGAGTCTGCTATTCAACAGAATGAACTCATGATGTTTTTCCGGAAAGAAAAATTATTCTTGCTATAGTCCTTTTTACTAAAATATTTATAAAAAAATAGAGAGAATTAGCAACAAAGTGTTTTTTCATAAAAAAAATCAGTGATTTATACAGATGCATGAACATATACCTTAAAAAACATAATTACGCACGAAGTGTGAAACGTTTTGAGCCTCCAAACGTAAGAACTGGTAGTGGGTAGTTAAAATTTTGTAGATTGTTACGTTGGCGTTTTACGATACATTAGGTGAAATATTATGAAACTGATGTATTTTCTAGAGAAAGTAGTTGCTCTGCGTGTGAAAAAAGTAACAAAGAAATAGGTACGTAGTTATGCTTTAGGTGCTTGACGAATCATTTCTCATGCGTAAAGATTAGACCCATCATTATTAATACTATCGTATATAAACACAATTGAAGAAACACAGAAGGTAGTTAAAATTAGGTAAATGTGAAGCAAAAATTAATTATAATTTAAAATATAATTATCAGCTTTTTATGATAGCTAATTTAATATTAAATGCTTGGTTATCGCAAAGTGTTTTCGGACTAGCGCTTTAAGAATGGAAGAAAATCTGATGCTTTGGATGAAAATCACGGTTTTTAAAGCTGGGTGAAGCTTTTGTTACTAATCGTATTCTGTAATGCAGTTAGAGGCTAAAAATTGGAAAATTAGCTCCAAAAGTTTCGAATATTAATTCCTGACATTGTAAAACAGGAAGATTTCGTGGCCAAGAACAAACAGCGTAGAGTATCTTTGGAATTCTTTCTAGCGTTCAGGTATTTGAGCATGCAAATAAAGAAAGCACAGAAAAGTGAATAATGTAGCACTAAAACGTTCAAAGCCACGGGATTTTATATTATACTAAGTGCATTTATTATTCAGTTACTCTAAGAACCAATAGAAGAGTTGGAGAAGGATGAAGATGATGAGTGGTAAATCTCAAGCATGGCTATGGTGGGACATTAGAATGTGTATGTTCTTAGACCATGTGTGTGAAAATAAGACTGAAAAAAATGAGATGATAGCTTTGGGAAATTGCTAGTCATATAAAAATGTCTTGGCATTTTTAAGTTTTTGAAGAATGTCAATAATGTCTAAAATAAAACTGAATATGGTAGAACTTTTACACAAGAATTAATGATTATATATTCAAATTAACAAAAACTGCGTGCAAAAAATAAAATACTAATTTCCTATGAACCTATTAAAAATACATTGTTGATCATTCATTTAAAGTCTCTAAAGCTTTCATTTTTACGGTAGCCAAGCGTTAATTGAAATTTTATAAGGTCATGCTTTGAATTAATCTCGTTTTTCTATTTGTATAATAATGCATTAATTAGCAAAGATTAAACAAAGTGTAGAAATGAAATTTTGTCATCTTAATTTTTTTTCATTTTGATCTCTATAATAAATAATATAATTGCCAATTTGCGAATTTTCTTTTTTATTGTTATGATGACATTCATTTTTAGGCGGTTCTCTACCATCTAAACTACAGCAAGTGCAAGTACCAATTATAAGCAATGATAAGTGCCAGAAAATGTTCAAAAATGCTGGGCGTCAGGAAAGTATTCCGGATATATTCCTTTGTGCTGGCTATGAAGCTGGTGGTAGAGATTCCTGTCAGGTAAACCCTTATATATATAAATCATTATTTTAGGGATATATTCTAATTTAAAGACTAGAATACGAAATTTGTATAATTTTCATGTTAATGTTGACAAAATTTAGATAGATGCAATTTTAGAAATTAATTACATTTATTTTATCATTGTAAACAGAATACAACAGAACCTAATGATAGCTTTTCAGGAACTAGTGAATCATAGAAATATTACAAAATTATTTTCAGGCATAAAATGAAAAGCAGCAAATGTAACGTGTAAAATTCCATTTGTTCAGGTCTAAACTTACAAAAGGCTAAAGTTTGTTCTAAAAATTTAAATCGTGGTTTTGTCCATTTTAAAGCTTTGGTAAGAAAAAAACGATATTGAGAGACTAAACTATTAGACGCTAAAATTTCGTGTTCTTTACACCCCAAATCATAACAGCAAAGTCATGAAGTATATTATCTGTAACAGATCAGATTACGTATAAAGATAATCACTGTAATCTTCAAGAAAAGTCTTGCTCTAGATACAAAAGCCCAGGATTGATCAAAAGGTAATTCTAGTTCAACACTGAGTGGGTACTAAAGGGCATCTGATTCCAAATGGATGTCATTGAATGTAATTCTGTTGATTGAAAGTCTAAATAAGCCATTCTAAATGATCATTGATTTTTTTTTTTACTATAGCATTCATATTAAGGAAGGATAACATTTTGTGTTTGGTCTTCTCTTCACGATCAGGGAATAATGAAACTGTCTATCGATAAGAGAGATTATTCAGAGATGTTACACACAGTACACTATAAGAGTCAACTGATAATACTAGCCCCTTTAATTTAATAAAAAGAATTCATTAATTTCAGGAAGCTTTATTTGTTTTTCTTTAATATAGTCTTTGTTTCTTTCAACAGGGGGATTCCGGTGGTCCTCTGCAAGCCAAAGATGAGAATGGTCGATGGTTTCTGGCTGGTATAATTTCTTGGGGCATTGGATGTGCGGAGCCCAATATGCCTGGTGTTTGCACAAGGATATCCAAATTCACAGATTGGATTTTGCAGAATATTAGTTGAAGTCAAATGAAAGAAGCAATCTTAATTTAAAACTCTCTCGCCGGTCGAGTTTAGAGGCCAGTTTAACTGAAGATATCAGAAATAAAATTTCATCTTCAGAATTAAACTGAAGTGCAAAGAAAAAGAGAACTTTATTCCATTACCCTGAGTAGCTTCTGCCTCTGATGGATATAATGGAAATATGCTTTAAAAAACTGGCCTTGTTAATTGCTTTAGAACAGTGAATGTGGAACGAACCAAAAGCAGAGCTTTTGACTGGGGATCGCATGAGAACTTAAGCTTGCAGAGCGAGTAACGGATTCAAATAAAATTTTCCTGCAGACTTCAAACAGAACATTTATCTTTCATCAGCAATACTGTATATTTTTCATCTTTCATCATACTCTACAGTATACTTAAAACAAGTTACTGGTGAAAAATTCCTGCCTTCGTTTATGAAACCTATTGATTTTTACTGCAATGAACTCTTTTGAAATGTCTACGTAATTTTTACATTAAAATATATTTTTTAGAAGTGCATATTAATGCACTTTTTTATATTTGTGATATACATGAACCATGGATATTAATTCTGTAAATGTAATGTTTTGACTATAGTATTTGTAATGTTAAATAAATATCCTAATAATTTAGATCTATTCTACTTTCTGCCACTATATGAAAATACACAAACTTAGCATACAAAGCGGAGGCGAGTTTATTCCTCGAAAACGTTTTGTAACTTTTTTTAAAATTTAGGATCGATAGCGAAGTAGTGTAGTTAGACGAGATAGTTAGATAAGGTAGTGTAGTTAGAGGGGGGGAGTTGGAGAGGATGGTTCACCCAGGCGGCAATTTTAACCTGAGATAGTTTTATCTTTAAACAGTTTACAAGGCATATAATAATATATTTTTTACTTACTCTAAAACTAGCTTTTACTTACAAAGAAAGGAATTAAAAATATAATTGAATAAAATCATTACTTTTTCTATGTATTATATTTAAAATTCTTAAACAAGAAACGCACAAATAGGTGACTCGCTTTATTGTTTATACTGTGAACACTACATCTCCAAACTACATTCTACAATCAGTTCATACTGCAGAAATGTATTGGTTTTCCCCCATTAAAATGCTTAATTAATTCTTAGTGTTTCAGACTGCCATGCATTTCATATCTTTTCTAATCTGCATGCATTTAATCTGCTGTGCATTTCATTATACCCTATGAATCGTTATCTAAACCATCTAAAAATGTTTATTACGTTGTATATGCGTGTTTAAATTAGAATCATGCTATTAAAAGCATGTTTTCGATCATGTCAGCCGCCACGAGTCCCATATTATGACTTTATGTGCTTTCTTGCTTATGAATTTTTAACTTATAGCAGGTTATAAGTTCTAGAATTAAAGATCAGCACTTTTGCCTTCAGACGGGGGAGTTAAATACACACAAATGTCCCACAGATCTCGAAGCTACGAGAGCATTTTTAACTTAAAAATATCGAAGAATGAGTTAATATGTCCGCAATATTGCACGAAAGAAACTTGTGATCTCCAAATAGTTGCAGATTGATGGAGCAAAAATAAATATTTGGAATATGTTTACCGTATTTTGAACTTAATTTTTAGTTATTACTATATAAAGAAACGAAATGTTTTTCATTACAATGAAAGTTGAAAATTAGCTCATTAAAAGTTAAATTTTTTTTTTTGCAATAAATCGAACCTGTTTTCAGATATTTGGCATGTTTAAATTTCGGGTTTCTTATATCTTTTGCTTCCGCGTCCAATATTCAGAAGAAATATGTAAAACCTGCGGCGCGGTGTAAGAAGAAATGTTTTCAAACCTGAAAGAAATGTATTTTTCTGTGATATTCGGCAGCACTTCTGCTATGTCTTAAAATTCATACTACATCATTCATAAATGGAAATAAAGTGACGTTTGTGAAATAAATCGTTGGTTTCATCGAAAAATAAAACCGCCAAGAATGTGCAGCTATGAATTTGAAGAAATTAATAAACAATCGGGCAGTGCTCTATATTTAGACTACAAGTATAAGATAATGCTGCTCTAATGGACAGCTCATTTATTTGCATTTAGAGACGCATCAGATATATTAATTGCAAAGTATTTAATAAACTGAGTTTACTGCGTATATAAAGCACTCCCTGAAATTGCGGGTATACGTACAGTTCCCCGTTGTCAGGAATTACGATACGATAGCTTTTTGTAAAGTGGATTGTTTGTTCACGTTTTCTTTTCTTTCATCTATTACTGGAACTTCCTGATTTCAGTCACAAGTGAAATTATCTAGAATGAAGTAAAAATTAAAATAAAATGCGCTGCGAAATACGGTCGAGTGCCGAAGAAATATTTATGGAAAATATTGAAAATTCTATGGAATATTAAATTGGAGAAGAAAATCAAATTCTTGTCATATTGTTATTGTGTATTCCTTCTTAAGCCTTTTTAACCTGTAAGAACTCAATCGATTATCAGTTTTGCCTTTAAAACTAGAAGATTAATTAATTACACAATATATCACACAGATCTAGAGGCTTAAAAATTTCAGTTATTAGTTATTTGTCAATATTTCAGTAACACTACATAAAAGAAATGTCATAATGATATGGAAATAGTTGTGGAATTCCGGGCAGAAAATTGAAAGCGATGACACCTGAAGAATCAGAAGACGTTATTTTTGTATAGAGAACTGAGCTGAAGAAAGAATATTTTTTTTTCTGTTGACAGCAGATTCCAAAATGTCACCACGAAGTTTCAATATCTATTTGTTCTTGCAATGTTTTTCTTAAAAAAACAAGTCCTTTGAATGATTTAATACGAATATCGCCTAAATTACGGTCACGATGACTTTTAACAAGGAGGACTTTCTTATTGAGAAAAGAAATTCAGAATTTTATTCCTTGTGTTGTTATGGAGGGCAAAAGAGACTTAAGATAGTCTCTAGAACTCAGTTTAAAAAATTATAGCACAGTTGCGAATTATGCTCATTGTTTCTGCAAGTATTATTAGTCGTGAAAGGCATTTTCTAAGTAAAATTTAAAAAAAGTGCATACGGTCCACAAAGGAAATTTCGAGAGTTTATGAGATTTTAGCATAACGAACAACAATTGAAACATAATTCAATAATATCACCGACGCTTTTGATAAAGGCAAGAAAAATAGCATCTTGGAACAAAAAATTTAAATTTTAATGGAAATAAACATTGTTTTTTAATTTGTTTCCTTGCACATTATTTTTAAATTTCCTACTATTCTTACTGAGAACTAAGAAGAGCGGAAAATGGAAGGACTGTCTAGGGAGCAAAACCCGCTGCCTCTGCCATTGTTTTGAACTGTTCTATTAATGGCAGTAAGAAAATATATAGACAATTAAGCTGGTTCTTTGCCAAGAAAAAAATATTTTCTCTATCTGTACAAAAACAGATTGAAATGGCTAAAAACTAATTAATTAAAATTGTATGTTAATCGGTAATACTTAATTATTTATTAAACTATTTTAATACATAAAAAACTTCAGGCATTTTAATATATAAAAAATAGTAGTAAATTATAGTTTTAATCTTCAATAATCATACAATTCTAATACAGGAAAAGATTAAATATGTTCAGGTTTGTTGATTTGTCACGTTATACAAAAATGCGTGATTAAAATTAATCGTTAATAATGAAAAATATAACGCTCTCCCTGTTCTAGGCATATAGTCCTAAAAAAATGCCATTTAATTCTGACTAAGCCCACCATCGGTCGAGTGGTTAAGTCGCTGAACACAAGTTCTTCGAAACTGAGTTCGATTCCAAATGAACTCAGTTTGGCTGCATGGGCATTTTCCTAGTTTTTTTTTATGTGTAACTTGTATGGGAGCTAGTTTCGCTTAGAAAGTCATCTACGAAAGCATCCCTTCCTGTGATATCATCCCTTTCTTCATCCACCGCCTCATATAGAAATAACTCCACCCCTTTGTATTTTTAACATTTATTTCACAAACACAAAACTAATACTAAACTACAATACTAATAACTGAAATATATAAAGTAATAAAAGTGAATTTCGATTTTTATTAATGGCTCCCACGAGCCTTCCCTATGACCTCTCTGTCGGTCTCCCTCTTAGAAACTCAACTTTGGCGCCTCTCCAGACTGAGAGTTTGCGCCCTCTACACATCTTGCTGGTTGGCGTCACCCATACATCACACTTTCCTTAAGCAGATAGCCTGCGCATGCTTTGCCATAATTAAGTAAATCAAAACAAACTTATTCTGACTGACTTTTCGAAAGTTGAGTTATGAAAGCTAATGAACCAAAGCTAACTCGTCATTCACAACTTTTCAACAGTAACATAATTTGACTTATTATATATATTTCTAGAAAGTTGTCAGGTCCATTTCGGGTTTTTTATGCGCAAAGCTATTAAAAGTATTATAAAAGAATATGTCGGTTACAAAGCTATTGTTAGGGGTAACCATTCAGATTGAAGGATCATCAGAAGTACAATATATCAGCAAGTAGGCTTATATTTTGACACAGGAATTTAAATGGCAAATGACAAGCAATTCTGCTACACTTTGCAAAGACATTAACACCAAATGAGAAGGTCCTTCAATACATACCGCTAATATAAAATTACGGTTTGCCATTAAACAACTCCAAAGCAGAGAGAAACCTTCTAAGTGGCGAAAGCAGAATTCTCTTGGAATTATAATGCTGCATTTTTTTGGCAGCGAGCATGTACCTTTAGATCCTGTATGATCAGGATACAAAGACAGGTCACATATTCCTAAGTGTAGCTGGATAATACATTGAATCAGTAAATACAGAATGGCTTAACCGTGAGAAATGCTTTAACTGCATAATGTGAGATAAAATCCAGGGTGAATCTGAACAAGTTGGCAAAAATTTAGAGCTTTATAGAAGGCAGCTGCATGAGCAACATTCGTCATAAAATGTATGGTCGGAACGCAAGCGCTGAGAAGTTAAAGGGTGGTTTTCCTCTGTCACATTTAAAGAATTAACACAAGAATGAGAGGAGATGCTTCAGAAAATATTTTAGTAACAGAAAACGCTCGTAGAAATTGCTGAAAAGACCTTCTGGCAGCTGTAATACAGACTTCAAACTTGCGGGATACGGAATGACGCACAATTGCAAAGACACCAGTCATTTCCTGAATATCACCGGCAACTAGACCCATATTGGCTTCAATGGGGCACTCGTAGATTAGGCTTTTCATATGGCCCCGTAGCTAAACGTCCAAACACAACAGATACGGTGATCTTGGGGGCC
The DNA here is from genome assembly GCF_044657685.1 of Stegodyphus dumicola. Taxonomy (NCBI): domain Eukaryota; kingdom Metazoa; phylum Arthropoda; class Arachnida; order Araneae; family Eresidae; genus Stegodyphus; species Stegodyphus dumicola. The sequence continues at coordinate 97,951,295 of NC_140771.1, read as the reverse complement.
AAGCTATGGGACTCCTCGACCAATCCATCGTCCTGGAAATTTCGTGGTTCGTATAACCAGCGAGCCTCTCGGCAATCCACGGAAGAAAATCCCGTTCGGTGCAAGGGCTGACCGATATTATACCATTTATTTACAGTGCCACAAATGAAAAACTATTACTGTAGAAGGAAAAATAGAGAACTATATTGAGACATTAGGTATTTTCTGAAAGCAGCAGAGATGAAAAATGAGTTATAATTCATATACAGAAAACAAGTGAAGAAAAATAAAAGTATATCTATCTATTAAATACCCATTATTTTGTTTGCATTTTAAACAGAAAGATTTGTTGTAATATCTAACGATTTTTTTTATCTTGAATCCTAACTGGCTATCCCAAGCATAAAGTTCTTACTATCCACACCAGATGGCAGCACGACTGTGTGCGGGATCTTGGAGACCGATTTTTGATACGCGAAGCAAGTTTTCAAGCGGTAATAATTACGCTGTCAATGAGAGTGAGTTCATTAATTAATGTATACAGAATTCATCTCCTAGATTTTAAGATAGAATTTTTTTCAATTCATTCTTGTCGACCTATCAGATAAGTCTCAATGATTAGTAAGTAACATGTCTGTTCCCCTATCCTCCTCTTTTTTATTTTTTAACTCATCTCTTTATAGAAAGAAATTTAAATGGTGTTTGTTTTTTGGGTGATACTTTTTATTTTAAAATTTTGTTACATATTATATTTTGTTAAATTACACTATGATGTCATTCGTCATCCACAAGACTTGGCGACAGGTACCAATGCACGAAAACGCAGAATCTTTTACATACTTTTCTACTACTACTCAAACTGGAAGCCCGCAGGCCGTTTTGGTTTCCAAAGCAATTATAAACGGCTCGCAAATTTATTTCAGTTATGTATTTGTTTTACGGTGCTTATAATTTTAGAGACATTGAGATATAAATTGAGCTTTTATATGCATATATATAAATTTAATTATAATTTTTTTATTTTCGATTATCCCCTAGGTTTCTTAAACATTTTTCAGTCGCGACCCTCTTTTTTCACTGAGAGTTTTTCGCAGCCCCCAGGACCCCATAATATTTACAAAAATTTTGTGAGACCCCATAAGTATTGCGCAAATCCGACACACGCGTAAGTGAAACTGTTAAGTTTTTCACTTGTACTGTAATATAGTATTGCAGTTTCAAGTCATTAACTTTAATTTCTTATTTTAAAACATAGAACAATGTGAAAATTTTAAATAAGTAACAGACGAAATGACAGCGTCACGTTCAAAGCAAAGAATATGACCGTTTATATTATACGTAAAAAGAATGCGTCGAAACGTTGTTTTTTTCTGTCTGCATTGTCTTATCTTTATCTATTTTCAGATACTTTGCGTAAAAATATTTGGTAATTGTAAAATTATTATAATAAGTTAAAGAAATATCAAAACTGCTAAAATTTTTGGCGATCCCCTGCTGCAGGGGGGTCGCGACCCACAGTTTAAGAAACGCTGCCCTGGGAAATGAAGAGCGGGAACTATTGTTAAATCGTTCTCTAGAAGACTGAGAAAAGTATGAAAACATACTTAATGAAGTTTTAAAATATAATGCGATTCGTATTAAAAAGTTAAAGTACTGAAAAAGACATATTAAAATAAAAATGCAGGTCGAGTAAGTAAGCACTGCCACTTATTAAACTTACGTACTTTTACTGTACTTTGTTACAAGAATATGCTAAAATTCAGAAACAAATGAATGCTGTTGGTCCAGGTACATTGCAAGAGAACAACAAATGATAACTGCTCCATATTAGTCTCCTTAGAACATTTACAACAGCCCAACATTAGAATTAAACACATTATTTGACGTAAAATAAATACAAAACCGTATTACTATTACTATTACAAAACGATTTCTCACCCATTAATAAAGAAGTATCATATAATAATGAATAAAATTATTAACACTAATAATGATAGGAAAGAAAAGCATTGAACAGAATGCATCTGATGTTCAGTCATTAATCCAGCGCGAATCAGAAACCTATTACGGTACGGGAAAAAATGCGACTTATCAGTAAAATGAATGTATAGAGAGAACTCCTTTTATAAGTTTAAAGACAATTCCTCAAGCGTTTCAGTTTTAATGAAAAAAAGTTTGTTAAATTACGCAGTTTGAAGCTAAGGAGTTTGTTATCCAGAATTTGGCGCAGTCAAGATTTCAAATAGATTGGTGACTGGCTTTTAACGTAGAGCGTGCGTGGGTGTTCGCATTAAAAATATAGTGTTCAGGTGTTACAAAATGTCCGTAAACAACATATGTAAGACCAAGTCAAACGGTGCATGGCCTGTAGCAAAAAAGAGTAACTGCTCTCGATTGACTAATCATATCCCTTGAAACCTGTGGAAAAAAGTGAAAATGCTGTACTAGTTTCAGTGTGAATTCAATATTGGTACAACTGTTTCAAAGATTGCTCATCACTGTTCCACTGTTCAAAATTCTCCCACTGTTCTCACTGCTTTTTTGTTACTTCTTCTTAAAGAAGGAAACAAGACTTGGAAGATAGTATGCATCCGAAAACTGCAAGTTTTTCCATAGAATGTACACTCTGCTTGCATGAGATATGTGCATGTGTTGGAATCCAAAACTGAGTTGGAATTTGAAAATCTGAAAAGTTTTGTAGCTTAGATATAATTTGTTATACCAAAAGTGCATGAGTACTGGCCCATATAACTTTAAAGCTGAACCGTCATCTTTTAAAATATTACAACCTCTTAGAAGTTGTTTGGGGAATTTTATAGTTTGAACTAATAACACTAGCTAGGTTAGAGCTAGTATATTTTCTGTTCGTGAACGTTTTTACTATTCTTATTGTAACTAGATTTTATGGGACACAAAAGGTGCTACGGGATACATAGATGATGCTACAGATCTACAGAGATGTATTTTATCTCAAGTAGGGGCAACTTCTATCCTTTAATGTAAGGAAAAGGGATGGGAATTCCTTTTAATACATGAAGAGATATTGTAGCAATGGTTCTATAGCCTCTGACCAAAGGAAAAAGAAAGACTTTGTGATAAGTTGTCTTCGTGCTTGAGAATTCCAGTCTAATCCACGTACTGATGCTGAGACAACCTTAAATTGAGAATGTTTTTTTTTTTTTTTTTTTTTTTTTCTTACCTGGTTAGTTATAAAGAGAGAATTTTTCTTTAAAATATTTGATCCTAAGTAAGATTTTGATCCAAACAACTTTAAGATATTTCAATTGTTTTAGCTACTTATATTCTTGGGCTATTTGAATACATTAATGATTGGCAAAATTTTGGGCTTGAAAAAGATATAAATAGAACTTGGGTTTTGTTGGGAGCAACGGCTAACTCTTTTGGCTCAATGTAAAAAAAAATCCAAATTTTGGTTGCCATTATCTTCAGGAATTCTGCGTCTACGAACGATAAAAATGAAATCTTCAGCATATGCCTGTGCATGAGGGTGAACTGAATTTTCAAAATATTTTAATGTCGAGTTTGCTATTATATGCTATCTTAGATAGAACATAACTTGCTGTTTTTGTATGGGGTGTTACAGATGATTTGAAGTAATATGCAATTATTATATAGTACAATTCATAGCAAAGAGAAATCTGGTGCAGAGGATTTTTTTTCTTTAATGAAAATTGTAATTGATAAATATAATTATATTGAAATAAAAGGATGGATTTTTCAAGTGATGGTGCAACTGCTGTGGATGATAAAAAATGGAGTAGCAGGTAGCAGGTAGCAGTTACGAAATACATTGAGAGAAAAGAAATTCGGAATTCTTTTGCATTGCATTATTTATGAAGGAGCCCTTTTCGCCAAACGTTAGCTGACAGATAATTTTATAGAAACAAAAAATTTTATCCACGGAATTCTGAGTTTTCGAGAATTTATTGTTTTATCTGAAGAAACTGAAAATAAGTACTCAGAAACATTTTATTATGAAAAGGTGTGGTGGTCAAATCAAGAAGCTGCAGTAAAAGGTTTTTTTTAATTCAATAAATGAAATTAAAAATTGCATGTTAGACACATAAAACAAACAAATAAGTTAAAATCGACGAGCTACATAATTGAATATTAATAAAAAAATTTAGCATTTCTTTATAACTTAAAACCAAAGTTTTAAATATTCTCAATAAAGTACTGCAACGAAAAAATAAACTTATCATTGATATGTTTGCTTATATCAGAGCTTTTAAAGTTAATCACAGTTATGGGAAATAAAGGGTGGCCCAGAAGTCACTTTACATTTTGAAAATTAAATAACTTTTTTTTCTATTAATATATTTCTTTTTCTCTTTTCAGAATTAAAAAATATAATCCCTGGAAATTTTTGGCATGGATAAGTTTACAACAGAACAACGAGTGAAGATAATTGAATTTTACTTTGAAAATGGACGGTCAATTGTTGCAACGCAAAGATATGCGCCATTTTAATGTTCGACATCCCCCTAGTAGGCCTGCAATAAGGAACTTAGTGACGCGTTTTCAAGGTTCAATTAGTGCAATCTTTAAAACCAGCAGACTTTCAGAAACGAGTAAATTATGCTGTCAGGTTTCAGAGAACTGCAAGAAATGACAATGAGTTTATTCACAAGTTGATCATGGGAGATGAAGCTCATTTCCATTTGAATGGACATGTGAATAAGCAAAAAATAAAAAAGAATTAATTAAATACAGTCATTTAAGAAAAAGTTATTTAATTTTCAAAATGTAAAGTGACTTCTGGGCCATCCTTTATAACTGAAATGAAAAATGTCTCGTACATTTCCTACACCTTTAAAACTTGCCCTATTATTTTAAATGAAAAATTTCAAGAATATGCAAAAAACAGCATTATTACGACAAGTTGAAGAAGGACTTAAAGATTTCAATGATTTGGAGTCCGATTTTATATTATTTTAGTAGCTATTAAAAAGTAGCTTAATAGAATAACTTACTGTAAGGAGAAAACTTGCTATAAAATTTAAAAATTGAGCTAATTAATTTACCATGTGATGTAAATTGTATTAAAAGATTTAAAGATGTAAATGTGATTAACTTTTATTCATACTTGTCAAACGATAAATATCGTTGGTCGCCATTTTTTGCAATAAGAACAATCGTTTTCTTTAGCTCCCGAATAATTCAAACATTTGGCGTTTAGAAGATCATAGGAATATTTATTTCGTAGCTAAAAATTCATAAATCCAAGATTAGAATTCGATTGACCAATGGGTCTCTGAAATTCATGATGAAGACAGTTTTAAGTAATTTTTCTCTAAGGCTATATTAGAACCGAAACGCCATAAAGTGTCAAAAAGTAATAACAAATAAAGAGGTTTATAAATATTTACATGCAAACACTTTATTTCTTATGTTTGTGTCGAAGAAAATTGTAAATAGTCAGTCAAAGAGAATAAGTTGTCATTATTTATTCTGAAGTTTTGTCTCGCTTGGAAAGTTTTCCTCATAAATCTTAGAAGGTTTTCATAATTTGCTTATTTATAATTTAAGTAAGATTTCAGTGGTTAATTCAGCATGTTAAAATAATTTGAAATAAATGTCAGAATAAAAATTAAATATTTAGCTGTCAATATGTTTGAATTACGAAACATAACTAACAAAAATTTCTTGCATATATCCTTTGCATAATTATTATTATTATTATTGCTTATGTAGGCTTTGATTAATATTTGGTAAGATATTAGGCACGTAAAGAAACACAAAAGAAATTTTACTGAAGAGAAGTGTTTCAGAATTTTAGCCAGGGAAAGGAGAAAACTATAGATTTGAGAAATAAATCTACGAAAGTGTCTTAAGTAAGAGTCTACGAAAACATTGTAAAAATTATAATTGAACATTAATAAAATAAATTTTCAATTAAGCCATGTTCAAGGCAAGTTAAATTAAGAAAGTAAAATTTCCAAACATATCATAAAACTCAAACCTACCACACTATATACATGCACATCGCGTGACATGGTATCCATACTTCAGGGGTAAGTGGTAAATACGAATACACACATAATATATATATATATATATATCATTCGTCAGCTGCTGAGAGATCGTCCGCATGCAGTATGCAGTTTGAATTTGAGACCATTGTTCTATGCGATCTGTCCCTTTGTCCTCTCATCGTACAAAACGCTGTCCAGGGTGCACCACAGGGAGCAATCAATTTTATACTGTCAAAAGAGTGCTTGACATATGCTTATATCCATGTCTTTTTCGGGATTTGAATTCGAGTTCATTACTATAACATGTAGGCTTCTACTACTGTGCAGAACACGGTAGCAGATTTCAACTATAATAGCCGTAGAAACAAAAGATCCTCATTATAATAATATTCTGATTTTACAGATTATAAAAAAAGCAACTGTTTATTTTAGTATATGATGAAAAAGATTATTTGATATTCAACTTAATTGATATTATATAAAAGCAGCTACTTACATTAGTCTTTGATGGTAAATTATTATCTTATAAATTTCCTTTGTGAAAGATGCGTAATCTATGTCTAAGAAACATAGGAACAAGTTGTTTTGCTCGTTTAACAGATCTGATAGTATGTCTGTTTAATACAAGAAAGATATGCAACGTTTTTCTGTTAATTAATTCTAATAAATAACTAATTTCAAATTTCTTTTCTCAACAGCATCGTACAATACAACACATTAAAGAGTCCATTTAAAAGAAATACATAACCTTTCAAACTGTCACATATATTAAGAAGAAAAAGTGAATCTTTTGACTATTAAGAACATTTATTACAGGTTCAAAATAAGGAAGTTAAATTTCATGTGACTTAAAATTTATGAAATTTTCCTGCAATTATATTCTTAATGAGGATACTTTTTGCACGCTACACGCTTCATCCAGTTACGAAATCAAAGATATGGGGAGTACATTCCAAGACAAAAGTAACGATAAGTTTATTAAAAAAAGAATTCCATGTCTTCGTTTTATGAAACTTACTTTATCTTTTCTAAAAAAGAATTACTTGACGCGGCCAAGTGTTAGAAGAAAGAAATTAAGTGTTAGAAGTTAGAAAAAGTTGTATAATTGAAGTTAAACATTTAACAGTAAAGGTACAATAATACGCATTCAGTAGTTCGGCACAACGGATAATCCAGCATCCTTTTTCATGGAGATGTTTGCCGTATGATGCCACTACTTACGAAATGCCTTACTATAGCATGCATTCGGTAATATTCAGATATGCTTGGCTATGGTTTCATGTCTTTTTACCAATTTCAGTTAATTCTTTCTTTAAATTTTTGGGATATATAGATTTGCTTTCTTTATTTGTATTTAGAACAATTTCAAATCTTTATAAATTGTGGCTAAAAGCTATGAAGCAAAATTCAGAAGAAGAAAGCGATAATATTGATTATCCAATGTCCAATCAAATTCCGATATTGAAAATGTTTGAATGATTTCCATCAAACAATTCATTAGTAATGCTTTTAGAATATTAAATTATTGAATGGATAGAAAATGATAAAAATGAACCAAATGTGAAGTTAATTTGGTTTTGAAAGTATAATTATATTGTTGAAAACACAAATTTTTATTTCCAAAAAATAAATTAAAAAATACTCATTTTTAGACAAACTGAAATAGCGTAATTATGTTTTACTTGCCAAATTGTGCAGCTTATTTTAATTTCTACCAGATTATTACACTGTACCAAATTTCGTATTACATTTCTAACAAAGTTACGAAATAAACTCTTATTTACAATTCCGTTAAACTAAATGACCATCTACGTATTTTTATTGTTTAAGATTAAACATAGGAGGAATTTTTTTAAGTGCTGATTGCAAGATTATAATTCCTAATATGTAGGAATTGAATTAATGTTATAGTATTTATTTAGTCTAAATTTGGAAAGAAATTTTTACTTTGGCTATATTCATGGTATGCAGACTCATTAGGTAAACAAAGCAAAGTAGGACTACAAGGAATGCATAATTTCTTTCCAATTATTGTTTATAGACTGTACAGCTGCGCACATCAAAGGATAATGTACATGTCGTGTTGTCAGATTCGCCTAAGTTAATTAAAAAGCTTTCTGTAGTCGTTCTCCAATATTTAATTCAACAAAAATTTGAGAATATACAGTTTTATATTGCCTAGGAAGAAAAACAAGATAATCGGGTAACAGTAATTCCAGATATCATCAGCTGGAATAATTGGAGTTCTGCTGTATAGAAAAAAGAGGAATAATAATTATGCGAAAAAAAGTAATGCAGCAGTAATAGAGATTCATCTACAGAATTAACATAAGAATTGGGGATTGTACAGATATAATTCGTTATAATGCATTATCTGACATGCGTATGATGAAAAACACTTCAAATTTGGACAAGTTGCTAGACATGTCTTTTTATGCTTTTCGAGAGGAAAATTCAGGCGTTAAAAAACTAAGTATCGTATTTGAATGGAAAGCATAGAAATTGACTGCTTTGCATTCATACTTTTTTCCAAGCATGGTATATATATATATATATATATATATAATTCATTATGATTGATGATGAAGTCCGGAAACGTTTTACAGAAATAATGACCAGAGCTTGTGAATTAAGAGTACCGAATTAATGCAAAAAACTTTTAAATTTATTTTCTTAATTCTTTTCTCCTGACAGATAATTAGATGATATGTTAACAGTGCAGATATTACCTTAAATTTTCAACAACAATAAAATGTATGTAACGATATTTTCAAGCCTATTTCAAAGTTTCGCTGCTAGGCGATATACAAAAGAATATTCTGTGTCTTGCTCTTTTTGTCTAGTTTAAAAAAAATGTATAAATTAAATTTTTAATAACAAGTAAAGTAACTATAACTCTACAGTATTAAAGAAGAACCTGGATTGAACAACTCAGTGTGCAGGTGGGATGGGGAGGAACGAGTGATTTGGTTTGGTTTATTTGATGATGGCTAAGCACTCGAGGGCTATCTGCTTATAGGTATGCTTTCGTGGAAGAACTTTTTATGAGAAACTAGCTCATACACACGTTACACATAGAGAAAACCACGAAAGCGACCCTGCAGCTAACCCGTTCGAGAGGATTCAAACCACGGGATCGAACTACCAGTATTCAACGACTTTACCGCTCGGCCGCTGGTGGGCCCAGGACAAAGACGAAATATCGTTTGCTTGATTTAAATTAGACATTGGCCTCAACTGCTCGGCCAACAACTTTTATTGTGGTGGTGTGAAAATCTTCGAAATTTATAAATGAGACTCGCATTAGACACTAACCTGCATTAATAGCGTGATATGTCTGGAACAAGTATTGGAAAGCTAGAGGTTCAATGAGCAAATTTGTCCACTACTGTAAATATTACACATGTTCACTTGTATTGTCACGAATAGCCCTTTTCTAATAGTTGCCGGTCATCGAAAATAACACTTTTAAATGAGAGACTGTATTTAAAATTAAAATTTCTACCAGTAGACATTAAAAATAACATATTCGTTCCCACTGCGATCTCGCGTGTGAACCTTAATAACACCTTACCGGATGTTTTGAGTTATAAAACGAGAAAAGATAGAATAATTCATCGCTAAATGAAATTTTAGCTACGATAATTTTTAATACACAGGAAAATGATAACCATAAATTGCTGTAAATATATGGTGTGCATGCATATCATGTAATAACCAAAGTACAGAGAAACTCTACCATACTTTTTCTTAGTTTTTACTCTACAGAAAATTTTATTGTATTTTTTTATCATAACAGTAACTGATGCCTATGTTCTTCTGTTATTTATTCGTAGAAAAAGTACAAGCATAAAACAAAAAAGGATTAAAATTTATGATCTATACTTGCATGTCACTGTATGAATTAAAATGCACCAAATATTAACCCAAAATAAATAACGTACGCAAAACAGAACAACGTTGAAACTGACCTTATCAGTTAAATCTGGGTATTCATAAATGACTACTTAAATCAAGCTGTCTGAATAAACAGCATACCAGGTCGTTCAAATAAGACTAAAATGCACCTAATGTCAAGCAAGAAACATTGCCAAAAAATTTACACATGCAGACTAAGACTGTGTAATTCTTTAAGACCCTAAGAAAAAATAAAATTATGTGTAGTAATAATATCTTGTGCTGTGGCTGCTAACATTTATTATAATAAATTACATACAGTCTACTCTCTTGGATAAAATTAATAAAATTTTTTAACACTAAGTAAATACAGCTTAGACTGTCAGGGCTTGTATGTCTTTTGACTTGCTTTGGAAATATGCTATGTCCTGAATAGTAACAGGGAGCTATGTTCAAGTATGTGTGGAATAGATAACACCAGCAGGAAGTGTGTACTGAACCCTTTATTCTCTAGAAGATTACAGGTGCTCCCGTACTTCGGGATACAGAGACCAACCACTTGTGGTCTGAACGTAAAAATATAAAACTACTAACTAAAATTCTAACTAAAAGCTAACTTTGAATTAGTTTACAAATGCCTAACACTAAGACTGGCCTTTTTAAAAGGTTACGTAGGTAGTACGCAAACTGCTGAAACTACAATACGTTTTCAATATCAAGAGGACTAAACCTCTGGCTGACTTTAAAAGGTAGCTGACTTTAAAGATAGCGTGCCGGAAAGCTAACCTTTTAAAATTGGAGTTTTGATAAAAAAAAAAAAAAAAAAAAAAGGTAGACAGTCTAATTAGGCCTAGAGGAGTACACAAGTAAAATTTTGTGAAGATAGCACTTATCTTTTAATTCTGTAGGTGTTCAAAGTGGGCACACTAATTGAATACAGCTTCGAAAAGAGTGCTGAAACGAGCACTGTTGTCAATGAACTGACCGACGAGATGCGGAGAAACAAAGAATACAGACTCTCAGTTGTCCTATATTATCGGTGAGCCCGGTCTGGGTACAATCTAGGGTTCACCGTTTGATTTTAGGCAAGATTTCAAGGTAAAAATATAAAACTAATCTAGAATAAGGAGATTAGCACACAGCCAAAAAATAACATAGAAATTTCTTTTCAAACAATTCCTTTTATACCCTAAAAGGAATCTGGAAGATTTCTTTGGAAAATGAGGATCTTAAAAAACTAAACATGGCTAAAATATATGGACTAGTTTGTGTTGAGCTGCCATATACTATAAATAAACAAGGTTCAGAGTAGCCTATAATAACCTATAAACCCTTTTTCATTGAATTTCTCTCTGCGTACAGAAGGAAAATTTTACGTGCCGCAAAGGGTTAAAGTCAAGCAGCAACTGATTGAAAACTCGTAAGAATGCAGTGGCAAGGTGGCTCACTTCCCCTCTCTCTCTAACTCTTGGCAAAAAGCCACAACTTAAATACTTGGGCGTTAGCAAGTACAATTTGCATAGACAAGTTAACGCATTTAATTCTGGCAGAAAGTGGAAAAATAAGAAAAAATAGTAGATAGTACAGATTTAAAATAAAATAAACGTTAGTAAAACTTAAGATCCTTACAAGACAATCAGTATTCTAAGTCGTACCGCATATAGTTTAAGTCATATTATAATTTTTCCTCTCTTACACTTGAATCTAGAGATATCAGTAAGCAAACATTTCGAAAGCTGAATTTAGAAATAATGATTATCGTGTACAGTATCTGAAATGTTTAAAGTCTAATGTACAACTACAAGAGTCGGTTTAAACCAAAAGTTTTCTTAAGATTCACAAGTACGGGCCTTTAAAGATGATGCCTTTGCTTATGTAGTGAGGAAAATTTAGGAGAATATTAAAATAAATTCTTCCTTTAGAACCTAAAGTTTAGACAATTAGATTGCCCCAGGAATAAGTTTCAACCTCACTTGTGTCAACACCTGAGGCACCTCTCCCTCCTACTGAACCCCATGACATGGAATCGTTGATCCATAAATAGCTAGCGTATCAATTATATTCAACTTTCTTCCTTTCCCAAAGTTAAGAGTTTTAAAAATCAATTACTCAAATGCTGCTTGGTGTGTTCGGATAAGTTATATACATGTTACCTTTTGTTCGTTCCAATTTGTCGCATGTAAAATGTCGGGTGACGGCTCGGTAAGAATCATTTTTCGAAAAAGGAGTAATGTCGTGGTCGCCAAAGCGTGCCGAAACCGTTCCTGTATCTTTCAGTGATCTTTCAGATTGAATTGTCAGGGGTAACCTCTCCATTTTTCCAGATGATAACACTGCTACTCACTTTTGATATTGCTAGATGTTATTTCCAAGGGGTATATGAATATATATATACATATATATATATACCTTGAAAAGGAAGAGTGCACCTCGAATTGAGCTAATTTACTATTTTCCGCTTTTTAATTTTTAATATATATTTTTTAACTTGTTCAATCGATTGGTTTTTTACTGTGTTTTATTATTCTTTGCCTTGAACTTGTTCCATCGATTAGTATTTTACTGTGTTTTATAATTTACATTTTATTTCGCATGTAGCCTAATATATCACCTCATTCAATTTAATTGGTTTTTAAAACTGTGTTAAAATTTCCGAAAATATTTAACATATAGTTTTTTATTCGAACTTGTAAAAACTACTGAATATGCATATGTTTAATTTTTCTTGGAGCCACAGCTTTTGGCAACTTTTTGGCGAGCTAACTACAATTTCTTTCTCATTTCCTTGATTTTGTAGCACATTGCGCAAAAAAGTTTGACCAAAATTGGACTTTTTTGTATTGTTCTTACAACTTTGCTTATAATAATAATAATAATATATATATATATATATATATATATATATATATATTATTATTATATGACTTCTTAACTCTGCAGATGACTAACATTCAGATGTTCTAGATTAAAATAATGTTTTTTTCCCTGAACTATTTGGAATTATTTTAAGATAATTTATTGGCAGGAATTTGCTTAAGAACTAGCTGGTATGATTTATTTTTTTGGATAATACCTGTATCCTTAACACAAAGCGATATTATAATTCAAATCTACTATTAGGTCTTATCTAAAATCAGAGCAATTGAAATATTAATATTTAATAATGACTTTTTATGCCTAAAATCAGAGAAATTGAAAGATTAATATTTAATAATACCTTTTTGAATAATGCCTTTTATAAAAATATTTAACTCTGTGGGCATAAAACGCGCATGATTTTAACTCCATGGACATATCACAATTTACAGGTCACTTATTATGACTTTATGGTTTATTTTTAGGCAATTAACATGAGCGAAATATCGTTAAGTAAAATTTCATTATAAATACTTAAAATGCAGTTTTAAAACAAGATACTCTGGCTGCTTTATTAATATAATTGACGTGAAACCATATCTATAAATGAAACGTTTTAATTATCTATTTTAATGACTTGAATAAAAAATACAAATTCTTACTCAAAACGATTACATTATTTTGAATTTATCAGTATTTTTAAAACAGTAATGTTACTCCAGCAGATTGGTCAAATTTGATTTAAAAATACCATTGTGTATACATCGTGAAGCTTTGACTGTGATTGCGAAATAATTCTGCAGTGAACAGATACTTTTGGTATTAATTTTGTTCTTTCTGTGATTTTAAATTATCAATATTGTTTGATGTCATACACAAATAATGCTTTCAGAGGTTTCCAAAGCAAGCTGTGGATATATTGAATTCCCCGAACTTTGTCATAATGAGTTCAAACTTTGTCATAGTTCATGAGTTCAAGTCAGAGCTCATGAGCTCTCTGGACAGAACAGATTTTGCTATATTTGATATCTAGTATCACTGAAAAATATTTATATGAACATATTTAAGGCTATCTTATAGATGGACGTGAGACATTCAAATAATCAGCATAATGGGATAAGGAACAATGTATCATTGTTTCTGGAGATTAGAAAACTCTTGATAAGTAAAATTCATCTATGGGTTGTTTTTAAAAATGTAAATCGCATCGGAGTACAATAATGTCTTTTAACCGGTAGAAATGTCTTTTAACTGGCTCACCAATTCTGGAAAAAAAAAAAAAAAAGGTTTTTCTGCATATATGAATTCATATTTCTAGAACTAGCGTGTTCATTTTTTGCGATACCTTCTGTGGAAATTGCCGCGAGCGAAGCCTGTTAGTCGTGATTTTTGATTAATTGTTCACAATTAAACAAATAATATCTAAAATCGTACAGATTACTTGAAACTAAAACACATAACATGATTTTATATTTCAGAAGCAAAATTAAACCACATTTTAGTATTAGCATATATATTATCACATGAAAGCTGGAAATCTCTTATTGCGATGGATAGCTGTAAATCTCTTTGAATTTCTGCTTGATTACATGGTCGTCGCAGTAGTTTTAAAAATTCACTGTGGACACAATAGACACAATACATAGCGTACTGACATAATTCTCAATAAGTCTTAGGAAATAAGCAACACGTAGTTAACTTCCTTCCACGTAACATTCTCGCACTGCGTGTAGTTTTCATTTTCATTCTTCCCATATCATCCTCCTCAGCTTTCTCCTTTCCCAGTACATGTCAGATTATTTCGTCGCAATCTTGAGACAATATCACAGAAGCAGAATTAATTGCATCCATTGAACCTGAACTTCCTCTTCACTAATACTAATCTTATCCGAACATGTAAGTAAACACAAGATATTTACTGCAGGCGGGCCGGATGTGTTTTAAAAGCAAGAGAATCTTCGTCGAGCAACTCGTCACATACGAAAATGATTATAAGCTACAATTTACATCAATAGCAAAGTAAAATGATGTTATTTACATCCTTCAAAGAAAAAAAGCAAAGTCAATTTGACGTCTTTCAATATGAATTTTCCTGCAATTCATAGACACTACCACACACCTCGACGCATAAAAAAAATTCATAGTTCGTATTGTATTCTAAATAATTCCTTGTACTATTGGATGGATAAGGCTTACTGCGTTGGTGGCAGTAATACAAGCGTTTTCTACATTAAAGGCATCAAATTGTTATTCCATTAAGTATTTTTTTATCTTATAAATTTAATTTTCAAATCTAAATCTAGAATTTCAAAAGTGTCATATTTTGCTTTTACCCATAAATTAGGTGCCAGTTGTGAGAGATGTTATTGTATTTAAAATTTAACAGATATATTTGTAGAAAGATTATTTTATATACTGTCGAATTTTTCTAGAAATGTAATCTGGAAATTTTAATGTACTTTAATTGATATTCAACAAAAATGTTTCTACTTTTATCCGAAATAAAACTGTAGTTGAATAGTTCATTTTTAGAGGTAATTTGTTAAAATAACTGTTTTAAAGCAATAACGAATTTAAAGACAATCATAAAATAATAGTGGATTAATTATGAAAGACTTCAAATTCGAAACGAAACTTAAATTGTAAATGAAATGATTGTTTAGTTTAATTCAAAATTAGATATGACTTATGTTTTAGATATAATCTTTTAAATGCTATCAGCCAAATTTGAGAGCAGGTAACTTTTAACAAAGATTTAATGTTTAGTAATATCATGAGAAATAACGAATCAGTAACATAATTTCATATGCTGACATCTGTGCATGTTTACTAACATTTGAGTATACCAAATGCAAACTTTCAATTTCAGAAAACTTGTTGCGTATACTGCAGTTGGATAGCAAAAAATAACGACTGCGAAATCTTTCTCGTTGTTTAGACGAAGGACAAGAGACAAAGAGAAGGTTTGCAGAATTAATAACGCCTCCTAGCATAATATGCATAGCCTATATAGATTTGTTTTTCCTTTTTGTTCTATCACTTTCTTTTAAAAAAAATAATTTTAAACCTTCTCAATTTCTGTAAGCTCTTTCTAATTAAGCCTTTCTGCTACAAGGTTGAGATTTGATTTTGGCTGCAGTGGTACTTTAATATACGAGTTTAATTAGTTTAGTGACCGAGCTCGTAAGTTATAATTCTTTTATCTCCGATCAGTTTTCTCCCTCTAAATTAACTGAAATGTCATTAATTCGTGCCAGCACCAACCAAAATATTTTTGCTAAATGTTTTCAACTTGAGAAAAATATATTTATAATGAGCAAATATTGTATGCAAATAAAATAAAACCTAATAATTTAATTTTTAATAAAACCTAATAAAATATAATTTAAAGAAATAAACAGATACATTCATATTAGATTGGTATGACATAAGTATTAAATTTTCCCCCTCATTTTTGCTTAACTTTACTTTCTTCTTCAGTAGTTCATTTCTTTTTTGCCATGCTTTCGTCATTTCATGTAAAGGGTGTTCAATAGACACCTGTCCAAAGAGACATCTGTTTCTTTCTCCCTTTTAGAATATTTATGCAATGAGCTAAGCAAGTGTCATTAAATAGCATCACTGCACGACCAGTTGCAACCTTTCAGTGTTTCTTTTCAACAAAATCCAAAACTTTTTTTCCAAATTGCCAACACATTCTTTATCTCACTTGAAGAAATAGCCTACTCCCAATCTGGCTGCTCTGCAATCTTCTGCAGGAATTCCATTTGTTGTTGCGTCTGTAGTTCCATCAACTTCTCCGTCGTCAGTTCTTTTGATTGTGCGATGACGAGCTCTTTAATATCTCCCTTATCCACTTCCATGGAATTTCCAAGATACACAGTCACCTCCAGCACTTCCTGCTCAGATCTAAAGCCGTCAAATTTCCTTTCGGTCACAAAGTGAGGCCACAGCTTTTTCATCCAGAGGTCAAGATCCTTTTTGTAACACACTGTCAGATCATATCAATAATTTTAAGGCATATGGCAATGTTATAGTGGTCTTTCCAGAACTCTCGAAGGGTGAGGCTTGTGTTCTCCATAATATCAAAGCAGTGATGATGCATGTGTTTGGTAAAATGTTTCCTGAAATTGGAGATCGTCTGTTAATACATGGGCTGTAAAATAGGGGTGGTGTTAGGTGGAAGATAGAGAAACTTTATAAAGCTGAACTTCTTGAGGATGTCTCCTCAAGGTTTGGGCGAAGAAGGTTTGGTTATAAGGGCGAAGAAGGGTTCGTATGGTTCGTATGGGTATATCATTGACCTTGAGGTATTTCTTAATGGCAGGACAGAATATCAAGTTGAACTACTCTACAAAAAACGTTTGCGTAAACCATGCGTTTGAGTGTGCCCTCCACATAACCTGTAGCTTCTGTTTTAAGACGTTATGCATTTTGAAAGCTCTGGGGATTTCTGAGTGGTATACGAGCAGCGGCTTGGTCTTACAGTCGACAATAGCATTTGCACACAGTGCGAGAGTCAACCTATCTTTCATTGGTTTGTGACCTTACTTCTTCTTTTCTTCTGCCGTTATGTAAATTTTGCTTGGCATCTTCTTCTAGAAGAGTTTTCTAGGGAGCGATGCATCCTTGGCTTCTACCAATTCAAGGAAGGTTTTTAGAAAATCCTCAGCTGCCTTACAATCACAGCTCGTTGTCTCACCATGTCTGATAACGGAGTGAATGCCAATCGTTTTTAGAAATTTCCAAACTAACCTCGACTGGCTTTGAACTGCTCCTGTGAAGCTGCCTGTGCTGAAGTACCTTAGCTTTGCTATAGCAAATCTGTACAAACGACTCGTGCCTTATTAATGCCTTACAGATTATAGTCTCCTTCAAAGTGTCGCCAGCGAGCTGCTTCTCTTTCAACCACAATAACAACAGATTCTTCTTCTTTTCACGGACAGAGTTGCAAAGACTTGACGTAATTTTAACGCCCTTAGTTGGAGATAAAGCCTTTAGCGAGTTCTGCTTCAGAATAGCGCACATCGTAGAAGTTGTACATCGTACTGCATTGCCAAGTTTTATAGTCTTACGCCTTCTCATCTTTGTCTGTTATCTCATGCTTTAATTCCATAAATATCACACTTTTACTATTCTTTACATTCATCTTCCTGAAACTTATAGTTATATGGCAAACAAATTTGTTAAATAACTGTCTGTGCCAATAAAAGACATAAAATTAAAACACCACGATAAAAATGCTTCTGCGGCCCAGGTGAATTTAAATGGTGGGTGAATCTGAGTGGTAATGACATCACAGCTACCTTGCGAGCGCAAGACTCGCAAATTTGTTTGGTGTTTCAGAATTAGGAGTCTTGCGTGCGCCAGCTGCTGTGCTGTCACTGATGCTAGCTCGTATCTCAAATTTTGAACCGTAACTGAGTCAAAACTGGACTTAGTGACTGCTTGTATTTTAAAAAACTACTGTATTGGGTACTAATATCTCAAAATACCACTATATATTGTTGAGTTTCGAGAATAGATAAGAGCATCAATTCTTTATCGTAGGGATAACGGATAACTGCTATGCTCTGTGTATGGAATGATTTCATGGAGCAATTATTATTAAGCATTACCGCTTTAGCAAGTTCGTAAGAAAGAATACGTTACGTATGTGTTACCTTCGTATTTATGCCAACACACTACTTATGGAAAGTTACCCTGTTTATTATTTATCTGGAATGTAGAAGTAACTTGTAAAATAGAAGCTAGCGACTTACCGATGAGACAAATGGAAAAACAGGCGTGATGAAATTCTATATCCGGATGACCATATTTGACATAAACTGTGCGACATAAACTGTGCCTATATTTCTTACCATATTAATTCTGATAACTTTTCTTCTGTGATTTTTCTCTTTTATGCTGAAAGCCATATGCTTTAAACTTATTTGCAACACATGTCTTCCCGACAATAAACAGATCACTTGTTATTGAAAAAGAATGAGGTATCCTCTTATTAATCAGGGAAAAGATTATTGAGCAATATTAGTCAGGAAATGGCCCAAGGCCTGAAGAATACATTTTATTTGTCTGGCGGTCATTACTTCGTTGGTATGTGAGGTTTAGTAATACATTTTAAAATGTGAATTTTAGTAATATAGATGGATTCAACACGGTTTTAGAATGATTTTGGAGGGCTCTTTAATTAATCTTTGAAACGTAAAGGAATATTATTTCAGCATCTGATCTGATGGGCTCTTTACTATACTGAAAGTCTGCCTCATAAGTTTCATAACCGAAGAAAATTTTGTAAAATTTCCTTAAGTATTGATTTCCATACTTTTTTATATGTACCATACCCTTTATATGTTTTAGAGTTCATCAAAACGGATAAGTTTGGGCTTAAAAAATAATTCTTTTAGCAGACCAAAAAAGCCCACCAGCGGCCGAGCGGTAAAGTCGCTGAACACTGGTAGTTCGGTCCGAGGTTCGAATCCCGCGAACGGGCTGGCTGCATGGGTATTTTCATGGTTTTCCCCACGTGTAACGTGTATACGAGCCAGTTTCCCTTAGAAAGTCCTCCACGAAAGGCATCCCTCCCTCTTAGGCAGTTAGCCCTAGTGTGCTTTGCCATAATTAAATACACCACACCACACCGCAGACCAAAAGCACAAATACCCGCAGAGGAAACACCAGGGGACTTGTATCAGTGTTCAGTTTTCAAGGAATGCAATGGTAGTTTTCGAAGCCTGATTTATGGCTTTCTCTTGCTGCAGTACGGCTGTCTGAAAGCCATTGGGATATTAAAATAGGATATTTCCTACAAACCAAATACAGACCTTTTTACTAGTTGAGTCAGTTAGACAGTCAAATGTGTTATAAAGAATCACACTGTCATTCCATTAATCTTCTGCTAAATAACGCTCATGCAAGCCCCTATATGTATAGAGCCACATGCCTTAGCAAAAACAGGTATATATTCTGCGTTTTAGCTCTTTTAAACTATAAATCTTTGTTTGTAATTTTCTTTATTATGTATTTATTGTAATTTTCTTTAGTCCGCTATAGATGTGCGCTGTTCAAAACTTTGCAACTAATTTCGGCTTCGAATGTTTGGTTGCTATCAGAATCTTCACTTTAGAAACATTAGAAGCAGTATATACGTTTTTCGGGTATTCGTTCGGATTCTTCTTTTTGGGAAAAGTAATTAGTTACGGATTTTCCCTTTCTGTTAATAATATTATAATTTTGCACCAAGAAATGTTACCATCTATCTTTCACAACGTTTTCGAACTGCATAATAAGAACATATTTGTTAGAAAAAGCTAAGTCATATTTTTCGATCCGCAGCTTGTTAACATGCGACATTTTGAAAGAATAGAATTCAAGATATGAAACAATATTAATCGTTTCAAATTATATGCTGTTGTAAAAAAATTTATTTTACAATGTTGACACTATTTAACTATTTATAATAATTCTTCTAAAACATGCTAACCCTTTGTGTATTATCAAATTGCGCTGCGGCCCACCAGCGGCCGAGCGGTAAAGACGCTGAACACTGGTAGTTCGGTCTGAGGTTCGAATCCCGCGAACGGGCTGGCTGCATGGGCGTTTTCGTGGTTTTCCCCATGTGTAACGTGTATACGAGCCAGTTTCCCTTAGAAAGTCCTCCACGAAAGGCATCCCTCCCTTTAGGCAGATAGCCCTCGTGTGCTTTGCCATAATTAAATACACCAACACACCAACACCAAATTGCGCTGCCTTTTTTTTATCACATTTCTTTTCTGCCTACATGATGCTATTGATTTTTGTTGCAGATTTGTAGTGAGATGATGCTTTGGTTATGGTACGTATATATACAGATAGATATATACGTATCCAAAATAAACTACTCAAAAATCATTTCAGCTTTTCAGTATTTTATGTATCCCACCCATTCTCCTCACCCATCTATGCAAATTTTATTATGTCATATGAAGATCCCTTGGTAACAAAATGTTAAACCATACCAGTATATTAACTTGAAGAACTATAATAAGCAACTGCGCGCGTAATTGGAAAAATTTCTGTATAATTCATATCTATTCTACCGTGGCTAGAGGAAGCAAATGTTTTTGCACTGAAAATCATTTATTTCTTAATTGGTAAAAAAAATGACTTTCCTCAATAACATCTTGTAATTTTTAAATCACGTGGTTTCACTTTACATCATATTACATAGATCGTTTGTAAATGTTATCTTGTAACTTTAATTGCAACTTTTAACTCTGGATTCTTTTAGAATTTTTCGATATCAGAAAACTGAAGAAACCCGCAGTGTCCTCGCCGGGATTCGAACTCCGTATCTCCCGAATACAAGTCGAGTGTGTTTCTACTTACACCACGATGGCATGCGGAAAGAAGGTAGAAGATGCCTTATATACTCTCTCTTTTAAAGAGCGACTGAAGATTAGAAAACCCAATCGCCAAATCTTAATGGTAATGAATTATCATCCACTACCTTTTATTTCGGCGTCAGGTATAGTGTCTTAATGGATTTTTGTGATGTCATAAAAATGAAGAAATCATCTATGCCTTCTCCGGGAATCGAACTCCTGGCCTCCCGAAGACGCATCGAGCGTGCTTCTAGTTAACCACGAAGGCATACGGAAAAGAGGAAGAAAATACCTTATAACTTTAATGAACAGTATCGTAAATAATTTAAATAGTGAAAAAGGATAAACTACTCTTTTACTTTTTCGGCAATAAAATATAATTTTTACACAGACTATAAGATTTGTTCTTCATTTTGCAGAACAAGTAAACGTAACGGATAAGAGAACGTATCATTTTGATGAAGTTATAAACATTATAAAAAACCGCAACGTTTGCATTCTTTTAGTTATTCATCAGCACCGTAAAAAGGCAATTTACGTTTTTAAAAAATGGATGAAAAATAAATGATCCTATATAAACGTTAATTCTTAGCGCCATGTATGAAATATTCGTCCTTACATTCTTCACGCAAAAAGCGGTTACTGAAGAAATTTTAGAAAAAAAAAAATAAGGATGCGAAATGCATAAGATTATAAAACTAGAGAAAAAGGAGCTATTTTGATGCATATAAATTAAAATACTAAATCTTAATCACATATAACATATTTTTTTATATTACCAAGTTTATTTTAGTTTAATTTTAGCTGAAGAGAAACATATTAAATGTCACGTTTCCCATAAAAATAGTTTTTTATTTACTTTTAGTAAAGTAAATTTAGAAAAAAGATTATGTCTTTTATTTAAGATTCTATGCAATTAAAACTTAATTCCATTTATTTATTTTAATTCAAATAAAAATGGGTTGTACTTATGAAAGTAAATGTAATTCCGCATTCCGCTACTTAATATCGCTGAAAAAAAGGCATATTTTGTAATATTTTATGGGGGGGGAGGATTTTATTTTTCAACGATATAAATATGCAATTTTTGATCAAATGAAAAATGTGTAACGAAAAAATAAAATTCTTTCGATTACATTAAAGAAAATAACAGTTTGCCTTATAGTTAAAGACAGTGCAATTTTATGGAGTTTAACACGGGGTTTCCAGGAAGTGGCTTTGCATTACAAACAAATTTCAACAAAAAATATTTTTTTATTGTTTATTTGAATACGGAAAAGAACATAAGAAGGATTCCAATAGAAAAGATGCCTTGAAGTTATCAGCTATCTTAAAATCAGTTTGTCTCTTGCGGGAATGTGACAAAGACTTCCCTTTAATGAATCAATATTTTATAATATGCAAAGTGACAAATCACAGTGTTTAAATTCCTTCACGAAATATTGCTTTCTTAATTTTCTTCGATTACAGAAATTAATATCTGCTCAGTACCCATTTCTGAAAACGATGCATCAAAGCAAAACTAATTGTCAGATGTGATTTTTAAATTTCTAAAAAAAGTTAAAATATCTTGTTTGTAGATGTGAAATAAATTCCTTTATAAAATGTTAATTTCGGATAAAGGTTTTCGGCGTGGCTTAAATATAAGTTTCAATTTATAGCAGCTTTCATTACATTTATACAGTTTTCTAGAAAAGGTTTAATTCTGTTAAAATATAGTTTCAAATTCAAATTCTTTATAAAAAAAGTATGTTGTACTTTTGGACACGAATTAATATTAATTCATATCCAAAAATTAATTGACAAAAATTAATTAATATTAATTCGAATTAATTAATTTTTGTCACAGGTGAGATTTTAACGTTCTTCGTAAATAAATATCGAATAAAGGTATTTTCTTATTACTATTTTTATATTGTTATCGCCTAAATAATTATGTATTCATACCATAATTATATGTCCATAATCTTTCAAGGCCCATCAGCATGTGAGCAGTAAAACTGTTGAACTTGGTAGTTCTAATATGGGTTCGATTCCAGGCGAACGGGGTGGCTGCATGGGCATTTTCGTGGTTTTCTCCATGTGTAACGTATATATGAACCAGTGTACCTTAAAAATTTCTCCACGGAGACATCCCTTCCCTTAGGCAGATAGCTGTAGTGTGCTTTGCCATAAATCAACTAAACCATAATCAATTAATCTCTCAAATACTTTTGCATGGCTCTTTTTCGTGGTTTTCTAACGTGTAACGTGAACACAAGTCTGTTTCCCTTAAAAACTCAGCGACAAGACATCCCTCTCTTAGGCAGATAGCCCCTGTGTACTTTGTCATATTCAAATAACATAAATTAAGAAATAATTTTCTCTAACTAAATCTCTGAATTAACAAATTGGTTTATTTTTACCCAATTTAAATATGTTACTCATAAAAACCCAGACATAAAAGTAAACTAATGTAATACATAAAAAATATGCCGATTGTAACATTATAATAATTACAAGTCATCTTTTAAAACTCTGTTATATCTAACTAGAACCTGGTTTAAGAGAGATATAAATGAATGGCATCATTTGTAATATACTAACGGATACCACGTATGGAAGTAACTAATGAATGTGTAAAATGCATTTTGAGAAACAGCACAGCACGATGCAAGTTTCTGCAATGAAATGTGTAAAATAAGCTCCTTTTTTACATTACCTTCTAATATTAAAAGCAACAGAATATATAAATGTTTCTCTTGTTTCTTATTAAAATTTACTAAACTGGTAATTTTTATTTATTTATTTATCTCTCTCTTTACACACCGTATATGGTATATATATATATATATACACATACCTTTTCTGACGAATATATATATATATATACATACCTTTCACACTAGTATACAGAGAAATCAGGATATACGAAATTATCAGGCAAAAATAAAATGTAAAGGAGGACTAAAATATGATGAATTCTAATGGAATATGTGTGCAGATGTGATTCATTGGGGTGGTATGATGCGCTGTTGAACGGTAAGTAAAAGTGTTCTGATAGCGTAAATCTTAGTTCCCTATTCGGAGTTCAAGCGGTATGTATAGCTACTCAAACGCGGAGCTTGCCGGTATGTATTTTACGTACGGAGGTGGGGATTGGAAATAGAGCAGCTGTTCAAAGGAGGCACTGGGGATTCGTCATTTGTACCTTTTTTCAGTAGCTGCTCCATATTATCCACAGCCGCATGTATAAATAGCTTATCCGTGAATTCTGCACTCATTAATGTATCACGCTCGAAATTCGCGCAGAAAGTAATGATTTACGCCAGCAGAAAACTTTTACCTACTGCTCAATATCGCCGTATATTACCTCAACGTGCCATTTCTGCGCACACATTCCATTACAAATTCCTGCTCATTTGGATCCCCTTTCTCAGATTTTGCAGTTTTACCGGTTGTTTTCAAATTATCCTGTATACATACATAACAAATATGCCCTGGAAAGTCTCACATAATACGTAACACATTTAATATTTTAATATTCCAATAAACTAAAACGAAGTTCTAGGCGCAATGGAGACGCATATTAGAGGAACAAAAAATAAAGGGCCAAGAAAAGAGTAATTCTAAAGGCCTATTTTTAACTCTGTTGTTTGTGTGAACTCGTGATTATAGGGGGAAATATGGGTTACCTTTGTAACAATGTTCACGAATAGCCCGAGGATAGGAAACGAGCAGTTAATTCACTAAGAAAAAGAAATATTGGGTGTAATTTGAAGGGTAAGGAAGTTGACCTTGGCCTGTCGAAACTTTTAAATTACAATTTCCTTCATCCTCTGGTCAAATGGGTTATTAATAGCAGCTATTATTTTACCGCTGTACGCTACGTCAGATAAATTAGTATTGATCATTTTTAAAGATCGCTATAATTAAGAATTAGTATCCTTAAATTAATAAAAAGAAATGAAGGAGAATGAATAAAATCAGAGTTTCTTAATTTCTTAACCGTTATTAAACTAAATTTTTTTAAAATTTTATTCCATATCTTTTCTAATTAAATGAAATAATTTCTTAATTTAGGGCAAAAGAATTCATACTTCAGTGATAAATGAAGCAATGGAGCAATAAAATGTTTTATTTTAGTCGGCGTTATCGTTTTCTATGAGTTATAAAATAATTTTAAAAAAATCTGAAAGGTTTCAGATTTTAAATTATGCCCAAAGGGGCGTTTTTTTAACGTTTAGTGTGTTACATTTATTTATTAAATATCATGTTCTTCGCTCTTAAAGCATAAAATTGAATTCAGCAGCAATATCGCAAAATAATTTTAAAATGAACATATCTTTATAATTTCTGGTACACAGTCTCCCGCCCTGGAGATAAAAATGTTTTTTCCCCCGCATAGTGTTGCCACTGCTCACTTTGAAACTGTTGCGTTTCTTAATCAAACATTCGTTAAAGTGTTACAAAATATGGAATCGATAATAAGACAAATTCCAAATTATGGCTTCCAGATGCCCATATACGGTGGAAGATTATATTATTCAAATTTTGAGGCTCTAGTTACCGTTGTTTTATCGCATTGCGAGAAACATGCATACATTTATGCAGATTCTTCATATTTAATTTCTTTAAATATATTACAGGAAGATAATATTTGGTGGCAACAATTTGAAAAGTGAAACGGATATTTAACGTTTTCGAAACAAAATGCCAAAACGAAATTAATAGCCCCTTCTGGGCTAACGCCCTTTGCGCTAATAAATTGTTTTTGAAACGGTATCAGGTAACTAAAATTAACAGTACTATCAATAAATGAATGTTTTTTATTTATTTCAAGCCTATTAAAATATAAACCCTGTGAAATTTCTAACTTTTTTTGGACTCAAGAACTTACGATAATGGATATGATTTAAAAGAATGACATGATTCATTTCTGAAGTGATTAAAAAAAAGTAATCCTGCACAGGTACCCTGGAGACTGTACCTTCCGATTAAAAAATAAGGCTTGTCTTTTCAGTCGGTGGCAAAATTATTGCTTGTAACCAAATTTTAATCATGATTATTGTAAACAAAATACAACAACCTTACGTATAAAAGTCTTTATTTTTATTAATATAACCATCTTAATATTAGAATATACCAAACGTATATTTGGTAAACGTAGATTTGAGAAATATTATCTTGATATATTTTCTCAAATGCTTTATTAACTTAAAATCAAGGCAAAAAAGTCATTTGGGATTGGCAGTCTAAAAATCGTTTTTTGACTAATTTTTAATATAATATTTGCATGTTTTCTTTTCAATTAAATTTTTTTAGAATTCTTTAATTAATAGAAAATGTTCAAAGTAGTTCCTGCTGAAACTCCCGTTTTCTATGATAATGTAAGATCACCGGAAAAATGAAGTGCATTTG
The DNA here is from genome assembly GCF_044657685.1 of Stegodyphus dumicola. Taxonomy (NCBI): domain Eukaryota; kingdom Metazoa; phylum Arthropoda; class Arachnida; order Araneae; family Eresidae; genus Stegodyphus; species Stegodyphus dumicola. Next base: position 97,924,804 of record NC_140771.1, on the reverse strand, counting down.
TTTTCCAATAAACCTATATTTAAAGATACAGCAGCTAAAAGTTACCGTTTTTAGAACTCTTTCAATATAAGAATGCAACATTACACAGGAAATGTAAAATGTAAAAAATAAGTAAAATAAAAATGAAAAAAGTATATGGAATTTATCTTAAAGGGAATATTTTATGGTACAACAGTTCAGAGTATTCGTACTTCTAAAAAATAAAATTCGACTTCGGAATAGGAAAGTAACTGATGCATATACATATATGAACGTTGAAAGCGCAAGAAACGTTGCAAAATTTAGATTACTTGTTTTTTAAAACATTATTCTCTTCCCACTTCCTGATATAAATTCTTTTGTACTTTGAAACTTTATATATTTACACATTTAAATCATCAATCATCCGAAAAGATTCTATTTAAACTTTCTAAAGCAGTTCTTTGTTTCAAGCGTTCAAGACAACTTTATTAAGAAAATTTATTAACTGCTTATTTTATTCGGTTATATTATTGAATCATATTATTCTATATTTCCAAATCTTAGCCGGATATTAGTATCCAAAGTTTTTGCGACATCATACATAACATTTTTGTTTTATGACATTTAAAGCTGTTTTTTCATAACAGTCAATTCTTCTGTCTATTTCTTTCTTTCTTTCTGTTTATTTTTTATGATCTTTAATCATATATTTTTCCTACACTGGTAGGTTAAACAATGAAGTCCATAATTTTAGTATTGGGCGTTGCGGAATAGTAAAAAAGTAAGAGATTTATTTTTAAAGAAAGATAATAAAAGTTTCAAATTAAAAAAAATATATTTCATAACATTCCGCTTAAAATGTCTTACTTTATATTTTAAAATGACTGTAAGTAGTGGTGTCTTTTTACCAATTTTTACCAGTTGTACCTTGTATGTAGTTGTTGAGCGCATATGGATAAAGAGATTTATGTTGTAATATGTAGACAGATTCTTTAAAAAGTCTTTCTTTTAGGTTGTGAGTGATATCCAGAGTTGAGATTTTTAATTTGGTCAAAATGATGTAACTGAAGATGTTCAAGTACTGCAGTCGTGGGTACATTTTTGTTAGAAGCAGATGGCTATATATGTATGTGTGGTATGTGAGTGTATATGTAGCTAGCAATGAAAACCTTTAGTATTAGTGAATTTAAAAAATTATTTAATAAGACTAAAAAGCAAATTCCTAATGCTGCAAAGACAATATTTAATTTAATAAAGTTATAAAAATATAAAAGAATACTATCTCCTAGGAAATGCGAAGTTAAGTACAAATGCATGGTGTTATTATGGTAATTATCAATAGAAAATTGTAAATAAATACGCTGGAATTAAAAGTAAAATAAAAAGCAAAACAAGAGAATTATTTATGATTCCATAGAAAAACCCCGACATAGTCGTAATTAATAGTTTATAAGCGCGTCGGGGAATTATCTCACTTATCTGAATTCTTTACATGTAATTCGGATATTATAAAATTGAAAAGTAATGTATTCCGGTATGCCAGATGGCGAAACGTATTGATCATGAATTGTTGATGATTATATGGAGAGGTTCTAATTCCCCTTGATAAGTCAGGATCTCTCTATGGAATGAGCAACAATTCTCTTGTTTTATTCTTTTCTTTTAATTTTAATTGGCAATCCAGAGTACGTATTTAAAATTTCCAATTTACAAAAAAAAAAAAAAAAAAACACGCACATTTGTTTCAATTTTATTTCCTAGGAAATCATTTTCATTTATATTCTCTATTACTTTATTATATATAGTAATATTGATGTCATATGGACGTAAATCTTGTATTATATATATATACTTAATGCAAGATTTACATACATGTGACATCAATATTATTTTACACAGTTATATTTAAATGAATATAGCGATTATAAATATTTACACATCAGAGGCAACAAAAAAAGCTACATTGTTTTGTCTTGTTTCATGTTACTTGAACACATTTCAATTTATTGGATGAATGCATTACATTAGAACATTAGATTATTTAAATAATATTATAAAACTGCAATATACATGTCATGATTTGGGCAACAAACAATACCAGTGCCTTTCACGGAGAAGTTTACCGTGAACAATACGTTTCACGGAGAAGGATTGCCATATTAATCTAATCAAATTACATTTTCTTTCAAGGATTAACGGGAAATCTACTGCTTAAAACCCTCTCCGGATCTTTCGAGCGTAACACAATTTATGTTCTCAAAGCACTTACCGCGGCTTTATATCTTTCTTTATTAACCTTCTTGTTTTTTGGGGCCATCTTTGCCCCACAGTAATTAAACTCAAATACAATACGGGCACCCAATGCATACAAAGTACAAATTCGTTTGGAGCGCATTATGGTCTGTCTCTTTTTTACTCATTTTTTTCTCTGTTGTCATCCTGGTGACATTTTTTAAATCTCAAGGTCACACAGCGGCATTCTGTAGCAGTCGTGATGAGAACTTAATCCCCATTTATCCTTTCCTTATCAGAGATAGTTCTATTGTTATAATAAAATTACATCTTCGTGCAGGGTCATTCTTTTTACAGAGCGATTGTAATATGAATGTTTTAAAAGTTCCTTGTTTGACCGTTTGTTGCTTTCTTTATAGTTATTTTTTCTATTTTTTAAATTTTTTTATTCAAGCCTTGCAGTTATTTTTGGACTTATGACACGGAGCAGCTGGAGGGAAAGATTTTAGGACTAAGTATATGTTTTTTATTTACCGTACTTCATCGCGTACTTTTCCCTTTTTTAAAACTAATTTTATAATCTGAAAAACGAGGGAGGAAATTTATGCGAGTAATTTAATTTTCGAAGAACGTAGTTTCAGCAAGAACATAACAAATGAACTCACTGATAAAGTTTAGCTGGAAACCATCACAATATTTCTTTAAAAGAAACTTATTTTCCAATAGGTAGAATATGAAGTAAGTACAGTATAGGTAAAAGTATGCGGGGTACCAGAGATGTACCATAGGTAATGACTTCCCATACTAACTAACCTTAAAAATAATGCGAGCTTTATAAGAGTTTACAAAGGAAGGCTCAGGAGATGGAGCAATTGAAGCTTTTGAAAAGTTATAGAATTTCCTACTACGGTACATCGTTCAATCCCACTGTACACCCTGCATAGAGTATTTATTAAAAATAATGATTTAGTACATAAAGAGATTATAATATAATTTCAGTACAACTTGAAATTCACACATTGAGTTGAGAACATTTATTTTGATGTAACAGAACAGATAAATATAATAAGTAACAGATAAACATAATAAGATAAATATAATAAGTACTGGGAACACACTGTTATAGATATACTGATAATACTAATATGTTCACGAGGTCAAATCGTTTGAGGATAATATCAAAAACACTGCAAGTAACAGTCTGAGAGTTCAGGGATTTATGAATGCAAATATTGGAAGTACAGAAAAAAGTTTTGACAAGAAACCAACATAGTTTCCAGAAAAAAAGAAAATCTGAAATCTTTCAAATTTTAAATTACGCTCAAAAAGGAATTTTTTAAATGTTTTGTGTGTTACTTTTATTTATTAATTATCCCGTACTTAAACCATATTCTTCGCACTTAAACCATAAAATTCATTTCAACTCTACTATCACAAAATATTTAGAACAACATATCTTTAGAGGTTCCGAAACACAGTCACGCGCTCTGGAGATAAAAATGGTTTTTTTTTTTTTTTTTTTTTTTTTTTTTTCCGTACAGTGTTGCCATTCTTCGCTTTGAAATCGTTGAGTTTCTTAATCCAAAACTCATAAATGCTTTAAAAATATGAAATATTTATCTCATATTTTGTAAAGTTTGTAATAAAACAAATTTCAAATTCCGAATTTGGGCTTGTAGATGCCCTTATTCGGGTGGAGGCATACGTTATTCAAAATTTGATGGCTCTATGTACTTTTGCTTTATCCCAATGCGAAAAACATATACACATTTATGCAGATTCTTCATTATTTAATTTCTTTAAATATAATATAGGGTTCTAATATTTGGTGGCAACAATTTAAAAAGGGATTCGCCGTTTATAGTGAATCAATGCAAAATGCGAAAACGAAATTAATAGCTCTTCTAGGCTAACGTCCTGTGGACTAAAAATGGTATTCTAGTGCAGTTTATAATGCTCACTAGTGGAGTTCTTTTAAACATATGACGTATTTTCAAATAAATAAGTGTGGTAAATTTATTTTCCAATAAATAAGTGAGCGATCGTTGACTTATTTTCTAATAAGAATACATTGTAATAGTAACACTATAAAATCTGACGCATATTGAGCTGATATCTAAGAATAATTGTGTAGAGTCATTAGGGTTATGTGGTGCTGGAGACCTGAAAAATAAGCAATGTCCTCGCTGGAACTCGAATCTGCACCTCTCGAATGCCCTACTGTTACATCACAAAGGCATGCAGAAAGGAGGGAGAAAATACCTTGTCTACTTCTCCTTTAAACGTTCGACTGGGGTTACCAAATCCTGGTGATAAAGAATCACCATCCGCCAACTTTTAATTCGGGCGCCACTTTAGAGTCATTAGGTGTTTTGGGTGTTGAAGACGTGAAAAATGTGCAATGACCTCTCCGGTACTCGAACTTGGACCTCTCGAATACGCACCGAGTGTGCAACTGTTACACCACGAAGGCGTGCAGAAAGTAGGGAGAAAATACCTTATAACTGAGCCTCCTCGACGTGTCCGGTTCAATTATCTTACAAAGAGCCAGGGGCATCTCACATGAATCAGTCTTGACCAAAAGCCCTCCAAATCGGATATCGGAGGAACAAACGAGAAGTAGGCGAACAAGAGACTCGGATTTCGAAAAAACGAACATATCAGCACAATAACGTTACAATGAGTTGGAATGTAAATGACAGAAGTAAGGTGAAACAATATGTTTTGAAAAGTTTTTAAGTGAGAGAACACCTGGTCTCCGCGTGGCTTGATGAAGAATCTGTACAAAATATGTCTCAAATAATAAATGTAACGGAAAATAAAATGGATAAAATTCTAATACAGAAATACAAGTACAAATTCAATATACTAAATAAAAGTAAAAATAATCAAGGAAATGCGATTTATTAGTAAACTAGTCCTAAGAGAAAAAAAACCTATGTGCAAGAGGGGAGGGGCCTAATTATGCGAATATTTAAAAAATTTCCAGAACCTAGCCATAAAAAGCTAGGGGGGATGAGGAAGGCGAAAAAATACGCAAGGGAAATATGGTACTTCACAGCTTTCTTCCAGATTTATTTAGCTAGATACATGTTACAATACGCTTATTTAATTTTAAATTTTGTATAATTTTGTAATGCTCATTAGTTTAGTCAAATATCTCGAAGATTAAACATTTATTTTGCACCTAAAATTCAAAATATCAAAGCGATAAAATAACTGAAAATTATTCTTTGAACAAGTAAAAATGCTCTAATTTATTCATAAATGCCCAAGAAATATAAAAGCAAGATACACATTAAACTAAAACAAGATTAAAGACTATTGAAGCGAAGTCCTTTATTATGATGACTCTTTAGAAGTAAATGCTTCGTGCTTCAGCAGACACTGTTTGTTGCACAGCAATTTCCAGTTTGTCGAGCATATACTGATAGTACAATTATTTAGCGTTAATAGGGGCATGCAAAGTATGCGGTCACATATGTTCCTTTGGACATTAAGCTCATTTATATATTTAAATTTATCTTAAAAACAAAAAACGATAATTACTATGGTTTTTGTTATGATAAAGAAATACTTGTGATGCAGATAAGGAAAACTCGGAATTGCACAGAAACTTTTGTCAGTCAAAATTAAATGAAAATTGTCGACATTTGAATAATGTTTCATTATTATGTTTCATATTATGCTTTATAAAATTAATCTTTAAGAGATGAAAAACAAATCTGAAAACATCATGAAAGCAGTTGACATTATTAAAGATAAATGGGGATAGAATTTTTTTAAAATTAATTCTGTGAGAAAAACGAACTTGAAAAACCAGAAACGTATTTCATGTTTGAAACTTTCTGTGGTGTTTTGATATTTTAAATATTTACCCAAGAAATAAATTGACAGAAATAGCAAAAAGTCTCAGACTTCTTTCTTTTCGAATCCTAATTGACAAGTAGAAAAATCGCTATAATGTTTATAACATACAGTGAATACAATTTCCACTCATCTTCTTAAAATTCAGTGACTGTTTTATAAACCGATAACACTATGCGGACCTTTATTTTTAATTAAATTAATAATCCAATTTTGTTTCGAAGTTTGATAGCATTAACTTTCCTTACTAAGTTTCAAATGATTTTTGACAGCTTTGAGGCACGTAAATGGAATTAAGAAGCATCTCAATTTCGATTTTTTTCCTCTAGAGAACAGTAGAATTCTTGTAGATAGGAATCATGAGAAATATAATGTGTTCTTAACAGGATTTGAGCCACAGATCTTCCAATTACTAAATGGACATGGTACCACTTGCACACGACAGCACACACGATGGAATATGGTAATGCTTTATATCACTATTATTTTAATAAAACTAATATTATTATTAATGGACTAAAACGGGAAATATATTTTATAGAAATGTTGGCAACACCCATATTGCCAACGGCTAAACAATGGCTATCCACCTCACTTCACCATATCGATATCAAATTGCATTCCACACTAGAAGTTAAAATGATATGGATAAAATGTGTATACATTGGAGGAATCGGACAAGTCCTATCTGTATAAAAGAGTGTAAGGCAGGCTTTTACCGTTTCAGACTGGCATAATCTGAGTATAATTTTTCCCATTCATTAAACTTCTCTTAATAAAAAAGAATTTGAAAAATAAATGAAATAATCTAAAATATGTATAAAAATACTAATAATAATTATTTTAAAATAATTAGAATTTTCTGTTATACATTTGTATCTGTTCCGAGAGATAATATTCCTCTTAGTTTTAAATTTACCATATTTCTGTTCCAAATACTTGCTGCGTGCAGCTTTTTGTAACTAATTTATTTGGAAAAGGGGACATGATTTTTATCTCTTTTCGCTATGCTACAATTCTACAGAATCCATTTCAGTAACTTCAACGTTAAAAATTCACAGCATGCACAGCATGTCGGTCTCTTTGTTTAACAAATTAATTATATGAATTACTTATTCTGTAGAGTAAAAAAAAATAAACAGCCGTTGAGAGAAATGGATTTGCAAATGCAGAGATAGAATTTTGACTTTTTTATACGAAAGGAAAAAAAAATTTCTTTTATTGCAAAAGATTAATTTTAGACGGCCACTTTGAATAAACTATTATTTTTCTGTCTACAGTTCTTAATTTATAGGATTTTAAAAATTATTTTGGATGCACAATTTGAAAAAAATCATGTAGGGAGTACCTAATAAATTTATATTTTAGTGCAAGTTCTAGATGTATACTTTCGAAAACATTTGTTTGCATTCAGCTCGCACTTATGAAATAATTAAATCAGTTGTCTCAAACTCAAACAGCACGTGGGCTGAAACGGCATGAATGCTTGGCTAAAACCTAAAAACAGCTGACAGTCCGATTTTCTTTTTAATGAAACAATTTTTTTAACTAAATAAAAAAAAAATATTTTCTAAATACTGCTTATCAAAACATACATAAACAGTTATAATTATGATTCAAAGGGAAAAAATCCAGTTTATATTTATGAAGTCTAAAATTTTGTTGATTACATTTTGTAATTCAAGCGTATTGATAGCTAATTACTAAATTTTAATGAAAATCTAATAAATAATTTCCAATAATTTTAAAATTTTGAATTTAAAAATAAGTAATTTACTTTTAACCAAACTAAAAATAAACAAATTACGAAAGCTTTCAAACTGGAAAAAGAATTAAGAATTGTTAATGACAAGCTTTCGTTTTTTATATTACACCCAAAGGGGCCTTTTTTTAACGTCTTGTGTGTTACCTTTATTTATTAAATATGTAATGTACTAATAGTAATTTTGGGCTACCGCTCTTAGGGCTAAAAAATACATGTACTTGCATGTAAATAATTCTAAAATTCTTCTTTTTTTACTACAGCTTTTAGCTACAATATCTCATGGCGTTTCGAATTCGATAAAAATGAGAATAGAAGAAAAATTACTGGAAACGATCTTTATGAAGTGCTATAAACGATTTTTGATCAGCTTGGTTCTTTTTTAACTGAAGAAAAAATATTCACATATAAATGTATTTCAAACAGAGTGATCATTATCTTTGCAAGACTTCGTAAATGAAAGTATTTATCTTTTGACAAGTACAAAATAAGGTTAACCGAATATGTAACTTCAAACTTTTGTACGGGATTTATATCACAGTATACATTAATGAGCTCCATTTGTAATTTTTTAGGGTGTTACTCACGTTTATTTTTAATGCCAATAAAATAATGTAAAACTGAACTCAGTATGGTTAAAATCTTTTATCGTTCTTGATATTCTTGTTGTAATAAATACTATCATAATAATGCTAATTACTTTACGATAAATGTATTTACGGTCTACGTAAAACTGCTTGCGGGCTGCATGAGACCCACAGACCACCAGTTTCAAACTGCTGATTTAAATTACTCTTTTTCTTCTTGGGAACTTTCTTAACGTAAACGGTACATTATTCTTTTTAACACTTCTGGCACATATTAAGATCGATTTTTATGGTTGAGGCAAGCAATCAGCTTTTGTTTATTTTTGAAGACCTGTTAAAGGTTATAGAAAGGACGTAATGAAAGAAATATTATTACTATCACTATCATAACACTTCTACTCTCTCTTAGATAGTTCATCTGAAGAATGCTTTTCATAGCCGATGGGAAGGAGCAAGATCGTGGTGGTTAGTGAATATTAGAATCAATAAGAAAGGATAACAGGGAGCAAATAAAAAAAGAAATGGAGATTCCCGTGAGCGAGAGTAAAGTTGATGAAAGATAAAAAAAGAAGTTCAGAATAATCTTAATTAAAGTTAAACACATGGAATTTTAAACAGGCACTTGAAGACTTTAAAGATCTACATATATGTAAAAGAGTGCCGCAGCGTATGTAGGTGTTTTTAATTATCTTACAATAAAAATATAACATTTGTGGATTAATTATTTCAAATTTAATTTAACAGCCACAATTAATCATTATCTTCATTTTTTTTTTGCTTCGGAATAGTTTTTTTATTGCTGTTGGTCACAACTTGAATATGTGTACGTTAATTCAACTTTACTTTCCAAAATCCTCAAGATATGTATTTAACTACTAATTCTTTTAGTGGTCTTTTTTTAATGAAAATATTGCCTTACTGTGTTATTATTTTTTACTGTATTATTATTATTTTATAATGAAAGGTTTCAAAGCTGTAATTAAAAGCTAGACAAATCATTACCTTATATGAAAATTATGTGTAAGCGTATTTTATGCATTTTCATTTGTTTTGAGAATTTTCAGATGTATCTGTTTACAGTGTCAATTATTATTTTTAAACTTTAATATAGACTCTGTAAATGTAATAAGTACTTTATACTGTTGAAGAAACAAAATGTCGTGAAGCCTTGAATTATAAGCTAACGTCCATTTCCTTCTGAAAAGAAACCCGAAAGTACTTCCAGCTTACCAAATTTTTCCAAGTACTGAATCTGGGATGTCCAGTTAGTGGGTCGAAATCCCTGAAACTCCCCTACTTCCTTAAGGAGATCGAATGCAGAGCAAACATTAGTCATCGTGAGATTGCATGTGAGGGGTTCTAACCTCTAATTTTCTAGGCTACCAGCAGATGGGTTAACCGCATAGTTCTAATGACGTACACTTCCTTCTATGACTAGTTTGTTAATAACAGACAAAAGAAGAAAGAAATATTTTTTTTTCTTCCTTTTCAGAAAAAGGAAATAAATCATCCAGTTCTCAGCAGGATTTTTTAAATAATTTGCCAGTATAGGTATAATATCCAGTAGATTAGTAATCTCAAACTGGCAGGCCACACACGGAGCCCCGAAGCAATTTGATGTGGCCCACGCGAGTACATTTCCCGTAAATTAATTATCATTATTACGACATTATTAATCGGCTTGAAATATATTTACTTTTCATTTTCAATAGCTACTTTTGATTCGCAAAGTATTTTATCAATTTTGCATTTCTTTGACTTAAGTAATTATTTAGCACATTACTCATATTAACCAAATGGTATTTCTGGTTTCTTATTTCGAGAATTCTTTTATTTTTGCAGTAATTTTTGTTTTAGGGTCACGTAGAAGCAGATTCCGTCTAGATTATTAATTAAAATTTTTATTTCTTTCATTTTTAACAGTCATTAATTAATAATTTCAATTAAATCAATTTTTTATCTGGCACTTTCAAGGCTTTATAATCATTTAGATACGTATAATTTAGGAACATGGCATTGTTGAAACGTTCTTCGGCTGCTCCTTGAAAAAGACAAAGGAGTTTTCAACAGTTTGCTATATTATTTTATTGAATTACTTTTTGATTTAATTGTTATCTCTTTATTAATAAATAAACAAGGATATATGTAGGTTAAACAGAAATAAAAAACAAAGATATACGTAAAGTAGCCATTTCTAAAATGTTTAATTTAGTTAGAATTTTAATAAACAAATAAAATTACTATGGTATGAAAGTGAGACTCTATTTTATGTATATAATAGAAATGGTAAGATGTAAATTCTGTCAAAAGATAATCAAGCGAAAGAAAAAAAGAGACATCATATTAAATTTTAGTGTGAAAAAGGCTTAGATTTCCATCAGCGATTGCTCACCGTGTTAAAATTTGAAAGCACAATTGTATCACCTAATTTAATTTGTCATTAAAACTGTCTGCTCTATCTTATTGTTGCTTTACCTAAAGGAAATCAATTTCGAGAATGTATAATTTGATTTAATCAAAAGATACTCAGTGTTTAATAGCCTTTACCTAATCATCGCATATAATACGAATTAAGAATTAATTAACATTGTTTCATGTAATTAGTGTTTTCTTCTTGTATACTCATTTTAAATGTTAAACATCGGAATATATTAAATGAACAGGAAATGAATTTGCATTCATTTCAGTATATTAGACAATTAATCATTTCTGTAAGTCTAACTGCTTCGCGTTTAGAGCTCAGTTCTTCTCTACCACACATCCACCTAAAGCCATTTGTTAAATGAGGTAGAACGCACATTTTGTTAGCTGAAATTAAAGTTCAAATCGAATTTGCGCTTGCATATATCATTCAGCATAATATAATCAAAACACATATTTTACGAACCAGTTGCGAGCACACGTTTTAAAGTGAATGCATTATGGTAATGGAAAGATGACTAGAACGAAGCAATGATCTGTTACATAAGTATGGGGTAACCCGGTCTGAAGCGATGGCTATCAGCCTTTCTAACCCAAACCGACTCAACTACTGAAGACAGAAGAAGGGAAGCTCCTACATTTCTCGAAAAGAAAACGTTAAAAATAATAATTCTGGGTCAAAATTGGGAAGATTACCCACGAGGAAAAAGCAAAAGAAGAAAATGAGTATTTAAACGACAGGTGGGAGGAACAACAAATTTTTGCTTCTGGTGTAGAAGTGGTGTAAGTCGAAGACGCTTTGGTTTCCTCCTTAAGTAGACTGTTAGTAATTACCTGAAGTGGCAGATTTTGTTATCTGAAGGACCGTTTTTTATGATACAGGTGTACCTCGCAAATATAAATTTAAAGTTCAATGAAAGGAAATTCTTCGTCAAAAATAACTTCAATTTGACGCAGTTGAACAGATAAATTAATTACAAAATGAAGATTTGTAATAAACATTCGCAAATAAAATTTCCGACTTTGCATCGATAAATTTTTTATTGCTATACCTTTTTAATGAATTTTATTAGTTATAGTGAAATATATAAGAAAACATCGAAATGTTAACAAATCTCACGAAAATACCCTCATGTGATTACTAACTAGACTTAAGTAAAATAGACAGTCTTTAATGTGATCGAGATTAATGTTATCAATATTATTGTTATATTGGTTATTTTTATCGAACTGCAGAAGTTCCGCCAATTTGTGTACGAAAATATGGAAAACACTTCGCTTATTTGATCGAGAGTTAGGTTAATATGAACAAAATATCAAAATATTTTGAAATTTTTTAAAGTTGCGAAATAAGGTCAAAATATATTTAAAAAATTGTAAGACATAAATAATTATAAGCAAGTACGGAATTAAGTCAAAAACAGCATGTCATCGATTTTAATCAACCATGTAAAACTAAGCAAAAAGTTTGCACAGAGTTTGAATAATTCTATTGCCGGATACAGGTCTCTCTTCTTCGAAAATATGGAAAACACTTCGCTTATTTGATCGAGAGTTAGGTTAATATGAACAAAATATCAAAATATTATGAAATTTTTTTAAGTAAAGTTGCGAAATAAGGTCAAAATATATTTAAAAAATTGTAAGACATAAATAATTATAAGCAAGTACGGAATTAAGTCAAAAACAGCATGTCATCGATTTTAATCAACCATGTAAAACTAAGCAAAAAGTTTGCACAGAGTTTGAATAATTCTATTGCCGGATACAGGTCTCTCTTCTTCACAAGATAAAAAAAAATTCCGAAGAACTTTTTCTCGCTTTTCCTTGCTTCCGAAAAAAAGTAATATTAAACGATAAGAAAATAATGCCCTTCGAAATATCAAAGAATTTATCTAATTTAATAGAAATATAGTCAAAATCGGTACCCAGGCAAAATAGCTTCGAAGAAATAGCTCACAACAAAATAGCCCATGATAAAATAGTCCATGACAAAGTAGTCTAAATTAAAGGATTCTGAACTAAATCCCACGAATAGGTTTAAATTTTTGGTATTTAAATATATACAGGCGATATAAAAGAATGCGGCGGAGTATGTGCAAATCAGCATATACATCTTGCACGCAAAAAAATTATAAAATATATACACATTTGTATTTGATGTTGTAGACGTGATTAGATATGAGTGATAAGCATATCTTACTAAAAATACTCGTATTTCACAACCATTTAGTGTTCGGGGATAATCATTTCCACGTACAAAACTCTTGATACTCTCTGGCCTATATTCTAAATTCTAATTGTTATATGATTTGCATAATATTTAAATTTTTGGCGCAAAAAGACATTCAGGCGTATAAAATATTACTACAATATTATACAGATTAATTAATATGTAATTTATTAAATTTTGAAAGCTAAGGTTACTTTTCAGGAAATAAATTAACCAAGCAAATTTGGTTTAGATTAATTTGAACCCTAAACTTACCAAACTAATTAGAAAAAATTAGAGACTTTCCGAAAGGTATTAGGTAAAGAATTATTAGCTTGTATAAAAATCACTATCGTAAAGCAAGAAACAACAAAGATGGAAGTATCTCATGCAAGTGCTCTGTGCCTTCCTGTAAAGGACTTTTAAAAGATATGATTGGAGCCTTTTGGGTTGTAACAGAACATTATCATTCCTTCCGTATGTAAACTCATTGACTATTTTTGTAAAGAACAGGAAATGACAGAAATTCACGTGAGTCAACGAGAGGCGAGTGTGCGTAATTTAAACGCAAGCAATGTTAAATATGTACAAACGAATCGATGCATGAAACCACTTATGAAAATGTGGTGGAGAATTATGAAAATATGGAATATGTTTCTTCGAGGCATTTCTTATACTCTGGAAATACGAGTGTCAATAAACACTGATTTTTGTTTTCTCCGGTTCAGAATACTTTTATTTATTTTCAGATACTAAATCTGGATGTTAATTTTGTTGAATGAAATAAAAAGTCGATATTCGCATAAAAAGGGTTTAGAATTAAAACTAGAATTAAGATACTTATATATTTGGGCTATTTTTGTCATGGATTATTTTGGCATGAGCTATTTTGTCCTAAGCTATTTTGGCAGTTTCCGTCAGAAATATAAATAGGCACCTTCATAGCATTTTTATCAAAAAAAGGTAAAAATTTGACCGTGAATGTTCACAATGTCCTTAATGCAAAAGTCCATTTATGAACTATCCATAACATTTCTGGAAATTATTTAACCGGTGCTGAACTTCAGATCTATAGTATCAAAGCAGCCGTGTACAAACGTGATCATAATTAAGCGGCGCCTACTGTACATACATAGGAAAGGCAAACCGGAGATGTAACACTACATTTCCAAATTTCAAATTTTTGATCAAATGAAAAATGTGTAACGAAAAAATAAAATTCTTTCGATTACATTAAAGAAAATAACAGTTTGCCTTATAGTTAAAGACAGTGCAATTTTATGGAGTTTAACACGGGGTTTCCAGGAAGTGGCTTTGCATTACAAACAAATTTCAACAAAAAATATTTTTTTATTGTTTATTTGAATACGGAAAAGAACATAAGAAGGATCCCAATAGAAAAGATGCCTTGAAGTTATCAGCTATCTTAAAATCAGCTGGTCTCTTGCGGGAATGTGACAAAGACTTCCCTTTAATGAATCAATATTTTATAATATGCAAAGTGACAAATCACAGTGTTTAAATTCCTTCACGAAATATTGCTTTCTTAATTTTCTTCGATTACAGAAATTAATATCTGCTCAGTACCCATTTCTGAAAACGATGCATCAAAGCAAAACTAATTGTCAGATGTGATTTTTAAATTTCTAAAAAAAGTTAAAATATCTTGTTTGTAGATGTGAAATAAATTCCTTTATAAAATGTTAATTTCGGATAAAGGTTTTCGGCGTGGCTTAAATATAAGTTTCAATTTATAGCAGCTTTCATTACATTTATACAGTTTTCTAGAAAAGGTTTAATTCTGTTAAAATATAGTTTCAAATTCAAATTCTTTATAAAAAAAGTATGTTGTACTTTTGGACACGAATTAATATTAATTCATATCCAAAAATTAATTGACAAAAATTAATTAATATTAATTCGAATTAATTAATTTTTGTCACAGGTGAGATTTTAACGTTCTTCGTAAATAAATATCGAATAAAGGTATTTTCTTATTACTATTTTTATATTGTTATCGCCTAAATAATTATGTATTCATACCATAATTATATGTCCATAATCTTTCAAGGCCCATCAGCATGTGAGCAGTAAAACTGTTGAACTTGGTAGTTCTAATATGGGTTCGATTCCAGGCGAACGGGGTGGCTGCATGGGCATTTTCGTGGTTTTCTCCATGTGTAACGTATATATGAACCAGTGTACCTTAAAAATTTCTCCACGGAGACATCCCTTCCCTTAGGCAGATAGCTGTAGTGTGCTTTGCCATAAATCAACTAAACCATAATCAATTAATCTCTCAAATACTTTTGCATGGCTCTTTTTCGTGGTTTTCTAACGTGTAACGTGAACACAAGTCTGTTTCCCTTAAAAACTCAGCGACAAGACATCCCTCTCTTAGGCAGATAGCCCCTGTGTACTTTGTCATATTCAAATAACATAAATTAAGAAATAATTTTCTCTAACTAAATCTCTGAATTAACAAATTGGTTTATTTTTACCCAATTTAAATATGTTACTCATAAAAACCCAGACATAAAAGTAAACTAATGTAATACATAAAAAATATGCCGATTGTAACATTATAATAATTACAAGTCATCTTTTAAAACTCTGTTATATCTAACTAGAACCTGGTTTAAGAGAGATATAAATGAATGGCATCATTTGTAATATACTAACGGATACCACGTATGGAAGTAACTAATGAATGTGTAAAATGCATTTTGAGAAACAGCACAGCACGATGCAAGTTTCTGCAATGAAATGTGTAAAATAAGCTCCTTTTTTACATTACCTTCTAATATTAAAAGCAACAGAATATATAAATGTTTCTCTTGTTTCTTATTAAAATTTACTAAACTGGTAATTTTTATTTATTTATTTATCTCTCTCTTTACACACCGTATATGGTATATATATATATATATACACATACCTTTTCTGACGAATATATATATATATATACATACCTTTCACACTAGTATACAGAGAAATCAGGATATACGAAATTATCAGGCAAAAATAAAATGTAAAGGAGGACTAAAATATGATGAATTCTAATGGAATATGTGTGCAGATGTGATTCATTGGGGTGGTATGATGCGCTGTTGAACGGTAAGTAAAAGTGTTCTGATAGCGTAAATCTTAGTTCCCTATTCGGAGTTCAAGCGGTATGTATAGCTACTCAAACGCGGAGCTTGCCGGTATGTATTTTACGTACGGTAACCATTTAGTGTTCGGGGATAATCATTTCCACGTACAAAACTCTTGATACTCTCTGGCCTATATTCTAAATTCTAATTGTTATATGATTTGCATAATATTTAAATTTTTGGCGCAAAAAGACATTCAGGCGTATAAAATATTACTACAATATTATACAGATTAATTAATATGTAATTTATTAAATTTTGAAAGCTAAGGTTACTTTTCAGGAAATAAATTAACCAAGCAAATTTGGTTTAGATTAATTTGAACCCTAAACTTACCAAACTAATTAGAAAAAATTAGAGACTTTCCGAAAGGTATTAGGTAAAGAATTATTAGCTTGTATAAAAATCACTATCGTAAAGCAAGAAACAACAAAGATGGAAGTATCTCATGCAAGTGCTCTGTGCCTTCCTGTAAAGGACTTTTAAAAGATATGATTGGAGCCTTTTGGGTTGTAACAGAACATTATCATTCCTTCCGTATGTAAACTCATTGACTATTTTTGTAAAGAACAGGAAATGACAGAAATTCACGTGAGTCAACGAGAGGCGAGTGTGCGTAATTTAAACGCAAGCAATGTTAAATATGTACAAACGAATCGATGCATGAAACCACTTATGAAAATGTGGTGGAGAATTATGAAAATATGGAATATGTTTCTTCGAGGCATTTCTTATACTCTGGAAATACGAGTGTCAATAAACACTGATTTTTGTTTTCTCCGGTTCAGAATACTTTTATTTATTTTCAGATACTAAATCTGGATGTTAATTTTGTTGAATGAAATAAAAAGTCGATATTCGCATAAAAAGGGTTTAGAATTAAAACTAGAATTAAGATACTTATATATTTGGGCTATTTTTGTCATGGATTATTTTGGCATGAGCTATTTTGTCCTAAGCTATTTTGGCAGTTTCCGTCAGAAATATAAATAGGCACCTTCATAGCATTTTTATCAAAAAAAGGTAAAAATTTGACCGTGAATGTTCACAATGTCCTTAATGCAAAAGTCCATTTATGAACTATCCATAACATTTCTGGAAATTATTTAACCGGTGCTGAACTTCAGATCTATAGTATCAAAGCAGCCGTGTACAAACGTGATCATAATTAAGCGGCGCCTACTGTACATACATAGGAAAGGCAAACCGGAGATGTAACACTACATTTCCAAATTTCAAATTACTTTTAGCTTAATTGCTTCAAATATTGAAAAAAGTTTCCTTAAAAAAATTTTTTGTGAACTTAGAAACACATTCGCTCACAAACATCTAGTTCTATCAAAGAATTTCTCGAATGCGAAGCATTTAATATAGTTTCATAAATAAGCTAAATACACTTTTTAGCAAACGCTCTCATTGAATAATTTAAATATAAAAATTAAGAAAAATACTGCATTTTCTTTTGAGCGTAAAGAATATGCAGGTACAGGTCGAAGCAAGGCCAGCACCTGTGCATCCATTTATGCATATTACGGTCGTCGGAACCAGCTAACTATTAAGCTTTCTGCCCCGAATGAAATTCCGAGAAATAACACCTCAAAGGTAGTCTGAGGGTCCTGCTCCCCTACCAGCAACTTTTCGAGAAAATTTCGGCTTATCGTGGATTTTAAATGACACTATGCGCTTATAAACATCCACGTCTTCTCCAGGATTTGAACCCGGGCCTTTCGGTATGCCAGTTAGCGTCACTAGCTACTATCCCTTCCGGGCGGCAAAAAGGATAATCAAAAGAAACAGTTAAATTATAAAAATGTATACCTAAAATAAAACCAGATCAAAGAGCAAAAAATATATGTCCAGTAATGACCGCTGCACGAGGCCACAGCTTTGTTTACGATATGTAAATGCAGTTAGGAGTATCTAATTCATCAAAAATGACAAAAGTTAGAAACTGCAATCAAAATAGATCGAAAACCGTAAAACGGAGACAAGCATACATGCTGAACTAGTCTTAAGCAAATGGTGGATTGTGAAATGTATGAGAAACCATAAAAATCCTTGTTTAGAGGAAAAAATTTTTAAATAAGTGGTACACAAGTTAATTGAAATAAGTTTTTAAAATAAGCCTGCCAGAAAGAAATGCCAGCCCGTCTTATAAAAAGGCCGAAAGATAATAGGACATGGCTGATTGGTACAAAGTAAAAACTAACCTTTCAAGAGAATAACGGATCGCCATTCATTTTGAGTGCATCCTTACCACTCTGCGTTTACAAACATCTACACTTTCTTCGAGATCCGTACCCATGTCCATCAATGGGACAGTAAACATCACTAACCACTATCCCGTATGAACGGCATAAAAAATAAATATATCGAGCATTCTTGTTAAATAGATTTCCTAAGAATTTGCAAAACTATTTGAACTATCAAGAGTTTCTATTGTTAAGAGACATAACTGAACCTTTATGAAATGAGTTTCTATTGTTAAGAGATATAACTGAACCTTTATGAAATGAGTTTCTATTGTTAAGAGATATAACTGAACCTTTATGAAATAAGTTTCTATTGTTAAGAGATATAACTGAACCTTTATGAAATAAGTTTCTATTGTTAAGAGATATAACTGAACCTTTATGAAATGAGTTTCTATTGTTAAAGAGATATAACTGAACCTTTATGAAATGAGTTTCTATTGTTAAGAGATATAACTGAACCTTTATGAAATGAAGTTCCAAAACTGTTGAGAAAATTTTGGATTATCTTATTAACTGTTATTATTTTTTATTATTAACCAAAGTAGATTTCTTATTATATGCTGTAGGCAGTAGGAATGAAACAGATTCGATGATTTCATCGGTTTTGCTTACAGTTTTCCTACTGAAAAGGAATAGAAGTAATTTAATAAAGAAGGTAGTTTTTTATTATATACGTATGTAATATTATCAAATAAAAGATTTACTTACAGATATCCAACCGCTTAAGCATCCAAAATAATTTTATTATCTTCACAGAATTTGTTACTTCTTTTTACGTTTCAAAAGTACAATGATGAATGTGATTATAGTAAAGATTGTGCTTTCATTGCGTATATTAACATAATAATTAATGTCTTGTTCTTTTGTATTTCTTCACCTCTCACTGAAAATTTTCATACAGCAGGTTAGATAATGGATAAATAACGCTAAAACAGAAAAACAATTATCAATGAAATGCTCTGACGTTTGCACTTTGCTTTTGTAGAAAGAGTTTGCGATATCAAAATTCATAGAATTACAAACTACATTCATATATAAATGCAAATAGTGTGTAGTTCACAAGTTTAGTATCTCAAGTCATATATTTTTCGAATGTAAAAAGTTCTGAGTGTGTTTTTAAATCACGATTGATGGGAAATTCGTGTTCGTAGGCCTCTAAATGAACTATTTATGAAATTTAGAAAAACTTTTAATATCAAAATGCACTGCTTTTTATTCAGTATGCTTTCCATCAGCGCATCACAACACACATACATACCTAGAAACATAGGATAATAATTGTAATATATAAAATACAGTACAAGGATAACATTCATAATACTTGTATTATCAAGAATAATACTGCTATAACAAAGAAATTAGTAAAATTAAGAAAAAATAATACAAGTTAAAGACTAAGAACAATGGAGCAAATAAAATGCATTGTTTTAAATATTCAAAAGGTACTACTTAATGTTACAAAATAATCTAGCATAAACTTCACAGAGAGTAATATTTAACCAAACAATCATACTGATAATCTGATAGAAAGCATACAAATATTGCAGATCTGTTTTCAGCTAAAAGTAAATAGATAAAGTTAAAAAAAAAAAAAAAATTGAAAAAGCTTAGTTTAAGAATTAATGCCCCAAAATTCAAGATATGTAGGATGTTAAAAATGTTATATTAAGAATAATATTTATTTCCTCAGGACCGGAACTTTGCGTAGCGGAAACAAATTATCAGCAGTTAAACATCAAGGGCAAAAATAGGCCGAATAGGCTAGCCTAAGAAATGCTGTTAATGTAGTATGTGTTCACGTTCAACTACTGAAGGAAAACAAGAACCAACTGCACCTGGATTTTTTAAAAATTATTTGATTATGGAGAAGCACACTAGCGCTATCTGACTATGAAAGGTATGCTTCATGAAGGAGTCCCAAGGCAAACTGGTTCGTGTCCATGTCAGTCAGCCTCTTCGTCAAGATTTGAAACAGATCAAACCATTAGTATCCATTGGACCATTGCTGGATCAAATGCGCTTGGAAAATCCTCATGAAAACTCTCTTCTAAGACCGTCGAGAGCTTTATTTTAACAAATAATGTAATAATGATGCTTAATGAAATGAACATAATAGGGCAATTTGTGCAACTAATTATGATTAATATGTTCGAAATGCTTAACAAAAGCAACATTTTTGACAATGAGCATTACTGGTGGGGAATAGAAATCAAAATTTATAATAATTAGTATATATTTAAATCATAATTCATAATAACTATACAATGCAACGAACTAGATTTTCGTGTGCTTGAAAAATAGCTCCCGAGTGTTATCGCAGATCTCAATAAAAACTGTCATGAGTGATACATTCCTGATATTCTTTATAAAAATTAATGTTTACTTTAAGAGTTATTGAAGTAATGCTTCATTTTAACAAAACGATTCTTCTAAATCCTTTCCTTTTCAGAAACATAATTACTGTTCAAAAGGTAAGATTTTGGCAGATTTGTTTGGGGTACATTTGATTTCTACAAGCAAGGACTACAGTAAGTTTCCCCATCATATTTTGAGGTGAGCGAAATGGAATAAAACAAACAAAAGCAGACAGCATTAAGAATGTTTTATTTTATTACATTTCTAGTGAAATTTGCAATTATATTACAACATAGCATTTTGTTCTTGCTAACATCCTTTTATGTTTCTTTTTTTTTTTTTTTTTTTTTTTTTTGAATTAAAAGAAAAAATTCCTTGTATGTCACAGAGTACACGAGGTTTAAAAACTGCAAGTAAAGAAAAAACATCAACTTTAAATAATAATTTGAATTTAACAAGCATTCTTTATTCGTAAAAACAAATTTAAAGAGAATTAAAAATTAAATTTAAATTATGAAATTTTAATTGTAAACAAACATGTAATTAATTATTGCTGCGAACTAATCTACAATATCATTTAAATTCCGAGAGCATATGTAAATAAGTGCAGGCATCAAAAATCCATGAATAAATATAATATTCCAAAAACATTTTTAATCCTAAAAAATTAAAAAAATGCATACGTGAATAATTGTTCAGCAGGGAGGAGACAGACTTATCAAGGGGAAGTTGATTCCAAACCTAACTCTTCAATTACTTAATTCGTGTTTCGTCATTCATGTAGGCAAGGGTAAAAGTAAATTCGAAACCAAAAGTAAAATCAAATGTTGTCAATTACTAAAAAGAAATTTAAACAAGTGAAATTTTGAGAAATTAGCAAGTAAATGACTAGAATTAAAATTAATTAAAGTCAATTAAGAATAGAAAACCAAAAGTTTTAGAAAACCAAAGTAATTTAGAAACTCTTGCCTACAGAAAACTTCCCCGACACGAATTATGCATGTAAATCAAAAATAAACTATATACATATAATTCAAATATATGTATCAACATAAATCAAATATATAATAACGATTTTATGTTTATAGTTATGAATTAGTTCCTGGTGAGTTAATAAGTGAATTCGATTTAATTTCAGTACCCACTTAATTTTGCACAAGTTGAGCATATTAACAATATAAAAATAGTTAAGGTTAGGCTTGAGTTCGGTTGTTTCTTTTTTGTTTTTTAAGTCTGGAATTTTTTTTAGTAGTAGTTTCTGTCAGGATTCCTTTTTCTGCAGAAAAGGTTGGGTACCTGTGCCTTTTCATAGCCTGCATATATCTATTAACATGAACTATTAATTTCACTCTTGATATGTAATAACACCGTAACATTAGAGCACAAGTATTAGAACTGTTTGAAGGCATTAAGACCTGAAGAGTTCAATTCTATGCCCACAGGGTTGTAAATGGCGCACAAGATTGTAAATCGACAAGTCTTAGTAAAGGAAAAAAAAAAAAAACACTTTTGATCGTAATGTTACCCTCCACTTTAATTTCAATAATACTTGTGCATTTTTTACTGAAGGAAATTAAGAAAAGTTCTTACCTAACCTTTATAGATTAAATTTTGTGCAAATACAGAATTATTAAATGTTTTGCTATGACAACTGCAATTTTTATCAACTACGAGTAAACAGTGAACAATGAAAAAAACACAGGATTTTAACGTTTCAGAAAAGTTTTATCATCTTTTATTTCACCTTTTCATCTTTCTGAATCAGCCTGTTATCATCGACATAAAGGCTAATTTTTTATGTATAATAGAAAAGCAGCAGCAAACCATACAGACAGACAGAGAAAGTATGAGATGAAATTGTTTATTGAGCACTGTTTAAGCCTTTTTATTTTTGAGATTTTCGGTATCTAATATATGATCATTCAAGCTCTATGATATGCCAACAATCTAATCGAGATTCGTCTTAAGAAATTAGCCTCACAAAATTGGCCGGGTTGGACAATTAATTTAACTCTTTGTAATCCAGACCCTTCGCTAACCTGTATCCTCATAATACCGGACCGTCCGAAATAGTTTTCCAGTTTCACAGCAATTTCCTCCCCTCCTCGTCCATTAACGCGGAAAATAAATCTGAAGATTTCCAATGACATCCTTTGTACTTTCTAACGAAGATTCCGTTAGCCTTTGACCCCGTTCTTTATAAAACTATTCTGAACGTCAGACCAACAAGCCTTTCCGGCCTTGTTATGATCACGACTGAGATTTTGTTTATTTCCGTTATTTTTATAGGAAGGAATAAATTGTTTAAAAATAAATATAATCCTTAAATTTTTAAACTGCTCTTTTATTGCTGTTTAAAGCTTAAAAGCACAGTGTACCACAAAAGAATCGACAACGAAATGTCACGATCAACTAAAAGATAAGAAACCTCTTAAGACAAGCTGTCTGCAATAAACTATACAATGCATTTGAGGAAACTGCACCTGCTACTGCATACCATAGGGGGAGGAAAGAAAACAAGATTACAATCTCGAGCGGTTCTGGTTGTTTCAATGTAGGGCCGTGTGAGGCGGATTGGATGTGAGATGTTAATTCGCAACAAATCAGCTCTCAGGAAAGTATGACAAAAATCAGTTGCAGTTAAAACACAGCTAACATTTCCGGAAGTAGCACATCATAAAACGGTAGGAACGATTCAGTTTGTATCCTGCTGACCCAACATTCTTTTAAATGCGTTATATGTTAAATATCAAAG
Source organism: Stegodyphus dumicola (assembly GCF_044657685.1). NCBI lineage: Eukaryota > Metazoa > Arthropoda > Arachnida > Araneae > Eresidae > Stegodyphus > Stegodyphus dumicola. Next base: position 97,901,242 of record NC_140771.1, on the reverse strand, counting down.
TACGTATCATATGTATGTAAGTCAAAATTATGAATAAATTATGTGTTAAATATCAATGTACAAATTATTATGAGTATATATGTTAAAATTTTGCTCAAATGATGCATCGCTCGAGAACTAAAAGAGCAACATGTGATAAGAAATGTAAAAAATTATTATAGTCTTGTATGCCCGTGTAGTATTTCTTTTGCGAAAAGAACCGTCTGAATGATTTCAAATACAACCTCAAGTCGGACAGCATTTCGGGGAGTTGGGTCTCTATTATATTTTATGAAATTCGTTATACATGTTTGGATCCTTATTCTTGCTACCGTTATATATGTTTGGATCCTTATTCCTTATATTTGCTATTTAAGAAATCACATTACATTTGCTAACTTTCTGAAATTTCTTGCTTTTAAAACATTCAAACCAACTTTTAAATTAATTGAAACATTAAAGATATTTAAAAAACCATATTTAAACTGATTAAAGATATCTAGAAAACTATATAGGAACTGTCAATTTTAAACCGACTAGGATGTTCTAACCACTAAACCACAATTATGTTTGGATGAAATCAACATTGCTATAAGGAAGTACATATCTGCCAAAGGTACTGATATCTCAATATGTACTGAAAGATAGTAAGTGGTCTTCCAAGTACTCCAAGTTACAAGCAGTCCATGAAGCATTCCAAGAAACTAAGGCAAAAGAGAAAATTTGAAACTTAATAGATCACTATTAGATTTGCCGCATGACTTAACCCACTGTTCCTCAAAACTCAGTCGTGACCTTCACAGCCTAAAGGCAAGAAACGAAAAATAAGAAAGAAAGAACATCAAAACTGAAACAAAATTGGAGTCCTTACGAACAGGCTTTCGGGTCAGGAAAGATAGAGACAAGCAGGCTCTAACCATGCGGAAACTTTCCCGATAGCGAAGCATGTCTCTAGCAAAATAGCAGTCAGTCTTCTTCCAAAGCCAGAAAAAGGTACGCAACACAACGGTAAAGATTTTAGTGCAGGGTGAATACCGGCTTCTCTTCCAAACACGGAACACAATGTGAGTATGCATTCTTATTGGAAGTCTTAGTAAACATATGCTTGGATTTAAGACTTACTGACCAGATTCTCATTATTTCGTCTTGTTTTGTTAGAATGCTTGCGAATTGTTAGAAATTTAGTAAAAATTCTGCTAAACAGAAAACTTGGAATAACAAAATTTTCTTTTGGTAGGGACTTGATAGTTAAACTTGATTGTATCGATATAATATACTCGAAAATTTTCGATTATTATTTTATAATTTTATGCGGAATATAAATACATTAAAAATGTTCATTGATTAAGTCATGCATAAATTGCATTGCATTGTTTGCAAAATGATCAATATGAACAGTTTCACTGCGTCCAACAAGGAAGCATGCACTAATGACTAATTAAATAATTATTGATGATTTTCTTTATTTGCTAATCAAGATCAAAGCAGGAAAACATTCGAGAGTTTATGTAAACAGCTTAAATTATGTAATGTTGAATCATAACACAATTTATTACAAAATTAGAAATGAAGTTGGCAAAATAAATCTTTAGTTATATCTTCTGTCTATAATATTTTAATTTCCTGAATACAAATTTGATTTTGAATCTTGGGACTGAAACTGTAAATAGAATTTCAAGAACTGCATAATATTGCTAAATTTTAAACTTGTAGTTTTAATTTGTTTAAATATCAAAATATGTTTCTAATAATTAAATAGGCATCGAAAAAATCACATTGTGCATTTTTCTGTTAAATAATTTGCTTGTGGATGGATAAATTAATCGGTCCACCTGCTTCTGAAACTGAGAGTTTGCTTGTCTGTTGAAATGCACTGGACATTTCAATTAAATCCAAAATACGGAATTTTGAATTTTAACAAATAATATGCTTTAAATGTTTATTTGTTAAACGTATATTAATTGTGTTGATAGAATATATATTTTTTGCAAAAATAACATATTTTAATTCTTTCCTAACCTCACATGTCCATAAATGGAAAATTATGTTGTTTTACGCCATTTGAGGATTTAACTAAACTGCTGTTCGAATCAAATTCTGATCCATGGCATTTTAAACAAATTTGTTATACCTTATATAAAATTAGACACGGAAAATTTACTTAAACTTAATTGAATTCACTACTTGTTAAAAAGATGGCAGATTTAGAATTTTATTTCATAAACAAAGAAACATATTTATACCTTGCTTGCGAAAACAATGAAGTAAATGATAAGGTTGCCTGTGAATCCTCTAACATGCAACGTAACACTGAAATGCATGTAATACAGCTTAAATTAAAAATATTTAAGTGTTAAATGGAAGCGAAGAAGAAACCGGAAAATTCTGTAGGTAAATGAACTGCAAAATATCTCCTAAAATTTCCATGTATGCTATTCTAGACATCTTATAACTTTCAAAAGGAATGATATTTTTTTCGGGAGATTAATTTTAACTCTTTGTGTTTCACAAGCGAGGCTTTCACAAGTAAATTATACCGCTAAGAATTTAAATAAACAACTCATTTGCGGTACAATAGCACCGCAAATGAGAAAAAAAAATACTTAAAAAATAAATAAAAGAAAAAAGTAAAATAAAATTAATAAAGAAAACCCAATAGATTTTTTGACTCCATACATTTTGGATAACTGACGTCTTCAAATTTCTGTTATATTACAAAATATTTATTTTATATATTTTATTTGGTGTTATTTACATTGATAAATCTTTAATTTTTTTCAGAAGATAACTTTTTAAAATTATATGCAGAGTCGAAATCTGCTATAACGATTTCGCTTAGAAAGAATGAACCTTTCGGTCCTTTCCAGTTTCATGTACATTTAATGTTAATCTATACTGTTATAGCGAATTTCCAAAGGTATACAAACCGTATATAGCAAACTATGTGGATTTCTGAAATTTGTAACAAACAATTACCAACCCTTAAAATCGTCCATGTGTAGGATATTGGGATCTACATTCATTATTTAAAGAAAACACCTTTACATTGCTTTTCTTTTACGTTAAACCTCACTTTTCTGTGTGCTCTAAACAAACATTATGCGAAACAGTGTGATACCCAATCTAGGAGAAGTAGAATACAATTAGCAAATCTTAGGATACCAGATGGTGCTTTTTAATATAGTATATGTTGTAGAGTCATTAGGTTAATTGGAAGCAGAAAAGATGAAAAATATGCAACTGCCTTCGCCGGGAATCGAACCACCGACCTCTGGAATACCGGCTCAGTGTGCTGACCACTACATCACGGAGGCACGTTAGGGAAGTGGGAGAAATACCTTATATACTTCCCTTTTTAAAGGGCGACTAGGGTTTTAGGGGACCTAGTAGCCAAATCCTGGGTGCGGAGAATCATCATCCACAACCTTCTTAGTTCGGGCGCCACTGTAGAGTCATTAGGTTAATTGGAAGCAGAAAAGATGAAAAATATGCAACCGCCTTCGCCGGGAATCGAACCACGGAACTCTGGAATACCAACTCAGTGTGCTGACCCCTACACCACGAAGGCACGCTAGGGAAGTGGGAGAAATACCTTATGTAACCATTAAACCAAATAACGTCGGTGTATTCTTTGATTACCTTCGACTGAGTTGTCAGGCAGGCTGAAACTATGAAGCAAATTTTTTTAATTTTCGGTATTCAAGGAAAAAGGAGGTAGCGGAACTTATGAGTTTGGATTGTACAGCTGATTCGGAACAGTAACCAATTAGGCAGTTAGGCAATCAATTTTTTATATTCTTAACTTTTATTTCTTATTTTTTAAATTTTAAGTACTATTCAAGTTCAATCCTCCGAATGAGGGTTTTTCATCCTTTTAGTTCATTTGAAAGACATAGGATATTCTTTAGAAAAGCTATATTTCCTTTGCAACCATACATACCTTAAGAACAAGTTAAATTCTCAAAATTTTTCTTTATTCGTTTTCATACATATAAAAAACTGCTTTTATATTTTTGAGAAATAATCTGCTTTTCTTATTGAACTGGATATAGCGAACCAAACTCCCAGTCCCTTAAACTTCGTTATATCGAAATCCGACAGTATATTCAATAAGAAGCAAATTTTTGATCTTTAAAGTAATCCTAAAAACTCAATTTCCTAATTTAAAGAACAGAAACCTGAGTTTTTGATTCGCTCTAAAAGTATCAAATTTCATGAAACTATCTCTAAATGTGTCATACTCTAGTAATAATAAGAACAGCAACACATACACTTTTTAATTTAGGTTGTTTCAAAAATAAGTAATAATTTATTCCTTCCGATAAAGAAATTGCTACAAAAATTGCGCTAAATTCCGGCTTTTTTATGAGAATGTTGTGTTAAAAGTATATTACAATTTTATTCACTAGATGGCACATTGGACTTTATTCACTAGATAGCTTGGAATTATGGGTCGCATTTTCATCACTCACTGTCACAGGGCACTATTATGCTAAAATACTACAATGTAGCATTTCTCATAACTTGGAATAAAGACATGCACTGGATTTTGTTACATTCATGCAGGATGAAACATCAATCAATATTTTGCTTCTCCTGTAAGTGTTTCTTCCTCTCAGTGTTTGGATAGATTCCAATGCTAAAATTATCATTTTCAGCAAACATAAATGATTATCTAGACCTGAAACCTCGTGAGTTTTATTGACGGTCAAAGATATCGCGAGTTTTAAGTCAGTGATATCAAATACTCACGAAGAAATACTGTTTAAGATACCTTCAATAGCGCTCAGTTGTGATGGTTGACAAATCCAACATTTATATTGAAATAATAGCAACTACGCGGCCAGCCTTCGTCTGGCTTTTAAATGTACCGGAAAAATGCCTAAAGGGAACCAAACGTTAAATTTAAATACTGCGCAGAATTTTACTCTGTAGAACAACTTTATAAAAAAAAACATAAACTTAAAAAAAAAGTATTACATGTAACAAAATTACAATGAAATAAGCAAATTCCTTAATACAAATATTAATTATCCTAATAAATAAATTAACCGACTTCCTGTTGCAAAAGTTTAAGAATTCAAATGGTATAAAGGAAGTTAAGAACATTGTTTCTTAAAACAATCATGCAAAACTTTTTATATAATTACAATTCTGTATAATTAAAACATAATATAAAAAATTACAATGAAATAAGCATTAATTCTCCTATTTTCAAGATAAAACAGTCAACAGTCCAGTATCCGAAGTAATGAATGAAAAACTGTTGCCAAAACCACATTTTTAAAAGAATGAAACTATCATCAGAAAGCAATAACCAATCAAAATTGTGTTTTGTGTATGACATAATTCAAAATACACAAACCTCTTTGCCATTAGCTAATAAAGAGAGAGAAGGAAAAAAAAGGAAATTCTTTCTGTTGTTACCTCGCGAGACACATGCGCGTCAGAATAAGAAGATTTTAAATTTTAAATCACCAGTTTTCTTCAATATATTGAGATAGAATATACTCTTCCATTAGATAGCTCTGAAGATCCCTTTGCAAATTTATGCCTGCACAAAACTACGAAGCTGCGAAGATAGAGAATGTATTTGGATCTTTTGTTTGAAAAGAATTAACATTTTTCTACAAATTCGTTCGATTCTGACTAAGAAATGTTAGCATCCTTTCCTCTGTCTGAGTATCTAATTTTCCCTTGTAACAGTTCGAGATTCAAATCCCGCGAACGAGCTGGCTGCATAGGCGCTTTCGTGTTTTTCCCCGTGTGTAACTTGCATACAAGTTAGTTTCCCTTAGAAAGTCCTCCACAAAGGCATCTCTTCCCCTTAAGCAGATAGCTCTCGAGGGCTTTGCCATAATCAAATAAACAAAACCAAACTTATAGTTTATTTTAGTTTCTCGAGTTCTGGTCCTTTATCCTTCTATTTTGCCCTGATACTCTTCCATTTTGCATTATTTTCTAGAATCCTGACTCTTTTTCAGATCTTGCAAAATTTTAACAGTTGGTAACGCTATCCGATACATAAAATCTCTTCTATTAACACTAATTACAAAAATTGTATTGCATACAAATATTAATAACTATTGAGGCTATTAATATACCATAGTTACTCTTTTCAGTGTTCACCATATTTTCCGTCCTTTTCTTATTAATTTTACCGTTTGAAAAACAGAATGGGGAAAATACACCATATACGCTATTTCTTAAGACATAGCTTAGATGATAAACATAACACATTAAAAAGCACACATAATGATATGCTAATATTATTATTATATTATGCATTTTAAAGGATTTATCAGTTTCGATAATATTCTTTTTAACTAACAAAATACTTATATATTTACATTGTTACTATAAATTAGGAATTAAATAATATGCTGAAAAACTAGGAAAAAATTGTGCGAGAGGGAAAAATATGTGTGTAAACACGACATATATACATCGGAGCAGTTTATACCTTGATGAGTAATTGAAATTACTTATAAAACTACTTTATTGCACTTTTAAAGGATTTTAATAAATTTGAATTAAACATTGTTGTATAGACTTTTTCTTTTAATTATTTCTTTTGAATTCGACAATATTTTTAACATTATTTTTACTATGTTATGCAAATTATATTTATTTTTTTATTTTTTAAATTTTTGTTACTTTATTGAATTGTGTTTGCTTCAGTTTTTGTCTGAATATTGCCGGTTAGATTGCTACCTCTACCTTGATTTAGATTGTGATTTAATTATTATATATATAGGAGTAAAATATTTATCATTCACAATGTTTCTAAAGTGTAATTTAGCATTCTGGGAATTCCAAAGCATTATATTTTATTTTCTAGAGGTTAATTAGTCTTATTCTTTCTTGGCCAAATAGCGTCTTGTCTAGTTTATCTTGTTTTTGCGTTTGGTGTACTATATTTTAGCTGCAGTTTTAAGGCCTTAGTTTTTTTTTAATTAGTGATAATAGCAGTACATAAGTATTCACATAAAAATAGTACTAAATGCGAAACTTCATGATAATATTAATAGCTATTGTGCATAATCGTTTCAGGAATCACCTGAAATTAGAGCCGATTATCTAAAATATTTATAACAATGAGTAATACATTATCCCCCAGTTCATTCTTTGAAGAAAACATATATCTCTAAGCACGTATTTTCGTAGTTAATTACACTGTAATTACAGGGATTATCAGTTTATACCAGTAGTGTCTTCAGCATCATCCCAAGGACCTGTCACTCCTTAATGCTATTCCTGTTCTTGTTCAATGTTCTGAAGAATCGCGTTTAGCAATCCTTGCCAGGAGTACATTATTCTTTACTCCAGAGGTATCGGGAATACAAATACATTTATAACTACATTATCAGTCCTGTCGAGGAACTTGAGTGTTTGGCTTCGGAGATACTGAAGTTAAAGAGCTTTCTTTGCTCAACAGCTCAAGCGTTCTAAATGCTTCGAATTCCCTTTTTTAACTTTAAACGGCACTTTAAAGTCTATCTCCAGAGAATGCTTTTCTAAAGAAGAGTGATAAAAGCATTATTGGACATGTGCTTCCCTGCTTTGCTTCCTCCTCTTTTTTTTCTTACAAAAAAAAAAAAAAAAAAAAGAGAAAAACAAGTTTTTAAGCAGTCTTTTCCCTTTGGAATTCGATAAGAAATCTAAGAATGACGATGATGTTCCAGAGGCAAGTTCTGCATTTGTGATCATTAACTTTGTTATAACGTATTATATTTGGTATCTAATGAAAAGCTTTAAGTAACGCATAAATGAACAACATTTTGAAAAATCTCTGTTATCAGAAGTATGATTATATATTTCTTAAAATAATTTTATTTTCTTAAACCAATTCCTAGATTATCTGTTTCTTTCTCACATAAATGATAGCAGCCTATAGCCTATAGTTTCGTGAGTTAATTCATTTAGAGTGGAAAGCAGTTAAAAGATGCAACAAGGAATAAGTATCCTTGCATTAAGACACAATAACACGCCGAATAAATACTAATTCAGAAGTGAAACAACAAAAATCAGCGTTATATTTACAAACTTTTCAAAGGACTAGTTTCGATGGTTTTACCGAACCACCATCCTTAGCTGCAAAACCGCAAATGTTTTGCAGCTGAGGATAGTGGTTCGGTAAAACCATCGAAACTAGTCCTGTGAAAATTTTGTAAATATAACGCTGATTTTTGTTGTTTCACTTCTGAATTAGTATCCTTGCATTATTATTATTTCACAATCAACTATGATAAAAATGTCAGTTAGATAAGTTTCTTTTAAACTGAGGTATATCGGGGTTTGAAAATTTAATTGGGCGTTTTCATTCAATGCCACGACCAAAAATATGCTTATAATTTTTAAAACTGCTGTAAATTTATGATGCTATTATATTCAAACGAAAGAATTGAAAATTGTATTTTCAACATATAATTTCATATATGTTGGTACAGTAGGCGCCACTCAGTGGGATCGCTGAATGTTATCTTTCGGATATCGTTATCGATTTGTCCGAATCTCCCCGGTTTCTATGCTAAAACATGTAAAATGCTTCGTTTGTGATAATTCTGAATAATTCGTTTAATATTATCAAAGTATTATAAAATAATTCTTAACTGAAAGAAGTCGCCAAATAAAATCAAAACAGATTAAAAATTCGCAATTGTCAGGAAACTATCAACAAGAAAGATATTAAGTCGCCAACTTGTTTCACCAGCTTGTTTTCGATTTTAGTCAACCATTTAAACATAGACAGAAAAACATCAATTTTAGTTTGGCGAACATTTTGAATAATTCTGAAGAATCATGGAATCATGGAATATTTATTGATAGCTTTGACAGGGTATGTTTTTAAGTCAGAAATAATATTAGTGGTCATATATATTCAAAATAAAGTAATTAAAAGTAAATCAAAAAGACTCAATTTACTTTTGGTTTTGGATTTTTGCGATTAAAGACTTTTCTTAGCCTTTTTATAAACATGAGTTGAAATTACTATTTAAAATGCTTTTTCATTCTAAAAATTTTTTCTTTAATGATTTTAAATTTAATTTGTGTTCCTTGGAGATGGTGTATGGAAAGATTTCTTATTATAGTAATAGTATATATATATATGAGAAGGATTATGTCCGAAAAGTACCTAAAATATAACCTGTTATCACGTTGTGCGGTTCTCCGCAATCTGGGGTGTAAAAATCCATGATGAATGAAAGCTATGGCCACAGCCTTTCCAAAATTGCATTGTCATATTTCATTCAAGGGATTTATTTGTAAAAATGCGGAATTTCATAACACATGTAACGTTGCATTATTTAGAATCAGTTTTGGTTGTATTTATTTTGATCAAAATGCTACTTTCATAATTTTGTTCGCAGTATTTATTTTTGAACGGACAACAATATAGCATCAAATGACTTTTCTTTGTTATTTTTATTTACATTTCAATTGAATTGCTATACGTTATGGTTTTAATTAAGATCCTACAGTAATTTGCTTTACTCCTCTGTGATAACAGAAACTGTCTGTTTGAATTATGATGGAATGATAACTTTTCATTTATAATTTTCTACATTAATTTCATTAATAGATCTTTTCTTACTGTATGCAGTGGCACAGTTGGGGGGGGGGAAGGAGCATATATCCACGGGCGCAGCATCCAGAGAGCGCCAAGCTGATGTTTTTCATTGCTTTTTGGCAAACAGGAGGTGGCGCGAAATCTTCAGCTGCCCCCCCCCGGGGGCTGAAAACCCTAGATACGCCTCTGACTGCATGTAACGCGAAAGTCTATATTTTCATATATTAAACTGGTTCTTAGACTGGTTAATTAATTGCTTAGTTGGGCATTTGTTTTAAGATCGCTATGAAAAACTTGCATTTTTTTGTCATACCTTCTTTCATTCGTATTCTTCCATTAAGGACAAAAGTTTTCTATTTTTAACGTATTGAAAAATCCTCTTAGTTTTCAAGTTACGTTATTTATTTAAGTATTAATTTAATTAAATGACTAAATACTATATTAATTTTGAGATATTCAGTTTCAGGATAGAAACTTTGAATAAAAACCGAATATCAATAAAAGGTTTGTGAATAATTTCGTTTTAACATTCGCAATGAAACATATTCCACATTTCATCTTTTGAACTGAATATGATCTTACCATTTAAATGCAACTCTATTTATAAATTTTATCGCAAGGAAATCCAAATTTTATTCTTAACAATTCTCACTTCATTCGCTATCAGAAGCTTTTGTTGTCGAGGAAATTTCGGTCTGATTTTCTAGAAAATTTCACCTTCAATTAATTTACCGTTTATCATGATGTTCAGTATTTTCAAAAGCATAATAATTCATTTTAATTGTCACGAAAGGTTGTCCTGTCTTTCATTTTTGTCTCCGTAACTGATGCACTTCCCTCTAAATTCAAGCAACATCTTAAACGTTTTTCTAAATTATGTATGAAATTAATATTTCATACGAAACCTATAGCCTAATGATGATATTTTCCATCGACTGAAATGAATGACACATGCAAGCAAGCCAATTAACGCAGGAGGGCATCTACATAAAGTTTATTGAGTTGATCTGTGGTGGTTCGTTGCCTAATTAATATTGGCAAAGCATGCAATATATTTATATACTTTAGGACATATGCTCTGTGAAGGACTAAGATATATATATATATTTGTAATATAATATAGTTGTTATTATGTGCTCATATTCGCATTACGAATGGCATAAAAACCTACGCAGCAAGCCTTTTTATCGAACCGAGATTTGTTCAGCAAATTAATCTATTTGGCCACTGAGAGACCAAATACAGGCTTATCAAATATCTTTTATATATCTTAAAATAATAAACAATAAATGAAATTGCCCTCTGAACACTTCAAATTACATTTCTGCACTTTGAAACATTTACCACTAAAGATTTGAAAAAAAAAAAAAAAAAATGAGATTTAAAAAGAACTGCAGTCTGATTTTTATTTGAGAATTTCAGTTTAACGTCAGAAGTAATTTTAAACTAAGCATGGGCTGCTATTTAAAAATTAGTGCTTTAGTGCTTCCTTCCTAAAAAGTCAAGATGAGAAATGAGCTGTTTAAAATGACAAAGGCGAATGAACTTGCACTAATATAGTTAAAATGATCGAGTTTACAATAATTTACACTGCATTTTCATTTCCAAAATTTAAATAAAAAACTTAATGAATAAAATTACCTCAAATACTATCCGATACACTATATTTAGAAAATCAAAATTATCAACTTGCCATACGTTATCAAATCAAGAAGCAACATGAAGCAGAAACCTTGATATTTTTATTAATTTAGTGATGCGTTAACCTCGAAATAATATCGTGCTAAAGACAACTTAGTGCACTCAATCTAAAACCTTAATATAAGTTTGTAATTTAAAATATTTCTTTGCTAAATGCTTTATGGAGTAATTTAAAATACGTTTTAATAAAATGTATTTTAACAGAAATTTATCTGTTGATTTACAATCGTATTTGAAAGGGTTTGGGATTAGATTCATGGAAATTTAAAACCTTTGCCCAATATTTAATTCGATAAACAGCTCAGCGTTAAAGATGTGCTGAATTAAAAAGTAGTAGAGCCTGCTAAGATACAAAAAAGTTTGAAAGGATATGAGTTTATTACTTCTATCGTATAAACGTTTTCTTTCTAAGCTTCAAGTGTTTCAATGTCTAAAGCTTCTCTATTCAGTTACCTATCTTTTCAACTTAAACTATAATCACCTGCTTAATCTAATGTACGCTAAAACCAGTTTAACCTGGCGATCTACGACGTGTCTGTACAATTTCAAGTTCTTTCTCATCTCTTCCTCTAAAACTGAATGACAGTCTACAGATAAAAAAAAGTTCAGGTCATTTCAAAGTTTACTCCCTATAAAAGCCCCTTCTTGTTTTATTACCTATTTCGTGAGGTCACAGTATGACATTTAACATTAAAAACAGCTCAACACGGTCACTAGGTCATAGGACCCCTGTGTCGTTTATGATACATGTGTGAAACACAGTAACCCTTCTAATAGGAAGCTCATATTTAAAGACGGCTACGGGCGCAGATTTTCGACATTTATATATATAGCTGTTATTTAATTTCAAAGCCTTGGGTGATATGCGAAACTGAATTCTAAGCAGAGAAGGGAGATATCTTGAGCAGGAAATACGACTTCATCTTCTTGGATTTTAATAATTATGAAAAGCTAACCTAAGCTTTAATGCAAACTATGTTACAACTGCTCTTCTTATTACTCTGATGGTCCTATTATATGGTGGATTCTGTTTAATATGCAACAAAGTAAGTTCTGTTATAGAATAATTCTTAATATATTTTTTATTAATTAAACTACAATTTTCTACTACAGATGCTTAAATTGGAATCTGAGAGTGATGTTTCATAAACTGGAATGAATTTAGGAAGAAATATGTGAAAGGTGATTAATTGATGAATTCAAAGCGCGGAAGTGATTATTTGCTTTATAGAAAGAGATGTCTTCGTGGAGGAATTTCTTACGGAAATTAGGTGGAATTTACTGATTGTCAAACCATGAGATTGTTTGAGCCACCATTCCATTCGCTGTGGTTTGAACTCAGGATGAATTACTAATGTTTATTCATTTCGTCAATGATGCGCCGAAACATGAAAGAATCTCTAAAAAGAGTGTATTATTAATATTATATCATTTCTTCCAAATATGTTTCTATAACTACCATATTTCCAAGCTTATTTTCCTCCAATTTTTGCACTAATTTTATATATCGAAAATCGAGAAAGAGAAATTAAGAGAAAAATTTAATTTCCGAAGGACGCGGTTGTAGTAAGGATACACAAATGAAAAATAGTCATGGACAAACTACAGAAAAATTTTCCGAATATTATTTTTTAAGACAAATCTACCTTTTAATAAGAATACATAGTAATATTAACGTTACACTATCTAATAAGATATCTACATTTTAAATTCCCTGTAACTTGAATCTCGCTCGTTCTTATTATTGTCTCGGTTATTTCTTAGATCTCAAATTACACGTAATCAGTTATAGAAGGTCAATGCGCAGCTGGTTCGGCGAAACAATACACTGAATGTCAGTTTGCGTTTGCTTCGCTGTAATGGACCGGTTCTTGTAGTCGACTGGCATAAAATGCAATAATTGGAAGGGAAAGGTTCGGTGTGGCGTTCGCAAGTAGTTTGCGAGGGTAGTCTTTTTTCAGTAACACGAAAACACGGGCATTTTAAAATACAAGCAAATTCGTTCTCTACACGTACTGAGAAAAGGGAAAATTACACAGATAGTTTTTACCTTTTCAGGGCTGGGGTGGTGGAAAATACGTCAGAAAACAGGGTTTAAGCTGTTATGTAGCATGGAGAACGCGATTTTGCTTATATGCGTTATCTTGTTTCTATGCAATTTGTGGAACGCGATAATTTTAATTATACTCAACATTGTTGCTGTATATTTTAATGTCTGGTTTGGAAATTCATTCATTAAGAAGTTAAATATCACTTAGAACAGCAAAAATCTCCTAATTGTCAATAATGCTCTAGAACACAGTGCTGAGACCCTCATGATATTGTATCCAAATGTGGAGGTTTTTTCCCTTCCACCGAATACCACTTCTAATCCAACCAATGGATAAAGATAACATAGAAGAAGTTAAACGAACTTTTAAAAAAACGCACAGGAACTGCCTGAATTTGTAATGATGACTGACCAAAATGAAGGACGAGCAAGGCACTTTATGAGAGACATTGGAAAACTTTTCACTCCTTACCGCAAGATGTTTAATGGGTTGCATCCCATGCAAAGCTTACGTCTCATTGTCCCAAGCAAAATCCCCCCCCCCGGAGGTTGACTCAGGCGAACGCCTGGAAAGTACTGGTTAGGATCTGTACCTAGGCAGTTTCAACCACGAGGACATAATAATAGACTTCACAGAAGGCCTGAGGGCTCTCAGGACAGAGTAAGGCTCGGCAGGGACTGTACTTGTGCTGCCTTGTCTGCCCTTGCTCTGTGGGGTCGCAACATTGTGGATTGATCAAGGGCGGGGCGGCACTTAATTCCGATAGGCGCCCTATTAAGGTCGCATTAGGACGGAGGCCGTCTCGTTCCATCAGCGTTGTCCCAAGCAAAAATCACTAGATACTAAAAATAATTGCACCATGTATATCTATTTATAAAGCAGTAATTGAAATTCTTGAAGTTAACATTTGCTTCGTTTGTCCCTTTTAATTACAATAATATTAAATTTGTATATTTTATGCATACTTTCTTAATCTGAACTACATCTAACTGTTTTTTTTACTACAGAAATTTAACTTTGTGGACAGCGAGTTTTCCATATGCTCAATGTGTTAAAGACCTAACCTTCGTGTTCAGCAAGGATTTGCTGTAATTTTACAGGAAAAGGAAACGTTGAAATGAGAACTTTATAATCTTAGCTCATCTGAAATTCATTTGTCTTTAGAGGCCCACCAGCGGCCGAGCGGTAAAGTCGCTGAACACTGGTAGTTCGGTCAGAGGTTCGAATCCCGCGAACGGGCTGGCTGCATGGGCGTTTTCGTGGCTTTCCCCATGTGTAACGTGTATACGAGCCAGTTTCCCTTAGAAAGTCCTCCACGAAGGCATCCCTCCTCTTAGGCAGATAGCCCTAGTGTGCTTTGCCATAATTAAATACACCAAACACCATTTGTCTTTAGAGCCCGATTTAAAGATTAGCGCGTGCGCCAAGTGAATTTTTCCTATCTCCGTTTGTCTTTATTAAGATTAATTTCTTGAGTTTTCTGTTGTGCAAAATAGATTTGAGATTAAATATAAAGTCTCTCATGCGCGAAGAAAGTTTCGTAATCGAATGTGACATCACATTTTACTACTGTCATGGTCCTCCCTCACTTTTTTTCCGTATGAGGACAAATTCGATTTCGCGGTTCGATTCTTGTTAAAGAGTGTTTGCTTTCCACTCAAGCGCAAAGAAAAGAGATCAATAACCAATATAAGTAATCCATTAATTTAAAAATACCACTTAACTGGAATAAGCAAACAAATTCTATATATACCACAAAATATTCACAATTGCTATTAGTCTACTTTTCTATTTTCAATAATTGTTTACTTAGTTTCAATTTATTTTAATAATAATATTTAAATATAATTGCTACTCCAATTCTCGTTACAATAATATGTTCTTAAATATATTTGTAATTTTTAAAATGTAATGTTAAAGGTTTTATAAATGTAATGTTACCTTTCAGCTAAAAACAATTTCTTTACAAAGAAAAAGCAAAGCTAATCGTAAGGAGGATTCGATGCATGAAGGATTGTATACGGCATTTATATGAATTCATAACTGAACATAATTGTATGGGGAATTTATATGAATTCACATAACTGAATATAACAGTATTGGGCATTTATATGGATTGAGCCTAATTGTATGGACCATTTATATGAATTTATAACTGAGTATAATTTTATGGGGATTTTATATGAATTTATAAATGAACATAATCGTATGGAGCATGTATGAATCGTATGGACATGAATTTAAATAAATTCATATAAAATATATTTAACGTATCTTAATCTCTTCCCCCAAAATGACAAATAATGTATAGGTTTGAATTTAAATTGAAATTATAAATGGATTTTTAATGCAGATTTTATCACAACCGAGCCTGTTAGAAAACATTATAGTTTAGATAAACGACTCTCTTTTTCAAACATTGGGGAATTTAGTTTTAGTTTCATTTTATAAATATCTGTTGATGTATTTTTCTCTTTTTTAAGGATCCCTAATTCGCTAATGATGACAAAAGAGGCACACATTTTTTTTTTCTGTAATTATATCCTCGAATTAAAATAATGCATTAGAGGTACCTATTGCACGATTAATTTCTTTCGGGTTTTAAAATAATTATGAAAGATGTTTTTGGTTTAACAGAATGATTTTCATGCTAGCTAAATTAAGCTTTATATTGTGTTGATAATTGATTCTGACTTGATGTTATGTTAAGTCAATATTCGTTTCCAGTATTAGGAAGTAAATGCAAATAAATATGCACATGAGTTTCAAATTTTTAAACGATATGTTCATGAACGTTATAACTTAATAATAGATATGTCACAAGGAAACCCAGTTATATTTGCCAATTTTAGGTTTTTATTTTCGAGAACATAAATGGCAAAATTCAGCTTGATTCATTAATTTATCTGAAATGCTCGAAACTGATGGCTATTGTTACTAGAATTACTCATAATGTTCAGAAAAGATTGATCACCGCTGGAAGAATTTTATCAATATAAAAATCTCAAGTATTGCTTATCCTCGTACTGCAAAACTCTCAGTTAATACAATATCTAATATGTTTTATAAAAGAGGAAAATTTTCATATTTTGATATGCAAGAATCGTGCAACTCTTGGAGAATGAATTCAAGTTAAATAAATTTGTAATGCCTGTTACCTATTAGAATTCAATATTTTTAAACTAAGTATAACGGAAAAAGAAAATTGCTTTTTTTCTGTGTTTAATATCACAGTATTGGGCAAAGGAAGCATTCGATATAAAATTTATAGCTGGTACTAAGGAGACTACCGTATTTTGAAGGTTATTTTTCCCTCTCGCATATTTTCCCCTTAGCTTTGCAGCGACAGGTTCTGAAAAGTTTGAAACTATTCGCATAATTTTCAGCTTTCCCTATTGTAGCTAATGTTTCCCTCAGGGGAACATTATCTACAGTGTACCAATAAACAATATTCCTCTGAGATTGCAGTGTACCAATAAACAATTACAATGTTTATTGGTACAAAATATTTGTATTTTTATCCAGTTCATTTGTATTTCTATTTTTGTACTACCATTTAAGTTCATTTTACCTTCCTTTGCACTTATTATTTGAAACGTATTTTATGTAGATTCTATGTTAAGCTACACAGCCATGCCAGGTGATCTCACATCTAAAAAAACTTCAAAACGAGTGATTTCACCTTACTCTTTTAAGGCTTTTCTCTCTCTCATTTCCTCATGCCTTCGTGGTGTAATTGGAAGCATGCTCGATGCGTAATTGAGAGGTCCGGAGTTCGAATCTGCGACTGAAATGCTGATTTCTTCAGTTTTCCGACATCGAAAAATTTTAGTCACTATACTATCGTATCTACTGTTTTACTACTTGTCTACTGCTGGTATGTTCGATGCTTCGAAATCCATTTGTTTGTTGCCCCTTTCCCCTTCGTTCGTCTGATATCCCTCTTGGAAACAGCGGTCAAGACTCATTTATGTGAGGTGCCGCTGCGGCTTTACAAAGTAATGGAATCAGTGATGGTTACCAATAGTTTATACACTACTACTTTCCATTTAATATGTTCTTACTGTATACGTGTTCTTCGCAAATTAAATTACTTGCGTCATTTTTCTCTCTCAATTTTCGGAGGATAAAATTAGTTAGAAAATAGAGAATGTGTACTAGAGAATAGAGTATTAATTACTTTTATTTCTGAGAATTTAGCATGTAAGACGTATGGGATATGCTGTGTTCAACTCATTATGCACAGCATGTCGAAGAGTTTACTGACTCGAATTTTTATTTAGAACCTTCCAAATTTAACGGTGTCAAACACCAGGGGTACTGAGTGCGATACCCTACCCCTAATCGAACTAAAGTGAATATTACGAATTAAATTCTGCCAATAACTTAGATCAATTATCTTAAATAATGATTAAATATTAATAATTTTTTAAATTCAATTTATAATACGAAAACTGAGAGAAGCGGAAGACGAAAGCTGCTGAGCTGGTGCATAATTCATAAGATAAATGCTAATGACTCAACGCCAATAAGAAATAACATATTTACACGAAAGATATAATAAATACAAATAGAAATACTATATTAATGTAAATATAACTCAAAAATGTGTAATACTTTCAAAGATAACATGTAATACATTACTTTTCCATCCCAGTCCTGGGATTTAAAATTGTTGGTCATACTATTGTAATTGTAGCTGTAGGTTCTGAATTCAGAGTTTGAGATATTTCTTATTTAACACGAAAGAGCCATGTTTCACACCAATAAAGAGCAAAACTTTAGTTTAACAGTGGTGTAAACTACACTGATGGTCATTAAAATTATAACACCAGGAAGGAATAACCTGACGAACGTCAAAATAACTTGAAAGGAAGAATAATTTAGGATTTGCAAATGATTAGTATTTCAGCGCATTTAGACGACAGAGAGAGAAATGACATCTGAAATACTGTATAAAAGAATAATAGATTTCCCATTTGAAAAGCGCTTTGTAAAGTCGCAGTTTACCCAGAATATCGTATTATGCCTTGAATAATAAGAAGAAATGCTTGGCAGCAAATGTTAAAATTCGAGAGTGGCAGGATCGTTGCTTGTCGAGAGTGTAGAATATCGTCCGTGATATCGCCCGTTGCACTGGTCGATATCCAAACACTGTCATGCAAATATGAAATCAATGGGTTGCTAGCGGTCATACTGAATGTCGTGCAGGGTTTCAACGCCCTCCCATGACTAACGCCAGAGAGAACAGACATTTTGTGAGGTTAGCCCTGAGAAAACGGACAGCCACATTATGGACCATTAGTCAGGAAATGGGCATGTTTGTAACACGCCCACGATCCGCTCGTACGGTGCGTCGATCTTAAGATCAGTTTACACCTGTCAGAGCGGCTCGGAGCGAGTCGCTCCTTACGATTACTTTGACAATGTAAACGCTCACTTCGACGGTGTAGAAACGTAGGGGAGATGAGTCAGCGCTTCCTTTTCTACTTTGAACCTGTTGAAAAATCTCTTCGGGCAGTTACTCCGAGCAGCGTTCGCAGGGACGTCGTTACAGTGAGTTCTATAATGCCGAAATTAAACGATAGCCAAACCATGGCATTTTTTAATGCATACGCATCTTATGAAGTGTTTTACTTCTATAATTATGTGAGCTTATCTTCATTTTTCTACAAGCATCCCTACATAAGGATGCAATAAATATATGATATTATATACTATAAAAATAAAAAAAAAAATATGAAAAAGATATGTAGATCTGTTTCATTGGGGATACTTAAATTTCTTGCTTTGTATAAAAACATTCTGGGCTATAATTCGTTACAATTCAGCTTGGATGTGTGAGTGCAAGTACTGAAGGTGCATTAAGGTTTATACAAATTATGCTAGATGAATTCTAATCTTCTTAAACTATCCGTTTGAGCATTTTAAAAGTAAAGTATAATCACTATATTTAACCATTATTAATTTTGTTGATATCACCTTGTGTGTTGTCCAGAAACACAATTTCAGTAGGATCCAAAAGTAACAATTTGCGATAAATATCTTCCTGTTGGAACTATGTCATAATATATATATTCTTTTACCTGTGGTAATATATGTAATGCTCCCAAGTTTTTTGCTACTTCTTATTTATTTAAGATTTTCTGAATAATTAGGTAGACATTATACAGTTTACTTCTGTCGTGTTAATGGTAGCTTTTAATAAATATTCCATGTGTTAATTTTGCATTCTTCTCTAGAAATAACACAGTTCCAGTCAGAACTCTGCATAACTAATTCATGCACATAGAGCTACTGATTCTGTGGATTCTGGATGAATAAATATATTCTTTCTATTAATAAATAATAAAACACATTATTACTTTTACATTATTTTGTAAATGATTAATTAGGTGTAAATAAACAGTTGTATATAGTACAAAAACTTTGTTAATTTGAATTTCAGTAACCACAGTTGACTAAATAATTTCTCTCAAACTGAGTTTCTTTTAAAATCTTGTATCTGATATGCAATAACGTTTTAGTAACTTTGGACATTCTGGTCCGAAATTCATTTAATAGTTCATTTGATACTTCTAATTCATCGCGGCAAGCTACCCAATCACGTACCAATTTTCTTTTCTTTTTTTCTTTTTTTTTTTTTTTTTTTTTCTTCCTAAGAGCAGAAATTAATTCGTTTGAAACTGCTTCGCAGACTTCAAGCACTGCAGCTTAAGAACATCTATGTATGTTCAATGCATATTCTTTCCTGCAGCTGCGACGTCGGTATCCATTTCGTAAACAAACGGAGGCGAGTTGTCAGTCCACTCTGATTGGTGTAAACAATCTATCAGAGTACAGGTCCGTTCACTCGGTTCGAAACGCCCGGAAGAGCGGCTCGCTACGAGCTGCTTTGACAGATGTAAACTGGCCTTTAGCAGCAGCGTAGATTATCAGCACGGCGATCAATACTTCGGCTTCCCTTGACAATGCAACATAGAGAGAGACAGCGATCGAACGTGAAAGCTGGATACAGGAGTGGCACAATGTCGTCTTTTCAGACGAGTCCCGGTTCTACGTGCAGTATTCTATTGGCCGTATACGGGGCTGGAGGCTCGAGGAGACTGCACGTCGCTTGCTTGCATTCGATTGCGGCAAAAGACCTTTGCACCTGGTGTAATGGTTTGGGCAGCCATGGGGTACACGACAGGCATATCTCTAGTTCGGATCGATGATAATTTGAACGCAGATCGATATATTTCTGACATCTTACGTCCAGTGGTTGTGCCCTATCTTCGAGGCTTGCCAAACGCCGTCTTCCAACAATATAATGCAAGACCACGTGTTGGACGTCGTGGTCTAACCTTCCTCGATACACAGGGTATTCAGTTGCTGTCCTGGCCTCCACGGTCTCCAGATATGTTACTCATTGAAAACATCTGGTCATGGTTGCTGAAAGGCTGGCCCGTTACCCCTCTCCAGCTAATACGGTTGATGAAATGTGGCATAGACTTGAAGTAGCATGGAATGGGTTGACCGTTTCTGTCATTCATGCCCGGTTCGACTCCATGCCTAACCGGGTAAGGGTTGTTTCTACTAATTTCGCTCCTCTGTAAACCCCCAAGCTGCTTACAAATTTAATCATTTTGTCTTCATGCCATACTGTTTACGCACAATAATTATCTTTTTTATATTTGCTTTCCGTCATGGTGCTGCAATTTTAATGGTCAGCAGTGTAGTTTCATAGATTTCTGCACCTTAATTTACAAAACACTGAAACTGGAGCCACATAACTTTTATAAACACTTGAGCAAATAAAGCCTATAACAATTTTTTTCGAATAACTTTAATGCAGACAATTATCAATGCTTTAAAATCAAAACTTCGATTTATTTTTTAGGGTTAAGGCTATATTTCCATTTTAAATATGTTCAATTAGTCCTGATTCTTAAATATCTCTCAATCGCGTTTTGCATTATAAGAATTTCTTTTTTCCTTAAAAATATCATATTTAAAAAAACCATATTAAATAAGTCATATTTAGACTTCATTAAAAAAATTGTTTTTCACAAATCCTCTAAAGTTATAGGTCGCCATCTTCTCATGTCCCTTTCAGTAGGCCAAACACGCAACAGTTACTGCTAGGGCATTCATGTATTTAACAGGAATGCTATTACATGGATTTATTTAATTTATTTCTTGTTGACGATTTATTTCTTGTTTCATAACAGTTATCATGATATATAGGTTAAACGCGTTTTCATGAATAAGCCAGCCTATTTTTTTATCGTCATCTCTATACAAGGCAATGATATCATAAATAAATATTTACTCAGATAATTTTCATATTAAGCATAATTAATTTTTATTTGTTGATTTGCTCCGAGATGAAGTTTGCCTATGTACAAAAAAGCTAGTTATGACATTAAATCCTCTTGAGAAACTTTCTAAGCGTGAAAGTAAAGAAGCATTTAAAACATTTTTAACCTCCTCTTGGTTAGTAAAAATACGCTCTTTTTCTGGTACATCTTGAGGAATAAATCCATGCTTCATCTAGTGTAACTAAATTTTTTATTTCTCAACAGACAAAAATGTTTCTATAAAAGGGTGTACTATCATATCGGTGTCTTTTCTTTTTACTGGACATGAGACGCGACGCTTGAAAGTTGCTCCAAGGTCAAGAAATGGTGGATTATTTTGAATCAATCTGGTTGTGATGTTTTTAATAGTTGCCAAGTAAATGAGGGGTAAATGTAATGAAATACTCTTTAATGGCATTTGAACGACCTTTCCGTTATTAGGCTGATTGTGTAGTCTTCGGATGAGCACTTTTTATCACCATTATTTTTATGCAAGGCGGATCTGACTCTACTGCTTAAACTTGGACTTTACTCTAAACTGTTTGAAATATCTTAACTTGTTTTCATTGTTCCGCCCAGATGGGAAAGTGGTTAGTGACTCTGACTGCCTTACCGAAGGGTCCGGGTTCGAATCCAATAGATGGCACTAATGTATTTGAGCGTCATTATGCGCCTTTATAATAAAGTGACCACCGCTTTCGGCCCTAGTTGCAGCCAATATCTGTAGACGGCTTGGGCTTGCCATTTGGGGGGGGGGATAACTGTTTCAAAGTGCAAGAATTTTTATTTAGAAAAATCATTTACAGATGGAATTTTAGGAAGAATCATTGATATAAGTGATTTATATTGATTGACTGAATCATTTTCATAGATGAACCATTGAAATCATTGATCACTAATTGATTATCTATCAATAATTGATAGTCATTATTAATTACTGATTAATTATTGCTAATCTTTTAGTACTGATGGTTATTGATAGACTGATTTCCGTAGGTATATTAATGATGCCAACGAAACGATTTATATGTATCATCTTTTAACTCATTATTACTTTAATTATAAAAGTATTTATGTTAAACAATTATTTTATGCTTACGTTTTAAAAAAAGGAAATATGTGACGTTTAAAATAAAAACCGGCATTGTTAAATTCGTCACCAAATATCCCGCAGATGCTTTTTTTATTTCAAGTTAACGTATTCAGTATCCTCGCAAAATATAAAGCGCTCTCTTTCCACCGAAATATTTGTTACAAGTTTGAAGAGCATGAGAACAAAAGACATTCACGCCTAGACTTGACTATTTTTTTCTTTATTGAATGAGTGCACCAATCTTTACGTGATGCTGATTTAGGATGAAATTATATTATAGCATTTTACTCCACTATTTTCATACTTAATTTTTAACTATAAAATTTTATGTTCTACAATTTTTAATTTCTGGGACATTCTTAAACTAGAAAGAGTCATATCTTATCTGCTTAATTAATTTTTTAGATGCTAAATTTCAGACTGAAGTTTCTTTTTCACGAGAGCTTAGGAGTCCTCAGTAGTACGTGTTTGCAGTTTGCAGTCAGGCTACTGCAATTTTAAATCTAACTAAGCTCAGACGTATTGTACGTACCTGTTGATAGCCGACGGCTAGGTTAAATTAAGGGCCAACTACGTTAGGTATTTTGTGTCTAACTTCGGCTAAATCTGTTTAGCTTAGTATTAGGTTAGTTTCTTAGTTTCTTATCTTGAGTTAAAAGCCCGGGTGGAAGCTTTCCTGTAAGCCCGAGAAGGGGGCCATCCGTGATAATTTTTTAAGTGAATAAAGGGTATTTTAACCCTTCTCTGAATTCTGTCGTTAAATACTCGAACTCAGTGATAAGTCGCTACCCAGTTCATTAGGTTCCTCTACTTAGATAAGTACCGAGCAACATTATAAGGTCTACAAATATCTGCGTTTATGAAAGATTTCAATTTTTTCACATGATGGTAAATTGCTTAATATTTTAATTAATAATTTCGATATGAAAATCACAACAAACTAGCATATCAGAATGACGAATGCACATAAAGAATTAATTCACAGGTGAATATTTTTTGGCATAAGAATAAATTTTATTTCTAATTTTCATCAGTACGTAGAGCTGTCAGTACGTAGAGTATTACAACAGCATAATAAGAAAATAAGGGATATGAAACCTCTCAATTTTATAGAACCCTAATTGTGTAGAACTAACTCAAAGTAATTTAAATCCTATTAGTCTGATAAGCGAATTATCGCTCTGTCTGAAATATTATAACAAAGTCTTAAAAAGGTTTTAAATAATCTTTTCGTTAACTCTTGTAATAAGCAGAATGCTTCTGCGTACAAGCAATAAACTCCGCCACTGGTACGTATTTTAAATAACAAAACTGAGATTCCACATTAAAAGTATTGTAGTCGAAATCTACAAAAACTAAACTACTTAAGTCGCCTAAGAACTTTAAATGGCTAAAGCCGGAATATAAACAGTAGAGCTGGGAGGCAGAAATTAAAGCTGCGAGCACACCTTGCAAAAGCTTTATCTCTAGAACTTTCGAAATTTTTTATTTAAATACATTTAATTTGGATTATAATAAAAACTACGAAAAGAGATGTTGTCAAAAAATTATAATAATCGGTTAATTAACATTAAAAAATCTTACAAGCTTGTTAGAATATTATTAAAATGTAGTAGTTCATCGGTTAGTTATCAGGTAAACATCAGGTTTTAAAGGATTTTAAAACCGCACATTTATTGTGTTCTTAAAGCTAAAAGCTAAAAGCTAACTGTAAAGGAAAATCTGCCGGTAAATGTTCAAATGAAGTAAATTTTATTGGCCAAAAAAATCTGCCACTGTAATTAGTCTTTAGGTGCAAACTAAATTTTGTTACTCCAATATGCTTTTAGCGATTTCCTAAAACACATCTTTCCATTAATATACATATAATATATATAGAAAAGTAAGAAATTTAGAACCTGCTCAACGCAAAGACCCAAAAAGAGTGAAATACAATACTAATTATTTTCAAAATATCCAGTAAATACAAATTGAGAATTAAATAAATGTGAAATTAAAACATATACCAATACCAGAAAAAAAATAAAGAAAAGAGAGGAATTAAATTAGATCTGATGTAACGTTATCAAGAGGAGGAAACATCAGACCCAATTATAATGGCCTTCCCACGAAAACCTTTGCGTTTCTGTATTTAAAACAAACTGATGAACCATTCTAAAGTTTGTAAAAAATAACAGTTCATCCGAAAATGTTTAAGTCCTCCTCGACGCAAAGGAAAAATTCAATATCAAATCAATAAAATTATATCTTTTCATTGAACACAAAATTGAAAGAATTATTAGTCCAAAAGGGGTTTGTCTCTGAGAGACTACTGTTTTCTTTTTGCGATTTTGCGTCGAATCAGTCTGAATGTTCGTTTCACTTTTCAAACTGTCGCCATGAAATATTATCACCCTGTATTATAGTTGAGGAAATTAAATAATGAAGAATCTGCATAAATGTATGTTTCTCGCATTGTGATAAAACAATGGTACCTAGGGCCATCGAATTTTGAATGGCCTAATCCTGCTGCGAATATGGGCATCTGGAAGTCCAAATTTGAAATTTGTTTTATTATCGATTTGATATTTTGTAAGACTAACGAATTTTGGATTACCAAAATCAAGGATTTCAAAGCGAGCAATGGTAACGTTGAACAGAAAAAACATTTTTATCTCCAGCGCTTGAGACTTTGTATCGGAAATTCTAAAGATATGTTCAATTTAAAATTATTTTGCGATATTGCTCTTGAAGTGAATTTTATGGTTTATGTGCGAAGAACATGATATTTAATAAAAAAAAAGGTAACACACAAAATGTTAAAAAAAGGTCCTTCGGACGTAATTTAAAATCTGAAACCTTTCACATTTTCTTTCTTTCTGTTTTTTTTTTTTTTTCTCTCTTTGTTTTTATCTGTCGTCAGCAAGAGCGTTGGCCACCATACAAGAAAGAGTACGACTTTGCTCAGTTCCGCTGCGCAATTTCGAACGGCAGCAGCCCGAGCAGATGGGTCCGAGGGTTTCCCCCTTTCCCTAGCACTAATCTTTCGAAAGGACTTTCGGCTCGCCGCATGTTTAGGGTGCCCCGTGCGGCAAAGAAACTATACATTCACAAACATCCATGCTTTCTGAAGGATTCGAAATCGGGCCCTTCGATAGGGCAGCCAGAGTCACTAACAACAATCCCGGTTGGGTGGCCCCAAATAAATGAAGCTCCAAAATTTCTTCAATTCCGAAAAAAAAATTCACTTCTTGAGAAGTAAAGTGAAGTTTCGTAAAATGGTAAAGTCTGCAATTTTTTTTTTTTTTTTTTGTATTTAATAGAGAATTAACATTTTGTTGTTTTATAATTTAAACATTATATCATTTCCTTTTAGGAATATGTACTGACAAAGAAGACAAGGAAAAGCAAGCCGTGCATGGAGCGGACTTTACAGCCAATACTACTTGAACTATTTACTCGGTAACGTAATATTAACGAATGCGACGACTCATCCGTATCTTCTCTGATCATATTAACGCCAAAGCCACTTTTTACTAACTCAGGAACGGCTCATTTCTAAGATATGGTTGAGCGGACTTCCCAAACTAGTATTACAGGGGCGCATCTGCTGCTGGGTTTTTTCTTTGCTGTTTTCACTTGTAGTTACAGTTATCCAGACATCTATCACGTTCGACCAAGTAAGTGAAAACTTCATAAAACAATTAATTCCAAATGCTTAAATATTTACTAAGGCATTCAATTAGTGTTAAGAATACTGTTTAATTATTTCTTTTAATTGTGTTCAGGAAAAAATGTCTAAAATATAAATTATATTATACATATTCAATTATTTAAATGCTATGAAAAAGTAATAATAGTAACTTTAGTAAAAATATGGATTAGGTTTTTAGAGAGAAATATAAAATTTTCTAGTTTTTAAAAAATTTTATTGCTGTTTTATTTAAGTTAAAAATTTTGTGAATATTACTTACGTATTTTTATGGTTCTTCGGAATATTTTTGAAATATTTGAGTTAATTTTAAATTTTATTTATTCTTGATCGCTATAGTGGTAAAATTATGTATTTTGTTCTTACCGATCGATATACCTTAATTAAATTATGCTTACATTATATGATAAATATGCAAAATTATTCAAAATTTGTCTGTGTTGAAAGAAAATATAGAAATGAATGCTACTTTTGACTAATCATAATCCACGCTAAGCATCCTTATTAACAGATAACTTTCTTCTTTTAAACTAATTTCTTCCTCTGAATTCAAAACTAAGAAATTGTTATTGGAACTTCAACTAAACATTTATTCCTTTAAACAGTTCTTTTTGAGGGAAAGGAAGCACCTATAAAATTAAACTCATTTCTTAAGCTTATCATAGAGATAATTTTTTAAAATACAAAATGGTTTACTAATAGTCTACACCTGCTTCGCTGCTTTGTTTCTGAACTCAAAACGAGACAAAGAAATTTTTAAAACATATTGATCTGTTAAAATCGATCTGTCGCTTCAACACCTTCTTTTCTGTCATAAAGAAAGAAATCAAACAGACAAGATGTTAAGTACTACATTTTCACTATATTTCACATATTGTGTGACCTTAGATAACGCAATTTTGATTATTCCTTTGCTAAAAACACATTGTACCATTCAGCAGGGTTGAGGATAATGTAGGAATAAAAAGGTTTCCTTAGAAAAATTGGTTGTATAAATAATGTCTGTATTCTCATTTCCCAGTTTTTAGAATGAACATTTCGCATTCTTTTACTCGTACTCAGCATGTTTAAGATAAACGAAATGGAACAGTCAGTCGAGTTCACCCTATTTCGCGAATGAATGGGTCAAAAATGCTCATGCGTATTCCTGCTTAAGATCCCATTATCCATCATCAAGCGAAATATTTTTAAATAATCAGTATAAAATATTTGGACAAAATAATGGCTTTATAGGAGAACACAATTCCATCTTAATTAATTTCGATTCTGCAGAGAAGCTAAAGTCCAGGAACTTAACATTTCAGGCTTCTATTTGAGATTACTTTCAGTACCGTAACATGCAAATGCGTCTTCCTGCAGCGGCTGGATGCCCCAGTATCTACGTATCTAAAATGGCTAAATATCAAAAATGGGAATATGGTTATTGAATATTGGGGAAGATTTCCCTTAATCTTGAGGCCTGAGATATGCATCTAATAATCTAATAACATCAATATTACTGGCCTTTAAAGTTAAGCCTTTAAATATTGATTGAGGAGAAGTTTTACAACTTAATCTTTTCTTATATATATTACTTAATCTTTTCCTATTGTATATCTTTCCTTATATATGTTTTACAACTTATATACCGTATAAATTAGACTAGCATGTGACAAATGTCAAAATATAAGAAAGATACAGACAAGTACAAATACAAATACAAATACAAATAGATCCAAATAACAGAAAGATATTTTTTTAATCTAAAGTGCTTTACTTTATGGTTTCCTAGACGTGTATTAGAAGCAACAAATTATGCAGTTATTTGGGAATGACCGCATTACATAGAGATAGAAATGCAGTGAAGTCTGGCATAAGAAATGTGAAGCATTTCCCTAAATAAAAATATTTAAAGCACCTTAATAAAATGACTGAAGTTTAATGCCATTATGTGCCGGATTCATAAGAAAAATGTATATACAGTTTTTTAACATATGGTATATGTGTATTGGTTTCAAAGTTGAACTGAATCATCATTATATATGCAGTATAGTGTTTGATTATCGGTACTCTCATGACTGTAATTTGTGACGCAAGACATTTGCTAATGAATTCAAGTAGTAGCCTTGGGAAACCTTTAAGGACGTTTAGCGCAGGATATCGATTATGCTGGAGATTTTTTGTCTAGAAATTACTGCGGCATGTGCAGCAATCCCTGTGGACACATTGACCAGCGTTGTTCAAGCACCCGCTCGCTGTTGTACTATGCGCCTGGCCACTAAGAGCGACATACTGCCTGCTATAGATAACATTTTGACACTTTTAGCACTCTAAATATTTGTAGAGGTATATGTGCAGGGAGATTAAATTAAGCCTAACCTAAAGTATGATATGTATAATTGTATATATCTATAATGAAATTCAGTACTAACACACAGAAAAGAATTAACATTCATTAAAATGTGCATACACATTTTGACGGACCCTTTATATGCGATGAGATATTGAATCAACCCTATATGGTGGTAGCAGTATGATTACAAGGATAATGTAAATCATGGTCCATTGATATACTTTCTTTACTCTTAACATTACATTTTTGAAAGCAGCCATGTTAAACTTATGCAAGCGACATACGTGGTATTCCCTAATTAGAAGTGTATTTTCATACGTCCACAGCAGTACAACAAATTATGAAGAGAAGTGGCGGACACAATGTTATCTGCATAAAGACAAGCATGAGACGTACGAAGATTATACTATTGGTATTAGCTTAAGAATGGTTCAGTTCGTTAATGCATTGCTGGAAAATATTTTAGTCAAATTTTGTTTTAAAAACAGGTTTTTTTTTCTTGCATTATAAAGGTATGATTGGGTATATTTACCAAACAAATTAATTGTTATTAGTTATGTATTTCTTTAGAAGTCCCCGTTTGGGGAACATGGCATTTACGAACTGTTTTTTGAACCGTTGTACCATGTATTTATGGAGTACAACAATGCATTTATTGCAATGATTCTTAACTTTTTTTTAACATCGTGCTTCCTTTCCTAAGACGTAAGACATTGCAAACATATAAAATTAATTGCCCATTATTACTTATCCAGGATAAAAATCTGTTAAAACTACCAAAATGAAATTAAATTCCGGTAAGGGTTTTGTATTGCAATATATCAGTTGTAAATAAGCATGACCTTCCCAATTAAAGGCACGCAGGGAAAATCCCCAAAACTGGAATTATGGCAGGCAAGACATGAATTTTGCAACTGAGTGATATTATCGCTTTAATGCTGCTGGTAAAGTTTCGATTTAATTCTAATTGCATAGAAGATTTTACTTTCAGTTTGCTGTTACGTAAGTAGATGTGTCGTCAGCGTTATTTAAGAATCATAGGGCATAGGTTAATTTTGAAGTGACGCACTTGGAAATAATTATTATATGCATACCCCTATTCTAGGAGAGAAAGTGGAACTAACCAAATTAAAAAAATGACATTGTAGATTAAGGTTAGAACTTTATGTTACACATGATGTTGTAGGCTACAGGTTTCCACATAATATTAAGGGCAAAAATAGTACTTCTTATAATAGCAGCGGTTCTCAGCCTTTTGACTAACGCGTACCATCTAAACAAAAACTGAAAACCTTTTGTATCACCACTACAAAGTACTACTACCACCACCACTATTGAATAAAGCTTTTTCAGACCGCATACATTTACGAGTATTAGAGAAAAACTTCAATAAGGATGTCGGGGTTTTAATTTTTGAATTTAATAGTTAAAAATACTTTGCTTCTTTGGGTACCACCTGGTTTTCTCTTGCATACCACCGGTTGAAAACCCCTAATATATACTATTCAGGTATTAAGTAAATACATAGTTAATTACATAAAAGCATTACATGAACTCTAGTGGAAAAGGTTGCAAGTCAGTCTTAAAAATTCAGCATCAACCTTAAAAATTTAGAACCCACATATCTGCCTCTTTCTATATGCAGTTAGAGAAAGAGCAAAGGAGAAATTGCGTTTCCTTGATAGCTATGAAGTGGAAAATTATTTATCGTATTATTACTTATCGCTCTTAAACGTTTTGCTTGTTATTGGATAGCATCTGATATTTTAAAATTTAATCGAACATAACTTTAGAATCATATGTTTTTGAAATTATACCAGATGGAATTAATCGGCAGAATGCCAGGGAACAAACGATGAAGTATAATTATGAGCTAGTTTAAAGACAGGAACAAGAAACTTACGAGATTTAACAAAATCGTTATGTATTTCTAAATAAAAATGTCATCTTATACACACTGGCGAGAAAAATTAAAGTACTATAAAAGGTGGATTATGTTAATTCTATTAAGCTTAGTCCTGTGAAAGATAGCTAGTCGGTAGATCAAGATCAAAGTTATGAAGTCAAGGTCAACGTTATAAATGGGATTCACTTTCGGTGCGTAGAAATATGAAACAATTAGCTCCCTCTCTTTCAGCCGCGTTAAGAAGAAGGAAAAGGGGTGTTTCGAATTCTAATTTCAAGGATTATACGAATAGGTGGATAAACGTTTCGCGAGCGGAAGGTAGAACGTTTCATCAAGAAAGTACTTAATTGATTGTGGGAAATGACTTGCGACTGGAAGAATGGATGCAGCTCAAATACTCACATAGGTGTATAAAGATAAAAAAAGTAGCCTAAATCGTTCTATCTGAAAGGTAATAATATATGTAGCTTAAGCTTTTATGTTGAAAACGTGCTGTAAGAGATTTTTAGGATAGTTATTTGGCAACGACTGCTAGAAAAATTACACTACTAACGTCAGCCCAGAATGCAAGGGTTTGGTTTGGTTTATTTATTTACGTCAAAGCGCTCGAGGGCTGCCTGCATAAGAGGAGGGATGCCTTCTTGGTGGACTTTCAAAGGTAAGTAGCTCGTATCCAGGCTACACATAGGGAAAACCACGAAAACGCCCATGAAGCCAGCCCGTTCTCCGGGATTCGCACTCCGAACCGAACTATCAGTATTCTGCGACTTTACCGCTAGGCCGTTGGTAGGCCAGAATACAAGGGAGTTCGCTAGATTTATAGAGACGTGACTATCTAGGTATATCGTGAGTGATGGATGCGTAAGAGCGCTGTATGCAAAGGAACCCATGATTTATGTCCTGTTGATTTAAGCTGCGAAATGTACACGTTTGTAGTTCTGCAAAGATCATCGTTACTGGAGCAGCACGGCCTGGAGCTGAGTTCTCTTTAATGATGAGTCTAATTAAAGAGAACTCGGCTCATTAATGCTGAAGACTCATTAATGCTTTTCCACATCAATACTCATTAATGCTTTTCCACATGGCGCTGCTGTAGTGTCCAATTGTCTTGAGGACGAATGAATCCGATGGCGTGACAAGAATTATTTTCTCCAGATTTAAATCCGATAGAATATATGCAGAAAACATTAGAGCACCGGCTTGCATCACTGCAGATTAGCATTATTTCTAAATTTCAAGAACTTTAGGAGGGGAAAGCTAAAGAATGTCGCGTCTATTGAACACATGGTGTAATAGGTAGATCTAAAAACAAAATTATGCATAGGTTTTACAAGACATCTGGGATTATTCTGGACAGTCCGAGACTTATAACTATATTCGGAGCTGAGTTCGAGAATTTTACATGAGAATGATACCCCTTCTATTTCATCAGTTTATCCGCTAAATGCATCAGCGTAAGAAGAAAATATTTGTTTTCAACTATGAACAACATATGGATTCCAGAAAAAGGTGGATTATAAGTGCCAACAATAAATGAATTTTAAACTCGAAAATGAATTCCGAATATTCATGCTGTGAATTTTATATTAAAAACTTACTACAGAACAGAAAACGGACGGCACTATATCGAATATTCGTTGCATAACAGTAAATGATGTTTTGATATAATCTATTATCAGAAATGACCACTTGTTGTCATAGCTGTTAGTTTTAGAAATATTTTTTTAGTGCATGCCAAATAAAATGTCACTATTGGAAGCGTATTCTAATACACAATGAAGCCATTTTAACTAAAAAAGTGTCTCACGAAGAACCTTTTGGAATATGAACTTTAATTATTTATACTAGTGTATGTACATATAAATAAGATAAAAGTCTGAATTTTGATAGATTCAAAAATCTATCTTTTAATTAAAAGATTTTTCCTTTATGATTTATGTCTTAATCATTCCTTAATTAACCATTTTCATGCATTACCCAAATAACATGTGTTCTGGTATGATACTATAAAGTGAAAATTAACTTTATGTAATAGTATTTAAATCAAAACATCAAAATCACCAGTCATATTGAAATAATACAATAACAGTCAAAACCACGAGCGTCTGGTATCTGAAATGATATTTCATAATACTTGAAATGTCCTGGTTCTTGATTTTAGTTCGGCACTAGGAAAAACATCTCTGTGTTGAAGAAGCACAATCATCTAGTAGCTTAAATTTATACAAACAAAAATTTGTTGACTCTGTAAGCCGTCTTTCTAATACGCGTACATTTGAAACCGAAAAGTTTACCGAAGTTCGTCTCTGATTTTACATCTACTGAATAACTTATGTCTCTGACGCCAACTTGGTAGTCATTTTTTATTATTTTTTGTTTTCATTCCCACGTGACTGTCATTTCATGGCAGCTTGAGAAACGACTCACGCAAAGATGTGCAAAATACGTTTTTTAAATATTAGTAACTGAATACAAAACAGTACGATAACCTTTTTATACTGACATTACGCTTGGCGACGATTACAGGCTTCAGCCAACTGCGCTGCGAAGCGCTGAGTGTGTTAACGAGGATAAATTTAATAGAAATTTCTTTCCATATACAACAGATTTTGCTCATCAAATTCATAGGCCATAAGATTTCATTTAGTGCTGTTCGTATTGAAAATAACTTATTTGTTAATAACATATATACGCTACAAGTTTTCATAAGAACTATTTTAAACTTTTAATTTTACAATCTCTACATGTCATCTTACTAGATTTAAACTGATGATCTAAAATCCAGAAAATCCCGAAATCTGGAAAAGCCAATGGCCCAATATCAGACATTGTATTGTGTTAGCTTCTCCATATCATTAATTTACAATAACTTCTTAACTTGAAAGTTACCATGATAATGTGAGAGTTCCTTTGTAGAGACATTTAGGCATTTTATTTCACAGCTGAAGACGTGAGAAATGTGCATTGCCTTCACCTCTAACTTCAACCAAACCGATTACTAGTCGGGCGTTTCCAAACACACAGCGATAGAACGCCTTAAGGAGGGAAGAATTAACATACACTTTTATGCTTCATTTAACAACACATATGAAGATGTAAATTTAAACACCCTAATTTTTTACGACGGATGTCTGTGTAGCGTTATTATATTTAGATTTTGACCGTCATGCCGACATTCCTGTCGACGCCGCTATATTGTTTGTGCTTATTTTTGTGATATCTGAAATAGCTCAACTGAAAAAAAAAATGTTGTATTAGAATCCTATATTCTCATTCTATAAAGGAATATACAAAAAAAAAATAAGGGTGTGAATTCTTTTTTATTTCATTCAGATTAGTTTAAGTTACATGCTTTTACATTACCATCATTAGGGGTATTGGTATATATAATAATCATTCAATAATCATAAGAAATGTTTTATGCATGTCCTTCGCTATTAGCTGGTTAAGAGAATACTGAGTTAAAATTTCAGTAAATACAGGGTTGTTATAAAAGAAAACCTTTCCCGATATATGAGCCCCTATTCGCTCAACCAGTCTAAATAAAACTTCAGATATTGTTAATTGAAGGTATGCATTCAGGATTGTGATGATTTAAAAGAATAGAGTCCTCACGTTTACAGTTCCAGTGAAACATTACGAAATTTTCGAACGGCAGTACCTACGTTTTTTCTGCGTAAATTGATCAGTACACTGAAAAACTATAAATGGCGTTGAAATGTTACAAGCATATCAAAAATTTCCGGCGTAAAACATTTGCAAAGAAGATCATTGTAAAGGACTAATTATAACACAAGCGAAGAGAGGGGGAAAAAGAGAGGGGGAAAACGTTTACTGAAATTATAAGTTTTCAGAGTGTACAACGTTTCAAGATAGAGTCACCTTCCGTAACTTTGCCAGTTTCGTCGATACTGCCATCCCTCAAACTTAGTCCGGCGGACTTCTGGCTCTGGGGTTATCTGAAATCTAGGGTGTACACATCAAACCCACAAGATTTCTAATAATTGAAAGATACCATAAAAGGTGAAGTTATATAGATTACTCCTGCGATGTTACGTTCTTCATTGTTGTCAATAATCTCTCGCTTGCAGTCCGTTATCATCTGAAAAGGTGAGCACGTTCAAAACTTGTAATTCCAATCACTTTTCCCCCCTGTCCTGTGTTATCATTGGTCCTTTAGAATGCTCATTTTTGCAAATGTTTATGCTAGCAATTTTGGTCATACATGTATCGTTCCAATGCCATTTAGATAGTTTTTCAATGCGTCGATCAATTTGTGCAGGAAAAATATGTGTGTTGCCATTCAAAAATTTCTAAATGTTTTCACTGTAACAATAACTGTGAAAATCTTATTGTTTTAAATCGTCACAATCTCGAGCGCATACCTACCTGTGAATAATATCTGAAATTTTATTTCGATTGGTTGAACGGATAAGCCGATAAGTGTTCATCTATCGGGAAGTTTTTTTATGACAGCCCTGTATGTAGTGTGAAATCGTAGTAGGAAGTTTAGATCATTGCATCAGTAATTTTGCTTTGCTTTACAATTTTTTTAATGAATAAAATTCCATTTCAGTCATTGTTTTAATGGCATGCTATGGTAACAAAATATTTGAATAAAATTTTAACTCGCATTCTGATGTGAATTGGGAATTAAGGAGTTCTGAATTAATTTCTAAACTTCAGTTCTAAAATGAAATCAATGTTTAAAGAATAGCACATTTTTAGAATAAAGCACCCCCAACTCTTTTGTTCATTACATCAACTCCTCTGTGCTATTTGTTCCAAACAGAAAACGTTACTTCTAGGTATAAATTCTTGATCCTTAAGTTTATTTGGTTTTAAAACTCCTTGCAGTTTATCAGAATCTTACTACAATTTTAAAATAATTTTTAGTACCCAGTCGAGCAGTTTTAATGCCTATTTCACTTATGTTATAATTTAGGAAAACTGAGAAGCGAAAAAATTAGTTGAAAAGAAATATAAAATATCATTTCATAAAAGTGACATTTCGCATACTGTTAAATATATGAAATATCACTTTCTTATTTGCTGCAATATTGAGTTTAGAAAGAAACATTTTGCGTACAGTATTCAGATTTTTTTAATGTTCCTTCTTATAATAACATGTGAACACTGAAATCGTTGCAAAGCATGTTAAAGCACACAGCAAGTATTTTCATAGCCACCGAGAAATTTATATAGGTGACTTTATAAAGTTCAATAACAAGATTATTTTCTCACTAACAGCATCTAAGTTTATTTCATAAAATGATCTGAAAAAGAATTAGGTTGTACTTTACGTTTTATGAATATATATATGTAAAATATAAAAATATACGATGGCTTTGCTCTACGCGAACACGCAACCTTTAATTAACTTTCTGAAATTCAGGATCTTCCCCTTAGACCGGTACCTTATAGAATTTGCTAGTCTATTATGTAACCGCTACTATAAATACTGAGCACGCGCCATTTTTCAGTGAGACTGCTTCCTAATATCGCTGCTACAAGACTTCGTGCTGCTCTGTCCATCCTTCTTTCCTTTGTTAGAATTAGTTATGACGCAGAAAGTTTAAATTCAATCCTACTTAGTTAAAATCGCTATGGATATGTAATTTAGAGAGTTTTCATCTAAAATGAAAATGATCTGCTAATTGGATTAAATAAAAATGTGCGATTAAAAGCTAAATCAGTTTGTGTCGTCTTTGAATATCCTCCTTACCACTCTGCAAAAAGCCATGCCTGAACATTGATGCCAAGCTTCACCACGACTGCTAAATTATCATATACATATACTATATAACCTGTACAACACATTTAGACCTAAGTTTAACCTCATGTAGTGAATGTTTGAAAAAAATGAGAGAAGTTCATGGAGACTATTGCTAAAACCTTTCTTCTGGCCTTGAGATATCATTAGTCATCACACTTAATAGCAGTCTAATCCGAAGTAAAAGGCAAAAGAACATCATAAAGTATTATATGATCATTAAAAAGGTTTTTTTCACGTCTTTACTGAACTTTTTGTTCCCCCCCCCCTTTTTTTTCGTTACCAATTCTTGATTGAGCCTTTTGGCAATGATGGGTCAGTCTAACCATTATAAAATGAAAGAACAGGAACAAGTGTAATTAGTTGGAACTCACTCTGGAATGAAACTATATAATGCACTCGAACAAGAAAGTCATAAATCGAGTAGTTAGTATTCTCTACGGAAAGAAAGTTCGGTAAAAAAAGTCTGCATTTGCTCAATACAAGCTGATGAGGGAAAAAAAATGGTAAGATAAAAAACTGGAAGCATTATGCTTGTACTTGAAAAATAATTTTTATCACTGGCCTGATGTCGCCTCAGGTTATCAGTTGAATGTCAAGGTTGCAGAGAGCATCGGTGATATCAATCAGGAACTAAAGAGTTTAGAAGTAATTGCATTAGTTGCAGGTATTTGCATGAGTGGCGTGAAATGCATATTTTACGAAGCAAAACAACAAGATCAAACATTTTTTTGTTGAATGATTAAGTCTAACAAAAACAACAGCAGCAATTGCAGTGTGGAGGTCAATATTGCATCAAGTAAATGCTGACATGTTGGCAGACGAATCCTCTTTCAATTTGTTTTAGCGATTACAGTTGCAAAGGAAAGTAACTTCACCATGAAAACTACATTTTTTTTTATTTTGTTGGATAAGACTAAATTAACTGATCTATGTGATTAAAGAACACTTTTTCTTAAACATTTCTAATTAATACAGTTCCTCAAACGAATAACATAGAATTCTGTTCATTATTGTTCATTTCTGCCATAAATAGGTTTTCACTTGGAAGGTTTTTATTTTATTAAAATTAGCTGAGCTTATTTAAACAGAAAGGTTTTTCGAGTAGCAGTCTGTATATCTACATTCTGTTGCACCAGTTCAGAGCAAATTTAATGGTTGTCGTAGTCTTTAATAGTGCAGTAATATTATAGAGTCATTAGGTTATTTTGAAGCAGGAGACATGAAACATGAGCACTGCCTTCGCCGGGACTCGAACCTAGGACCTATCGAACACGCCCCGAGTGTGCTACCGTTACACGACGAAGGCATGCTGGAACGAAGAGGAAAATAAGTTTTAATTTTTTGACGTTGTTCATGAATTTTTAGCTTTTTGCATAGTTTATTTTAAACTCAAAAATCTAAGTAATAGCAACAAAGAACACAATTTCTTGGATTGTTAACAATAGTTCGAATATTTTTGTTACTATCAGGAATGAAGCACTGTAGTAGTTTAAAAGATCTCACGTTTTTACAGATGCATTATATACCTCTTCAACAAAGAGCATTATTTATGAATTGTTATTACTGCATGGAGTTCATAAATCTATTATCTTTGACTGGGGATTTCTTCATTCTAAGTTAATATAAATTCTTTCATTTTCTGGCTTGAATACACTATTTACACTTCGGTATTCGTTTATCCTTCCTTTGAAAAATTAAGAGTAATTTGAAATTTCAGTACATCTTGTAAAGCCATTAGGTTATATGGATACAAGAACGTGAAAAAATGCCCAGTGCTCTCCTTAGAACTCAAACTCCGGACCTTCTAATTACAAATTGAGCGTGCTACCGGTTACACCACGAAGGCACGCAGAAAGAAGGGAGAAAACATCATAAACTAATAAACTGCATATTATATAGATAAATCTTTATATTTTACTTATTGTAAACAAAGCAATACATTTTTTTAAACATTAGCATATATTGGACCTTATAAATTTATCTTTATGGCATACTTAGATTATGAAGTTTGAATTCTGCACTTGACTGCAAATTAGTTTCGGTTTCTATTTTTTTTCATTCTCTTCACGAAATTAAGCTTGCCCTCGATAATCATAACAATGCGCTTGCGTTTTATGGCATACATTAAGCAAATTATTGTGCTTTTTACTCATAAAAGGTAACGCTTTCCTTAAACGTTGAAGGAAAAAAAAAAAAAAAATCTGCGTAAAAGCGCGTTAAGGCTAGAGTCAAGCGGTACACGAAAAAGATAACAGAAAGTAACTAACTGTAGTTTACGTTGAATATTTTAAGACCAAAAGGATTCTCAGGCAGAAATAACACTAGCACAATAGTCCGAGTATTTATCTGGTAAAGAAAACATGTTACTACTAAGCAATGTTTTCCAGAGTATGCAAGAAACAAACCTGAAAATTATATAGTTATTTTAAATTATAATATTTATGAATTAAGTATTTTCCAAATGACAACTGGTGGCATATTGGAAACGAAATGTGATGACACATTACCGAAATGAATGAATTGAATATGACATACCTACTGAAATTGAAAACAACTCCCTTGTAACCGGAGTAATGCTTGGCACGACGTCAATGTTTAATTCGTTGAACATTAAAAAAGCAAGAAAAAAGAGTAACTCGTATTAAAATTAACAGAAAAATACAATTAACAATTTGCCTGTATTTTCAAGAAAGTTAACCGAGAGAATAAGTTTATTTGGTTATGCAGACTAAATCATGGATATTTAAAGATCTACCTCTCTCCCAAATGCGTTCGCTCATCCTTTGTCTTTTTTGCTACAGAATAAATTTTTATTCTTTTCCGTATATTTCTTCCTCATGTCACGATGCACACGGTATTTTGTTTTGTTTATAATTCCGACTAGAAGCAATGCAATGCTGCACACTTGACCCTCTAAGCGGCAAAGCCGTATATATATGGCCTAGAATATTTTTTATCATATGTTTAAGAACGTATATATACGTGCATATTAAAATATGTCAAAGAAATTAAGGGAATATATCAAAAGTACACAAATCCAGGTATGAAATTCCAGGAGAATTTTTACATTAAAATCAAAATTAATTTGTTCTCATAGTAGTTTTGGCAAATTTGTGCTTTCTTAGCGAAAACCCTGGCCGCTCAGAGGGAGAGTGAGCAGTTTTAACTATAACTTAACAATGTTTGTCTTCCGGATTTCGAATATTTTTATTAGTATTGATATGGGTAAGCAATCAATCTCATATACTATATTATCATGTGCTATCGTTGCTGTTAAAGCCATAAAATTTTCTTTTCTTTTCTATATATTATTTTCCGTTGATCTTTTTTTAAGTTAGTGATTGGAGATAAAACATTTTCAGGAATTGACCGTATTTTTTATTACAGCAAATACCAACATGATATACAGAATGTTCCAAAATAATGTTTACTTACTTTGAAGGTTAATGACAGAGAAATTATTAACGCTTTCTGATTGGACATTTTATCATAACATGTTTTCACATTTTATTACAATGCAATGACAACAGCGTGATAAATTAAGCTGTTATGTTCATATTGAATGGTAACAGTATTTTGGGATTTCGGTCAATAATATTGTTGCGTGCGTACGGGTTCGTAACAGATTCAATGCAAGCACAGCCAACAATAGCTTGATAAATTTTACTTTACCAAAAGAGATACTTTACAGTGCTGTGATTTTCAACAAAATGCTCGTACAGCTTTCCATAGTACGACAGAATACAATCAGTAGTTACACTTCAAGCTACTAAGAAGATTAAACACAACGCAATGCAACGCGAATCTAAAGAACGAAGGTTACAAGGACATCTCTTACTCTGAATTCAGATCTGAGCTAACAACAGCTACTAAGAATAGATGCTCTATCCGGTCTCATATAGTTTTTATCCTGCCACCGAGAAATCTCTAGTAAATTCCATTTCTCGAAATTGCTCGAAGGCGTATACAGTTAACGTAACGTCTAAGAGCAGGATACGGTTACAATTGCATACAGGATCAGCTACAGTTATTCAGTTACAATACTCGTTACAGTTATACAGAAATAGAGCAAAAAATCGCCAAGTTCGGTGACTTTTGGCGATTTTCGCCAAATTAGTCGTTATAACCATCGCTAGCTTGGGGATATCTCGCCAATTTAGCGAGACAGCCATTTACTTAATGCTAAAAAGACTTGCCCCTGCATTTTTACTTTTCCGCTTTGCTTCATGTTTGCATTTTCATGTTACGTTATATATAAACAAATACTACAGTTTTACGTATAATTTCACTAAAATTACATACATATGTACGAAATTCGTAATAATATTATGGACTAAATTATAAGATATAAACATTTAAAAAAATATTATTATTATTATTATTATTTTAAGAATTTTTAAATGAATAAAAATATTAAAACCAGAAAAATAAATTAACAGCAAATTTAGCTTTAAAGAATCTTAAAAGAATAACATGCGAATCCGTATAATTTAACTTTGCACATATAATATTGTTAACAATAGCAGATATTAAGAAAATAATGTTTTATTTGTACAAGACAAAATGCTAACTCTTTATTCTGATAGCAGTTATTACCTTTAACTAGATTCTTATGAACCGAGCTGAGAAGTAAAAAAAAAAAAAAAAAAAAAAAAAAAAAAACTGCTTGACTACAGTAAGTTTGTAATTATAAAAATTGTTGGTTATCGAAAATTATAAAAGCTCTTATTTCTATATTAAAACTCAGTTTCCAGATTCAGAAACTATCTTCTAGAATACTGTTAACATCAACAGTTACCAACATAAATTGTCTTTCGAAACGGCAATATTAATTTAGGAATGCAGAATTTTTCATAATTTATTGAAATATCTGTTGGTTTCGATGTACTAAGATCACTTATTTTCATTTTAAAATAAGCTCTAAACTTTAAAAACTAAAATAATGGAAGAATATTAGAAATGATTCCAACTCCGTTAAAACCAACATTTATTTTCTTTAACGCATCTAAGCAAAAGTTTGTTTACGCAGACGTTTATTGCATATACGGTTTGCCCTAAGTGATCAGAAGGATTTATTTCGACACAGAAAAATTCCAGGAAAGGAAACTAGGTGTAAGGCGAATCCAAATAAAAACGGTTTTACCTTCATATGTTGAGTCTACATTTTTGTAGCAGTTTGTATTCAGCGAAGAGCGCAGTAGTATTTGGGTTTTGTCATTATCGAAACTACAT
Source organism: Stegodyphus dumicola (assembly GCF_044657685.1). Classification (NCBI taxonomy): domain Eukaryota; kingdom Metazoa; phylum Arthropoda; class Arachnida; order Araneae; family Eresidae; genus Stegodyphus; species Stegodyphus dumicola. The sequence goes on along the minus strand of NC_140771.1, from coordinate 97,859,568 downwards.
AGGCGTCTAGAGCAGTGTCACATAATAAAATTTTGGTTGAAACTTTTAAAATCTGATTTTGAAGAAATTACAATTACCGAGGACAGCTAAGGAGATGCAATTACGTTTTTAGCACGTCTTTTGTGATGCAAGTCATTCATTAAAGAACAGAGAAGGGCTGAGAACTAATCACAGAATTTTTTAATTTAGAGAACCGAGGACATTGTCACAGGTGTGTGGTGGTGTATTTAATTATGGCAAAGCACACGAGGGCTATCTGCCTAAAGGGAGGGATGCCTTTCGTGGAGGACTTTCTAAGGGAAACTGGCTCGTATACACGTTACACATGGGGAAAACCACGAAAACGCCCATGCAGCCAGCCCGTTCGCGGGATTCGAACCTCAGACCGAACTACCAGTGTTCAGCGTCTTTACCGCTCGCCCGCTGGTGGGCTCAATTGTCACAGATATAGTTATCTAAACATGCTTTACTATTTGAGGAAAAGAATTGTGCTCGGCTGTCTTGAAAGTGCAAACACATGATGTCTTCACCACAACAATGTGCCAAGCCATATATCACTGATTGTGGAGGCATTTACGGCTAAAAACTATCACAGAACTTACCCATTTAGTGATAGTTCTGATTTGACGCCATGTGACTTTTTTTTTTTTAATTTTCTAACTCTAACTACGGGCCACTTCTACAGGTATCAGTGTGGGACTAATGAAAACCTCTGAACTGAACATCTGTGACAAGAGTTTTGAACTATATCCCAGTTGCTCTTTCTTTCACTATTGCTAAGACTGACAACAATGCTGAAATTTCTGTATTGGAATAGAAATCATATATTTCAAAGGTGATCAATCGTAACTTCTATGCGTCCAATAAAAGAATTTTGAAGCCATTCTCATTATGTTTGGAATAAGCTGTGTATGTTATCTGATTATTCAATAAATATAAATTTGAATCATTAACTCTATTTCAGTTATCCATGCTTGAAGAAACTATATACCATCGGAGAATTTTTCTTTTATTTTTAATATTTACATCAAGAATGGTACTACCGTGGTATTAAATATTTTTATTTTAGTCCTTTTTTCTCGAAGAATCGATTCCCTTTGTTGCTTTTCTACTTTCAAGGAATTAATATTTTTTTAACAGGAAAGAAATCTACAATCTCTATGACCTTCTCCGTCTGCTTCAGTAAGCGTTAAGGTATCTTAAATTTAATATTTTTTTCGTACTGATGAATTTAAAATTCATTCTTGCTTATCCACACACCGTCTGAGACTAATTGCCCTGTTTACCTACTTAATGATTCAATCCTGAATTTCAAGGTTTTCAGACTATTTCATTTTACATTACACCAAGAGTTTCTATTTTTGCATTAAATAGATTTTGAAAAAGAAATGGCATCCACCTTTATAATGCTCCATTTCTGGAATTGCTTTTCCCAACGTTTCTGCAAATTCTTAATTGTTGTCCTTATGCTGTTTAAAAATTATTCACGATCTGATTAGTTTCTCTTCAAATTCTGTAGCTACTGCTAATATATATGTACCAAAAAAGAACCAATGAAGGATTCTAATGGTAGAATCTTATAACAAATATTATGAATCTGAGATCACTACAGCTGGTTATGAGTTCTACACATTTAAAAAATTGCTTCATCAGACCAAAACTTGACTAGAAAGATTAAAGTAGTAGAAGTGATTAAACTGAATAATTTTACAAAGTAAACATAGATTCGTGTTAGATTAGATTATCTGAATACTGTCGAACCCCCAAATTCTATGTGCAGAAGAAATGGATTGGATTATTTGGGCTGTAGCAAAGGAATACGAGAGCAAAGTACTACGATCCATGATTAATTCCAAGTGAATGGGATGGCTGATTTTGTTGTTTTACCTATGTGTAACGTGAATACGAGGTAGTTTCTCTTAGAAACATCCTCCACGAAGGCACCGCTTCCCATAGGCAAGCAGCTCTCGTTGTCTTGTCAAACCTAACCTAACTTAATCATCCGAGTCACGGGAAACTACTGTTCTATTATCGGGACTGGGTCCAGAAATTTATGGATGTATGTGTTCATGTTTGCATGTAAATATATACTTACGTATGTATGACAGCGTGTATACACACATATATACGATCATACATACGTACACATGTACACACACACACTTCTGAATCCGGTCCTAATAACAGAAGACTCTGCTCCCAATCAGACATTATGCTCTTAACTTCACGGCAGTGTGGCTAGAATAAGCGTTTGATGTCGTCCAGGATTTATTAGTAGACGTCGCCATGGACGCCAATAATGGAGTCCAGCCTTTCCGCTAGCCTTCTTGCACGGTGAGACAGCCCGACACTGCAGCCAAAAATGGCTCTGAAATGCGGAATGCAAAGCTGCATCGCTGTCGCTTGGTCCTTAAGATAAATTTGCAAGGTATTTTCTTCTTCCTTACCAAATAAATGCCTTTGGGTTGTAACTGGAAGGACGTTCCGCTAGCATTCGGAAAGTCCGCATCTCTAGTCTCGACAGTCAGTTTTAGTTTATCATGTTTCCTGATTTAGGGAGGGCTTCCTAAGAGAACTCGGCTTTTATTCACGTTACACATGGGGAAAATCGGGAAAATACTCACCTAGCTAAACCCATTTGCAGGGTTTGGTTCTTGTTGTAAGTACCGTTTTCAGTTACAATGAACAGGAGATTAAATTTGTCAGGATATTAAATGTGTCTCATAGTTTGAAAATTGCTTCCTGTGAGATATTCCAGTATCCTGGATAAAGTTTTTATAATGCAGAATATTACGTCCCCTCCACAGCAGATAAAGAGTTTAAATATGGATATATTAAGTTCATAAACAGAAAAATAAGTGCATAAAAAGTAATACGAGAGTATTTGCATGCGTAAAATCCGTTTAATATTAATTTGATTTCATTATAAATACGGCAAAGTAGACTAATACAGACTGAATAGTATACGAATGCAGACAGACTTTGCTAATTATTTGCTTTGAACTGTTCTCTTTTTTACATTTTTGAAATTGCACTGACAGAAATGTAACTGTCCTATTGAATACTTAGATGCTGTCACATAACTTGTCGTTTCAAGCATATTGACTCTTATTATACTCTTATTAAAAAATCTACAAAATATTTTAAAAAATACTATTAGAAAGTACTATATTCATAAATTTATGTACATTCATACATGTAAATTTGGAATTATTTAGCAAAATAAAATTCGTTTCACAAATGCTGGGAAAATATTTTTAAAACAAAATAATTTACTATTTTATTTTACTTAATATGTAATATAATATGTCATTATTTAAATTTAAAATAAGGAATTGGTGAATTTATACTAGTCATGTTAATCTTTTTTCAGAGCTATAAAAAATGTCACAGCATTAGTTAAAAAGTTTATTTAGTTTTCAATAGAATTATTAATTTCTTTGATTAAGCTACATCAGCAATTAAACACTATTTACAGCATTCCTGGATTATCATTCTTAAGAGACTGCATTAATATTTTGCGTATATAAATGAAAAAAAAAATAAGTCTTACCATTAACTCGTTTCACGGAATTCAAGCTTGTTTTTTAAAGTGGAACATTAATATTATCATGGGTTAAAAAGGCAAAATTTGGAGGCAGTCGGGGGAAAATCGGGATATTTTGTGGTCTAGGATTTAATTTAACGATTTTACAAAGCTAATATTTTTAATAAGCATTTTTTTGATATGAAGTAGTAATCCAAATAATGTGTACGCACTCGCATAGACATCGTACTAAACATTAATCTCAATATTTTTATTTAAGTAAATAACGTTTTAATATATTATGTTATATATGGCTAATGATTTTATATTGTTTCAAAGAATTATTTCTTTCAAATTCTAGAAGCAAACTATCGCAAGATTTGGACCTGACCTTCAATCCTGAGGATTAGGTCATGTTAGATTAATAGATTAAGGCGAAGCGCACGAATACTACCTATCTGCCTGAGGGATGCCTTCATGAAGGACAACCTAAGGCAAACTTACTCCTATTCGCATTCCGCATAGTGGAAAAGCATACATGCATTCAGCCCGTTTGCTGGAATTTGAACCCAAGTTGAACTATTCAGTATTCAGCTATCCTAACCAATAGGCCAATAGTGCAAAGGGAAACAGGAGTGTTAAATTTGTTTGTTTGCTAATCTTAACTAAGGCAATGAACAGGAGAATGATCTGCCAAAGGAGAGATGATTTCGTGGAAGGAAATTGTTAATTACTTTATAAACGGAAAGCAATTTCTTCAACGGATTAAATGTTCAAAGTTCTAATATGAATTTTGAGCCAGGATTTCTTTACATATATTTTTAATTTAATTTTGCTATACATATTGAAACTATTTATGGAAAATTATCACATATTTAAAAATTTACAAATTAATAGCTATAAAACTTAAAATTCGCTCAAAAATTTAATATTTGTGAAACTTTAATAAATAACCTAAAATTTTCGAAAATACTCGAAAACGTTTGAATAAAATTATTGAACTATTAATAATCAATATACAATGAACCCTCTGTAAGACAACCACTCAGATGACTTTTGTTCTCCTAGAGAGAGATAGTCGTCATTACCAATATGTTCTCAGAGAGATCGCTTTCACAAATGATCATCTTTGGGAGGTGGCCCTCACGAGATTATTCAGTGTGATTATTCATGATGCTCGCGTCACTTAGGAAATATTTTCTCACAGTGCCAGCTTGAAGAGGAAGTGTTCCTTTGAACATTTTTAACTTACAACTATGTGTGCTGTAGCGTAGATTTTGCAACAATTGTACTTATTGCTGCCTGAGGATTGGCAACAATAAGTACAATTGTACAATCTTATTCTCGTGAAGGAAAACTGAAGCAAAAAGATGTTTTTACGTGACCTATTTTTAAATCTATGTATACGAATCAATAAAATGTAGATAATACGCAACACAATAGAAAGAGCAAAGAATTTCGTCAAAAAGAAAGAAAATAAAAGTTCAAAAGGACAAATTTACATATACTTCGCTTTAAATGGTGTCACAAATGGAGTTTTAAAACATACTTTTTAAACAGAGCTGTTTAAAAATAAACTTCTAGAGTAAAATTTTATTTTTGAGAAGTCTGCCGAATTTTTCACCTCAAGGAAAAACACAAAAAGCATTCAAAATTGAACGCAAAATATTTCCCCATTGTGTAATGTGATAACATTGTTTTCGTTTTGCTCAATGAAATAGGAACAAAAACACTAGAACAAGAAAACATGAACTTATCGAATCAGGTAAACGCTCGTAGACAGTATATCATTTTGTGAAGAGCTCTGTTTCCAGGAGGGGGAAGAAAGAAAGAACGCATCTAGAAAACTGTGTTGTAGAAAAAAGAAAAAAAAAATCCTAATTGCCACCGACTCGCACATCTTACTAGGTAGCAATATATATCGCCAATCGGGTTTCATTTTCTCGCCAAATAAAGTAGTGTATTACGGTTCGGTTAGATAATTCTTTGTCACGCTCGATTAAGAAGTCTGTCGAGATGAATGACATTGCTGCTTTGTTTGTTTACTTTAGACAATTGTTTTTCACCCATTCAAATTAGATAGCATGTTTACTATAATAGTTTTAAGTAAAAATTACTTATCTATGATAAAAGAATGTGTTTGAATATAATAAAATTAAATTTGTTGAAGTATTATACTGCATATACTTTCTTTTATCTTCTGGTGTATGTTTGAGACATTGTTAAAAAGTACTAGAGAGCCCCTGAACTAGTGGCTTAGGCGCTAATGTTTGGCATTTGTAAAATAAAAAATAAATAAATCTGGTATATGCTTAGAAACATCTTCTTTAACGGAGTTTCTACAGTATGTTGAAAGCACCAGGCTACGCACCATGTTACTACGCTACCACTCATTTATCATTTCACGCGATTTGATAAATATTGCCTTTCACCTCGCTGCCTGACAAATAACCGGCTTCTAGATGCTGACTTTTGATGTAATATAAGATCTTTAATTTTTTTTATAATTTTAACTATATACCTTAAACAACTGCCGAGTTAAAAAAATTATTCAGAGTAAATAAATGTGCTTTTTATTCATTTAAATCATTTTTATTTTAATGATGTAACTGAAATTACATTTCACAGGATGTCACACCCATTATTAGCGCGATGTTTCCATTGAACATTCTTCTGACCCATTTGGTCTTTTTCGATGCGATGGTCGTAATAGATGTGCATGTCTTTGCTTTACTGTTTGGTGGTCTGGTAATACCACATCAACTTCTTGGATCAGTTTCAAGCATATCCATTAAATAGTTTTTGTTTTACTCCGTGTTTTGCCTTTGTTGCTTATTTTTTAACAGGAATGTATTTACAGGTAGTAAGCTCGGAGGAAATGATTCTAAAATATAGATCTGCCACGATTTCCTCTAGATTCTAACCCATCCGTGTATTTTCAAATAACTGTATTATTAATATTTCTTCAAATAAGTGTTCGCAGATTTCTAAATACAATTATTAAAGGACCACCTTAAAATCTTTCTTGAAATGATAATGTTCATATATTTAACTCTTCAAAAAATGCTATAATCTGCATAAATATAGATTAATTCTTAGTTAGCCTGATTAAGTGATCTTATTCAAAGCTTCTAACTACTATTTGTTCACCTAAGTTAAAAGGGGGTTAATTGACTCAAGGGCTCAAAGGCTATCTATCTATGGGAAGGGATGCCTTTCTGGATGACATTTTAAGCGAAACTGGCTCGTAAAAACGTTACACTTGGGAAAAACCATGAAAACTAACCATGCACTAGCCCGTTCGGCCGAGATTTGATCCAAGCTCGAACTACCAATGTTCGGCGATTTTACGCTCGGCCGCTGGTTGATTATATTTTTTTTATCTCTATACTTTAGTAACATTAACATTTAAAAATGTTCTAGTAATTTAACTGTCTGAATGATAAGATTTCTAACTAGGTATTTCGTTTTATAAAAATATTATTATTTATTATTTAATTTACTAAAATTAGATATTTCGTTTATATTTTTGTAGCAGAATAATTATCAAACCTTTTATTTTATTTACTCATTTTCGAATTTAACGCATGTAGTATATTCAACAGTTATTCATCATATAATTCCTATAATAATCACTATACAACAGCCGTAGTCAAAATTTTGGATTTAGCGAGAACTAAAAATAATTTTACGGAAATGTAATAACTAATCTAAATGTTTTTATTGTTAAAGATAAATTAAACGACGCATTTTCTCAAACATATTATATCTTCGATCCTGAAATACACTGTGGGATGGGATTTCTCATTTGTTCAAGCACAGCCAAAAGTTCAAAAATAAAACGTTTTTGACAATAGGTTAAGGCAGATTCTTCTTCTTTTTTTTTTTTTTTCTCTCATAATCATATACGCGTCATTTGAAGTAAGTGGCTTTCCTAGAAAACATTTTATCGTCCGAATCCTTTTTTCCGAGAACTAACAGAATTGGTTTCTTAATTTGGTTGACGAACACGGGTGAACACAGATGAACTTTAAAATACTGCATTGTTATCATTTTTTATTATGCAAGAAATCTTGCGTAGATTAAACCCAATTGTACTAGATTAAGATAAATGAAATTTTATAAATCGAGGAATAGGTGAGTTGGCACTTTATTTCATGGATTTTGTCGTTTAAAACTGCATATTAATTTTATTCTTTAGTAAAGAAAGTAATTAAAATATTTTTAAAAGTCTCAAAGCTTTCAGATTTTATATTACGCCCAAAGAGGCGTTTTTTAACGTTTTATGTGTTACTTTATTTATTAAATAGTATCATGTTTTTTGCACTTCCATAAAATAACCATAAAATTCAGTTCAGCAGTAATATCACAAAATGTGAACTTCTAGTAACTCGAAATACCGCAAAATAATTTTTAAATGAGCCTATCTTTAGAATTTCCGATACACAGTCTCGCGCGCCGAAGATAATTTTTTTAAACCCTTATAGTGTTGTCACTGCCCGCTTCGAAATCGTTGAGTTTGTTAATCAAAAACTCATAAATTCTTTACAGATTATGAAATCGATAATAAAAGAAATTTTAAGTTCCAAATTTGGGTTTCCAGATGCCCATATTCGGTGGAGGATTACGTTATTCAAAATTGGTTGGCTATAGGTACCATTGTTTTAGCACAATGCGAGAAACAACCATACGTTAATGCAGATTCTTCATTATTTAATTTCTTTAAATATAATACAGGGCGATAATATTTGGTGGCAACAATTTAAAAGTGACATTTAAAGTTTTCGGCGCAAAATGCTAAAACGAAATTAATAGCCCTTCCAGGCAACGCCCTTTGAGCTGACAATAAAGTTAATATTAATAATAAGAGTAATTTTCATTACTTTACTGAAGCACGTATTATTTATTCTCTGCATTTTCAACAGGAGTATAAAAAATAAATTTTATGTATGAAAAATTATTATTATTAAGACAGCTTTAGTGAACATTAATTAAAAACAGTTATTAATCACTATGCTCCAAAATTAGATTTACTTATAACCATTTCTTTAATACTCTTTAAAATTTCTTATAATCATCAAAGATGTAAAATTCCAGAACTTTTTTTTTTATTTCTAATGGCGGGCACTGGCCGTTGACCACTACAAAGGATGGAAGTGATGAGCGCTTTATTATGGAGGCACCTAACAGGTAGGCCACAATTGCCTTCTATAAAGGGCTTGGATGTAAATTCTATAGATGTAAAGGTTATATATATAAAGGCTTGATGTAAGGCTATAGAAGATGATTGTAAGGCTATAGAAGATGATGTAAGGCTACAGAAGGCTTGGATGTGAATTGTCTTCACCTCCTATAAAGGGGCAGACAATTTACATCTAAGCCTTCTCCGGGATTCGAACCTAGCCCCTTCGGCAACCCAGACACTGTACGGCAGTCAAAATCCCTAGGCACTTTCTCGCCAAAAGAAAAATTCATCCAGTATGATTTTTCGGGTTTTGGCAAAATTGACGGATCAGCGGGAGCTATTTCCACAACAACAGGCAAAATTTGAGCCTAGTTAGGCATGACATTTGTAACTGTAGTGTTTGCAAGAAGTTAAGAAAAACTCTACAGTCTGGTCCAGAGCTTGATGGCAGCTGGGAATGATAGCTGCGAGTTCCTTGAATTTCTGGGTGTTTTATGTCAAAATCACGGATGAGCTGAGTAGATTCGTAATATTACTCGTATAGTCAACATTTGCAACAAATAACAAACGCAAATGCATCTACATATATTTATGAAAGTGATGAGTCTCGGCTAATTTCGGAATTCAGAACACACAACTCTACCAGTGAAAAAGAACTAGAAACAAAAATGGGTATAATACTAAAAGAAATTTGACGATTATATTCTTCAGTGAAAACGTACTGCAGACAAAAATGTGAACGATATAATTAGTTTCATATATACTTGAGCCCTTCAGAAAGCTTCATTTTTATCTAATTATAAACAAATATTGAATTATTTAATAGTCGTAGGTAAGATTCAGGGGTTCAATGTTAAAAAAATCTGATGTGGGCGCAACATGACTTCTCTGTATGGCCAATTAAATTACGCACGCTTTTCGCTGCATTTCATTTAAACTTATTTACTCAAATTTCATTAGAGATATATTTCTCAGTCAATCAATTCACTTCTCACTCCACGGCAAGGCAGAAATACAGAAAAACTTAAAATATCTTAAATATTGTAAAATAAAATTTAAAAAAAAAAAACTAAAACACAACATACAGTTAAAAACAGTTTTTTTTTTTTAAATTTTACGCAAACACAAGCAATCCAACCAACGGAAAGACAAAATTTTCGGTGCACCTAAATTTAAAGTTAACTTTTGGTCTCAGTATGCAGAGAGACAATGATGTTGTTGCTCCAACCGACTTAATTCACTACACAACTAAGATCTGCAAATGTGAACAAATGCGCGCTGCAGTAGACTTAGCGACACTTTTACGTTATTCATAAATCTACAACTATTGCATGCATATTACGTAAAGGCATACAAACTTCACCGGAATATAAGAAAATACCCCAGTCACTTTTAAAGCAAAAAAAAAAATGCCTAGTTTTAATTTAACGTTTTTAATTAGGGTATATAACAAACTTTATTTGTGAAAGGAATATTTAGGAAATTATAAACTTTAACACAGATTATTGATTTTATAAAATTTATTCTATAAAGTGTTACAAATATTAGTTTCAAAAGACTGATATTAAAATGGCAGTAAACTTCCAGTTTTATTAACATTTAACTTCCAGTTCTATTAACATTCTTGATTTTATATTTAATATGGTCTTATTATATTGTTTATACGGCATCAGAAAAAGGAATCCTTGAAATTTCATATACTGCATGATTAGAATACATGTTAAAACATTTGTATGAGTTTCATCTGTATTAAGGATATATTTCTGTGACCCATAACGTTATTGACAAAATAATTTGAAATTTTCGAAATTGTCGTTAATAATATTGTTACGAAATGTCAAGGCGCGGTGAGATGGCTTCCCCGCAAAGCAGTTTTAGAGTTGCCATAAATGGCAAGAGAATGCAAAATTGTCACATTTGGCGAGAAATCGTCCATTTGGCGACAAAATTGGCGATATGCCATGGACTGATGGAGAACCTTCTGGAACGAATTCTTACCGGTTTAGCCCAGAATGTTCTCGAACACAAGCCGAAAGCTATATAAACCCTGCTGGTCCGCAGTCAGTTAGTATCGAGAGTGTGCTTCATCGAGAGGGCGAGTGCGTGTGCCTCGTCTAGCAAGGTGATAGTCAGTCATTGAACGAGTGTCTCGAAGTCTAGCGCCGAGTTGGTCGTCGAGTGCATTGATCGAGTCTTTTAGTGCATCGCGAATTAGTGCGTCGTCGAGTTTTGTCCTAGACTGTGCTGAATCGAGAGCTCTTGTGTATCGTCGATTGCATCGCGTGGAGAGTCTCGAGAGTACGTGGAGTTCCGAGAACGACCAAGCAGAGTTGGGAGCTGTACTCGGGTGCTTTGCAGTGAAGCTGTTTCCACCGTTATTGCCTGACAGTGTGAAGGCTGTGTCGCTGAACGTGTCAGCGTGTTTATAACAGTTCGACGACTGTGAAAGTGATTTTGGAGCTGTCCTGAGAATATTGGTAAATAAAGTGTGTTTCGATACTTCATCAAGTGTCGACGTTATTCACTCCAAATCTACGAACCCCGTACGAACGTGAAGGAAGAAAATAACGTAACAATATACAAGGAAATCTAGAAGCTAGCAAAAATTTAATAACTTTGGATTTTAATGAATTTAGTGTTATGGAAATGCAGTTAACGCAGAAATGAATGCAATTGAGGAGATTTAACGAATTATAGCCTGTAATGTTTGTTTCTTACATTTATATGTATTAAAATATGCTTGCTTACCTTGTAATCCTAAATTTATGGCGGCGATCAGCTACCACTGGTACAGATTAGTACTGTATTGATTTATTTCAAAACAATATTATTCCCAGACTGAAATGTTCCCACAGGAAGCTTCATCTGAACACTTAACATTCATCGAACATTTAACATTTGGAGAGAAACAGTTGACTAAACACTGCTTTCAACTGAAATACCATCCAGGTCGTTCTACATAAATGGCCAACCAGCTCAAAACATTTTTAGCTGTAATTATAGGACTATTTGTAATTTTATTTATGCGATGACCTCTGAATTCAGTCGGTAATTCTAAAAGACACCATAGGTCAAATACCCTGTGAAGAAATAATATTTTTAATATTGCGTTGGTACGTAACTCCGTGCCATTGCGTTGGTACGTAACTCCGTGTACGTAACTCCATTAGGTTTTAGGATGCCGTTTTTATCATGCTATGATTTTATTAGTATGAAATGCACTACAAAACAACATAATACACAATAACGAAATCATATGCTATGTCAGAAATCAACAATCACTCATTCATTAACTCAGGAATGTAAGCAACATCTTTGTCAATGACCGCCTGCCAGCGTTCAAGAAGGAGTTTTAAATGCCTTTTCTGTAGATTTGCTATAGTTCGAGTTGAAGAAATCTGTTAGCCTGTTCCTAAGAGAAGTTGCTTCATGAAACTCTTCTCCCTGAAAGCTATTACAGAGAGACCGGAAAAGATGGTAATCAGGAGAGCCGATAAATGTATCTGAAGTGTTAATTTTTCTCTGCTTGACACTCCATGCTGATTAGTTCTGAAAATAGCCAAAACGAACTGTTAACAACATACAAGCTCCTGTTCGTAACAATCAAACTCCAAACTGAAGAGAAACAATTGAACAACGAAAAACAGAGGCTTCAAAATGCAATGTTGAAAACCCAGAACTTATGCAACAACCCATATACGTCTTAGTTCATCTTAAAGCGGGCCTCAATAATGATTCAGTCAAAAAAAGAAAATCAACATTAAAAATGTATTCTAACTGCAACTAGATCTAAAGGGAAATTTTGTATAAAACATGAAATTGCTTTAAAATAAAATATTCAGCGAGTGTTTAGCAATATAAGATATTTCAAGTTATATCAAGAAATATCAAATTATAATAAATTCCAAACTGGTACATTAAAAAAAAAATAACTAAAAATAATCAATTTAAATTTTTTTAAATTAGATTTAAAATAAGCATAATTAAATGTTTTAAATTAAGCGTTAAAATTAAAGAATAAAAAAACTATTAAAATAAATTTCAATCTTAAAATCAGTCTAATAGGATAAAATATTTAATTATATATTTTTATTAATTTAAACAATAATAATAATGTTTTAAATCAAAACTAACTAAATTTTAAATTTTAAAAGGTTTTAGGACCACAGAATTAAATAATAATAATAATAATAGCTTTGTTTTCTTGTGCTGTAAGAATGATGAAATCAAATCAAATTTTTATTGATGTCTCAGTAAAAATTTGAGAAAGAAATCAATCTAGAAATTATCAAAAGACTTCTTGAAAAAGATTTTTTGTTTTCTTTTCAGTTAGTGAATTGAATCCCAATTCTTTAACTACACCGACCGCTTTTAAGAGAATGGTTTTCTTTATCGACCCCCTTACATTTTTCTTTTCTTTATAATATAAAGTACACAGCATAATAATGATGGAAATAATTGAGCATAAATAACATAAAGATAACAATTCGACTAAACAGATTAACAAAGAATAACAAAGAATTCGAAAAAAAGTTTATTAAATTTATGTTTTATTTATTTATTTATTTTTTTTTTTGTATTATAGCTATTTTTAATTTAACAAATATATACATATTTTCAAAATAACAAATTATAATTGCTCAAAAACTGGAATTTAATTAACGTGATCGCTGCCCTTGATCTTCTGTAGCATTATTTTTAATATTTGGCATAAAATTGACAAAATTAAATCTCTCTGTTTAAAAACACTTAAATGGTTTTCCAGTAGTGAATTTTTGATTTGACTGAAGCCTGCTTCTGCTAGGTAAAGAAACGTGCAAAGGCAATAATGATGTTGGGTAACAAGTTTTTTATTTCGGATTATTTCTCGCAGATAACTTTTAAATTCCAAACCTTAGCGTACACATGTCTTTTTAATTAGACTTGTGCATGAATTTCCTCCTCTAATGTAATCAACTGATTTTGCATCATACTATCAAGATCAAGCCGTAGTGCAGCGGTTCTATGAGCCATGATCGCACATTCAAATTTTCAGCGTTTTGGAAGCGAACATAAAAATCTTCTATATTTTTGCAAGGAACCCACCAGCGGCCGAGCGGTAAAGTTGCTGAACACCGGTAGTTCGGTGCGAAATTCGAATCCCGCGAACGGGCCTGGCTGCATGGGCGTTTTCGTGGTTTTCCCCATGTGTAACGTGCATACGAGCCAGTTTCCCTTAGAAAGTTATCCACGAAGGCATCTCTCCCCTTAGGCAGATAGCCCTAATCACACACTAAATTTTGCAAGAGGCTTGTGTGTTTAATGATAGATTTTCAGACAAAATTTTGTGTTTTACCTACATTTTTGGTTAAATTTCTTAGCGTTCTTGAGTTTTTACATTTTGATATAGCACATTGATATAGCACACTGGTAGTTCGGTTCGAGGTTCGCATCTCGCGAACGGGCTGGCGTTCGCGAGGCGTTTTCGTGGTTTTCCCCATGTGTAACGTATATACGAGCCAGTTCCCTTAGAAAATCCCCCACGAAGGCATCCCTCCCGTTAGGCAGACAGCCCTAGCGTGATTTGCCGTAATTAAATAAACCAAACCCAGTTATATTTATTTTATATGATTTCTTTCTTAGTACATGATGTAGCTTTATATCAGTAAACAATTAATTATCATTTTTACGATATATATATATATATATTATAATCAATGGGATCTTCATTATGCCGGTCAACTGCCATGTGTATATTCGGCTTTCAACTTTTTGATCATCACTGACCCCCTTTAAAATTTTCATAGTTTCAGAGAGGGGAATGCAATCAACCACTTACTTAGCTGTTATATTTTTAGTTTTAGTTTCTGAAGATGAAAAATGACATTTATAACAAGTTTTGGTATTTATTAATATTTTCTTTACTTCTGCTGTTTAATTTTTAAAAATATGTTAAAAGTAATCTAAATCTAAATAAATGCATATGTATTTTTTTAGTTTGGGAAAAGGAAGTGGGGGGATGGTCTTTAAGCAATGGTCAAAAGGCTCCATGAGGCAAAACAGATTGAGAACCACCGATTTAAAACTACTGCAAAGAATGATATGAGTACTAATAAGAGGAGGGGGTTACTATTATATGCCTTTAAAAAATACGAATCAGCGATTATAATTAAAACGACGTATTCAATACCAGTTTTATTTCAAGCATAAATGTACAAAATCCTTGTAATTTATGACTGGCGGCAAAATTTGGTGTATTAACGGTAAAAGTATTTTGGCGCGCTTTATAGCTCTGTGAAAAAGAGAGAAACAAAGCAAAATGGCAATCGTGCAACGCCGTAACAAGCAATTCAGGTGAATGACCTATGCATCACGGCCACCGTTTTTAGAGGTCAGGTGTGCCTCACTGCAGCGGAAGTACGTTTCCGCATACTTTTTCTCGGGTTTTTACTGTCTACACTGATAGAGCGAGTTTTTGTGTCATTCATCTCATTGCGCAATACCGACCGCTTTGTTAACCGCGTGCTGCTGACGGCTAAATCGTATCTAAACACGCAACGATCGACAAATGGCTGTTTGCATCGGTGGAAATTAGGTTGCGCGTGTGGTGCATTACCGGCAAAGAATTTGAACACAACACTTGCCAGCGATAAAATGTTTGAAGATTGCATTCTAATTCTAATGAGAAAAATATCTGAAGAGTCGCTTCTGAGAAATGATGTGCAAATTATGTATTCTTGTGTCCCGGAATCAAAATGAATTTATCGTCGTAATGATTCATGATTTGAAATGTAAATTCTTTTAAATCATCTCTCTGCATGAATCTACTTCCTTCTTAATTCGGATTTAAAGAGGTTAGTATGAAAATCACATGCAGAGCGTCTTTCAAAATGTATTTGATAAACGGGATGTTCTTCAAAACTCTGTTTATTTATTTTTTATTTTTGAAGTGTTTGCCTCTGCAGCTTCAAGTGACTTCTCTGAGAGGACAGTTGCAAAAATAAAAACATAATTAAATTATTAAAAACATAAGTTTTTAATTTAAACTTAATTAAACATAACTTCTTAATTTAAACTTAAATTAAACATAAGTTTTTAATTTAAGTTTTTAATTAAAACATAATTAAATTATTAAAAACATAAGTTTTACCTTATGTTTTTAAATTAATTAAAAACATAAGGAATAAGCCATAATTATTCATATATTTTAATTCACAATGCTTTGGCGATAAACTGATTTCTGATTCCCAAAGAAAATATCTAATTTACTGAAAAGCTTATTTAATTTTAGCAACGTTCGAAGAAATGATAAAACAATATCGCAATGAAAAAAATTCAAAGCATTTTCTTTACAACGTATTCGAAAATTTAATATTTAAGATCTAAGAAAATTTTCGTTCTTCCAAAGTATTTAAATTATTTTGTAAATATGCTTCAGTTTGATGTAGTTGATTTTGGCAAAGCACGCTATCTACATATGAGGAGGGATGGCTTCGGGGAGCACTTTCCAAGCGCAATGGCTTGTATCCACGTTACACATTTTCTGGGCAGCAAGATTTGATTCGGTATATATGATTATAGCAAACCACTCTAGTGCTATCTGTTTAAGAGGAGGCGTGTCTTCATGGAGGATTTTCTAAGGGAAACTGGCTGGCACCCTACGTTACACGGGGGGGGGGAGAGGAGAAATCCCCATGTAGCCCGTCCGTTCGCCTGGAATCGAACCCAAGGCGAACTATATAATGAATGGAACTGAGGTACTAATTTAATAAAAATTATCTTTTCATTATCTACTAACGCACTGTATAGGTCTGTTTCAAGATGAAAGAAAAAACAGAAACAGTCTAAGAAATTCATCTCTTCCTCTATCGGTTAATGTATCAACCCCAATGAAAAATACCACATGAACGTATCCGCTATCATGTTTATCTAAACAAAAAGTAAAATATACTTACCTATATTATCGTAACCACCATGGCGCAGTTGGGCGAATTTTACCAAAGAAAAAGAGCAATTACTTTCATTGTAAAAAATTATATATTACGTATATAAATATTGTTTTGTGTTTCAAATATATATTTATTCTAGAAGACAATCAATAAGCCTAGTTACAAACAGGTTTTTGTTTTTATTGTGGTGGAAATTTCGTAGTGATTGCTTTGAGAAAGAATTCGAAGTGTTGCTTCTTTAGCGATTTAACGATAAAATAATATATTCCTGCAGAAATTTCACCTTTCTTCTGTTATAGGAAATTCCTACAAGCACAAATTTTAAAATCAACTTAAGACAACAACAACAAAAAATATTTATAATTTTTCTACAATGCCGCTGGAGGGACAAAAGGTACGCATACGAAAATGGCGACGTTGGAAATTGAATATTTGACATGCGCATTATTGCCTGCGCATGATTGCCTGAATATTTGCCATGCGCATGATTATTTATTGAGTTATGCGCCTAATTACCAGAGTTTGCTGCATTCTGAAGCTTTGGCTATTTCTATTACGGTGGTTGAGATAATGCGTTAGTACCAAGTAATAGTTCCATTTCTTCCACTTATGCTATCAAGTTATGGCATAAAAAATTAAAAAGTTATAAGTTAACATTATATAGAATGCATGCAAAATTAAATACGACAGTACCTGGTATTGACTATGTAATTTAAGAGCTATTTTGTAGTATTGAAGGAGACTGTAACAGCTGATTATGTAATAATGAGGAAATTTTTCGAACAAATTTTAGCGGAACTTTCTGCAGTCTTGAGCATTGGGATACCCTTTTCTTATCATTTATTCAAAATTAATTAGTAATAGCTCTGCTAGTACTACTGAGGAATAGACAGTCTCAAAATTTTAATAACGAAATTTTAGTAACTCAAATCCATAAATTCAGGTCAAATTACTTAACATTATATGATAAAAAACTTTAATGTTGCCTGAAAAAATTATTTCAATTTTCGCCATGGTAGCCCAAAATTTAAATAAGATTTATGTAACACAAACACATAAAATTAATTACAATGTTTACATTATTGAACTGAATAATTTACATTACACATAATTTACATAAATTGATTAATTTACATTATTGATGCTCTTTATAACGACTTCTCATTATAGCGTCCATTTCCTTAGAACGACTGCTTGAAAACGTCCTGAGCTAACAACAGTATATTAAATGCTTATTCGTAATAGTGAGCATTCGTTATAACATTCTGTACTTGCGTATTATCTCAACCACATTGATATAGTTTGGCGAATTTTACGGGAAAAGAAAGCATGCTTTTATTTAAAAAATTATATATTACATGCATATTCTACATTTCAACTATATATTTATACCAAAAGACAATCAATAAACCTAGTTACAAACGGTTTTTTGTCTTTGTTGTGGTGGAAATTTCGTAACGATTCGTAACGAGAAAGAATTAGAAGCATTGTTCTTTTAGCGATTTTGCGGCAAAATAATGTATTCATGCAGAAGTTTCATGTCTTTTTCTACTATTGTAGGAAACTCCAATAATTAAAAATTTTTAAATTGAGTTTAAGACAAAAATTAATTATAATTTTTCTATGAAAGCCGTTGGAACTTAGAAGACGAGAAAAACGCGTACGAAAAAGTCGACTTTGGAAATTGAATATTTGTCAAGCGCATGATTGGCTGAATAATTGCTATGCGCGTGGTTATCAGAGTTTGATGCATACTGAAGGTTTGGGGATTTTTTACAAAGTTAGTAGCGATAATACATAAGTACCTAAACTTCTTTCTCTTTAGAAGTTTGCGATCGTTATCAAGGTGATTCAGCTCAATTATACGATACGTTATTTTGCTATTTTAAAAAATTAGTTCTGTTTCTTACAACAGGTAAGAACCGTAACTTGAAATAAATTTTCATTGAGTATGCGTATTTCACTTATCGATATGTGAAAATGCGTATATATATATATATATATTAAATTATTTTTTTTATTTTTTTTTCTCTAACACTTTAGTGTATCGAGTTCTGGTAGATCCAAGAAAAATTTAATGAAAGGGGAAGAAAGAGCTATTTTGTATGATTCCTATTAAACTGACTGTAGCTTTTAGTATGTTATTTATTTCATAGTTCCCTTCGAACTCATTTCATTTCAACAGTGTCTGTTTATCTATATATATGTGTGTAAGTGTGTTTGTTTGTGTGTATGATGATATAGTCGTTGATGTCGTGTAGAGGCATAAATACGAAACTGTAGTCAAATATTAGACTTAACGGCCGATTAAGCACATTTTCTTTATTGCTGAGAAACATATTCTTAATATGAATTATACATTGTAATGGGAACAGTTTGCGCCCGTCTTAATTACGGTTTATGTATATATTATTACGGACTTACGTGATGGCGCCCATCTACGTTTAGATCTTACGATATTATGATGGACAAAAAAGATACATACACCATTGTATGTTCATAGGGGGAACAGCAATCAAAAGCAGGAATACGTCCAAGACGAAAGTTGAGTTCAAATTTGATTCGTGTTAGGTTATGTTTACGTTATCTTGATTGGTTAAAATTTAAGTTTCTAAATTATTGGTTGAAGACTTGTGTAAATTATCTGCAACACTACGTGAGAATTATATGACAACTACAAATTTTGATATGATGCAATTTTGAAAGATTTATAATAAGCAAATACTCTCTTTAGGACAGAAGGGTGAAATAGGCAAATTAAAATGGAGAGTTAAGGAATGAAGCTGTCATAAATGGTTAAATATTTTCTTTTATTGTTGCCATTGAATTGATGCAAATATAAAACCAAACTGAAACTAAGTTCGCCTGTTCATTAACGAAGAGGTGATAGCAAGTTGATGAGGAAGAGAAGAAATATTAAGTTATTATTTCACTTATTATCACACTAATTTATTCCTATTGGTTAATTTAGGTTTCAGTATGTAAATTTTAATAATATAATTGACTAAAACGAAATGTTAGAATCATATCACACCGACGAATATTGAAGTGCCACAATTTAAAGAGATTTATTATAAGCGCATAATATGTTTAGAGTAGAAAGGGAAATGATCCCATTAAATAGAGCATTTAAAAGACTATTGCAATTGAAAGTTACAATTTTCTTTTAAAAATTTTTACCTTATATATATGTAACCTAGATTTCAATAATACGTAGTACAAACTAGACATTATTACGGTTGAATTTGTTATAACTACATATATATTAGCTTCCAGTTTGCTTGCTTAAATCTCATCATTTTGTAATTTCTTTGTCTTTTTCTAGATGGTAGCAGAGTTATTCAACCGTATTCTTGCCAAGATCCTGCAACAAAGGAAGAGGGTGTTTGTATGTTTTCTTGGAACTGTCAACGGTCTAACGGGACACATCTAACATATTGCATGGACAGGTTTTATTTTGGAAGCTGTTGCAAACTTCCGCCTGGTGTATACATAGCTACGCCGCCATCAGTTTTATCCAATGAAGTAACAGTCCCTCAAAAACACAAACCGCGGCCAAGTACGCGGCGAACTACAACTGAAAAACCAACAACAAAGTATGAATTTTCTTCTGATGAATTAGAGGAGAAACGAGTTTCAACTATTTCAACTCGCCCAAGACCTTCCAGACCAACGAAAGTTCCTCACACAGAATTTCCTCCTGGCTTGGTGACTTGGCGGCCATTGGAAGAAACTGTGAGTACCAGAGGTCCAGTGAAAGTCAAACCCACAAAATTTTTCTCCAACAAACCTTTATTTGCAAGTTCTACTACAAAGTCAAAACCAATTGTCAGGCCAAAACCAACCATACAAACAAGCAGAAGGACGACCCTTCTGTCAACATCAGCTGTAACGTCCTCAACTCGAAGGAAAACTAGGCCGACGAGACCATATGGTGTTACAAGTGGTAAAAGAAAAACAAGACCAACTAGACCCTACGCTACCACAAACAGCACTTTCTCTGATATCACTCAACGAAAAACTAAACCTACTCGACCATATCATAGACCAACATCAAAACCAACGACAGAAAGTACTACTGTTCGCATTGGAACTTGGTCTAACATTCTAGATCAAACAACGCGCCCACTTACAGTTTTAGCGACGCGACTAACTACACCAGTATTTAGTCGTGTCACAACGAAATCTACTCGAACTCCAACTTTATCAACAACAAAGCGATTGCCCGGAGCTACTCGTCCACCAGTTGTAACTCGAAGACCAACAACTCGACTGCCTGTAACGCAGTCACCAACGCGTAGACCAACCACTCGACTACCTGTAACACAGCCAACAACTCGAGTACCCATAACACAATCAACAACCCGCAGACCAACAAGTCGACTACCTATAACACAATCGACCACTCGCAGAACTACATCTCGATTACCCATTACATACTCAACCATTCGTAGACCAATAACTGAGATACCAACAGTACAAACAACAAGTCGAAGACCAATGCCACAGTCAAGTAGAACGCCTATACCAGAAAGGCGACCTACTTATTCGCCGGTGACACCATCAACCACTTTAAGGCCAGCAATACGGCCACATTATTCTTCGACGGCGATTTCAACACAATACTACTCATCAGCTCAAACTACAGATTCATGGCCTTCTCGAAGCACAACGCCTGCCGAAGACTATCAGCCAGAACTAAACAAGGAAACTGCTAGCGAAATAATCACTTTCCCACCTTTTCCAGGAATGACTAGCAAAACAACAGAGAGAATATCCCTTTTTAGTACAACTCCAAGTGTCCACAGAATTTCAACAGTAAAGCCTCAAACTACAATGCAGAAGACCACATCATCAATTACGAGCACTACAGAGTCACCAACATCAGTATTCCCTTCAACAACAGAAAAACCAACTTCTCTCCAGGACTATACTAAAGGTAAGCATTTACTTTAAATGCTGTAATTTTTAACAGCTTCATTTAGCTTACTTTTTTTTAGACTGGAAACTTTCAGCGAGGCCTTTAGATATTTAAAAGTAGGTGTTAGTATGACTGGGTGATCATTTTTGTACAGAAGAGAGAGACTTAAATATCCTTAGAAGCAAAATTTGGCAGTTACCTCTAACTGATTCAAACATAGAGAAAGAAAGAGAGAGAGAGAGAGAGAAAATGTTGAGGTTGCAGAGGATCATCAATTTAGTAAAAAAATAATATTTTGAAGAAATGGTTAAGGCAGATAGAAAATTATAAATTATAAATTTTCTAAATCTGTATTCTATATCCCATTTATGAAGATGCCTGTTACACAATCCCTGAACATAAAAATAAAATGTATAATCCATAAATGATCATCCATCGTTAAACATTCAAGTGAGAAATATTTCCAAAATATTATAGCAGATTCTTTAAGCAAACAATATTATGAGTACGGACTGGTTTAAAATGAACATTTGAAATAAAACAATATATACGTAATTTAAATAAATATATGAATGGGTAACATATCTCGTGATATCCTAAATTCCAGATCATAAACCATAATTTTTGCTATTCAACAGGTTAAAAAAACTGATTTACATATAACGGAAGTTCCTCTCTTGCCGAGGCACACTGTAGGATGATCCGAATTCTTTTATTAACCCTATTGTGGACTGTTTAACTCATGTAAATTATGAAAGGAAGTCAATAAGTAAGTCGCAAAAGGCAATTACAAAATAGCCTAACGAAATACTTACCTGAAAACTAGTTTTATTTCTCAACATAATCTTGATAAATATTTTTACATTTTCCCCATCCCAATATCAATACTACAGTAAAACTGAAAACGTTCTTTGGGCAGTTGTTTCAACTAAATTAGGAATTCATCTTGAATATCATTATCATCTGCAGAGCGCTTGCCTCTAAAGATAATTTATAATGGACCAAAAGGTATACTGTTATTGTTATTCTTATTAGTGTACAATACATTTCTCGAATCAATACCTCCACCATTTGCGCTGATGAGTTTGTGTCAATCTAAACAAGATGTGCGCTTTAGTTTTCATAAAACTTTGGAACGAGCTTGAGAAAAATTTCTCGATTCATTTATGTTGAGCTTTATGCAACAAACATTTCTTTCCATAAACAGAAAACATTCCTTTATGTATATCATTCGCACAAAATCTTTTTGCTCCCCAACTCTCTTCTGTGCAGTAATCGAGTTGCATCGGAGTTTTCAAACTGAATTACGCACGTGCAACTAGTACTTCGAAATTGACGAAATGATATCCTGAATTAGGACGGTTCTGCCATCTAATAACACACATGCAAAACACTCTTTGCTGTTTTCAAATATATCATGCCAATTTGTGACTTGCTTAATGACTGTCATTTTTAATTTTTAATAATGCGTGAATGAAGTATAAGCAAAATGAAATAATTTAACAGGACATAATTATTTCAGGATAGCTATATGCATCCCACAAGTTTTATATCCTTTTTCTAAACATATGTCACTAAGTTCAACTCTGAACGGAAGTTTAAAAATCTAATTGTTTAGTCATGTTTTCTTATTATTGCGAGTAAAGCTCTTTGCCTCTTTTCTAGCATATACAGAGACTTCTTAAGTAACTATTCATGCAACAACCTCAGTAAAAGTTGCTTGTCTTGTTGATGATCTTTTTGAAAAAGATAAAATTCGCTTGTTTTGTTGACGTTCTTTTTGAAGGGGGATCTTCTTAAAGTTAACTCTGCTTCATAAAGCTTCCTTATCTATGGCAAAACTGTTGGTTAAAGTGAGAGCAGGTTGACACATAGTGATCACATACATCACATAGTAAAACTATTTTGAGTGCCTCTATGAGAATTTCTGGTGTGAAATTTTTCTCGAATCCACGTTCTAATTGTGATCTGTTCTTCCAAAGTATAATTTAATTCTACTCTGTAATGCAGACTTATATCACTGCATGCAATCAAGAACTGTAACAATAAAAAAATACATATATAATTCATAGTGGAAAACAAGATTTCTATTTGAAGCTAAGAATTCTACATTACATTTTCTGTAATTACATTGCAAGCACAACATTGATGTTGCGAATGCCATTACTCCTTATTTGATTTGTTTCTAAAAGGTTTTAATAACTAAGAACGTAATATCCGATTTTTTTTTTTTGTTTTTTTTTTGTTGTTGTTGTTTTGTAAAATACTGTTATAGAAGACATCACTCCTCTCGCCAACGAATTCATAGATTTACGGTAAGAGGCAAACTGTTATAGTATTTAAAAAGTGATTTGAATTTAATTTTCCTAATTTTTCTAGGACTTTCTGCTATTTTAGCATGGCATATACTTTTAAATATTACGTAAAAAGTGGTATATTTTCTAGAGAAACTGTACTGTTTAATTCTGTAAAATGTGTTTTTCACATCCCTCACGTGGCAAAGGAGTCAGCAACATTCATCCTGCTCTCTGAACCCACTCAAGCATTTTTGTACTTGCATCGCTCCTTGAAGCACATACGTTACGATAGCCGGTATACAGCATGCATACTTGGCAAGCTAGATGCGGCAACTGGAACTAGAAGTTTATATTTCTTTCACTATTGGGATACAAGTATCTGCTTGAAACGTTGAGTTTTTGACAGAATTGCAAGTTTATGGTATTTACGTTCCATGGCCCCAACATGGCCCTTTCTGGTTCTTCATTCACTATTCCTTCCTTACTTTACGAAGTCAATTCCTGGAAGACACAATAGTTAGCTCTAGTTATCTTCCCCCCTCTTTTTTTTAAATATTCTATCGACGGCATCCAACTGGCTGAAGAGCACTTAACACAATGGACCAGTCGTTATGTCAATGGCGAAAAGTCTGCGAAAATAGTTCATGATTGCTCATGCCGAATTACCGCCGATTGTGTTCTAAGTAGAAATATACACTCATGTCCATAAATTAAGGATAATGCAAAATCAGGCAAAGGAAGAGCTAGAAGCAAAACAAATTTGATTTATTTGTAAAACTTATTTATGAAACAAAAGTAAAGAGGAAAAAAAAAAAAGATGCTATATGTTTGATATTATTAAAAAATTAGCGATTTTTTTCTCCCTGGAGCAAATAACAACAAAAAAAAATTACAAAAAAAAGCAATATTACATGGTTGGTATGATTCTTAATACATTGTATGTCTCCCAGACGATGCAATTCAGTCCGTACAACGCCTAGGCATGCTGAGTATCAAATTATCGATCTAATCTTGGAGGATATTACACCACTGAAAAAGCAATGCTCTCCGAAGTTACGGTAGACATGTAGGAGGAGGTTGACGGGCTGCAACTCGTCGGCCAAGCATGTCCCACACGTACTCTACTAGATTCAAGTCCGGTGAGAATGCTGGCCAGCCCATACAGGTGATATCTTCCGATTGAAAGCATTCGCTTACGATGTTTGCACGGTGAGGACGGGCCTTGTCATCCATAAACACAAATTGTGCGCCCATGGCGCCCCGAAGCAAACGTACATGTTGTTCCAGAATGACGTCCCGATAGATTTGGTTTGTCATGGTTCCAATTTGAACATGCATGTCAGTTCTGGAACCCAGAATAATTCCACCCCCAAACGAGCACGCCTGCAACACCGTAACGGTGTCGTTCAATGATGTTTTCTTGGTGGTAACGGGTAACTGGAGCTCTCCATATGAAAGATCGGCGAGAATCAGACTGCAAGCTAAACCTGGAGTCGTCGGAAAACATCACACAAGCCCACTGTTGCGGTGTCCACAATGCAAGCTCTCTACTCCAGGCTAACCGCAGGCGACAGTGAGTTGCAGTAAGTGGAACGCATCTGACAGTCTACGAGCATATAGACCAATCTGCCCTAAGCGTCTGTACACGGTCTGCCTTGAAACTGTCGTACCAATGGCTGAAGAGAGCTGACGAGACAGGTCTGAGGCTGTGCTCCGCCTCTTTCTTTTGGCAGTAACTGCCAAATACCGGTCCTCATTCGGCGTTGTAACTCTGGGGCGACGTGTGCTGTAACGTCTACTCATCATCATCTTGGAATCGTTGTCAAAGCCTGGAAATGACACTCTGGGCAATTCCAAGTTCGTCCGATACTTCCAGTTGGGTACACCTGCATTCCAGACGGCCGATAATTCTACCACGTAAAAATCATCCAAATGCGACCTTTGTGTGATAACTATTCGGTTATTGCACTGAAATACTTATAAAGCGCCTGCGAACTGGAACTTTGGAACTTTGCGGTTATACTGGCTTTCAGCAGGAAATTAAAGTCCTGCTCTTGCCAGTTCCTAATGTGATTCCATGTGGGGACTGACAGAGTAGAAACCTGAAAGAAATTTTCTCTCATGGAGGTAGAAGTGTGCTGGAGAGAGAGAAAGAGAAAAAGAAGCACTTTGCTCCAGTACTGCTACATCTTGGATGGAATCCGCCAAGCAGGGGCCGGAGAAAAAAACTTCGGATGACCTGTGCAGGATAGCCCGAATACTAACTGTTCATTCGTCGGAGCCAGTCACGTGGGAGGTCAATCTCCCAGAAACTGACCCCGATCGATGCTGTTTGAAAACCAGAAAACTGGAACTTAGAATTCTGAACTCAAGAGGTGGGCGGCAAATGGGCGGAGGTTTTTTGTCTTCAGCCAGGATTTTGTAGATAAGAATGTCCGTGAAATTAGCGGGATTCACATTGATCATATTATTAAAAAAGTTGTTAATTCTGCTGAGGCAGTCCTGATTGGTATCTATTTTCAAGTCGGAGTGGAGGGTCCTATTCCAAACATAGTAAGGAGCTTTTGTGATGATTCTTAGCACCTTATTTTGAAGCACTTGGAGTTTGCTAATTTCGTTTGCTTTGTAGTTTGCCCAGGGTGGGGAAGCATACGTGAGAATGAGTCGCATTACAGTTTCATAAATCCACTTTTTCAGTCTGCAATTTTACTTCTTTGCCTGTATTTCATTCTCTTTCACTCTCGTCATTGTGACGTACCATAGGTGTCATCAGAAAAGAAACAGTTTTTCACAGAAGATTGTGTATTTATCATTCAATTAATTCAGTTTTCACTTCACGACAAGGCAAAAATAGATAAAAACTGAAAATATCTGTATTAAAAATTACGAAGTAAATCTTAAACGCTTATTTCCTCGAAAAAATTCCAGAAAGGATTAAGCATGATTTAAATAATAAATGAAGGCGTTATCTTTGTTGTCGCAAAGCTAAGCTTCTCTAGATTGGCAACAAATCCGCTATCCTGCTGTTTCAAATGTAAACAAGAACAATGGCTGCCATCAAAAACATTATTAGACTTAGCGGCACTTAAACAACTTTAAAATTGTTGATAATTCTAAAAATATTGCATACAGATTACTAAAGGCATAAAAACCTTAACTGCAAGATAAGAACAACATACTTCAATCATTTTTAAAGCAAAAAATGCACAATTTAAAACATATAAGAGTAAAGAAACTGAGATCACTGAGCCGGGTAACAGAGTGATTATATATATAAATATATATTTATACGTTTGGTGCGGCCGATTGCAACCAAAATACGAGGTACACATCTACATGTTATAGCAGTCCTATATACAAACTTTCAACGTTCTGAGGCTACTCGTTTTTCAGTTATGCGAGATACGTACGTACGCACGTACATACGTTCGTACAGACGCCACGAAAAATTCTCTTCAGAATTCATTTTAAAGCAGTTTTATAATTTTTTTGGAGGAAAAGAGTGTTTTATTCTGTCCTTACGTACATATATCACGGAAGTACATCGTTAAATTGCATTTGAAAGAGGTCAAAATGAGATATTTTCGTTGAAATATGCTGCCTGAAACTTTTCGCGATTACAATACTTCCTTTTTACTTCGTACAAGGAAGTAAAAAAAGAGATATTATAAATATATATCAAATTTAATTAACATTGAAGAGCTAAAAGTTTGAGAGCTAATTTTTTTAAAAACTTCTCGTGCGATCTTTACATTTTTCAGTTTGGCGTAATTTGAGTAGTAAAATCGAAATATGGAAAAAATTGACATGTAATTTCAGAAAAAGTCATACTTTTGTGTCAAAATACCTATATTAGAACAATGCGATATATGAATCTAATATATATCCTAAGCCTTGCTTTCGAGACATGGAAAACGCAATTTGAATTTCGTCAATCGGCCCAGTAGAGAGGCAGATATAGTCCAAAATAACTATCCATTTTTGTAGTCCAAAGGGGCAATTTGCCCAGAAGGACTATTAATTTCGTTTTGCAATTTCGCGTCGATTACACTACAAGCATTGTTTCACTTTTCAAAATGTTGACACCAAATATTATCGCCGGGTATTATACACTGACTACCAATAAGTATTTGGACACCTATGCAAATGACGATATCTGCGGTCCTAAAGTGCGTAACGGACTCCGCCGTTATATATCGTGTAGGAAACAGCATAGGCTTTAGTCGCATGCAAGATGCCTCGCAGTTCGGAGCTCTCTGATTTCGAGAAAGGTATAATTATCGGGTATCACAAATGTGGCCGATCCTTAAGGAACATATCTAGCGATCTGAAGTACCCAAAATCGACAGTGGCCTATGTGATTAAGAAGTGGAAGGTGAGCGGTGATTGTCGGAATGTGCCTCGAGTCGGCAGACAAACGAAACTGAGAGATAGAGACCGACGAGTGCTGTCCAGAGAAATTCGGAAGAACCGCACCCAACCGATGGCCCTCATCCGCGAGGAGTTTCAACAGGCATCCGGGAGTATTGTTTCAATGAATACCATTCGTAAGGAAGCACATCTGCTTGGTTTTCGTGGTCGTGCTGCTGCCCATAAGCCTTTGATCACAAAGTCCAACCGCGCTGCTCGGTTAATGTGGTGCAAAGCGAAATTTTACCGTAGATCAGTGGAAACGGGTTCTTTGGAGTGACGAATCAAGGTTCACCCTTTACCGTTCGGATGGCAGGGTCTGGCGTCTATCTGGAGAACTTCTCCTACCAGAAAGTATTGTGCCAACAGTCCAGTTCGGTGGAGGTGGAATTATGGTCTGGGGGTGTTTCTCTGGTATGGGCTGGGACCCTTGGTCCCATTCATGGTGAGCTCAACTCCGATGCCTACTGCACTAGTTTAGATGGCAATATGCTTCCTACGTTGTGGCAGTTTTACGGGTTGGACCCATGTTACTTTCAGGACGACAATGCCAATTGTCATGTTTGGACGTTAACCAACGCTCGGTATTGTGCCAATGGAGTTCATTGAATGGACTGGAACCCTATCGAGAACCTCTGGGACGAGTTGCATCGCCGAATTCAGGGGTGCACTACCCGTGCAAAATCGGTGAAAGAACTTCTATGTCTTCTCCAAGCCGAGTGGAAGAAAATACCACTAGCTGTCATACAAAGACTTGTGGGAAGTATGCCCCGGAGGGTCCACGCTGTAATTACCTCTCTTGGAGGCTCTACCAACTATTGATTTTGAATATACAGTAAGACCCCGCTTAACGCGGGGGATACGTTCCATCAAAGTAGAGCGTAATGCGAAACAGCGCTAAACGAGGCTATCTTTACATGTAAATATTGGGGTTAGGGGAAGATGGCTAGGAAATTGGTTAGGTATTGAATTTAAAAAGTATGTTTTTTTTAATAAAAATAAAACCAAACATTTATTTCTTAAAGCCCAAATTAATACCACATTATTATTTCTTGCAAAAATAAAAACAAAGTATAAATAACAAAACGAATATTCTTAAAAAAAAAACAAATAAAATTCTCAGTCAGTCATATTTAGTTAGCCTTCCGCGTTTTCAGTGTTCTGCCTTTTTGTGACAAAAGCATTTAATGTTGTTTGCCTTCTTCTTTTGCTTTGTTCTCTTAAAAGTTCTTCATAAACGGATAGAGCATCTCTAACACCACGCCTTACTTTTGAGCTCCTGTCAAAATTCGGATCATTTTCAATGAATTGATCCATTATTTCAGTTATGGGGGACAAACTCTTTTTTACAAACGCCATCGAAAGTTCTTTTTGCTCTTCTTCTGAATCACTGCTGTCAACATTTTTCTTTCTTCTTGTTCAGTTAATTCCTTGAGCTCATCATTAGAAAGACTAGCCGCTGCTTCTTGAATTATTTCTTCGACATCTTCCACATTTACCCCTTCAAAATATGTCTGTACAATACCGCACCAAACAAGAAATACAAGTACACTCTTTCGGATATGTATTTGAAACCTATCGCTGCATAATATTTCGGGGAATTCCCGTATGCTGCGAGCGATTTCATGGAATCCCCGGGTTGAAATAAAAGAGCGCTAAACTGAAACAGCGCTAAACGAAACAGCGTTAAGCGGGGTCTTACTGTAGTTAGTTTTTCTTTTCTATCACTGGTGTCCAAATACTTATTGGTAGTCAGTGTATTTAAAGAAATTAAATAATGAAGAATCTGCATAAATGTATTGTTACGAAATATACAGGCGTGGTAAGATGGCTTACCCACAAAGAATTTTAGGGTTGCCATAAAATGTAATAGTATGTTTCTCGCATTGTGATAAAATAACGGTACCTAGAGCCATCAAATTTGGAATAACGTAATTCTCCTGCGAATATGGGCATCTGGAAGCCCAAATTTGAAATGTGGAATTTGTTTTATCATCGATTTCATACTTTGTAAAACTTTAACGAATTTTTTATTAACAAACTCAAGGATTTCAAAGCGGGCAATGGCAACAGAAAAAAAAACATTTTTATCTCCAGTGCGTGAGACTGTGTATCGGAAATTCTAAAGATATGCTCATTTTAAAATTATTTTGCGATATTGCTCTTGATTACGCAGTGTACGTATTGTTTATGTTAGAGGATTCGTTAGGCTGATAAAATAAAAAATATTGGCGCTTGAGAAAAGTACTTTCTGAAAACATGTCTTGTAGCATTTATTTTACTGTATTCATGTCCATGCAATACAGTAAAATAAATGCTACAAGACATGTTTGACAATTGAATACTTTCTTTATTAAATAACTGCACAAGTCTATACGCGGAATATTTTCTCGTGAAATATTACTCCAGCAAGTGTTTTCTACCATTCGGCTTTGCGAGATTGAACAGCTCATTTGAAGTGTAACGTTTATATTCTGTACATTTTTACTTCTTGTGGAGTAATTCTTAAATTAGTAGGCGTATTGTATCTGCTTCACTTATAATTGTTTCAAGTGTTAAACTGAAATCTTCACACAAAGATCAGATTTCAATTTCTTTTAAATCTAGCACTTTATTTTTTTAACAATTGTTTGTGAAACTTTAAACAAAGGGACATGAATGTAATTCCAAATTTTCAGATTGGAATTAATTATTAATATATTGCTTTCAATGTGAATAAAGAATACAGTTTATTTGTGGAATATTAATTTCCTTCAAGTTAACTAAAAGGAAAAATTGTTCGAAAGTAAGTCGTTAAAAGAAACTTGCAGAGTAGATATGTTTGTATTAGGCAGTCAATATTTTAAATGGTGTGACGATAATTATTTCTGAAGGCTACTGTATAGTCAGTTTTAAAATACTTTTGTCATTTATTTTCAGATTTTTTTAATATTATAATTGTTATTTTGCACTTCTCAGTTTAAAAATTAGGTGTGTTAGAAAACATCATTTAAAGTATTTCAAGAGGGGGGTAAATTCAAGTATCAAAGTACGGAAGTTCCACTAATTGGTAGTAAAATCAAACTTTTGTTTGGCACTGTATGACGAAATAGGTGAAATTTTTTAAATTATCACCAAATAAATGCTACATTTTCCAATTACGTTTACATATTTTGCATCTGTTAAATTATTTGAAGTTATAGTAAACCTCTGAGATTCAGTCATGTTTTTCTCAGCCTTTCATTTAATAAGTGAATTTTAATGTGTGCTGTAGCAAAATTCTTAACCACATTTGCTTTTATGTGCTTGCTTTTGCTTATTGCTTTCTAAATTATTGCATTAATGCTTGCATTCGAGCCCTAGATGAAGTATGAAACTGTCATTTTGAAAAGAATGATATGATCGCAGCTTTGCAGCTCACTAACCAATTTATACAATTTAAAAAAAAACTGAGTAACAATGTAATAACATTTATGAAAGAAACTTTAATTTTTCTGCTTTAATATATTGGTTGCATAGGTATTTTTAGCATTTCTCGCGTTACGTAAATTGTTATAAGTTTTCAATAATATATGATATGGCTTAAATATTTAAGATGAAACTCAAATTTTTGTCTATAATTTAATCTATATACAGTAATACAGTAATGTTGCAGTAATTTCGCATTATGTTCGATACTAATTTCTTTTTGAAGGTAATCCCATTTAAAATTAATTTTAGTATAAAAAGTAAATCATATCCTTGGATTTAAGCTGTATTCATTACAAGCTTATTCTCCACAAATTTGTTTTTCTCATTAAAATTTATGATTTTAGTACAGCTCTTTATTCGTAAAACTTTACTAGAATTTTCTAGAATCTCTCATAAATTTAACCTTTAAGGTAAAATTTAAATAATTATGATTTTAAGTAAATGATTATTATTTTGGAATAAATAATCGATTTGGTATAAATAAACATTATGTGTACAGAAGGGTATAAATAATATGGTATAAATAAAATGTTGTTAAAACATTTTGATATAAATAATCGATAATATTTACACCGTAACTATTTCCCTTTTTGCCTAATAAATACGTTATTTAAAAGAAATTTCTCATTACACCAAAACACATTTCCTGCTAATAGCATCTCATATTGCTATTTTTCCCTAAGTAAGTTTTGTTTGCATGGAAGAATAGCTTCCTGATTTATTCTAGTAACCATTAGCGTCAATGTTGAGATACGCGTTTATACAGTGTCTACTCCATGAGGGCTCGAATGGCAAACCGGATAAAAACTTATGCACTAATTCTACCATTTTTATTTCTTTCCCTGCATTAACAGAAACTGCTGCTGCTCAAAACCCAACTACGGAGGATATTTTATCGGCCAGTGACTCAAGTGACGAGTTAAACTCTACGACCCTTAATCCCAATATTGCTATAACAACACTGGGAGAAGACACGACTGAACAAAGGTTTACTATGACTAACACTAAAACTGACTTATTCGACAAAACCTCCGTAGTATACCGACCAGTCCAAATATTATACGATGCATATGGGAATGAAATTATCCCAAGTGTGCAAACGGATGAGGCAACAATAACTGAAGGTGATCATTTAGAAGACACTACTCAGCCCATGACTGTTGAGCAATGGGAATCAATGAAAACAACGGAGAATGTTCAAGAAGATAGTACGATGGAAACAACACAATCAAATAAAGTGATAGCATCAGCTGACATAACTACGCCAGAATTACCAGAAAGTGGACATCTTGTAACTTTAACAAGTACTGAAAAGCAAACATTTAGTACAACTTACAGTGAAGATTTGGGAACGATTATGAACAACCAGACCGTAAGAAATAATCAAAGTGAGACTGCATTTACCAGTGATGAAGATGCAAGTAAACTGGACTGGGTGTTGAAATTTACCACAAATACAGATCCTTTTTCTAACGCAGTATTCACAGTTAAAGACGGATACACATTAGAAGATAATGCAGTTACGATGAAGCTCACAAATTCAGCACAAAATGATGAACAAGTTCATGCTGTAACCACGGCAGAAAGTTACGAATTAGGCTTCATAGACAATCACAAACCGGCTGCACCATCTTCAGACTCTAATACTTATTTATCAAATTTTAATACAGAATCAAATGTTTCACAGGGTGCAATAACTGCAAGCCAGAAAGTATCATCAAAATCTCCTCAACTTCCAGAAATTTTCTCTGATGATGACATATATGACATCTATGATTATTACGAAGACATATTTGATGAAAACGAATTTAAACCAGAAGAAAAGGTGACCACTAAAAACGATTCAGAACTCTATCATCAAATGACAACGAATGAACACCATACTACGATACCGCCACTAGGTACATTTGATGCATTGGTTCAACAGCATTCTGATATATTTGATCAAAAAGATGTGCAAGACAAATATACAGTTATGCATGATTCTAGTTTTGAAACCACAGAGAACGTGGACAGTAATAATCTAAAAACAATTTTTCCAACCGTTCCTAATGAAGGGAAATTAATTTACAATACTACAACCTCAAAACCCACAACAAAATATTCTCATAAACCGTATTTTCCAACAATTCCATATGAATGGAACTTCGAAAATAAAAATAATTCCATAGATGATGAAATTAATGAATCCTATTTTTCTACTGTAGCAAATGAAAGTAACGTTCACCTTAAAACTACTACTATCACTCTAGATGATGAACTAGATGATGATGCACATATTTTAGATCTTAACAAGTTGGGTACAGAAACAAAAACCACAGTAGTAACAATTGATAATCACAGGCCACCAATTTCAACTATTCAAAACGAATTTTTTAAACCTGATATGCCTTTATTTCAAACTAATGCTGAAGGAAAAAGTACAGTTAATGACTTCGAAGAATATGCAGAGACAAGAACAAGCCCACAGTCATTTTCAACAATAAATTTACTTACAACGTTCTTGAACAAATTTCAAACATTGCCAGATGAGACTGAGGAAATTTACAAAGAACCAGAGCAAACTGAAGCAACTACTGAGGATACTTCTAGACTGTCAACTTTCACTAAGCGTCAAACTATAATATATCCATTTCCAACAATACATATGGCACACACGACTAGAAGGCCCATGACCACTGAACCAGAAAAAGATTTCGAATCTACACTTGATGACAATGAGCTGTATTCATCAGTTACAAAGGAAGATTATTCTTCAACTTTCCCAGACAAAGCTGTAACAATGCAACATGCATCACAAACGTATTCCATTCCTACTGAGACTGATAACAAGGTAGGTTTCGAACAAATAAGTGATATTACAAAAGTGGACGTACACCAGAATTTTACCATGGATGATATTACACCTACTGCTTTCGATGCATTAGAAACTGAAGCTTCGGAAAACGAAATTGATTACACGAAAAGCACTGAAGGCGAAACTCAAAAATTCAGTGATACACCCACTGCTGATAGCTGGAGCACTAACTTACCAGTCGTAACAAATTATAATACGGTAAATGCGGAAACAACATTATCCTCTGATGAACACTTTGAAACCACTGCGCCATCAGAAATTTCAACAAAAAATGATGCAGCAGAAGTTTTCAAAGACACAACAGTAACAAAAACGTTTACGCAGCCTGTTACTACGACAGTAGTCACAAGTACAAATGCAGATACATTTACACAAGAAGAAACAACGCCCGAGTCGACTACATCAGGGTTACCTACTACTGCAGTACCAACTACAACAGAAATAGATCTTTCTTCTGCTGATTTTAGAGAAGGTAAGAGATTCTCTGTAATACTAAGAAGAAATATGACGTGTTTTCAACAGTTTGATTTTTCTGAATAAACAATTTAGAATTGTCAAGAGTAAGCACATAAAAATCATTTTACACAGAATTATCTGCATGATGTTAGTTAAAATTACGGTTTAGTAACTCAACATGCATGTGCGTTAAATTTGCCATTCCGTAATATTTTTCCTATATATATTATTACACAATACAAAATACTGTTTCTAATGAGGCATCACTCTTTTTTATGTATAATCCATCTTCATTACCTGTTTTAATTTAAAAAAATTAAAACATAAAATAAAATATACCTTTGAACTATTTTTAAAGCGGCGTGTTTTATTTTGCTTATAAAGTGAAAAGTAGCGCAAAGTGTTTCACCTTTATAAGGGAAGGAGAGAAGACGCTTATTTATATTCTAATTGCATTTATAAGCAGGTTTCATCTTTTACCAAATGAAGAAAGAACAAATATGATATCCATGTCAAAGAAAAATGGAAATTTGAATATCTGCGTTTCCATGTAAATAGGTTCAAAAGCAGAATTAATCTTATATTTATGGTAAAGTTATATTGCTTATAGTCATAAACACGTACATTGTTTATGCAATTTTAGGTTGCATGAATCATTTATGTTCTTCTTGGTACTTATGTATTATCTCGTCAACTGTGAAAATGTCGTCATGCAGAGCAATTTACTGCCAATTATGGATAAGTGTAACGTAACAACATCCTTATACCATCTGTGTTTTCGTTTGATGTAACCCCGATTTATTCTCAATAGGCCAGCTCTCGTTTTCATGAACAAGATTATAATTTAACTTTTGTTCCAGCATTTTCCCTTGCATTTAAAATAATTAGTTCGAGGGCTGTAGGATCATATCTCTGACCGTACTCCGGTTTGTTTACAGCTGGTTGAAATAGCTAACATTTGTTGAAAGGGGGGTGAAAAGAACCCGTTATGAATGGCGAAACTATAATATATTGGATCAATCACCTACGGGATGTTTGTACTTATAGTATTTTAAACATAGCTTTCGGTATAATCGGTGTAACGAACTAAATAATAGTAGTCAGCGAAAGCCTACTTACAAAAAGCAAAAACGAAGGGGGTGGAATGCTTCAACATCAGTGCTATTTGGTGGATTTTGAGGAGATTGGCAGTGTTTTATTTTAAGAGTTGCACGTAGAAGTGCGGTTCAGAATTCGGCGTGAATGTTTGGCGGAATTTCCGTCACCTTTCATAGTTCGATGGTAACCAGCTTTCACGTTCGACGGCAATACGAAAGTATCGTTTCATTTTACATAGCCCTTTTATATACAATACAGAAGATGGCTAAAACGCTAGGAAAAATAAAAAAATTAAAGTGGGTTGTAAATGGAGAGTTTTACGAAAGAAGATGGAAACTCTGCAGACTTCAGCATTAACTTCGATTTAGATTTATTATGTTATATATGGCAAAGCACAATACTTGAGGAAATAAATGCCTTTCTGGAGGAAAGGGGGTTTCTAATTAAAACTAGCAAGAATACACGTTTTAGATGGGACAAACCAACTATCTTGTTACCAAGATAAGGATTACTTAAGATAATTTACGTATATAAAATTAAAAATATATTCTTATGTTTAAAAATTTTTAGTAAAGGGAAAAACAGTAATCTTAAATTCGAGTTTAAACATGTTTATTGTCTTCTACATTAAATACCCATACACATAAATTTAATACTTATTATTGGTTTCTTAACTGCTAAGTATATTCCCCTAAGCATCTTATATTTATGACGTCTTATTATCTGTTAGCACAGCTGGTGTAATTTTTATGCTTTCAAGAAATTAATTTTTAGCAGAGACATTTAAAAAGAATTTAAAAACAATTCTTATTTTTGTTTTCTTGGGGAATGTTATGTGTAATTTTTAAAATGTCATTCAAATATAGAGAGTAAAAATTAGTTTACTAACTCTTACTTTTTTATATCTTTATATTTAGATTTACAATTGTTCAACAAAATTGTTTTCCCAGCCAAATCTTTTCAACAGTATTTTACTGACCTGGTTGTGGCAAGTTGTATATTTATTTTTATTCATAGTTAATTTCTTTTTTATCACATAGTATGTGGACGACCTATGCCTGGACCCGTGGGCCGAATTGTGGGAGGTGGAAATTCTTATTTTGGAGAGTGGCCGTGGGTGGTAAGTATTCCAGTTTTTCTGAAGCAACAACGTATTTACTGAACGGAAGCTGAATGTAGGCAACATGAAAAGTTATAGAATTTTGTATGTACAAAATATAAAAGTTTCGAACTTTTAATTTTATAAAGCTGAGTTTTGAAAAGACATTTTGTAATTTTTAAGGCAAATGAAGCATACAGCTATAAACTTCAGATGCTTTTTACAAACAGTTTTGATTTTTCTATGAAGCTTTTAGAAAACATTTTCGATTTTATATGAAGCTTATTACAACCATATTCTATTCATTCATTGCAAGTTTTTAGTTGCTTTTATCTCAGTTAAAATACTTAGACGCCTTTTAAGTGCTTTGTGTTTATTGGTAGAATCGAAGGTTCTACAACATATTAAATCTTACTTTTGATAAATTGCGTAGACATAGATAGAAACATTAGCACTTAATTCAAAACTGAGTATTATTGTATGAAATAGCTTAGTTAAGCACAGTATTGTTTCCAGTAGAAGTAAAAAAAAGAAATTTTTTACTTCTGATACCATCGAATCTGTTATTTGTTGAATTATTTAAACTGTGATTTTAACAATTTCAGACTTTTTTTTCAATTGTAGTTAAAAAAATATAATATTCATAGACTGTTGGAGCCTTTGAAATTGAAACTGAGAATTTTGACTCTTATGAGTGACATCATTTGACGTACTGACATAAGCTGACAATTCCTAGATAAGAATAAATAGCACAAAAAAGGTAATTTTTGAAATAGATTAATGAAAGTAGAATAACTTCGTGTTCCTCAGTTTATAACTGTAAAAACAAAATTGCTTTTTTATTTTCTTGCTGAAACAGAAATGTTAATCATGCATCTGCTTAACTTAATTTTTTTTTGATTTACTAACGCATAAAAAATTGTAAAATAATTATAATTATCCCAAAGGAGGTTTAGCCCAGAAGGGCTATTGTCTTGAAACAGCATTTTGCGTCGGTTCTCTATAAACGGCGTATCAGTTTTTTGAATTATTGCTACCAAATTTTATCGCCCTGTATTATGTTTAAAGAAATTAAATAATGAAGAATCTGCATGAATGTATGTATGTTTCTCGCACTGTGAAAAAACGACGGTACCTAGAGCCATCAAATTTTGAATTAAGTAATCTTCCATCCGAACATAGGCACCTCTAAGCACGAATTTTGAATTTTTTTTATTACCTATTTCATATTTTATAAAACGTTAGCGAATGTTTGATTAACAAACTCAATGATTTCAACGCGTGCAATGACAACACTGTACAAAATACACACATTTTTATCTCCAGCGAGCGAGGCTGTCTATCAGA
This sequence comes from Stegodyphus dumicola, assembly GCF_044657685.1. Classification (NCBI taxonomy): domain Eukaryota; kingdom Metazoa; phylum Arthropoda; class Arachnida; order Araneae; family Eresidae; genus Stegodyphus; species Stegodyphus dumicola. Next base: position 97,820,994 of record NC_140771.1, on the reverse strand, counting down.
AACTCTAAAGATATGCTGTTTTTAAATATTTTGTGATAATGCTGTTGAATTGAATTTTATGCGATTTAAGTGCGAAGAATTTGATATTTAATAAATAGTGGTAACACAAAAACGTTAAAAAACGCCTTTTTGGGCCTAATATAAAATCTGAAAGCTTTCAGAACGTTTTTTACATACTGTCGTTCGATGCCTTTTTTAAAAAAGTTCTCGTTTAGATAAATATCAAAGCAAAAACATTTTTACACAAGTATAGATGTAAAGATTGATAGCCATAGCTTTCGATATTCATTAAGTATTTATTAGAAACAGTAACTGTTTTTGAATATCCATATATCTACCGCACAAGGATTATGACATCATTAAACTAGTAAGCATTAAAATTTGCACCAGAAACTTCTTGCACTCGTTTATTAGATTTATGATTTGTTATATTTTTATATGCATAATTTAGTTTCATTTTTATTGAAATATGAGTTTTTTGCATGTAGTTTATAAACATTAAACAGGAAGCGAAATATTTTTTTAGACGTACATTTGTGTGATTACACGTTGAGTTACATTTGTACACGAAATATTTAAATTTTGTATTTGTATTTTCTGCTCAAATTTTATGATTATTTTGAATTCCTTTTTTGTTTTTATGCTTATGTTTTCCTTCTATTATAATTTCATTCCATAAACTCCAATACTATTTGCAAATATCACAAATACTTGTTTAAATTTCAGGTTTCTTTAAGGCAGTGGAAGAAAAATACTTTCCTTCATAAATGTGGGGCTGCATTGTTGAATGAATTCTGGGCAATAACTGCTGCACACTGCGTCGAAAAGTAAGATATACTTTAGTAGATATAAAAAGTCAGAATCAGATGATGAGATCCTGTATCAAAATTATTCATTTCAGCGACATATTAAATTTATTTTAGAAGGAAAACGAGAGTATTGATATATTTTCTGTATATTTAAAATTTTCACATTTCATTGGTAAATTTCCGAAGGTATTGTACATTTTGTTTGGTATACAAGATTAACCTTTTTCCTCTCATGAAATATACATGTAGTATAGCATTATTGCAGTGTCAGCATCAAGATGTTATGTTAAGTCCTTATAGAATCAAATTCTTAAAGTAAATTATTACATGTATATTTTTTGAAACAGACATATCCATTTCCATCAAAGCAATATTTATACTTTCTCGCTTCAGTAAAATATAAGTCTCGCCAAATATTTCATTTTACAAATTATTAGTATTTTCAAAATAGTAAAGATGAAAAATTAACTTTCTCTTACCGGGATTCAAATTACCGATAATCCCTATCTGTAAGTGGCGTAAATATCCTAACTAACTATGTCTTAAATATCAAAATTATGTGTTTCCGACAAATTACGTCCATCTCTCACCAATACATTTGTGCCATTTCAACGTGTGCGCTAGTTGGATACTGGGTGTGGTAAGAAATGACTTTCGAGAGCCTGAACGTAACCCCGAACATTAAATCAGAAATAACCACGAGTTTATTAGTCAGTCCCATGTAACTTAGTAGCATACCAGATTCAATCATCGGATTTGCAGGAATAGCTTTTGACCGAAATCACGTTGGAGCCAGCTATTGCTAAAATACTAATCTGAAAACGTTGGTGACTAATGTTAGGATAAGCATAATTAGATATTTGATTCGTACTTGGTTAACTCATCTTGTTCCGACAACATCTTGAATTAGCGTCTTATCAAGCTAAAAAAAATTGAATTAAACTGTAGTACCACAGAAAAATATAAATCTAATTTTTTTTAAATTTAAAACTATTTCTTTAGGTACAACTGAAAATGAACAAATATTAACCACCTATACTTGCAAGGTTTTTGTAACTCAAGGAGTTAGCTCACAATTGACTTTCAAATTATAAATAATTCAGCTGTAGCTACTAGGAGTGCTTTCAGCAGAAATAACACAACTTCAAAGCTTTGATAAATCTCTGGATTTATAATCAGTTCCATATATATTCTATATAACTGATCATTTATATTGAACCAGGATTCCATTTATATTCAAACCAGTCATTTTATATTAAACTAATTATTAGTCCTACAAAAGTTAAACAAAAACATGTAACTTACAAAGTCTGAAAAATGAAAGTAAACGCGTTTATTTTGGCACTGACGAAAGCGATAAAATGATTTCATACATTTCGTATTGCTTTTACGTGATATATTTCTGGCAAAACGGTGAAGAGATATTTTATTATAGAGAAATGTTTTAGAAAGCATTAATAAGATTTACTTTACATGAATAATTAACACAGAAGTATTTTATATGCAGTCACTACTGAACATTCATATATGAGCAGGTAATCACTGTATTAAAGTCATCTCAGCTCAGCTGAAAATAAAAATCATGCTTCTCAGCATTTTTAGTTTCAATTGAAGGTTTCAAAGAAAGCAGAGGAGGTGGAACACTTTTTCTAGATGTTCATTAGAGCTGGTATCTAAAGATTTATACAGCCTATAATACTTTTCATTTTCTCGATGTCTTGCAAGCGGGAGGTTCAACTAGGCAGGACATTACCGAACATTCGATTCCTGTCTCAAGCACGACACTGCATCATCTGCTGTTGTCGTTGTTTTAAGGAAACTTTCTAGTTGTATCTAACAACTAGCGAACTTAGGTTTATTTATGAGCAGGTAATTGCTTTCTTTAACGAAATGTTGCATCCATTACAATCTACACTGATAGTAAGCTGCGATCTATGTAAAAGAAGAATCCAAAAGCAGTTGGACTTCGTGCATAAAACCATTTTATGTAAAGCATAAACCCCCCGCTTTAAAGCAATTTCAGAAGAGAGCTTCATTACGATGCCTCGTCATAAAGATGCCACCCCCTTTATTACAATCGCAAAATGTTTACGTTGGAAAACACACTTTGATATTCGAAAAGGGCCTACCAGCGGCCGAATGGTAAAAGACACTGAACACTGGTAGTTCGTTTCAGCGAAGTCCCGGCGAACGGGCTGGCTTCATGGCCTTTTCGTAGATTTTCCCGTTTGTAAAGTGGATACAAGCAGTTTCCCTTCTCGATGATACTTATTTTTCCCTTTGCGAGTAGTACCAAATGGTGCTTTAATGAATAAATAATATGCTCGAAAAGAGGGAAACCTTTCTGAAAGTGTCTCGGTAATAGTGCTCACATCTTTATAAGTTTCAAATTTTTAAAAAGCAATTTCCATGAAAAGGCGAACACCTTTATGCCGAGGCAAACTTATTACAACCTTTATGCCTAAACTAACTTACACAATAGTATCTCGGTACAAAGGTGACAGCATTTTTATGAGTTTTTCTGGAACAGTGACCTAAGTACATAAAAGAACGGCATGTTTATAATGAGGCTTATATCAAGGGTTTGCTATTTCACTATCGTTTCGCACTATTATTAAAAGCAATAGCTGTCAATCTGTGATAAGTTTATTGACATTAATGAGATAGATTTCCAGCGTATGAGTTAATCTAGAATATTCCCAATGAAATATTCAATAATAATTGCTACAGATATTGCTCGCTAACTTGAAAAAAAAAAAAAAGATTAATTAATGAGCTATAAAAACACAGAGAAATCTGAATTTTTATAAAGAATTTATAAAGTCTGAGGAGCGGCTAACAGTATTATGTTTTTTACATTTTCCCATCCTAATAATTTTTTACTTTTGAATATTTTTGAAGAGAGAGAAATACCTGTGAAAATATTTTTATATTTACACTGTTTACGCTTAAACGGTTCAGATCCGAATTTTTATATGTATCTTGTTTTTTCTAAATTTACCTCCGTGGAATTCCCAGAGGAAATATTTTGCAACAGGTTATCACGCTTAAAACTATCGCGTGATCTTGAATTGTTGTTTATCGTTAGACCTTGAATTTAAGGAAGTTAAGACGCAGGGTAAATTCCGTGATTTAGAGAGAGTTGGGCTTTTTTCTTTTTGTAAACATTCCCATCTGCATACTAATGCTAACCTATTCAATAATTTGCTGAAGGCGAACTTTGCTTACAACAGACTATAATTAAATACAAAGCTCTTGTAAATCGCTCCAAAGCTCTTATTAACTTTGAAATTTTATTTTGAGGTACAGAAATTCTATATTTCAGCATCCAGTGGTTCGTCACAGTTGATAATCTGGTTCGCGTGCTTCTAGCATGCGAACCGTATGAAGACGCTACAGAACTGTTATTTGCCATATTCAGAAGTGCTCGGTAATTGCTTCGTGAGAGCGCTAAAGGTTACGAAACAGTATTACAGTAAAGAAGGAGAAAGCATGCAAGTCCCTCTAATCAGCAGTTAACTCCTAGCTGAATGTACGTATTCTATGGGCTAATAAACTAGCCATGGGAATTGTTAAATAAACTTAACCTGAGGAATTTCAAGCAGAAAAATGCAAAAATAGCAGCAAAGACGAATTTAATCTGTCTGGTACTTAAGATATATTTCGCCAGGTCCCTTACAAGAAAAAGACCGGACAAAAAATACTTCCACGAAAATTAAAATTTTGAATGTTTAAACGCATCTCATAAATTAAGACACAAAATTAATTCTGTTCAATGTCAAAACTGGTGTCCAAAAGGTGGAAATTAATTTAAAAAATCCTTTTTTTTTCTTTCGTTTTGAGTTTTGCAAAACTTTGAGTTGTTTTTTTCATAATAGATATTTTTCAGAGCATTTTGTTCGATGTACAATATAACTAAAGATATTAATTTTGACTTGCTTAATGAGTTTCGTAAAAAAATTTTAGACGTTTTTAGTAATGAAAATTAACTTTCATCAGATTCATTTCTTACAGGCAAAGTTAAATATATGCGCAGTAAAATTTCTATATTTGGAAATGTGGATACAATTTTTGGGGTTTTTGGGGCATCGTTAAATTTTGTCTTTTACAAATTAACATAACACTGCAAGAGATCCTTCGTCCAGTTTTTTAATATTAGTTTTTTTCATCGTACACTAATATTAAAAAACTGGATGTTTTGAGGTCGCTGGTTAGACTCTATACTAAAGACAACTTTACAACAACAACAACAACTTTATTTCGTGGACTGTATCATAACTAAAAATCTAAATCGAAAATGATAAATTCCCGACCATACGGGATCAAAAACATGTATGCTACGCTAGGAGTTCGAATCTTAACTAACTAAAATTGCGCAGTGCCGCGTAGGAAGCAACATACCGCCCCACGTTGCAATATCTATGATATGCAAACTAAATCTAAGCATGCAATTCAATATCAAATGCTAACAATCCAGCTATTCACTTTTTTAAGCATTAACAAAAGACTTGAAGTTAATAAATCATTTACAGAATGAAATAAACAATTCAGAAAATTCCATAAAGTTTGAACATTTGCAAATTTTTTCAATAATTATGGTAAGTATATCAACATTTCAAACAGTAAAAAATACTGACCATTTTTATCAAAATTACCAAAATGTAAGTATAATAAAGAACAATGTATATTTTATTAACAATAGAAATTAATCCTTGAAGTTATCCTCAATAGGCAATAAAGAAATTTTTGATATTGGCCTTTTAATTGGACCAAACTTTGTGTTAATGACTGCTACTTGTATCTTACCATCTTTACCAGGAATTGTCTGATCAATTCTTCCCAGTAACCATTTAAATGGAGGTAACTGATCATCTTTAATAAAAAACATTGTATTTTTCTTTATATTGTCCTTTGAAAAATACCATTTCTTTCGTTGTTGCAAGTGATTAAGATAGTCAGTTATCCATCGTTTCCATATAATCTGTATCATTTTAGTTAATTTTTGCCATCTTGACAATCTACTTTCTGACAAGTTTAAGATTTGAGGTTCTACAATTGAGTTTATGGGTCTACCTATTAAAAAGTGACCTGGCGTCAAGGGTTCGTAATCTGAAGGTTCAGACGATAAAGGAGAAAGAGGTCTCGAATTTAGTATTCCTTCAATTTGATCAATTACGGTTAAAAATTCTTCATATGTTAGTTTTGCATCTGAAATAGTTCTTTTAAGATGAAATTTAAAAGATTTGATTCCCGCCTCCCAAATTCCACCAAAATGGGGGGGGGGGGCACGAGGAGGAATAAATTTCCAAGAGATATTTTCAGATGCCAAATACTTACCCAAAACTTCATCAGGGACAGTAACTAAAGAAGCAAGTTTCTTTAACTCTTTGTGAGCTCCTACAAAATTAGTTGCATTGTCACTAAACAGACATGAGCTTTTAACTCTACGCGAGAAAAATCGTTTTAAACATGCAATAAAGGCTTCAAATGTTAAGTCAAATACTATTTCTAAATGAACCGCTTTTGTAACTAAGCAAACAAATATTGCTATATAAACTTTATGTAAACTACCTTTCTTTTGATTTCTATATTAGATTAGAAAAGGGCCTGCAAAATCTATCCCTGTGTTATGAAAGGTTAGATTTGGATTTACACGTTCGGGAGGTAAATCGGCCATTAATTGGTCTGAAATGATAGGTTTATGACGAAAACAAATTAAGCAGTCGTGAACTGTTTTTTTAGCTAAGTCCTTGCCACCAATGGGCTAAAACCTTTCCCTAACAAAATGTAACAATGCTTGAGGACCAGCATGAAAATTTTTCAAATGATAATGAATAAATATTAGCTTGGTAAGCTTATGATTTTTGGCAATAAAATTTGATGTTTAGAATCATAATTAATTGTGGCATGAGTTAAGCGACCGCCCACACGTAATATATCTTTTCCATCTAAAAATGGATTTAAAGTTTTTACCTGACTTTTGATTACTCTCTCATCTTGAAGTGATTTAATCTCCTCTGCAAATTCTATTACCTGAACCATTTTTATCAAGTGCATTTCCGCATCTTGATATTCCGTGCTACTAATGGGGCCTGTTTTCTTCACTGGACCTTTCAGATTGGACAGAAACCTGAAAATAAGACTTAAAATTCTAATTAGTTTAACATAATTATTTGTTTATTCAAAAGAGGTATTCCAAAACAAGTTTAAATTGCATTTCAAATTAACGTCTAAAGGTTTTTTAAGTTCATCCTGATAAGCAGGAGAATCTATGAGAGTCTTGTCAAGTTCAAATAAAGAAGCATCACTAAGTTCGTTCTGTTCAGGACCATTCCACCACAAGGAAGATGTCACAAGTTCATGAGGATAAGCACCACGAGAAATCAGATCTGCCGGATTATTTGCTGATGATACGTGCTTCCAATGTCGCGGCTCTACTAGTCTTTGGATTTTGGAGACTCTATTTGCAACAAAGGTCTTCAAAAGATGAGGAGAAGTCTTCAACCATGACAGAGCTATCGTTGAATCAGTGCACAGAATGATGTCATCTAAATGCATCTTCAATGAGTTGCTAACTTTCGATATCAGATGAGCCAATAACAAACATGCACAAAGTTCCAGATGAGCCAATAACAAACATGCACAAAGTTCCAATCTTGGAATAGATAAAGTTTTCAATGGAGCCACACGAGATTTGCTGGCTAGTAGATGAGATGACGAGCCGTGATCTTCATCGACACAAATCAAATAGACAACTGCACCATAAGCGGCTTCCGAAGCATCTGCACATCCAATGAGTGAAATCTTGCTTGTATGATTGGAGAGGATGCAAAGATTAATTTTTATGTTCTCAACAGCCTTTAAATTTGAAACTATATGTTGCCATTCGTGAGCAATAGTTGCGAAAAGTGGTTTATCCCAAATCAGTTTTTGAACCCATAATTTCTGTAAAAATATCTTGGCTTTGGTGATTACCGGACCAATCAGTCCTAATGGATCATGAAGTCTGGCAACTGTCGATAAAATGTCTCTTTTAGTATATGATGATTTCTCCTTGATTGAGATTTTAAAGTTGAATTCATCCTTCTGAGAATTCCATGTAATACCTAAAGCTTTAACCACATTATCACTTTTGGAGGAGAATGAAAGCTCAGAGCTTGTTGAAGGGCTATCCAACAGTTCAGGAGAATTAGAGTTCCATTTGTGCAAAGTCATTCCCCAACTACGAAAAAGCTGCTATTTCAATTCCCTTGCTAAGTTTGATGAACCAGAGATGACATCATCAACATAACAGTCTGACAAGACAGCTTTGGCAGCTTCAGGATATTTTTATGTATTTCGTCATATGCAACTTGCTTTATGCATCTAATGGCTAAAAATGGAGCACTTTTAGTACCATAAGTCACCGTTTTGAGTCGATATGTCACAGGTGAGTCGCTAAGGTCTCTCTTCCATAAGATTCGAAGTAAGTCTCTTTGGGATTTATCAACAAAAATTTGCCGGTACATTTTTTGTATATCCGCAATAACTGCAACTTGATGTTTTCTAAATCTCACAAGAATATCAAAAGTATTTTCTTGGACTGCTCCCGCTAAAAGTAAATCATTCAAACTTAATCCATTTGAGCTTGGGGCACTAGCATTAAACACAACTCTTAATTTTGTACTTGACTTCTATGGTCTATACACTACACAATGGGGGAGGTAATATTCAAGTTCCGGTTTTGAATTATCATCGACCCTTTCCATATGGTCAAAATTTTCATATTCTGTTATGAAATCTTGATATAAATGTTGCAATGTAGCGTTTTTACTAAGACGTTTAACTAATTGATTGAGCCTTATGTTGGCTAAATGCTTTGGATCTCCTAATTGCTCGTCTTTCATAGGCATTTTTACGATAAATCTGCCATCTTCATTTCGTCTGTAAGTGTCTTTGAAATGTTGTTCACAGAATTCTTCTTCTTGGCTAAGAATTGGCTTTTCTTCACCAATATTTTCCACTAACCAAACTTTTTCTACTAATCTATCAATATTATCAACATTACCGACAATTCCACAATAATTCTGACAGTTTTCAAGGGATGTTTTCAAAGAACCAGTAGCTATATAACCAAACACAGAATTTCTAAAAACGAGTGATTTCGTAGAAGATTTAACTTGGCCATTAATAAAAATGTCATAAAATATTTCTGCTCCTAAAAGCAGATCTATACTAGATGGAGTTGCAAATTCTGGATCAGCCAAACTTGATGTATTAGGAATATTTATATTTTCAATATTTAATTTTGTAGAAGGTACTAAATCTGTGATTTTATTTACAACTAAAAATTTAATGAAGCAGAGAACGAATTATTTCCATTAAAAATAGAAGCAAAAGTACAAGATTTAATGTTTGAAATTTGCCCATTTAAACTAGAAACGGGAATATTTATTCTTTCCTTTTTTAAATTTGCACGCTCACAGAATTCATTTGTAACAAAATTTGACATCGAGCCTGAGTGAATGACTGTTCTTGCTTTAACGAATTGGCCATAAATATTTCTAACCCAAACAATCGCAGTTGAAAGAATAGTTTTATTTTTCGAAAAAAAGACACGCCGATAAGGCTTTTTCTGTTGATTTATTGCTATTCAAAACAGCCTCATTTTTGCGGCTCTCTGGGGAGGGCGTAGTTTCACTTTGCTTTCCCCCACTTGTTGCAGACGACATGGATCCGTCATTCCGATGAAGAAGTGAATTACGTTTTAATTTGCAAACCGAGCAAAAGTGTCTAGACTGACAGGAAGTTACTTTGTGATTTGAATGTAAACAATTAATGCACAAAGAAAGCTTTTTAACCATTTCGTATCGTTCCATTAAATTTAATGCTAGAAATGTTTCACATTTAAAAATTGCGTGATTATCTTTGCAAACCGGGACACATAAATTTATTATTATAATTAGTTTTTGACACTAACGATCGAACTTTATTTGGAGGAATGTTTTGTTTTGCATATTTTCTAACATCTGGCATCGCTTTTGAAGAGATGTCATGAAAGAATCCCATTCACATAAATCATTACTATTTAATGACATTTCAAATTGCTTACACGATTCTTTATCTATTTTATTGAGAATAATATTAATCAGCAAAGCTTCGCTTAATTTATCCATATTTAATTTCATAACTTTTAATGCTCTTAAATGTTTCTGAACTTTATCAATTAATGAGCGTAAATCTTTAGGATTTTCATGAACTATTTTTTCAATAGAAAGTAATTCATTGATATGAGAATTTACAACCAATCTCTTATTATCATATCTTTCTTCAAGTGCCTTAAATAAGGAAGAAAATGTATCATCTATTGTTTGTATCTGCTTTGCATCACCAATTAAACAAGATTGTAAATAAAACAATTTCTGAGAATCTGTTAATTGTCTATTAGATGAAATTAAAGCTACAAATTGGTTTTTAAATGAATTCCAGTTTTCAAAATTGGCAGAAAATTTAGGTAATGTTATTTCACGCAATTTATAATTCAATGAATTACTTCTTGTCTCTGGTAAACTATTATTTGCATACTCATCATTTGCATTCTTATTACATAATGAAGTATAAAGACATTTCAGGCTTACCTGAACATCGGTAATATCCATCTCGATTTCTTCAAAAGTAGCTTCGATGTCTGATATTTCTTCATCTTTGCACACTTTGTAATAATCCAAGCGAAGTTCATCAATTTGTTTATTTAACTTGTGAACTTTTTCTTGCAATACTTCTATTTGTTCAAAACCAAAATCATCACTTTTTCCACTGACAGACGACTTTAATTTCGTTATTTGTGTTCTAATTCCACCACGTTTTCTGTTCAACGTAGTTATGTTTTCATTAGCCATTTTCTATTCTATTTATCTCGGGCTCGAAGTTGACCAATGTTTTGAGGTCGCTGGTTAGACTCTATACTAAAGATAACTTTACAACAACAACTTTATTTCGTAGACTGTATCATAACTAAAAAATCTAAATCGAAAATGATAAATTCCCGACCATATGGGATCAAAAACATGTATGCTACGCTAGGAGTTCGAATCTTAACTAACTAAAATTGAGCAGAAACAATGCGCTGTACATAACTTTGAAGTTGCGCAGAAACAATGCGCTGTACATAACTTATATTGCCGCGTAGGAGGCAACACTGGACATTATTATTAGCATTTTGGTTTGTTCAGATCTAATTGATACGTTTTCAGCTAAGTCGGTATAAAACATTTTGAAACTCTCATCTGTGTCTTTGTAACTTTTGGAACGAAGTTTTAATTGAAAATATTTTTATCATAAATAAAATATAAATGTTTGCGCATGTGTCCTAGACATGCAGGTTTCTTAATCCTGACCACATGAACCGAACCCACATCTTCATCATGATGAAGATCATAAAAAATTCTTTCCTTTTTCAGAGATCTTTTTCTAAAATAGAATAAGCTTTTATTTTAGACACATTTAATGCCTCCGTTTCTATTTCTGAAAATAAATTTCTTCACTTGTTATCGTATTTAAATAAATTGTCAAAAATATTTTCTGCAAAGGGGATTGGCAAAAGGTGTCCGCCGATAACATCGCGGCAAAATCATCGCGGGCGAAAACGTCGCGGAGAAAACAACGCAAGGCGAAAACGTCGTGCTACAAAACATTTTGGGAGAAAACATCGCAAAGAGAAAACATCGCAGTTCTAAAACGTCGTGGTACAAAATATCGACGTCGAAAATAAAGCGGTTCAAAAACTTCGCAGTTTAAAAACATCGTCGAAAATATCGCGGTAAAAAATAAAGTATGGATAAATCATCGCAGGACGATAACATTGCAGACCTGCTTTATTAATTGTAAATGGATATCTCATAATGATTTGTGAGCGAGATGGAAAGAAAGATGATTTTTACTTTCATATTTTTATTAACTAATAAATTTTTGCTGAAAAAGTAAGAAGAAAACTTAAGAATAAACTGGAGCAGAACAAGAAATAATTTTCATTATAAGAGTATTAGATTGACAAAAGTGAAGAAAATAATCCCATAATTAGCAATTTTTATACATAAGGTCATGCAGTTACATAGCTTCCTTTTTATAAATTTATTTAGATTATACTTTTAATGAAAAATTACCAGTAAAAACTTTATAAAAATGATTTATTAATGACCTTTGTTAGTTAAATATGTCAGTTTAAAATTCTATTAAGCGCTATAAGTTGCCTTAATTTTCTATGCTTAAATTTCCTTCTTACTTTTTCAGCAAAAATTTATTAGTTAATAAAAAATATGAAAGTAAAAATTATCCTTCTTTCCATCTTGCGCTCACAAATCATTATGGAAATATCCATTTACAATTATTAAAAGGCCTGAAAAGAGCATGTCTGCGATGTTATGGTCATGCAATGATTTGTAGATACTTTATTTTTTACCACGATATTTTCGACGACGATGTTTTTTAACTGCGAAATTTTTGAACCGCTTTATTTTGGACGACGATATTTTGTATCACGATGTTTTAGAACTGCGATTTTTCTCTTTGCGATGTTTTCTCCCACGATGTTTTGCATCACGACGTTTTCGCCTTGCGTTATTTTCTCCGCAACGGTTTCTGCTGTAACCTTGGCAAAAAGCAGGATTTAGTAAACATCTACTACTTGCATTTGCTTGCAATGGTCTACAAAATAGGGATGACCAAATTTTTTTTTTTTTCTTTTGTGTGTGTGTGTGTGTGTGTGTTCTCATGTCTGCTGAAAAACTTATAACAGTGGGCAAAACATATCATAAAATACAGATTTCTGAGAAGTTGGGGTCGGAATATAGCCCGAGAACCTAAAATGGGTCGCGGTCTTAAAAAGTTTAGGAACCACTGCTGGAAAGAAGTTCATTCCAAATAACTATAAATGAAATGAAGTCTAAATTATTAATTTTGTTTGCTATTTCTCGAAATACCTGTAAAAATCTGTAGATTTTGATAAAAGGTATTTTTTTCCAAAATGGATGTTTTGAACGAGCCCTAGACATTTTTCTTTTTTGTCTATTCTATGGTCTGGCACTCGTAGCAGAAGAAATTAAATATGATGAGGAAGATTTTTCATTTAATATTAATTCATGTAAGCTCGTCTGAAGCGTTGATATATATTCCTGGAAAGAAACTATTCTTAGTCGCCAGAGAAGTAATAAATGTTAATATCTCTGAAATGATATTCATTTTTTGAAAAAAACTTCGTTCACGAATAAAATAGATATTGGAACTTGAAAGCTTCAGGCAATGCAATATATTTCAAACGATAAATTAATTAAGAAAAAGCATACCTTTTTGTTACATTTATATTTACTAAATGCATATGTAGAAAAGCTCTATAATTTGAACTATTCATATTAATTAATATTTAGAAAATTGCGTTTTCCGCGTAATACATATACTACACTCCATTAATTGGCAGTGCCAAAGAACCCAGCATAATGGACTATAGGACCATTTGTATGTTTTTTAAGTCGTATGTTATTAATTATGTCGTATGTTATAATTTATTAGAAATCTGCCTTTCGAATGAATAAGTCTGAGAAAAATAGCAATAAGCGTAACAAATTAAGGATTTAGCCTTTCTGGTTTGATCACACAATTGATGTATCTATACGGATTATTTATATATGTATAATGCAGTTGATATAATATATATAGCTCATTTTATATGCATAAAAAGTTAATCTGAAGACCTAAAAATATGTACTTTTCATTTTTATTCCGTAATACGTTTTCAATGTTTTGATTAAATAAATAATTTCTGTGAATAACAAATTCCGTTTCATTGCATGATACCCTCTTAAACATAGCAAAATATGTTTTGAGCGTATAAAACAATTTCCCTCTAAGCATGTTAGAATATATTTTTAGAGGAAAATGTGCTCGCGTATAAAAGACGATTTAACGTAGATAAACAAGAAATACCAATGCATTCTGCTAGAAAGCAGTTAAATAGTTTAAATCCATGCTCCTAGATAAAACTAAATAAGCTTATTTCCTTTCATTGTGAAGTTTAGAGAATGCATTCTCTTATACGTTTTAAATATTAATCTAAGCATGTAAGTTTACTATGGCTTCTTGAGGTAAAAAAATCGCCTGATATTCCGGTTAACATGAAACTCAATCTAAATTTGTAATTCTGTATTACGTACGACTGATATTATGTAAATTTTAGGTACGTAGTATTAACTCAACCACCTTTATAAAAGTAGCCAAATTTTTCAAATTATTGCCAAACTGGCAAATATGCGCGTTACCATTCTTCCGGCGACCATGTTCATAGCTGTCATTCAGTCAAGCATTTTCGTATGCATTCTTTTTTGTTGTATTACAAGTTCTAACAGCCTTATAAACAAATCGTGATTTTTTTTTTCCTTAAACTTAGTTTTTAAAGTATGATCTTGTGGAATTCGCCAGCAATGGAAGAAACTGCGGTAAACCAAATTTTACGCTATTTGATTAAATATTTTAAGTAACTTTCACCTTAATACTAAAATTATGTAACATTTATTTATTTTTAAAAGCGCGATATTTGATTCAGGTATTATCTGTAACATTTTCGTGGAACAGTGATAGAGATGCATGAAATACTGTCAGCAAGTAAATAATTTTTATGTATTCTACTCGTATGAACATAAGTATTCAGTAGATCGCTACATTTTACCGTACGTCGGAATAAACTCAAGAAGATTTTCATTAGCATAGCCATCCATGCTGGCTCTTAATGTAATCCTCCCATTTTATTTCCTCTTACAACTTTTCTTCTGTTTCAGTGTCCCATTGACAGATATTTTACTTCGACTGGGAGAATACGATATCAGCCATGAGAATGAACCTTTACCGTTTGTGGAAAGAAGAGTACAAATTGTTGCTTCTCATCCGCAGTTTGACCGAAGGACTTTTGAATATGATCTTGCTCTTCTGAGATTCTACGAGCCAGTAACATTCCAAAAGAATATATTACCTATTTGTGTACCGAGTGGTAACAATTCTTACGTAGGAAAGTACGCTACTGTTACAGGATGGGGAAGGCTACGCGAAGGTAAGAAAATTTTAATTAATAGATATTTGTTAAGAATATGGATTTATTGCTAATTAGGAGTTACGAAAAGAAAGAATATATAACATGTTACATCTAAAACTATTGCTAGTTCTTCCTTATAATATTTAAAACTCTGTTTTTTTAATATCTTCTCCAAGACTTGTGCATGTTGCAGGAATATGTTGTGTTTTAATTTAATTTTAATCCAGTGCAAATCTAAGAGTCACATAGTATGTAAACAAGTCTTTAAAACATTTAATATTTTAGTTTTTTCAGTTGTGTGTTTTTATAGGAAAAGGGATGTCTGGAAAATTGCATTCACTGTAAATACTGTAGTAAAACCTGCCAATAAGATACTTTTCAGAATTTTATTATTTAATCCAATAGTATAAGGTTTTAAAGTTATTCTTTAACTGTTATTGATGTTTAAAAATTAATAAGTGCAAAATTTTTAATTATAGTGTATTTCAGTAGTGGCGTTTTTTAACATTTTGTGTGTTACCTTTCTTTATTAAATATCATGTTCCTCGCACTTAAACCATAAGATCCAGTGCAACAGCAATATCGCAAAATAGTTTTAAAACGAGCATATCTTTAGAATTTCCGATACAGAGACTCACGCGCTGGAGATAAAAATGTTTTTTCTGCACAACGTTGCCATTGCTCGCTTTGAAATCCTTGAGTTTGTTAATCAAAAATTCGTCAAAGTTTTAAAAAATAGGAAATCGATCATAAAACAAATTTCAAATTTAAAATTTGGTCTTCCACATGCTCATATTCGTTGGAGGATTACGTTATTCAAAATTCGATGACTCTATGTACCGTTATTTTATGACAATGTGAGAAATATACATACATTTACGCAGATTTTCATTATTTAATTTCTTCAAATATAATGCAGGACTCTAACATTTTATGGCAACAGTTTGAAAAGTGAACCGACATTTATCCGTCCGACGTAAAATGCCAAAACGAAACTAAGAGTCCTTCGGGATTCAAATCCCTTTGGACTAAAAAAAAAAAAAAAAAAAAAAAAAAAAAAAAAAAAAAAACCGACGCGCCACGACGCACCTAGAAGATATAAAGCAAATTGGACGCAGACTGATATGCATACAGGTTTCGACGGAAAATGCAAAATTTTACACTTTGGCTTTGGCTGCCAATGAATGAACCGTTGTCGCTACAACGCATCTGATCTACGCAACTGGCGGGATATTTAAGAGAAGAAATTACGATTCCAGGTCATAAATTCTTCACGAATTTCTGGTAGACAGTAACTATGCCTCACATACAGGTGTGCGAGCGATATGCGCAGATGTAAGAATTTGAGAGCGGTCATGTAGTTGATCTCAAAGAAGCCGGTTGGTCTTACATGCCAATTCTTTTTTATCCATATTTCGATTATGCGACACAAATTTTGCTAAAGACCAAATTTTGTAAAATTTTAGTGTGAAATTTAAGGAGTAATTCAAAAATTTACCTTGGCGCACTTTTTTTACTTGTAAAGGTAAATTTCTGAATTATTGCTTAAATTTCGCACCAAATTTTTGCGAATAGCACGTATTTCAGGAAAAGTCCGATTTTGTGTCAAAATACATTTGCTAGAACAAACGCTATATATAAATCAAATATGTATCCCGAGTCGGGATTCTGAGACATGAAAAACGCAAATTGAATTTCGTCAATCGGCTGAGTAAAACGGAAGATATATTGTCCTATTTTTATTGGGCACAGTGTATATATTTCTCTAAGCTTAAACTATGTTAAAGTGATAAAATATCCCAACGTAGATTTTAAATATTTGATTGTGCTTAGAATAGTAACATACCTTTCAAAGGATACATGTTAAAGGAAAATAAAAAAAATAGAAATTGATTTATTTTCTGACCAAAGTGGTATTCTGCATTCTTACTTTTTTTCATGCCGCTAAGTTAAGCAGTGACTAGGAGGAAATGGATCACAATATATTTCTGTTTCATTTATGGGAATATAGGTATTTATAACATGTAATATATTTTTGCCTAGCTGTATAATTTTAACTAATTTATATACGAATTTTGATGAGATAGCTAGAATAATAAAACCGTAAATAAAATAAAATTTTACTTATTGAATACATTTTTTTTATCTTTTAAACAAAATATATAGAATATATTTGCTTTTAAATATTTCTAGATGAAAAACATTATGTCGTTCCTTTTAAGATTCAGAAATAATTTTCTTTAAACAATAATTTAAATTCTTAGCATGTGTATTTTTTCCTATTATTCTAGAGGGTCCACTTCCTGATGTTATTCAAGAAGTTTCACTGCCAGTTATTACGAACAAACTATGTGAAAGTATGTATCAGGATGCTGGTTTTGTAGAGGATATTCCCGACATATTCATATGTGCAGGCTATGCTGATGGTGGAAAGGATTCTTGTGAAGTAAGCAAATAAAATACCTTGCTAATCGGCTTTTGTTATATGTGCAGCGATATCTTTTTAAGCTCAAATAAAATTACATTTATTAACAATGATATTATCAGACTGTAAATTCAGCTTCTTTGTTATTCGTATTAAATACGATGTTTAAATTTTAATATAATATGTTTTCATCAGTAACATTTCTTTCCTGTTGTTTGTAGTTTTAAAATTGTGATATTCACTAAGATTTAGTAAAAAATCTACAGGGAAGTCATAAAAATTTCCCGAGTATAGTTTGAATCCATAGCGGCCTATTTACTCAACCACTCAAAATGAAATTTCAAATATCGTAATTTGAAGGTAGGCGCTCGAGAATTAGCCGATTTAAAAGAATAAAGTTGTTACTGGCATTTATTTCCTCGAATTTTATTAGAGATATATTTTTAATTCAATTAATTCAGTTCTCCCTTCGCGGCAAGGCAAAAATAATAAAAACTCAATATAGCTTCATTAAAAATTTAAAGATATAGAAAAACATAAAACACCAAATACAGTTAAAATAATTTTAAAAAAAATTTAATTAAGAGTTCCTGGACAATACAAGCAATACGGCCAACAGGCAAGAAGGCAAATTTTTCGGTGCACAAAACTAAAAGTTTTCTTTTGATTCCATAACTATCCATAACTTTGATTCCTACAACTATCGCATGCAGAGTATCTAAAGGCATAAAAATCTTAACCGAAAGTTAAAAAAAAATAATTCAATCATTTTTAAAGCAAAAAATGAGCAATTTACCCACATATAAGAATAAAGAAAGGCACTTTTCCGTTTTGCCGGCGCAAACGATAAAGTCGCCAATAATGGTACAACGGATGCCAAACGGAATATATTCGCTGGTAACCTTTTACGCTTCATTTTAAAAACAAGTCGCAGCCATTTCTTATCAGATTGTTTCTTTCAATACTGGCATACAATTACATAGAATTTTTACAAGATAGTTAAATTTTATGCCCTAAGAGCATTCGCGGTAATTGCGTCAATTAGGATGCAATCGCACCGCTCACCCGAAGTAAAAAATATAGAAAAGGCAAAGTCAAGGGTTAAATTCATCAATTCTAATGAGAATGTACTAGCGAAGTAAAACACTGCGATTTCACATAATTTCTGAGTAAGCTATTCGTACAAATTGAAATAATTCTTGCATTTAAACTTGAATTTCAAATTAAGATTTAACTTGAAATTAATGTAGATAATTACTGAGAGAATTAGATTTTTGTAGTGTAGTTTACGTGAGATGAGATAACTTTCGGTCACGTGATACGAAACGGCGAATCAGGCTGTTGAACCATGAAAGTATAGTAAATTCATAATGTCTTTTTACAAATTGTCTTTATTTATTGGCTTTTTACAAAATTTTAAACCATATTAAAATGTTCGTCTTCAAAATAAAAAATTCTTAGAACTAACATTTGTTAACATTTTTTCTGTGTATACTGCAAGCTGTCGCCAACAAAGTCTACTTGGCTAAATTTGGGCCGGCAAAACGGAAGTACCAAAAAAACTGAGCTCACGGAGCCGACTAACAGAGTGATATATATATATATATAGAGAGAGAGAGATATGGATATATATACTTTTGGTGCAATACTTTATATACGTTTGCGACCAAAAAGGGAGATGCACAACTACATGTTATAGCAGTCCTATGTACAAAATTCCAACGTTCTGAGGCTACTCGTTTTTGAGTTATGCGAAATACATACATACATACATACATACGTACGTACCGATGCCACGAAAAAAAATTGCCTTCTCAATCCATTTTAAATCAGTTTTATAAGTCGTTTGGGGAAAAAGAGTCCTTTATTGTGTCCTTACGTACAGATGTCACGCAAAAACATCTTTAAATTGCATTTGATAGCCGTCAAAATGGATATTTTCATTGAAATATGATACCCGGAATTTTTCGTGATTGCAATACTTCCTTTACTTCGTACAAAAAAGTAAAAATTAACATGAAAATATTTAAATGAATATATCATTTTTTTTAAAAATTTTGACTAGTAATTTAATTTCTTGTTTCTATTTTGACCCTCCGATCTACATGTTTTTGGACCTGAAATTTCAAAGTTTTCCTTATTACTATGAAAAGGTGCTTTTTTATGATTATAATTTCAAAATGCTCCTTTCACTTTGTACCTTGATGCCCTTTCTTTCATCCAAAAAGTTTCATGTGTACCAAATGGGAAAGTCATCCTCTAAAACAAAACATATTTTTTCGTTAAAGAAAAACAGAAATAACTTGTATCACAACTCATACAGATGTTTCAAAAATCTGAGGGAAAAAAAAAAAAAAAAAAAAAGGGCTAAGTCATCCAGATTTTTTTATTGTTCGGAAGATTATGTTTTCTTACTCTAGATGACAAAATACGTATTTATTGTAATGCGAGTAAGGACATTTTATCTTCCTCTTAATTCCAGTCAGCAAAGATTATACAGTTAAAAATCCATTTAATTACCTTGAAAGAGAATAAAAAATACAGTTTCAAACAAAATTAAAGAATGATATTTTTTTGCGTTTCATAGTTTTTTTCCTTCGTGCAGAGAGCATAGGAAATACTTTACTATTTTTGACTAGTTTATTTTTAGGAAAGAATCATCAATTACAGTTGCACTCATAGAGCGGAAAAAGAACAACAGATACATACACTATGCAAAAACTATGGCCGTAAATCGGCAAAAGATCAACTGGGAAACAGGAAATTTATACTATAGAGGCACAGTACTTAAAGAATGATAGTAAAGTAACAAAAAAAATGAATAGGACATCTACAGACCAGAATAAACAGGAAAAGGCTTTTGACAGAGGGGTGTCTGTACATAAAACTGTCTCCTCAAGAGACAGAACTATAAACCAAAGAGTCTTGGTAGGGATATGACATCCGCTAGCTAGTTAGTTGGAAGAGTTGTGTTGCACCGTCTGTCGATACTTAACACCAGATTCCTAAAAGTTTTGGGGATAACCGCTCCATTTTTCAAAAACGTATCTGGTGGTGTCCGAAGGGTAAGATCGCGCCGCCAGGCATCTCCCTAAAGCATTCCTTATATGTTCAATGGGCTTTTAAAATCAAGGGATCCTCTGGCCAATCCATTCTGTTAAATACCTTCACTTTCTAGAAGCTTCTTGACAGCATAAGCTCTGTGTGGACGTGCATTGTTATCTAGTAAAAACAAAGTTGGGTCCAATGGGACCCCTTAAAAGATGCACGTGATGGAGGATAACTTCATTCCACTTAACGAGTCCAGTAAGTGAACCTCTGCCAAAAATGCGAAGCTCCGTCCTTTTGTTCGCCATAATGCCTCTCTATACAGGTGACAGGTGACGGAGGACGGGGACGCCTGATGTTTAACAGAGGTAAACAGGCATATGTCCCGCGCCCTCCCCTATCTAGTGGCAGCAACTCCCAGGAGCCTCATGAGGCCACCTTGGGAGTTTATTGAAGAATTTTACGTAATTGTACATGGCCATACAGAGGCGTCTTAGGAATACATTAGTTTTGATCGATAGGCGGATGATTTGTTACATCTTGGTTTTTAGACACTGTTAGACACTAATTACAGCATATACATACACATACAAGTACATACAATTGCACATATAAAGATACATACAAAACACTTGTAAAACGCATATAAAAGCACATATATAACACATATAAAACATGTAAGCACATTATATAAAAATAGAAATTAGATACTAGTTTGCACACACTTATACAAGTAAAACACATACTTATAATGAAACATATTTAAGCTAATATATAGTATACACTTACACTAAAGACACATTTAGATCATTTAGACACATTTAGATCACATATCACATGTAAAATGCGCAAATAAACATACATAAAGCATGCAGGCACACTGTAGAATATTAAATTTTGTTATTAGATGATATAGTAATTACAGATGAAACTTTACTCTGGAGAATACATTATGCAATACATTATATCAGGTACACTATACTTATTTAATTTGAACAGATATGCAGCGCTTTTTATATACATAATGCTTACAGAATTGATACACAATGTAAAAACAGATACACTATGCTTGTAAAGCATTAGATATTAGAATTTATACTGCACACAATTGTACAAACGAAATAAGACCCTATACTACTATATACAACACAGTTATGGTGTACAATTATGCAAACACAATTATACTAACGTATTAAAACGCAGAATAAAACACTATACTACGGTATATAACACAATTGTGCACAATTATATAAACACAATTATACTTACACATTAAAAAAAAAATCTATATTATTGTATACACACAATTATAGTACGCAGCACCATGCATGCTATGTTGCCAAGCTATATATTTCTATGCGAAGCTTTGAGATTATACAGGTAATGCAGATACAATATTGATAGATATAGATGAATTATACATTATGCATATGTCAGATACAGTGCAGATATATTACAGATAGTTTGAGTAATACAGATATGATGTGCAAGCAATAACTGTAGTGGAGACACTATGTTATAGAATGCGCTGAGCTTATTTTATATTATATTAGATGCACAGTGTTTATTGGATTAAAGTAGGTACACAGTACTTTTTATATACACATTGCTCACAGAACAAATGCACAGTGCAAAGTCAGATACACAACAGGTTGTAAGTTATTGCAGGTAATGCACACGCAATGTAGATAGTTGCATAGTAATTATATGCTTTATATACAGCAGATACTGTGCAGAATTTGACAAATTCAGTGCAGAATGAGGTGCATATTTATTGCAGATAGTTTGTATAACGCGTTTGTGTAATACAGTACTGGCAATGACTGTAGGAGAAACACTATGTTGTAGAATACACAGTGCATATTAGTATTGTAATAGATACATGATGCTTGTTATATACACAATGCTTACAGAATGGTTACACAATGCAAAGTCGGATACACATTTGTTTTACACTGTTCAGTTAAGCATGGACTAGCATGGACATGCAAGTAGTAACCTGTGATTAGTCAGTGTTGAGCTCTGTACACTGTTGATAAGTTCTGTACACGATTTGTCAGGGCGTTCCAATTACTCTGCGCACAGTACCTTATACACTGATATATAACTTGCAGTTGTTGTAATAACACTGGTTATTCCAGGAAATACTTCTATAGATATTTCAGTCGTTGTAACTACTACAGAGACACAATGCAGGTAACAGTCTGTTCATAGTCAGTAGTTTGCTCTATACGCCGTAAGTGAGTACTGTACGCAGTAAGCAGCTATGTCTGCAGTTATGTTGCAATGCAGTTATGTTATAAGCGCAGCACATAATTTAAACATATTGTGAGTTGCATTCAGCTGATTGTCAGTATAAGAGACTGTCAGAATTCTGTTGATGATTTGGTAGTGAAAGCTGACTGTGGTTGCTTTATGAGACGCCTTAATTGACGCTAGTTTGGTTGGCAGATATCTTGCCCTAGGTCGTTGACCTGCCTAATTATTTGGCAGATCTTTTTGACCGCTGGTGGGTGCTTAATGATGAATCGTTTATATGATTCTATATTTGTGGCTGGGAGTGGTAGGTGTAAGTTGGATGTAAGGCTGCATTCAAATATGTAGTGGTCGGGGGAGCCAGTAGCCCCGCAGACGCATATATCTGTCATCGAAATTGCATGTCTTTGAAAATAGGATGGAAATGGACCGTGCCCCGTGATATAGTATGTCAAGGGTGCAATGGCCTGGAGACGTTCGTTGTCTACTATTGGGTAGAATCCATGTGTCCTTCTTCCTGTATCACAGTTATCCCACTCCTGTTGCCACTGTTCTTTGCTTAGTTCTCTTAGCTTTCGCTTTAAATACGAAGTCGGGATTGGAGTTGTCACCTCTTGCGCGTCGTTGTTGAATGCCGCCTCGTTTGCTAACTGGTCTGCCATCTCGTTACCCTCTATGCCATCATGTCCTTTCACCCAGATTAGTTTGATGTGTGTTTGCATATTGTTAAGCCCGCTACGATCACCCCTTCAGTCGCTTTTCCCTGTTGTTAGCGGGATGAAAGAGTGTCCTTACCTCTCTTCATATCAAATGGCGTCGATAATCGTTTGCCAGATTGAAAGGACTCTCATCAGTAAAAAGAACGTGATCTCCATAGATGAAGTGTGTAGTCTCTGTGTTCTCTGCATACTTGTAAAGGATACTGGCGGAGAGCTGCTATAAACACGTAGGAAGTGTTTACGATGATGGGCGAAAAATTGCCTTTGTGAAGTCGTTTGGCTGTAGTAAACAGGGACACTGGTCGGTCGGTTGCCGTGCGCAACTACTGAACAATGTTGCCTGCTATCTAGTTTCGATCTCTGTGATATATTGGTCATCAGTCACTGTTGGTTTACTTGGCCTATCACTATAAACCTTTCGTACAACTGCACCTGCCATCTGGAAGGCTTTCCAGGTTCGTGAAACAACACTTTTATCAATTTCCAAACTCTTGGGTGATTTATGTCAAAGTACATCCCTTTCTAAGGTCCCAGTCACATTAAGAGGTTATCCACACATGGCTACAGCCCCGGCTAGACGGGACTTTTCTGAGATGAGACGAGATTCTGTTAGCACTGATTTAAACCGAGGGATTCGTAGAAAAAAGAGCCCCGCCAGAAGCGAAGTCCCGTCTAGCTACGGAAGCAATGTCGTGGCTACGCGGGATTTTTTCAAACCTCATCGAAAATGTCTCGGGTCCCGGGTAGAGACAATTAATTAAGTTCTGCTTCTGAAGGATCACGTGATCCCGATTTTAGCGATAATCGATTACTGTTTGACGTTCAAGTCTTTGTAGTAAGTGAGAATGGTAACCTAGCTACGTGTGTTTCCTGGAATTGTGCGGGTTCTAAGAATTGTCCCTTTCGACGTCAAGTCCCGCGTAGCCGAAACATAATGTGATTGGGACCTTACTTCTTGCTTTCAAATCGTTAATTTGTTTTAAAAAACCATTAAAGTTTTACAAAATATGAAATATAACATTCGAAGTTCAAAATTCAAGTGCACATTTTGGTGGAGGACAATCTTTATTGAAAATTTTATGGCCCTTAATACTGTCGTTTTTTCACAATGCGAGAAACACACTTACATCCCTGCAGATTCTTCATTATTTTATTTCTTTAAAAGTAATATAAGGCGGTAATATTTTGTGATGACAATTTGAAAAGTAATTCAGACATTTAAAGTGATAAGCCGCCAAATCACGTTTCAAGACTAATAGCTAACACCCTTTCGGGCTAATAATTAAATGTTTTATCAACTTAGAACGGTATTTATTCCGTTCGCCATTTTCATGGGATATATGAATTCTCTTAGTTAATTTAATATTTTATCATACACATTAAATTTAATATCAAATCTGCAAATTATCTCAGTCCTTTTTTCTATTTGCCGTCATTCTTACGCCAAATTCTACCAAAACTGTGTCATTTTATTGCGACTTATGAAGCTTATTTCCCGCTATTGTTCGCAATCTTCCTCTGCAGTTCACAGTTTGTTATTTACAGTTTATCGTCGAAGTAGAAACATTTTCTTCTTATTCTAACTGGCGAAATTTTCGTGTGTAAAATAGGAACAATAATCTTTTTGCTGTGATATTTCCATGATTTATAAATTGCAACGTTGCCGAGTTCCTCTAAGATAGAATTTCCAAGATAAGTTATTTTCTATTAATAAAAATTCCTAACTCACAATTTGGAATTCTATTACAAATGATCAAATCTTCTGGAAAATTTCTTCCCTAAAGAGGGAAAGGTAATTTTTCTATCTCAGAATGGAACAATAAATGTTAAGAATCATCGGTCCGAAATAAGATGAATTCATGAAACTTTATAATATCCCACGATACTTCGATTTGATTCTTGACTAAACCGAGAGTGTTCTGTAATTTCGCATTTCAAAGCAAAAACTACTAATGTTTTTCCGAAACATGACGCCAGATTAAAAAAAAATGACAAAACACTTTAAATTATTAAGGTTTGTTCGCTCCTCGATCATTCTTTAAAATTTTCTCAGAGAAAAATTATGCGAGACGTGTTTGCTCTAAATTGAATTTCTAGTAAACCTGCCGTTCATATTCTTCAGCTATTGTTTAATTTAGTTCAGTTTTAGCATATTTTAATTCTAATTTGATTTTTAAAATATTTTGAAAATTGTTCTGAATTATTATGCATGCAATTATCACTGTTTTCATGTTAGCATTTTAAGTTCGTACCTTTGCGCAGAATATTAACTCCGATCAAAAAATATCTGAGTAGTTTCCCTCGTGATGCCGTTTCTTTTACATAAAATTAAATCAAACAAGATTAAAATTTCACTTAATTATTTAAACTGTTTTTCATAATTTTTTGCCCTGAAATGGTAGTACAGATTTAAGTAGCATTTAACTTTCTGATTATGATTTGTACTAATGCAATCAAAGTTGCGCTATATGCACTTTGCACCAGTGAGAGGGCTTCCGACCTATAAGGCGATACCTAACGGAAAAAGCCCATCCAGTGGAAATTATTTATTGAGAAGATACGTTTTATAATGCATATTTTTACATGAGTTTTACATGGCCGTATGTAAACTAACTGACAATATGTCTCTGAATGCAATGTATATAGCATCTTTTATTTATTCATAGGGGGATTCTGGAGGTCCCATGGTCATTCAAGAAGATGACGGAAGATGGGTGCTCGCTGGTGTCATTTCATGGGGCATTGGATGTGCATTGCCCAATCAGCCGGGTGTTTACACGAGGATTACCAAATTCTCAGAATGGATCAATCAAATAATTATATTTTAGAGGTTTTGAAATTAATGCACATCATGCCAATATTGATACATTTACAGTCATATTTTGATATATTTGGTGCAATTCAGCATGTTCCAAACGTTTCAAATAATATTAAGACTTGTAAATTTTTATGCGAAGAAGTTTAAAGGATGAGTTTGACAGCTTTTGAATTCCACGAAGAAAGATGTGAATTTTTTAAAGGACTCTACTAATTGCCAATTCTTTTTATCAGTTCTCAGAATGTTTTCCATTTTCTAAACTTACAAATCATGAGAAAGAGGTTTATGGCATCTGCATAGATGCTATACAGCCCTTTTATTTCTTCATTCAGAAAGAAAATGTTTTGACATATATATGCTCATCATATTTATTACTAACGCCATTTTCATCCTATTTATGAACATCAGATGCTCTTAAGTACTTAAACGTGCTTGAATATTTATTTTTATTTTTGTTTAG
Source organism: Stegodyphus dumicola (assembly GCF_044657685.1). Lineage (NCBI taxonomy): Eukaryota > Metazoa > Arthropoda > Arachnida > Araneae > Eresidae > Stegodyphus > Stegodyphus dumicola. The sequence continues at coordinate 97,794,403 of NC_140771.1, read as the reverse complement.
AAAGCTTGTATGATGATACGTGATATAAGCTGCAATTTTTGAATTTTTTTATATTCGTAATAAATTATGTTGTTTTTCAATGTAGTCTTACATGTTTTACCTAAAAATGTATATGCTTTTGACACATACATGCATGCATTCTAAATTATAGTCATTATATTCAGAAATACCAGTCGTAAACAAGATAACGAGAAATTATATATATATATACCAACACTGGTCAGATGGTGCATTAAAACAGATAGCAAATTAGGAAATAAAAAATAACTTGGTGCTACGTCCTCCGGGATTTGACTATGTATAGTGAGGAATATTGAAACAAGGGACGGAGCATAGGGAAAATGCTATTGAGACTAAGGAAAAAATGCTGATAACCGCTTATGTGGGGTACTAGAAAGTTGCTACCACTTGCAAGGAGGCACTATGACATCGTAAAGTACAATGTGCTAACAGCTGTAATGCGAACTAAATTATATTGAGTAAATTAAAAAATCTGATGTGTACACCACATGACTTCCTTGTATTGGAATATTAAATTAAATGAAATGCAAGAAAAGATCCATACTATGCTTTATTGGATTGAATTAAATCTACTTCGCCGACAGCGCATAAACCACAATGGAATATTCATTTATTCCACTGTGGTTTATGCGCTGTCGGCGAAGTGACACTCTGGCGCTAGATTCACTTAACAATATTAATAATTATATAACCATATAGCGACACTCTGGCGCTAGATTCACTTAACGGTATTAATAATTATATAACAGTTAACTTTATAATAATTATATAACTGAAACTAAGTTAACTGCTGTATAATCCAATAATTATATAACAGTTAACTTATATATTTCGTTCATATTATAACTCATAATGCACAAAATTTATATCATTTAAAGAATAGAATTATCTAATCGTTGCCACATGTTCTATTCAAATACTATAATAAAGCTAGAATGATGTATAAAAGAAATTAAGCAAAGAAAACAAAAAAGAAACAGTTTTTCACAGACGATTGAGTATTTCTCATTTAAATAATTCAGTTCTCACTTCGCGAGAAAGCAAAAATACCTAAAAACTCAAAATATCTATATTAAAAATTACGAAGTAAATCTCAAACACTTATTTCCTCGAAAAAATTCCAGAAAGAATTAAGCATGATTTAATTGGCAATAATAAATGAATGCGTTATCTTTGTTGTTGCGAAGCTAAGTTTCTCTAGATTGGCAACAAATCCACTAGTCTCCTGTTTCAAATGTAAACATCAATGGCCGCCATTAAAAACAGGCTTAGCGGCAATTAAACAAATTTAAAATTGCTGATAATTCTAAAAATATTGCACATAGATTTACTAAAGACATAAAATCCTTAACCGGAAGATAAAAACAACATAATTCAATCATTTTTAAAGCAAAAAATGTACAATTTACAAACATGTAAGAGTAAAGAAACTGAGATTACTGAGCCAGGTAACAGAGTGGATATATATATAAATATATTTATATACGTTTGGTGCGGCCGATTGCAACCAAAATACGAGGTGCACATCTACATGTTATAGCAGTCCTATATACAAAATTTCAGCGTTCTGAGGCTACTCGTTTTTGAGTTATACAAGATACGTACACCATACATTCTTACAGACGCCACGAAAAATTCTCTTCAGAATTAATTTTAAAGCAGTTTTATAATTTTTTTGAAGGAAAAGAGTATTTTATTTTGTCCTTACGTACAGATATCACGCAAAAACATCGTTAAATTGCATTCGATAGCGGTCAAAATGGATATTTTCGTTGAAATATGCTGCCTGAAACTTTTCGCGATTATAATACTTCCTTTTTACTTCGTACAAGAAAGTAAAAAAGAACGCTGTAGATAATATATTACCAAGAGCTTTGAAAATTTGCAATATGTTACGTAATTCTACTAATTCAATATTTATTTTAGGCACTTTTCACTCTTACAGTATATGTTGGGCATGCAAATATAACAAGGGCACAATGTATATACAGGTACAGATGTAAATATGAAATTAGTGCAAATGTGTATACATTACAAGTCATGAAGCAGCCATGTTACAAATTAGATTAATAAAACTGTATATGGTACATGCTATGAATGCATTATGCAAACACAAATGGCAAGTTATACTGACAAAACTGCAGACTCATATATCCATACTATGCTCTAGTAACTATAAATATATTAAATGAATGCTGAAGCTAATAAGCTGAGAAATAAAATGAGTTGACATTTTTTTTAACTTACGGCACTGTGGAGAAAGGAATACAACTTTTAAAACTTACGGAACATGCATTTATATATATATATATATATATATATATATTTATGGCACATTGATTCTTGGTAAGACAAACACTAACATAATAATATGTACATAAGTACCTATTACAGCTAAATGTAAAAATTAGTATAAATAAAATCATATAAGGTACATCTTTAGTACAAAACTGAATCATTAGACATCGATAGTAAAATTTTACAAACGATGTACAAATGAAAACAATTTTGATACTACTAATCTACTACCGGTATTAGGCAATTTTACTGTCGTGCTTTCAATTTGTTTAAAATGTTAACAAATTTAAAATTAACACTTTTAAATAAACATTTTATTAATATTAATATTTTAAACAACTTTTAGAATTAATATTTAAAAAATGATTTTAATACAAATTTAATAGTTTAAAATCATAAGAATGAAAATTTCTGCACGTAGTTATGTAAAATTGAAAAGAAAAAAGTCATAGCTCTATTTGAATTACTATCTTGAATAAGTAACATATTTTCCCCAAAACATCGACCGACCAGGGGTTTCGCTGAAAAAGCACAAATTTTCCAAAAACTACTATGAGAAAACATTATATATTTTTTTTATTTTAATGTAAAAATTCTCCTGGTATTTTTGTGTTCTTTTAATATATTGGCTTAATTTCTTTGACATATTTTAATATGCACGTATATATAAGTTTTAATAGATACCACAAAACATTTTCCAGGCCATATATATATATATATATATACGGCTTTGCTGGTTAGAGGATTAAAAGAAATTTAAACGTTTTTTACAGAAAATCTCTTAAGTTCTCTCTTAAATTGTCACCTGACACATCTTTTGATTCTGAATCTTAAGCATTGCACTATGAATAGAATAAATTTCTTGAACTGTTTTTTCACTTGTGTTTATTACACACAAAGAAACTTCTGTGGATGTCAATACAGAAAACATTTTGAAAAGAAAGTAGGATTATTTCTTTATATTCTTTTCATCTCCGCTACTAATGGATTCATCTGGGAAAAATTTTTAATTGAATTCTTCAACTGTGTCTAGATCCGATATCATTACACTGATATCACAGCTCACCTATTTCTCCCACTGTAATGTCTCATACCAGTAGTTTACAATTTTCTTCATACATAATCACAGTTTCATCACAATGTTCATCGTCAACACTTTACTTGACTCTAGCTTAAAAAAAATAAACCTTCTTTAAAGAAGCAATTTTTAATTGTTTGTGCTCTTACTTGACTTTAGACAATGAAATCATACTCATAGCCTTAAGAGTTGTTTAATTCCTGTAGTTATATATTTTGAGAGACATTTGAACCGACCTCTGCCGGCAAAACATTTTAAAATTCTTAATAACACCCAGATATAAAGGTTGTACAACACTAGCGCAATTTACCAGGACGAAAAAAAACTTTGACATCTTGTAAGAAATCTGTAGTTTGAGGATGGACGGTAAACGGATACATAAAAAGTAAAATTTTGAGATTTTATCTATTTTCTTGAGCCATTCTATAAAACTGTCCGTAGTCAACTGTGCTTTTTATTTGCTTTATATTCTAATAGCAGAATTTTTACATGTTTGAAGCACCTTAGCGTTTGGGACTTTCTTATAATGACATGACATTGGTCACCTCTGAAAGCTAAGGTTCTTGGAGGCAGTTGAAGAGCTCTTAGTTTTTTATGAAAGATAAAAATCTCCAATGCTCTCGAGAGTGTTCAAGCTCCGGACCTTCTGACTGCTAGATGACGAGCTTCTCACGAAGGCACGAAATGACTAAGTGTGGCGCATAAAGAGGTAAAAGGAGTGACTGGATTTAATAACACAGCTTTTATATAACATTTCGAAGAGTATTTTACAACTCCTTTCCCTATTCACAAATTTAAACTTTCTAAACATTTTACTTTTTATTAGCATTTATATAACCATTCTGTTATTTTCCGCCATTACTGATTATTTTTCCGCGTAATCCCAGGAATAAGCATACAACAGTTTGGAAACCGCTGCTTTGAATGATAAATATAATGTTAAAAATATCGCAGATAAATTAACGCTGTTTATATATTTCTTCAAAACGATTCCAATGAAAACTGTTAAAAATCGAAAATGGTTTAAATGAATCGCTTACCCTATGAATCATAATATTCAAACATACTTACCCTTTAAAGGTCCACACCACGGCCCACATGTGGCTTTCCATGGTACTTATTTACGGTTTGTATTGATGAAAAAATGGCTGGTTGTTTCTTAGAAAATATGGCTGCTTCAATAGACCAAAAATGTATCTATTAAACCCAAAAGCAGCTGATAAATGTTATTTCAAAGAATGTCAGTTTTAAAATTAATATGTTAATTTGAAACTGAAGTATTTTCACCTTAACTGAAACGAATAATTTCTTGCTGGGCAAAATCACGTAAATTTTATTTTATCAGAGCAGCAAATCCTATTTTATTAGAATAGAATTTAAGAACAGATATGAACTTCAGAAAGAACATCTTAAGAAGATTTCCAGACTAGAGTCCAAAATTAGCTTTATATGCAGAAAAATACTAAATTCTTAAAAAGTGTTCAACAAAATTAAATGAATTTATTTGGGAAGGTGATACACAGTGAAAATCAAATATGAAAGCAGATGATCCAGAAGTATATTATGAAGAGTTTAAAATGAAAATAGTAAGTGTCAACGAAACAACTTCACACACACTTTTAAGAATTTCTTTGCACAGCAGATTTTGATATTTTATATTAATAATATTGAAGATAATGAATCAGAATAATATTATTATTCATATAGGGTGGAATTACATAAATTAAAATACTGTTTATCTTACAAGTTTAGATTTCATTGAAGTTCGCTCTTGAATGGCAACACATAGTTTGTGCACAGAAGTTTGACTTCTCAGTATTTAATGTAAATAATGCCCACCTGTGTTTAGAAAAGCCTTGAAGGAAGGCATCTCGCCTTGGATAAATTGACTTTGCCTGCTTTTTTGAAAACAATTAACTAACCTGAAGAAAAATAAGAAATAATAAGATTTTCGTAGGAAACCGAAATGTTCCATATTAATAAAAAACTCGAAAGTTTATGATTCTTAATACAGACGAGAAAATTCAGCGCAGATTAAAAAATGCTTATATATTGTTTTGCCTTCACTAAATATAAAGGTAACATGAGTTACATGTATAAAGCTTATATGAAAACGTCGGAACAACAACAAAATGTACCTGCAGGGTGAATCACTTGAATTTTGACTCGCAACAGTAGTTTGAACAAATAACACTTTTGCTAAACATGGTTTGCTTTATTTGATTACAGCGAAGCACACGAAGACTATTTGTTGAGAGGGAATGTGGTATTCAAGAAGGACTTACTTAGGGAAATTCTCTCGTCATATATGGGGAAAACGACAACGCCCTTGCAGTAATGAAGCTCGTCTAAAATTCGAACCCAGGTTAAGCTACCAGTATTTAGCAAATTTACCACTCGTGCCCTGGTGGTTCAGAAGCATAGTTGTATTTCATCTGCTCCATTTGTATTTATTAATTTCTTGTAATTTATGTTGTTCACATTGTTTCATACAATTGCTATCAGAGAAAATTTTTTTCAGTTGTAATTTACATGTTGTTTTGGGGGACCATGCAAATAGTATAGTAATCTTAATACTAGAAACACCGCCTAATCCATCTAGAAAGATTAAGCAGTCATTCTCTGTTGCTGAAAGTTTTCCTTTAAGTATTATGTTATCTTGCCAGTTGCTATTGAAATAAATAAATCCCTCGGTAATAATTTGGTACATTTTATCGTTAAGTTTCAATGAAGAAAAATAAAATAGCATAAAAATAATAACATCTGAGATGAAAGAACAGTGATATTTTTGTGAAATACTTTATTTTTCGTAAGTTTTCTGATACGATAGTTAAAAAGGTTATATTTCTTCCACTTTTGTTTGGTACCAAAAGCAACATTATTTCAATAGATTTAAAAATTGTTACAACATATGCACTTACACCGAAGGGCCAAAATATTACGACCACCTATTGAATAACGCGTTGCGCGACATACAGCCTGCAAAACAGCAGTAACTCGCCTTGGCATGGGTACCACAAGTTCTTGGCAGATGACTAGAGGCAGATTATGCCAAATATCTAAGCAGTGGTCACGTAAAGTCGAGATATTTTGACATCGTGGTGTCTGAGCTACCGTTCCATGACATCTTAAATGTGTTCTATCAGGTTAAGATCTGGCGGGGTAGGTTGCCAAGACATTAATTGGAATTCCTCTTTATGCTCATCGAAACCACTCCAACGAAATTCGAGCCTTGTGACATTAAGCGTTATCCTGCCGAAAGTGCATACAGTCGGCAGCTTTCACGGTATGTTTTACCGCTACGAGTGCCAGAGCTGCTCAGAGAACTGCCTTCAAAGCAAAATACAGCTACCACCAGCCTGTGTATGTGGAAATTATTTTGATTAATTGATAGATGGCGCTAACGTTGCGTGTTAACGAGACGCGACGTGCCTTCTGAATTTCCATAGACTCTCCACCGGCAGTTCGATAGATGGTGGTGTGTGTATGGTGGTGTGTATTTAATTACGGCAAAGCACACTAGGGCTATCTGCCTAAGGGGAGGGATGCCTTCGTGGAGGACTTTCTAAGGGAAACTGGCTCGTATACACGTTACACATGGGGAAAACCACGAAAACACCCATGCAGCCAGCCCGTTCGCGGGATTCGAACCTCAGACCGAACTACCAGTGTTCAGCGACTTTACCGCTCGGCCGCTGGTGGGCCCAGTTCGATAGATGGATGTTGATACTTCGTACACTATTTGATTAGGAACACATCGGTTCCTATTTTGATTTCGATTTTCGATTATGAAAGCATATAGATTTATTTGTCAACTGAACCACCATGTTTTGATCTATGATCTGTAAATATTGTACATATTAAAAGTTACATTTAAAAAGTGATTGATGTCGATTTATAGATCTTAGAATATTTTGAATCAGCTGGTGCATTAGGCCGTCAAGAATTGGATTTAGCACGTTGCAAGTGTGCGAAGTCGGCAAAAAAGGTAAGGCTAAACTTTCTAATTTGTAGAGTAACTATGGCGGAAGAGTCTGTTGTTAAATTAAAATCGAAACGCAATGTTATCAGGACCACCGTGTCCAAGATTCTAAAGAAAAATCGAATCGGAGTTGAATAAAGAAAAAATTGATACAAGTACATTAGAAGAAAATTTAGATCAATTAATCATGAAATTAAAAGCTCTGAGTGAGTTAGATGCTCAGATAGAGCGTGACTTGAAATCAGAGGCAGAAGAGTTTGAAACAGAAATTCTATCTTGTATCGAATACGAAGAGAAAATTCAGTTATGGCAATTCAGAGCAAATAAAAAATTGAAAGAATTGAATAAAGTAACAAATTCGGATAATGAAAACTCTCTTAACGAAACTAATTCTAAAATCGAAAGCAATAAAATCGAAGCCAAAATTAACCATCGCTAAATTCTATGGAGATTACACCCAGTGGACAAGTTTTTGGAACTCTTTCAAGGTAGCAATCCACGATAATGAATCTTTAACAAAGATCGAAAAATTTAATTATTTAAAATCGTACTTATGCGGCAACGCCGCAAACGCGATAGAAGGCTTTTGCATTTCGGAACCAAATTACGATGAAGTTGTCGAAATACTTAAAAACAGGTTTGGCAGAAAAAGATATAATTATAAACTCACACATGCAAAAACTCCTGAATCTTACCCCAGTAACCAAATCCAGTGACACTCTAAAACTTCGCAAACTTTGTGACACTATCGAAACTCAAATACGCAGCTTGAAATCATTAGAAGTCACACCGGATAAATACAGTTATATGTTGATTCCAGCCATGATGAAAACTCTGCCGTCTGATATAACCTTAGAATTCAATCGTAAAACGGATTCGTCATCCTTCTTTAATGTTGACGAATTATTGCACTTTGTTCGTTTAGAATTGGAAAGTCGCGAGAGAAGCCATCTTTTGTTCTCCACTCATAAATCAGAAAGCACTTCCTGTGTTTATAAAGAGAAGGGTGGGAAGGGGAGTATCGTCCATTCCAATCAGCAGCTGCTGGCGCCGGTTAAAGAAAACAAAACTACTAATTGCTGTCTGTTTTGTAATACATCCAAACATGTTACTGAAGACTGTGAATCACTGACAGTTGATGAGAAGAGAAATTTATTACGTAAACATTCCCGATGTTACCTTTGCCTGAAATTAAACCACCGCCTAAAGCCAGGGATAAATAGAGTCCTGGCCTAAAGCAGTGTCGAAGCAATCTCGTCTGCTCCAAAGTGCAAAGGTCGACATAACCGTTCAATATGCTTTCGCGCTGAGAAAGAACGAAATGAAAAAAATAAAAGTATAGAAGATTCGCATGTTCTTTCAGCATTCTCACGCAGCAAAATTAAAACTATTTCACTTCAAACTTGTTGCGTAACACTTCGAACAACTACGCAGTCGGTTTTAATTAGAGCTCTACTGGATTCAGGTAGTATGCGTTCCTTCCTAAGAAAAGAAATCGAGGATTAATTGAAGCTTCCTGTTATTCGAACAGAGACTCTTTCGGTATTTGCGTTTGGAAATAAAACACCCATTAGAAAAACATTTGACGTTGTTAAGATAAAATTACAGAACAAGGAAACACCGAATTTGAAAATCGAAATTGAAGCTCTCGTGACTGAACAAATTTCAAGTTCTGATTTACCACCTCCTAATCTGGATAGACACATTTTAGGCAAACAGTTAGAAGGTTTACAACTCGCAGATTCTTGGGATTGCAAAGAAAAAATTACTCTTTTGATAGGAGCTGATCATTATTATGATGTAATAACTGGGAAACTTAAGCGTTTAGACAAACATTTAGTAGCTGCTGAAACGTTATTCGGTTGGTCTCTGCTAGGTTTCTAATAATTTTGTGCATCTCCAAGTCAGATAATGGTGGTTCAGTGGGTTTACTAATTTTAACACTTTTTCATTTTTAACAATATTTTAATTACTATATACAGAGCGTATTCTTAGGCCGCCGCATTCAACATGAACAAACTATTCTCTTACTAAGCGAGCAACAGCGCCCTCTAGCCTTTTTCTTCAAATTACACAACACTCCCCACCTGAACTCGGTGGAGAGTTCATCTTTCAATAATATATTCTAGAATATTCAATTAATATTTCGACAATAAATCCTGGAGAAATGGTTAAATATAACAAACATGCATACATAATTATAAGCACATAAAATTTTACAAAACATTAAACGATACCTATCAGCAAGGTCAGGAGAATCAAACTTAAAAATACAAAATACAAACATTAGTTAAGTTCCATATTATATAACAATTGTATAGGCCTTTTTAAGGTACCAGTAGGTGTTTTAATTATGCAAGATCTTATTTTACCATCTCTGCCTGGCATTAATTCCAAAATTTTACCTATTGTCCAAAGATTTCTGGGATGTTTGTCGTCATGAATCGAGACAATATCGTTGATTTTAAACTGAGATGCGTTAGAGTGTGGAGGACAAATATTGGCAGATCTCAGATTAAAAAGATACTCTGATCTCCAACGCTTCCAAAAATGATTTAAAATATCTTGATGGTATTTATATCGTTTAATAATTGAATTTCTTGACCCAATCAAATTATTCGATGTTATTTTATTAGCAGGCAGAGATAGCAATCGTCTACCAACCAGAAAATGAGAGGGTGTTAGTGGAGAAGGTTCATTGGGATCGGTAAACACGTAGGTAATTGGTCTACAATTAATCATTGCCTCGATTTCAATGAGCACTGTTTCAAGCTCTTTCACAGTAAGGGATGATCGACCAATAATTTTTCGCAAGCTGGATTTTATGGTTCGTACCATACGCTCCCAAAACCCTCCCCACCATGGACCCCTCTCAATAATAAATTTCCAGTTTATGCCTCTAGCAGAAAATAATTCTTTCACAGATGAATCACTCAAAGTTTTAAAAATATGTTTTAGTTCTTTATCAGCTCTTTTAAAAGTCTTGGCATTATCGGAATACACGGTGGTACACAGTCCTCGGCGAGCTAAAAATCTTCGGAAAGCTAGCAAAAAACTTTCAGTGCTGAGATCAGTTGCTATCTCTATATGTAAGGCACGAGTGACCGCACACGTTAACAACAGCATGTAAACTTTACCTTGCCTGTCTTTCGTAAAAAATGGACCGGCGAAGTCCAACCCGGTCACAGCAAATGGAGGCGACTCTTGGATTCTGTCTGGAGGAAGTGGAGCGATATCCTGTACCCCAGGACGTGCACTATATCGTTTGCATATCACACATTTGCTGATGATAGTCTTAACACGCTGTCTTCCCTTAATGATCCAATATTTGTCTCTGATCTGAGTTAGTGTTGAATTAACTCCAGCATGGAATACCCTTTCATGCGAGTCCATGATGATCAACTCGGTAAACTTGCATTTTGAGGGTAATAGAATAGGATGTTTTAAATTCTCGTGACAGTCTGCAAATTGAATGCGACCTTTCAACCGAAGAATTCCCTCTTCATCAAGCCTTGGATTAAGGGAGTAGATGGAAGAATCGAGAATTGATTTTTTATTTGATAACTTAATTATTTCCGCTTGATAGGATTCTCGTTGCGTAATTTTTACCCAATAATGTTCAGCTGCTTTAATCTCAAAAGCACTTAAAGGTCCATTCCCTGTAGACCTTTTCCGAAGCCTCCCAATAAATCTAAATACATAGGCAGTAATTCGAAGTAATTTTCCTAAAGAACTGAATTTTTCTATATGCAAAATTGGGGATTCATTGTTAATTACAGGTGCAGTCAAAATAATACTTTTTCTTAACTCCAACGATTCTGAATTTGGTTTTAATTTCTTTTGTTTTGGAAAGTTTTCAATAGGAAAACGTAACCAGTGTGGCCCATGCCACCACAAATCATTCTTAATTAGTGACTGAGCACTAATTCCTCGAGTCAGTAAATCGGAAGGATTTTGTTTTCCTTCGCAGTGGTTCCACAATTTGTTGTTGCATATACTCTGTATTTCTGTAACACGATTGGCGATAAATGGTTTCCAATTATTTGGCGAACCTTTAATCCAAGTAATGGCGATTTCGGAATCACTCCAAAAATAAACATCCTCAATTAAATCACCAAACAATTTTTTCAAATATTTATACATTCGAGCAGCCACGAGTGCTCCCATTAACTCTAAACGAGGAAGCGTGATTGCTCTTAAAGGTGCAACTGTGCATTTCGACATGATAAAGGAAGTTTTAATTTTAGAATCACTCGTACAATATCTGAAATATGCGATGGCCCCATATGCTTTAGGACTAGCGTCCGAAAATAGGTGAAGGCTTATATTCATTGGATCATTATCAAAGAAATTTCGCTGTATCGATATTTCAGTTAAATCATTAAGTTCCTCCCGCCAAATGTTGAATTTGTCCTTAATCTCTGCAGGAAGGACCTCATCCCAGTCAGAACCGGAACACCAGATTTCTTGCATAATAATTTTTGCCCGAATAACAAAGGGTGCAATAAATCCAAATGGATCGTATATTTGGGCGATGCTTTGCAAAAGTTTCCTTTTTGTAGCAAAATCGTTTCCAGTAGAAAAGTCAATTAAATTTTTTAAATTTAACTTTATATCGTCTTCAATGGAATTCCAAATCATGCCTAAGAAATTCGATTCACTAGTTAATTTGTTATCTGATTCCTTAATCCCATTTAAGACCCATAAATCCTTTAATGCTTTAGAATTAGTTCTTAATTTTCTGAAATTCATCCCAGCATCCTTAAATATATTAACCGCATCTACAGATAACCGATATGCATCTTCAACCGTTCCTGCTCCAAAATATAGGTCATCGACATAGACAGAAGAATTTAACATTTGGAAACTGTCCGGCATTTTATCTTTATATTTTCGAATGTGATATTTTATAGTGGCGGCCAAAATGAAAGAAGATATAGTCAAACCGAAAGCTACGCGACACATTTGCATAATCTTAAAGGAGTCATTATTTTCATTAAACCAAAGAAATTTTAGAAATTTTCTATCACCTTCAGCAATCCCTATCATCAAAAAGGCTTTTTCAACGTCTCCACAAAACGCTATCTTAAACTTACGAAAATTTAACATAATGTCTAGTATATTTGGATTTAGATTAGGTCCCGATTCAAGGCAGTCATTTAACGAATTCGTGTCCTCTGTCCTTGAGCTAGCATCGTACACAATTCTTACCTTAGTAGTTTCACTAGGTCGTATCACTGCTCGGTGAGGCATAAAATATCCCAAATTTGTATCATTATTCGGACATTCCTCCACAATTCCTTCTAATATCTGGTTCTCAATTATATTTTTATATTCCTGAAAAATCTCCGGAGTTTTACTCAGTTTATTGTGAAAGTTTGCGAATCGTTTCTTAGCTACCTCAAAATTATTTCCTAAATTATTTGGACTGTATTTCCAGATTAAATTTGCCTCATATCTTCCGTTTTTAAACTGCAAATTTCTTTCAAACTGGTCTACTATTTCGCAGTCAATATCGGAATAATCGTCAAAATCATTAATTCCCATATGTTCTAATTCCCCCAAACCTCTTAAATCTTTCAACACAACAGTGTTTGTCATTACCGCTAAATTTTCAGAACAATTTTTGTTTGTTTTATTTTTCTCGATTCCTGCGGCAACCCAACCAAACACAGAACTGACTACGTACAACCCTTCAGATATTTTAATTCTTTCAGAATAAACTACATTCCAGAATTCATCCCCTCCAATTAATATCTCAACATCTATGTTATTTTTTCTTGCGCAATCGGCGATCTGCAACCCCATATGCTCCATGAAGTCTGCAATTTGTTTACTAGGCACACTGATGGACGCTGAGGAAATAATATCCGAGATCAAACATTCAATTTTTATTTTATTATTTTGTTTCCAATTCTGAATTTCGATTTCAACGACCGGATAGGAATGATTCATTGCCTTCGTCGCACCAAATGAATAAACAGAAAGTCTTTCATAACGGATTGGAGTAAGTTTTAAATGGTCGGCCAATTTTTTCGTTATAAAGGATCTGTGACTGCCTTGATCAAGAATTAATCTAGTTAATTTTGATTTATACTTAGAACAAGCATAAACTGTACAAGTTTGTAATAATATTTCCCTGGCATTACAGTCATTATTATTATCACCTTGAGGAACAGAAGCAATCAATTTTAAGTTTTGAACTTTATTTCTTTCCTCAGAATTCAAAGTCAGAGATTCAGTTTCATTTTTGGAATAACCTTGTTCCAACTTTTTGTTTACAAGGGATTTATTAGTACAAATCGATTCATTGTGATACATACCGCCACATTTATTACATTTAGTTTTATTTCTGCACCTTTTTGATGTATGGAATTTTTTAAAACAAGAAAAGCAGCGGTTTTCGGATCTTAGTTTCTTTAATTTATCAGAAACATTCACTTCGCATTTAAATGACTCGTGCAAATTATCACAAAAGATGCATTTTCGGTTAACTGCAGTATGAAATGCAGCCGTGGGTGTATTTTTTATATATTTTCTAGTTTCATATTTTGATTGATAGACTCGCGGAGGCACAGGATTTTTCCTTTCGCTTAATACTAGATTTGAAACTTCCCTGCATTCTATTTCCGTTTTAATAAATTGTGTTAATTCCGAAACTTCAACTTTATCTTTCGATCCTCTTTGCCGATTAAATTCCAAAACTAAATCGTCCGGAATTAATTTTAATAATATTGGAATTAATAAATGTCTATATGAGCCAGAAGTTACTTCTAAAGTTTCCAAATTACGAATCGAAACTTCTAATTCGTCATATAATTTACGTAAAGCCTTTACGTTAGCAGAATTTTTAACGGCTTCCAAATTGAGAATTTTATTCATGAATGAATTAATGATGAGGTCTTTTCGACCATATCTGTCCTTTAGTAATGCTACACAACTATCATAATTACTTTCTGTTAACTCAAAGCCTGACACAACATTCGAAGCTTGTCCCGTTAAGAATGTTTTTAAGTATACAAATTTTTGTATTTTTGAAAGCGTTTCGTTTTTATGTATCGAATTTTCGAAACTATTCCAAAATTCATTCCATTGTTTGGGGTCTCCCCAAAATTTATCAATCATTAATTTTGGTAATTTCAGCGTACTATTCCCACTAGAACTGGAACTTACATGCAAAATTCCATTACCACTAGACTGGTTTAAATCAGAACTTAGGGGATTCCTCGCTGGCGGTACTGCGGTAACCGCACCTAGAAACTGCTTAATTTGACTACAAGCAATTATACATTTGTCATTGTATTCTTCGCTTATACTACAATCTTCTTCAATTAAGTTAACATCAATTAACTCTAGTATTTCATCATCAAGCGTTCTCAAATTATTTTTCTTTTCGGTTAATAATTCAAAGAATTCTCGTAATTCTTTAATCGAATTTTCCTCTCCTTCAATTTTTAATTTATCTTCAATCACTTTAATTAACCTAGTAACAGACGATCTCAATGTGGAACGTTTACGTTTCAATATATCTAACTTCTCTTTCATTTTATTTAATTTAAATACACCCACGACAGCAATAATAAATACTTACTAATGTACTACAAATAATCACTAAATAATTAATTTAAGATTTCCCTACCTTTATTTGGAATTCCATTGTCACTTGAATATGAAATATCCATTGAAGTCGAAACACTTGGATCGAACACCTAAAATCTTCACAAAGCCTTAATTCCTTACGCCGATGCACCATCTAATAATTATGTGCATCTCCAAGTCAGATAATGGTGGTTCAGTGAGTTTACTAATTTTAACACTTTTTCATTTTTAACAATATTTTAATTACTATATACAGAGCGTATTCTTAGGCCGCCGCCTTCAACATGAACAAACTTTATTCTCTTACTAAGCGAGCAACAGCGCCCTCTAGCCTTTTTCTTCAAATTACACAACAAGGTTACACTAAAGGTACAACACACAGGTCCACAGCCTTTAATATCATAGTTGAGGAAGATATAATATCTGATCAGATAAAGAAATTTTGGGAGCTTGAAAGTTTAGGTATAAAACCTGAAAATGAATTATCTGACCCATTAGACAATACCATAATGGAAAAATTCGAATCGGAAATTTTATACAAAAATTCTCGTTACAAGGTTAGGCTGCCATGGAAGTCTGATAGAAAATATGAGTTACATGACAATAAAGCGATTGCGCTGAAACGATTTGAGAAACTTGTAAAGCGATTTCAGAATAACCCTGAACTCTTTTATTCGTATCAAACAGTTCTACAAGATTATTTACAACAAAACATCATTGAACCAGTTCCAGACACTGTTGATAGTGAATCTCAAATCACATTTTATTTGCCTCACAGAGAAATCGTTCGTAGTGATCGAACTACTAGTAAAATACGTATCGTATTCGACGCGTCTTCACATGGACCTGGTGAAATCTCGTTAAATGACTGCTTGCATATTGGTCCAAATTTGTATCCTGACATTCTTGAACTTCTGTTGGCCTTCAGGCTTCATCCTGTAGCATTTACAAGTGACATAAAGCAGGCTTTTCTTCAGATAGAAGTAGATGAGAAGGACAGAGATGTAACGCGTTTTCTGTTTACTAAAAACCCATTCGATGATCCACAAAATTTTATAACTTATCGGTTCACACGTGTGTTATTTGGTGTAAACAGCAGTCCATTTTTACTGGCTGCAACCATTAAACACCATTTGAAACAATATGAGAAAACCTACCCTGCCACTTTCGAATTTCTAAATGATCACATTGATGTAGATGACATCATTGGAGGACACCAAAACGTTGAACTTGCTTTCAATACCAGTTTAGAATGCGTCAGCATTTTTAGAGATGCTAGTATGATTCTACATAAATGGCACACCAATTCTCAAGAACTGCGCGAATTATGGATTAAAGAAGGTATTGAATCCGAGGAATTTAGTCATGTTTCGGAAGCTGGAAATCCTCCATTGAAAGTGTTAGGAGTCGCTTGGGACAACCAAGGTGACATAATTTACTTTGATGTAAAAAATTTGATAACATTTCTCTCAAAACAAGTTAATACTAAACGTTTCGTCCTACAAGCAATAGGACGAATTTTTGATCATGTAGGTCTATTATCACCGTTTGTACTTAGAGTCAAAATCATATTGCAGCAAATTTGGACACTTGCTTTAGATTGGGATGATGAACTACCAGAAAATTTATGTTCTGTTTGGAAAACATGGTGCAAAGAAGTTTCCAATTTGGACGAAATCGGTATTCCACGATATTATTTTTCTGCAATCGGTAATAGTGATGTGGAAAGAATTGAACTGCATTGTTTTTCTGACGCTAGCAAAAGGGCATATGGTACAGTAGCGTATCTACGTATAATTTCTAGCAATGAACAAATATTTACGGTTTTTGTTGCTTCAAAGACTAGAGTAGCGCCTTTAAAACCGCTCACCTTACATAGGTTGGAACTAATGGGAGCTCTTTTGTCAGCCAAATTAGGCACTAGCATCAATAAAGTTTTGAAGTTACAACCTTCTTGTTTTTTCTGGACTGATTCGAAAATCACACTTTTCTGGATAAAAGACTGTGCAAAGAAATTTAAGCTTTTCGTTAAAAATCGTATTCAGGAAATACAAAATTTGACATCCCCAGAAAATTGGCATTATTGTCCCGGTAAATGTAATCCCGCTGATTTGGCTTCGAGAGGAGCTAAACTTCCAGATTTGAAAAACAATCCTATCTGGTTTCAAGGACCAGAATGGCTTAGAATGTCGTCTGAGTTGTGGCCTCGACAGAATGAAGAGAAACCTGTCACTGAAGAAGAATTAGAATACCGCAAAAATATTAATGATATTTATGAATTTGTATGCACGGCAGTTGAAGAAAGGGTAATAGACATCTCAAAATATAGTAATTTAAGAAAATTGTTGAGAATAACTGGTTGGATGAAACGATTCATTGGTAAAATTAGGAAAACAAACCATTTGACAGGTCCATTAACGACTGAAGAAATAGTAGATGCCGAAAATTATTGGATTCGATCTGAACAAGAACGTTTTTATCCCGAAGAAGTTGAGTCTCTGAAGAAAGCGAATAAAGTCGAAAAGAAATCAGCTTTATATCTTTTTAACCCATTTTTAGACCAGAACGGGATACTGAGAGCAGGTGGAAGATTAGAACATTCTAGTTTGTCACATGATAAAAAACATCCGGCAATTCTTTCAAGAGACTCCTGGCTAACAAATTTGATAGTAGAAAGTGCACATGTTAAAATGATGCATGGAGGAGTAGCAACGACCTTAGCTGAAATTCGAAGTCGCTTTTGGATCCCAAAAGGACGTCAATTTATCAAGAAAATAATAAACAAGTGTCTTATTTGTAAAAGATATTCATTGAAGTCTGCTGACCAGACCACTTCTCAACTTCCAGAAGACAGAATCAATGAGACACCACCATTCTACGTATCTGGCATAGATTTTGCTGGACCGATTTACGTAAAAAACATCGAAGGAAGTCAAAAAGCCTATGTAACATTATTTACATGCGCTATCACTAGAGCCATACATCTGGAACTTGTACCGAATCTGTCTACAGATTCTTTCTTGATGGCATTCAAAAGATTCACATCTAGGAGAGGCAATTGTCGAGTAATTTATTCGGACAACGCGAAAACTTTTAAAAAGGGAAAAAAAGAACTCGAACATTTCTCTGAACTATTGTCGAATGAGAAATTCCAAGATTTTCTGTCTAATGAAAGAACCAGTTGGAAGTTTATAATAGAACGAGGGGCTTGGTGGGGAGGCTTCTACGAGAGATTAGTAAAATCAGTGAAAGAGTGCTTACGAAAAATTCTCGGTAAAGCTTTACTAACGTTTGAAGAATTGTCAACAGTTTTAGCACAAGTGGAAGCTGTTTTGAATTCTCGTCCTTTGACATATGTGTACAATGACCACAAGGAACCGTTGCCACTAAAGCCAGTCAATTTTTTGATTTTTGGAAACAAAGATTCTACATTACCTATCAACTTTAATTCCATTGTTAAAGATGGCTCTACCAAGTCCTCTCTGACCAAAAGAAAGATTTATCAAGATTTATTGGTTAGGCAATTGTGGACTAAATGGAAAAAACAATATTTGATGGATCTTCGGACTGCTCATCAATTAAAAAATCCTAACGTTTACGATGATCTAAAAGTTGATGATCTTGTATTAATTGAAGGCAACAATAAGTGCAAACTTTTGTGGAATTATGGTAGAGTGATAAACGTTTTTCGTGGTCGTAACAACAAAGTTCGTTCTTGTGAACTAAAAACTGCTGATGGAACAATATTAAAACGACCAGTTCAATTATTATACCCTTTAGAACTTTAAAAATTTTTTTTATTGTTTAATAATATGAATATGTTTGAATATGTTTTATGCAATTGTTTATTTTGATAATTTAGTTTCATATGATTAGATTAAGAATCGTTTAAATTTACCGAGTGTCAAATTATATTTGATGATAACATACCTTTTTTAGAATTTAGTGATTATAGTTTGAATATATTTTCTATTCATTTAATATACTTATCAATTGTTTTATAATTATATGTTAAAATACTTATTGCTATAAATTTGATTCTTGTTAGATTGATGTGAACTCTTGACAGAGTTCAGGTGGGGAGTGTGTGGAAATTATTTTGATTAATTGATAGATGGCGCTAGCGTTGCGTGTTAACGAGACGCGACGTGCCTTCTGAATTTCCATAGACTCTCCATCGGCAGTTCGATAGATGGATGTTGATACTTCGCACACTATTTGATTAGGAACACTTCGGTTCCTATTTTGATTTCGATTTTCGATTATGAAAGCATATAGATTTATTTGTCAACTGAACCACCATGTTTTGATCTATGATCTGTAAATGGTGTACATATTAAAAGTTACATTTAAAAAGTGATTGATGTCGATTTATAGATCTTAGAATATTTTGAATCAGCGTATGACCTGCTGTACAGAGCGGCAGCAACTGTTCGCCTGAAAAACGGGTTACTCTGACACGACCATCTACGTGATGAAAAAATCGTGCTTCTTCTGACAAAGAAACTGTTTTCCAGTTATACATGGTCCAGTCTCGATGTTCCTGGACCAATGTAGGCGTAGTTGAAAATGACGCTTGATCAACAGAAACACACGTGTGGACATCTGCTTCTGAGTAATCTTCGCTAGTAATAAATTTGCTACATCAGCAAGCCTTTGCCATCACTCAAAAAAGTAAGTGCAAGAATGATACCTTATTTTCTCCAGCAGCAATTAAATACCATTTTCACTTAATTACGTGCCCTTCACGGCATCCAGATGAGTTCGTTGAAAATTGCGGGGTTGGTCATAAAGTTTTGACTCCTCAATGTATATGCAGCTATAAATTTTGATTCAGAATAATGTCCATAGCTTATTCTACATTTAATTTTATATGATTCTGTTTGGGCAGTGATTAAAAGGTCTTGAAAAATGCATGTGTTAATCTATTTTTAGATCAAATTTTGGAATGAATCCTTTTTGGAAATTTATTATAAACTCACTCTGTTTCGAATATTATGCAAACGTTGTCTGTCTCTTTCCTTTGCCTGCGCTGTGAGTTATCAAATTTCACATCTTTCATAAATGATTTCGAATTTTTTTCTGCTCTTCGTTTAGAGCTAAACCTCATTCCTGATTGAACTTCAATCCTGGTTCTCTAACTGCTTCCCTGATGAATTTTTATAGCTAAAAATCACAACTAATTGGAAGGCACAAAATACTTTTCTAGTTATCAAGATCAATGCTGAAGTTCGGAATCTGGGGTTTTCTTGGAATTTCAATGTATTTCTGAAAGGATTTTCACAGTGTTCGTTAATGCTAAATAGAATTATTTCTTCAACTCTCAGTGCTGAATACAGTAATGAGCGAAATTTTTCCTTGAACAAATTTGGAGTGCGAGTTCTACTCTTAAAATTTGCTCCTGTTATCTTCATTCATGTTATATCAGCAGGACAGGGAAATCTTCCGTAAAGATAACTTAATTGTTCTTCAAATGACAAACTCTCGATATCTGATACTTTTGTGGGGAGCGGGGTTTCTCATTTTTTTTCAAAACTTGATCCAAAGTTACACATTTGTCAGCCATCGAACCATCATCCAATGAATATTCTTACAAATTCCATAAAATTATTTCGGTACAATGCTCATTCCTCAAATTACAGAACATCACAAAAAGCAATAACAACTCACCAACAGAATTTCGGATGCTTTCAGTCGCTAAGTTTTCTAAGTCAGATATAATAATAGGCTGCATACAAACTTCCATAACGCAAATGATATACAATGTTAAAAGCGGAAAATAGAAGTCGGAACATTTAAAAATCATTTCGTAAGAAGAGGAATCAAGCACAAGACACTTTGTCTGCTTAATACTTAAAGGTGTAATACTGATATTTTGCAACTATTAATTACGAAATTAAAAAATTGTTTGGGGCATCTTAATTCAAACATCAGTTTGGGAAATGCAGTTGATCTTGAAAATGATATCAGTGAATCGCACATACTGACAGATATAAAACTGTGCAAAATTCTCATTTGGTTCTTCTAGTGTTCATGGAAATTCTTTCTTCTTTAACGTGAAATTGAAATTGGGCTATCTGATTAATAATTAGTTTCTGATCTTTTGTTCTTGATAAGCGCTGTCATACGACGAAGCATGGATTCAGTCGGTCTACGGAAGTATTCCAGACGTATGGCCTGCCATTCATATTCTAGAATTTCCCTTTCTCTCGTAAGGACGCTGTGGTGGATGACATAATTACACATACATTTCTAGAGTCTCTGAATTGCATTCAGGTATTCAATGGAATTTATATGCGAGCTTCTTTATGGTTATTTCAGCAGGAAGAACTCAATGGAATATTCTTCTAACTAAGTAGTAACTAACTGAGATCTGTGACATGAGTCTTAAAGAATTCAACATTTACAACTATAAACATCATAAAGCAGCATACTCACATGCGCAGAAATTAGGCAGCATAACAGGATACTGGTATAATGTTATAATTCTAATTCATTGGATTTCATTGTAAAAGTTCGCCAAAGAAGAATTATTCACTAGCAAATACTGTGTATTCATTTAAAAATACATAAATAATCAACATCTCAAAAGAAGGAATGTTGAGATTACATTTATTTATCGCAATTTCAAATCCAATTTTTTTTCCAAATCTCTTTCACCAAATTAAAATTATCTCAGATCTATAGTTGATATTGCAATAGAAACTATGTTACTTAATAAAAAGAGAAAGTAGATGCAATTCGTTTTATCGAAATATTTAATACATGGTGGTTAGAAAATCTAAAGATTTATTAACATTGGATTCGCAAAAAAGTAATTTTGGTTCGCACAATTAGGGAGTGTTATGTTTGTTTCGTTAACTCTTCTTTCAATCTTATATATATATTTTTTCCTTTTCAGATTTAGCAACTGATACTTTTAGGATCTTGTATATTTTTTTCCTTTTGAGATTTAGCAACTGATACTTTTAGGCTGCTATAGAAAATAATTTCGAGTATTTTTGTTTACCACTATACGCTTTTCTATCAGTTTTAACATGGGATGCAAAAGTAAACATTTCCGGCATATTTTACTCTTTTATTTTCATAAAGGCAAGAATGCGGTTGAGGCTCACAAAGACATACGTGAAATTTATGATGTTGATTGACTAATAGAACGCATGATCATAGTTGATTTAAAAATTTTCCTTCTGGAATAATTTTCACTTGAAGATGACCAGTATTCTGGCCGACCTTCTGAAGTTGATGATGACAAAATTAAATTGAATCCTCACATAACTGCGCGATAGATTACAAAAAAAGGTTAAAAGTATCACATGCAACGAGTAAAAATTGCATAAGATATTTTGGACTCGTTAAGAAGCTCGATATTTGGGTTCAGAATGAATAGAAAGAAATTCATTTAACATAATCAATCAGTATTTGCGATACACATTTCAAACGTAATCCAAAGCATTTTTGAAACGAATTATTATTGGTGATGAAAACCTGACAGTCTACAATGTTAATAACATTAATCGAAAAAGAGCATGGTCAAAGATGATGAATTAGCGCAAATAATATCGAAAGCTAAACTGTATCAGAAAAAGCACATGCTGTCAATTTAGTGGGATTATAGAGGTGGTGAATATTTTGAGCTGCTTCCAAGGAATCGTACTAAAATGTTTACTGCCAACAACTTATGAAAAAAATGGAAGCGATGAAAGAGAAAACCCCTAAATCGGCAAATCGCAAAAGAATCGTATTCCACCACGACAATGCGAGGTCACACACATGTTTAGCAAAACGTACGAAATTACAGGAGCTTGGTTGAAAAATTATATCGCATCCCTCATCTAGACCTGACCTTTCACCGCCATATTACTAGTTATTTAAAAATTTATAAAACTTCTTAAATGATAAAAATTTCAGTAAGAACAATTACCTGAAATTGCACTTGGTTGAGTTTCATTAGGAAATTTGAGTCGTATTTCACACCAAAAAAACTGAAATTAAATTTTTTGGCATCCCAATATTACTCATTTTATCTAAAATTTAGTTATACAACTTGTTTTACAATTAATTTTCTACTACACTATAGAGCGATCAGTTTCTTTAAAAAGTAAACTACCCAGTATTTTGAGAAAGTGTTTTAAAATTGATGCCAGTCAAATACATATCAGTCAGTATTAGTCAGGGTATATTAATATACGAGTGCGGTAGTAAAATATATATCTTACTACCTTTTTTCTTCAATTTCAGTTTGTAAAACAATGCTTAAGTTATACACGAATATTCTCAGGTTTATTATTCTGGAGACTATTACGTTCTCAAAATTATATAATCTGTTTATTTTAATGTTTGCGTTATAAGTGATTTCTTCATTTCTTTCAAGTTTCTCGCGCATAAAAATAACGATATCTCAGAGCGAGGACATTCCATTAACACTTTCAGAAGTTACAGAAGGACTTCCGCATGAGTTGCTAGTTTTTAATTATTATTCTGTATTTTCTTCTGTGAACAAAGTATCCTATCCATCTCTCGTGCACGTGTTCTTTTATAGTATTCTGGAAATGGCCCGATTTATTTCTAATCAGGGATACGAAGGAAAGAAAGGCAGTAATACAACAGTCACGGGTCACTTCTCACCTTGTAACACGTATTGCAGCCTTAATGACCACTATCCTTTCAAGATTAGATGAGTAGAATGATTGACAGTTCTCTTTATCTGATGATGTATTTATTTCATAAGCTGACCCACATTTGCATTCATGCAGGTTTGAATTTGGATTTTCTTCAGCGCTTAATGTGCAGTGATTTTTGCATTACTTGTTCTAAAATTGTATACATTAAAACGCAAAGATAGTTTAGATAGTTTAATAGCATAGATTTCGCTGTCAGATTTCTACACACTTGTAGAAAATTTTTTGGTGATCTTGCAAAAAAATCTGATGTGTACACCACATGACTTCCTTGTACGGAATATCGAACTATACGCAATTTTTCCTGCATTTCATTTAAACTTATTGAATTGAATTAAAGTGCATAAACTACAACAGAATAAATATACTCTTTAAAATTCCCTAGATTTATTTACCATAGCCACACTGGCGCTAGGTTCACTTAACAGCGTTATATCTCATTCAGTTTATAACTCAGAGTGCACAAAAATTATGTTATCCGAAGAATTATCTAATCGTTGTCACATGCTCTATACAAAAACTATAATAAATGTAAAATGATGTATAAAAGATATTAAACAAAAAAAAAAAAAAAAAAAAAAAATTATACACAGACGACTCAGAACCTCATACCTAATGCGCATGCGCTACTCGTAAACATTCTGCCTTTGTTCAAGACAGACTGGCGACATTATTTGCTGGTAATACGAAGCACTTATTTCCTCGAATTTCATTAGAGATATATTTCTCATTCAATTAATTCTGTTATCAGTTCGCGAAAAGGCAAAAGTACATAAAACCTCAAAATATCTTCATTAAAATTTGGAAAATATGGAAAAAAATAAAACACCAAATATAGTTAAAATAATAAAAAATAATTGCAACTAAAATTAAGAGTTCCTACTCAAAAACAAGCAATTCGGCCAGAAGGAAACAAGGCAGAGTTTTCAATGCACAAATATGATAGTAATTTTGGTCCCATTCGGCAAAAAGACACTGAAGATGCAGAAACTGAATTCACTATACTGCCAAGTTTCAACTGTAAATAAATAAGGCTGCCATGGTAAACAAAAATTAGGCTTAGTCGCCTTTAAACAACTTTCAAATCGTTAATAATTCTACTACTACCTCATGCATATTAACTAAACGCATAAAAACCTTAACCGGAAGATAAGACCTACATAATTCAATCATTTTAAAGCAAAAAATGCGCAACTTACCAATACATAAGAATAAAAAAAAATGAGCTCACGGATCCGAGTAACATATTGGACATATATAATCCTGCAACTATAGCGCATGGCGAGTTAAAAATTTTGTTTTAAATCTTTAGCCTATTATTATGTTTCTTTATACATATATATATTTGGTGCGGCCAATTGCAACCAAACAGGGAGGTTCACAACTGCATATTACAGTAGTCCTGTATACAACATTTCAATGCTTTGAGGCTACTCGTTTTTGAGTTACATACGAACGTACGAGATACGTACGTACGTATGTAGAGACGTCAAAGAAGACTCTTCTGAATCCAATTTAAATCAGTTTTATAATTCGTTTGGGGAAAACAGGCCTTTATTCTGTTCTTATGTACAGATGTCACGCAAAAACATCGTTAAATTGTATTCGATAGCGGTCAAAATTGGTATTTTCTTTGAAATACGACACTCCAGAATTTTTCGTGTTTACAATACTTCCTTTTCTTCATACAAGGAAGGAAAGGCATGGCTGTGCAATAAAAGAAATCACAATCGTATACGTACAGTGGGTACAAAAAGTATTTGCACACATACATTTTTGTTCACAATTTATAAGAAAATGCATTAAGAAATACAAAAATTGGCATTTAAAAAATATAATAAGCTTATTCGTTTAAATTAATTACAAAAACTACAATAATATTAATAAAAAATTTTTTTTCGACAATATTAAAATAGCTTATGTCAAAAAACGTATTTGCACACTCAACTCAACTCTAGCAAATTTGCATTTTATGCTATTATTTGACAGTCATCCCGCAGTAAATAACATATGTAAGACGACTATAAAAGGAGGTGTTGTCGAAACGTTATCAGTTGATTGCCGATTTCATTGCGAGAAAAATTTTTTTCTCTACGTGAAAATGGCCTAAGTTATCAAGAAATAGGTAAAAAAAGTAAATGTTTGCTTCTCTACTATTTGGTATGTTATAAAGAAAGAGGATCTACATCAAATAACTTGCGCTGTGGACGCCCAAAGAAACTTTCACGGCGAATGAAGCGAAAAATCATAAGAGAAGCATAAAAAATCCATTTGTTAGTGCAATTACTTTAGCCAATGATGTCGCTTCAACATCTGGAGTTCAAATCTGTGCCCAAAGTATTCGAAATGTCCTGCACGATGCACACATTTATGGGAGATCTCCAAAGAAAAAACCTCTCATAACTAAACGAAATAGATTGAAGAGACTTGAATTCGCTAAGGACTATATCAATAAGCCAGTTGATTTCTGGAAAAATGTCATATTCACCGACGAGAGTAAATTCAATATCTTTAAATCAGATGGCAGAAAATTAGTTTGGAGAAAACCTTGTACTGCTTTTCATACCAAAAATATGTTACCTACAGTTAAACATGGAGGAGGTTCTGTTATTATTTGGGGGTGTATGGCTAGCAAAGGAGTTGGTACTTTGTGTTTCATTGATGGGAATATGACAGCTCGAACCTATATTGATGTGTTGCGAGATAACTTGCCACAAAGTGCAATAAAATTGGGTATCAGTAATTCGTACTATTTTCAGCAAGACTATGATCCCAAGCACACTGCCGGTATAACACGTATGTGGTTGCTTTATAATGTACCCAGAAAACTTACCGCTCCACCACAATCACCAGACTTAAATCCTTTGGAAAATCTGTGGAATTCTTTGGATTTAAAAATAAGAAAAAGGAAGATTTCAAGCAAATCTGCCCTTAAACAAGCCCTTATTGAAGGGTGACCGAATACTGAGCCTACTGTTACAGAAAATTTTATTAAATCAATGCCAACAAGATTACAAGCAGTAATAGATGCTAAAGGCATGCATACTAAATATTATTTATTTGAAATTTGCTTATATATTTTATTTCTTTTGTATTCATGCATGTGTGCAAATACTTTTTTGATACGAGATATTTTAATTTTGTTACAAAAAAGCATTGTTATTTATATTATTGTAATTTTTCTGTTTGTTTTGGATGATTAAACTTATTCTGATTTGGCAATACCAATTTTTTGATTTCTTAATGCTTCTTTTTATGAATTGCAAACAAAAATGTAGGTGTGCAAATACTTTTTTTACCCATTGTATATCGTACACTACGTTAATGTTCAGAAGCTATAAAATAAACATTGCTTTTGCTTGGAATTTTTAGGCCAACTTCCTACACAAGTTTTTGCAAAATTCAGTTACTAAATACTAATACTCAAATGTATTTTAGTGTTCTCATTTCAAAAGGGGAAAAACAGTAAGAAAGAAACTTCTATTGATAACATAAAACATCTTTGACTTTTAATCTATTTACTCATGCCACCAATTTATCTGGATTTTAAGGTCGAAGAAATGCAATAATAATTATTCGGTGATTAAAAAATAAAATTATACAAAAATATACAAAATAATTAACATATTAAATAGTATATTTTAAAATACGGCTTTCTAAACAGAGCCCTTACTTAAAAGGCGCATTTATTCAAAAACTACCACTCAAACCTTTACTAGAATCTGACTTCTGTTGCTGAAAATGTTTGAAATTTCTGAAGTAAATATTTATTGTCTCTTACCAAATATTTCTGAAGCAGTTTGCGGAAGCATTCTTTAGAATTTTTAAAGAAAATAAGATACTTACATATTACCCCGTCCACTATTATCAAGTAACCTGATGTAGGCCAGTTATAGATAAGCATGAAATAACAACAAACTCATAATATCCCGCTCTTTCGTTTGATGTAACCCCAACTGGTTCTCGGTAAGCCACATTTTGTGTTTATGAAAAAGGATATAAAATAACTATTATTATTGTACATTTGTTGCATTTAAAATCAATATGATTAAAACTTAGGACCTGCCTTCTACCAAACAGCAAGTAGTGGATCATTTTCAAAGTTATGTGATTCTATCATAAAAAGAGTATGTACGGTTAAGATATGGTCAGCTAAATATTGTTGACAAAACAATAACACACTGGAAAAATTACCTGCGGCAAGTTTGTACACTATCTGCTTCTGTTAGAGCTTCTCGTAAATCAGAGGGCCTAACAAAATAATAGAAATCGAAAAAAGTATTTTTACGAAAAGCGAAAAACAAAGGAATCGAATACTTATTATATGTTAAATAAACAGGTGTCAGTTCCTTCAGAATTCCGCAGGAATGATTAGCGCAATTTTGGGTGGATTTCCGCCATTTTCCACGGTCGAAGGGCTAATACGTGACTACAGAAAATAATCCTCATGTGCTTAATGTCAATCAACTTATACATTAACCTATCATTTACATTAATTTAGACCACGATAAAATATTTCAGGAAGCATATTTTTGTAGCACCTTATTTCTAACATCTAAAGAATATTCTTTCAGGCCTGGAAACATTATTGGATTTTATGAAAAAAAATTAGGTGAGGTCAACATTCCCCAAGTCGTTTCTCAGAACTCTGATGTCTGTTCCCAGGAACCTTCGGCTTTTGAACTAAATTATCACGAATATGATTGAAGAAGACTGAAGATTTGTATTGTCAAAAATATTTTCCATAATCGTTCAGAGAGTAAAACCTAGCTTCCTTTTAAAGAAATGTGAATAAATTTGTCATTAAGGGTTATCTGGTAAGAAATTAAATTTATATTTAAAATAATTAATTTTTTAGAATTACGTTTATATTTATACTCTCACCCTTGAGAAAAGTATAACTGAACACTTCACATTTTGCGCATCGTTGTGTTTCTTAAGATAATAAATAAAGCCGCAACAAAATTTAAACCTTCTGGGGATACTTAATGCATACGAATGGAGCAGATAAAGATATTTCAAAAGTACTGACGGCGACCTTGGAGTCTCATAGCGATTAGGGACTGTTATAAGACTGTTTTTGTGCACCAATTACTCACCCTCCATCCATCCTAGCTGTCCTCCTGGACTCATTGACCAAGTAACCACTCTACTTCAGGCGCCCACTCAGACAAGCACATCAAGACAGCTGGAAAACGAATGCATTTAGTATGTTAATCGCGGCGACCAGCGGAACCTGAAACCTTGAAATCTCAGTGTAATATACAACTCTGAAGTTTTGAGACGTTAACTAAAATGTGCTTTGAAACGAAATACTACTTACAATAACTAATTGTAGGAAATTTTAATCACAAAGCATTTTTTTAAAATTCCTTTGACTATGCAGAGTATATGAAAGGTACATTCTTAAAGAAAAGATGAATTACCGTACGAATTTCGAAAGAAAATTCATTACATTTATTCACGTTACATGGTAAGAAAAAAAAAAAAAAAAAAAAAAAAAGAAAGAGCGGAGCACTCAGCTTGTTCGTGTAAGTTCCAAGCCAGGTTGAGCTACTAAGTGTTCAAGCCGCATTATCGGCCGCTGCTGGGCCCCAAGTCTTTGTTAATGACAAAATTTCAGGACAAACTCACAAAAATTGTCATTCATTGTAGCTACTATAAGCAGTCCAAGTACTGATATATAAATCATTCTATTTTGTGTTTTTTCGTTATTTGTTTTATTATGCCGAAATTTTGCCAATGTAAAGAAAGAGATAAGAGAAGTGATAATATTTTATATTTTTTTATTATTATAATAATTAATGTAAGGATAGCAATTTGCGCTTACAATATTAATATGTTATGGAGAGAAAATATGTTCTACACTTATTTTGAAAATTTTGTGAAACATGGATTAAAAAAAAAAAAAATGGCAGCTGCTTAGATGGAGTTTTAAATAAGTAAACAAATTATATCGTAGTAATTTCATTTTTCAATACGGGGTAAGTAAATTTCATGTTTAAAAAGATTCGTTGAATGGTCTTTTTCTGAGAATGATATCTTAATTTCGAAGAAAGAAGCCAGTTTAATTGAACTCGGCTTTATCTAAAGAACGAGACTGAACGCTTTTGAACACATTCTTCAGATGGACTTTCTTCTCGCGCTTGGTCGTCTCGCCTTACGAAGCAGACAAAAAATTCCA
The DNA here is from genome assembly GCF_044657685.1 of Stegodyphus dumicola. Lineage (NCBI taxonomy): Eukaryota > Metazoa > Arthropoda > Arachnida > Araneae > Eresidae > Stegodyphus > Stegodyphus dumicola. The sequence goes on along the minus strand of NC_140771.1, from coordinate 97,764,560 downwards.
TATTTCTGAATAATTTCTTTAATAAGCACCTCGAGTGTAACGTTAAAAATTATTTCTAAAGAATATTTTTATAAAAAGCATTGGCTGTTTAAGAAAAAGAAAAGAAGAAAAAAAATGTACCTCCAGTTTTCGTGCTTGCTCTCTTTTGGCGACTTTTTTCTGCTTTAGATTTTCATTAATAATTTCCTTCTAGGAAAGGGTTCAAATTGAAACATCAAGAAAATGTAATTACTTATAATCCAGTTGCTTTTAGTAGTAAATGTAAAAGTGAGTTCTTAAATAATTAATTAAATAGGAAGCCGCCTGTCTACTCTTAAGAATATAAATACTAAAAGTATAATGATAATGATGTATTATGTGGAAAATTAAAATTTTGCTCATAAAAAACCGATAAAATTATCGTTTTATTACCCGATTAATATTACGGCAGAAATTATTTTAAGTACATTAAACATTTCTGCTGAGAATTTTTATAAAAGTATCATTATTTAATTTTACATAATGTACTCAATTTGTATAATATTCTACTTTATTAATTGTTGAAGCATTAAATGACTGGATTAGATTACATGAATTACTGCAAAATATACTGGAGCTATCCAACTTCTTGTACACTTTCTACAAAAAACTAGCCACTTTTATTTCACACATAGGAAAAGCAACGGAGACACTCAAACGGCCAGCCCGTTAGCTGACATTTTAAAAATCTTGGTCAAATAACCTGTATTCAGCGACTTTATCCGCTAGGCTGCTGTTGAACAAAATGTTAAATGAAACAAAAAAATATTTAATCATTATCATATCACTTGAATAAAGCTAACAAAATATAACTGTCATACATATGTAAGGAACTAACATTAAAAATATTTATTAGTTTTAAAAATGTAAAAAAAAATATTTTATGATATTTTGACTCATTCTGGGTAAATCAGTCATTTCTGAGTTATTAATCAATGCTTACATTTCCAGTTACAGATTTGTCATACTGAGTTATTAAACAACGAAGTAAACAGATTCTGACGAAGGACTAATAAAAATAATACTTGAAAATAAAAGAGTAAATCTGAAAGCAGCTCTATCGCGATGACATTGCATGCAATATTTATTTTTTCAGTTTTGTTGAACGAATGACGTCATGAAATACTCCTAAGAGAAACAGCTTTTTATTTATTAATACCATAATGAAAAAAAAATACAATATAACTAGTGTGCTTCATCTCGAGAACGAAATTCTTAACATCGCAAAACGCAATTTCATTTCAAGATTTTCTATTTCCCAGAAACTTCATAGTAAAGATGACTTCAACGATTCGGAATTAATACTAGCATCAATATTTTAATAGTATTTTACAGATTAATTTAGTAATAAAAATATGACCATAATTAGATTGATTGAAGATAATAAAAGTTTCTTGATAGCACATAATAAAATTTTAGTTTGCTGCAGTTTATGTCAACGGTCTCCGAAACTATGTACTATGAAATTGTGACATCATTTTCATTGAGGTATATATAAACCACTGGCGGCCGTGGATAGCACAAGTTGAAGCATCATTTTCATTCAATTAGGCTTAATTTTTTACATTATTACGGAAGTTTACTCACTTTAAAATAAGTATTATCTAATTGTCTATTGTTGCTTTGGTGTTCATATGGGATACTTCCTATTTTGGCAGTACAGAAATTTTGCGTTCTCTGGAACGCAAAACAACTGAAACAACAGAAAGAATTGTTTCCATAACTCTACAACTTCTGCTGTTGAACCCAAGATCAAAAGTTAAGCAACGTAATGAAAAAATGGATAAAATTAAAAGTCTTTACTTGAACTCTGAGACACTCAAATATTAAGGAGTGTAAGAAAAGACATCAGACTGAGGTAACTCAAAGAAAGAGGAAAAGGTATTGAGGAAAAGGTACAGAATCATATCTAATTACGGTCATTATAAAGAATTATAGCTTAAAATTATAATTATTAGAATTAAGCTTAAAAAATAGCAGGATTAAATATCTAGTAAAAGATTGGCCATAGAGCCAGGTTTCAGTTTAAAAAATGAATCATGTAAACGAAAGAAAACTTAAGTTACAAAAAGCTAACAAAATATTTTAAAATATAAAAATTACAAGATTAATAAAATACAGTAATCTAATGTTCGTATTCAGTTAGGCTATTTGAATATGACAAAGCCCCGTGGGCTATCTACCTAAAAGGAGGGATACCTTTGTAAAGAATTTTATATAAAGAAACTTACTGTAATTGACGTTAAACATGAGTAAACCCCCAAAACAAACATGCAGCCACTTCTTCATCTGGGTTTCAACCCACGCAAGGTCGAACTACAAGTACTCAGCGGTCTTAACCACTCAGTCAATGTTGAGCCGTTCGGTTCAATCAATTTTAAGCTACCAAATTACGATTTTCATACTAAATTAAAAATTAATCCTTTTAAAGTTTTATTTTTAGAACATAAAATCGTTTATTTCTAAAAGCTATTAAAATTAACAATGCATAATCAATCATAATGGAAAATTTGCTGTTTTTTATCATAAATTACTGCCAAGTTTAAACTTTGTCTTTTATTTAATAAACAAAAATCTTAAATATTCAAGGCATGGTTTTAAATTTGTATTTATTAATTATTTGCTCACAAGGCTTGCAACGAACATTCCCTCACAAACCTCATTTGTTATTTTGTCGGTATATTAAATCTGTTCATTAAAAACCTATCAATATCTCGAAGGATTTAGTTTAGTTGATTAGGTTAATCAAGTAAAGCAAAGCAACTCGAGTGTGTCTGCCTAAGGAGAGGAGGGATGCCTTCGCTGAGTACTTTCTAAGGGAAACTGGCTCGTACCTACGTTACACATGTGGAAAACCAGGAAAATGCTCTTGGATGCAACCAGTCTGCGGGACTTTGAACTCGTTTCAAAAGCTACCATCGTTTAGAGACTACCGCTCGGTCGCTGGCGAACATATCGAAAGAAGTTCGAACGAACATAGAATAAAGAACGTTCGAACATATCGAAAGTGTTTAAAAACTCAGAGGTGGAAAAACTTCCACAATCAAATTAGCCCAAGTATTATTAATAAAAATTAGATGAATTGTTTTCGTAGAAGGTTCTCATATTTAAATATTTTAATAAAAACCGTTAGGTGATTGCCAAATCTGCTGAGACTTATCTTGTTGATTGACTTTTTAAGTGACCATATCAACCTATCTAGTGGATAACAAAATGCGTTTTATAAGCAGTAAATTAACTTTCGCTTGAGACAGGAATACTTAAGATATTGGTTCTAGTAAACGTAGTATTATTCAAATACTAAGCAAACCTGAATCTTCAAGTGATTTGTCTAAGTTAAACAATATTGCTCATTTATTTTACGAAAATGGTTGTGCAAAATCGTCATTTTGATTTTCTAGATTTTTATATTCAGCCTTATGATTTTAATCACATATTTATACGATTTTAATAATTTTAAAGCGGTTGATTATTGACTGCTTGAGCAAATGAAATAATATTTTATACTTTGGGATAAAAAATTTGCAGTGTCGTTATTTCGACTAAACAGTTTTTGACTTTTTATATACTGCAACATGGTTTTTAAATTCTGCGCTGTGATTTTAAGGTATTTTTCTGCTGATGTGGCGACACTTCGCGCGAAATGTAAACATTGGCGCAAAATACAACTGAACGGCGGCAATCCTAATCATACATAAACTTTTATGAAAATAGTAAATGTTTAATAACCAAGAGAAGGCATGGAACAAAAGCTTTGTTCTCCCATGTAAAGTGATCTATCTGTTTTCATTTAAGGAATCAGAGAACTGAAAATAGTTGGAATAATAATTAAATACAAAAAATATTTTAGAATATTTAAACTTTTGTATAGGTTTTCAGTATAAACTTTCTGTTAATTTTTACCATAGCCATTTTATGTAAAAGAAACTCATGCAAAAAATAATTATACATGAAATATTTCATAAACATTAACGCTTCGTTCTCAGCACTTCAATGTATTGAACTATTTATGTAAGCTTGCACTGCATCGTAAAATAGAATTTGATAAACAAAATAACGAGATTTCTTCACAAATGACTTTTAAGTTTTGATACACCAAATGGGGATAAAATGCCAACATGACAGAAGTATCATCAGTAATGTCACGTTGCAAAGTGAATGAAATTTTCCTCACGGAACAAGGCTTCTCTTGAAACTACAAAAGAAAGCAAAACGATGTCACGAACACATTCTGCTACAAACAGCTTTTACGTTTTCGACCCTTTGTCCAGCGGAGCATCTACATCCGCGACACACCCAAGGATCCAGCAAAATCTTCAGAAAGCGTGACGTCAAAGAGGTGTTCCACATCGGAGGCTACTTGGGTCAAATTGAAATAGCCAATTTTGAAGAACCACCTTTAAATGTTTTGCTTTTCAAGAAGTAAGAACTAGTCGTGGAACTGGTATGTCCTAAATGTCTCCAGGAATTCCATCGGATCTTTCATGGCATTTGATGTAATCTTTATTTTTACAATGGAAGGTGCAAGGAATTTTTCTATCATGTGTAACATCTGCGAAAACAACTTGAAAAATTTGGTTTGAGGATAGATGGAAGACTTGGGTACATATGGATAAAACTCACACTTCTCAAGGTACGAATTTCAATACATATTATGAATTTCTGATTTATAATATGTATTACTTCTTAATGAAACTAACAGGCACTATTTATAAGGTTTGAGAAAGCTAGTTTTGGTAACAGTTGTTTTATCATATCCTTGTTCCAGAATAAATATGTTTGTAAGAGGCTTCAAATTTATGAAGTTATTTTAGAACTGCCATATATGTAAAAGATTACTAAATTTTCCAAACAAAGCATCGAAATATTAGAAGTTTGAAGAATGAGAAATAATAATATATTTTTAGCATAAGAAAACATCATCAGACATAGGTCAGCTTTATGATAAATAAACAATTAGATAAATATTTTGATGAGTATTCAAATATTAAAACTTAATGTAATATCCAAGGAAATATTTAAATGCACAGGTTTTTTTAGATATCGCGTTATATCTCAACGGAGACACTCCTGAACAAATAAACCTCATTCACGTTGTTAGAATCGATGTTTTGAATAATGAATGCAAAATGAAATTTTTTAAGATAAATGCAAATAAATTTATAAATAAATAGTAAATAGAAATATTTATAAATAAATAGTCTCCAAATGAAATTTTTGTAAATAATTTCATACTAAAACAGAAATGCCACTTAAGCATTTTCCAGTGTACTGATAAAATAAGATCAATGTAAGATTCTGATTACAAAATGCTTAAAAGTTTCAAATTTTCTATGAATATAATAGCATAACAAGATTTTGAAATATGTTACGTAGTAATTTTTTTATCATTTCGAATCCGCGGAATTGTTGAATACATTGCTTGATTATACCACCTTAGTTCCTGGGTAAGAGACATTAACAACTATTTTAGTTTACTATTTTGGTTAGCGTAATTTGTTTCCTATATATCCTATCGTACATTTATTAAACAAATAGTTTCAAGTATGAGGTATTTTCTGTATAGAAAGGAATAGCATTTTTACAAATTTACGGTATCTTATTTTGAGACTGAAAGACTACCATTCATGAAGTGTAATTTTTGTAGAAATATTTATACCATACATAAGCATCGAACTGAAAATTGTCTTGAAATATTTAGCATTAATAACTCTGAAATTAAGCATCGTTTTATATAATATCATAAAATGCGCATATAACTTATTTAATTTTTTTTGTGTAAACGTTAACGGGTATGATGGAAATTTTAGAAATAATAAATAAGATCATGCTTTAAAAACACGTAAATAAAATTATTATTTCATAACATTTTAAGGTAAGGTAATTGATTATTCATAGAAATGATTTATAATTTTATGTAATTACGTTTTATGTTCATTGAAAGTAACCAAGTTACTAAGATCAGCAAAGAAAAACTTTAGTATACGGCTTCTTGAGCTCTTTAAATTTCACCATTTTATGGGCAACAAACAAGATTAGCAAGCGCTCTGTCATTTTTATGGCAACGAAAATCTTGCTCAAATAAAATTTTCAAAGATATGCAAACGCTTTTAACTGAAACATTTTGCATCGGAAAGCATGATTTTTTTTACATATTACCAGTTATATAAAACAATTCTGTAACTGCTGCTGAAAGTTCTACAAATTCCGTAAGATATAGATAAATAATTCTTTGATTAAGTTTGGCAATTTAGTTAAGTGTTTTATAGAATGGTATATCATCTTCAGGTGAAATCTCATCTCGTCCAAGATCATTTAAAAAATTCTCAAGCCCTGAGAATTATTTTTTATTTATTTGATTATGACAAAGAACACTAAGGTTACCTGTCTGAAAGGAAGAAAGCTTGTTTGATGGATTTTCACAAAAGTTTCTTGTATTTTCGTTATACATAGCGAAATTTGTTTATCGCGAATAAAAGACCTGGTAAACAACTAATGTTCAGCGTCTTATATTTTCGGCCACTGACTAGCCCACAATTTCACTTGCATGCCAGCTATTGGTATTTGCTGAAATACGTTTGGCCCAGAAGTTTCACGAAAATAAGTAACTTACGTATTAGAGCAAACACATTGTAGAAGCAGCCAAAAGTTTGAGCACTGTGTAAACTCTAGTTACAGCCACATTGAGCATGGTAATTCTTCAGTTTCAACAAAAAATATTGCAATATTTGTATACGTTCTGTTTGTTGTATTCAAAGATTTTTGTAATTTTTATACCCAAATCGTGCTATTTTTTATCTTAAATTCAATTTTGTAGTATACACTTGGGTTATTTTGTTTGAAATGGAGGAAGTAGCAGTAAACTTTCTGCAGGAATAAATTTGCCAGAAATTTTCTAAAGAGAATTCTTTTCCATCTATTCTTAAAGCTACTTCCGTACACTTTATAACAAAACAACACCCGCCTGTACATAAATTAGATTGACTGCTTTTCGAAATAAATGCATAATTAAAACTGACATATATATTTCCAAAATGCTTCGAAATGCTGTATTTTACCATGATTTAAGATAAACGGAAACAATTAGTAAATGTTAAATTTGAGAAATGAAGGTAATGATTAAGAATAAACTGCTTTTAATCGAGTATTAACTAAGTACGAGAGTCGCATTTTAAGCAGTTCTAATGCCTGAATTCTTTCAAAAGTCGGTCTTCTTCCGAGTTTAAACCACGGAATTTATGTGCACAAATTTGAGGTACAAGTGTACTGTGAATTATTCCGCACAAGAAGCTAACTAAATTACCTTCATTTGAGGCTTCTGAGGCTTTGGAAAATGATTTTTTATCCAATCAAATAACCGTCATTCTGTCAAGCATAAAATAATTTTCACTTTAAATTTCCACTTAAACATCTTCGCATTTAAAAAATATAGCTTAAAATATTTTTCAGAATATTGACATGTGTTATTATTTTGAGCTTTTCCAAAATAAGATGTCTTAAAATTTTCAGTGAGAATACATTTAGAGGCTTAATATAAAAGATAGCTGAGGTTGCTTTTCACGTATACGGTGATGGACATAAGTGACTGCATTTTCTTAAACAATGGGGAAAGAACTTTCAGAAATCAATATCAAAATATACATTAATTTTAAAATCCTTAGAATACTATGAAGATAACTAAATTAATGTGCTTGCAGAAACAAATAGAACAATTCAACCTATTCGATTAGTTTTGCTCGTATAATGTTTTTCTTCTGATAAATCAAGATTTGTAAATAGCCTGAAGAAGAATTCTGCAGATAGTTTTCAGGTGAACTATTTTATTAAAAGGCTACCTTGAATGCTGTTGCAACAGCAATTGAAGAAATTTGTGGTTTCATTTTAACAACATTCATAACTTTTCTCTCTTCTCTACGAGCCAGCTGTTTTGGACGGCTGCTTCTTTAGTGTATTTACCACAGTACTAGACGATTTGAAAATTTTATCATAGTTCTTATTGTGTATTGACTCGTATTATTTCACAAATTTCTTTCAAAAATTTATTTTGATTATATAAATGGATGATTATTTTCTCTTTCAATCGTTATTTACACACACTTATTAACCATTTCAAAATTTTGACGAACTTAAGCAGAAACAGTGAAACTTTTGAAACTTTCAGCGCTACTTCAGACAAATAAGGAAGCCCACCAGCGGCCGAGCGGTAAAGGCGCTGAACACTGGTAGTTCGGTCCGAGGTTCGAGTCCCGCGAACGGGCTGGCTGCATGGGTGTTTTCGTGGTTTTCCCCATGTGTAACGTGGGTTGATCTTTACAATATGGTAACGTGTATACGAGCCAGTTTCCCTTGGAAAGTCCTCCACGAAGGCATTCCTAACCTAGGCAGATAGTGCTCGAGGCTTTGCCGTAATTGAATAACCTAACCTCAGACAAATAAAACTATTACTTGTCTTATACTAAACTGACTACTACGTAAAGAATAACGAAATATAACTTAATTTCCATGAAACTCAACACTGTGCTTTCCCTTTTTGTTCTTCATTTTGATCGGCTAAAACGTTCTACCATAATTTTGTCACTTTATTTATCCGAATTTTGATTTAGCATTTTGTACTAATGCTTACAGTATTCTAAAGATTATATAACTAATTTATATTTTAATAGAAATAATGTATTTTACAACATTTTCCCTTATTTGCTGAGAAAATACTGTATCTTCGCATATGTCCATCACTGTACGTATGTTACGGTACAAGTGATTAATCCGGTGATATATATAAATCTTCAGTTATTACGCGCAACCCCCAAGCATCTTGGCAACTTTAATAAATTTCACTAAATTTCTTACTTACGATTTTCGCATAATTTCCAAGTAAATATAATAAATATGAACAAAATTTCCAGAACGTCTCTCTTTTACTGAGAATTAGGCATAACTCTTAAATTTCATTAGCGATTATTCATAAAGGTAAATTTCATAAATCCTGGTATATTGGTAAGTTCTGGTGAAGTACGATTATTAGCACGATTTCTCACATTTTTATCATATGAGCGGTGTTATTAATAAATATAATTATTTTGCAAAGTATGGAATATATTCATCAAACTGAATAAATTGATTCGTTATACCTGATCACCAGATTTATTATTTTTATCAGCTATGATTCTAAGGCATCCCAAATGAACGCCAAAAGCCTCTTATTTCTGGGCATATTAAACTACACTAGGACTTGCAAAACCAAAAATTAAATATATCTTTATATTGACTTCGTCTAAAATTTTCTCAAACATTTCCTGGTAAATAAATAAATAAATAAATTTGCTTTTTTGAGCTAGGGAATGGATTGAAAGATCATGATTATGGTAAAGCAGTTGCGAAATGCTTAAGGAGCAAATCACTCAAGGGATGCTTATCTGTTGAAGGGGAGAGTTGCCTTCGTGGAGGATTTTCTGAGCTTAGGTTATTCAAAATGGCAAAGTGCACGATGGCTATCTGCCCAAGGTAAGGAGTGACATTTTGGAGAACATTTTAAGGGAAACTAACTCGTATTCATAGGATTTTAAGGGAAACTGACTAGGATTCTCTTTACATATGACAGAAGTCATGAAACATCTCATGCAGTCCAGCAAGTTCGCTGGCTCGAGCTACTAGTTCTTAACGATATTTACTGCTTGGGCGCTGGAACCTTTTTTACGAAGAACAGCGTATTTGCATACAGTGTATTTCTACATATTCCTAATAGCTGTACATCAGCGTAAATTTTGAAATATTTTTGTTAAGAATCACATAAAAGATAAATATAGTACCATAGCAGTATATTTAATGCCTCACGCACTACCAAATTTTCTATTTGTACGCAGTTAATTTTATTTCTGATGAAGAAGATGAATGTTTTAGTTTTTCGCATATTCCACACAAAAAAAAGCAATTTCTTATCGCACAATTCCTCTCCCCCCCCCGACAAAAAGTTCGTTCTTTCTAAAAAATATATTTTATAGTTACGATATGCATAGAGAATCCGCGGAAACACTCATGCAAACAAGACTTTTGCAGTTACCCATACCGGGAAAGAACCTACAGGGTTCAGCGGTTGTGATCCGTTCTTTAACAGCATGAAGTTAGTAGCAAAGGAATAAAACTTTAATCCGGAAATCACGTAACATAATCCATAACACCTAAATCTAATGTTATTATCCAGTAGAATTTGAATTTAATTTTTAAATATTCTGTAGGTGCAGAAAGATGTTTATTTTTATATGTGTAATATTATTTGCGTATAATTTCAAAACTCAAATAATACTTAGTGTTGTGTTCCGCTTTCCATGTTCATTACAAGATGCCAGAAGCTTCTAAAATGTTTATGAGGTTTCGAATTGTAAATGTTACGAAAAATGCGTTCTTTGAAATTTTGGATACCGACATACATATTATCCCATCGACCGTGGAACTCTTCCCAAACAGCGCAAATTAGCACTAGTTATGAATAAGAGTGACGTTACAATACACTCATAATATCTACGCCTTCATATGATGTAACGCCAGATGGTCTTCGAAAGCCACCTTTTGCTTTTATATACAAAGATATATAGAGTGGGTAGAAAAAGTATTTGCACACCTACATTTTTGTTTGCAATTCATAAAAAGAAGCATTAAGAAATAAATAAATTGTTATTGCCAAATCAGAATAAGTTTAATCATCCAAAACAAACTGAAAAATTACAATAATATAAATAACAATGCTTTTTTGTAACAAAAATTAAAATATCTCGTATCAAAAAAGTATTTGCACACCTGCATGAATACAAAAGAAATAAAATATATAAGCAAATTTCAAATAAATAATATTTAGTATGCATTCCTTTAGATTCTATTACTGCTTGTAATCTTGCTGGCATTGATTTAATTAAATTTTCTGTAACAGAAGGGTCAGTATTCTATCACTCTTCAATAAGGGCAGATTTGCTTGAAATCTTCCTTTTTCTCATTTTTAAATCCAAAGAATTTCATAAATATTCCAAAGGATTTAAGTCTGGTGATTGTGGTGGAGTGACATGTTTTCTGGGTACATTATAAAGCAACCACATACGTGTTATACCGGCAGTGTGCTTGGGATCATAGTCTTGCTGAAAATAGTACGAATTACTGATACCCAATTTTATTGCACTTTGTGGCAAGTTATCTCGCAACACATCAATATAGGTTCGAGCTGTCATATTCCCATCAATGAAACACAAAGTACCAACTCCTTTGCTAGCCATACACCCCCAAATAATAACAGAACCTCCTCCATGTTTAACTGTAGGTAACATATTTTTGGTATGAAAAGCAGTACAAGGTTTTCTCCAAACTAATTTTCTGCCATCTGATTTAAAGATATTGAATTTACTCTCGTCGGTGAATATGACATTTTTCCAGAAATCAACTGGCTTATTGATATAGTCCTTAGCGAATTCAAGTCTCTTCAATCTATTTCGTTTAGTTATGAGAGGTTTTTTCTTTGGAGATCTCCCATAAATGTGTGCATCGTGCAGGACATTTCGAAAACTTTGGACACAGATTTTGAACTCCAGATGTTGAAGTGACATCATTGGCTAAAGTAATTGCACTAATAAATGGATTTTTCGATGCTTCTCTTATGAGTTTTCACTTCATTCGCAGTGAAAGTTTCTTTTAGTATCCAGAACGCAAATTATTTGATGTAGATCCTCTTTCTTTATGACGTTTTATAACATACCGAACAGTAGAGAAGCAAACATGTACTTTTTTTTTACCTATTTTTCGATAACTTAGGCCATTTTCACGCAGAGAAAGAATTTTTTCTCGCAACGAAATCGGCAATTCAGTTTTCGTAGTTGCCATTAGAATTTGAAATCGACAATCAACTGATAACGTTTCTACAACACCTCCTTTTATAGTCGCCTTACGTATGTTATTTACTGCGGGATGACTGTCAAATTATAGCATAAAAACTCAAATTTGCTAAAGTTGAGTTGAGTGTGCAAATACGTTTTTGACATAAGATATTTTAATATTGTTGCAAAAATATTTTTTATTAATATTATTATATTTTTTGTAATTAATTTAAATGAATAAGCTTATTCTATGTTTTAAATGCCAATTTTTGTATTTCTTAATTCATTTTCTTATGAATTGTGAAGAAAAATGTATGTGTGCAAATACTTTTTGTACCCACTGTAAATCAACTATTACTACAGTATTTTGATTTTCCATTTTGAGAGAATTGGATTAAAATATGGAAAGTGCCTTCTACAGAACAACAAGTAGTGGCTTATTTTCAAAGTAATCAGATTACGTCTATTAATGAACACGATATAGTCAGCTGGAAAAGGTCTACGAAACACAATTACTTGCAGAATGTTCACTAATAGCGTTCTAAATAGAGCTTAGGGTAAAATCAGACAGCTTAACAAACTAGTAGAAATCGACGAAAAGTACTTTTACAACGCGAAAAACAAAGCGGATGAAATACTGATGGTTTATTAAATAAAGGGGCACTAAAGAGGCACTACTACTACAATAAATATGCTGTACCTTTAGAAATCTACGGGAACTAGTGGAGCCACTATGGCGGGATATCCGCCAACTTTGATGATTTGATAGTAGACAGTTTTACCATTTTTTACAATTTTACGTAATACCAAATTATGTTGTTTCATTAACAATTTTCAAATATAATATTACTTCTCTTAAATAATTTTTACTTAGAGAAATACAGATATTTTCAAAACACTAAGTGTATTTTGCAGAATACTCTCACTGCAGATTTAAATACAGAGAGACTGATGTAATGCAATGTATAAAATAAAATGGGTACTTATTCAGCAACGAAACCGCCTTGGCGCAGTTTGACATTTTTTTTTACGTATGAAAAGATATAAAAGTTACTTATTGAGTCGTCCAGATGCTATAGCGGTTAGGAAGCCTACGGCAGTACCTAAGGTCACGGGTTCGAATCCTGGAAAAGGGATGGTTTTTAACTGTTCTTCTCTTTATGGTAGGCAACGGTTGCAGCCTATTAAGTGTCTCCCACAATAAAATGGCCGCCTTCTGACCTTAGGAGTGGCCAGTGCTGAAAGGGCAAGTGACGGCCATTGGATAAACATAGTACCTGGTGCAAGCTGATTGTTTTGGCCACTTTCAAAAAGATTGCTGAAGTGTCAATAATTATTGTAATTAGCAATATGTGAAAAGTCAACATACTTTTAGTAATTTAAAAGAACAATTTTAATGTTTAATAAGCATTACTTGATATACTAAAGAAAAGGGGAAAGTGCAGAATCGCCCACTGCTTGGCGCGTTTTTAAGAATTGCATATACTCAGTATCCATGTACACATCGGCCTATTTTCACTTAAACAAATATCCCACAATTGCACAAAAATGGCATTGTGCACTCCCTTGACTTTATCCATGTACACATCGACCTATTTTCACTTAAAAAGTCAAAGAAAATTGACAAAAATCCAATTCTTCTTACTCTTGTAAAAAACTCAAAACAAATGAGTGCGCGATTCTGCACTTTAGCCGAAATAAAACACTTACTTTCTTTTTGAAATTATTCTGTATTTTTTCCGATATTCTTTTCGAGTACACAGCGATCTGTTTTCGCTTAAAATCATTGCTCAAACCTCGGCAAGCAGCGGCTGTCTACCGAACTCATCTCCTCGTTTGTTCCCGGTAGATGTTTTGCGACAAAATTCAGTGTTCCTGAAGAAATTTTAGCTCAGTTTCTTCCACAAGTGCAGATTTCAACATTGAGGCATAAAATATCACGATTTGTTTATAAAACTCGTTGGAATACACACACACACACAAACAAAAAAAAAAAAAAAAAAAGTGAAGCACACGAGAAAGGCGTCATTCCTTGATTGAAGGGTTGTTATGAGCATAGTTGCCAGAGTTTGGCCAATTCTGAAAAATCTGGTGATATCTACTAAAATGGTAGCAATAACACTTATATAAAGAAATCTGTATTTTTATGTCTTTTCACACATATTCTAGCTGCAGAAATACGAAGGATTAAATGCTTTTTTGTATGCATGGTTATGGATTTTACTGTTTGCTTAGAAAAAAATAAGTACAGTTTATAGTACGCTTTTATATTCTTAATTTCGTGCCTCGGTAAATCATCATAGCAACTACAGTTATTTATTTCAAACATAATAGCGTTGATTCTTCAAATATCTTTGTTCTGTGATTGGAAGTGTTGTATTTATGTGAAAGATATTTTTATAGTTTTTCTTTCAGCAATTTAATAGAGACAAAACATTCTTAGTAAAATTTATATCTATGTTATTCCCAAATTATTACTCCTATGGGAACATGCTTGCGTGTGACATTTGACCTCATAATGCAAAATAATGTTTTAGAATCTATTCCATTGGTACTACTTGTCATTCCACGATCAAATCTGAAAGTGAAACGCTATTTGCACGAAATGCTTGACCGAGATATTTGGTGTAATCCAATTTTGAAATCAGCCTAATTTACTGTACCAGTAGATCGAAAAAGGAATTTAATCATAAACTAAAGTTTATTCTTTCTTAGGATCAGATGGGTCTATGGTGCAGTTACTTCTACCTAGTCATAATCCTAATAGTTTCTGCAGAAGAGCGAAATTCAACTATCAGGTATTCCGAAAGAAGAGGTAAATTTTCCGATATTTTTTCTTTGAATAATTACAATTTGCATTTTATTTTGTTGAAATAAATGTTCTACATGCTTATTCATTTTTTTTCAGTTACCGCATAGTTATTAATATAGAGCTTTTTAACATTTTTCTTATTCTTTGAGAACGTATGGAAAAAAAAAGACTTCACATACAAACATTGATATTTCTTTCGCACGAAATCTTCATTTAACTCGGGAAAGATGTTATGACTTTCTAAAATCCTATTTTATAACTGCTACATGGAAGTCAATAGATTTGTTAACACGGTTTCCGAAGAGGAAATAAACTTAAATTGGCGTCGGTAAAACCTTCATATTTTTCAATGATGGAGAACATTCTTGTATAATAATGCTAGCTAGATTATTTGAATATGGCACAAGAGCTACCTGACTAAGGGAAGAGACGCCTTCATTAAGGACTTTCTGAGGAAAACTGGCTCGTATTCGTGTTTACATATAGAGGAAAACCAATCATACAGCCAGACCGCTAGCGTGAGACTGAACTCAGGTCCAACGCCCAATATTTCAGTGGTCGTAACCACTCAGCCACAGGGAAAGTTCATAATGATATTACGAAATGCGCAGGCATATGTTAAGATTAAGTATCTGAAATAAATATAATTAGTTATAATACTTACATAATATTTAAACCGGCATTATCAGTCGAAAACTGAAACCAAAATTAATTATATTCAGTTGTTAGTTTCTTATACATGGCAAAGCACACGAAGACTATTTGCCTAAAAATAGGTATGCTTTCATGGAGGACTTTCTAAGGAAAAACACTTGTATTCACGTTATGCATGGAGAAACATCCAACAAGATCAAACCTACGACATTCAAACAGATTGTTCGCCTGGGATCGGAACTAGATTGTACTTCCAGTATTCAGCGGTTGTAATCACTCGTAACTGGTGTTTTACCAACTCAGTAAAGGTTCAAACTCAAACTGAAAATCGATAATCTTTATTTGAACCCATTTCGGTACACATTAGTTTTTTATTTTGAGTTAGTTCAAACAAACATTAGATATTCTGTCATGAATTGCAGCTCCAATTTAATGTTCATTGATTTTGAGTGTCTCTCTGAAGATGATTTATATAAGGCTATGTATAAAAGATTTATTACTCAGCGTTTTGCAGTAGTGTTCCTAAAACTTCCAGAAAGCAAGTATCGAAATACGCACCCAAAAGTTTTAGTGTGCTTTCAGTTGTTATCATTGAAAAATAGTAACAAATCGCACTTTGCAAAAAATGTGAAGGAGATATAAGGAACATTATATCACATTAATATCTTGTTTCAATGCAGATTAATCCCCGGAAGTCGTTCGAAAGTTTTTCAGGGGCTGTTGACTGCCGAAATAAGTTTGGTTGATATTTTAAAAAAAACACGAATGAAAACAATTTGATTGAAGATTTTGATAACCAAAATGTAGTAAGAAAAGAGTTCATGCAGAAAGGTCTGACAGCAGTGCAGAATGTCATAAATGTATTTTGAATTTCATCTAATGTACTCAATTTATTCTTCTAGCCTTGTTTAGCACTTATGAAATTTTTCTCAAGCGAAATAATATGCGGGCTCATTTAACTACAATAATTCTTCAATTCTTGCCATCAAAGCCAGTCGTGAAATCATACCTTCACTGAATTTTACGGAATTTGGCTTGGCTATCATGTTTCCAACGCTAAAGCTGTATCTAGAAAACGACAAAATCAAAGTTATGATATTATCTAAAGATATATGAATAAAATGTTTGAAAAACCGTTTTTAGAGGAGTACTCAACAATCTTGCAGTAGTAGGAAAAG
Source organism: Stegodyphus dumicola (assembly GCF_044657685.1). Taxonomy (NCBI): domain Eukaryota; kingdom Metazoa; phylum Arthropoda; class Arachnida; order Araneae; family Eresidae; genus Stegodyphus; species Stegodyphus dumicola. The sequence continues at coordinate 97,748,046 of NC_140771.1, read as the reverse complement.
TACTACAATGTTTGAAATGGGTCATAATTTGAGTAATTAGGAAATCAAAGCAAATTACATTGATATTTCCTCATTTTTATAACTTTATTCTCATGTTTAACATGTTAAACAGTTTACATACTGCAAGAACAACAATGGTGACACTGATTCTGGTTATCTCTTATTGTTCGCGAAGATAGTGGTACCACAAATTACTTCTTAGAATCTTTCATTTTCGGTACTGAAGCATTTTCGGTACATACAAGCATTTTCGGTACTGAATTCTTGATTTATAAGTCAATGCCATTCTCGGATTGGATTTAAATGCTATTCCAAATGCATTTTAAATGGCAGAGGGATTAAAACCGCCGAACACTGGAAAGTTTGAAAATAATTTGATACCAGATGAGCGGATTGATTGGTTGGGTTCCATGATTTTTCCCATGTGTAAGTTAAATACGAGCCAGTTTCCACAGATATCACTCATTTTAGGCAGATAATCCTCGTATGCTTTGCAATTCAAGTAATGAAACCTAATTTCAAAAATTGTAAGCAAAAAATAGTCAGAACGAGTTTCTTCGAACTTGCAGTTGCTAAGAAGATATGGTTACTAATTACCGGTAGTTTTCCCCGTATTACGTATTTAGCAAGTTTTGCTAATGACTATTTTTAATTTGTGGATGTATCGATTTTTTAGATATAAGGCAGTTTCACTTAGAAAAACCTTCCAAGAAGAGACAATGCTGGTTTCCTAATTACTGTCTGACCAAATCCAAATAACGAACTTTTATCTCGTGGTCGAATCTCAGTTATTGTAATAGGGCGACTGCATGGATATTTTCCATATCTTTCACGTTAGTTATGTAAGTAAATATGAGTCAATTTCTTTCACAAAATTCCTTCACAAAAGCATTGCGTCGCAAATGTAAATAGCATTGTTGGCACTTTGTTTATTTAATTAGTTATTCATGCCGATGCACATACCCATATTAACTATTAACTTTGCTGTAATAAAATTGTATACTTACAATTAATGGATGTTTTTTATATATTGTTTGAAAGAAAATTAAATTAAATTATAATACAGATCTGAATAACAACTGAATATCAAATAATTATTACTTATTAATTTAAAAAAAATCATAATATATTTTGCACTATACATTATTATGGAATCACGATTATTATTTCATATTAAAATGCATACGATAGAGTATTTAAATATATTTCAGTATTACGATATAAAGTCATTTTAAGAAGCTGTGTACCAGTATTTAGCAGTTCTTCCATTCACTCATTATGTCCTTAGTTTGAACGAATGATGCAATAGTACAAGTCCACTACGTTGGAATAAACAATAAAAAATACTAGTTTCCATAAAAATTTCATGTGCGTTTTCATGTATTTTCTGTTGACAAAGGAAACAGAAGTCACAGTCAAGCAGTCCTGCGCATGACTTTTGACTGATCCGCTGAAGTCTGTTAGCTTACGTACGTTTGTTACTGAAGTGTTCAAACTAAGCTTTTCTCTTGGCTAGAAAAAACATAATTTTTTTTTCTTTTCCCCCAAATTTCAACAATAGTAAATACCAGATGAGGATGTCAATAAATTAATTGAGTATTATAAGAAGCAATAAAATTCAGCAAGACAGGTTTACAAATTTCAAAGAAGATTTGCTAATCTTTTTTAATCGCTTTGCAATAAAACCCACATGAAGAATGCGAAATTTATTGCAAGTATATAGGTTCTAACATTGTTGTAAAATGATTTTATGGATCTCAGTATTAATGCATTAATAATCGGGCATAATCATCAGTAACGTAGATTTTATATTAAAGTGCTTTGTTCGAAGTCCTAGGTAAGCAAATATTTTTCTTATGAATCTCACTTTATACCTACTTATGCTTGGCTATATTACATTATAGGTAAAGCTCTTAAAATTTCAAAAAAATCCTGCACTGATCCAAATGGAAGAAAAGGAATTTGTACCTTCAAATGGGATTGCATCAACCACAATGGTACACTCATGGGTACTTGCGTTGATGGCTTCATATTTGGTACATGCTGCCAGTACGACTACGATCCCTTGCTACACGATGATTTCCAAAATAATCCTTTCATTTTTGATGATTCCAACAACATCAGAGATGATGAGAGACTGGAAACAACAAAGAAAACGACGACTACGACAACAGTGCCAACTGCAGCTAGTCGTCCAGCATTTACAACAAGGCGACCGTTTATTACCACAAGGAAGCCCCCAACGTCCACTTCAGCTAGTACTCTAAGTGGTCAGCTAGTGACTTGGACTTCTATTGGTCCTACTAGGCGTCCTGTACCTCAGCGACCTATCATACTTTCTCCATTTCCATTTCGTCCCGGCACGAATTTCCCTTCTTCGCAAGGAGCCTGGCCGATGGGTGTTGCATTTCCAGTTGATCCTTTCCAAATGAACAGACCGCTTTCGCCTTTCCGCCCACCAATTTTGATTCAAAGTGCTCAAAGCAATGTTGCAAATCAAATCGTTCTCCATCCTGGAACGACATCATTTACCATTTTAAGCGATTCTAATGTTACACCTTCATCGACTAAAGATGAAATGACTACTATATCTGTACCAATACCCCAATGGTCAACTACATCGTCGGCTAGGCCTACAAGCTTGAGACCACTAATTACATCAGTTAGTAAAACGTCCGAAACACCTGGAATAACAACAGTAGCATCATTATATTCACAGGGAAATTTATCTACTATTGGACAAACTACAAGCACTACGCAAAAGCCTATCAGGAACCCTCCTTTGGATTATCGTAAAGGTAAATATGATTTTACATACTACTAGTCATTATAAAACAGAAAAATTATAGTGCGTAATAAAAAAATTGCCTATTATCTAGAAGTCATAAAGTTTCACACATGTAAAATAGATCCACAGTGAAAACATTACCCATTGTCTGTTCCATTCTGGTAAGTGTTCTTAGGTAATGCAAGTGTAATGTAACAGTAAGCTTTAAATGTAAGCTTAAAGCTTTTTCTTATGTTTACGTTTAAACTTTCATGGGAATACAATGATAGATATTTGGTATATCTTTAATGCATCAATACTTTACTAAAGTTGCTATTATTTAATAAAATGTTAGGAATCTAAGAAATTATCTTCGGTAAAACTTTTCATATGCTTATAAATGTCTACACCAATTGAAATTAATCAGTGTTTCATATTTTTGTTGTCTAAATTAAGAAATAAATATTGACTTAAGTCACCATGACGAATGCTTATCTAAAATTCGATTACTGTTACGTCAGTATGAGGAGTTGTCAGGCAAATTATACTCTGTAAAATGTGTGATATTCTTAAAGATTACTTTGAAATAATGTTTTCATGCATAGACGATGCCTTTTGGCAGTATATCAGTTTAAATAAGCTCTAATGGTAGGTTTTTAAGGCTAGTCACGTGTAGTTTATGTGTATTTCCATATGCATATTTGACAAACTAAGCTATACGCTGCATTTTCAACATGCAATAAAAGCAGCCAAATTTATAGTTAAAAAAAGTAAGTTTGATGTAAAAAATATTTGCATTCTTTGTAAAGTAAAGGAAACTCTTACACTAACTATACTCAATTTCCACCATTCTTGTTTATAGTTATACATTGTTTCAAACTACAACTTGAGAAGGTTGTTGTTACCTCCAGGTTACTCAAATGCTCTATGCACGATTCTGTAAGTTTTCTCGTAACTACAAGGATTTGAATATTTTCCTCAGTTTTTAATTTTAAGGTATGTAGAACTGTAATAAAGAAAGATACAGGTGCTCACGTGTTATCAGAAATAATCATAAAAGCGTCTTTATTACAAAATGTGTGAATGTTAAAAATACTCTTATTTACCTGTATACAAAAATAAAATAGCTCTTAAGAACAACTTATTCTATATTACAATTTTATAGCTTAAAACATCATTTTTAGGAATTGAGATTTAAATGTTTTTATGAAGGGTCATGCTTAATTTAATAGTTAATGAAAACGGAAGTACTTTATTTACGGTATTTTGAGTTAGATACTTCAAGATACAAAAAAATTGAAAATATTCTGAGACTTACTAATATTAATTAAAAACAGCCATTCTAATTTAATATGCCATACTGCAGAAAGCTGAAGTTAATATTGATTATAAAACTCAGCTTAAGATCGAATGATTTCTTATTGGATCATTTCTTTCGAAATTGAATGCTAAACGAAGGAATTCTTTATACTATGTTTGTTCACTTATGTTTTTTTTCCTCAAATTCGTTAATAGCTCGATCCAGATTTTAATCTCAAGGAAGAGGTTGGCTGCAAGGCCGTTCACACGGTCTTCCCAAATTTAACGTGAATATGTCCCAGATTCTTTATAGAAAATCTTCCGCGAAAGCAGCTTTCCTCTTAGAATTTGGCGCATTATGGCAAAGCACACTAGTTCTATCTTAAGGGGACGGATGGCTTCGCGGAGGATTTTCTAAGGAAACCTGGCTCTTACATACGTTACACTCGGGAAAAAACTACGAAAACACACATGCAGCCAGCCCGTTTGCTTGAAAATGAACCCAGGTAGAAAGTACCAATGTTTAGCGATTTTATCACTCGGCCACTGGTACGCCATCTCTCCACTTAGGGAGATAGCTCTCATGTGTTTTGCGAAATCAAATAAAACTGAAAAAAAGAAACTATATCGGGGTCTTAATTTTCAGAGAATTTTTACACATTTGGATTTAATATTTATAGTTACATAAAGAGCTTTAAAATATTTCCTGAAAGCTTAAGAATGGAATATTTCGTTTAAATGCAATATGTAATTTGAACATAAATATATAATTATGAATTCTGATCAAAATTAGGCCCACCAGCGGCCGAGCGTTAAAGTCGCTGAACACTGGTAGTTCGGTCCGAGGTCCGAATCAAGCGAAAGGGCTGGCTGCATGGGCATTTTCGTGGTTTTTCCCATGTGTAACGTGTATACGAGCCAATTTCTCTTAGAAAGTCCTCCACCAAGGTATCCCTCCCCTTAGGCAGATAGTCCTCGAGGCTTGTGCCGTAATCACATAAAACAAAAACAAAATCTGATCAAAATTAATAAAATCATGAAATCCTTTTATATCTTTGTTTTGCTCACTGATAGTTTTAGATGTGTGAAAACGGCGTGATTTATAAATTGCACATCAGCAGCAGCATAGAATTTTATTCTGCTTATATCCATCACTGAAATCTGTTACATTAATTTAATAAAATCTGGCATCTTGAAATTCTTGAGGATATCTTGATATGAAAACCTTTAACAACGTTTACGTCCAACGAAATGCATCTTAACCGTTTACCAGTTTCACTGATTCTTTCCTATTAAGGTAGCTAATTTTTCCGTCCCAATACTTATAATGTGAGTTGCAATAGTGAGCTTTTGCAATGATCTTGAGTGCTTGATCTATTCCTCGACCTACCAAAAAGTACATCTTTATATTGTGTTTGTTGTAAATTTATGTATGGATATATATGTAAGATAAAAAGTATGTAAAGTAATTTAGTTAACTAATATTAATTTATAATAATTCCTTAACGTTTCATTTTAATTTGACTATTTCCTCTTTCCATCTTAACTGTAACTGCTTATAACAAATCTCTCTAAACTGGCCATTTCTAACTTAATCCACGTTAAACGATTTTTTACATAACGATAATTGGCCCACTAGCGGCCGAGCGCTAAAGTCTCTGAACACTGATAGCTCGGTCCGAGGTTCGAATCCCACGAATGGGCTGGCTGCATGCGCGTTTTCATGGTTTTTCCCATGTGTAACTTGCATACGAACCAGTTTCCCTTAGAAAGTCCTCCACGAAGGCATCCCTCCCCTTAGACAGATAGCCCTAGTGTGCTTTGCCATAATTAAATAAACCAAACCAAACCATAACGATAATTACACAGGCGCTGAAATTAAAGCACAAAAACAACAAACTAAAAGGAAGTAAAATCCAGACTTTTTTAAACTTCCCTCTTAGACATGCAGCAATTTTTCTTTCATTTACGTCCTGCTGTTGCACCTTTCTTGAACTATGTTTTAAAACTTTAATTGGCTTTTTTTGTTACTTTTAAGAACTGGCGCATCCTACGTCATTTTATCTGCATTGACATATAAAAGGTTTGTTGACAAGAATAAAAAGGAATTAAAAGGGCTACATAACTGCACGTTTCTTTATGCAACTCCTCGCCACTGGGCTCTCACAAGACGGAGACAACTGTCAGTTTTTATGGACTGTCTTGCCAAAGAGGAATGCAATGTCTGAAATGAATTTGTCGCACATGTAGATTTTAGCACAACCAAATACAACAAGAAAAGTTAAATAAAAGTAATGATTTTATAACTAAATAACTTTCAGAGAACAAATTTGAAAAATGAATAAATAAAATAAAAGTGCTAAAATTACTTTTTGACTTTAACAGGAACTGCAGAGAGACAAATGAGGTATTGATTGTGCAGACATCGAGATTGCTGCATAAATTAATAAAATATTCTCAAAATAATTTGATTTTGCTCGTAAGGTTTTGTTGCTACTCTCATTTTGTGATGTATTTTCAATTTGTTGATTCTAATGGACCGAAAAAGAGTCCTTGTGATTCAATAAATAATTATTAAGTACCTTAACATACTTCAGTCCATCATTGTTAATGTAGAATATTACTTGTCTCCTATTTTCTTAGCTTCCTTCAACATCTTCTTTCTTATATTATTTTTTCTTTATGAAATCCGCTGTTTTTTAATTCATTTTCTGTCCACGACTATTCATCAACTGCGATGCATTCAGCCAATTTAATTTCCCCATTAAAAGTTTCCTTAATTTGATTATTTATTATCGTTATCACTGATTTTCCTTAAACTGATTTTTACGTTTAGTCTAAGCTAATTCTAAGCTATTACATAAGCAACTGATTCGGTATCTTATTCAAGAAGTTGGAATGAAATAGGCAAACTTTTCTTGAAACGTTTTCCCACAGAATTAGTTTGACGGCAGGTTTCTAGCCATAGTATTTTAGGAAGATGGCGAAAAATATTCCATACGATATTGTACCGTATAGGTCAACCACTCAGAAAAATGAAGATCACATAGCATAACTCTATAAAATACCTGAATAGGAAGATATTTTAAAAACTTGCATTTGTTTAGGCGTTTAGAGAGATTGGTGTCAGAAAGATTACGGGCTTTGTTGATTCCTGGCTTTTTGCATATGCAAAAAGTTTCTGATAACATAAAGCTGAATGTTAGAATCTCGGAAGCTCAAATTTTTTCTTGATCTAATGCAACGACACTCGATGCAGAGTTTAATAAATATTTGTGCATGCTTCGTGTGAATTGTATCCTCATATGATACAGTGCTGTCAATGAACAGTAAAACTTCCCTTTATAAAGTTTAGTGAACAGTTCCCTTTATAAAGTCCCACTCTGAAACAGATAGCCATCGAGTGCTTTGTCGTAATCAAATAAACCTAAACTTAAAACTTTGATGTTTTTGAGTCAAATTCGGTCAAAGTCTTTTGCTTTAATTTGGTATACCACGCACGTACAGCTTCTTGACTTGCCACTGTAAACCAAGTTTACTATAACCTCTATACTTAAAAAAATATTTGGTGTTTTTACCTAGTATATCAGATTCGGCTTTCTAAGATCGCATTTATATTTCAGCATAACATCTTGTCAATCTTCGTTTGAAGTCGTTAAGGCATTATTTAGTTATTTAAACACATAATATTCTTTTGCAAAATTGGGTACTGTTCTGTTATCAGGATAGGACTCAGAAATGTATGTATGCTTATATATAAGTATACATATACACATATATGCGCATACATACACAGACACGTTCATACATTTCTGAATACGATCTCCATAGCAGAACAATACACAAAACTATATTTATATATAGGGTGATTCTAAATTGCTTTTACAGATTAAGAGGGGTGATAGTACTCACCCAGATAAACAATAATTACCATAAAACGCAGGGTCGCATTCCACTCTGAGAGGCAGAAAAGAGGAATATTAGAATTACAACCTGAATTTTCAACAGTGTTAGGAGAACGAATGAATGAGACCAAAAGTTTCGCAATCAGTTTAGCGGAAAACTCAGTGAGTGCACAAAACAGATAAAACCGAAAACTTGGCGTTCGGGTGTTAATTCAAGCTCAGACTTTGATGGCAGTCACTCAAACGCACATCTTCTCACACATCTATTTCTCAAAGTCTCAGCCTTGTAAGCGATTGCAACAAGTTAATTATCTAATCGAGGGCTGAATATTATCAGTTAACTACAACTTTCGCTGTATGCCGAGATTAGAATGAAAAGTTCATGCTGTGTTCCGGTTGTCAGATTTTCGTATCCCATAGAAGGGCATTTCAAGTAGAATGAGCGCAGTACAGTAAGTGCAGGAGGAGAAGATAGAAGATGGCGAAGAGGAAAAAACTGCTACCTTGGGTAGTATAAAACCTACCTCCTGAGTTGAATTTAGTTGATAATATTCAGCCCTTGATTAGATAATTAACTTGTTGCAATCTTTTGCGAGGTTGAGACCTTGTGAACCAAAGATGTGCATTTCAGTGTTTGCCATCAAAGTCTGAGCTCGAATTAAAACTTGAACGCCAAGTCTTCGGTTTTATCCGTTTTGTGCACTCTCTGTGAGTTTTTCACTAAACTAACTTTTAGTCTCGTTTAGTCGTGGAGTTGAATGCGGCCCTATGTTCTACGCTAATTATTGCTCATCTGGATGAGTAGTATCACCCTTTTAATTTGTAAAAACAATTTAGAATCACCCTGTATAGTTAATATATATATATATAGTTCAGATTGCAAACGGATTTAGAATACACATTTCCGAATCCATTTGGAGTTAATAAGCAACATAATTAATAAGCTTACAGCATATAACCTTTAAATATTTTAAACTTATTCTCTTAACGACCGAGTGCCTGTTAAATATAGTTTCACTGAATATTGATCTATATGACATGTTATTTTTATCTTGAAATGTTTTGAACTAGCCATTCCGCTGTTTTTGAAGTCAATATCTTAGAATGATTTGTAGATTTCGACATACAGAAATAAATTTTCCATTGCAGAGGCAAAGGATAATCGGGAACAATTTAATAAATGTGTACTTGTCATATCACTCTTCTTGGTTTTTCATTTTTCTTGCCCCTATTATCTAAAATTGTCCTATTTCTTCTTTCAATTATTTTTAAATTTTCCAGCTTGAGTCATTCCGATTAAAAAAAGTTGAACATTTTGTAAAAATTGCGTTCGGTCCGAGGTTCGAATCCCGCGAACGGGCTGGCTGCATGGGCGTTTTCGTGGTTTTCCACATGTGTAACGTGTATACGAGCCAGTTTCCCTTTGAAAGTCCTCCACGAAGACATCCCTTCCCTTAGGCAGATAGCCCTCGAGGCTTTGACATACATACACACTTGTAAAAATTGCTTTGGTTGTTTTTCTTTCAATCTTGATATTTTGATTTTTGATGCCGGAATGAACAGTCAATCAAAACTGTGAATGAAACTCTGTATTTAGTGACATGTTCTAAGACAAACTGTTTCAATGAAATAATGCAAAATGATATGATCCCTGAACTAAGAGCTATTTTCCTAACGTACATTGCTTTTTATGGAACTCAAGAAAATTCTGAGAATTCAATTTTGTGTTTCCGCAAATGCATTCTTGTATTAGTGTACCATTTCTATTTTGTAAGACCTTAGGTTATATTAATGCCTTATAATTGCTACTTTTATATCTTTGAATTACATAATTTCTTTTGAAAATAAATTGATCAAAGATTCTCTGTTCAATTTCTTCCTTTTCTTATTTTGTCCTAGGTTCTATCTGTAAGAACAGTTGTTTGTCAACCCTTTTTGCTGGCCATTATGTGAGTGTACAGTAAATTGTAGGTTAAATTGTATTCGTTTCACCTGTTTTACTCATTAACGAGAAGTATCCGTTGAGCGTGGGAAGGCCCGTACTTAAGACCCTGGTCCCTTAAGCACTTGACAATTGTGCGCTCCCCCACCATCTCGAAGCTATTTTGGCGAAGAACACAGCTTACAAGAGAGAGGGAAAACTAAGAGTCCTAATTCTAGCTTTATTGTGCGCAGGGCTGTAAGTTATAAGATGGGCGCCCTGTTTTGGCGAAATGTAGTAAAAATATTTATTATAATATTATTTTCGAAAAAGCGTTTTGATAATGCAAGCCAAGCTTTTGATGTTATGTAATGATCCCGCCACCGGGGCCCCTAGGCCGGGGCATTGTAGGCCTACGCAGAAATCCGGCACTGAACGGGGGTGACTTTTAACGCAGATTTGTCTGCATGTACATAATACACTTGTTATTGAAATTTTTACCATTTTATACCATTAAGAAAGAGCACAACAAATCTAAAATATGCATGAAAAGTAGAAAATCATGGGGTTTACGAATGATTAGCATTTCTAGGTAAAATGATGACCAACACAATTTACAGGTAAATGCCGATGTTTCATTATAAAATAGGGTTTATTAATTGCTTTCTTATTATGCGTACCAATCAAGAAATCTAACAGTTAGATCGCGGAACGATCGTAGTCTACCGAGGCTGGGGATTATCTCAGCGTGCAACTACCTCTCATGTTGAACAAGATCCAATTACTGTAATAGCATTTGCAATGGAAAGTTCTAGGATGACCAGACAAAATGACTTGGGAAATCTAAACAGCCTTCGCTTACAAATCACGAGATGGTAGGCATTTTGTATGCATCGTTTCTAGGGATCGTACATATCACATAAAAATCTGTCAAGAAAGTGGGTGTGTAGAGTAGCAACAAATACCTGCATATATAGTACGATGACATCTATAATGCTACAAGAACATAAGCCAATCGACCATAGCTTCAGTTCCCATTGACAGTACATCCCAGGAAAACAGCTCTTGTAATGTTGCGTTCAACCAACACATGGATGCAAAAGTCGCGTAAGTCGTCTTTTTTTGATGAATTCAACTTTTGTATACAGTATCATGATAACAATACTCGTGTGTGAAGGTACTGAGGGGAACTTTGAGCACTTGAATTCTTCATCTTCACATCGACATGGATTGATGGGACTGGATGTTATTGAGTACATATACCGTTCATTTCCATTTCTCATATTTGGCAAGTTTTTAATGCCCATGGTTTGCGCCATATCTTAGGACATTCATCGAACCACCTTTCAATGAGAACGTGAGAGACCGCATATTGCTACACTGTCCTGTGTCTCTCCAATTACACAGGCGACTGATCCTCACCAGTTGTGAACATTTGATCAATGGTTGCAGAAAGACTGGCGCGATAACACCCATCACCAGGTACAGTAGACGAACTTTAGCTTAGAACAGAAGCTGTATGGACTGAAGTATCCGTAACTGGCATCCAAGTCAGTGAGACATCCAAACCATGACCAACCGTACATTTTAAATAATTGAGCTGCTATTTTTATCAAACGCTGATGTTAGTATCAATCATTTTTCATAATTTGCAGTTTAGAATTATCTGAAATTCGAATAATTTAATCCTTCCATTATAATGTACTTTGTTTAGAAAACAAATATTGTTCTAAACATTGCTTTTCAGCAAGGCACAGAAATTTTAATCCCCAGCAGTGTACATAAGCTTTTTTTTTTTTGTTCATTGTGGCAACATGATTTATGCAAACTAAAGTCTGTTTTTTCTTTTGAAATTTTTTAGGTATATTGAAGTCCTGCATTTCTTACTTTTTCTTTGAAATAAATCTTTCTTCGAACGATTCGTTTCTTTTATTCATCATTTTCTTCTCTCATGAATCTATAAATATCAAGCTTCTTAGAAACGTTATTGACATTTTCTACTATCTGTTATCGTATACTGATGCCGTTATTCAAATGTCCATGGATCACAAAGCGTCCGTTAAACCGGACTTTCCATTAAAAAGTTCGAATGTAACTCTTTATTTTTAGTATTTATATTTTAGTAAATGTTATTATTCTTATTCCTTTTTCATACTATTGACTGTGATTCGTTTGATGTATAAATAGTATGTTGCATGTCAAGGAAATAAATTTGAGTATTTATAATTTATATCCAAATTTTTTCTTGCAGTATAGAGTTTTGTTTTCAATGTATTTCTTTGTATAATATTTTTAGCAGTGAGTGTATTATTACGGATGTATTCTTAATTAATATTTTTGTTCATAAAATTTATATTTTGGTATTTATTTTCTTGGAAATATATAAAAAAATTCGAATTATCTTCTGCGTTAAACATTTCTAACATTTTATTTGAAATTCTGCAAAAGTAGGTAATATTATAAATTAATAAACACATTCAACATATTTCAAAATAACGCTAACACTACTTTAAATAATTGAACATCGTGGTGTATTTAAATGCTTTGAGAGAACTGTGTACTTTCTGCATCACATTCGTTGGCAGAAGTTAAATAATTTTTCATTATTAAGGGAGAAAACATTGATGTTAATTTAAATTAATATTCTATATTTAGCTATTTTACTTATTCTTTAGACTGTGGCGTTCGTACAATTGGCCCTAGAGGAAGAATCGTCGGTGGCCAGAGCGCTTACTTTGGACGTTGGCCTTGGCAGGTAAGATAGAAACTAGAATGTGAGTATCAGAGCCAGATTTAGACTTGATAAGGCCGCAAGCTATCTGATATAATATATTTTATTACTATTTATACTATATTTTAATTTTTGGGGGCCCTCAAGAAGTGGGGGGCCCTCAGCTATAGCTTGTACGTAAATCCGGCCCTGGTGTGTATTATATAATATGATGATTTTAAACATTTCAATACAAAATATTATACAGTATTGTAGGTAAATGCATGTTAGAAAAGTAATATATATAAATCCTAAAGTAAAGAAATTAAAAGGCATAAGTTTAAGATAAAAACTATATGCCACCGCTACTAAGACTATAAATTAAAATTTAAACATTAACTTTGTTTTCGATTATCTTCTAGGAAATTGAAGATAAAAGAAGTATTATAAAATTTTATTAAAAGTTAGTTCTTCATACGATCGAGATAAAACTATAGAAAAATGCTTAGTAGGAATTTTAAATTTTAATGTAATTCATATTAAAAACTTAAAAGTACATATTAAATTAAAAATACAGATAAAAAGAAAATTAATTATTGTAGATTTCATAGAAGAATATATAGTTTAACTGTGGATAAAATGGTAGGAGCTCTAAAAATTGTAATAGTAGTTCCAACTTAATTTATGAATAGTTCCAACAATAACTTTCTTATAGAAGTTGTTCTTTTAATCCGAAAGTCTGTGTTCTTTTAAAAGTGATTTTTATGCTTATTAAATAAAATTGTACCGATTGATTATTTTTAAATTTTTACTACAGGATTTATCAGACAATGACAACTTTGAGGATCTATAAATAAACTGAAGAGAAAATATCTTCTAAACGGGAAACAAAATGCTATAGTTTAATGCTACAAAAAAGAGTTTTCCATTAAAAATATTACAAAATTAAAGAAAATAAATAAATTGTTAAGCGTCATAACAATCAAAACGTTTCTGTATTAGTTACACATGTTAGAATTAACTTTTAATAACAGCAAAAAAGTTGCCAATATTCCTAAAATTATGAAGTAGATATATTATAAATTAAATCGCATTAATGACTATAACTAGATATCATTGGAAATACTACACTATTGTTATTTAAATGGGGTCTCTTAAGAAAGAAAAGAAATCCTTTTTAGACCGTCAGTCCCACCGAATAGTATTTCTCGAGAATTTAAATTATTCAAGAATGCCATAAAATCTCTTTTAAAGAAAATTGTGTTAATATGGCAGAAAGGGATCCGTGGTCGCAAGATGAGAAAATTAGACTTATTTTTACTTTGATCATTCTTTTACTACTCTTCATCTGTTTTGGTATATTCAAATCGTAATCAGCATATTTATCATTACGTAAAGCAGTAGTGTTTGTAATGCGCTCAGCGGCTAAAATATGGCAGATGTTTCCAGGGTCAAATTATTTCTATATTGTTTGTATTCTGACCTAATTATTCAAAGATTAAATTTCCCCTCATGTCTGTTAAACCTTTTATTTAAAAAGTTTATTTGCATGAATCGATTAGGGGCCCACCAGCGGCCGAGCGGTAAAGTCGCTGAACACTGGTAGTTCGGTCCGAGGTTCGAATCCCGCGAACGGGCTGGCTGCATGGGCGTTTTCGTGGTTTTCCCCATGTGTAACGTGTATACGAGCCAGTTTCCCTTAGAAAGTCCTCCACGAAGGCATCCCTCCCTTTAGGCAGATAGCCCTCGAGGCTTTGCCATAATCACACACACACGCATGAATCGATTAGCTTGAAGACGTTCCAAATTTTGAAACCTGCATTTTAAAAATTTTGAAATTCGTCAAACAGCGCTATGTCGCCAAATTTCGTTATTTTTTGCACTTGTTTTAATGCCTATCTACAGAATATTAGCAACTAATTATTTTTACTTTTATGTATTTTTAGATGTCTAGATTGGTATATATATATATATTTCAGAAAAAAATTATGAATCCAAGGTTCTAAGACCTTGACAGTAGGAACAACTTCTTTCCCTGTTCAACCCTGTTCCCTGTTCAATTTCTTTGCATTTATAATTATTCATGGTAACTGGTCGTTTTTACTGATGAGAGAAAGCAGGAAAATAGGAACAGTTATGATTCCAAACTTGTAATATGGCCTTTAGTGGCCAAACGATGGCGTCACAATATGGGCTGTAATGGAGCTTCGAAAAGATAAGATCCTACTACGTTAGGGTAATGTGTAGCTTACTTTTCTTCTAGATTAACAAATACGATACTTACTTGTTAACTCGTCGATTGTGAAAGTTGGCTATCATCAAAACATAAAAATTGGTGAAGATCCCATCAAAGTTACGTCAGTCATTACTGCGGAATTCTGAATCACACCTCTATCTGCAGATCTTGTCATAAAACATTGGCCAGTCTCTCTGCACAAATAACCAAATAGCCAGTGCTGCCGAAGCATTTGACACGCTTTATGTTTGAGCATCGTAAAAATGTTTTCATAGATTTTTTTAAATATTTTATTAGGTCCACCGATTTTACCGAAGCTCTGTTTAGAGCTATGCACTTGCCACCGAAAGTCTGCATACAGGCATTCATCTTTCGTGCTTATGCTAAGATCACTATTGAAATCTCACTTGAGAAAATCAACACAGCTTTCAGTGCTTCTTCAAGCTTACCTGAAAATCAAACGACGAAAAATATTAAAAAATCAATTAAAACAAGAACTACCGTCTTATAAGCCTTATAATTGTCGAATTACCCTCCGCCAAAAACAAAAGTTTTTTTGCGAGATAATTACACCGAGACATGTCTTTTTAAGTAATTGTAAGCTTCTTCTACGATTTAAATTAAATTTGAGATTTTGAAGGCTTTTGTGATTCTATGGCAGGTTAAAAAAAAAAAAAAAAAAAAAAAAAAAAAAAAAGAGATCAATATTTCTGAAAGAAACATCATCGTTGATCTTTGGAAAAGGGAGAAATCTCTTAGGACAATTGCTGAAAATGTTAACAAGAGATGTTCGTCGTTTCAAAAAGTGATCACGAACTACAAATCAACTAGACTTTTAACTTCTAAACCAAGGTCTGGCCACCTCGGGAACCTGTCAGCTTCAAAAGAGTAATGTGAAGTGTGCCGAGAGATTCCATGAAATGCGAGTTTAACCGCAAATCGAAGAGAATGGAAAAAGCATGACTTTCATGGCCGTGGTTCACAGATAAACTTATTTATCTTTATAATAGGCAGAGCTAAGAGAATGGTCTTGTCAAAGAACAGCCAAGCAAGATACATGATTGTTGAAAAAGATGCTATTTTTGGATGAAAGTAAAATATGTATTTTTGGCATCAAAGGACGAAAATATGTCTGGAGAAAACCCTGTACAACGCATTATAGTTTTGGGACGCATGGAAAGCGTTTGAATTTGATAATTTGGAGTTTATTGATTGAACAATGAATAAAATTGATTAGCTAAACATACTGAGAACGAAAACTAAAGATCAACTGCCGAAATGTTCGGGGTGAATGTACATATCTTTTTTAGCAGAACAATGACCTTAAGCACAAGGTTATGGCTGTTCTACCATGTGCTAAACCAACTCCATGCGCAATCCCAGCCCCCAGATCTAAACCAAATAGAGCATTTGCGGGATTTACTCGAATGCAGAACTGCAGAGCATGAAATAACATCCAAAGAAGTGCTCAGATCTGTCATGGTAGAAGAGTGAAACAAAATAACCTTATAAGAGACAATCTTGCATGCGAAAAGTTATAAAACGAATAGGAAACCTTACATAATGTTAATTATTAGTTATGGTAATCAATTATGGTAAACGGTTTTGCTAGTGTACACAGATTTTTGGCACACACTATTTGTGTCATTTTTAAGTTATGAATGTATTATTTTATGTAACAATCAGGACACTGTTGCTTTTACCATTTGAATGTAAGATTCTGGAGGAACCAATAAATTTGTACTAATTCCGAAAGACTCCACTCACGTACTTAATGATCGTTGCATGAAGATGGAAGATAGGTCGCTTGTACGCAGACTGTTGACAGTAAATGTAAGTAATAAGTTTCCGCAGGTGATTATTCTGATCTATTAATCTTTTGTCAGTTTTTACCCATTCAACGGATTTTAATTCTCTCGACCAGCTGTAAATGATTCGGAGTGCAGTCGCAAATGTGATTCTGCATGCCTCGAACTCCTGCATCTCAAAATTCAAAGAAAAAAAATACAACAGTTACAATTAGTTTATGTGCTTATAAAAACAAAAAGTGGCTTATTGAGTATCACAGTAACATCAAACGAAAGCGCAGATGTTGTATGCTATTGCGTCAAGCTTATTCATAACTGAATCATGCTGCTCGGAGATAGTTTCGCAGCCGACGTGATACTGACTGATTTAGAGGATTTTTAAGAGGGTAGGAATTTTGCTTTTGAGAATTTTTGAACAAAAATGTGTAATTTGTTTTGAATATGAACTGATAACTACAGTGAGTACCTCAGAAGTGAATTTACATATAGTATATGTTGCAGGCTGTTAAAATATGAATTTGCCTGACCAGAAAATTTTGACCTAGTTAGCATACTCATATATTATATGGGTGACCTGATAAAGAGGTTTCATTGTATTTTGAGTTTTTGAAATTAGCTCCATTCTTTCACCAAAAATCTTTTCAATGTTAAATTTTAATTTCTGTATTTTCCCTTTCTGTGCAATGAAAAGCTTACTTTTTTTAGTACAAGAAAATGCCGACATTTAATACTACAAAGGCTGATATATTATGATGCCAAATATACTGAAATGTAAATAATTGAATGATTATCAGAAACTAATTTAGCCGATATATGTGTAATTTTAGGTTATTTTAGATTTATCTAAGAAATTTTAATCTTAGTTCTATCTGTAAATATTTATCAAGAATAATATTATGGCAGTTAATGTTTAGTAAAAATTTTGATTATGTGTTAGTTAATTTAATAATTAGTCTTTGAAAATTTTATTTATATCTTCATATAGTTAGCAACTTGCTATTTTTATAAACAATACTATATTTTCGCTGATTATGAAACGTTACATACCAGATATTATAAAACATATAATACTTTTATATATTTTGTTACATAGTGTTCTAACGTTTCCAAATATTTAATGATTAAAAATGCTTTTCTAAAATCATTGCCACATGATAAAATAAATATCTTTACATGAAAAACGTTACGTGTAGAAAATTTTTAGTATTAATTATTTTAAACTACTGTCAAACTGATTTGCTTAACTTCTTTCTTTGGTGTCGGACAAAAAGAAAAGTCAAACAAGCAAAAACTCATAAAATATCTGAATCTCTAGAGACTGGTGATTGTAAAACTAAGATTTCAAAGTTTGACTAAATGACCTAAATTATCAACATAGTAAAATAAATTATATCAGTTCAACGCTCAAACTCCTTTAGTCAATACTGCAAAGAAGTATTCTCCCTGCAGTTTTGGAGTAACAAAAATCAAAAGATTATTTTTCAAAACGAAATACAAAAATGTGAAAATGCATTTCATTATCAAATTCATCAAAATGCTGTTATCTCACTAAAATAAAACTAAATGCACTATCTTTCCTGAAAACACATAAATTTCAGTACAACTCTAGAGATAGCCACAAACATTTTTTTATTCAAATGTAACACAGAACACTTTAAAACACTCGGGAAGGGTAAAGCCTATATAAGTCAAAGCACAAGCTCATTCAAAATAATTATAAATATGTGGCTAGCACATTTACTTAAAGGGAGAGTTATGAAACCCTAATACTTAAAAAATATTAACAATACCCCAAGTTAAGTCTCCATGTTTCTTAAAAGCCTTAAGGCTGGTCTGTTTACGGTCCAAATCATTTGTACTATTATCAGATTAGAAATGCACTTCTACCAGTTAGGCAAGATGAATTTAAATGACTCCCACTTTATAAATATCTACAATGGTATGAATATAAATAGAAGATAACTCGCAGATGGACTTCCTGAATATATCATCACAAGAAGCTGCTGCATATCGCCGACTTCAGAAGATCAAGTTATAGAGCTCCTGAATTAGTCTTATCACCAAGCAGCCCAAACATGAGTTCAAGAAAAATGACATCTTGTGCAGAAAACATAAATGGAGAAGCCCAGAAATCAATAATTCTGAAGTAATGGAGAAACATAAATGAACACGGTGTCACACAGGTGATTTAGGTGAACACAGGTACGACGAGAACTGCACGAGCGACGACACAAGGATGACTTCGTTGTCCCACGAGCGGAACGCTGGTAGTAAAGCGGGCCTTCAATTAAGAGGAGCCTCGGCAAGGAAAATGTCTATTTTCCAAGAATAGTCACTTCGGGAATGTTCATTTTTCTAGTTAGGAAGAGATTTTCTAGAAATTCCAGTGAAGATGAAAAATCTCTTAATGTTCTGAGTAAAGTGCGCTTTAAAGTTTTAATCATCAGCTGAAGAAAAAAGCTCTATATTAGCAAAGATAACGCAACCCAAGCCCGCTTACGCAAGCAGCTTGCAGCCGGGCAAACCTCCCACGATCTCTTTACATGCGTTTCACATTCTCAAAACTGAAAACTGTCACCTTTAAACACCCTTACAGGATCCAAAGAAAACTCGATTTCTCCACCCACGAAAAACTATAGGCAGAAAAATTACATATAAAATTAAACTTGACGAACCCGAGAATTTCTCTTTTTATTCGTTGATAGAATTAACAGTCCCTTCGGTAAATAGAAATAGAGATGTTGTACAAAGACCTGAGCTGGTTATATTTGAGTAACCTCAAAGGAGAGAGAAAAAATAAAAATTATTAAAATAAAAATTATTCTGCCCTTAAAATGAAATCTACGGACGCTCATCCGCCCAAAAGAAACTCATTTACTCAACACTTGCAGCATTCACAAAGAAAAGAGAACCAGGACGCAAATTAAATTTTCCTTTTATCACCCAGCAAACAAAACCCCAGCAGCGCGAAAGACATCTCGGTTATCGTAGAGTTCACAAAGATGTCGTTTTCATCCAGATGTTCGGAAAAGAAACGTTCCCTACCTATGATAGGAGAAAAAATTGAACCATTGAAAAATATATAGAGCTAAATATTTTAACTTTAAAATATATAGCTACTACACTCTTTACAATTTCAATTTAAATAAAGTACCTAAATATTTACTGGTTCAATTAGTAAATAAGTACAATTGAAAACTCGCAACACAACAAAAGATTCCTGGTGTAAATTTTGAACAAACATTTATCGATTTTATAGGGTGATGAGACACGCAGATAGTGCTTCTTCTTCAGGAGCGAACAACTTACCAGTATATATATATATACAGAACTCCATTTGAAACTAGGTAAAAACGCCAACTTTAAATAGTTGCATGTCTTTATAAAGGTTTGTGCCTCTTTAGGAACATAAACTTTTAAGGTCTGAAGAATTAGCTTCTCTAGATTTGTGAAACTAAACAGAGATCAGATGAAGGGTGTATAAGAACCTTTATTTAATCATAAAATTACCAAATGACCAAACTTCGGTTATAAGGAGCCAACACTTCTGGCTTAACAGAAATACGTAACATATATAAATTTCAAGGTGTGTAGGGATATTTTAACGTTTAACAGGATACCTTCACAGGATACTTGAACGGGCAGGAATTCCTCTGGCCTAAAGTAATCGTCGAGACAAGAACACATCAACGTCGCTAACGCAAATCGTGAATAATCACAGCGCAAAGTGTCCTAGTATAGGCAGACATGCTCTGGAAACTAACTTCCCGAAACTCTTGCATAAATACCTTTTCATTCTACTTAATCTGAGTAAACTCTTGCTATCTCATTTACATTCGGCATGAAAAGCGTGGGTGAAAAGAGAGTAGAATGCTTTTTGTGCTCATGGCAAGCCACTGCCCCTTGGTTTAAGGCAGCGTTTAGAGAAATACTGCTTAACGTTTTCCCCGAGACATTCTTTTCTGTATTGTTTCAATTAATACGTATATTTTCGTATTAAACACCTGTTACCACATTGCAAATTTAATTCAAATTAAAAAATACTGAATAAGCCCAAACGCTGGATATTTGTGCATTTAAGGAAGTATGCTTTTAATTATGTAATTAATTTAATTTTTGATATATTAAAAAAAGTCTGCTTTAAATAAAAAGGTCCGACCTGCATCACAACATATTTTGAAAAGTTATCATTGTCGAGTTAAGTCTCAAAGTTATATTTCGAACTAATTAATTTTTTTTCATGTATTTCAGTCTGCACTTCATGTTCGTTTCATTAATTTAAGATGGGAAGAAATAATTTTGTTTTTACTAATTTCTATATTTCCATGCTTTTATTTAACTCTTTAAAAAGATTTTGAAAACTTCAAACTCACTTTTTCTTTGTTATCTAGGATTACAAAACATTTCTAGTCTTCGTTCCTTAATGTCATCTAAAATTCTTAACTTAATCTAAATCCTTTTTGCAGAGTGCTCTAAAATTCTTTTTCTAAAAATGTTAAATCTCGTACTTGAACATTCTGGCTAACTAAAAAATGATAGCATTAATAATGTGTTTCAAGGTTTTGGTGCCCAAACGCATTTAAGACATAAAAGAAAGAGATAAAAAGAACAAAACTGGGGCTTCATTTATAATTTGAATTCTTACTGAAGTAGAGGTACATAAAGAGAGGTCACTAAAAGCAACAACATTCTTCTAACCTATGCTAAAGACAATTATCTAATCTCTAACCTTACCGTTTTTGCAAGGAGATAGGTTAAGCGTTAGCAACAACAACATTTCTGAAAAACTTGAGGTTTGAGCTAATATCTCAGCGGAAAAAATTGAAGAAAAAGAAAACTACTCAAAATTTGTTGTTACATATCAAAAATTAAGATTTAACCCTAAACTGGAAAGAAAGATAGTTCTTGAATATTGTGCAAATAATGCAGATGTAAAATATTAGAAAACAACAACGACAAAATCAATCTTGTAAACAGTAGGTGAAAGAAACAATCTCGTCTGTGTCCTATCTGGCAGATAAACAAAAATATGGAAAGAGTACATTTTTATTCTTGACGAGGGTTAAACACAAGGATTCTTCTGGTACAGCTGCTTTGTGGAGAAATGTTTAGTCACAGTTTTAAAAGAAATATATTAAGTAAATGCAATGTTACTTAGAGAGAAATTTTCGCTTTCCACATAACATGAGGTGCTTGAAGTGAGTGATAATTAACGTAGTAAATAGTTAAAGTCAGTAGGAAATAGTTGGAAGGGACATTGAAAAAAAATCTGAAAGGTTTGAGATTTAAAGTTCGCCCAAAAGGGTTTGTTAAGTTTTTTTTTTTTTTTTTTTTTTTTTTTTTACGCTCTCGCAGTCTTCCGGTCTGCTATTACTCTCACTGTTAAGCTATTTCTTTTTGTCTTTTTAACTTTGTCATTAAGCATCGTTTATTCCGCACTTACGTCATATACATTTCAACCCCAAAATTACAAAAGGCAGCATTTTCGTATATAATTCATATAGAATTTTCGAAGCAGTTTTAAATGTTGACATATATTTTTCTAATTTTTTGAATCTTTTTAGTTTATCATATCAATGATTAGTTTTCATAGTAAGATGTAATTTACGATAGACAGTTGCGCTGGAGATAAAAAATGATTTATTCTGTACAATGTTCTGACTGCTGACTTTTTGATAGTTCAGTTTATTAACAAAAAATTGCAAAATATGAAATATAAAATTGGAAATTCAAAATTCGGCCTTTCAGATGCACATGTTCGGGTGGAAGAATACATTAATCAAAATCGGATGCCTGTAAGTACCATCGTTTATTCACAATGCTAGGAGTATACGTATTGTTACTTATTTAATTTATTTTGAAATAATACAGGGCTATTGTGGTTATTTATAATTTTAATGTTATAATAATATTTGGTAGCAACAATTTGAAAAGTAATACGCCGTTTTTAGGAAGCCAACGAGAAATCCTATTTTTCGATATTAATAGCCCTTTTTTGGTTAATAAGCAAACTGTTTGGATGAACTACTATGTTCATAATTACCTAGGATATTCATTTTTGATTGCTTCTGGTCTCTATCAATTGAAAGTTTGCCTGGTTATTAGAATGCTAGAACACACGATAGGGGAAAAAATCTCAGCATTGAAAACTCAGGTCCCTATATATAAAGGAAAATTTTTTAGTAAGATTTGTTAAACAAAAATATAATAACATAAATTGGTTTATAAACCTCAAAAGTAGTTTTGTTCATAATTTAAAATTTTAATTTGAGAGATTTCAAGTAATTTTCAAAGCCAAATTTTAAGAAATTTAAATTTTTAATTGAAATTTTTAAGTGCCCGTAGGGGTTCGAGAAATGCCTGGTACATATCAGTGGTCCTGTAGTAAAAACAGCTAAATGCAGGTAGTTTGACCCCGCTCAAAGGGAAGTCTGCATAGGAGTTTTCGTTTTTCCTCCCTATGTTTAACGTTTACCGGCCAGTTTCATTAAACCCTTTTGCATGAAAGCAAACTTTCCCTTACGCAAATAGTCCTCCAATGCTTTCCCATAACCAACATTAAATATCTAATTCATTCGAGAAATTGATTTGGTTTGGTTTATGTGATTACGTCAATGTCGAGGACTATCTATCTGCCTTCGTGGAGAACGTTCTAAGGGAAAATGGCTCGTATACACGTTATACATGTTGAAAACCACGAAAACGACTATGCAGCCAGCCCGTCGAACCTCGGACCGAACTATTAGTGTTCAGCGACTTTACCGCTCGGTCGTTGGTGGGCATGGAACATAAACTGAAATTTCCTTATCTCTGAAAAATGTCACAGCTCATGTATTGGTTTTGAGTTTTTGCAATTTAGTATTGATTTGCAAATAGTGGAATTTTTTTTTCTGTTTTAGCTTATTTTGTTGTTTTGTCTTCCGAAATATTAGGATAAAATCTTTCATTTATACAGAATTATTTTCTCTGCAAGTATCAGACTTATAATATACTTCTGCTAATGTGCATTTTATACCACTGCTGATTTATTTTTAAAGGTCCTTGTAAAGGAAGCAGCTTGGCTCGGTTTATATCAGAAGAATAAATGCGGTGGTGTTCTGATTTCATCGAAATATGCTATAACTGCCGGACATTGCCAACCAGGGTAAGCTATGGAATAATTTTAATTGTTTTTATTGTTCAGATATAGTAACGTATTACTTTCCTGCACAGCAAAGTACAATGAATCTTTGGGATGCGAAATGAGGCGTAAATTTCTGGTATGCAATAATCTCTTGACTGACTCATTTCTGTGGGATAGAATCTTTGTAAGATAAACAAAAACCAGCAATCCAAAATCATGATGATAAGGAACATTTTTTGCATACTTATCAAATACAGGTACTTAAGTATTACCGCAACCACCTTAGCAGAATTCGCTAAATTTCCAGAATTCGACAAACTCTAGCAAACATTATCACAACAATTCTTCCGGCAACTATACTCATAACAATCCTTCAGTTAAAACAACATTTTAATATGCGTATTTTTTGTTGTATTATAAGTTCAAACGGTTTTTATAAAGAAATCGTGATATTTTTTGACTTAAAATTAATTTCAAAATATGCGCTTGTGGTATTTGCCAACAGTGGAAGAAACTGCGGTAAAATATCAGCAGGAATTCAGAATTTTGTCGCAGAATCTCTCTAAAGGAAACAAGGAGATACGTTTGGTTAGATAGCCAGTGTGGCGGAGATTTGCTCGATACCGAATCTCTGCCATTTCGGAAAGGTTGCTGTGTGTTTGAGGAGAAGAATGTCATAAAAATACGACAAAGAAGCGATTAAATGTTTTGTTTTTTAATGTTTATGTTTAATGTTTAATGTAATTTTTATTTAACAATTAAAATCTCTATTTTAAATTACTAAAGGATGTTCATTTTATGTGTTCA
This sequence comes from Stegodyphus dumicola, assembly GCF_044657685.1. Lineage (NCBI taxonomy): Eukaryota > Metazoa > Arthropoda > Arachnida > Araneae > Eresidae > Stegodyphus > Stegodyphus dumicola. Next base: position 97,723,470 of record NC_140771.1, on the reverse strand, counting down.
ATAAATAAATCGGGAAAATTTTTTAACAATTTTGCCAAAACCACTAGCTTGCACCCGAAAATATCTTTTACCTTTTCGTCTGTAAAAAATCGCCAAATAGCGCCAAGGTCGTTGCGTTAATACTTGCTTGCGTAACAAGATATGTATCTCTGTTGTGTATATATAGTTAAAGGAATCAGCATTTTCATCTTTTTAATACTATTTTTTACTTCAAAGCAAAATAATGCACTTTTTTTATAATGATAACGGGGAAAGTGCAGAATCGCCCACTGCTTGGCGCGTTTTTAAGAATTGCATTAACTCGGTATCCATGTATACATCGACCTATGTTCACTTAAAAGAAATTCCAGAATTAGACAAAAAAAGGCATTGCGCACTCCCTTGACTTTATCCATGTACACATCGACCTATTTTCACTTAAAAAGTCAAAGAAAATTGACAAAAATCCAATGCTTCTTACTCTTGTAAAAAGCGCCAAACGAACGCCAAATAAAGAAGTGGACAATTGTGCACTTTAGCCAAGATAACATCAGTTTTATTTTGGGGTACATCTCATCGCAGTTTCAAGTACTTATTGGAGCCTTCCTCTTGTTTTGAGACTATAATTTCAAATTCAGGTAAATGAAGACGGGGGAAAAAAAAATCTACTGTTGGGGGGTAGGGTTCATTTTTTTAATTATGATAATGATTTACTTTACTTTTTTGATGAAGTAATACACTGTTACGAATTTATTATAATGCGGTATACTTTTTCCCGAATATATTAGTTACAATGCATTGTACGTTTTCCTAAATTTATGTAAATATAAGTACGTAATAATCTAAAGTTTGTTTTCTTCTGTCCTTGAAGGAGATTCCTTTCATCATTAATGGTAATTCTTGGAGAACACGATTTGCTAACAGATTATGAAAGACTGAAACCAGAAATGCGCCGAGTAAAGAGGATGATTGTTCATCGGCATTATAATCCTCAAAATTTCGATAACGATATCGCATTACTCGAACTGGATCCTCCTGTGACATTTCGTCCTCATATAGCACCTATTTGCCTTCCAGCGGCGGATGAAGACTTTACGGGAAAAATGGCATACGTCACTGGCTGGGGAAAAACAGCTCACGGTAAGTGCTGCTATCTGTTGATCAATTGAGTAACTAAAATTGGAAACAAACGAATCTGATTATGATTTGAAGACGCATTGCATTAACCTTAGAGCCACTTGGGTTTTAATGTAAATTTGCAATAAACACAAAAGATTCGTTTCTGAAATTAACGAAGCTAAAAGATATTATAGCACTATATTTTTGTCTCTGAGAATTCACCAATCATTTATAATTAATGCTCTCCGGAAAATACATCTTTATCAGTTACTCTTTCAATGCTAATTAATTATCGCTGCATTCAGTACATTTTGAATAACAGGCTCAGTGCAGAATTTAAGTATAAATTATACAAGCTATAGCTTAGGGCTCCCACTTTCTTGAGGATCCCCCCAAAATTTAAAATATAGTATAAATATAGTATAACAGATTTATAAAGAGTCTGAAATAGCTTAGGGACTCATCAAGTCTAAATCCGGCCCTGGTTAGTTTTGATTATGTCAAAACTTATAAGGGCTATCTGCCTAAGGGGCGGTATGCCTTCGTGGAGGACTTTTAAGGAGAAACCAACTCATATTCACGTTATACATGAAGAAACCCACAAAAACACCTATACATATACCAGGTCAGCATTGATACGGGGTCCCTTCTTCTGAGCTATGGGAACACTCGTGTCCAGGTGGGCTGAAAGGAGCCTCCAATCCTTACAATTCTTACAAGGTCAGTATTAAGCGACTTTACTGCTCTGCCGCAGGTGGGTTAGTAATAGTTAGGGGTAATATTTGAAGAATTACAGGTTAGTGAACGATATGTTGCTGATAATAACTTAAATTTTATGCACAGAATATTTCAAGAAAGTGGTTATTAAAATATTTATCGAAATGTTCACACAAGACGTGTTCTTAATGAGACTGCTAATAAGGTCACAAACGTTTTTGACGTGTGACCTCTTCGAGGTGAGCAATAATTTATCTGCCCCTGAAAAAAAAAGTTACGGTAATTGTCAGAGAGAATAAAGAGGAATTAAAACCGTGACCTGCGGAGGGCATGTTTTACACCCACAAACCATTCTCGACACAGACACAACATATCATATGCAGTTCATGATTTTCATGAACGAGATTCATAGATTCGTGAAGTTGCCCTTTCGAAGTTTAGGCAGTTCGTAAGTTGCTCTAAAGAGTTTACAGGGCGGCAAAATCCTGAAAATACTCTGGATTGATTGCACGAAAGTTAACAAGCTTAAAGCAGCCGTCTAAATATAATTATCACGTAAGAAAGAAAATTTAAACATTTCAGTCGAATAAACTCAAAAAATATTTTAAAGTTATGAATAGGATAAAAATGTATTAAAACACCCCAGACAGTTTTTTTTAGACTTTCTTCTAGCGATATGTTGGTAGGCGGTTGTGATTAAGCATTTTGGTGGCCAAGACCCGGAAACTTAAAAGTGCACCTTAGGGTCATATGCTTAATATTATACATTCGTGGATATAATTTTTCATTCTTATTTAGTAAAATCTTTCAAAATTGTTGGTAAAATTTCTGAAATGAGTATATTTTTTCCGTTATTATTTCCTTTTTTTCATTTTTCGACATTTGAACATAAACAAAAATATAATAATATTTTTTTTTACATTGTAACAACCTTCCTCGGTAAAGAAACTTCATATGTGACTAATAAGGAATCGCAAAAAAATAGGGTTTTTCTGACAACATCAAACAAAACCAATCTTTGTAATTGATCATCAGACTGCAGTAACTGTACGTGCTGCTAATAATAGGGTGTAATTGGTTAGAATTCAGGATCTTCCAGATGGTTGACCAAAGCGAATAGTGATTGCTTGTGTACTGGCAAGTGGAATGTCTTCGTCATGACGAAACACCATATCTTCGTTTTTAGGGGTCCATGCCATTCGTCCCCGATTCATGACACGTCTGTCAAGGAACTGTTTTTTATATACTCTTTAATGCAGACATCTGGCAGCCGGGAAAACATCTCATCAAGCAGCGCTATCGGTACCCATACGTGCAACTGTTCACCTACTGCAATCAACAGTTCGGTGTGCTAGATGCATATCTGCTTGTCTCCGGTTTTGTGAGACCTTCCATCTTACTACCTCTGCGGGTAGTTTTATAACGACGGTTTCCTGTGCAGCCTTTTCACCCTTTTCGTATCGCATTATGATTGCATTTCAGACCCTGTATTACGATATGATCACACTTTACAAAAGTTACTTTAACAGGCGAAAGATGGTCCATCTGATAATTTGAACCTGGTATTTGACATTTACAAAGGATGCCCCCAAGCCTCTTGCAGCTCTTCTCTGTTCTGGGAGCCTCATTTTTAATGATTTACTGCAGAAAATCAATATTTCGAATTGTGAGATTATCTGTTATGCCGATGATTTATTGATTATGGTGGAGGGAGACTCTCTTGAAAAAATGGAGCAAGTATTTAAAAAAGTGGAAAATGATTTGAAAGAAAGGAGTGACAGAAAGAAAATGTATTTTAATGATGAAAATAACTTGTGGACTTTTTCCCTCGGGGTGGGAGAAAGACCAGACCCCCACAATTGAAATTTAAAGGGTAATCCTATCAAATGAAATATCTAGGAATTATTATCGACAGCAAATTAAATTTTGCGGAACATTTTAAGCATATACATAGAATCATAGAAAACATTTTAAAATCTTATAAGTATAATTTTAATGTCGATACTTTGAATAGAAAGAGTTCCACCCTGAGAGAGATATTTAGAAATGTGGTCATTCCTAAAATATCATATGGAGTCGGAGCTTGGGGCTGCCGAACAGAGGAGGAAATTAGAATTAGAATGAAATTGGACACCCTGCAGAGAGGCTGGATGCTTGCCATTACAAGAGCGTTCAAAACCGTTTCGACTGAAGTTGCCTGCGTCCTTGCGGGTGTTCCACCAATCTCGAGTTTATACAAATTATACTACAAAAAGTTTCTATTAGCTAATAAAATTATTATAGATGCGGAAATTGGACAAAAAGTACTCACGAGGAAGGCCTTTCAGCAAGAGAATGAGGATATTATTCACCCAGTGACACGATTTCGATTATTTTATGATCATGATTTCCCTTCTGATGGCGAAATATACTCAAGAGCCAAAACATTATGACCAGCCCTACATTTTGCGATGAACGCGCCTGGATGACGTGGAAGACACGTGATCAGGTGGAAGTGGTATTTAACTGCTGCTAGAGAGTTTAAGCAAGCATTCTTCACTTACTTCTGTGTGTGATGGCAAAGGCTGCGGATCTAAGCGACTTTGATAGAGGGCAGATTGTAATGGCTCGAAGGCTCGGAACAAGTATTTCCGAAACTGCACGACTCGTGGGTTGTTCGCGATCTACAGTTGTTAGTACGTATGAAAAGTGGATGAATGACAGTGAACCAGCATTAGACGACATGGTGTTGGACGTCCACACGCTAAAGGTCGTCGGAGACTGTCTCGCATGGTGAAGCAAAACCGGAGCCAGACAGTGGCTCAGTTGATAGCCGAATACAATGTAGGGCCAAGTAGAAAAGTATCGGAGCACACTGTTCAGCGGACACTGTTGGATATGGGGCTACACAGCAAACGTCCCACTCGTGTGTCTTTGCTGACCAAGCGTCATCGCCAACTGCGCCTGCACTGGGCCCGGGAACATCACGGCTGGTCCATAGATCAGTGGGAGAGAGTTGCCTGGTCAGATGAATCACGGTTTGTCATTCATCACGCCGATGGTCGTGTCAGGATACGCCGTCTTCCAAGCGAAAAGTTGCTCCCTGAATGAACAGTAGGTCATACACAGGCCGGTGGTGGCGGTATTATGCTCTGGGGGACGTTCTCTTGGGCGTCTCTGGGACCCGTCGTTGCAGTACAGCAGACCATGAATGCTACAGGGTATCTGAACATCATTGCGGACCAGTTGCACCCTTACATGGCCTCTGATTTTCCAGCTGGAAATGGAATGTTCCAACAGGACAACGCCCCGTGTCACAAGGCTACAATTGTGTTGGAGTGGTTTCAGGCACATGATGCTGATTTCCAGTTAATGTCCTGGCCGCCTAACTCACCGGATCTCAATCGGATAGAACACATTTGGGATGTCATGGGACGGCAGCTAAGAGGTCAAAGACCACCAATTCGCAATATCTCGGATTTGCGTGACCGTTGCTACAATATCTGGTACAATCTGTCTCCGGCCATCTATCAAGCACTTGTGGCATTCATGCCAAGGCGGGTTGAAGCTGTGTTGCACGCCAAAGGTGGCCCAACTCGTTATTGACAGGTGGTCATAATGTTTTGTCTCTTGAGTGTAGACGCTTTTACAGATGATTTTGGAACTGATGGCGAGTGGGTAGCGCTGTCGTAATTTATTTTCATGGAGTGGAGATAGACAATGTGAGAATAAAACCTAAACCAATGAATTCAGTTTATCAAGCAGAACTATACGCACTGACAGAAGCTTTGAATTGGATTAATAAAACAATAACAGTTCGATTTTTATAAATATTTATACTGAAGCCCTGTCTGCGCCTCAGGCACTCGCCCAACCAGATCATGAAAATTGACTGATTAATGAAATAAAAGAGTTGTTTAAAAAGTCTGAAAGAAAACATATTGTTAAATTACACTGAAGGCAGTGGAATTGTCGAAAATGAAAGTGCGGAACATCCTTGCTAAAATAGCGGCACTTGATGATGGGACCGATAGTTTTGACATACAAAATAAAAAAATTAGAAAAAAAAAAAAAAAAAAAAAAAGCATTGCTGAAATGGAAAACTGGATTTATACAGAATATAATTTTTTCTGGGAGTCGTCTACTAAGAAAAAGAGCTAATGAAAAATATGAAGTTAAACAAGAAAATGACTATTATAAATAATGTTGATATAAATCAGGTACTGACTAATCATGGGCGTTTCCCGGCTTATTTTAATCGGTTCCATCTGCAGAATAATCATAAATACTGAATATGTGATACGTTTGGGGACGCTAGGCACTTCGTCGATGAATGTGCAGTTACCCGGAGTGCAAGATAGAAATATAGAAGGAATTTTTAAGGAAAATGTTAAAAGGAACTAATCAAATTTGAAAAGTTTTGCAGAGACAGTAATGGATAAGATTATAAATAGAAACAAAACAGAATTGGAATTCAGCACTAAGATTTTGGACTTTTTATGTTTTTTCTTGTATTTGTTTTTTTCTAGGCAGTCCGAATCTTTGATCATACAGCCGGATCGCCCTTATAATAGGAGGATTGTTATTGTGCCCTTATAATGATAATGATCACACTTCATTCTTTGACTAACTTAACCTGGCCAGAAATTTGTACATGCTCTAGTCAATCACCTGTTTAGTAATTCATTTTGAAATTTGTTCGGTTTTCTCCCCGAATTCTTACAAAGGTTCGCATAAATATACCAGGTTCGATATTTCTTCCTAAGCATATTATCGGAAAGATTTTGCATGGATTGATTCCCAGATTAGAGCGACAGAACCAAGCGTTTGCGAACTGTGACTATTCTAATCTTGCTAAGATTATTTGACTTTATACTGATAATGAAGGAATTTATTCTCTCAAGTAGATACGAAAATTCCTCTAGAACAGCGCTTCTCAACCTTTCCACTAACGCGTACCATCTAAATAAAAACTGAAAAACTTAAGTAACCACCGCTATATTTTACAATGATTTTTTTGTTTTCGATTTCTCAATAGAAATATTAAGAGTAAATATATTTTGCCATTTGCACAACCTATTGGCTACTTGTATTAAATATGCGTACATAAAAAATGGATTACCATTTTTATTATCAAAATTTAAGTTATACTACTTTAATTTTAAAAGTTAGTGCGAAATTTGCGCTTGTTTAAGAGAGACAAATTTCTTTGTCTGGTCTTATTTCACTTAGTTTTAGCCGCAAATTATGATCCACTTTAAATTTTGTTCTGTATTTAAATTTTAAATATAACATGGAAGAAAATCCTTCTTCACACAAATAGATTGTGCAGAAAGGAAATAAAAATTTAATAACTTTACTTGAAATGCGTTTTAAGTTATTTTTCGGTTTAGTCCACAGTGTCGTACACAAGTGTATTATTTTCGAGTTCGATCACAAGAAACTTCTATCAATTTTTCTTTTTCTTCACAAGATTTTTGAATTTACTAGTTAAAAATACTTTTTCTTTGCTTACAACCTAGTATTTTTCTCTAGCGTACCACGTATTTTCCTCTTGCGTACACCAGTGGTACGCGTACACTGGTTGATAAGTGATAAGTGACGGAGGACGTGGGCACTGTCCCTTTACCTTAATGGTTAATCAGTACAGCACCACGTCCGCCATTATCCAGAGCCGCCAATGGGGTTCGCTGCCGTCCAACTGCCCGGGTCCCAGTGTTTGTTGATATCTGAGAAAAATATAAGTACATGGCCATACAGGGGCTTTTTTAACATGCTATTTTTACAATACGTTACGATACTAATGATTCAATTATAATACATTTAAAAACTAATTTTGCAGCATGCACTATATATTACGATAATGATTTATACAATTCATACATTACCAATTATACATTAGAGTACTAATTATGCAATTTCAATACATTATAATACTAATTATGCAGTACACACATAAACTTTACAGTGTATGTTACGATGAATAATAGAAACATTACCAATTATACAATTATTATACATTACAATACTAATTACATTACCAATTATACAATTATTATACATTACAATACTAATTACATTACCAATTATACAATTATTATACATTACAATACTAATTACATTACCAATTATACAATTATTATACGTTACAATACTAATTCAGTGCTACTGCTAGTAATTCTGATAAATATTACACATAGTTATGCAGTAATTCTCAAATCTATTCTCAAGCATGTAAGTACATATTCAGTGCTCTAGAAGGCTGTGTTGCGTAGGTGTAGTTAATAACGTAACAATCATATTTTCTAAATTAAAGTTACTAGCGACGGCCGAGCGCAGTCGAGGAAAAAGAGGATGATTGCGATTTCACACAATAAACTCCCTTCTTTGCGACGCATATTTTATTTTTTGCTGTACATTACAATACCAAATAATATCAAATAAATCTGATCGAACGATTACCTTACGGTGATATTTTGCGGAACAGTATAGAAATAATTTCGTGACACCTGAGGTTTCGAGCGAGTGGTATACCTGGTATTGATAAATATACATTAAAATTTTAAATGAACATTAGTGTAAAATAACCAAAGCAATTGTATAAAGCTCTGTAAAATTGTTTCTAAGTTTTTTCCAGTTGTTTAGGCATTTGATACATGTGATTCATGGTTGTAAATCGTTTTAAAAGAAATTACGCTGTGCCTACAGTGCAAAGTCTAACCAGGTTATTAATATCGAAGAAGATCATTTTAAATATTAGGTATGCAGACTTCTAAAACGTAAAATGCATATTTTGATAGTGCTTTTTATCTAAAATTTTATTTATTGCTTTGCATTTTTATTCACTTTGCTAATGTTCGTAGAAATTTATAAAATGCGTTCCATATAAATTGTAATCAGAAATATTATTTATTTAAGCCGTTAATCTGGTTTATAAAATAGTATATTTTAATTTTTAAAAGGCGGAGCAATCCCAAATCTCCTACAAGAAGTTCAAGTGCCTATTATGAGCAATGCCATGTGCGTAGATATGTTCAGGGAAGCCGGGCACACGAAACTCATCAAAGATTCATTTTTATGTGCTGGATACAAGGCAGGCGGAAAGGATTCTTGCGAAGTGAGTGCCACATATATTTATGTTATAAAACAAAGTTACACATGTATTATATGCTTTCCTTTTGAAAGCATTGAAGAAGAAATTTTTAATTGTTAATGACTGGTACCAAAATAATTGTGCTTAAGATGTAATATCTAATAGCAATTTGTGACATCCATGTTGTAAATAACTTGTAGTGTCCAGGTGGGTTAACTTCTAAATGGATATAGGAGTAGCAGGAAACTACACAGAAGAAGGGTTCAAACTCTTTATTAATTCTTTAAAATTTAAACTGTCTCAACCCGACGCTCACAAACTTCGCCTCTACTTGGGCGGTGGTAACTGAAAAGTAGGTAATTGAAAATCAAAAGTTGAAATGTTTAACAAGTTCTAAACAAACCTACGGGGCTCAGCGAGATCTCGAACTTCAACCCCCTTCTAAAACTAGGGGCAGCAGATAAATGCAATTTTAAGCCGCTTGAACCAGCAATCAGCAAACGTACCAACGGCAGAGACAGCAGCTAGAGCCCAACTCCCTAACTTCCCTTCTAAAACCTCGGTATTAAACTTTCCTCCTCAAAGTTGAATTTGCATTCTTTCACGCGCGCTACCAAATTTAACTGTTCTGGCACTGACAATTAGGGGAATGAAGGCTTATAGGAAAGTCTAAACTGAAATTTAAATTATTAATTAAAATAAATATAAATACACAGTATTGCTTATTTATAAATTTTAATGATTCATAACATAGATTTTTACGGCGGATAACTAACTATAATTCTTAAAAATGTAAATACTTGTTTTCGTAGGGGTACCCAAAAAACTGGAAGTGCTTTGTTTTCTCTCATATTTACCCTTCCGTCCGCGTTTTTTTTTTTAATATTTTTTTTTTTTAAATAATGATCACACTTCATTCTTTGAGTAACTTAACCTGCTCAGAAATTTGTACATGCTTTAGTCAATCACCTGTATAGTAAGTCATTTTGAAATTTATTCGGTTTTCTCCCCGAATTCTTACAAAGGTTCGCATAAATATACCAGGTTCGATATCTTCCATTAAACATATTATCGGAAAGATTTTTGCATGGATGAATTCCCAGATTAGAGCGACAGAACCAAGCGTTTGCGAACTGTGACTATTCTAATCTTGCTAAGATCATTGGACTTTATACTGATAATGAAGAAATTTATTCTCTCAAGTAGATACGAAAATTCCTCTAGAACAGCGCTTCTCAACCTTTCCACTAACGCGTACCATCTAAATAAAAACTGAAAAACTTAAGTAACCACCTCTATATTTTACAATGATTTTTTTTCAATTTCTCAATAGAAATATTAAGAATAAATATATTTTGCCATTTGCAAAACCTATTTCAGCAATTTACGATGCTGGAATTGGTTGTGCCATTTGCACAACCAATTTCAGCATCGGAAAATCGAGAGGGAAAAACAGTGCGAATAATTTAATTTCCGAAAGTTGCAAACTAAGAACCCAAGAAATGAAAAGTATTCAATAAAATAAACTGCAGGTAACCCTCACAATATTATTTACTTAAAGTAAACCTATTTTCCATTAAGATTACATAGTCATATTAACATTACAGTATCTAATAGGGTATCTTCTCTTTCACGGTTTTGTAGCTTGAATCTTGTCGGTTCTTATTAATGTCTCTTGTACTCCTTAAGCCTCAAATCATTCATAATTAATTAGAGAATGTGAAGGCACACCTGGATCAGCGAGATCACGAACTAAATGTCGGTTCATATTTGCTTCGGTATGATTGGTTGCTTCTTGTATTAGGCTGGCATATAGTTCAACAGTTAGAAGAAAAAGGTTTGGCATGACCTTGGCAAGTAGTGTGTTAAGGCTCGTGTTTGTTAGAAAGACCGAAAACAATCAGTACGTGGACGAATACATTCTAAAATTAAGGGGAACTTGCTCTCTAATCGCACTGAGGAAGGAGAAAATTGCGCGAATATTTTTAAAATTTTTCAAAATCTGTCCCTAAAAAGTACGGCAAATATTCGCGAGGTAATATGGTATTCTTAAAAACATTTGTGAAATAATACAGAAGGAGCGCACATCCTGTATGCAGTAGAAGGCATTTACATACTGCACAAGGGCCGTTGAATTCGATCACTATTCGAGGTCACTCTCAGAAACTGTATATTGTACGACTGAGAGAATTGAAAGACAAGTTGAAAGACACACAGTTGATCTACTTTGTATTGTAAGCTTTGAGCAGATATTGTCGTTTCCTTTTCATGTTTTTTGGACTGCAATGATTTTAATATAAGTCTCGGCTGGAGATGGTCGTCTATTTGCAACAGCATGATATAAAGTATTGTGCTTTCAGTTTTAAATTCTTGAACAAGGTCGCAAAAATTTCTCTTGAAAGCAATATTTCTTTCGGAAAATGTCCTTCTATGCAAATGAAGATGCTTATGAAATATTCAGCAGCATGCTAAGTAATTGATCGTAACAAAAAGTATCATTTCTGTTCTCTAGAACCTGAGGGTCATCATGTTTAATTTCACACTCTGAAAGGATGAAAAACAATGCATATACACGCGGCTGATTTCCTAGCAAAATTATAATGTAATTAAATATTGAACAGAAACTTGCAGTGTTTGAATAATATTTAAAAAAATAGTAAAATGCGTCTTTTCCTGTAATTTTACAGCTATTGGTATATCAGCTTATAACAGAATAAAAGTGGCTAAAACTAGAGCTAATTGCTAATTTATTATTATCCGATCATCAGAATTTCCTTTTTCTTACAGCAAAATATATTGATATAAATGTTTCTTAACTTATTTCTTAACTCATCCTATAAATGGCGATTTGGGATAATTCCGATATATTATGGAGCTTAATACCCTACATTTTCTAACTATATCTACTAAATTTAAATGATATCTACTTTCTTTCTAAGTATTTCTACTTCATTCATCCTTTTCGGTTACTACTGAAATAACAAGTCGATTCAAATGAATTCGATCATTATTTCGCATAGCTATAATGAGAACACTCGTTTCGATCCTTAATGCAGATTTGAAAGTCCATCGTTAAATAAAATTGTTTAATTACAAGATACTGCTGATACCTTTATAAACAATAAGATCAAAAGCTAGATCAAAAGCTGTCGTCAAATTTTTGTATGGATTATTTTGGAATCCTTTTGCTACCCAGATATAAATGCATTTGCAAGCCTTTGAAACAAATCCAACAGCAGATTCAAAAGCAGTTTGAGCAAGTACAGATAGAAGTGGGCTATGCAACAAAATTTCATCATCGATCATGTTAGTCTTCGCCCCAGGTGTGATGGAAAACAGCCATTACAGTTATCACACAAGGGAATGATCCATAAATCTCCTACCCCCTCTTCGTCTGCCATTAAAACATTTGAGAGGGCTTTCGGTTCACAAGTACTTTACGTGCCCCCCCCCCCATCGTGTCACACAGACGCTATATACTTTCAAACATATGTGCCTCCTCCGGAATTCGAAGGCGGGTTCAGCGATACAGCTGCTAGCATCGCTAACCACTACACCAATCAGAATGGCTGGAATTTCCAATAATCCTTCAATAAAAATCGTTTTATTGAAGAATTATTGGGAATTGCATGAAGGCGAATTATCATTTCATCGGAATGTGTGCTGTATTTCACGAGTGGATGTTTTTGATATGAGGAAATTGAAAATGCTCGAATCTAACTTTATTTAGGCGATGCAACAGTGCTTTGGAAATTTAGCGAAATTTTAAAATTTGGTCCGAAATTTGGAAATAAAATTCTTCAGAGATTTCGTTATTCGCGATCAAAATCTTCACTTTTAATATTTTTTGGGTTTGTCTACAGAATCTTAAAAGTTAATATTTTTTTACCCTTATGCATTTCTAAATGAGTGGAGTCATATATATTTTTGAGAAAATTTGTTTGTTCAGGTTTGGAAATTATGACCAGAAGATTGTTCATTACAGTTTTCTTTGAAATTCAGAATAAAGCTTATTCTTTTAAATAATGCTTAATTTTATATTAATCTTAATAATTAAGTTTTCAAATGGGACAAATGCCATTCTGCTTAATTGTAATGGCGATATGAAACGAGTAGTATGTGCTTACTTACATTTTTCTTGCCCCTAAATTCTCTGAATGAACATTACGCTTTAATTTAATTAAGAAGTATTTCTGCTAAAATACAGAGTTACGAGATGTTACAATGACTGGATGCTGTCGTTAACTTGTACTCTTGTTGAACGTAATTACGCTCAGGCATAAAACGCTCAGAAGGAGTGTGATTCATCAACGTTAAATGTTTGTTCCACAGATGCCCTTCGCATTTAACGCATTAGTTAATAAACTAATGCGAAGGGCACAACAGATGCCCTTCGCATTAGTGTATTAGCGCTTTTTTCTCTAAAGAGTTAATACACTATTTATACTCGAGAGCAGCATCAGTCAGGTGCCTTTTATCACCCGTTTAACCCCACACATCATGATCTCATGTCAGCAGACATTTCGAAATATATAAAAAATTGGTTATTTCAAGCTTTTGTGGTATTAATTTCAAATAATCTTTACACGAAGGTGGTTCTAATATGATTAATTTTTTATTTGATTGTATATGTTTGCTTTTGCCCCCTTCAAGTGTAATTAATGCACATAAAATTTTGCATAGAAGGCTGGCTTTCTAATTCCTTACACAGGAAAATTTTTGCCATCTCCTGAATGATCCGGTTTCGTTTTGAATCTACACTAGAGGAAAATACTAGTCAAGATACAAAGTGATAGGTTCATTTTTTAGTTATAAAAAAGAAAATAACATTATTCAGGACATTTTGGGGAATTGGAGGGGTTCAGGGTCAAATACTTAGAGAAATACTGGAGGCAAAACACGTTTAACTTGTGTTTGACGCAACATAATCTTTCAGGGTTTGCGCCAGAAAACCCATCATCTCCACATAACATGAGTGTAAATATGAAAATATATACAGATTAGAAAGCTTAGCCTCTAATAATAAATTTTTTCAACATATCCGCGGGTCACGGAAATGAAACATGTCTTCCAACTAGTGATTTTGGCGTTAAATAACACATGTGAGAACGCAAGAAACGCAAAAATCAGCACTGTTGCCTGTCAGAGACATTTTATTATGAAACTTAACGGTGTCTTTTGAAGCGTTGCAGTTAAACATGCATTTACCGTATTAAAGTGCAAACCTCATTGGTGAGATATTTTAACATGTTTGAAAGATCTTTTGCTTTAATAAGATGGAGTTCTTTCTTATTCTAAATAAAATTTTCTTGCATTATTTAAGACATAATTGTCTAAAGATGTACATACAAAGACTAAACACACATGTACTAGCCAAGCAGAAGGAGAAGTCTTTTCTTATTTCAGAGAGGCTAAAATCAAGAAATCCTTAACGTGTGTCGTCTAAGAACGTTAACTTTAAAACTGAAAAAAACCACCTTTTTCGCAAATAAATTATCAAAATTAATAGGAAATTAAATATTACCGCCTTTCAATATTGATTTTTCTCGATTCCTTAAGGTAAATAGGACATGTTTCTAAAACCCAAAAGTGTTTTTTTTTCTTCCTAAAATGTATTGGATATGTAAACATGAATATATTTTTGAAATCAAATTAATGATACCTTTGGAAGAAAATGTAAATAATTTTAAACTGAGTAATGAGCTGAGACCTGGCCTTGGTGAAAAATATATGTTTGTTCCAAAACTACTAAGTAGAGACCAAAAAATAAATTGGGATTTTTTTTTTTCATTTTCAGAAGGCACTGTTAATTATTTTCAGTCTTGAGAATTTTTCTTCATCCTTAAGAATCTAAAGAACCTTCTCTGTTTATCTTTGAACTAAATTTTAACAACGTATTTATTATTAAACTCAAGCAGTTTCCTAGGGGTAATCTGTTCTCTGAAGTGCTTTTAACTCTTAATATACTGTGTTTTAACTTATGGGACTAAAATATTTTACTTCTAATCTTCAAAACAAAATAACAATAAAGCGTATTGGCCAATCCCATATGTAAAATTCAGGAGACTTTCAAATATAACAGGCAAATGAAATTTTTAATTAAACAAATGAAATTTTTAATTAAACAAATGAAATGAATCTTGAAAGAATTGAAAACATAATGCTTTTGCTGTCAAGATAATTTTAACCAGTTCGTAAATAAAAACATTTACGTAAACATCAAGTTTGGCACAGCAATTACTATATCGCGGTAATGGAAATGCTCCATTAAATAATTCATTCTCCCATTATAAAAAATACAAAATACATAGTAAATAAATAGTAGGCGTTCAAAAAATGAAATTGCTAGGCTTTAAGATCATTTTGTAATTAACTTACTCTGATAAGGCAGGAAACGTTGCTAATAAAAATTAAGCATATTGTTCTGAAGAAATGAAAACAGAATAAGGGCTTTATATAAACTATTAAATTATTAATCAGGTAATATTACAGTTAATTCTTTTCATAGTTATTCCAAAATTTTACAAATATCGTAGAGATTTTTAGAATATTAACTTGTGGGTATAACATATATGTTACTATTATTGAAAAGCCTTATAAAATCATTTCATTTATGATAGTTTCTTTTAAAGCAAAGTTTTATACATTTTAAGTATAAAAAATGTCAATGGCAGTGTAAAAGAGTGAGAAATGTATTCAGTTTTGTTTTAATTTCAAGACTTGTTTAACTCTATAGATATCAACGACATTATGAATATAATGACTGAAATATATCACAATTGAAATATTAAAGAAATTTCAAAATTTAATAATTATAAAAAGTACTATATTAGTCATGTTAATAAAAAACTATATCGAATGCTTTGGGATTTTTCCAATACAAATTAAAATTGGAAAGACTTCCTTGGAGTTAGCTAATATTTATTTATTCATAGATGAGTCAAAATGCAATATCTGGAATAAATTAAAATTTTGGTACTATGCGAATAGATTATATACGCATTTTCTATGCAGTGGCTTGAGTTTTAGCTTGGAGTCCTTGTTTCCTATTTGCTTTTGCTTTTATTTTATTAAGAAATTAAAATTAAAAAAATACTAATCTTCATAATAACTGCAAAGACTTAAGTTCCTTGATTTCAGTATGAACGTCAAACAACGCTACCTAAAATATAGCATATTTAATAAAGGATCAGATTATAATCTCCCCATAACTAAGTATACTCCATAAACTATGAAATCTGGCCTTTTTGCATCTATTGTTTAATAGATGCAAGAAGATAGATAGATGCTATAATTACGTGAGAATAAATAAGAGTTAAATTAATTGCAGAGAGAATTATAATAAAATGGGTTGGTTAAATTTATTAATTTCTCATTAAATCGAAATTATCCATAAACTGTCTACAATACTAAAAATTTCAAATCTAAATTAATACTAACTATTTACACTTGATTTATTTATGTATAATGCAATGAAGATCTGGATGTTATTGAAGACCAATTATGCATTGGTCGTCGCTTTAACCACTTTGGGTATGGCGCCGAGGTAGTAACAGCATTGGTTACAGAAAGCATTCGAAATCAACTGAGTGGTTCATAATGAATCTAATTATACAACGATGCTTGAGATGATGCGTTCAAGCGATCAGCTATTTCTCAGTCAGTTGTGCCACATGATCTGAAGTGATTTGTTGTCCTCCATGGATCCTTTGGTATTGAGCCATATATTTCAAGATGAATAAACGAAGTTGGGATTAAGTCTTGATGTATGTTAAGCAGGGTGCCATTGAACCCAACAGAGAAAGAAACGTCTGAATTGGTGCCGAACTCTGAATCGTGAATCACTGAATTCGTGTCATCTTCAGCGATGCTATATTTAGCCTCTTTCTCAGTGTTAATAATCGCTGCATGTGTATGTGTGTGGAGGAGTAATCAATTTCTGTTGTTTTTGTTACTGATGCTCACTTGTCTGACCTATAGTCAGCTCAAGCCCACGAAATTCCTCGCGGCAAGGAACGCAATTTTACGCCTGCAGTTAGCAACACCCTTGAGCAGCTTATAGGTGCATTAAGATTTAACTCAGTTTCACCCCCAATTTTGATGGAGAGCGCGCCGGGGGACAGTTTAGAGGGTCCCCCGCCTTTCTTCCCCTACCAACAACCTCTCGAAAGAACTTCGGGCTCGCTGCATATTTAGAGTGCCTCCATGCCTCACGGATACTGTACATTTACAAACATCCACACTTTCTCAGGGATTCAAATAAAGGGCCCTGCAGCATGGCAGTCAGAGACGCTAATCAATTTCTTTTACGTGTTTGTTATTTAATGTTGCATAGCATAACATTTGATAGTCTAGAAGCCATTTCATTTGACAGCGAATCTCCTTAAGTTGTATTGCAAGATAGTTTAACGACTGGCATATACGATGACAATATTCCGTAATTGATTGCAATGTCTATACATTTAAGCCCTCAAGATGCCATTTATCAACAAAATACTACTTGTCAATATATTGCACAATATTTTGAAAAATGTTTACAAAGATTCAATATCTTTTCAAAGCAATCCAGGTGTTCAAACTTTTCATAACTAAAAAGTATCAAGCCAAGCTGGAAAGGCAAATGTAGTCTTTCCAAGCTTCTCAGCATTTCTTAAAACTTTTCTTGTTTTCCAATCATCTGCGTATCGCTTCGAAGGATACATGCTGAGTTTCGAAAAGGCTTATCGTCTTTCAAATCATTATCGAAAATTTCGTAGATGTCCTTCTTGTGAAATTAAAGATGTAAAAACTCTACTAATAAAGTTAATAAACTGAACATTTTATGCAACTATTCAGACAAATGGAACGTAATAATTAAAGCAAAAAACAATTAACAGCAAGACATATCTTAAGTAAAAATTTTATTGGTGATAAAATAGGCTAATAACATTTTTATTATATTTCAAGTTTCATTTCAACTTGGTGATAACTAGAATGTGGAGTAAATTTCAGTTATCTTAAATTTAAATATTAATTTTAAAATTAAAAAAAATGGATAATTAATAAATTTTACTCGAGTTCAAAAATAATACTTTGAATTAAATCATATGAGATTCGAGTACATTTTAATGTTAGAAATATCGGTAGCGATACCTTTTCAATTTAAGAGACTTTTGGAATGCGTTACGCTAAGCTGCCAGAGTGTATATCACCCACGTCACCTGACAAGTACTGCAATCTTATATGGTATATTTTCTGCTCCATCGTCACCTGGCGAATGCCGGATGCATTGGATATGATAGTTTTGCCATTCAATATGGCATGAAATTTATCATTTGTTTCTCAAATTTTAGCTGCCAGTGCTTAAAAAACTGAATGGCTTTAAATGAGTAACCCGCGTCTTAAAAATTTATGTTTATAATGGTACATTTAATTGATATGATTTATAAAATTAAATTGGTATAATTTTTAATGCATTGATATAACTTTTGATCCATATAACTTTTGTTCCTTTTTGTTACATTTATAATATTTCATCGATATAACTTTTAATGCAATTCAAATTGTAAACTGTATTTAATACATTTTATTTCTAATAATAATTGATATAATTTATAGTACATGTAGCTGCTGCAATTTGTAACACATTTTGGAGATAATAATCTTTTCAAACCTGCAAAATGTTTATAACTGAGAAGAAATGTTTTATTTCTAACATCATCTATTACGTACTTCAGTATTTGGGTTTTGTTGAAATTTTAATAGAACATTTTAACATGAATCGCGATATTTTAAAATGTTAATAATTTATAAATCCTAAACTAACATATTTATTGCCTAAGAGCAGAAATACCAAAAAATTCAAAGTACGTCGTCGTCATTATTTTTTCATCATAAGGATTGAACTATTTTAAAACAGCGAAATCTGCAAAATTGGGTATCAATATATAAATTTTTCATCTTGAGAATTTCTTACTACCACATACTTCCACAGATAAGACGAGGTATAAATTTTCATCAAAGTATTATAGTTTCAAAATGCATCTCTTCTATAAGACGACCTCCAAACTATCAGCTGCTTATGAATTTAGTTTAGATCAATGATCATCATCTGGAACAAATTTTACCTTCATGTATCTGGTAACATTAGCTATAGGAACAAGAACCGAATCGCGAACTCAAATGTAACTCTAAACAAAAATTTTTTCTCCGTCTACGAACACTATCTTTTGAAGTACCTGCCCAGTCATGACCTCTAAGGTACCTCTAACAAGTTTCATTATAGGTTGTGTCGTGTGTTCAAACAATTTGCACTAATTAGTGTCATATTTGTAAAATGTGGCCCTAATCGGCCACATTTTACAAATATGACGTTAATGACAATGAAGAGAAGAAATATTTTACAATGAAGAGAAGAAATATGAAGCAAGCTTCAAGTTAAAAGTCATGCTATAACACGCTAAAGACTTAAAGAACTGTGCTGCAGCAAGAGCTCTCAATCCAACAGAGAAAATGGTAAAAGCTTGACGAAAGAATGAAGATGCTATTAAAAATTGCCAATGAAAAAGGTTTCTATAAGGAGAGGAATAGCAGATTTAGAATATGGCGTTGTAGAATAGGTTTTAAAAACAAAGGCAGAATTGTTCTGCTGGAGTTTATGCATTGAAGACGGCACTGGCCAGTCCAGAACAAGGCACAAAGTTTAAAGCAACAGTAGATTGGTGAAATTGTTTCACGAACAGAAAAAAAAAATCTGGCAATACGACAGAAATAAAGATTCCGCAGAAATTACCACAGGAGCTTGACCATAAAATCACGAGTTTATACAAATTTGTTATTGGTATGAAGCAGAAATACATTTTGTATTCGCTAATATTGGAAATATAGATGAAACGCAGATGAACGTCGACTTGTAAGCAATAGAGTTGTGGAAACGAAAGGCATAAAACTGTTCAAGTCATAAGTATAGGCCATAAAAACACTAAATGTACAGAAGTATTAACATACATGGCAGAAGGAACAAAGTTAAAAATCCATGGTGACATTTAAGAGAAAAATTACTTCTAAAATAAAATTCTCGCGAGAAATTTTCATATATTTTAATGAAAAGGGTTGCTTGAACGAGAACAGTGTAAAATTGTGGAAGGAAAAGATGTGGTAGGGGTGGCCAGGTACTCTACGAAATCACACAGATTGTTGGTGTGGCACATGTTTCGTAACCACATAACTGAGAACATTAAATTCGCTTAGCATGAAACAATACTAATATTACTACACACCAAATGATTTAACTTTAGACGACTCTTTGACTAAACCATTGAAACATTACATGCGTGAGCAATGAAGTAACTGGGTGTTGAACGCCGAAAATCGTACGCTAAAGGCGAGAGCTATGCGGGCTGCGTCACTTGATGTGCTGTGTGATTTCGTAATCAAACCATGGGAAAAGCGAAAGTGGAAACAGTGACTGAAGCCTTCAAAATGTGTTGTATTTCTAATCCTGTGGATGATACTGGGGACGATTGGTTATGGAATACTGATGACGAAGCGGAAAACGATTTGCTAGGTACAGAATAGCACTTCTATAACGAATTCACAACAATGAAAGTGAGGATACAATTGAGGAGCTATTTCTCTTAGATGACGAATGTCAGGATTTTAAATGCATTGGTGAGTGATTTGTTTTGTAATGGTTTTAATTTATATAAATTTCAATTTAATTTTTAAAAATATTTTAAGACAGTCCCGGATTTTGTTGCCTTTTTTTACGATTCATCCGTCGTCTTATCTGCGGAAATATACGATAAATGATGGTACAACATGACATTTAAGGGATTTATGAACAGATAAACAACATTTTATTCTAAAAGTTTAAAAACAGATTTTTTAAAACGTTTTCAAAACACAGTGAATTGTCGATTTTGAATAAATGATGAAAAATTCCATTTACTGAAATACTTTAGAACTAATCGTTTAATGTGGTATAAAAATTGCACTTCATCAATATTCCAGGTGTATTCTTTTTAAAAAAGGAATTTAATGTTGTATTCTATGCATTTGTAGAATATTTTGCATTATCTTTCTTCTTTATAAAAGTGAATCTTTTCCAAAGCAATTATCTTTTTCTGCTTTCTTTTCTTTTCTTTGTTTATTTACTTCTTTTAGTCTGCGAGTCCTCGCGAAACATTTTCTTTAGTAAATAGAAAACACCTTTGCGGGGATGCAATTAGAGCGTTAGATTCAAAGTAGGGCAATTCTGATTTTGAAAAGTACATTGAATTCAGATGTAAATTCCAAGGACCATCTAGAAGAGATAAGAGAATAAAAGACGGAATCTTGTACGAATGAGATGCGGGAGAAAAAACAATTTAATAAAACTAAAACTGCTCTATGGTACTTTAAATACAGTTATTTTAGTTGACTATGAATGAAGTATTCATATAATGTGGCTGAATAGTTTCAGTGCATAAATTTTTTTCGATAATTGTTCTGAAACAGATAAATTATTTTTTTTTATAATTCGTAACAAATTTGTAAATTTATTATTGCTTCAGAAAGGCTTTATAAGTAACTTGGTTCTGTAACGATATAAGGTATTTTCTCCCTCCCCCCAGCACGCCTTTGTGGTGTAACAAGTACACTTGGCGTATATTCGAGAAGTCCAGGTTTGAATCCCGGTCAAGGCACTGCACATTTTTCAGGTTCCAAATTCCGGTGATAGTATCGTTGCTTTATAACCTTTCTTGCTTCTGAGAACTAATACACCCTTAAGAAATGCTTGCTTTAACTATAAATGTATAATTAAAACATTTTTAGTAGTGTAGCAATGTTATTGATATTCGAAACATTTTGAAGGCAAATTCATATTTTTGTAAGAAAGTATATTTCTGCGACTCTTATGTCACATCATTGCATTTAAGGTTTATTATTATTTTTTTTTACTTCTGCATTCAGAAAATCTGCTTTTCTCTCAGCTCTTGAATATCAGTTATCTTTCGAGTACATGAAATTATAATCCGAAATTTAGATCCAAGCTCAGTGACTGATTAGCTTTTAAAAATGTTATTGAGAAAAATGCATTATTAAATCGAATTTTTTATAATTAGAAATATGCTATAATAATTATGTTTTACTAAATATTATTCCATTATTATGTTATATAATTAGTAATAGTAAATATTACGTTATATTGCATAGTAAATATTATGCTATATTATTAGTAAATATCATGCTAATGCATTACTAAATCTTATGCTAATATATTACTAAATCGTATGCTAATGTAATAACTTTTATTATTATATCATACGACTTGACAGTTGCGTAAATAAAGTTAAATCATGTGATACGCAACTTAAATGGGAACTGTTAATATCCCGAACTGAGTAAAACACAAAACAACAGAAAATCATCTGGCTAATTTTTAAAATAAAACTCCCGTTATTGCTGTATTTAATACTTGGTTTTAAAGCTCTGATAACAAGCAGAAAAGACATCTTTTAAGCTAAAGGCTTAGAATAAAAGCAAGAAGTAATCATTAAAAAAAAACCATCTGTGTTATATAAGATTCAGTTTAAATTAGCCGCGGCAGAGCGTCTCAACTCACTAGATACTGATATCTCGTCTAGCGCTCAGTTTTCCTTTCGGGTCGAGAAAGTTGGTAAGTGAATTAGAAATAAATCTAGGTCTAAATTTCATACTTTCGATTAGTGTAGCAAGTAACCGCTAAAGCGTTAAAATTCAAGTCATGAACGATTAATAAATTGCAAAACACAGGTAAAGTGAGGAAAAGGCTTAATATGACAAAGCTCAACTCAGATACTCCTGATATTTCTTACAGTTTTAAAGACCGTAGCCCAGCACCATCTGAGCGTAAAAGTCGCTGAACACAGGTAGTTCGACTTGTGTTTAATTTCAGGCGAGTGAGCTGGCTGCTTGGGCGTTTTCGTGTTTTCTCCACTTGTAACGTGGATACAAGCCGTTTTCCCTCAGGAAATCCTTAAGACATCCCTGCCTTCAAAGAGTAGCCTTAATATGCTTTGCCTTATCGAGATAAACCAGCAAAAACAACAAAACAGTAAGCATAAATATTCTTAGGTCATTTAGATCAATTTCCGTTTGGATAATTGATTATGGCTTTCTTTAAAAATATTTTCAGGAAAGCTGCTTTATATCTACATTATACAGAGAGAGAGAGAGAAAATATGTGATGTGAATTAAAACTTAAAGCAGCTGCCTTTTACCCTATGAGCAACGTGACGGATTTCTGCTCTTTCTGCCGATCTGATAAAGGTAGCAATCCGAAGAGGCACTTTTTGTTTACAAATTATATTTGCTCAGTAATAAGTCTTATAGTATTTAATATATATATATATATATATATATATATATATAATGCCATCCATAAACGCCAAAGGTGCACGTCTGTAGGATATCGTGCAGCTCTGGCATGTATTTTAATGAGTGCCCACACCTACGGTAATCGTACAGTTATCTAGTCGCTGTTCAAACCCTCACTGAATCATTCCCTGCGACAATGAGTCGCCAGAAGGAGCTGTGTAGATTTACCCTCGAACACAAGGGGGGGGAGTATCAGATATTAAAGGCAAGATATCGGATGAGGCTAATTTAGTGCTTTGAGATGTTACGCGCTTGGCTACAGAGCATTTGAAAGCACAGTCTTAACGGTTATTTCGGCTTTTGAAATTCTAGATGATCTTAGACAGTTCTATGAAAATTAATTTGTCTATTTCTGTTCTATTTATCTTTACTTTCAATGATCAAACATATTGTCAAATGTTAATTCAGAAGATGTGTGTTAAAGTCTTTGCATGTTAGCAATTATTCTGTATTTACGATCTAAATATGATTTTTAAATATTAAATTCTGTTTGAGAGGCTCCAGTTTGTAAGCTTTTGTAACATGCGATATTTCGAAGTTACATTTTTAATGTATACAGATTTAACTATTTGAAATAGGGAAAGAAGATTTCCGATAAATAGTAACACATCTTTTAATATTTGTTAGAGCTATGGCACATATTTTGTATATTAATGTACAGTTTAAAAATATGATAGAATATTCATAAAACAGGCAAAATAAATTAAAATTTTATTTAAAATTATTTTTCAGGGTGATTCTGGAGGTCCACTTATGGTCGAGAGAGAAAATGGTCAATGGGTATTAGCTGGAACCGTTTCGCATGGTATTCGATGTGCAGACCCCAACCTTCCAGGCGTCTACATGAGAATATCTGCCTACAGATCTTGGATTGATAAGATAGTTAAATAAGAAATCCTAAAACTGAAGAAGAACGCATCTACTAATTTAATTTCATTTCTTCATGTGAAAATTCAACCAGATATGCTAAAAAATCTGTGCATATAGAGTTTTGAGTAAAGGAAAAGAAAAAAAAAATGTTGGTTGAAGATGTAAAAGAAACTTCTGAATTGTTGGTTATATTATTTCAAGATATTTTTTATCTATTGAACGGAAAAAGTATTCTTTCACACTCAGTTTCATATAATAATTATTCATTTCGTGGGAAGAGAAATAAATGTATTAAATCTGATGTAGTTGTTTGTAGAAAATACTTCTCAGCAAATTATTATAATTATTATTATTTTAGAAAATCTTTACTTAAGGAGTTTTCAACCAGGGAGAAATTCCCTCCCAGGAGTAAACTGCAAACTTACTTTGCCATGTTTACTGTATAGTTTCTGGTGGGGTGGGGGAATGCTGTCTGTCTTTTATTCAGCTGTTAAGTATTTAATTTTTGGTTACAAAAACCTATTTTTATTCAAGTTTGGTATTTGTCAACATTTTCTATAATTTTTGTTGTTTAATTTATAAAACACTTTAAAAATAATCTTAATCTAAATAAATGAGCGTGGAAGAATGATTTTTTTGCACTAATGAAAGTTGTGCACGGGACAAAATCAGGTCGAAAACCATTGCACTAGATAATAAGTTCATATATTTTGGGAAAAAATGTATCTCTATTGCTATACATATCAAGTTCCTTCTTTCGGCTTTCAAATACTGAAGTTTTTTCTGCCTTAGTGTCCGATTTCTTTGCTGCCATCATCTCATTATCTTGAATTTTTCTTGTACGTAAATGTGACTCAAGGAAATTGTTAGTTTTCTTGCACATTCTTCTGATTTATGTCATTACTTTCTGTATTGAAACCAATACTACATTAACGTTTTCTCTTCTAAGCCTTCTAATGGCTAGAAGCCTTCTAATGGCTTCTAATGGCAAATAATACTTTCTCTTCTTTGTGCTTTTCAGTTTTTGTCTACGTCCAGAATATACCAAGCGTTTCTTAATTTTAGTAAGTAATCCATACATTTTCTCATACTGCATATTAACATCAGTACATCATTTATGTCCTTAGTTTATATGCGCATTACGTACCGTATAGTTTAGTGCTTTTAAATTAATATATGTGTTGATTTCGTACTTTTGTCTCCATGGTTTCTAAATTAACCCTTAGCAGTCTCTCCATGTTTTCTAATTTCACCATCAGCACCGTATAGCTTAGTGATTTTAAATCAATATACATCTTGATTTAGCACTTATTTCCTCTCCATGTTTAATTTCACCTTCACCAGTCTCTTGCGCAAAATTTCGGCTATTTTACATATTGTCATTTAACTGCTTACATATTTGCTTTCTCAGCTTTACAAATATTTTTCTTTTTTTACTTTGCAATTTTTTATCTTTAGAGTAAATCCTCCCTAAGATAATTACCTACTATTTAGACATTCCAGACAATTTTGATTTTCTGCTGGGGTGTTTGTGTAAGAAAAGCGGCAATCAGTGATACTATTATTGTGTAATGGATTTATCCTGTTCAAGACTTTAGAGTTCTAAAGATGGCAGTAAAAGTACTGAAGCGTAAGTACGTGTTACAAATTTGCTAATACCTGTATGTTAAGAAACTTATGAATTGAGCACAAATATAGGTAGGGAATATTTTATCAGAAATATTAAATAAATAAATAAGTACCTAACAGATATTACTTTATAAAAATTTATAAAATACTCTATGTAAATAACATTTTAAATATATGAAATAGGTATTCTGAACAGAACAAATAATGTTAGTTAAAATTTTGTATATTAAAACTTGTTTAAATAGAGTCAAAAACATTCACTAGTTATTTAAATGTTCATTACATTGAAATCTGTGATTCTGTTTACTTTCAGTAGATTCAGAATTTTATGCTTATGCTATTTTTCGACTTGGCGTTAGTTTTGTACTTTCTTCGGGGTTGGAGCGATTACAGAGACATTCCGATTCTCCTAGTATGCTTAGAGAATTTTTTCCTGCACTTTTGACGCCCTTTTTGTGATGCAATTTCCGGATATCCAGTGTCTCTTACTGAAAGATCATTCGAAATGTCTGAGTTTAATGCTGCTTAGACGTTGGTAAAGGCCATGCTCGATTCATCGAAAGTTGTTCAAGGAGAGATCTTCGCTGCTAGCTCTTGTTTTTTTTTCTTTTCATCAAAAAAGACGGAAATACTTCTGCTAAAGTTTATGTGATACTGCTTGTTTTCACTGCATTTTCATAAGGCTGCGATGCTTTGCTAGGTGTTTTACAAAAATGTTTTAAGCAAATGTTCGCTTAAGGTTAAATAAAACTGTCTTTTCCTTCTGTAGCATTGGAGGGCTAACTCAGATAGATGAGCCCCTACGATTTCATGGAAGGATGTCTAAATTACGTTTACACTTGTGGCTCTCATTATTTGCTACAGAAGATTCATTGAGCCATTATCCTTTAAAGTCGTAATTCAGTAAGTTTTTTCGTTAGAAATATTTAGATTTCAGAAATTAAATATTATAAAAATAATGTTTAGTTCCTCAATTCTTCCTAACATCTTGCATCTTAGAAATTTTACTTGCTAGTAGGAAATTTTGCTAAATTTGCTTTTAAGAAACTTGTATATTACTTATAAGGATGTAAGTAGCATTACTCAGAAAACTTGAGTACTTTAAACATTGGTACATTACTCATTAAGCTAACATTGATCAGAAAGCTTAGATGCTACAAAAACGTAGTAGTAGCAAAAATACTTTTAAATATTTTTATTGTTTTAATTTTTAAAGTGGTTTTCACTACTGGTAAATTTTCGTAGTACCCAAGCTTTCTGACTTAACGTTTCATAATGGGAACTTATTATGTTTCCAGATTTGTTTATGGTATTATTGAAAATGCTGTCACATAATAATATTTGCAAACAACAGTAAGCCTACAACACATTTCAAAGATAATGAATGAAACAGGTGAAATACTACGCTTTGATTTCGATTAAAGAACTAAGAAAGATTTGATGTGATGCATATTCATTTTTATAGAAATATTCTAATCTACGCAACTAATCTCAGTTAATTTAGCAATTATCACAAATTACCTGCCAATAATTAACCACTTAAAAACCACTTGTAAAGTTGTAATTTAGAAATATATTCATTGCTTTTACAAAGTTTCATAATGGAAACTCTTTCAAGATTAACAATTTAAATGTTTTTCATTCTGTTAACCTATTATGCATCAGTGCCTCTTTAAAGACCTCTCTAAACCTGTACTTGATATTCATTCTAGAATTATAAGCTAACAGAAAAATATTATTAAACATTAGTACTTTAAACCAATACGCAGAAAATAAGGCGAGAGTATTTTTTGTTAACTCTTTCTTTAAACACTCATTGTCTCCCTATAGAATACAAACCTTTCAATCCAGATTCAGCTTTCCTATGTTTTGTTGCAATAAATTAAAATTAACCATTGACTGAATTACCTTTTCCTTTTTAGTCTTTCATCTCGCAATATTCGTGTTCAGAACCAGGTGGGATGTAAATACGGGACACACTAATAAGCAGTGT
Organism: Stegodyphus dumicola; assembly: GCF_044657685.1. Lineage (NCBI taxonomy): Eukaryota > Metazoa > Arthropoda > Arachnida > Araneae > Eresidae > Stegodyphus > Stegodyphus dumicola. The sequence continues at coordinate 97,695,712 of NC_140771.1, read as the reverse complement.
AAATGAAAGAATGAATTGGTTTTGGCTTAAAGTGGAGAAACGTCTTCTTGGAAGATGGTTTAAAAACATTTGGGTTGCATCCACGTTATACATGGGTAAATCCGCGAGAAATCAATTCGGTAGGCCCATTCACCTGGAATGGAAACTACATCGAACAGTGTTCAACGACTTTACACCTCTGCCGTTGGTGGGTCTACAACAAATATAGATTGACGCAAGTAATAAACACTAACAGTTATCCTAAGAGTACTGTAGTATGATGGTATATAATTATAAAATTACAATTAGGCATTGAATAAGATGAAAACTGAATGAAATATATTGAAGTATTTTTGTGGAAGAAAATAATAAAATAGAAAACTGCTAATTATACTCTTGCGCAGAAAATACGATTAAATGCAAGTCAATTTAATTCGATTACTGTGAAGTATGATCTTTAAAATATGTGAAATAATCAATAAAGGCCGAGTTAGAATAATGAAATATGAAGGGGAAAAGTTATTATACGTACAATATGTTTTCATCATATTTAATTATTCTGTTCTACAAATGTTCACTTTTTTTTGTTACAGAGATGAAATATTATTTTTCTTAATAAATTTCACTTTCAGAATATGGATTCTTGTTTAGAAATTACAGCGAAATTTATGTGCATTTTAACATACATAAGTAATAAGTTTCCCTCGTTTTCGAGGTTTCGGCATAAGTGATTACTTTTATTATTCTTAGCTTCCAAATTTGTATCCAAAATACAAGAAGGAGGCTTTTCTTTTTTCAGGAGTAATGGCATGTTTTTTAGACTTAAATGTAATTTTCCGCATGTGTAGCAAACACTATTTGGCTTATTGAAGCACGTAAATAGCATGGGTTTTAACACCCACACAACGCAAGAATCTTGCACAGAGTAAGAAAATGTCAAGTAACATGCGGTTCTTTGGGCGGAGGCTTATAAACGCTCAGCGACATAAAAGCTGACAAAATGTTTTTTAAAGTTTAAGAAATAAGGAAGCCAGAGTGCTATGGAACGTTCGGTTGCCATAAAACCGCCAACGTTGATGTTGCGGAATAAACTTCCCTTTACTTTGTTTATTTGGACGCCGTATAGAAAAGACGAAATGTCCTTTCGGGATGTTTCAGTGCTACTGTTTTGATGCTACTAAGTAGTTGAAATTTTTGTTTGTATTTTCAAGCGCTGATGTTTTCAGTTCGCTAATAAGAAAGAATAACTTATTATTTTTAACTTCAGTTAAAATCACTAATGTACTTAAGTTTGAGTAGGCAGCTTCCTAAGATGGTAATATTTGTGTTCTTTGAGGTCTAATTTTTGCTGTTTTAATGTCGATTTCACAGGCTTTGCATAGATTTACTCCTCCCAGAATGGCAAGGAAGCGGAGGCGCCACTTGCACCCCTGATTAAAACTCCTTTGTTAATCTCATTCGGTGATTACTTTGTGCATGTTTCCACAACTTGCTAAGTTACTGTGATATTCCCAGAAGCTTAATAGTATTTTCTATAGTCAAACTGTGATACATATACACCTATCCGCTTTTTTATTACATCAAACTTTCCAATCAAAACTTTTCAATAATACACCCAAATAATATAATTTGTTCTGCAATGTACTTTCAGATACACTGATTATCTCATCACTTTTAATAATTTTAACAAAGTAGAAAATTCCAAAAGCCTTGTTCTTAATAAAACTAATTCCTCACAAAACGGTATCGAATTTTTAGATCTTCAAATAGTTAACTGCACACAAATTAAACGCTATGACAAAACCAGAAACTTCAAATTTGCAACTAATAAATTAATTAACTGAACTTCAAACATTTCCAGAAAAGTAATCACTGTCATTAGTCAAATACAACGAATCAAAAATATTTGTACCGATAACACTAGATATTCAAAACGAGATTACTTATATAAGTTCTTAAGAACGATTTGGTACCAGATAAATCTATTAATTTCTGTCTTAGAAAGGCAGGCGTTAAATACTCAATTTAAATCTGTTGATTAATAGGGTTATGATAATTTATTCCTAAACCAGCAAAAGGCGGAATAAATTGGATGTCTGTTAGTTAAATATTTGAAAATTTTGTAATTATTGTTTATATCTAATGTAAATTACACGTTTTTTCTGGCATTTTATTCTCTTACTAATGAATGGACTTATTTCATAATTCTCAGTCTGCTAAATAACCCTTTACCAGTGAAGATACCTTCTTCTTTATGCTTTTTAGACTATTAACCACAAATAAATTAATTTCTTCTGTTTGTTAAAAACTGTTTATTAAGAAACTAGTCTCTAACGATAACTTTAACTAAACAATAATTTTATCTCACCAACTTTATAGCTTCAGTGTCTTAAATAGAGTACAAGTCACCAAACACCACCTTCTCCCACTAAATACGACAACCGCATTACCTTCCATCACTGACTACATTTACAGATACAACCATTTCATTTCAAATTTTGCAAACAAGTACGTTAATTTTAATTTCCTTTCTGACATCGATTTGTACCTAGATTTGTATTTAAATACCTACTTTTGATTTTGCGTTTAAATCTAAAAGAATTTATTAATTTATACAGATTTCTGTTGTTTTCAAATATCTTCTTTTGTACATATTTTAATTATTTTGCATTAATTTGTGCAGGTCTCAATAGTTTTTTTATTATTTTCACTACTGTGAGAGTGTCGGGGAATTTTTTTTAATTGAGGATCTCAATTCAACTCTTTGTAAGTAAAGAAAAGAAAAGAAAGAAAATCTTGCTTATTTTTATTTTCGGTTTTGTTTATAGCAAGTACTTTGGTTTAAGCAAACTAATTGAGATTTGTTCGTAGCTTATGATTTAGCCCTAACAAATAACTAATTTGATACTTACTTAGAAAAAGACGAAACACTATCACTTAATTTGGTTATTATATACAGTTCATTAAACTATTTTTACTTCACAGAAATCTAAATAACTCAAATTTATTGCAATAATTCATCCCTTTAATTAAATTTATGTTTTCTTGGAGAATATATATATATATATATATATATAAATCTTTTCTAATAATAAATTACATATATAAAAAAACAGATGAAAATTATATAAATAAAAATTCTAATATAAATTTGTAGTAGCGCCTTAACTTTAAATTTTAATGTGGTTATACTAAATTTCCATGTTAAAAATAATAACAGCTTATAATAAACCTCTCAAACTTACGTCATCTCTGAATTAATATTCCTCTCATGGTTTTTACGGAATCATTTTAAGACTCATGACGATTTTAAAATTTATTGGCTGAAACGTTATTCTTATGTAACACACTAACGATAAATTTCAGACTTGGGAATCAAAACTTAAAACTAGTTAGTAAAGACAAAGTTGACGTAAAACTAAATTATTCTAACGCAACTTTCTTCTTGGATACCTTGCATTCTCCCTCTGGTTCTTTCTGTAGCTGAGTTGTCGTAGTTGCTTTTTTTACTTATTGCAACACAAATGCAAAATCATTTGAAGGAAAACGCGCCCTTTGTGAACCGAGATAACTGTATCTCCATTCAAAATGTTTTACTGAAAATAAAAGATGTTCAATTTGATACGATTGAATTAAATTCATAATGCGTCAAATGTCATCATTAACAACTGGCTTAATATGCACAATGAAACCCCGATTCATCAGTTTAATTCCTTCCTGAAAGCTGTTTGTCAACCGAAATAGTTTTCCCTATAAAAATTAAAACAAAAGATATTAATTCATCCCTGGATGAGAGGTGATTGCTTATTTTAATTTTACAACAGTGAACTTTGTGCAAGTTCAAACCCAATGAACAACAAAAATATAAGAATTAATAGAGAAAATGGATGAAAAATTAAACTATTTTTTCTGAATCAGAGGAAGAAAAGTAGATAGCTATAATTAAAAATGATGAGGAAAATTATATCATATGAATAAGTTGTCGCATTCCATAAAAAATCACGCTAGTATCTGAGTTAATGCAGTACACCGAATTAAGATTATTGGAGATACTAAGGCAACAATTTAGAATATCACACTGATTCTTGTTGCCTTATCACCTACACTAATCAGGTAATCTTTAGGAGGCATTATCCTTTTTCTTTGTTTTTGTCTTTAATTTGCATTCGACTCTTTTTGAGACTTTTGGACCTCCACTTCACTCAAAATTCATTCACTGTGATTTGTTGTTGTCTACTTTTAAAATGTATCTAGAGTGAGACATATACAAAAATTCTCGTGCTTATGAGATAAAAAACGCTTTATCAGAGTGATATAGTTACGCGAGAACTTTCTATCCTACCTGTTTGACCTAGTGTTTCTGATTAGAGAATGAAAGCAATTTTTCTTTCTTCCTCTTCTTCTGAAAACCTTTTCCACAATCGTCTTTTGTTGCTGCTTCTGAAGTTGTTGTAGTTCTCTTTTGTTGAAATCCCTTTAGTAGTCATCTAGTAATTACTCCATGTTTTTATAAATAACTTTTATAAATAACTTCTTATGCTATAGTTTTGCCTAGAACCCTAGTATCATGGATAACCAAAAAGAGTCAAAATAACCAAAAAGTATCGAGTTAATTATCTCCAAGTCTCTGCATACAACACAATCTGGCCATATTTTACTCAAGGCTAAATTCATGGCATTGTAAGTCACTTGCTGTCAGGCCTTTGTTAATGACAGGTAAGCAATCGAAAATATTAAAATCATGTTTCTTGAAATTCCTAAGAGTTAATTATGTGGAATATGCTAGTTCAAAACACCTTTGAAAAATCTTTATTTCACCAATTACCTCTGTTGCCAAATTGAGTGTACGTAAATCGAGAAGTAGTTTGTGATTCGAGGCGTTTTGTTTAGGTGATTTATTCGTAAATCTAATTGTTCGTGAATTGAGTTGTTCCCTGTATATGGATGCATAAAACTAATGGCTAATGTGTTTGACAATGCAATTTGATTATTAGGTTCCATTACTTAAGCGCCCAAGTTTTTTTCATTCATGATATAAAATTGTACATGAATTTTATGAAGCGATTTTAATTAAATAGGAGATATTTAATCTCCTGCTCTCATTAAACTATGTGATATTTTTATCTCCTCTAGTTCATTAATTATTTTATGAATTTTAAATGAAGTGTTATTTTATGAGTGGAATGAGTTGATTTTATGAGTGTTATTTTATGAGAAATAAAATATTTTTTGATTTTAAAAATTTTAAATGACTTGCCATTAGTTATTTTATGAGCTTGAAATAAAAGATTTAATTATTTTACGAACTGTAAATGAATTGATGAGTTTTTAATATCATGGACGTCGAATAATGTTCAGAAAAATTGAGTGATTTTTAGAAATTCGTCAAAACAATCAGAAATTATATTAAAAATTTTATGCAAATTGCATTGAAAAGAGTTTTGGTTTGGATCTTTCTGATTCTGCAAGCAGTAAATTTCCGAGAATTTCAGTTTGTTCGATAAGGGCAGATTTGTGGGAAAAATCGTTTCAACATTAAACTTGAAAAATATCTAAATTGAAATTTGGAAAAAGCTTCACCACTTTGCATTGTCATTTTCAACAATGTATGCAAAAGATTTTAATGGTTAGCTTATTAGGAAGTTGTTTAAAATATCGATGGCACACTTCTTAACATAGCGACGAGCACCAACACTGAGTTCAATACACGCTCATATTAGTCGCAATAAAAAGGATGAAATATATACCAAAAACGCTGGTTAAAGGAAAGAAAATGAAAGTCTTTTACTTTCATTTTCTTTGTCCTGTATGCAGAATATAAGTATGCTCTATTTGTTGAATATATCAATTGACTGTTGGCTGTATACTTGAAGGGAACGTATGCCCGCTTAATCCAGTAAACAGATGGGGCTTAACCGAGCTGCTGATACTTTTGCAGACTTTTTCGTTTACGGAGATTACAGAAAAAAAAAAAAAAAAAAAAAAACGGAAGGAAGGAAATTTCTTCCTGAATCTTGCATCTTCTATTTGTCTTTATCTTTGCATTTCTTGTTCCCTCTTCTTTGAGAAAAGCAGGAAATAAGAGTGGAATAGAAGGAGGGTTTAGTGCAGAGCTATTGTGAACGAAGCTTATTTTCTTTGGGACCTTAGAGGTGAGAGCTGGAACAGTAAGGCTCAATAATGTTTTCTGCACTACTAAATTATCTTTTAAATGAAACACAGCAAGCACTTTCTATGACAGTTCAAAGTACTGCTGTTATTATTGAAGGATGTTTCAAAAGCGTTTGCACGACTGAGCATCATCAGATTGTGATAGTTTTTTCATAAATCATTTGATAACAAACATCCATTCAGTTAAAAAAAAAAAATTAAATTATTACATGAGATTTGAAGAAAGGGAAATGCATGCCTTTGGAAGTTAAATTGGTAAAAAAATGGTCTCACACGATAAAAATTACATACGTTATTACGTTATTATTCATTAAAACGTTTAGGCGTTATGTAAAATTACTGCTAAAGGACATTTCCTTTTGTAGAAGCGTTGAATTATGAAATTTTGTATCTGATAAAATACATTTTTCAAATACTTCTTAAAATCATATCTGGAAAATAATTATATATCGTATAATTATGAGAATTTTCAGGACTAATATTGCATGCTTAATAATAGGATTTTTCTTAAGAAATATCACGAATAAAATCATCACCAACTTTATAGTTGGCGTGTTCTCTGTAGAAGGCAGGAACAAAATTAACGTTTCGTTTATTTTTATAAAATATATCGTCAAAGCGAAAATTCTCTGTATGTTTGTTTTATCTGATTAATTTTTTAATAATGTGTGTTAGATAATGTGGTCAAGGACAATTTATTCTTGCAATTTTTGGAACATCTTGTATTAATGGCTATTACAACTTTACAATCTATGAAGTACAGGCTAAATGCCATCATGATTCGTTTATGAATATGTTAGCATCAAATACAAGATTTTCGCTAAGATATTAATAACTTTGGGTTACAATGATGTTTAATATCAATCAGTTTGTAAGGCGGATTATCTGCTCTCATGCAAATTTCATATATTTCATACGATTACGTAATACTCGGAGTTAATAATCTAATTTCTAATTTCCTGAATGCGTTGACGTATCTCTTTATGACAGGACTACAGTAAATATTCAAATTGTTTTCTCTGTAACTCTTACATAAAAGTGCAGTGAACTACAGATATATGTACAAGTGTGGGGGACATGAGTGATGTACCATGGGTCAACTGCCAATGCCTTCCCATATTAACTAACCCTAAAGAAACTACAAACTTTATAATGGTTTACAAGGAAAAGGTTAAGGAAATCAGCTGCTGAAGCTTTCCAAAGGATCTAGAGTACCTATTATGATATACATCGTGCAGTCCCATCGTACACTTGCATTAAATATTTATTAAAAATACAATGCAATTTGAAATTCACAAATTAAATTGAGAATACATGCTTTGATGTAACAAAAATAACAGATAAACATAAGTAATAGATAACATAATGAAATAAATATAATAATTACCGGGAACACAATGTTATAATGAATGGTACTAATAATACTAAAATGGTGTCCACAGGGTCACATCGATTGGTAATAGCATCAAAAAACCACTGAGTAAGAATCTGGGAGACCAGGGTTTTCAGAATGCAAAAGTTACGAATACAGAAAATAATTGTGACAGGAAACCATCATACCATTTAAAAAGGTATACTTAAAATGGTATATTGGAATATATGTTACTACAGTTTATAAAATTCATAAGTTGAATCCTTTTGAACATATTTACAGGATGTAAAAGTTTATTCAATGTATACAACATGAGGAGCTTAGCTTCACAAAGATCTAGACAGTAGGAAGAGAGTTTGATGTTTTTTTAAACTTCGAGTACTGATGTTTTTTCTTAATTTAGAAACCCTTGGAATGCCAGCAGATCAGTTTGTGGAGATTCTATGTGATTATTCTCAGTTTAGGGTCATGAGAAAGTGTAATCATCGAAAGTTCCCCACATAAACAGATTTCGAAGTTTGTCATATTTCTTGCGTAGAAATATGTGCGGAAGGGTTGGCGTCCTTTTGTATATTAATTTAATGAAGGATTGAGTACAAATGTGCGAAATCTTTGAAACAGATGCTTGGGAGTCAGCTTTTAAGGTAAATTCGTTGAGATTTTTTAGAGTGGATATTTCAGTCGCTGCTTTTATGACTGACAACAAAGGTCATCTGTTAATTATAAAGTTTGCTTTAGTCAAGATGTGTTATTCAAGATAGTGTAGAATGATTTAAATCCATAACAGGAAGAGCTTATGACCATAAAACTTCTGGTATTGAAATTTATCTTTAGCTATCATGTATGTTAAATAAATAGATGATAGTATCCTCAGATTTTTGAAAGGCATAAACTCTTTCGTGGAAGTTTTAAGTAGAATGTAAATAAAGTAATTTTGAATGAAAGAGTCCGGAGGGTATCATCGAAGGATATTACCAGAGGATATTGTTACCAGGAAATAGCCGGACCGGAGGATATTGTTGCCAGGAACTTAACCCGGAGAGTATTACCGGAGGATACTGTTGCCGGGAAATATCTCAAGTTAAATTAAGGTTTCTGCCAAAGTAACCGATTGTTGATCAAATTCACTACCGACAAGAACTGAGATTTGCACAGAACTGTGACAGTTGTTGCCCAGTTGCATTTGAAAGTACACAGTGCTGACGTCCACATCCTCTTAAAGCACTGACGTCACTCAATGACCTTTCAAACTTTTGGTCCTTTGAATTAGCCTCTTCGGAGAAAAACGAATGATTTACGAAGTAATTCAGAGAGTTCTGTTATGGTTCAGGAACCAGTTATTAAAGTTTTAGGCTGCCGTAGAGAAGCAGGTAGCCTTATGGCGAAATTATACAGGAAATAGAATCTTTAAAAATTAGTAATGATAATTTTAATTTATCTGTTGCAAATACTTACAAATTAAATCAGATAGGATATTTACTGTACGTACTATGTAATTTAATTATTTATTTGTTACGTTAATTTCAGCTATTATTTACACTTCTATTACACAAAAATGAAAAAAGAAACCTTAGTAAACAACTGTTTTCACTAATGAATTCATTTTATTCCAATTTGCAAATATCTCTACATGCTTTGAGAAGAAATTCATAAGTTTGTAAGGACAGGATAGCAACAAATGCTGAAATTTGAATGCTTTACTAAAATGAAAAACGTTTATGAATATTAAAAGCTTCAATGTTTTGTAGCAAATAAAAATTAACTATTTTGCTGAAATATTTTGGGAGGAAAAATATAAAATATTTGGCAAAGATATCAACAGTTCCAAATGATGAAGTATTATGAATTCATTATGTCGAAAATAAGTTTGTTCATTTTTAATGAGAAATATGAGGCATCTGTATGCTTAGCAAATGTATAATACTGCGCACTGGGAAAGGAGACTACGTTTTTCACAAAGCACCTTTAAATAAATATCTACGAATTTTTTTAATAGGATGGAATGTAGATTATGAAAAATTCACTGTCGTTTGCAAGAAATAGCGAGAAAAATGGCACTTTTTTTAAATCCAAGGATGAAGTTTCTTATCACAAATGAAAATTTTCTCAGCTCTTGCTCTGAAAAAATTAGCTAAGAAGCTCTGAATTAAACCGACTATGAAAAGTAAAATAAAATCGCATTAACCTAAGCCGAACTGGGGCAATGTCCATATGATAACGTATTCCTCAAATTTTTAAACTGAAGTGATGTTCTTTTTCATGCTTTCAGATTTATTTATAAACTTATTATAAAGAAAGAAACATATTAATCGTACTTTGATTAATTAAAAAAATCTTTAATTTTTCCTAGAGCTCTGGTACTGATATTAATATAGTTGTGCTCGGAATTTTTTAACCTCTGTCTCGTGAATATGTTTTTATCTTGATAGGATAAACTGTTATGTAAATGTACACACATTAAAAAAAAAAAAAATATTTTCCTTGGCATAGATTTTAAATGCTATTTTAGCCGGAATTTGAATATTCTAATATATAGCTTACTAAACTTAGGTTGCTTTTTTGCGTAATTTTAAGTTTTACACTGACATGTTTCTCCTCCAATTTAAGTAATTACCGTATTTCCTCGTATTTTCCCATTAGAATTGAACCCCTAGTACTGAAAATTTTAAAAACATTTCCATAATATTTTCCCTACTTCTGTTTTATATAGTTTTTAATTTCGATGGCTAATTTATTGGGAATTTGTATTCCTTGATTAGTATTATTATTATTTTTAGTGTATTCAATTTTTATTGGCGTTTTTGTATTAGCATTTCATCCATTTGATTTTCACTTGCATTTATTATCTGAGCCGTATTTTGGGCAGATTATTCGTTAAGCTACCAGCACATAAAGGTGTTCTCAAACCTAACAAACTTATGAATTATGTGATTTCACCTCACTTCTATTATTTACGTTCTAGTTTATTGTAGTCTTATATATTGCTGATGTGTTCGATCTTTTAAGTTCTGAGTTTCATGCTCATTCCCTTTTCCTTCGTTCCTCCGATGCCTCTGTCAGGAACTGCTGTCAAGATTCATTCATATGAGGTGAATCTTGGTCTTTACAATGTAATTGACCCGGACGCCAATTACCTTCAGATATTTTAATTCTGATATTATGTATTCCTATTGGAATAAAGGTTTTTTAAGAAATAATATTGTGATAGTTCAAGTAGTTTATCCATAACTACTTTTCATTTGTTATGCTTTTACTGTAACCGCGTATTTTGGAAACTGAATTATTCGCTAAATTTTCCCTCTGGATTTTTGAACGATAAAATTAGTTAAAAAAGGGAGGGGGAAATACGAGAAGAAATACGGTATGTGTTATATTTTTCTTTGTACTTGCTTTGTTTCTAATGATTGCTTTGTAAATAAATTATAGTGAACTCTTTCTAAGGCACTCATGCACTCTTCCAAATGAATTTGTCTTCTGTGATTGTGTTCGTAGTTCGGAAGATGCCTATTGGTAGTGAAAATTTATGCATTGCATTAGTTATTCAAGGAAGGCTGCTGGTGTCTGTAAGAAAAAGCACTGGCGTAAAACTAAGAAACACTGATTTATTGTTATCGTTATATTTAAAATTTAAGGTTAAATACAATAACAAAAAAATTAACAAAAAAAAATTAGGTAACATTTTAAAAATAAAATTTTCGAAATAATGTCAGTGAAATATTTAGTAATGATATATTAGGGAAAACAGATGAAATATGGGGAAAAGAAATGTTTCAGAAACATTATTTTTTTAAGTTTGGTTTTGTAATTTCCGAAAAATTTATCATAATATTCATTTAATAGAATTCTACCTATATCAGTTTTATATTTTACTCTTTCTCCTTTCTAAATTGTTTTGAACTTCATAAACTAAATCTACAAGCTTATTTTTCCTGAATTGCGAATTAATTGTTTTAACTAATTTGCAGAATTAGAGCACCTTCTTAAGAAACATCAGGAATTTGTACTTTTGTTTTAAAAGAATTCTTTCTTTTTTAAGTTTAAACGTAGATACACTTAAGTAAACGTAGACGTACGTCGAGAGTAAAACAGAATTCCATCTCAATTATCTCCAACTTGAATAACTTACAAACTTTTTAACCGATTCAAAATCTAACTACTCGAGACGTTTACATTTGACATGGAAATGTTCAACTTGAAGCTTTGACCATCACAAATTTTTTCATAAAAACGCGTTTGCTTGTATGTCAATCAATCAGATATGCCGAAAACTAAAATTCCTTGAAATGTTTATTTAATGCCCTACTGAGGATTTTTGGTGGCTGTGATATCCGGTTAAAGTAAATACGAACCCGATTGCGTTCAAAAGGTCTTCCACTAAGGAAACCCTTGCCTTAAGTAGACAGCCCTTGTGTGCCTTGCAGTATTCAAATAATCTAATCTACTATACATAAGATATTTAATTATAGCTAATTATTAACATACAAGTGTTTTAGGTCACTTTATTGAAAGTTGTGTTAGAAATAAATTCTTAATATTATACTCATACTACACATTTTATACATACGTTTGAGTTAATATGTCTCAGCATATAAACAGGAATACAAAATTAAGAAAAAAAAATGTTTAGGACAGAGAAGTATTGTAATAAGATACTTAATATTTTCAATGGTACTTTGTAATTTAAGTAAGGAATTTCGGAAGGAGAAGATCCAAAAGAATATATATAAGAAAAAAAAAACCCACGCATGAAAAATTATTTTTCGGATATATTCATACACCAATTTATTTTTTAGCTTCTAAATCAAAGGCAGAGATCTGAAACTGCCTACTTTATATCTCTACATTCAAAATGTTTCAATAGTAAAGAATAATTTTTGGATTTTATAGTACTGCGGGTTATTATGCCAATATATAGCTGTTTTATATCTGTAGTTTCGAAAAAGAGGAGAAAATAAAGAGGCTTAATAGTATATGCTATGTCAGATTTATTCTTAGATACATGTTATCACATGAAGAGAACACAACCTCGGAAAGGATTTTATATCTTTTATTCAAAGAATGTAAGATAGTAACTCTTCCAAACCAAAAGTTCCATCTCTCTTGAAATATAAGAGTCTCAAAATACGCTTATAGCGATCGAAGATGCACAAATCGCAAAATTTTACTTCAGCAAACTGCCTTTTCATTTTTATTCAATTTCGTGCATGCTTGTGGTATAGTGGAAAAGAATTTTCAGCATTAAATTATTCAGAAGTACATGCATATTAAGTACATGTACAGTAAGACTTATATTTTAGGATACTCGAAAATATATAGTCTTCAAAGACATGCAAATTTGATAGATGAGTATTTTGAAATACCAGCATTAATTCTTACTTATGCAAAATATCAAAGATAAAAATAAACTTGAGAGACGTAGTTCCATGTCAGCCTAGAACTTTTATCACGTTTCTGGTCTTAAATCAGGAACCCAGTTAGTAAATCAATAAATGTAAGAAAATACATATATATATATATATTTATATATAGTATATACGTGACTCTTCTGTATGTTTACTAAATTTATGCAGCGTTATGTATATTGTTTTGAAAGGAGCTACAACAGAAATTTTAAAGTTGATATTTCCCCAGGTGTTGTCTATTATGCTATCTGTGCTCTGTATTAAGTCACTCTGAGTATTTCAGCTTTTACTCAGAATAGAGGATTTTAAATAAATTATGATTATGCAATGAACAAGAAGGCCATCTGCATTATAAAAGACATACCCACGAGGCGGACATTCTAAGGAAAACAACATTGTATTGCTATCATCTAATAAAAGAAAAAATTAGAATTCAGAGTTCTTAAGCATTGGAATAACGTAAGGCTTTAAATGAAGTAAATATCAGGTGTTCTTACACAAAATAATTACGATATTAGATGGGCTATGAAGTAAAAATTTTAAAGATTTTTGGAGCTTTAATTTTAACGCTTTCTTGTTTAAAATGTTAATTTGTTTTGCCCGAGAAAGCTCTTCAAAATGGTGCTATTTTTTAATTTCTCAGAAGAGGTACAATGTTTTAAAAGAAAAGAACAGATGATGGGTGAGCTGCAAAGTTTTAAAATAGAGTAACAGATGATAGTTCAGCAAGTCTTCAAGGGATGTGGTTGATAGTTATTTTTAAAAATTAATAAAACTGAACTTAAAAGGTTATTGACATCATAAACATTTTCTTCAGAAAAAATAATGTTATTTGTTAATTAATTGATATTAATTGCACTGTTTAAAGTTTTTCACAGTTACATGATTGTCTACAATTTCATTTGACTTACGAAAGCATGTTTTTTATTTTGCTGGTAATCAATGTTAAATTAATTTTATATTTTTGTCAATAATACCACGAAACAGCCTAAACCAAATATTATAGGACTAATGATCTGTATTTTAGAACTGATAATGTTGTGGATGTCGGAAAAGCGAGGCTGATTCATGGTTCGCTGGTGTGCGACGATTTCGGTGTTTTAGTGGAGGCTTTGCTCGTTGCGATACCTATGAGTCGAATCAGAAGTGCGGTGCGAGAGGCCGAGTTGGCCTTAGACGATGGAATTTGAGTCCGTAAACATGCAAGATGAATCTTCTAACATTAGCGCAAAAGAGCTCCTATCCCCTAGATTGAATAATTCCGAGACTTTAAAATTTGCAAACTTTGAGAGACTCTGCGGACGCCTCGTATTCTCTAGTATCTGTATGCTAAAGAGGAGGGACGCCTTGTTGCCTTCTTTTGAGACCATTGCGTTGATGTGGTTGATCCTTGTATTGGAGATCTGTCTTCATTTCCGTTCGTTTGGCTCATTGAACAATTGTGGAGCGAAGCACCGTGGGTGGCCCGAGTGCCCAGTTCGTCAGTTTTTCCCAGGTGGACGGATGCAGTAGATCAGTGTTCCCATCATGTCCGAGTCACCACTGTAGAAGTTCGTGGAGCAAATTTGATTTAGAACTTTCTGGTGTGCGACACATTCGGTGTTTTAGCGGAGGTTTACTCGCAGCGACGTCTATGAGTTGAATCAAAAGTGCTGTGCGAGAGGCCGAGTTGTTCTTGATGGACAAAACTTGAGTCAGTGACATGTGAGACGAATCCTCTATCACTCTTGCAAAAGGGCTTTTATGCGCTACACTTAAAATTCCACCTGTTTCAAATTTGCTGCGCTAAGTGGCTCCGCGGTAACCAGAATGTATTCACTCTTCCACAACCCATTTTGTTAACGGAAAATTACAGTTTGTTCTCATTTTATACAAGATATATGTATATTTCATTAAACGAAATGTTATATGTTTCATTAAACGAAAATTATAAACCCTATGTAATTCTGCGATTTAAATATTAAAAATGTTATAAGGTGCAAAAATTAACCATTTAAATAATAAGTTGTTATATTAAAATTAGTTTAACCATTACGTCTTACACAAATGGATTAAATTTCTTAAAAAGTATAATTGGAGTCAGATCTGTGAATTGCTCCGTTGTGAACATAAATTGTCAATCATCTCACCTAAAGGTACAATGTCACCAAATATGGCGCGCTCTAAAAGCTTTGAAATTATTTTTCCCTCTCAGTCTTTCCGCTTGAGTGTCAATTGTGTCGATATTACAAGGCTCGTACGAGCTGATAGAGATTAAGATCTTTTTTTCTTTATCCCATTTTCCGACCTCATGCTTCCAGAACAACTGTCAGAATCCCCGAAGAGCTATGTTCCCAGTGGAATTAACTTTATGGAACTAATAAGCCCCGTTCACAAGAGCAGATTCGACCGGTAGCGAAAACCGGTTCTTCCAACGTGTCCCGTTCACATGGGACAAGCGTTAACTGCCTTGCCGAATTGGAGATAGAACTGGGTTGAATGTTCCTTACCTCTCGGGAGCAGGGCAAATGGGGAGATTTCCCGTACTTTACTGCGCGGTTCACTTAATTTTAGTTACTGCTCGCTGGACTGTCAGCGAAACAATCGCGCTGATAGATGTCTGGGAATGTGATAGCATCCCCCTAAAAATTAGATAGAAGTGTACAAGATACTGAAATTATAGACAAATACAGACAATGTTATCTGATGCTAGGTATTCCGTTCAAATTAAAACTTAAGTTAAGACAAGTGCATATCGGCTTCAACGCGAAAAGGGACTCGGTACCTTTTGAATGATTTAAAAAAAAAAAAAAAAAAAAAATTAAGGATTTTCATCTACTTTTTATGGATATTATTAAATAGTTTTGAGAGACAAAATAATTTTAAGCCGAAAAAAGGTCTTTGCTAGTATTTTTTTTAATTTAAATTTTTGAAGAAAAATTTTACAATTAAAATGTCTTTCTTCTTCTACAATTTTCAATGTTTCCCCCCAGTTTTTTTATTGTATTTATTAGAGTGTTTTTAATAACTTCAAGGAATGATTTTGCAATTAATGAACTAGTTTCTGAGATAAAAAATACATTTTTATCTAAAATCTTTAAAACAAATATGATCTCAGTCACATTTTCATTTCAAATAATTTTTTCCTTTCAGTATTTTGCAAAACCCATCGTTGTTTCTATAAAGTATATAATTGTATATAAGCTGTAAAAATAATAAAAAATTTAGTCCATACCTGTATATGTTTAGGAAAAGTGCAAAAGGTTTCTCAGTTTGCATTTGCAGTTTAAAGAATACAAACTGTCTAAATAGACATTTTATCATTTCAAATCTTTAAAATTTTATTACTGAATTTCAATACACACATATGTATATAAATCAAACCTAGTGCTATTTATTCAATTGCTAAACATAAATATAAATTACAAACATTTTTTAAAACCTTATGTGACCAGAAAAATTGCAAAAACTCATAAAACGCAAGCAGAATTTTTCTTTACCTGCTTTTGTTTTGTAAAACACGTTCAAAACAATTTTAATACTACATTAATTAATTATAATATTGTTGAGTGCGTAAGGGTTTGTAATAGATTGATAATAGTTCGTAAATGATTGTCATTGCACTCAAATCCGATGATAACATAATTAAATTTATTGTATCAACATAAACACTTCAAAGTTCTGGAATTTTCCACAGAAACACTCGTACAAGTGTTTAGAATATCACTATAGTAGCACCTACAACGAAAAAAATTGGACAGCTACCAAACGAATATGACAACTGAATACCGATAGTTTCATTGAGTTCAAATCTTGGCAGTCAAGCTGGGATGCATAGGCGATTTTAGGGTTTTCTATGTATCTAGAGTGAATGTAAGCCAACTTGCCTTAGAAATTTCTCAACAAAGATTTCCTTTTCCTAAGGCCAATAAGCTGCATAGGATTTCTGTGCTCCGACACATAAAAGATTCATATACAGGAGTAACTATCGTTAACTAACTATCATCTTTTGGCATTTAACTTAGACCAACTAGTTTTCTGTGAAACGTTTCGACTTGATTTAAAACAGTTTTTTATTTTATTGTTAAACAGGCTCACAAATCATAAATTTTGAAAGCTTACATTCTCAGACAATGGAGACCTAGGTAATGAGTGGAGTAGAAAAAATGTGACTGCGCAATAATAACAGTGGTATCTGAAGACTTCTTTATTTAAATTTTGAGCTCTGCGACTGGATGAGAGCCTACCACAGTTCAGCGGGATCAGATGACATAATGCAGATTAGTTTTCATAGATGACGTATTTAGATTTCTGAAAGAGGATCTAACTAAGTTAAAGTTAGTAATTTTGATTTTTATATTTTGCATATCCTTCCCTTCAAAAAGAAAAAGGCTTAGCTATAGAAAAGCTTTTTTAGAAAAAGCATTAGAGGGTTAACAAAACAACGATTATATGAATAACAGGTGAGTGTTTCTTGTGTATTTACTATATCAATAGCTACTTGCTTTTACAGCTCCACTATACTAACTGAGAAGGGACATCAAGTTATTCTTTGTGTTCGGTAAAACGCGATATATGAATATAAAGGAGAATTTTGTAAATAGAGAAGGAAATTCCAAATCTGCCCTATTTTAAGAACATTCACTTACTAAGTGCGTAAGTATAAGAGAAGTAGAACTCTCTCAGATCACATATGCTGACCCGTGAAGTTCGCACAACAATTACTTCACCTTAAAATACAGCAACAACTTCGAAATAAGTTTAACTCGTTCCTTGGCTAATAGGTGATCGAGACGTAGAGATTTGTATTTCCATTGATCTAATGTTCAACATCTATCTTACAACTAAACAATTAACTTTCAAAGAAATTAAATTTTAACTAAATGAAAAATTTAGTATGAGTAAAGTTAAAATTTATGATAATTGCCAGTTATGAAAAAACGTATTAACATTTCCAAAGTCTCTATTCGATAGCACAATTTATAAATCAAACGGTTTGTTTCATTAAGAAGAATTTTTGAAAAGTAGAAGGAATCTCGTAGGGAAATCTGAACCAATATAGAACTCATTTTCTTTTTATAATCAATTACTACAAAATAACATGCTGCAGAATTATATATGAAGATATTGCCAGTTTCTCCTTTAGGCTATCTCCATATGAAAACATAAAGTGCAAGCCCAGTCTCCTATAAGAATAATTTTGGAGCAAGTTATCTAGTCAATATCTAGTGAATTTGCATTTTGGATTAGGTTCAGAAGAGCAATAGATTCACTGTTTTGTTTGCTGAATAATATGTCACAAACGATTTCTGTATTATTTCCTGTTATAATAAACTCAATACAGATTTCCATTGAAATAGCAATTGGGATCCGAATAAGGTCCGCAATAAATGTGATGCATTATATAATATTTAATTTTGCAACATAATTATTGATTCCGAATAAGGTCCGCAATAAATGTGATACATTATATAATATTTAATTTTGCAACATAATTATTGATTAATAGGCTCATAATCCTTGATAACAGGTTTCACTCCTACGACACAAGCAAGAACAATGCTTGTTCTCATATTTTTTCCTTTTATAGAATTAATTACATCTGCGAGATTTTCATTGGCATGTATTATTAGAAGTGCTTCTCCATTGCTGTTATTTTACAGCACACTTAATCTTTCGAATAACTCTAAAAATTTTATAGAGCTGGTTTTTCTCTTTGCAAGATTAGGATCACTTTACTGAATTCTTCAAGAACACTTTTGAGTCAGAAATTCCAGAAATTGTCAAGCGTTAGTTCTATTTCTTAAAGCATTCAAAAAATGCTTTATCTGTATGTCTAGACTGCCGGAAAATTCCTTTCTTTGCAGTTTACGCTGGAAATGTAAGTGAGGTAGATGTTAACCGAGGCTGTGTAAGTCAAGATACTAGGGTATTAATTGATAGTTTTTGGCTTCCACAGCTCATTACTAGAATACTTCTTAGCCGAAAGAGAAACTCTGGTTTCAATTTGAAAAAACGTATAAGATTTTAGAAAAGAATATTCTATATGTTTACTAGTCTTGATTGAAAATGTATTTGCCACTGAAAATTCACTGGCACAGAAGTGTCCTCATGGGATTCCTGATAAAGGAAGATGAGTGCAAGGATCCGCCTATCTCGGTGCGTTCTGTATCAAAATGCGATGTAGTTGGGCAAATGTCATACGGTCTTCTCATAAGGTGATCTCATAAGGTGAATATAGATCTTTCTATTCCCCAATTTCCTTTCTTAAGTGTACAAAGACAGTCTGCTTAATGGAAGGAATGTCTTCGTTGAAGCCTTTCCGAAGGAAAGTAGCTCGTATTTAGTTACATTTGAGAAAATCATACTGATATAAGTAATTGTAATTCTGACTAGATCGATAAACTTCATCGATAGCAAGAGCTAGAATATTTAGCTCTTCTATCTAACTTCTCTAACTTCATAGCTAGAATCAGTTTTTCGATGAGACTTATTGTTGTCCTAAGATTTCAAAAATATTCTTTCGCATGCTAAAATGATACACCGCTACGGAGAATTATTTTTCCATGTGCCAACGTTGTGGAGCTGGCTACTCAGCGAATATTGTCACTTCAGGAAACAGGTTCACGAGTTGTGTGTTGAACTGTAGAATTTCGTATTTCCACTCGATTATAATCACTAATACTCACATAACTATCTCTTTTCTCTTTCAGTTCTTTCTTTATACATCACACATCCCTTTACCTTAATATCAATACCCAGCCCCTAATTCGTGACACAATATTAAAAATTTCATGAACGAAACTTTGAGACTAGAAGTTCCAATAATAGAATTTTCGTCTGTTATGCGCATATACGAGTTAAGAAACTGTACTAGGTAAGATGTAGAGATGTCACTGCAACTCATAAAATGCCGACCCTGTTGTGCAATAATATTTCTTTTTCACTCAGCGTATGTTGTTCTATAAGCTACGTACCATATTCTTGAATATGATAAAGTGTAGCATTACCTAATTGTCCTGTTTCCATTTATTCTTAGTTAATTCTTAGTTAATTCATAGTTCTTTTTAATGTTATAATATTTTAGAAAAAAAAATCAATAAATTAACCACGGCCTGCTGGGATCTCAAAAAATAAGTGACTCTAAATTAGCTTCAACAAATTAAGATTTTTTATTTTCTCTTCATGAAATTTGCAGTAAAGAAAGTAGGACATTGAATACCAAACATTTAAATATCTCAACCAGGAATAAGCGACAACAATTAGTATATTCGTAGTTTTAATTTCGAATGATACCTACAGAAATGTGGACTTTGCGGCTGTGAAGTAAAAATGTATCCTATTGATTCTCGTGTTAGCTGTTTGAAGGTCATATAACATAAACAAACGACGATTTTAGAAATGTAGACAAAATGAAAGAAAAATTGAAAACGTAAAATGTCAAAGAAAATTTGATTTTACTGTTACTTTTAGGAAATGTAAATGTTAAGAAGAAACTTGACCTTGAAGTGAGGCATGCAGACTTTCAGTCGACATGAGGAATAAAAATAATCGTGAAATGTTATCCATAATAACAGACGCTATTTTCTTTTATGACAATTCACTACATCCAGGACTATTCATAGTATTAATAAATTTTGCCTCTAAGTTAGATCCAGATTTGAAGAATCACTTAAAACCTGGGGAAGTTTTCGGAGATGTTTCTAAGCCTGCTCAAAGTGAGATAACTGGAAGCATGTTATAAATATGCCACAAGGAGATAAGAATATATCTTTTAACTTCACAAATGAGAAGGCTTCTGGCCTTATAATAGATAAGCTACACGGAATTATTGCTACCTCCTAGGAATTTTATGGCAGTTACTAATGACTGGGATACATCACATGTTCAGAGCACTAGATTTCACGTTGCACTGCAACAGTTATTAACAGAAAGCAGCTTCAAAAAATTTAAAAAATAAATAATGCAAATAAGCTAAAATTTTAAAGAAACTTCTGTAGTGTCGCGGCTGATGACTTATCTGATGTTTTAGAACACATTCAAATAGTCACCTTTAAACCGTAGTGTTGAATAAAGTAATATTTAAACGTTCTTTAGAATTCGTCATTTCTGGAATCATGCAGCACATGACATATGAAAACGTATTATGGAACAATTATGCACAAGATTTTAAAGAATTAGATAAAAATTGATAGCTCAGGCATTTGATGTTGCAAATCACATAAAAACGCAAACATTCAAGCAAAATTAAAAGCAGTATATAATAAGACTTTCCACTATTATTCTTGTCAATTCAATATTTCAAACACTATTATTCATGTCAACGTAATTTAATAATAAGAAAACCATCCAGTATTACATAGAAAGCAAGAATGCTTTTTCTGTAACAATTTGGTTATTCAGTAGCTCTTCACAATATGACCTCAAGGTGTATTCATTCTCAAGAAGTACATTGATGTTCGCCTTTCACGTCTATCCTCTACAAGGTGGAACTTAAGCATACTGTCTAAAAATATAGTTCACGCTAATTTGTAATCTCTAAAAAGCTCTTCTCTTTAGAAAGCAATATAACAATGATTAAAAGTCATCGGTCTTTGTATAGAAATTTCAGCAGCTCAGGCAGAAATGCCTTTTTACTTTTGCCTACAATGTTCTACCCCTGCCGAAATCATCACTTTCTAGCACACGAAGGTAGCAGTGAGCAGCATATTCACAAAGCCTACAGACCATATCTCCTATGGATATCTCCTATGGTCTTCTCTCATTGGATGAAACATCTGCTTGGCGGTTATATTTGAAATGGCGAGTTATCGCTCTGTAGATGGGGTAATTAACGCCAAACAAACCTTGTGAGCTTTCAGTAAAGTGAGGAAAAACAGCGTTTATTTCATTCGATATTTTTAATTTTTTGAATGAAAGTTAAGGAGAATTGTGTGAAATATATATTTTAAATAACCTACTTATCTTATTAGTAGTTTATTTGTATTTGAATTTAAACTATTAAAAGTACGATAATTGTTTTGCAAGAAAAAGTGTTTACATGGAAATGGCATATGCACTTTTTCGTAATTTCTGTTAAAAAGAGCTTGTTGTGTATTTCCATAGCTCATTAATTTATACAAATAAAGGAATATTAAAAAATAAACCAAATGAAAACATTCTGTAAATATTTAAGGGCGTCGGATATACCTATTCTTTTTACCTAAATTATGAGTAAGTATAACTGAAATTATGCGCCATTTCTATTAAAACGCTTTTCGGGATCTTGGATCGTAATCTTGCTACTGGTAACTTTTACAAAGAGTACAAACCAGTAAATAAAAATAAGAAAAATTAGCATTAACAAAAATAGAGAAAATAAAGGTGTTAAATTTTTAACACCGCACCCGAAGGCGAAAAGACAAATAACGACAAAGTCATTCAATAAAGTTAGTATAAAAATAAATTCGTGCAGGGCAGAGTTTGTAAAAGTCATTAGAGAGGATAGAACCGGCGATCTAAAAGTTCAACAACTTTTTCCGTGCTTGTTACCTCTAAGCTGCGGTTTCTTCGGTAGCTTTCGCACACTTTTCGGTACATCACGCTCATATGAAAATAGTAAAGGCGATGAAGCAAAAGTCGCCAAGCACAAGATTCTATAACTCTACGTTTTCTGTTTCAACCAATCAGAGCAAACAGTGGAAGTAACGGTCTGTAGGCTTTGTGAATATGCCAGTGAGCAGCACTACCCAGCGTTATTCAGAAGTGGCGCCATGAATTGTCGGCAACCAACATCGTAATCTTTATACACTTATCCCTGCTTTATACCATGGACGCGACCATCGCAAAAGGCTCGCAACGACACCTGGCAGTAGTTATGCAATATTATTAACTCTCACTAAGAAATGTTGCTACGAGACATCGGCAGTTAAGGGAGCCGCTCGCTTATCTGCCGGCTCTTGCTTAACTAGGTCTCTCAAAAATTATTAAGTCTAAAATTTTATATAAAATTTCTATATAATAATATACTTAGCAATAAAAGAGTAAATTACATAAATTTGTTAAAGATATTTTTAAAATATTAGATAAGCATTAGATCATGTATAAAGACAAATGAAAAAACATTTACTTATAAAATTCATTAAGTTTCCTTTCCGTATAATATTTAGAAAAATACGGAAACAAAATGAAAAGAGGTAGTTCCTTAGAGGAAGTACCTTAGGTTACGTCCTTTATTTTAATTTATTCAATAAATTTTTCTACATGTATTTATAAAATAAGAAGCATTGTCAAAATGCCAATATATTATAATATTTTATGAAAACAAAGTGCAATTAATGGCATTCTTTAAATGTTTTTGATATAAGAGTTAGAAATAAAATTAAACATTAAAGAAATATTTTAATATCAGATGGTAATTTTTGATTCAGTACACGTAAACTTTTAAATTAAAGAGAAAAGGAGAGAAGAAGAAAAAGGAAAATGAAGGAAATAGGCACTTTGTAAAAAACTGAAATATGCTGCTTAGCATATTCATGAAACAAAAACACTGTCTGTTGAATGGAGTAATATTAAATGTGAGAGTTTATTTTAATATATCCTTAAGCGGCCATTCAATGTAACTCACAATTTGCGAAAAATATATTCCAGGCAATGTTACTGCATGTTTTTATTACTGTGATTAATTTTCGCTTTTATCTTATAACATTTTTACTGACTTT
This sequence comes from Stegodyphus dumicola, assembly GCF_044657685.1. Lineage (NCBI taxonomy): Eukaryota > Metazoa > Arthropoda > Arachnida > Araneae > Eresidae > Stegodyphus > Stegodyphus dumicola. The sequence goes on along the minus strand of NC_140771.1, from coordinate 97,672,109 downwards.
CGAAGCTCTTTAATGCATTTCTACTAAACTTCCAAGAATTTGACGTAGGAAAAAAAAATTTTCTCTGAAAGGAAACTGCTATTCTCTCTTCCGCTTCTTTAATGACTGTTCTTTCTATATATTATTATTGTTTGAAAAATGGAGAAAGGTGTGCCCCTACTCACAAGTAGCTGAAGTTGAATTTAATTTCTTTCTGTTAACCGTAGGAGTATTTTTGCAAAATTTCACTAGCACAAAAGTAACAGCACACGTCGGATAATAGGACATTGCATCTCGATATTCATTAAAGTTAGCCATTGAAGTATTTAGTAACTAAATTTAAAATTATTCCAAAATGACGAATTTTAATATACTTATACATCTGAGGATAGGAAATCTTAGTTATTCTTAGGTAACTTCAAATTCCAAAGGGAATGATTATGCTATTTACTTTTCATTAGATACATCAACTAATATTGAAAAAGCTTTGTATATAGTTTGCAGAGTCATCAGGATATTTTGAAGCAGGAAATGTGGAAAATGTGTTCGCTGGAACTCGCTGTCTGGATGTCTCGAATGCACATTGAGTATACTTCCAATTACACGCCGAAGGCATTCGGAAAAAAGGAAGAAAATACCTTATATGCTCTCTCTTTTAATGGGCTACTGGGGATTGATGATTAGGGGGTTCAGTCGCCAAATCCTAGTGGTGAAAAATTATTATCCAGTACCTTTTAGTTTGGGTGCCACTTGTAGTGTCATTAGCCTATTTTGAAACAGAAGACGGGAAAAATGTGCATTGTCCTCGCTGGGACTTCAACACGGGACCTCTCGAATGCGCGTCGTGTATGGTTCCAGCTGCACCACTAAGGGATGCGGAAAAGTGGGAGAAATTATACTTTATGAGTTTCTTCATTTTTTAATTCTCGATTAACAGATATAAAGTGTACACGAATGACTGTTTTAAAACAGAATAATTCTGTAATGTGATAATCTCCATGACTTTCTGATATCAGACTAACAGAATGGTTAGCTGTATCCAGATTAATTGAAAAGGTAAAAGAATTATTTTATTTAACGTTGCATTATACAAGAAAATCTATTTTTTGTGTGTATAATATTTAATAATGTACTTCGTATTTAATTATATGCTTCTTGCCTTTTTCGTATATAACATAATAGTGAAACATTTAAAAAATAAAAATAATCCAGTTCTGATTGTTTTCCTCCCTGATAACGATTTATTTGTGTAATGTATTGTAAAGAGCATATTTTCTTTACTTAACAAAGCCATTTCTCTTTCGAATAATGTTTATTTGACTTCCTTTTTCCTCTTTTCGCCTTCGGATACACTTTTTCGGCTGTTTCAATCATATTTACGACTGAACAACTTCATTATTTGATTTAATGTTACTCTCCCGCACTTATATCTAGATGATACGTCTAAATTCTTGATTACTGGACACTGAGGTTTCCTTTGAAGAAAAGAGATATAAGTCTAAGCCTAAGACAGACAGATGAAGTTATAAGCTGAATTATTGTCTACAGAGTTTGAACGTGAAAAAAAATAACAAGAATCACAAATTTTAGAAGTAATTAAATAAATAAATGTTTTTTTCCATTATTTCTTTGGTTTTTTAATTCATTAAAAGGGGAATTATTTACATTATTAATAACTAGATGTACGTTTTAGGTATTTTCTTGTCCACTGTAAAAATTAACTACTATCAAATATTATGAAAGTGCTGAGATGCCGCAAAATTGTTCTTGCGAAATTCGGAGCTGTGTTTCTATCTTCAACAATCATACGTTCTTCAATCCACCAAAAAGCCACTACTTTCAATGCATTCAACCTGTTTCGATTTTGCGCTTCGTAAAGAGGTCTCATCGATTTTTATTTTTTGCTTCTCCGATTTTACCGGAAACTCTGCTCAGAACTCTATGAGTACAAACTTGCAGTTTAACGCAGGTGATTGTTAAAACCTATTACTGCTTTGTCGGCATATCTAGCTGTTATTTTCCTCATTCATCATATTTCTTAACTATCTCGACAAGCTGTAAATGAACAGGAGTGCAGTCACAAATGATATTCTGCAGCCGCCGAACAACCGTTTCAAAATACAAGAAAAAGTATAGCAATAAAGTAACACATAATTTACATCCCTGATCATAATAAAGTAGCTTTATAATGATTTATATGATTAATACCTATAAAATTCAAGTGAAAATGCAGCCTATATAAGCGTGCCACCCAGAAAGTACCATTTTCTGGCTACCCTATAGCTGAAGAGCTCATTTTTATGCTTTGAGTTTTCTAAAACTCAGTATACAGAAACAGTTAATTGTATTAAAGGGTAAACATATGAATATCGCATTTACTTCTTTTCAAATTCATATTTGTGTATAAGAGGTTTTTGATTTTCTTTGAAATAATTCTGAATTGCTTAAAACAATATTAAGTTCTTGTTGGAAAAAAGGAAAATTATTTTAACGGGCATTTACGTTGCTTACCAGAGAGGCAGCATTAATTACCAAATGGATGTTGATTTAAAATTTCTGTCAGAACCAGAAAAGATCAAGTATTTCTGCACCGCTGAGCACAAGCAATTGACTTTGAAAATAAATCCTGTGTAGCTATTTGGCTGTTAAAACTAAGTGCGATTTTATATGCTTTTTTTCAAAGACTTAATTCATTTCAAACTTTATAACTGTTACTTCAATTTCCAAAACACCACTGCACTAGCATTAACACTTTGTCGTAATTTTCTGACCTTCTTATAAATTACTATATATCTTGACACTTTGGCTATGTAATCTTTTATCATCAGATTAAATTTTTCAGTTGAATGTTATGCGTATAAAACGTTTGAATATTTTTAGTCTCATGGCGATATATTGTGCCATGGTATGCTGTTAGTTGCTCAAGTGGTAGAATCTGTGCATTTTCGTGCCTTCCTTCCTTATACTCGTATATGCATGTGTTGTATGCCGACTTGATAATACACAGTCTTTTTCATTGTTTTATTGTAGATCTGCATAATATTTAAGAGGACTGGGCGTCAAATTGAGGCCTTTTGGAAAGCAAAAATATAATAAAAGTATGAGATTTCTTTACTACATTGCATAAGCTATTTTCAGATGTACCTATATACGAGTAAATTGAAAATGAATAATCTTATCTATAAAAAAGCAATTATTCGTTTACTTCAAGAATTTGAGGAGAATTCTTCAACAAGGTAACAGCTCGCATATCTTAGGAAAATCCATAGAAGACCTTTTCCTTCGATTTGATAAAGCCTACAAGATATTTAATTATGAATAGAAAGAATTATGTTCTTTTGAGTATTCCACCATGAAGTCTTTAAGTGCTATCACTTTTAAATTAAAGTTCAGCGATACATTGAAAGGCCTACTTCTTATGTAATCGCTTCTCCATTTATTTTAAAGGATGGCTGTATATATTGCTTTTTTGTAAGTAGTATTTTAATTAATTGTGATGCATCTTGCTTTATGTCTGAAATAGAATAAATAGCAGAGATGATATGGTTTTTGTAGCTAAATAAGCAAAGGAAATAAAATTACTTAGTTACAGTATTTGTAAGGTGATTTCTGTTTTCTAACCTGAAATACAAATATTGCAAAGTATATAGAGACTTACTCGAATCAACAAAACTTCGGAAGCTTTTAATTTACTGTTTTATTGGGCCTTAATTGACACAATAATAACTTACGGTGCCGGACAAAATAAAAATAAAATCCTCAATCTTCATTCGTGCAGGACAAACTCCTGGTCACAGCACCAATATTTTTACTATGTCAAAACGGCACCAATGTTTTGTTGTGCCTTGTTTGCCAAAGGACTAAAGTCAGTTAACGACAATAACTACTTTTTCAGTGCTTAAGATGCTTACTTTTGTTTTTATTATTTTTGCTGTACAGGATTTTTCTATTTACTTTTTATGGTTTTTGCTGCAATATAAGTCTAGAAATACTAATGAAATAATCATGAGCTGAATGTGATGTTATACAAATAGGAATTGAGGCATGATCTAATTGGGAAGAAATCCTGTTCGAGCTATTTCTATAATTTCATTGCTATTAATGCTCATGCTTTATTTTCGGATTTGGATTTGGATTATTTAATTATGGCAAAGCACACGAGGGCTATCTGCCTAAAGGGAGGGATGCCTTCGTGGAGAACTTTATAAGGGAAACTGGCTCGTATACACGTTACACATGGGGAAAACCACGAAAACGCCCATGCAGCCAGCCCGTTCGCGGGATTCGAACCTCGGACCGAACTACCAGCGTTCAGCGTCTTTACCGCTCGGCCGCTGGTGGGCCTTTATTTTCGGAGAGGCAGTTCGTCATAAGGGTGACTATCTGTTCAGTATTATGAAACTTTGAAGACAAGAAAGAAATTAGTACAATATAATGAGTCTTATGCTTAATGTAAAACTGCGATAGACTGAGCTTCGTCTGAGCAATTGTGTATCATTCTCAATGAGAAAGCCGTTCAATAAAAATGAATTATTTTTCTACTAGTAAGGTAATTTTCACACCACTATATTACTATGACAATAACGAGAAGTAAAGCTATGACAGTAACACAAATGTGGAGGCAGTGAACCAAAGAGTAAAGTTCAAATTACATAGAAATGTGACGGCACCATGAGCGATATAGATACTGATTATTAGAATGTTTCATAGAATAGTGCACTGCTATTTGTATAGCACTGACTTCTTCCTTCTTTGGATATAACCTGCTGCGGAAAGAAATGCATGCAAACATTCCTTTGAGAAGAATTCCTTTATCAATAAACTGTCGATAAATCCTGCAACAACGGGCGCGTAAGCACAGATAATAAGAGAAGTCTGAAAACAGATCAAATTTTCGGGCCAGTAATGCTTTAAGCAGGAATAAAATAATGGCCGAATGTGCTTTCAACTATATGCGATGCATTATATATTCAAGCATACAATTTAAAGAATGATACTGAACAAATGCTATTAAGTTGAACCCCACTGGTTTTCGTAAACGATTTGAAATGTTATGAAATGCGGGTACTCTCAACAACAACCCGCATATCAAGGAAACTATAGAAGTTGAAATCTTACCTTTTCTTCGGCACACACCTGGTAAGAGCACGTAAATTATATGATCCTATAATGTCCACAACCTAGATGCACATCGCATACCGACTTTTTCCTTCACGTATACAATCGCGTGTCTACAACTGAACAGGTATAGGATATGAACACTTAGCAAAACATCAGTCACCTTTAGCAATACGTACTACTGAACGGCGAATGATTCGGATAGAGCGGTCTGACAGATAATACAACAAGAATACATTAAAAATCTTTTCGTATAAAGTCCCTTATTTCGTTTGTTACATCTATACAAAATATTTATTTAGTGTTAGCTGTATAGTTGCTTTGTAAAGCTTTAATTATTCACATATATTCCCATCAGTAGTATGCGACATGATAAGTGAAGAAAAATTGGCAGTCACAGGGATTAAAGAAAATTTTAAGACCCATCTGTAGCATTTCCACGAATTGATTGTATTCGATTAAATGTCTTAGTCACTTGCTTTCTCCAGCATTTTCTAAATGGCAGCTTCTGAGTGGATGGAAGGAATGGAAACCTCCTAAATCTCCATTTCATTCGCAGGAATTGAGTGTTTGTAAAACGTTGAAGAATTTTGCTAATATATGACGCGTCAGAAATTTATTTAATTTTAAAATAAATGTGAAAATGTTAATTTCTTAAATAAATTTTGTACGTTGCAAGATATACCATCTGATAATGAAGTTTTATTACTAAAAAGAAATGTGTTATACTTGAGATATCTATTACACCGAATGTGACATCATTCCTTATCGAAGAAGGAAGGATGTTACATTTAATCTCTGCCTGAATTTTGTTATTAACTTGGAGAGAGAGCTTTGGACAAATATTATATATGAGATCTTTTACAGGGTAGATATTATTGCATTTTAATGATACACTCATTTGTTCTTTTCTTGGTACGAAAGCATGAGGTATTAAGTTTTCAGACTTTTCCTGCAATCATTCATATTGTGAACCAACTGTTAATTTTGTTCTGTGATGCCAAAATACTCTTTTAGTTTCTGTGATGTATTCTTGTATTTTTTCCTTGCTCTTTACGTTTTAACAAGAGTTGCGCTCTGCTGTTATCCCATGCTAAATTCGTCTTACGTCAGAGGGCTTTTGGTTTATTTTTTTCCTTATGTAATTCGCTCTCTAACAAGTGACTTCTATTGATTTATCTGTAATTCTATTTGTGTTTCAGTTGTATATTGGTTTATCATAGTGAGATCTTTTTTAATGACATTCAGTGAATTTGCTTGTTGCGTGAATTAAGATTATTCAGTTTTTTGGAGATTATTGGTTTCAGCTAATTGCAGAACTGATTATTCACACTCTTCATGGTTTCAGATATAAGTAAGTTGTGGAGATAATATGTTGCTCTTTGTTGAATGATATATATTTATGATCTAAAATAGAATTATAATCTAAGCTTTTACTGTTAGAAATCGCGTTGATAAGATGACAGGTGATGTGGATAAGGCCAGGAAAACTTTTGCGCAGAGTGGTTCGAACATAAGGCCTCCAATCTGACTCTAATTCAAGACTGAATGTTTGTAATTTTAAAACCTTTTATCATTTCACATCTAGAATGCGTACTATTGCTGCCCCGCAACTGAGTATGGGAATTAAATTATCTGCATATGTGAAGAGTTCCAAAATGTTGTGATCATTTTATTAAGTCTTCTGAAGTGCAGTTATATATCTGCATTGCCCAAACAGATGATATAAAGGATTTCTTTTGCAATGCATTTATTGATATAGTGAGTCACAATAAGAGGATATAACCTTATCACTGTAGTTGTATGAATTATAATTGCTTTTGGGTACCTTTTGACCGTGAAAAGCACTAAAGATTCTCGAATAAAAAGGAAGAGAATGATTACGTCATTTACATAATATGGCTCTTAAGCAAACATAATGTCGTGTTGATTAGACGCAATACATTAAGAGAACTAACTGGCAGTATGTTCTGATCTTGAACTTGGTCTATAGCACATTTGTAGGAGAAGTTGAGAGCATCGTATGTTGCTTGATCTGAGTTGTATTTGTTCCCTTGAATTTGTTATTTTCTTTGCAATATATATAACCATATTATGGCATCGCATTCTAAGATATCATGAATAGAAATACTACGGAATTGTTTGTAGATGTAGCTGAAGTAGAAACTTAAAATATTTTTTTTCGTTAATACATAAAATAAACCAGCATGTATATACTATACATCCAACATGTTAATAAACAATAATTTTATCTGATCAATATAATCATAAAGCAAATTTAATAAAACTCGAGCGAGCTTATATAAATATTAGTATTAGAAGTATGATAATTTATTCATTTATTAAAATGGATTCAAAGGTTTTCACAATTTTGACATTATTTCAAATTAATTTACTGTTATTAATAGTATTTTATTACATGTCTTTGTTATATAGAGTAAGAGTTAACAGTCAAATAAATCACGTATTTAATTTTTTATTTGTATTTGTTATCAACACTTGAATGTCATTGTGAATCACAAAAATTGGAATCAGCTGAGAAAAATTAACATTAGTGCATTAAAACTGCTTCTCTACATTAGAATCAACCATTTGTTAGCCCGCCATGTTTCCCCAAAAATTATACCGGTAAAAATTTAACGGTTGTACTGTTACATTATTTTATACGATATCAATTTTCTAGTTTAAAAAAAAATCTACTTCTATTAAAAATAATCCAGCGATATTTATATGTAACAAATAACCTTCAAGAATAATGGAAGACTTTTATTTACCCTGAAATAATAGTTTTATCTATTTTTCAAGCAAAGAAAAACTAACCGTATTTCTTTATTTGCTTTAACATACATATTTTTTCTCCAATGAATAGTTATTTTTCAACAAAAGTTACAAAAGCTGACCAGTAATCAAAAGTACCTGAATTATTCTTAACATATTCTTTATTGGTAATACCTTCTTAAGAGATTAAGAGAACTGTTTCTTTCTTGATTCATTTAGGAGTTTCTTTAAATCGATAGGATGAGCAAATGGAGCAAAATGAGTATCATTCTTTGTCACAGGAAATTAAGAAGAGTCTTCTGATAATGAGAGGAAATGAAAGAGCACTAAAAGTTAGACAAATCGATTCGGGAAGACAGGAGGAAATGTTGGTCCTTTTGACGAATTCATTATCTCACAACGAATAGAAATCGAGACATATTGACGGCATCTGCAGATATTTGACTAGTAAAATTTTAAAATAGAAGTGTATATTGTATATTGGACATAAATCGTGCTTTAAAAGAATGAAACAAAACGTATGCTGTTTATATTTGTAAATTACCAATGAATTAATTTAATTTTGCGGAAGTATGTACATTTTTCCAGTTTTATTAAAATGTATAAAAAAAACATTTATAGAAAATAACTATATTTTAAGCATAAAAGAATCACTTTAAACATTTGATTCTTCCTAAGTAATGATGTAAACTTTTGGTGTGGTGTGGTGGTGTATTTAATTATGGCAAAGCACACTAGGGCTATCTGTCTAAGGGGAGGGATGCCTTGGTGGAGGACTTTCTAAGGGAAACTGGCTCGTATACACGTTACACATGGGAAAACCATGAAAACACCCATGCAGCCAGCCCGTTCGTGGGATTGGAACTTCGGACCGAACTACCAGTGTTCAGCGACTTTACCGCTCGACCGTTGGTGGGCCCGATGTAAACTTTTGATACACTTTGGAAGGATCACAGACATATTTCGATCATAAAACGAATAGTTTCAATTTATAAAATGTGTAATGAAACCTGATGGCCATAAGCAAATATTACAACCTGGAAAACATTAAATTTCTATTAAATATATGCTGTTTATGTGATTAATTAAGGCGCAAATATTCAAAATACATTTAAAGTTTCCCGAGAGATATCTTTTTACTATTTTGGGTGTCGTATGTTAAAGAAAATATCCATTTGACCGCTGTTGAATCTATTTGAACGATACTTTTGACTGACATTCTGTACGTACAGAATAGGGGACTCGGTTTTCCAAAGCAGATTGTAGAATGGATTTAAAGTGGATTCAGAGATCTTTTTCGTGACGTTATGCGACATACATACGTGCATATGCACGTATGTATGTATGTAACTTAAAACACAGTTGACTCACAATTTGAAATTTTGTATATGGAACTGCTATAACACTTAGTTGTGCATTTTAATTTTGGTTGCAATCGGCTGCACCAAACATGTATATAGAATATATGTACACTTCATAAAAAAATGGGGCAGTTCTATATCTCTCATTCTACTGGGCTGATTAATGAAATTCAAACTGCGTTTTTTATGTCTCGAAAGCACGACTTAGGACATATATTAGATTTATATATAGCATCATTATAAGATAGGTATTTTGGCACAAAATTGGACTTTTTCTGAAATGACATGCCATTTTTTTTCCATATTTCAATTCTATAACTCAGATTATGCCAGACTACCAAGTTTTGTAAAAATCGCACGAGTAGATTTTTAAAAAATTATCTCTCAAAATTTTAGCTCCTTAATGTTAATTGAATTTGGTGTATATTTATTAATATCTCATTTTTTATTAAACTTTTTTGGTTCTTCCTTTCCCATTTCGAAATTTAGGTTCATTCCAAATAAAATTCACCCATTTTTTATGATTTATTTTAAAAATTTGTATTTTTAAATAATTTTTTTTAATTTTTCGAAAAAAATTTGAATTATATCGTATAAAAGTTTTACCATAGTCACAAAGTATGTGTATTTCTAAGCATACCTGAAAAAAATTAGACTTTTTTATTCAAACTTTTCTTAGATACACACGAATTTACATTTTTTTGCGTTTTGAAATTTGGCATCTTTTTTTTTTCAATGATAGTAACGCCAAATTTGGTTTATGGACTTTTGTTAGAGTGAATTGCCATAGCTATTTTTAACCTTACATTTCAAATAAAGTTTTAAAGAGAATTAATTTAATGAATTTTTTTCGCTCAATGATGCGTAATAAATATTTATTAATACTATATGAAAAACTATTTTTTAAAAATATAGATGATATTCAGATTTTTAACTTAACTTTTTTTTCTTTCTTCGTTATTTTTTAAATATTTGTAAGAGTAAATTTTTACCTTCGCTGCGTTATCACCTGCTACTTTACTTTAACTTCATTTGAACTGAATTGTCTAAAACTGAGAAAGTTGGTTTGTTTTTATTTTCGCAATGTTTTTAAGCAGACAGAAAGTTGAGAGTTTGGGTCATGTCCCAGCTTTAAAATATATATATAAATATAAATTTTGGCATTAGTACTCTTAGAATGAACGTTTTAAGTAGTAATTTTCACTCGTGCTGTAGATTATATAAAAAACATGTTCTTTAATATAGAAATTATTAAGCTTAAAAAATCTAAATAATATGAATTAGATTGTTTCCACCCGATATATGTAAGAATCTGGTCACTCGGTGTTATAGGATAAGCGCTACTAGAGTGGTTTATATCTTCCTTATTTCACAAAATTTTTTTACTTCAAATATTTATCCTTTGGACTTTGCTTTAAACTTTATTTATAGTTAAAATGTCTAGAAAATAAAGAGCCGTCTTCATCTGAAACGCATTTGATGCAATTGATATTTTAAAAAAAATTGACAAGAATGCAAAATTTACGGAAGTGTAACAATCGAAAAATCTAAATTTTCTTGTGTCAGCACTGAAAACAAATGTAGAAGGAAAATAAGAAATTAGGGGGGGAAAGCAAAAATTTAAAGTTGAATCTACTTCAAGGGCGTTCTGTGTTCAAAGAGAAAACACGTGTGTACACCAACAAGGAGCAGCATTTGAGTTTGTACTAAGCGAAATAACAAAAACGATATCATTGCAGATTAAAGAGATTGCAGATTGCGACTGGTTTTCGACTATATATATGGTTGTATAAATTTAAATTTCGTCATAGAACATCATATCCTAACATAAATGGTTTGGTTTGGTTTGTGTAATTATGGGAACGCCTCGAGGTGTATCTGCCTAAGGGGAGGGATGCTTTCGTGGAGGACTTTCTAAGGGAAACTGGCTCGTATACACGTTACACATGGGGAAAACCACGAAAGCGCGCATGCAGCCAGCCCGTTCGCGGGATTCGAACCTCGGACCGAACTACCAGTGTTCAGCGACTTTACCGCTCGGCCACTGGTGGGCCCCGTATCATAAATGGAGCCTCCCATAATTTCTCAGCCGAGTTATTTGAAGATTCAGGAATTTATCCAGTGAAGTATATGGCTATCATCTAAAGACGTTTTCCCTCTTGATGAAACTAATCTTTCCTTTCATCTTATGCCTTCAAAATGCGTAGCCTCTAAAGACTGATAAAGGCACTGACGAAATACTGCTGAAATGAATTGAAGTGGATTATTAAGCTACGGAAAAGCCTAAAAGGAAAGATGCCTTTGTGAAAAACTTTATAAGGGAAACAGCTCGTATACACGTTACACATGAGAGAAACCACGAAAACCGCCCATGCAATTAGCCCATTCGCCGGGATTCCAACCCCGCAGCGAACTGCCAGTGTTCAGCAACTTTACCGCTCGGCCGTTTTGGGGTCTTTTTGAAATGGAAGATGAAAACTTTATTTAAAATGATTGTCAGAAATATCAAGATGTTTCGAAAAGTTGAATGCTTTTTAATATACTTGTAAAATGCCTGAAGAAAAAGAACAAGCCATTAAGAAGAAAAATTCATTTTTGCATACAATTTAGTATTTTTTTAAGTTAAAAAATTTTTAATTTTATGATATTTGATTCTTAGGATTTTGATAACAAAATATTTGATTAAAGTATGAATAACATTTTAAGAAATTAAATGTAGTTTGATAAAATTGGGTAAAGCAATAGGCACAATAATAAAACTGTTTAAATTGATGTATGCAAGTCATCCTAAGTTAAAATGTCGAATATACATCTCTCTTATTTATATATCTTTTTTGAACAGAACATTGAAAGCGTGTTAATTGTCTTTTACTGTATTTTCTCTTTTAATATATGCAGTTTTCAAATGCATCGTAGTCTGGGTCACAAAGTATTATTCCGAAAGAAACGCAATTGAAATAAATAAAATCAAGTACTGGAAAATTTGTATGAATAAATATATTTAAAATGCGCAGTTCGAATGAATGAATAGAAAATTTTAAAACAACTATGTGAAGAGACAATGCAACACAAACAATTAAAAAAAAGTCTAAAAATTTAAAAATTACCTAAAATAATAACTAAAACTAAAAAATATAGTATAAAAGACTATTTGAAAAAAAAATTGAGGATGTACCTTTTATTTAAACTAAGCAGTTCGAATGAGTAAAGACAAAATTTTTAAAACAGTTATTTGAAAGAAACCTCGCAACTTAAACAATTAAAATGAAGTTCGAAAAAGAATAAAAATTAGATTTAATAATAAAATTTATAATTAAAAATATAGTATAAAGAATATTAATTGAAAGATGGAACGAAGTGACTTTTTTCCCTCTTACGCAATCTAAAAAGGGAAAGGAAAATAGATTGCTATATATTAAGAAGTTCGCCAGGTGAACCATTCTTGGCGCAAATTCAAAAAAAAAGTGCCAACATAAATTTTTGAATTTCTCCTTAAATTTCCCACCAAATTTTACAAAATTTAATATTTAGGCATAATTTGAGTCGTAGAATCGAAGTATGTAAAAATTTGGTATGTTATTTCAGAAAAAAGTCCGATTTTGTTTCAAAATACCTATGTTAAAATAATGCTATATATAAATATATATATTGTTGCGTGCGTACGGGTTCGTTACGAAATGAATGCACAAGTCCGATGAAAAATGAACAAAAATTTATTATTATCACAACAAAAATGCTTAAATTTTCTCAAATTATCATGCAGAATTACAATATCTCACAGTAGTTATCTTTTAACTACTCAAATGTCCAATAGAACGTAATTCAAAACAGCTAAAGAACGCTAATCCGCGAATTCGCTACAATCAACAACAGTAGTTTTCTAAACAACAACAAACTAAGCAACTCCTACAAACTGAGATGTTTTCCTCCTTTTATAAGATTTTAAAATCACGCGCTAGAATTTTCCAGTACTTTCTCGAAATCAAATAATAATTTATTTATTTAACGCACGCGCTCTTGTATTTTTAATTTTTCCGGCTTAGCTTTCTTTTAATATTCGTCACGCGCTGCACTGCGCGAGAAATAAAACCATTTAATTTATAATTGAACTAACATTAGCTTTTTAAATACCAAATTCGTAACACTGCCCCCTTCCCAAGGACTGCACGTTCCGGGCAGTACAATCCCTGGACAGGAAGCTAAACTTACAACTGTGGCATAAATGCAACTGAGGCATAAACATTACATCACAATATCAAACAACATGAACAATAAATGCAATAACTAACTTAAACAAATCAAATGCTATCAAATACTAAATACAAATCAAATACTAAATACAAATCAAATCAAATACACATTTAAAAACAAAAAGGACCATGGTCTGATACTATTTACAATTATTTACATTATGTACTATGGCCATAGTAATGAGCTAACCTGTCGTAAGAGTTCGAAGACTCACGGATCCGAACCACGACGTCATTCGTGTTCAGCACTGTATATGGACCATCCGAAGGTGACTGTAATTTAGGTGACAGTCCTTTTCGTTGAATCGGGTTCCACAACCACACCTTGTCTCCTTTGTTGGATCTATGTCTAGTAGCTCTTGTGTCGCATCTGGTCTTCGTTTTCTCCGTCGCCAAGTTGACTCGCTTTCGTGCAGAACGGTGCATCCCCTCAAACCGGGCCTGGGCATCTTGGATGTGTTCCTCAGGCGATGAAGGCGCATCCGTAGGGAGACTAAACAGGCGGTCACAAGGCAGACGAAGGTCTTGACCGAAGAACTTCTGAGATGGAGAATAGCTGATAGTCTTGCGTTTCTTTTCGACCCTGATATGATTTCGGCAGCTTCCCGAGCTCGATCTTTCGGACAAGGCGTCGACATTTCCAGGCGAGGATCCCTTTTGAGGATGGATAGTCATGCCATCAGATGCTGAAAGCAGCTTATTGTTTTTGAAATTTAAGGAAAAATTGTATTTCCTTAAAAAGTCCAATCCCAGTATGCATGGATCTGTAATATCCGCCACATATGCCGTGTGATGGTAGGCGGCACTTCCAAACGTGATTTTCAGGTTTAACTTCCCAGCTATGTCGATCTTATCACCAGACGCAGTCTGAAGGGTAACATAGGATGGCGTCCAAATAAGTTTATCTTTAAACTGTTCAGCTAAATCTTTCCTAATGATGGTAACATTAGCTCCTGTGTCAATGATCATATTGCAAGGAACTCCATCGATAATCCCATTGATGGACAGTCCGTTATTGTTGCCACTCACTATAGAGATCTTAAGCGCTTTAAAACAGGGTTTCTCATTATCTGGCAACCTCCGTTCCTTGATATGGTCATTAATTTGTTTCCTGCGTCGTTGCTCAGAAATTGTCTCAATTTTCGTACCCTGGGGTGTTCTGCAATTCTTTCGTACGTGGCCTTCAGCTCCACAGTTCCAGCACTTTGGTTTCTTGTCAGTCCTTTTCCTTCCCGTGGCATTTAATTGTCTGTTTAAATCGTATGCTTTATTTTCCGTGCTCTGGGGAGTTCTGCAGTTCCTTCGTAGGTGGCCTTCAACACCGCAATTCCAGCACTTTAGGGTCGGTTTCGTTTCACCACTATTCCGTCTTAAAGCATTCACTGGTCTTGTCAACTCATCCGTTTTATTATCCGTGCCCTGGGGTGTTCTGCAATGCCGTCGTAGGTGACCTTCAGAACCACATCTCCAGCATCTTACAGCCACTTTGTTCTCACTGCTACTCCGTATCAAAGCATCGACTTGTCTGGATAAATCATCTAAACGAGCCATCAATTGGTCCCCTGGGTCGTGGACTCGCACAGCTCTGACTGGGTAGCGATCTCTAAGAGTTGCTTGCTGGGCTGCCTCGAACTTCATGGCGTACAACAGAGCGCTTTTTATGTCCTTTACATCTGCCATTCGAAGAGCTTTCTGTATTTCAGGATCCCGGATGCCGTCGATGAAATATTGCAGCGACAGGATTTCTCTTGTTTCTGTCGAGCACTCCGAAAAGGCGAGGTGGGACAGCCTTTCAACATCCGTGGCGAGCTCCTGGAGTGATTCGGTGGGCTTCTGTTGACGGGATTTTAATTGAAGCCTGCTGTAGTCTTTTAAACATTTCTCGCCAAAGCGGAGCTCCAAAGCGCCGGACAGAGCTTCGAAATCTAACCTTTTGTTTTCGGGAAGAGTCTGAAGGATATCCGCTGCGTCGGCTCTTAAAGAAGCGGCGAGATGACAGGTCTTAGCTTGGGAATCCCATCCATTCGCATCCGCAACGATAGAAAACTGGGTCTTGTACACTTGCCAGGATGTCTTCCCATCATATGTGGATAGCTTCAGAAATGGACGAGCAGGCATCGGTAAGAATTTAAAATCATCATTCTTGCTCCCTGCCGTCGCTACGAATTTCTTTAACGTTTCCATTTCTTTGGCAACTGCAGAAACTCTCTCATCAATTTGTTGTTCGACTTGGTGTTGGACGGCACAAACTCTTCCTTCAATTCGTTCCTCCACAGCCGAAACTCTCCCTTCTATATGTTCTTTTACAGAAGAAACTTTTTTTTCTATTTCTTCTTTCACCGAAGAAACTCTTTCTTCAATTTGATCTTTTACGAAAGAAACTTTTTCTTCAATTTGTCCAACTTTATTTTCAACTGTGTCAATTCTGCCTTCCATAGCTTCAAATTTATTTTCTATTATGCAGGTAATTTCTCTTTTCATTTCTTCTTGACATGCTTCAATCTTTTCTTGACCAGCTTGAACGGCTTTCATTTCGTCCTTAACGGATTCCTGGCCCAATTTCATTTCTTCCTTAACGGATTCCTGGCCCAATTTCATTTCTTCCTTAACGGATTTGACGGCCCCTTCCATCTTTTCTTGGAAAGCAGCAAATGCAGTCATCATTTGCCTGAATTGTTCTTCCATCGCTCTTGTTATTGGCATTCAAACCCCACTCCTGACACCAAAAATTGTTGCGTGCGTACGGGTTCGTTACGAAATGAATGCACAAGTCCGATGAAAAATGAACAAAAATTTATTATTATCACAACAAAAATGCTTAAATTTTCTCAAATTATCATGCAGAATTACAATATCTCACAGTAGTTATCTTTTAACTACTCAAATGTCCAACAGAAGGTAATTCAAAACAGCTAAAGAACGCTAATCCGCGAATTCGCTACCATCAACAACAGTAGTTTTCTAAACAACAACAAACTAAGCAACTCCTACAAACTGAGATGTTTTCCTCCTTTTATAAGATTTTAAAATCACGCGCTAGAATTTTCCAGTACTTTCTCGAAATCAAATAATAATTTATTTATTTAACGCACGCGCTCTTGTATTTTTAATTTTTCCGGCTTAGCTTTCTTTTAATATTCGTCACGCGCTGCACTGCGCGAGAAATAAAACCATTTAATTTATAATTGAACTAACATTAGCTTTTTAAATACCAAATTCGTAACAATATCTTTAGTCGCGCGTTCGATACATGAAAAACGCAATCTGAATTTCATCAATCGGCCCATTAGAACGAGAGATATAAAACAATTTTTTTTTTCCCACAGTGTTCATATAGACCCAATCTCTCATCTGGCTCCACTAATCAGTTTTTTATTCCATATGTTAGTAAATTTTGCATTTTTTGCTTTAAATGTGACTGAATTATGTTCTTCTTATTGTTGCGTTTTTCTTCTGACACCAGTTGTTGCGTTATTTTCTTCCTTCCCGTTCGTACGGGGTTTGTAGATTTGGAGTGAATAACGACGACACTTGATGAAGTATCGAAACATACTTTATTTACCAGTATTAATCAGACAGTTCCAAAACACTTTTTATAGTCGTCGAAGACCTACTGTACACTCGCTGGAACAATCAGCGACACAGCCTTCAGGTTATCAGACTATCACGGTGGAGACAGCTTCACTGCAAAGCACCAGAGTACAGCTCCCGAATCTGCTTGGTCATTCTAGGAACTCCACGTAATCTCGAGACACTCCACGCTACACCTCGCGATGCACTCGACGACACACAGAGCACAGCTCCCGACTCTTCGGTTCAGTCGTTCCCGGAGCTCAACACGCTCTCTCGACGATGCACTAACTGCGATATACGAGAGACTGTTTCGATGCACTTGACGACCCACTCGGCACTCGCTGGTGGGCTGTCAACTCGATCGATTTCGCACGGAAAAACTCGCTAGACGAGACACTAACTCTATACGAACTCGGCGCTAGACTTCGAGACACTTGCTCAATGACTGACTTTCAGCTCGCTAGTCGAGGCACACACTAACTGGCTGCGGACCAGCAGGGTTTATATAGCTTTCGGCTTGTGTTCGAGAACATTCTGGGCCAAACCGGTAAGAATTCGTTCCAGAAGGTTCTCCATCCGTCCATGGTATGTCACCAATTTTGTCACCAAATGGGTGATTTCCCGCCAAATGTGGCAACCTTGTCTTATTTTGCCATTTTATTGCAACCCTAAAACTGTTTGCGGGGAAGCTATCTCACCGCGCCTGGACATTTCATAACACTGCCCCGTCCCAAGGACTGCACGTCCCGGCCAGTACAACCCTTGGTCAGAAGTCAAATTCCATACAAAACGTAATAAAACAAACAAATAACATAACTAAAGAAACCAACATTTACACTATGTACAAGTTATGTACACAAATTAAACACATAACAATTTCAAATTACACAAATTAAATTTTTGAATGAATTTCAGTCTCAGTCTTTTCATTAAGATATACCCGGGTCAAATACTTTTCCACTGCAGTTCGCAGATGTATTTCTGTTTTGCATATCACAGTCTGAAGATTCAGTTCTTTGAAACTTTCCATACACAGAAAGATCTGAAACACAACTTTGAAGTTTGTTCTGATCATGTGTACAGTTGACATCGGTATTTTCAGCAGCTGGTACATGCACATTTTCCACGGTTTCCTGGGAACCAGCTTCAAATTCTGCATCAGAGTCATGAACGGAGCCCAATTCTTCAGAAACACATATATCCAAGTTTAGAATCAGGTCCTTGTCTGCACAACCTACACTATGATAGTTTGCGAAGTGAGTGAAGTTTCCAGTATTGACTGGTGCGCACTCCTTAAGCTGCACACAGGCTTCTCCCATCTCTGCATCACATGCACTTTCAGATGCTTCAACACTTGCTGCCTGCGACAACGTAACTTCACTATCAGTTTCGACGAACTTAACAGTTGCATTTTCACTTTCTTTTACTTCAGACACTTGAGAATCAAAATCTTCTTTCCCGTCTTTTATTTCTTCATGTTTTCGTTCTTTTTCTTTAATCCCGTTAGATGTTTCATCCATTATTTCTTGATCTTTCTCAGACAGTTCATTAGCTACTTCCTTCAATTGCTCATCCTTTGATTCTTCAGATACCACTTCTCTCATTTTCACACCGTCTTTTATGGCTCCAGTTTCTTCTGGGAGCTCAACTTTTACCTGTTGGAGTTGCTCTCGGACCCTTTCTTGGCCGACATTTATTTCTTCTCGTCGGGCTTTCTTCTCTTCCAGTCTGGCTTTCATCTCTTTCAATCAGGCTTTGATATCAGCCTTTATCTCTTCCTGTCCGGCTTTCAACTCGGCTAAAAGGTCCATCAAAGTCTTCGTTTCTTCCGCCATGGCTTTCCTCTGCAGGCGGGTCACTGGCATTCACTCCTAAATCCTACTTCTGACACCAAATGTACGTTTTTTTCTGACACCAGTTGTTGCGTTATTTTCTTCCTTCCCGTTCGTACGGGGTTTGTAGATTTGGAGTGAATAACGACGACACTTGATGAAGTATCGAAACATACTTTATTTACCAGTATTAATCAGACAGTTCCAAAACACTTTTTATAGTCGTCGAAGACCTACTGTACACTCGCTGGAACAATCAGCGACACAGCCTTCAGGTTATCAGACTATCACGGTGGAGACAGCTTCACTGCAAAGCACCAGAGTACAGCTTCCGACTCTGTTTGGTCGTTCTAGTAACTCGACGTACTCTCGAGACTCTCAACGCTACACCTCGCGATGCACTCGACGACACACAGAGCACAGCTCCCGACTCCTCGGTTCAGTCGTTCCCGGAGCTCAACACGCTCTCTCGACGATGCACTAACCGCGATATACGAAGAGACTCTTTCGATGCACTCGACGACCCACTCGGCACTCGCTGCCGGGCTGTCAACTCGATCGATTCCGCACAGACTGACTCGCTGGACGAGACACCAACTCGGCACTAGACTTCGAGACACTTGCTCAATGACTGACTATCAGCTCGCTAGACGAAGCACACACTAACTGACTGTGGACCAGCAGGGTTTATGTAGCTTTCGGCTTGTGTTCGAGAGCATTCTGGGCTAAACCGGTAAGAATTCGTTCCAGAAGATTCTCCATCCGTCCATGGCATATCGCCAATTTTGTCGCCAAACGGGCGATTTCTCGTCAAATGTGGCAACCCTGCCTTATTTTATGGCAACCCTAAAACTGCTTTTGTGGAGAAGCTATCTCACCGCGCCTGGATGTTTCGTAACATTATGTTCCGGTTAAGGTTTTTTATGCCTTTGGTAATCTGGAGTTATAGAACTATTATTAATTTTAAAATTGTTTAAGTGCAGTTAATACTACTGGGGCCACCATTTGTTTGCATTTGAAACTCTAAGTGAATAATTAATAAAGTTTCCACGTTAACTTCTGTGCCTTTTTGTTCAGTGGCACCAAAAGTAAATTTTCAATTTTTGCCACCAAAAAATCTGTCTTCCTGGCCGCTGGTCGAATTCCTTGTTTTTGAACAAAACTCTAAATTTAATTTTTAAAACTAGCGAGCAAGCCTGCCAGATGAGCGGGTTGCAGCCAAAGTAAAACTGATATATTTTATGTGCATCTGAATAGAAAGTGTCTAAAAAACCTTTCAGTAAAATGAAAAGCAACATCGAATTCTTAAATATATATTTTTGTGTCCTGTTTAATACGTATGACGTCATGATTTAAATTTAATGTAATATAAAAACTTTATCTCAGTATCAATAAAAGAGTTAAAGTGGCGGAAAAAAATCTTTAAGGTTTCAGATTTTAAATTACGTCGAAAGGGGCGTTTTTTTAATGTTTGGTGTGTTACCTTTATTTATTAAATATCATGTTCTTTGCATTTAAACCATAAAATTCAGTTCAATATCAATGTCGCAAAATAATTTTAAAATGAGCTTATCTTTAGAATTTCCGGTACACAGTACCGCGCGCTGGAAATAAAAAGGTTACCCCCCCCCCCCGTAGAGTGTTGCTATTGCTCGCTTTGAAATCCTTGAGTTTGTTAATCAAAATTTCGTTAAAGTTTTACAAAATGTGAAATCGATAATAAAATAAATTCCAAATTTCAAACTTGGTCTTCCACATGCCCATATTCGTAGAAGGATTACGTCATTCAAAATTCGATGGCTCTATGTACCGTTGTTTTATCACAATGCGAGAAATAGACATACATTTATAAAGATTTTTTATTATTTAATATCTTCAAATATAATGCAGGACTCTAACATTTGGTGGCAACAGTTTGAAAAGTGAAACGGACATTTGTAGTGATTCAACGCAAAACGAAAACAATAGTCCTTCAGGGACAAAGCCCCTTTGGACTAATAACATATCGTATCAATTATCCTAAACCGAAACTAAAAAGTTGCTATTTATTTAAAATGCTATTTATTTAAAATTAGCTATTTATTTAAAATGCTGACATTAACTAAACAATTTCGATTTGCAATGATCTCACATGCCATAGCATCTATTATTGTTTATTTCTCTTAACGCTATCGTTAGTTACACTTCTAACTAATTAATCCAAGATAAAACAAAACTGCTTACCTTGTCCCAATGGTTCTGCCGGAGCCACTGGTTGAATTGATCTCCTTTGTGCATCTCTATCTGCAAAATCTTGAAGGGAATAAACCATAAATAATAAATACATTCTTTACAAAAACATATTTAATGAAGACGCAAATGGGTTACAGAATATTTACATAATGAAAAGGGTTTTAATTTTGGCACGACGCAGCATGCGACTTCTCCGTTCCGAGTTCTCGTGCGATCACAAAGCGAGAGTTCATAGTTCGCGATGACGTCACTCAGCCATCAGATCTCTGGAAGAGTTGAGTTGCAACATCCTCCACCCCAGAAGGACAATTGCTGTAATTCTCCTTATTACATTCCAGCTCCACTGGATATAGTAGTTGCACTGTTCTTTTAATCATATGGCCATTGGACAAGCGGACAGCACAGACTCTCACCTTGCCATCTCTTCCAGGAAAAATTTCCATTATGATGCCCATTTTCCACATCAGCCTTGGAATTTTACCTTCATGCACTAATACAATATTTCCTTTCTTCAAACAGGTTTTTGTTTACGCTAGTTTGGAATGATGAGCAGATTTTAAATTCAACAAATAATCCTGTCTCCATTTTCTACGGATTCTTTCTGCCAGTATTTGTGGATGTCTAAATCGACGTGTAAGACTCTACTTTGTTGAAGTCAATTTAGAGCTTCCTTACGGCAATGATAGTAACCGTCTTCCTATTAAGAAATGACCAATTGTCAAAGATTCTGGCTCTCCTAGATCAGAGTCTGTAAATGTTAAAGGTCTGGAGTTCAAAATAGCTTCCACTTCTGTTACGACTGTCTCTAATTCCCTGAATGTCAAGGATGATTTGCCTAGGATTCTCTTCAGAAGAGCTTTCAGAAACTGAACCATACGCTCCCAAAAGCCTCCCCACCATGCCGCCTTCTCAACTATAAATTTACATTTGATTCCTTGCTTAGAGAACTCATCTTGAACTTTATTGTTTTTCATCAGCTTGTTCAATATCTCTAATTCTTTTTCGCTCTTTTAAAGGTTTTGGCGTTATCGGTATACACTATTCGGCACAAACCTCTTCTCGCTATGAACTGTTTAAATGTAATGTCGTTCGAAATATTTTGCAGGCATTGCAATAGTACGTAACACTTTTAATTTTCCTACGAGTCTTCAGCAACCAAAACTTATCTCTTATTTGAATTAAAGTATCTGCTATTTCTCCGTGCCCTACCACCTGATGACTGTGAAGAATAATTAGATCAGTCAAATGACAGGCAACACGATTGGATGTGCTTGTTTGTAATCCAAATTTGAATTTTCTAATCGTTCACCAACACGAATTACACCACTTTGGTCTACAAATGGATTTGGTCTACAAATGGATGGTCTACAAATGGTCTACAAATTCAGTTTTGATTCTGAACTTAATTCCTCTTTGTTTTTCAATGCCCGTATTTCATTTGTGAAATTCTGTGCTTCTGAGCACGTTTGATCAAATAAGTTTCTGCCACTTCCAATTCGGTAACCTGCAAACATCCTGATATTTTCTATGTATTTTTGATATTGTTGATGAACCTTAAGTACCACGCAGTAATTCGGTAAATTCGGTGTAAATTGCTGTAATTTTGGGCTTTAAATAAATCTTCGGAAGGTTCAGTAACGCATGAATTTACAAAAATTTCCTTCGATGTTTTTCTCAGTTCCTTGTTGGAATCTTCAATGTTCTTTGTGGAACATAAATTCGGTTTTGGCCAGTGTTACATTTCTTCTTTTAACCACATAGGCCCTTCCCACCATATGCTATTCTGCTTCAGATGTTTGACATTTTCAGCTCTAGTTAGCAAATCAGCTGGATTATTTTTAGCAGGCGTGTATCTCCAGTTCAAGACAACTGAATTCTTCTGTATTTCCTTCACTCTGTTCTGAACGAATGGCTTCCACCTTTTCACATCACTTCGAATCCAATGTAACGTTATACTAGACTCGGTCCACATATATACAATTAAATCAATGTCCTTGAGTTTCTTTTGGATGTATTTTGACAAGCGGGAGCCTGTCAAAGCACCCATCCATTCCAATCTGGGAAGTGATAATTTTTCCAAAGGTGCTACTCGTGATTTTGATGTAATGGAGCTTGTATGAATGACTCCATTTTTCGAATAACGAAAATACAGAACAGCCCCATAGCCTTCTGATTCGCATCTGCGAAACAGTGTAACTGTAAACCATCCTTTATATCGCTTTTCGCAGCACCTGCAAACTGATGTCTTGGTATTTCCAAACTACAAATATAATTTAATTCATCACACCATCTTTGCCAATTCTTTCTGAGAGTTTCTGGTACTTCAGTGTCCTATGCTATCTTTTGTCCCCATAAATCTTGCAATAAAATCCTAGCTCGAATGGTGTATGGATTTAAAAACCCCAGTGGATCAAAGAAACGTCCTACAAATCTCAAAATTTTTCTTTTAGTGGGTATCCTTTGGGCATCTTTTATCAAATCTTCAATTTCTATCAAAAATGTATCATTTGATTTATTCCATATGTACCCCAATACTTTAGAACAAGGCGAATCTTGTGAAAATCTTCTTCATTCCATACTGTTTGTAAATTCGTTTGATTCGTTTTCACTTCCGCATGTTTCGCATATTAATTAAAAACTCTGAACATGCTAATTTTCGCCCTCATTTTTTCGAGTGGCAACAGTTTCGGACATCTCTACATATAATAAAAGAAGAGTCTGTCTGTGTGTGTGTGTGAGACTTTCGTTCGAGTTGCGCGTAAGCTAATAGACCCACGGCTACGAAATTTGGTACATACGTGCATCTAGACAAGAGCCAATGCACCTCGAAGCGATTTTTTCGAAATTCGAATTCGAATTTTTTTATTTTATGTTTTGTGACGAAATCGCGTCATTTTGAGACATAATGGGCTATAAGAAAGCGAGGTTTTACTCTACACACTCCATTTTCACATCGCCATGAAACGTAGGCACTTAGCTATTTTACGAACTTAAAATAAATTTCGTGTTTCAATAAATCGATTGAATACGAATTTATTTAACAGAGGGAGCTTAACACCTTTTTCACGGGATTTTTTCTAAAAAAGTTTATTTTTTAAAATGTACAGTTTATTTTTCTTTGATTTTTGGACACGTTAAACTTTCATCCTTGCGACTGCTTTTACAGAAAGAATTTTGGAAAAATAATAATATTTTGTATTTAAAAAATTTTTTTTAAATGAAGATTTCGAGTACACTTCTCACATATCACATCTTTAAAAATGTGATTTTGGCAACGATTTTTCTTTCTTAATGTTGTTGATAGATTTTTGATGAAATCGCATCATTTTGAATAGTTTCATTCTTTTAGAAATATGGGTCTGGCAACAATTTTTCATCGTATTTCTTATGTCACTGTTTTTAAGAGATTGGCTTTTTTTTTTTTTTTTTTTTTTTTTTTTTTTTTTTTTTTTGGATAAAGTTGTTTTGCAGAGTAAAATTCTGCCCGGAATTTTTTGTTTTTTGAGTTTCTTTCATGTTATCTTTTATTTATTTCACTATTTGTAAGATATTGAAAAGTTTTGCCAGATTTTTTTTTCTTCAACGAAAAGTTGGTTAATTTTTTTATTAGGATAATTAATATTTGTATTAAGGGATATAGCTTATTTCATTGTAATTTTTTTCTCTTGAAATAAAGATAAAATATCATTAATTATACTTTGCTTTTCAGAATTTTTTGTTTTTTGTATTTTTTTACGGGTACTATTCGGTTTCGAGGGATGTAAAAAATCGCCAAACTATTGTTGACGCGAATGCTGCCAAAAACAATTGCGGCAACCCTAATAATTGTGGCAAGAAAGGAAGTATAATAGTAAATAACTATTTAAGATTGATGTTTTAATTTAGATGAAAGGTTAATTTCCTATAACACATTTTTATTATTATAATTTATATGAAAAAGACTAAACATGTCTGAATGAAAGCTGTTAAAAAAATTTTATCAACTTTGTACTATTAAAATTTTTTGATCATTAAATAGATAAGTGAAAGTTCACTTACCTTCTAAATAGGGCTGCCCTGAACTGCCTTCTTTCCTTCTTGTCGGTATCCGTCTCTATGATGAACTTCGATTCACTGCGAAACACAGCTATAAACTTTTTAAGAAATTTTAATTCGTATGAAAGATATCTACAAAATATTTACAAGTTATAATGATTACAAGCATAATTTCTACGGAGACGGTCTATCGTTATACATCTGTTAGACGCGTCAGCAGTTCAACTGATTACTTTTAGTCTCTTTCGCCAGAGGGCGTTCGTGGAAGTAAAGTTCTAGTAAGCAAACGCGACACTCCCACCTTGAGGTCCAGTATCAACAGAGGATGGACCTCAACTGACCTGTAGTTCAAGTCATTTGAGATTTCGTCATACGTCGAGTTCTGTACCTCACTTGCATATCTGACTCAGGTGTAAAGTTGAGTTCAAGAGGTATGAGGTTCTTAGTAGGTCTTATAATCTCCCCTTGTGCAGTTTTCACTTTCACTAATCTAATGTATCCGTCGTGGGATGGAAAAATTTCCACGATTCTAGCTAAGGGCCAGTTTATCCTTTTTTCGTTGTTGGACACAATTACAAGATCACCAACTTTCACAGAAGATGGTTCGCGGATGAATTTTGAGCTTTGTTTTAGTTGCCCTAAATATTCTGATCGAAATCGTTTTCGTAAATCTTTTCTCAATTTGGCTCTGTAAAGGTATCTTTTACTGATGGATTTAGAATCCAAAAGATCTAATTCAGGAACTCCAGTCTCTGGAATTTCTGTTAGAAACATTGCTGGGGTGAGAGCTCTTAAATCCTTTACGTCTTCTGACAAATACGTGAGAGGACGGTTGTTCATAATGCTCTCGCAATCACAAATGATTGTCAACAATTCTTCGTAGTTCAGAGAAGATTTTCCTAGTACCTTTCGAAGAATTCTCTTTAGTACTCCAATTAATCTTTCCCACCACCCTACCCACCATGGCGAGGAAGGGGGAATAAATTTCCATTAAATTTTCTTAACTGTTGCATTTTCTGAGATAGAATTCCAATTTATGGTCTTAAACAAATTATTTGATCCAACAAAATTGGTTCCATTGTCGGAGTACACAGTAACAGGTCTACCCCTTCGAGCGATGAATCGCCTGAACGCGTGCAGGAAACTTTCAGTTGATAGAGATGAGACTAGCTCTAAGTGAACTGCTCTATATATTGCGCAAGTAAAAATGACGATCCATGTTTTTTTGCCTCTTTTTAAAATTAAGGGACCAGTCAGATCAACACCAATAATCTCAAAAATTAAAGCATCTCTTATTCTGTCTTCAAGTAGTAGCGCTTGAGGTGTCTTATATGAATCAGAGTCGAACCGACATCGTACACAGTTTTTTATAACTTTGCGTACTGTCTTCCTATTCTTTATGATCCAATATTTTTCACGCAAAGCGCACATAACGAATTGTACTCCAGCGTGACTTAGCCTTTCATGTTCAGATTTGATCAGTTTTAAGACTAATGGATGTTCTGAGGGAAGTAAAACTGGGTAACGAAAGTCAGCATCATCGTCTCTCTGAAAGATACGTGTCTTCGCTTTTATAAGGCCATTGGAGTCCATGATAGGTTCTAGAGCACGTATTCTTTTATCTTTCAATCCTTCAAAAGATTCTCGTTGGATGAGTCGGAAAACCACTGTTTCAGCTCCTTTTAGTTCTTCGACTGAAATTCTCCCATGAATTCTTTCAGATGGTGGTGTTGTAGCATTTTTAACGAATTTAAAGATCCAAGATACGACCTTTATGATCTTTTCGAATTTTGAAATATTGTCAAAAAATTTAAATTTATCTGTATTCGTGTTATTGCTGGCTGAAACCACAGTTCGTTTTCTCTCTCCATTTACTATATCGAAGTCAGGATGTTCTCCATCTGCAATAGGCCACTCTTCTGGAGGTCGATAAATCCAATCTGGTCCTTTCCACCATTCGGATTTCCTCAATTCTTTTGCAGAGCAACCGCGTGATGGCAAATCCAAAGGATTAAACTTTCCTGGAATGTGATGCCAGTGATCTGGGTTACTCAATTTTCGAATCTCATTTACTCGATTGGCTACAAAAGTGGACCAATTTTCTTTCTGTTTTATCCAAAAGAGAGCATTTATGGAATCCGTCCAGTAAAAAACTGGAACCTTTTTTAGTTTCAAGTCTTCTCTTATTGTATGAGAGAGTCTGGCTCCAATAGTGCAAGCGAGTATCTCTAGTCGAGGTATGGTGAGTGCTTTTAGGGGAGCAACTCTTGCTTTAGATTGTATCAATTGACAAGTGACTCCACTCTCACCGCTGTGTCTAAGGAAAATGCAGGTCGCATACGCGTCCTTGCTTGCGTCCGAAAATACATGCAGAGTGGTACTTTCGTCTATTTTGGGAAGCAATCTAGGAATTTTGTTGTCTTTCAAATATTTTAACTGAGATGACCAGGTGAAACATTTCCTTGCTAGATCATTTGGCAGATTAGAATCCCAGTTAATTTTCTGTTTCCAGCACTCTTGCAGAATCAATTTAGGCATGAGAGTAACTGGACTAGTAAACCCAATTGGGTCAAAGATTTTACTTAATTCGGAAAGAACAGATCTTTTGCTCAATACAGGGTTTTCTTCATATTTTACGTGACAAGACAAAGTATAGTCAAACAAGTCCCATTTCAATCCCGATACTGACACAACATCTTCATAATCTTTATCAGAAAGGTTTAGAATTGAAGTTTCATTTTTAAGTCTATTATGTTTCCAATCTCTTAGGTCAAATTTTGCAGTAGCCATTATTTCTCTAGATCCTTTGATAAATGAGTTTAATTCTTCAATTGATTCCACGCTCGCTACGCAGTTATCCACATACATGGCTTTCTTTAGCTTTGAAGCTATTTCCTGATGATGTTTTGGTACATTTTCCAAATGGTAGTTAATCGTGGCAGCGAGTAAAAAGGGGCTGGCGTTTACGCCGAATACAACCCTTCGGTGCCGATATATAGTCAGTTTTTCAGGCTGTCCTTTCTCCCACCATAGGAACCGGAGAAAATCTCGATCCGCTGGATTCACACCTATCTGAAGAAATGCTCTTTTTATATCCGAAATTACTCCATACTTCCCCTCTCGAAATTTTGTCAAAATTTTGGGGATCAATTCAAGATAATTAGGACCCTTTTCCAGGCAGTCGTTCAGAGATACTGAATTTTTCTCCTTTGCAGATGCGTCGAACACTGGTCGAATTTTTCCGAAACACGGGTTTATGTGGCAGATAATGTCCTTTGATCTTTTCTGCCTCCGAAATATCGATAGGTTCAATTATTCCCTCTTCTACCCAATCCTTTAAAACAGTTTCGTAGGCTTCTAAGGAATTCTTTGTCTGAAGGGTTTTCACGCAAGACTTCAGACGCTTTTCTGCAAGGATTCTATTATCTGGCAACTCAGGATGAATTTGAAGCCATGGAAGTGACACCTGATGTCTTCCAGCGTCATCTCTTTCTAAAGTACGGATAAAATAATTTTCTGTAGCCTTTTCTATTTCTTGTTTTGTTTGCGAAAGAGCTGGTTCAGTTATTCCGATAGAATCAAGAGACCACAAGTCACAAATTTTTCTGTCACTAATGTGTAGTGATAAAAGAACTTCATTAAAATTCTTTCCCTTTACCCTTGTTCTCCCTAATATTGTCCAACCAAGGTGTGTATTCATCGCTACTAAACTTTCCGTTACGTGTGTTACTTCCCCTGTAAAGAGTTTTCCGGCATAATCTGCTCCTACAAGCATGTGTATTTCATTAGGGTGTTTTTCAAATAAACAAGAATTCTCATTAGTTACATCACTGGGAAAAATTTTGTAACGTCTAAGTTTCTTTAAGCATTCCCTATCCTCCAATTTTGGAATATGTGAGCATATGGTTTTTTGGCTCAAAACTTTCATTTCGCATATGAATCCTGTTTCTGGATTACTTAACTTAATCAGATACTTGTTGTGATTTTCCCTTTTTTCTGTCCCTCCAAAAAGCCCATGAGTCACACTTTCCTGACCTAAAGATTTTAGTTTTAATTTCTCCGCAAGAAATGTGCTGATATATGATCTGCTACTTCCGGTATCCAGAATTATTCGTATAAAATTGCTTTTACCATCTCCGTAAAGATTGACAATTAAAGTTTGCAAGATTACACTTTCATAGGATGAATTATTCGTTAAGGCCTTATTTTCAATTTGTTCTTCCTTAATTTCTCCGTTTTTGGTTTTAAAACACATTATAGTGGCATGTCGTTATTTACATAATTCACATCTTATTCTAGAAGTGCAATCAAAACTAAGATGCCGTGGGTGTAAACAGCGATAACAGATTCCTTTCGCTTTGCATTTCTCCCTTTTTTTCTCAGTAGACCATAAAGATGCTTGTTTACACGTTATAGACTCGTGATCAGAAGAGTCGCAGAAAACACATGGTGTTTGTTCCCCCCGCAAACTTGCGTTCGTCAACTCCGAAGCTGTGTGTTTCGCAATAGGTCTGGTTTCACTCAGTTTGTTATGCTTTTGCGGCGCCGCCTTTGGCTGGACCGTCTGGAATGTACGTTCCCGCGCAACTAACTGTTCAGAAAGAAATTCCACTAGGTGAATTTGTTCAAATCGTAATTTGATTTCCGAACCGTTTTATTATATTTCAAAACCAAATCTGGGGGCAATGTTTTAAGCAAAATATGTGTTAATAAAGCTCCATATGTTTCTGAGGTCATATTTAATGATTCAAGACATAGAATATGTTTCTGTATATAATTGAATAACTTACGGAAATTTTGAATGTCATTAGAATCCTTTAGAGGTCTTATTTTCAGTAATTTATCTATATGGGCGTTTATCAGTACATCTTTATTTCCAAATCTTTCTGTGAGGAGTTTAACTGAAGTTTCGTAATTTTCTTCGGTTAAATCGAAACCGTCAATGGTGTTATAAGCAGTACCTCCCAAAAAGGATTTCAAATAATTAAATTTGCTTATAGCGTCAAGCGTTTTATTTTGGTGTATGGCTGATGAAAAAGTGTTCCAAAATGTAAGCCATTCGCAGCTCTCGCCATAAAACTTCGGAATTGTAAGTTTAGGAAGCTTCACATTATGACTTTCGATTTTAAGGTTTTCTTTAATACTTTCACTTAACTAGTGCTTTAGTGCTTCTTAACACACTCAATTTTTCTTGTTCTATATTAATTTCTTTCAATTTTTTGTTAGCTTTGTATTTAAATGTAGTTATTCTTTCACGATATTCGTCAACACCGTTTAACTCCTGGTCAAGATAATTTATGTCTATTAATTTTTCTATATCGGCATCTATTTGTTTTAACTCGTTCGATTTTTCATTTAAGAGTTCTAAGGAAATTTCTAGTTCCTCTGCATTCACTTCTGTTTTTGGTAATTCAGTTTCGATTCGGCCAATTAATTTTGTAACGGCAGCCCTTATGTGGCCGCGTTTCCTTTTCAATGTATCGATGAATTCCGTCATTGTTTAATATTCAATAATTGAACAACTATCAGCAATCACTAATTATTTATGCTTATGTATCATCTATGTAACTGATATCAATTTAGACAGTTTCAATAGTTAGTAAAACAGCAGTTACTGGCAGTCCCTGTTCGGGCGCCATGTTAAAAAAATTTTATCAACTTTGTACTATTAAAATTTTTTGATCATTAAATAGATAAGTGAAAGTTCACTTACCTTCTAAATAGGGCTGCCCTGAACTGCCTTCTTTCCTTCTTGTTGGTATCCGTCTCTATGCTGAACTTCGATTCACTGCGAAACACAGCTATAAACTTTTTAAGAAATTTTAATTCATATGAAAGATATCTACAAAATATTTACAAGTTATAATGATTACAAGCATAATTTATACGGAGACGGTCTATCGTTATACATCTGTTAGACGCGTCAGCCGTTCAAGTGATTACTTTTAGTCTCTTTCGCCAGAGGGCGTTCGTGGAAGTAAAGTTCTAGTAAGCAAACGCGACACTCCCACCTTGAGGTCCAGTATCAACAGAGGATGGACCTCAACTGACCTGTAGTTCAAGTCATTTGAGATTTCGTCATACGTCGAGTTCTGTACCTCACTTGCATATCTGACTCAGGTGTAAAGTTGAGTTCAAGAGGTATGAGGTTCTTAGTAGATCTTATAATCTCCCCTTGTGCAGTTTTCACTTTCACTAATCTAATGTATCCGTCGTGGGATGGAAAAATTTCCACGATTCTAGCTAAGGGCCAGTTTATCCTTTTTTCGTTGTTGGACACAATTACAAGATCACCAACTTTCACAGAAGATGGTTCGCGGATGAATTTTGAGCTTTGTTTTAGTTGCCCTAAATATTCTGATCGAAATCGTTTTCGTAAATCTTTTCTCAATTTGGCTCTGTAAAGGTATTTTTTACTGATGGATTTAGAATCCAAAAGATCTAATTCAGGAACTCCAGTCTCTGGAATTTCTGTTAGAAACATTGCTGGGGTGAGAGCTCTTAGGGCGTTCGTGGAAGTAAAGTTCTAGTAAGCAAACGCGACAAAAGCAGAAGAGTAAATAACTATTTCATATCATTATTATAATTTATGTAAAAATTGATAAACATAACTGAATGGATGCCTGCATCGCTATTTCGCTACCTAATTATCGCTAAAGAATAATTTCATCTCGTTGGTTATTCAAACATAATTTTCTATAATGAATGATGCCTTTTCTTTGAAAATATTCTCGGTAAAGTGCAGAATACTTATTTGTTTGCCGCTTTTTACAAGGGTAAAAACAATTGGATTTTTGTCAATTGTCTTTTACTTTTTAAGTGAAAATAGGTCGATATGTACATATATAAAGTCAAGGGTGTGCGCAGTGCCATTTTTGTGCAATTCTAAGATTTTTTTAAGCGAAAGTAGGTTGATGTGCACGTGGATACCGAGTATGTGCAATTCTTAAAAACGCGTCAAGCAGTGGGTGATTCCGCACTTTACCCAAAATTCTATTGCCGACTTTTCGTCATGGGCAATTCCCAAATTGTTAAATCCATAGGATATCCAAAAAGGATTTAAAATAAAAAAAAAGGATTTAAAAATTAAACTAGTATTTCAATGGCGTCTTAAGAAATATGGAACTATATAAACTTACGCAATCTGAAATCAGTGCGTACTCTAGATTTGACGCGCTGTTAAATGGACGCGTTTGCTAGTTTTGGCGCTTTTACGCGTACATTTTCTCTGCAATTTTTTTACGGCCCTCGAAACCGAATAGTACCCTTCTATGTTATTTATTGCTCATTTCACTGTCTTTAAGATATTGAAAAGTTTTGAGTGATGTTTATAGAAAACAAAGTTCTTAACCTCCTTTATACCATTTGAGTTCTTAAGATTTTGCAAAAGGAAGTTGGTTAATTTATTTATTAGGATAATTAATATTTGTATTAAGGAATAATATTGCTTATTTCATTGTAATTTTGTTATACGTAATAACTTTTTTTTATGAAGTTGTTCTGCAGAGTAAAATTCTACGCAGTTTTTAAATTTAACGTTTGGTGTTCCCTTCAGCCATTTTTCCGGTACATTTAAAAGCCAGACGAAGGCTGGCAGCGAAGCTGCTAGTGAGAGATAAAAATGCTTAAATTCGAAAAGTGTTGCTACTGCTCGCTCGTAGAGTTTGTTAATAAAAATTTGCTAAGTTTTACAAAATGCCTCTCTCTATATATAAAGAAGAATGCCTGTTTGCGTGTCCTTTTTTTCTTGTTATCGGTTTCTGACCAATTATGATTGATGGTTTGCCACATTTAATCGACTAAAATTAAATATAGATGAAATATTGGAAGGAACTTGAGCTTTTGCGGCCATTTGATTAGAAAAACGAAAATTTTAAAAAACTGAGTGCCATTTTTCGTGATGTAATGAGAGATAATTAGTTCATTTTTGTATCGAAATTTTATATGTATGTTCTACATCGCATCAGAATGAAAAGTGTATGACTATGGATCGTATTTTTTGTATTGTTATTAGAAAAGGATTGCAGCGGTATCGATCTCTGTTAGATACGTAACTCTCAATTTAACTTATTTGGCATCGGGTACTTCCGCTAGTATATATATATATATTATGTTTATAAATTGTAATGAAAATTTTAATTTGATTCATATTCAACTTGGAATAAAGGAAATAATTAAATAAATTGTTCTGCAAAAGCAATAAACTTTTAAGTGAAAATTTTAATAAATTTAATAAATTTTAAGTGAAAATAATTACTAAATAAGTTCAAAATTCAAGCAGTAAACAACAATTGTAAAATTAAAAATTAAATGCAAGGAAAGAAGCTTTTACATCTTCTATTGAAAGGTAAATTAATTAGACTGTTTTTGAACGTATAATGACAAAACGTTACTAAGGTTAAAACTTCAGTTAACTAGTATACAATTTTTGTCTTCATCAGTATATCCCCTACCACCTACATGCTGGAATGTCAAAGGCAGCTTGCCCTAATTCTTAACAAACATAATCCGGTACAATACAAAAAGTAAAATCTTTACTAAAACGATTGATTAAAGAAATATAATACAAATCAAGTCAACCAGAATCAGCCTGCTTTTGACTTGATAATGACACGAATTTTATAAATTTGAAACAATTAATAATTAATTACAGTACAATTTTTGTCTTCAACAGACCAACGCTTACCGCATGCAGCTGGAATAATAAAGGACAAGCTATTCGTCCAAAACAAGTGTGTATAAATCGTTTATAATCAATTCCTGTCCAAATCTATTAGTCCTAAAACAAGTGTTTACACATCAGAAATCAAAGTAAAAATTTTGTCGATAATTAACAATTCAAATAAATTAACTAAAAGTGGAGCTGTTATTAAAATAACATTTAGAGCAGAAACAATCTTATAAGGAGTATAGTATGAATAACGTGTAAGGGCATTATTTAATTTAACCATATTGTATGACTTCAATCTTTACTATAACTTCTCTTTTCCGCATTCATCAGAATTCAAATCAGTAGCCAGTATTATACTTAGGTTTAGGGATTTTACGAAAGAGCGTGTTTCTGGCATTCCGTACACGCTACTTGGTAGTTTGGTACCAGCTCCGATAATTGTAATTATTTGGCTATTGTTATTTGCTTACATCGCTGCCAACAGTTTGATTTTTGACGCTCCAATAGTTAGCCAAGTCCAATAATATTGAATTGTGTAGTCTTTGACTTCTGTTCAACGTTTGTTTAAATCTGACTGTTTTCTTTATTTCCATCACCAAGAGTTAGGACTTGTATTATGGCAGAAGAGATGGCGTTTGTTTTCTAAATATTGTTTAAATAAAAAGGTTAGTTTAGCCTTCTCCCGACTTTGTCATCAGTTTCGGGCATAATTCAGACACAACTGTCGTTGATTCAGATATAATGCGCTTCACATCTGTTGGTGATTTTGGATTATTTAGCTTTACCAAATGAAGAAGAAGATATAGAAAATTGAATTCTTTGAATGAATGCAATTTTTCACCATGAACAGTCAGACGTAATGCAATAAAACTCTCTCTGTAAACTAATCGTTATGCGAACTCTGTGTGTGACATCTCTGAAGTCACAGAGACTTGGCTAATTACTCAGAGACTTAAATTATAGTGATATTTATCCTCTTCCCTCACTGTGAATTTGACAGTATCTATAATACAATTCTGGTATTTTGAAATACTTAATAGTTTAGTAGATGAAAAACTAATCCTAAATTTATCAAATATTCTTTACAATTCACACAACATTTCATTAACTGCATTAAAGAACCTGAAAAAGATATGAACTCAGAATTTTATCATTTGCTGAAGAGAATGGATTGCGATATTAGATGAGAAACTATGATAGTCAGGAAGTTTTAATATTTATTTGAAGAAAAAATAATTAAGCATAGCATTTAAATGTTTTTCAAAGCCCTATTGAATGCATATATACTTATACATACATATATATTATTCCCTTCATAATTTTCAACATTATATTTATATTTATAATTAAACAATCTTTTAAAATGATGTTGCAGCAGCCTTAAAATTATATTTTAAAATTCTTATTTAGAAATACGTTTATCATCTCTTTTATATTTGTGAAATATATTTCCCTCTTTACTCAGGCTCACTGTATTCAAATTGATAATGCCAATGAATGGTACAATTAGTCTGGTAATTCATTTCCAATTTCAAACCGCGTGAATTGGCTGCTTGTATAAGCTGCAGTGAGCTAAGAAACTTTTAACTTTATCTTAATTTGGAAACAATATATCAGAATATAATTAAATGTTTCACTTCATAGAAAAACAGAAGATACAAATATTCGAGAATAAACAAGAAAATATCTTAAAAAATTAAATTTAGAAAACTATGAGCAGTACAAAATGTTGCACGAATTACAGAAAACGGCAAAAAATTTATGGCACCATCTGCCACACATTATTTTTTTCTTTCGGGTCAGTTAATCTTCTAGGAAGATCTAAGCTGAGGGATAAATTAAAAAAAAAAAAAAGTTTTTATATTAAGGTTTAGGGTTAAATTTTCTTAACTTTTCTCCACTTAAGACTACTGTTGCTAAATCTAAATAGTTTTATTCAGAAAGCCCTTCGTATTAAAGAAATATTGTTAATCGAGTTTAAAAGTTGTTTACACTAAATGTGCGAAATTCAGGGAGTAACATGTATTTTTCTTTGAATAAATGAACTAGCCCCCCCCAAAAAAAATGCAAATTTAATAAACGGATTGAATGAGCTCTCCTGCACCTTACTATTGTGTTTGATTATTTTCGTGGTTTTCTTTAAGTGTAATGCAAATATGAGCCTATTTTCCCTAGAAAAGTTTTCACGAAAGTTTGCCTTTTTCAGTCGGAATCAATATAATTTGCTATATTAAATAAACATAGAAAATACCTTTATTCTCAAGATAAGTAATTAAATAATTTCATATTAGGTGGTACGAAACATTTCAAATCTAGGATACTTTTCGTAAACTTACAGGGTATGAACTAGTGTTGTTCAGGGGAATTGGATCGTATTATTTGTGTTCGGCAGTGTTTCTAAAGCTTTTCAGCTTTGTGAACTGCATGTATATACCACTCAGGAAAAATAAAAAGGAAATTCTTGACGAAAGTAATGTAATAATGAAATGTTATTAAGCAAATATCTCTAATCAATAAAATCATTTGATAATTATCATTTAATTCACAATTATAAGTAGATAAATGTTACTAATAATCATGTGCATACTAATATTACTAAACTATTTAATAGTACGTACAAGAAAAACAGCACTTCAAAGCGCTTCGTGGCCTATATAATTTGTCTTCTTTTTGATACTATACACATTCATGTACAGATTTCGATAACTTATAAGTTTAATCTTTTTAACAATCGTAAATTGTAAACAAACTTGGGATAGACTAACAGCGAATTATCGCTAAGCCTAAAATAACATCAGAAACATGAAAAGGTGTTAAAAGACCCTTTTATTAAAATTAAGTAACAGAAGGAACAAATAGTGCTTACAAATCAGCCAGCACTTACGCTGAGATAACTTACCTAATATTAACTTTAAATTTAAAATAAGCTAGAAGTAAAAGGCTACAGAATTCAATTTAACGCCAAGTTGGCTCATTAACCTAACCCGCGTAAATATTCAAATACTGGTAATTATAATGCAAGGCCGGAGACTACAAATCTTATCTAATCTAGCAGCAACCCAGTAACGTGGCCCAGAGAGGCAGAACACACTTCGGTCGCACAATCTAAAAAAATCTTTTTTAAATACTCGCGAACTAATTTGCATTTTGGCTTGGAAATGGAAAGAAGTGACAGCAAAGATCCAAAACACTTAAATAGCTGGTTATATGAACACGATAGACTAGTGACAGTAACAATAGTTACAGTAAAAAACAGATAAAAGCTCTCTCTGTAGCTGCTTTCATTTCCGATTTAATGATATTGAGCGAGACCTAAAAACAACTTTATTTTATAATATATCTGCATTATGACTTTTAATACACCAGTTTAATACACCCTTCCTAATTAACGTCATTCTCTTCTTTTTGACCGCATCTACGACACCACTAATGCAACATAGTGATTAAGACACAATAACACGCCGAGTTGTTTGACTTCTGAATTAGCAACACAGTGATGTTGGACTACTTCCTGTCCAGTCCCCCCTACGAGGATAGCTTTGGCGAGGGGTCACTTAAAGAAATGACCTAGCTCATCCGAATGAAACCAACACGTCGACGAATGCCATGTGTTCGTACTCATATGATACACGATCATACAAAACTCACAAGTGATCGTCCGTCTATTTCTTTCGAATACCTTAAATCAACATTGCGCTTACACAGAGGGTATACATTCCTCACTTTGGAGACCACTTTTCTGTATTATAATTTCAGTAACTAATTTGCAATAAAATCATAATTCGCGAATTTATTAGAAATTGGGAAAATGGGTAATTGTAGTACCAGTAATATGATGGTTAACAAATTAGAAGACACATGATTTGTTAATTGGAGCCATTTCTTTTCTCTACATTAAAAAAAAAAAAAAACTAATGCATAATATCATATTATCGGTATCATGGTTATACCATCACGGCAAAATGGTTAATACAAATTAATAAAAGTGTGAAAGGTTACTTAAGTTACATTTACACATGCAATAGAAGGAATTATAAAAAATTCTAGAAATATTGTTCCATGCGATCCTTTTCTGTTGAAAATACTGCATTTGCAAGCCACTTTGGCTACAGAATAGACATAGTTCAGCCGATGTGTGCGGGCCATCTGTTGAGATGTTAATGAATTGTTTGGACGTTCTGAAGTCTCAAACTTTCTAAGAATACTTCCACATTTTTCTCATACAATGTTGCTGCAGTCTTGGCTTTCCTTTTGACTTCACCTGAAAACCAGTGGACCAGAGTCTAATCACTACACGAAACATAATGACACTTGTGAAAGGAGGAGAAATATATGTCGAGAATAAAGACGCGCTCGACAGTTTGGACCAATACTTTCCCAAAGTGTGTTGCTATATTACTTTGCATCGGTAGCATCTCCAAGGATTTTCTTTGCTTTATGTTTTT
This sequence comes from Stegodyphus dumicola, assembly GCF_044657685.1. Lineage (NCBI taxonomy): Eukaryota > Metazoa > Arthropoda > Arachnida > Araneae > Eresidae > Stegodyphus > Stegodyphus dumicola. Next base: position 97,633,835 of record NC_140771.1, on the reverse strand, counting down.
GTGAAAGGAGTTACGAAACTCTTGAAATATTTTTATATTCACCTTCTTAAAATAAAGAGATTTATTTGCTAGCTTAGTGGGGATGATTCAATAAGTTTATTTACATAATACGTTAAAAAATATGATATTTTAATTTTGCTTTCAAAGTTTAAAATAAATTGTAACGCATAAGCGCATTGTTACTTAACATAGCATTAGTTAGATGCACATACCTCTTATGTGACTAATAATATCGATACTTTCAAAATAAATATTACGAAAATATAAATAAGAGAATATCAAAAATTAGTTTTGTTTTGTAAGGTGATAGCTTAAATTAAATACAGATGAAGATAAAAAATGTGAGTGAACTTTATTTGTTGTTTTCTATGTTTAAAAATAATAAATTATTTTTTTTAAATTTAATATTATGTTAATCATTTCATGTGTGGTTCTCTGTAAATAAACAGTTGACTTCAGTCGTGTGAGTTGTTGCTATAAAACTTTTTAAGAATCAATCTTATTTAGAGATATCTCAATCCCAGTTTGCTTCGCTTTGGCTATTTATGTTTCGGAATTAAGGATATAAATTTTCATAAATCTTTCAAACTAACTTCAAATGCAGCTTATTTAGCCAATTTTCTCTTTCGATTCAGCATTAAAGAACAAATTTTAGAAATATATAACATATTTTTAAATACATGGCAAACGCTATTCGTGACACAGATGAAGAAAATATAATGAATAATTCCGGTTAGGAAACTCAGCAGCAAAATGAATGATCAAGGTAAAAATTATTATTACGCCATCTTTTTTGAGTTCCTTTTGGAGCTATCAAATTTTGTTGCTGTGGGGTTGGATATCCAATTTATGAGAATAATTATCTGTGCAGGGTATTGCTTATTCACTAATTAAAACATCAGATAAATTAACTCATCTAAATTTAAAATATTTAATAAGAACTAATTAAATTATTAAAAACATGAATAAACACTAGTCCGACACGTTTGTATTATGCGAAAATGCCACTTGTTTTCCTCCTAACAAAGACGAATACGCGTGAGTAAGCTATTAACAACTTGTGGTCAGTAAATATGGTGAATGTTTGATTTCATTATTTTTTTGCAGGGAAGGCGGTACATGTACGTAGGAATACAGCTCATTGTTCTTCAAAATAATTTCTTTCTATAGTTATGCAATTCTGAGAACGCTTATAGATACTTTGGGCGAAGGCAGCCTGTGGAATGCGATTGACACTTATCATTGCGTTGAATGTCGACAATGTACGAAAATCTGGCAAGGCATGTCGTGACACACTATTGGCGTTTTTCTAAGTTCGAAACAGAATTTCGCGTTTGCAGGTTGCTCCATTTCGCCTATAACAGCGTCAGTACACTAAAACGTTCTTCCTAAATGTGTGTAAACGAATTGCCCGTCTGGACAACCACAGTGCTTCACGTATAATGTCTGAAACACCTAAGCCTTGACTTACCTGACCCTCAACCAGTTGTACCAACTAACCAACAAGCCAGCATACTTCCATTCCATTTATTGATAACAATTTGTACCGCAAACCTTTGAATTGTTTAGCGATAATTTAATTTTTCAAAAAGCTATTTTACGACGAATAGTTGCTTCTATATTCCAACAAATGTTTAGCACCAGTCTCTTCAATGAAGGCTTCTGCAAATTTTCAGTACTAATAGATGATATTGTATATTCTTATGAAGGATTTTCTTTGGTACTATTTAGCACTCACTTATATTTTTTCCAATCTTGACTAAAGCATTTATTTCATTCATACTTTCAAATTTATATTTGAGAGTTTTTAAGGAATTAATTTAACCAATTTAAAAATTTTTATTCGGACACTCAACTGGCGATAGGCTTTTATACAGGTTACTTTACTCAAACAGTTCTGGATCTGGTATAGTTAAATTAGAATTTTAATCCATAAATGCACGTTAAAAATACATAGTACGAAAAGTTTAGTTTACATTTAAATTTTTCCCACGGTATCGATATCTTATATTGTCAAAAAAAAAAAAACACTATAAGATATGTTTTGAAACCCTTAAAAACAATATTTAAACTTGTCCATGTTTTGAAAAATGCAAAAAAATTTATTCATACGTTTTTCTTTATGATAATACGTGTAGTATTTAGTAGCTTTGAGATATTAGCTTAATTTACCTACCTTTATTTTCTGAACTAAAGTTACTACTGTAAGCTTACTATTCCGTAATATATTTAAATTGCGCCAGTTAATATAGAAAATGCCATAGCTTGCAGGGATCCTCTAAATGAAATGAAAGTGAAAAAGTGCAAATAGCACGGGAATTAGCTATTTAAATTGTGAACATAATATCAGTATAATAATAATAATGAAATATACATACAAGATAAATAAGATACGTTTAGCAGCATGGCATGACTTTGAGACTGTCCGTGCTAGAATTTCATTCTGAGAATCTGCAGATCATGCGATATTTCTTAGGATCTAAAACTCATCTTTATATCGAAGGCACATAAATGCTTTCACTTTATAGACAGCAATGTATGGCACTTACTTATCTAGAAGTAATATAGGGATCATCCAGAACCAGGTAGAAAATGTGCCGTTTGTAAGGATATCTGCGTGCTTCAGATTAGTACAGATGTTGTGTCAAAAGATATGTAGAATATACTGCTGTTTTTATCTATATTTGCTCCACAATAGCTGACCTTGCATTTCGAAAGAAGCCCCAATGTTGTCGACAGATTGTCTCTTTTTGGGGTCGAGATTGATTGTTTGCTAGCTCCAGGTCTAATCATTGTAAAAAATAATTGTCGAGAACATTGGTTTAACAACTTATTGTTTTTTATTAGTCTATTGTGTATGTCTTATTGTGTTTTAATAAAAAAGATCAATATCGCTTCTTTAATTAATACAATTCGCTAAAAAATTCAGTGCACTTATGTACAATATTTGCATACTGTAACAGGATAGATGGCAGTAACACCTTGACCAATAGACGTGCCGTTAACTAATGTGGCGCTACCATCTATTAGGGCGCGATCTAGAAATCATTATGCAGGTAACATAACCTGATATTGCTGATGACACAAAAACAGGTTCCAAACCGATGATTTGTGTGATAGTGAAGAATTTCAGAAGGAACGAAGTGGTTGCCAATGTAGTTCAAGACACCCTCAATGATTACTAGTCAGTGTTTTAGAGAAACAATAATCGTCGTTGAATTACAGAAATTTGCATTAATCATTCCGGTAACTATGTTGTGACATTCTCCCAGTCTTTTAAAATCTAGACCAATAACAGTGGCACTCTCTGCAAACAATCGACTAGTCTTTAAGTTCTGCTTCAGTAGTACATTTTCATGATATCGAACATTCAAATGTTTTTTCAGACATTTATGAACAAGGCCAGTTGTAGCTAGTGAGGATTTTGCAGTAAGATGCCAGATGCTAATGCTTAAATCCCCTAATAATTTTTTTTTATCATTCACATTCCGTTTTTTAAACTATTACATCCAAGATCATAATGTAGTCTATATTTAATGTATCATTAACAGCTTATTAGAGTCAGTTGTATTTGGAGGCCAGTTGAAGCTAATGTTTTGTGATATTTAAGTTTATTAATGTTTTGTTATAGATAATATTAATATTATTATGTTCATTAATGTTTCATTATATAGATATATATTGTATTTTTTAATATTTTGCTATATATATATATATATATATATATTATTACTTATAAATGTTTTATTATATATATATTATATTTATTAATGTTGTGTTACATGTAAGCTTTGCGATATTCTGCATACATAGCTAGGTTATCATTTGTTATTGGTAGATTGACTCGAACACAAAATAGAAATAAAATAATTATTCTGCGCATACATCAAAGCTAAGAAAAATTCTTAATTTAAATTTTATATGTTTTTGGTTATTTTTACAGAAAGGTCGCAAGAAATAATCAGAAATTGGATATATTATATACTGAAGAGCAAAAACATTATGACCACCTACTCAACGACCTTTGGCCTACAAAACATGTGTAAATCACCTTGGGTTGATGCCACAAAATGTTGGTAAATGACTGCAGACAGGTTGTAGGAAGTATCTGAGTCAACGGACAGGGAAACCCCAGGTATTTCGATATGGTGGTGTTTGAGCTCTAAGCAGCCGCACCATGACATCCAGATGTGCTCTAGTGGGTTACGATCCGGTGCGTTGGGTGGCCAGGACATTAATTGGTATTCATCCTTATGCTCCTTGAACCACTCCGACACATTTCGACCCTTGTGGCATGGGGCATTGTCCTGCTGGAAGATTCCATTTTCAGATGGGAACACAGACGCCATGTAAGGGTGCAACTGATCCACAGTTATGTTTAGATAGTCCGCAGCTTTCATGGTCTGATCTACCATAAATAATGTTGCCAGAGCCGCCTATCAGAATATCCTCCAAAGCATAATATCGCCCTCACCAGCCTGTGTATGACCTGCTTTACAGGGGGGGGGAGCAAATGTTGTCCTGGAAGACGTACTCTGATACAACCAACAACCTAATTAATGAGAAATCGTGATTCATACAACCAGGTAACTTATCCAAGGTCCAGTTTCGTTGTTCCCGGGCCCATTGTAGGCGTAGTTGAGAATGATCGTTGGTCAACAGTGGCACACGAGTGGAAAATCTGCTACGCAGTCCCATATCCAACAGCGTCCGCTGAACTGTGTGTTCCAAAACACTTGGACTTGCATTGTATTGGACTGTCTGCATTGTATTGTACTTTTTATATACCTGTGAGAATGGAAATTTCTTACACCAAGCAGTTCATCAGCAGGGACACTATTGTAACATTAATTGGAATCGAAGAACTACACGTGCATATAAATAATCACCAAACAGATTTTTTCCCTCTCTTTCCTGACTACGGCTCGCAGGAGTATGCGGGGTTGCGGCCCTTGCATCGCTCGCACTCCAGAAAATGTTGTCGTCTTTTTTTGATGAGAACGAAGGAGCGAAGGTGCCTCAAAATTTGCACGAAACATCTGGACGATTATGCTGGAAATTTAGCTATAAGTCACGTTGTACTATATGTTTTTGCTTGAAATATTGCTGCCATTGAACATCGGATGATCTCCTCATGGTGCATACGCTCAGGCCGTGTGTATTGCAGGAACTTGTGAGTAGCGCACATATCATCCCGCTGAAATAGAAGATGAGTTATTTAAAGAAATAATCTACGAATCATGTGTAAAATAACGTCCGGACTGTGTGTACGAAACGTAGTAATATTTCCAATAAGGAAAATGAACGATGTTTGCTGATTTAGATTTGTTTTTCTAGTTTTCCCAGGGCCGAGCAGTTTCTTTTATATTTTGTGTGATTTGATATTAATATGATGTGTTTAGTCCAGATAATGCTTAAATGATTAAATAAAGTGAGCTTGAAAAGGGAAAATTGTCTCCGAACATCTCATACATGTGTTTTGGGTAAGTGAAGCAATTTTAATATTCTCTATTTTAGGGTTACAACGCGATGTACGTAATATCGTTTGTCAGGCCAGCAAATATTGGGCGCATGTAACTTTGATTTGATACTTGTAAGTATCTAGTTAAGATAGATTGTTACACACAACACCACAATACCAAGTAGGACAGTCTCTCACATCCTTTTTCTATGATGATTCGTGGATGTCCGATACTATCGCGTCTTCTGCTAGTTTCACCGTTAATTACCCACTTTGCATTAATACTAACAGTGGTAGATCGTAAATAACCTACCAAGCGTGCAGTTTCGTAGAAACTCATTCCGAGTCTTTGCGCCATTACAATCTGCCCGCTACAAAATTCACTTAGATCAGCAGCTTTTCCCATCACTCGCAAAAGTATTTGCATAAAAGATTATCTTACCTTCTCCAGCAGCAGTTAAATACCATTCCTAATAAATCACGTGCTCTCACCGTCATCTAGCCGAGTCCATTGAAAAAAAATCTTGTATGACTGGATTGGGTCATCAGAGTATTATTTATGATTTAAATTTTCTTTCAGTAGTACGTAGTATGTCTAGCATATTTCTCAAAATTTTTTACTATTTTGAGAGAACTTATCACTCAATTGAAGCTGGGTAATTCAAAAGTCGTGCACAGGAATCTTCCAAAAATTGTGGAAACATTAATGGCAAATTGTTTCAATAGATGACACCCGTATACTACTGCAAGTAACATAATACTTGATAATTCTTGAAACATAATACTTGATAATTCTTGAAACATAATACTTAAAATTCCGGTAGCATTTAAACTGAGCTCTGAAAACCATTTTTTTTTCAGCGCAAAATAGAAGTTTTGCTCAAGCAGAATTCTTATTTTTTTTATTTTTTAATAATTGAACATTATTTCTCAACACAGTCTTAGGAAAATGCTGTAGAAGTGTTAGTCGCCAAGAAGGATAGCGGTTAGTATCATTGACTGCCGTACTGAAGGGCCAGGAATCTCAGAAAGTAAGCGCATAGTGTCAGTGCGGCAAAAAGGCACTCAAAATACATAGCAGACAGAAATCCTCCAGGTTGGTGGTAAGAGAAAATGGGGTGGGAGATCTTTGGATTGCCCCGTGTATAATGTTCTTTCTCGGACTTCCATCCGGAGCGGAAGTTTAACATTCACTAATTAAGCAAACTTTAATCACTTTCGGTTCCACAGACCTGATCGCTTAGCTTCTACCTGTACCTGTCTAAATGTCTTCTACCTAACCTTCCCAACTGTTCGTGAATCTAAAAAAATAAAATAAAATAAAATGAAATAGTAATTTTCCCTTTCGCAATCTGGTTTCTAGAAAACGGAAACGTACACTAAAAGACATAAAATACTAAAGACTAAAAATTTTTCGAACACTAAAAGACTCCGTCTTTTTAGAGTTCGAAAAACTTTACGGAATCAGGAATGAAATGCAATTACCCCCAAGAAATATGAAAAAGATGGCATTGTAATCGTATCTTTGAATTTTAAAAGATATATTATTTGTAAGATTAATGAGAAGATTTCCATTGAAACAATTCCTGAATTGAAATTTTTAAGGCTGGTTACGCACAAACATTTTATATTTGTGTAGTACAGGTATTTGAGTGAAGAAATTTATCTAGGCCTTACGAAAAATTTAATCTTATTACAAAAACATGCGCATTAGAATGTTCAACAAAAAAGATCAAATTCGTTTATTAGTAGTGCATTCAGAAAAAAAAAGAAGCCAAAAACATGAAACCGCAGAAGACTATTAAATTCCTTTAAAAAGGATAACAATTTTCCAAAAATAATTTTGTGGTATTATACAGGAACTAGGTCTTCCTTTTGCGCTTCATAACTGGATATGAATATATTTCTTGTATCTTTTGTTAGAAATACTAAATGATATTTTCCAACTGTACTCCATTCAGTTTTTTATTCCAAGACTCAATAACTACAGAATTATTTTCACTGTATCTGTATCTGCAAATATAAGTTTTTTGATGGGAAGAATGTAATGCGTTGACAAAGGAGACTTAGGAGAGCATGTTCGAACTATAGAACAGAGAGAACTTTGGGATTTCAATTTTTCCCTTTATTTTCCATTGCAATTTTATGTTTAACTTTATTATGCAGTATTTTTCAAAATATGTTTCTCTATCGGATAATTATATTTGATATTAACCTATAAGAATAAGAATAAGCTATATGAAGAGCATGAAAATACTATCTTATAAGAAGTAGTAGCCCGTGAAATATAAACTGCAAAATACAGTATAAAAGTAGTACTCTTGTAAAAGCAAGTATTGTAGCTTAAAATGTGTAATGCTTTGGCTAACAAACAGTGTTTCCACTGATAGTATAGAAACTGTTGCAATGCATGTATATCTCACAAAATATTACTTCTCTCCTTTTCCTTATTTAAAAATTTATCGCGCAAAACTTCTTTTGTAGGTCTTCTAAAATTTTTTAAATCATATATTTTATTCTATGTAGCTGAAGTATAATTTTTACTGAGAATATTATGCACGATTTCATTTTAAACATTATAGGGTTCTCAATACTTTTATTGATTATTTTATTCATTTTCAACAGTAGAATTTATCGTTTGGAATGTTTCAGGAGCGGAGCGCATCACACTTGTAAATCCATAATCATTCATATGAATGCCATAAGGTTTTTGGTCATAAATACGCGGGTTTTCAAACAAAATACACGTTTTTTAATGTTATCTCGTAAACTGTCTTATTAAAAAAAGTCTCTTAAATATGTATTTATTCTGGAAAAAATAACTTCATTGCATTTTTTCTTTTGCAAGCATTTATTTTCACAACATCTTACATCTGTACATAACTTTACATGTAGACGAAATACAAATTATTACAGAAAATGCATTAACACTGTAAAACTTTAAAGAATGTGAGGTTACGGAGATAAATATATCCGCATAATATAGCTTAAGCTCAACGTATTGTACATTTAATCAGACATACAAATCCTGGCCCCAGATCAGAAAAATATTTTACACAAAGTAACGTTTACATTTCACACAAATGATACTCATGTAAGAGAAAAACCTAATTTTGTTAAAAACTAGCTAACAACACATACGTTTTATACAATTCTTACAAAGAGTCAATAAAATTTCTATTCCTTCCTGTTTTAAATGATGTTATATACTTAAAATTCTTTAGAAATTACTTTAGATTGATATAATTAATGATATCTAAAACTATTTCAATAATAGCAGTAACAATAGTAATTTCCACTTGATTCTTAGTTATTCGTATTTACATTCAGTACGCTGTTTGAAAGATATATTTAAATAAAATTTCACTGATTAAATTAAGCTGTTAACAATAAATATACGTAAATGATGATCTTTTAAAAACGATAGTTACTTCAAATAGGAATTTGAGACATTTGCTTCAAATAGCAGAAACATTATTACACACCAAAATAATTATTACTGCAGAGAATTGTATTAATTAAGGTAGTTGCAAATATATATTTTTAACATATATTCGTCTCGTCACTCAGATCTCAAATTCTTGAAGCATTTAAATTAGAAAATTACACAAGCATATTATTCTATGCAATCTAACGTAAAGCAAAGTTTTACATAGTGAAAAAATTAACAATGCATAAAATATAATCCTTTGTTTAAGACATTCACGAAAATGTCTCTCACATAAAACTTGCTGTCACTTAATTTACCTAAATTAAAAGGCATTAGCATAATGTTAATAAAAGAAGTGCCTGAAGTGACATCATGCGAGACAGTGCGATTCATGCTGTAGGACAAATGGAATTAAATCATCTTTTGACCATTTGACTCAAGGTCTTATTTCGACTATAAATAAAAGCTATTTTAAGCAAAGATGCTTTTATTTCTTTGATCAAAAACTGATTTCTGTCATACAGTCACTTCATCTTTCAGATTTCTTTCCTTCTTATTGCGACCTCCTAGCAAGATAGTTCTGCAGGGATCCATATTTACAAATAATACACTCCACATAAAAGAACGTAACTGTCAGACTATGATAAATGCCAATAGAAGTAATATAACTGGAATAAAAACACGCCAATCTGAAGTTTAAAATTAAGCCCCCCCCCGAAAAAAAAAACTTAACACATATTAAAAAAATTTCAATTTAGAAGGGTGATCAAATATTGGTCTCTGTTTTTTAGGAACAAAAATATATACTATAGTGTCTATATCTGATAGCCCTTAAAATGGATTGAATTTTATTCAAAAACCTACCCAGATCGAAATTTGCGTTTTCTTCTAATTATATTTTCTTTAAATATTTACACGAACAGCAGAAGTGTTGAAACAAAAAGTGTTCCGATGAATGTTTCTTTGAAGATTGCTAATTAACAATTTTTTACATATCAAAGACGTTTTTCGTGCAAGTATATTCCGTGAAGGTTTTGAACATAGCAATGTATTAAAACGTGAAAGCATGAAAATTAATGATTAAAACAGGAAAGTTCAAGGGAAGAAAATAACAGCTTTCACTCTTTGCAGAACACGAAAAGTCATAATAATTGAAACAGAACTGGAGTTGTTCATGAAAAAAGTATATTATTATGCATGATGCAGAATAAGATTTAAAAAAAGGCCTTATAGAAATTAAATTTTGTAATTTTTCCTTCAATAGTGTATGCATTTTTAAAATTTTTGCATGCTGACTAGCATATTTAGCTATACATTACTAGTGAATCAATATTTTCCAGTTATTCTACTTCAATGTATTCTTATGTTTAATAAACATAAAATAAAGTCAAAAATGTGTTTTTATCATTATTTTCTTGTCAGTGATGATTGGTTGTGTTTCAGTTAGTGCTGTGTGATTGTGTGTGTCAGTGTTTTGTTAATTTCGATGTAAAATGTATAGTTCTTTGTATAAATTTCACAAAATAATGAATTTTTGTTATCACTCCCCCCCTAATGATTATATTAAGGTGTGAGTACAATCCAATAAAAAATCATCCTAAATTACGAAATATAATAATTATTTTAAAAAACGCCCTTTGAACGAGGTTGATTAACTAATAATAACGTAACTGAATGGAATCTATTACATTTATTCTAACAAGTTGGGAAAACTGATGACATTTGAAAGTAGGAAATGTAAAGAATCAACTGAGCGCTTGCCGAGTTTTGAACCACAGACCTTTGTTACGCGCCAATTGAATGTGTTATCACTTCAATTAGCGCGTAAAAAAGTGTGTTAAAAGATCACATTTTATGGAATGCTTTAATTCCTTACATTATACCCATTTAAGAGGCGACTTAAGAGAAGTACTAGGCCTAATTTTCGAGATCGAAATACTGATAAATAAACGTATACCACATTAATTTCGACACCATTGTTAAACGCTATTAAAACTTCTACTATTTTTACTTTCAATCAATTTTTACTACTTATTCTAATCACGCTAAAAGGAACGCGAGAGCTCTTTACAAAGTACTTAACATTTTTTGTAAACGTTAACTTTAAAATTATTAATGAATATATGTACTAGTATTTTAACTAGAATAGTATTTCAACTGAAGATTCGCTGAAATCAAACCTGATACGCGTATTTGAGTAAAATAAGTAGTGATATGTAGCATTAAACTTTAATCTCAGCCTTGACGTTAAAAGAAAGATTTTTTTTATAATAATAATAAATTTTTAACTCTGAAAATATGACACTTCATCAAATATGTGTTTTAATGTAAACATTATTGCAATTTTGATATCTCCGTCATTGGTGATTTATTTATCGTATTATAACTACATTTTTAACTATTCTTTAAATTTCACATTGTGCAGTCTTCCATAAAAAAGTTCATTTGCCATTTGACACATTATTATCTTTTTTGGTATTTTCTCTCTCCTTATCTCATGCCTTCGTAGTGTAATTGATAAGCAAATCTTCTGGCAATCAGAATGTCTGGAGTTCCAGTCTTTGCCAGATTATTCCTTATTTTCCATGCTTTCTGCTCCGATAAATACCTAATAACTCTAGAATGGTGCCCGAATTAAAACGTAGTGGACGATAATTTACCTTGACGATTGGGTCCCTTCTTCCCCAGCCGCCCTTTAATATTTTGATGGTCTACAACGAGCTCAGCTCGCATTCTAGTTACACACTGAAATAAGAGCTAACGAAGACAACTAGCATTGCAGATTTACTACTAAGAGATGAGGCGCGTATTGGGAAGAAAAAATTGCTTAATCTCGCAACCGTCGCAAAGTTAAATGGGAGATTGTAAGATGATTTCTTCTTCCTTACCGTGTGCCACTGTAACTGTAAGCACGCTTCGATAGCACTTGGAAAGTACGGAGTTCGAGGTCCGAAGAGGACATAGCTCATTTTTGCTTTGACAAACCTTATGACTCTGCATTTTTAATGCCATATGAGAAAGAGCTAAAGAAAAATGTTCTGTATTAAATTCAAGTTTGAAAGAGGACGTTTATTTCAAATTCTTTTTATACATCTAAACTCAAGAGAAGTGAGAATTAAGCACTCTTACTTTCAAAGAAACCAATATTTTGAAAACTTAACCAGATTATATTAACATCTTAAATTCTTATTGTGACAAAACGTTCCTATTAACAGACATTTATTCCTCGAATCATAGTTTGATTTTTTACAAATACAATATGAAATCGGTTATGAGTTATTATAGAAATCTAATGAAAATTTAGAAGCAGCTAACAGTACGCTCGAAAAATGAGGAAAAAATTTGTGATATACTTGTAACCATGTTCCCAACTGTGGTGTCTGTCTTCAGCAAAAATTGTAAGAATTGGTAGCATTGGTTGGTTAGTGTTTACTGAAAAACAGTTTTACTGAAACTGTAAAACATTTCAAAGCTTTAATATCTCTTACGTATTTTTCTATAAATTTAACATTTTTCTGATCACTGTCGTGTCGATTTTCGCTTATTTTTGCCGTTTAAAAAAATCTGTAGTAGTAAGAAAATATCATGTGAAAAAAGAAAAAAAAATGTTTCAAACGTTAAATCAATCGCATCTGAAAGATTACAGGTGGAAATTTTATCAGCCAGGAATAAAATTAGATCGCACATAAATTTTAAATAAAATTCCAAATAACTAAAGAAAACTTCTCATTAATATTACGAAGAGAAACTAAAAATTGTAATAAAAATGCTCACTTTATTTTATTAGATATTCAGGATAAATTGTAAAGAATAAATATTATTTCTAACACAAAAATTGCTCCAAAGCTCAACAAGATTTGACCAAATAAAATAGATGAATTTCAAGCAAGCGGTAAAACAGAAAATTTTGAAATCTTTTCTGTTAATAAAAAGATAATATATGAATTATTAAAAGGTTTGTATGGAAAAACAAATATTATGTAAAGAATATAAAAGATAATTCAGTCGCTACCAGTTCATGCTACACGCCAAACCAAATTTCCCAAATTACATATAAGTTGTGGACCAGTAATTTTCATACATTTTCACAATATCACAATAAATTCGTTTTTATCAAAATTTTTTTCGTCCGATTTGAATAATATCTAGTAAAATATTTAATGATTAGATTTAGAAACAAATAACAGCTTTAGAAAATAATAACCAGTTTTCGAATTCGATACAAAAATTGTCATATTATTTATCGCATCGTTTTTGTTTATTTTACATTTCTGAATAGGAAAATGTTATTAGAATTAACATTTTGATATTGTTGAGCATTTAGAACAATTTTTACAGCAAATAAATTTAGAAAATACTATATATAATAATTAATATTTTTCCTGGAAGTTCTACATTCTTCCTATATCAGTGGCTAACAGAGAAATTAAATTTGCTATTGTATAAATAAAAATTAAATTGCTTTACAACTATCTTCGATTACAATGACCACAATTACATTTACTTATTCTTTTTTTTTGGGGGGGGCAAATATCTGATTTAGAGTAAGATAATCTTAAACAATGTGATAGACATGGTCCAACATGCTTTACCTTCTGCTACTGCAAACCTTTTAATGAATCGAACGATATAATCCAATCGAAAAAAATTGAATATTTACTGCCAGTTTTTGTAGGCAACACATAAGCCTCCCGTAAACAGATATTTAGAAGAAGTCATCTTAGAGAAATTTCACTACTTTCAGACTATTTATAGACATTTCAGATTCTGTTTCCGAATAAAAATCTGAATCGTAAACGTTTAGCTGCATACATTCTTAAGCAGCTATTATTTTTTGATAAAAACAGTTTTAATTACACTGTCAAATCAATAGTAAAATACACGCGAAGAGCTAATCACGGAACGATAAACATTCGCTAAAGAAGACGTGCAACAAGCGCACCGTTTTTAACCAATTGAAATAAAACAAAATAGACTTTACAGTCTGCCACTTAGTGAACTTCTACTGCCATCTATACGACTAAGTTGATACTGAAAATCATTTTTTTGGGGGGGGGGCAAATAACTGATTTAGAGTAAGATAATCTTAAACAATGTGATAGACATGGTCCAACATGCTTTACCTTTTGCTACTGCAAACCTTTTAATGAATCGAACGATATAATCCAATCGAAAAAAAATTGAATATTTACTGCCAGTTTTTGTAGGCAACACATAAGCCTCCCGTAAACAGATATTTAGAAGAAGTCATCTTAGAGAAATTTCACTACTTTCAGACTATTTATAGACATTTCAGATTCTGTTTCCGAATCAAAATCTGAATCGTAAACGTTTAGCTGCATACATTCTTAAGCAGCCATTATTTTTTGATAAAAACAGTTTTAATTACACTGTCAAATCAATAGTAAAATACACGCGAAGAGCTAATCACGGAACGATAAAAATTCGCTAAAGAAGACGTGCAACAAGCGCACCGTTTTTAACCAATTGAAATAAAACAAAATAGACTTTACAGACTGCCACTTAGTGAACTTCTACTGCCATCTATACGACTAAGTTGATACTGAAAATAGAAAACTGTACGGACAAAACAGTAAAAGCAACATAGAAATAGGTTACACGTGTAGCGTACGGGCAAATCGGTAAAGTTCGGAAAGCAGTGTTCATACGGCGCATACGCAAAATAGGTAAGTGGATAATTATAAAAATCTATTTCTAGAAAATTTTAATAAAGAATTCTGACTTTCTATACAGTCATTTTATAGATTTATTGTTTTATAATCCAAATGCAATCTCTAAGCTGATTCTGTTTGCGAAAGTATTTATTTTTGTTCCTGCAGGTATAACAATTGAAAATATATTTTCACACATAGGAGATGAACTAAAATGAAATATTTTATTACTCAATGTTTGTTATTTTTCACTCAACTGAACCCAGGACTGTATCGTTTCTCGCGTTACTGTCTTTATATATTAAACCAAGACAAGGATAAGGAGACTGCAATCAGCAATGTTTGTTCTGAAACTGCTAGGCGGTAATTTTCATAGAATAAAAATAAATAACTATTTGGAAAGAGAAAGAATCTCCATAATTCCTTTGTGCTATAGTGATACATGAAAATACTTCTCTAGTGTTCGAATAGCCAATTAACGTCTGCCCAAGATTTGGGCAAAAAGGGGGGGGTTAACTGTTAGGAGTATTACGTTTTTATGGAGAGATTTCTGAAAACGTAAATTCTCTTTTTTTGTCGCATCTCAAGAAAACTACAAAAGTATCAAGCAGCAATTCCTGTCAGTCGTTGAGAAAAATACACCTATCAACCATCACTTCTCTATTTAATCACGAAGCAATTAGCCAGTTAGCCGTCCGAAGCCTAAATATTTAACAGAAATAACAGCTGGAAGGAAAACAATAATTCAAAAATATCTTTAATCCATATGACATTTACTTAGAGTTCAGCAAAATCCATATATTAAATCTAAATACTGCATTTTCTAGCTTCCCTAGCGTTTTAGGGTTCTGAAAAGTTTTAAAATATACACGTAATTCTTCCCTCATTCAAGTGTTCGAAAGCGAGCTTGAGTCAATTTTAAAATAAATTCGTCCACGTAGTGATTGTCGTTTTAGCTGATTTGCCCGTTGATTTTAGGTGCATATGAGCTGATTGATTAAGCATTTATAGCGAAAAGTTGTAAGAAAAATGGGAAATAGGATATGGGCATTTCTCACTCCGCGTGAACTCCCTCATCCCTTAGTCCCAGGCTCAGAGGTTCAACCTATGCCCTCAGAACCTTGGATAAAAAGGACGCATCGCTTTTGCGACACCGGTCGTTGACTATGATTTGCTACAAGCCAGTCGCTCGGGCTGCCCGTCGCAGAGGGACATTACCCAGTGTTCCCTGGACGCCGTCCCGGGAAATCCCTGGACGCCGTCCCGGAAATCCCGGGACGCCACCCCGGGTTACTAGAGCCATCTGGTCTAGGATATAACAGACCCGTACCGGCCAATAAGTGACCTTTTCGGAACTTCCTAGAACCACTAGGTTGATAATTTGTATACCCTCGTGGCCGAGACTGCCTAGGTACATATCCTAGTCAGTAGCTTCGCAGAGTTATCTAGGTCAACCCTCCGGAAGGAAGACAAAAAACGGATATCTAATGCTCTTGGTGGCTCTAAAAATCACTGCACGAGGAAAGACAAACTGAACGGTGACAATGGCAACGGTGATAATGCAATATGCAGGCTGTAGCAGATGTTACAATTCCAACAGTAATGACTGGCTTGAAGGATGTGGAATAGCTGTGACAACAATAAATGAGTGGACAAGATTCAAGGTAGAGGAAAGAAGTGAAGATATCTTAGCAAATATTGCAATATTAGGATTACTATGCGTTCTAATTGAAATATAGGTTCTTTTAAATAAATAGTATTGCCATAATTACGGATAGTTTATCCATGAATTCTTTTCATTTGTTATTGACGTACTGTGTATGCGTCCTCCGGAAATTAAAGTATTCGCAAAATTTTTCCCTGTCTACTTTCATACGATAAAACTAGTAAAAATAAAACGGTAAAAACACGCAAGTATATAGGGTAAATATCTCATTTCTCTTGCATTAATGCACATATTAGCTTAAAGTAAAACAAAACAAGCTAAATTTGTTCAGAATATATTTTGGAAGAAAATGTTTAACAAATTAAACCATATTCTGTAACCAAATTTCATTTTCAAACTTTATACTTTTCTTAAAGTATAAATTATATTATAGTCTTAAAGTACTAAGTCAGCTGTGCTGTGTAAATGTAAAATAATTTTTGACGGGGAGTCATGGCTTCAACCTAGCTCGCTTATCAGTTGATGTTTCTTAGGCATCAGCTATAGTATGTGTAAAGGGAAGACAAGTTTTGGCTATTATTATTAATTTTGAAATTACCTCCTAAATGTGGATTGTTTCCAATACGAAAGCAAATTCTCTCCAGAATTTATAAAGTCAATTTAAATTAAAACTCGTTCTTCATAAAGCCCATAAATCACTATGTTCGGGGGCAGTTTTTGTGTCACTTATTATCTCATGTAAATCTGTAAGCGGTTGAAATTAAGCACTTGGCTTTTGACGGAGTTTACAAACAACACGTTTCTAGAACAGATAGTGTCACTCACACTATCCTTTTAGTAGAATTATCAATAAACGAATAACACAAATGGTTCAGGATTCTTCGTTCTTCTGTTTTTCACCCATAAGCCGGTCATTAAGCACCTCAAAATCAGTGCATTATCTTAAACTTGAAGCATACTTTTACTGTATCAATATACACATTATACTGAAGCGAATGAAGGCAGATTTAGCCTGTGTTACGTTCCGCGTCAATTGATTATCTATATTCGAAATCATAACCGCTCTCCTTTGTGTAATTCGTTTTTTTATAAACTATTATGGGTTTTTAACTTTTGAAAAGAATTTACATTTAAGACCTAATGAGTTATTCAAGTTAAAAATTTATTGCATATGAATGTAAACAATTTTTTTCCACAGAGTTCCTCCATATAATTTCACTATCTTTATAATCAACGTAAAATGTTCCCATTGCTATCATTCTTTATTTTAGTCTAGATCGTCAATATTTAAGCAGTCAAAGGTCCAAGCCTCAAAATCCTCATTAGGTTTCCAGTTGAGGAAGTAGCTTTACTGCAGATATTGCACGCTGATATAGCAAAGTAGTTGCATTTTATTTGCACATGAAACAATCCTTTATTTGCAATTAAAAC
This sequence comes from Stegodyphus dumicola, assembly GCF_044657685.1. NCBI lineage: Eukaryota > Metazoa > Arthropoda > Arachnida > Araneae > Eresidae > Stegodyphus > Stegodyphus dumicola. The sequence continues at coordinate 97,616,175 of NC_140771.1, read as the reverse complement.
TGCATTTGATTTTCAAGTTCCTAGAATTTCCATTTTGGTACTGGCAGCATCACATGGGACACGTCATTAAATATTCTTTTTAAAATTAATCTGCAATATTAAATATACTCATTTATAAAAACTGCAAAATTAAAATTCTGTTTCGGAGGAAACTATAAGTACTAAGACATTGTTATTGCCAAAAAATATGAAACTGATTTAAGGTACTTAGTGTAGGAAAAATAGAGTTCATTTTGTCAAAGAAAAAGTAGAGTTGACTCTACCAGTTTTGGAAATGAAGAGTTACAGGCTGTAACTTTATAGATTTTTCCGATTAGAAAAGTCGCATTTAGTTTTAATCTGATAGGTTCATTTTGTAGAGAGAGTAAAGATAAAACATTAAAGAAGATAAAAACGGAAACCTTAAAAAATAGAAGTAACTGGAATTAAATCCATCGCAACTAAAAAAAGTATTACCGAAACCCGAACTTAAAGAAATAAAAATCTCTTTTGAGAGATTTTTATTTCTTTAAGTTTGTTAAAGATTTTATTTCTTTAAGTTTGTTAAAATAACTTATAAATAAGTTATTTTAACAAAGTGTCGTGTATAACAATTGATAAAAATAAACGAAAGATTAAAATATAATAAAAGCATTTGATACAAAAGTAGCTTCGAAATGCAAATACACAAATAAAAGGTGTTCTTTCTTGTTTGTGTTTTAAATGACGTAAGATATTTGAATAAAACATAGGATGCACCTTCAATATATTTATTTATAAAACGAGAGTGAACATTATACGAATCATTCTTTTTCACCCTTAAATACAGCATTATATAGCCTATTAATGAGCAAGTGATTAAGAAAGCAGATAGTTTCAGCGATTTCACAGTTTGGCCACTTATGAATACAGATGGCTCGGTTTGGCTTATTTGACCGTGGCAGGGTTTCTTGAATTTATTCCAGCCACGAACCTTTTTTATCACTGAGATTTTTTTCGCGACCCCCAGGACTCCATAATATTTACAAAACTTTTGTGGGACCCATAATTATTGCGGAAATCCAACACACGCGTGAGTAAAACTGTCAATTTTGTCACTTGTACTGTTATATATTATTGCAGTTTTAGATCATTAAATTTAATTTATAATTTTAAGACACAGAACAATATGGAAATTTTAAATAAGTAACAGACGAAATGACAGCGTCACTTGCAAAGCAAGGAAAATGAACGTTTATATTATAAAAAGAATGCATCGAAATTTTTCATTTTTTTCTTTGCCTGTATTGCCTTATTTTTATCTATTTTCAGAATCAGTGTGTAAAAATATTTGGTAATTGTAAAATTATTATAATAAGTTAACCCTTTGTTGCATACAAATAATCTGGAGAAGTTAAACTAAAATGTTTGTATTTTTTCCACTTAAAATAACTTTCGTAATAATAAAAAATTAATTTTATTCAAATTTCGTCTTAAATAATTGTTACAGTTTGTTCACAGTGGACAGCATGCATATACGTACATGCATACAAATCTCTTCTCGACGATTTACGGTCATTGCATTTGATTTACGGTCATTGCCATCTTTTAAATGGTAAATCTACAACTGACATGTACATACAGATTCCTCAAAATACCTTCATTTCGTCGATTGTGATTGAATATATTTTGCTACGATTTTGTAACCTGTACCTATTGGATTTAAATGTCAAATGTTCTAGAAATTCTCTGCAAAACAAACATTTCCAGTGGTGTTTTGACTTGATAAGCAGTACATTTGGGTTTCAATTCACTCTTTTCGGTAGATCTTTATCTACCCACTCCACAATTTTCTCAAACTGACATTTAAAATAAAATGTCTAAAATTACTAATTATGAATAAAAAATCGCAGTATAAGAAAATGTCACCAGTATTATATAATGTTTACTATGAGAAAGTGTACTAACTTAGAAACAGAAGTAGCAGCCATTTTCCAAATAGCAATGCTTTACTTAGTGATTCTATACAGCCATCTATGATCGACAGTTAAAAGTTCTAATAATATACGAGAATGAACTCGTAGAATGAACAAACACAGGAATGGAATCTGTTAAGGCATTTACAGAAGAATTAACAAATTTAAACTGTTGTCCAGTAGAGCGGACATGATGCAACAAAGGGTTAAAAAAATATCAAAAGTGCTAAAATTTTTGGCGATCCCCGTTGGGCGTCGCCAAAAATTTTAGCACAGTTTAAGAAACACTGGATTATGTTAAAGCACACGAGGTCTATATGTCTCTAAGGAGAAGGATGCTTTCGTGAAAGATTGTCTAAAGGAAACTCGTATTCACATTATACATGGGAGAGAGCCGCGAAAACCTCCATTGTCCCCAGTTTACGTGGAATAGGGACCATCTCGAGTTATAATCTTCAACAAATTTATCACTCTGCCGTGGTGGTTGCTAGTGGGTCCAAACTATCCTCAAATTACCTATGTTCTAATTACGATCAATTCTAGTTGGTTTGTAACGAGATGAGGTCAGAATAAAATATGTGTTATTGTATTTAAATTTTCATGTGAATGTTAATAATTCATGATCACTCAAAACTCTGTTCACACAGGAACAGCTGTAGGTATTCAAGATGTTAACGTATTTTATTTTCTTTCAATGGAAAAAAAAAAAAAAAAAAGGGAAGGAAAAATTTGTTTCAAATATTTGACTTGCACAGAAATGAGGAAGATGCTATATCTTTTTTCCAAGAGGCAATTACATTCATGGCAGAAACCATTGACTACGTGCAAGAGGAATCGATGATTTACTCAGATGCTTGGCGAGCATATAAAACAGAGGAACTGGGAAAAGGTAAAAATATTTTACTGTGAAGCAGTTTTCGTTTATTCAACAACAGCTGATCATACACAAAAAGTTCATAGACTTTGGCGCTTGGGTAAATTATGAAATAGAAATTAATTCGCCATCATCGTAAGTCTTACTTTGCAAAGTACATATGGCGAAAGACCTTAAGAAAAAATCTAATGTGTACACCACATGACTTTCTTGTACGGAATATTAAATTATACGCATTTTTTCTTGCATTTCATTTAAACTTATTGGATTGAATTAAATCTACTTCGCCGACAACGATAGAAATCACAATAGAATAAATGCATTCTTTAAAATTCACTCTGGTATTTGTTTACCATAGCGACACTCTGGCGCTAGATTCACTTAACAGTATTATATTTCGTTCATATTATAACTAATAATGCACAAAATTTATATCATTTAAAGAATAGAATTATCTAATCGTTGCCACATGTTCTATTCAAATACTATAATAAAGCTAGAATGATGTATAAAAGAAATTAAGCAAACAAAACAACAGAAAAAAAAAAAAAAAAAAAAAAAAAAAAAAACTTTTTCACAGACGATTAAGTATTTCTCATTCAATTAATTCAGTTCTCACTTCGCAACAAGGCAAAAATACATAAAAACTCAAAATATCTATATTAAAAATTACGAAGTAAATCTTAAACACTTATTTCCTCAAAAAAATTCCAGAAAGGATTAAGCATGATTTAATTGGCAATAATAAATGCAGGCGTTATCTTTGTTGTTGCGAAGCTAAGTTTCTCTAGATTGGAAACAAATCCATAGTCTGCTGTTTCAAATGTAAACGATAAATGGCCGCCATAAAAAAAGGCTTAGCGGCAATTAAAAATTAAAATTGTTGATAATTCTAAAAATATTGCATACAGATTTACTAAAGGCATAAAAACCTTAACCAGAAGATAAAAACAACATAATTCAATCATTCTTAAAGCAAAAAATGTACAATTTACAAACATATAAGAGTAAAGAAACTGAGATCACTGAACTGGGTAACAGAGTGGATATATATATAAATATATATTTATATGCGTTTGGTGCGGCCGATTGCAACCAAAATACGAAGTACACATCTACATGTTATATCAGTCCTATATACAAAATTTCAACGTTCTGAGGCTACTCGTTTTTGACTTATGCGAGATACGTACGTACATACGTTCGTACAGAAGCCACTAAAAATTCTCTTCAGAACTCATTTTAAAGCAGTTTTATAATTTTTTTGGAGGAAACGAGTCTTTTATCCTGTCCTTACGTACAGATATCGCGAAAAAACATCGTTAAATTGCATTCAATAGCGGTCAAAATGGATATTTTCTTTGAAATATGCTGCTTGAAACTTTTCGCGATTACAATACTTCCTTTTTACTTCGTACAAGGTAGTAAAAATGCTTATGATGTCACATTAAAACAAATCGCAGAAATATGGCAACCGAAAAGTGTATGCAAAAAGGAAACATAAACATGGTCATAACCCTGGCGCCAACTTGGCGTTTAAAAAACGGGTACCGTTATATTAGGTAAGTACCGATTTTTTGGAAACTTATCAGTTGAAAATTGAATATTTCAACAACAAATAATTTTCAACCTGTAAATTTTCAGTTTTGCTTGACTGCAAAGTTTCAAATTACTAGGTTTGGTGAATTTCGAGATTTTTCGACCGACCGCAGGGAAATAGAGCTGATAATCCGATGTATGATTTTAAGATTTTTATAATATAAATGCGTTTGAAGATTTCTTTCCCTTTTTTACTAATTTTACAAAATATTTCACATTTAGTTGTGGCATTCTAATATTACAAAGGTGTTCATAATGGGTAAAATGTATATAATTTAGTGCTGTTGAAGTGATGTCGTTAAAGGTCAGATTAAAATAAAACTATATAGACATATTACAATTTTTTCGATAGATTTGAAGAAAGAAAATTTAAGTTTTTAAAGTTGCTCAAAATCTAACTTTTACCTAGATCTATTACTAAGCAAAATGCAAAAACATTTTGTTTTATACATTGCAATTATTTTAGAATATATTTTACATATTCGTCTCGATCAATATTCCAAACGTCAACTCATTTAAATGCATTAAAATACAGTACAATTTGTCTATTACTGCCTGAGAGTTCATAAGAAGATTATTTACAGTAAACATTCACATATTATATTACACAAATGAATAAAATGTATACAATAACAACAAGGACATAATACACAAGCACAACATTCATAATTACAAAAGTTTTTGTATTTTAGAGCTCTTTAGAACTCCTTTCTTAAAGAAGATCAGTTTACTTTACATATATAATTCATCAAATATATTTTTATTTTATATTTATATTACTAATTTATCACTTCATAGATTTACAAAGTTTATTTTGTACATTTGTTCTTCAATAGACTGTAAAAAGAATTAGATGAGATATATATAAACAGATATATTCATTAAAGAAATCCAAAGATGAGAATTTACATTTAATGAAATATTTGACGACACTGCATTTCCTATTAACTTATATTTAGTTACATATAGAGTAGTTTATTAAAATTATAAATATCTTTATATGCGTGTGCTGCCTTTAATACCTGAGCTTTAATAATTAATTGGAGGTTTTTGTTTTGTTTTGTTTTTTGTTGTTTAGAATACTTCCTAAATGGGTTACAAACAAAATTACCTAAAAATAAATATGTAAACTGCAGCTTTAAAATATGCATAAATTACTATTTTAATTATATTTTAGAAAATTTTAACTAAGGAGCAGCAATAAAAATGCTATTAAAATTTTTAGTTACGTAATTCCGTCCTCATTCTTAAACAGCCGAGAAAATATTATCGACAAGTCAAATTTCTTGTTATGATAATTGAATTAATATACCAGGGAGGATTGAAGAAATGGATTCAAACATGGATTATCGAAACACTGATATGTCGTATGAAAACGCGTGGTAGAAAAGTACCAACATAACTTCCCACACATGGCTGATTTTGCTGTGCGTTCGTTCCGTTCTTGAATATAACTGTATCATTAATAGGAAGAATATAAAATGACACTATTATATTTCATGTTAAGTTTACTTTCTTTTTAAATTTCACAATTTGAAAACATTAGCAAAACGTGAGAAAGTGGTACACCTAATACAGAGAGAAAATGATAATTTCATTCACAGAGATTCACAAGATATTATTACAGATCTATGATGTCTGAGAACTTCACAACATTTTTGTGATGCTAGGAAACTAGAACTAATGACTTCTTCACAATGTACATCCATAACACATCATTCAAGGCATTTATAACAATATGTACTTGAAGAGATAGTGTCTGTAGAGCATAGAATCAAACAAATGTATCAGGATATTATTCGTTTTGATGTAATTAAAAGAAGATCTTTAATTTAGAGACAGAGTTATGTATAAAATGCTATGAAATAATATTTGCGTTATTTCAAAGTATCAAAACATTCCTTATTCCTAAATCTTTGACATACAGTAGCATCTGGAATGCGTCACTTATTATTAATATTAAAACATGTTCTGACTCGTCCCAGAACATCACCAAATTGTGATCACTTGAAAAGGAGTTTTAGACTCCTTTTAAAGTACGCGTTTACGTACTAATGTATAGCGCTTTGTTTCTACAATTCTTAAGTACATCATTTTACTCGTAGGTCAAGGGGTTAAAGAATAATCACAAGTAATATACAGCTGTTTCTAATCTTCTTGTCATTTTCAAACTACACTTGGCTCACTTAAGCCTATGATTATTTATCCTTAAATAGAAGCTTATTTAACAAAGGCATTTGCACTAAAAAATATTTAAGGAAATTTTATTATTGAAAGATTCCAGACCGCGACCTCAATATGAATGAAACAATATGAATTATTATTGTTTATCTTATGAATATAAACTAGGCACCAGGACCTCATATGTTGCACAGAAAATTTTCTCTGCATTTGGAAATGATACAATGAGTAAATTTTGCCTCCTAAAATGAATTAGACTAACATTTGTAGACCAGACTCACAAAAGATACTCAATGCTCCAATGAACTACCGAGCAACCCAACCGGTATAGACGTTAGCGTCGTTGACTGCCGTGCCGAGGAGCTCGTGTTCGAATTCCGGAGAAGGCATGGATGTTTGTAAATGTATAGTGTCGGTGCGGCATGGCGGCACTCTAAATATGCCGCGAGTCGAAAGTCCTCTCATGTGGTTTGGTGGAAGGTAAAAGAGGTGGGAGACTCTCGGACCTGTCTTCCGGGCTGCCTTCCATCAGAAGTGAGGGCTGAACTGAGCTAAATCGCACTTTCACCTAAATGATGCTCAAGGGTGTTGCCAACGGAATTTTGTCGTCTTGGGCTGATTACGTCAAAGATAAGTGAGCATAAGCAACAACATGAACCATCGAGCCTACACAAGATCAGCTTGAAGACCACATCGAGTTAAGCCTAATTACAGTTTTGAAAAACCTGCAAACTTGTTTAATTTAATATGAGATATAAAAACATCCTTATGCATATATACTGACTTGGAAAGGTACGTGAGCTCAGCAAATGTGTTTGTTGTTCAAAATTTTAGAATCCAGCTGAGGTTGCTTGCATTATACTTATCCTTATCAAACTATTGAATCAAATATTTTCTAAAGTATATATTGCATTAGTGTTCTTGACATTAGTTGTTGTAAAGAAAGTAAAGGATCTTGATGATAAAACCCAGGGTCCACCGAATAAACATATTGCTTTCTTTTATTTGATCACCACTCGGATTTTTGTCTCTAGATTTCTGCGAAATGGCTATTGATTCTGAAGCCTGCGCAGAAGATATGCAGCAGATATCAGTTATACTGTTTCAAAAGCAGCGTACAATGTTTTGCAGAAACGGAGTCTTTCTACGAAGATAATGTCAGAGCATATGCCTCAAGTGCAATATAGGAATAGTTAAAAGAATTCAGCCGAGAACTTCCTCTCCATCTCATCCAAGACACTGCGCTTTTAGGCTATCGTCTTTCCTAGGCAATAGGCAACCATTAAGGAAAATGGAATTTCGAAGTTGAAAGTAGGTAGCAAGACAGTTAAAGCATTTTCTTGATACCACCGAGGAAGACTTTTCAAAAGAAGGAAAAGCTGAAATTTTAGATTTTTTTTTTGGGGGGCAGGGAGCAGAGAGCTTCTTTCTTAATTACAGAAGGCTTTGTTTAAGTTTTAGTATAATTTATTTCCTTTCAATGTCAGCGCGAACTTTCTTGATTTATGAATGCACACAATTTAATAATTAATAAATTCAAATATAGAAACAAAAACATGACTGGGCATTTGCTTGAGATTTCTCGTAATACTCCCCAATATAAACGATGATTGTAATCATATAGATCTCAAGTTAAACATTCACTTTATACTTTTGGGTAGCGCTTAAACAGGGGAGTCACTAACGAGATCATCATCAGTAATACAGCTGTCATAACGACACACATGTTGTACCGTGAGCTTTGTCGATGGAGAAGCGTTTGGGGTCATTTTCAGATTCCCGTTCCTGTGGAGAGACCTGGGTGAACAACTATGCATACTCAGGTTTCTGACACTAGTATACGTGGAATACGTGTTACAACGATGCAATGCATTCTCCTCCATATACCTGCTTCGAACCTTAGCACAGGACATCTGTCGACAGACTTGGAAGAAACCGTCGCGGAATTTTGAATTCATCCAACAATAAATGATGGGATTATAAGATGCGTGACTCATCGCTAGCCAGTGGCAGACGAACCAGACGTAAACTATATTTTTATACTGCCAGATCTGTTCGTTTTGATCTCCAACAACTATCAAGATATTCAAGGGCAACCAACAGAGGCTGAACACTGTAACCACTGTTATCATCATTTTCACCATCTGAAACAAAATATTACGTTTTTAGTAATAATAGAAATATAATATTTTAATATGTAAATTCTTAATATTGAATCAAATTATATTTAAAACTAATAAATATGTTGCTATTAGTAAGTAAAAATGAATTAAAATGCATTTGGGAAAGAGCTTTATATAAAGACATCATTTATATAAGCCATTAGAAATAATTATAAGATTATAGTAAGATAAATAGGTTTAATTCTGCTCTCTTTACATAATTTTTAATATATATATATATATTTACCTTATAGAAAGCTTTTATTTTTGCAGTGCAAGAGAATATCATTGATTTTATTAATAAAAAAATGAAATTTCAAAAGTTGTTGGAATTTAAAAAATCTGAGCAATGTATATTTATGTATTAGAACAGTGTAAGATTTATTAAAAAAGCAAAATCTTTTCTATGGACATAAAGCGAAAAAGATATAGTTCTGGAGGTACAAAATATGAAAGATTGCATCATACGAAACCTTTCATTGCATCATTCGCATTGCATCATGCGAAACCTTTCATGAAAAACACGATATGATGAAATGAATGACAAAAATAAATGTGTGTAGACGTAACATTAGAGTAAAACTAGTTCAAAATGAAGGAGTCACGAGCAATATAGTCAGTGTTATACTGCATATTGACGTATATTTTTACAGAATCGAGAAGTGTTGGGGATTCGGATGACAGGGACTACAGTACTCTGCCGTACTATATCTTTTGAACAGCCGGATGAATAAAATTTCGGTCTGAACAGATGTTATCAAATATTTGGATAAAATACAGGGTGATCAGTGAATAAACCCTGATTTCAAAATTAAATATCTCTACAACAAAGATCGATAGAATTATGCGGTAAACTGTACGTTTATTAGCAAAACTGTAAAAATGGTGTACAAAAGTTATAAAATTTAGTTATGAAAATCGTTAACAGATGGCGCTCTAATCGCAATAACATATCAATAGCCTTTAAAATGCGCTTCGAAATCGAAAGTGATCAGTACAACTGTTGGCTAGTAAAGAGGTTAGCATAGAAAGTAAAATAATGCATTCCATTGAACAACGTGCATTTTGGTTCTGGATATTCACCGATTAGAACACAGTCCTACGGCAACACGCCGCAGTTTTCAAAACCGATTCAATGTTCCAGTTGGACCCGATGCGAAAACCATTCGCATGCTCTTCGCGAAATTCGAATGGATTGGCAGCGTGGCTGATGATCGAAAGGGAAATGTTGGGCCTAAGCAAACTATAGTCACTCCTGAAGATGCAGCCAAAGTTTCTGGATTTGTTCAGCAAAATCCTAGGAAAAGCATCCGACGGATTGCATCAGAAACAGGTTTGAAGTACACGAGCACACAAAAAATATTTAACGATAGCCTACGGTAGTTTCCATACAAAATCCAAAGTCATCAGGCCATAACCCATGAAAGCTGTGCAACAAAGGGTTGACTTTGCGAATCAGATTCTAACAAACCGACAACGACAGATTTGATGTGAGCTGCATTTGGTTCACAGATGAGGCACATTTTCATTTGAAGGGAATCATTAATAAACAAAACTGGAGATTTTGGGGGTACCGAAAATCCTCATTTGTGTGAAGAAAAAGCACTGCATTCGCCTAAAGTTATGGCATGGGCTGCGGTATGCGCCAGAAGCATTATGGACCTTTTTTCGTACGAGAAACGATAACTACTGAAAGTTACGTTATAATTTTGAAACAATTTGTGAGCACTCAAATAGCGTTGGAGGATCGACCAGGTATCGACTGGTTAATGCAAGATGGGGCTCGACCACATCGAACAAATAAAGTTTTTCACTTTCTTCATGAATACTTTGGGAATAAAGTAATTGCATTATATTATCCTCAATTTACTGACACAGGAATAGCTTGGCCTCCATATTCTCCCGTGAGTCCTTGTGACTTCTTTCTGCATGTGATTCCATTTCCATCGAGACATTGCGAGAGGTGATGTCAAATTTCATTGTTTGTTTACGCCACCTTATTGTTCGAACAATGAACATTTTGAAAAAATTGTATTTTGATTGCAAAGGCTGCTTCACTTTATTTTTTTAATTATTTTTTTTTTACTCCTTTCAGAGAAAGAGTTTTCAGTGCAAAGCGCCATCTGTTAACGATTTTTGTAATTAAATTTTTAAACTTTTGTACACCATTTTTACAGTTTTGCTAATAAATGTATAGTTTACCGCATAATTCTACCGATTTTTGTTGCAGATATATTTAATTTTGAAATCAGGGCTTATACGCTGATCACCCTGTACATACCCTGCATGAGTTACATGCAGTATGTGAAAGCAGCACATCTTCATTTGCTCTGGTAATTCAGGTTCTAAAAGAAGCTAAGAGACCTGTTCTTTGCAGAGTCGATAGCAGAAAGTTGGATCCATCACAAATGACTGCCCGGTTATTCCCACATGCTTGGTATAAGCTCTGACTGAGTACTTGTCTCTGATGAGTGTTGTGAAAGTTGAGGATAATATCTTATTAGCATTGTACTTCATTTGATAACAGTATATATAGTAGTATGTTAGGAAATGAAATATGATGTAGTAGCTAATGTGGGATATGTGCTCATATCACGCAGCATTTATTGTCTAAATGATACCCATACTAATCAACCTGAGGTAACGCCTGTAATGTTGCAAGTGGTAACGATGCAATTTTTGTCTGCTTTCAACATCTCATTCTTGTAAGAATGGAATCTGAACGTTACGCTGCCATCCACAGTTTGTCCTCTCTACAGTAATGAAAGCCTCCTTAGATATCTTTGAATGTGACTTTATTGAGATATGTTTTCTATGTGTTTCCATTCGATGGAAGTATATAGATAAAGGAAGTTCATCGGAATTTGGAAATGGAATTCGCGTTAGAATATTTCGCTTTAGGATAACAACTGACATTTATTTGTGAGGTCAAAGCTGATGGGAAAAAATTGAAGAAAATTCTTTTTCAACAAATTAGAAATCCCGGAATTTTTTACAGAAAGCTTTGTACTTGGCAAGAGCATAAAAAATATACTTCAATACAAGATGCTAATCTTTATCATAAAAGTACTTAAAGGGCGAAACAATTTGATTTTACATGATAAAGAGGCGTAAACAAAACAATTATGCATTAATTATTGTGCTTAAATGCAAGTTAATTTTTGATGAGTAATCATTAAAAAAAGCATTCGATAAATTCAGGTAACCCTAGATTACTTTGTCGTAATACAGAAGGTAATTACATATTTTTAGAACAACTTCAGTAAAGAATTAATAAAGAAACAGTTTTAATATTTTGGAATAAAAATTTATAACCACAGTTTATTGTGACCCTTGATGAAACACTGATTTACCTAAATGACTGTCACTAAAAAGAGTTACAATCGAAAATTAAAAGGAAAAAATGTACATACCTGAATCCATCAATGCAAAAGAACGTTTAAATAAGGGGTTTAAGATGTTCCCGTGATTCTCTTACAATTTGAAATTAAAAATAAGAAGAGTATTAACAAACTCAACGTACTATCAAGACAAAGTTCTCAGTCCGATATTTGCAAGTAACTTTTTTCCAATGAGTTTCAAAGAGTGAAACTTTATCAAGACAAAACAACAAGTCAGAGTTTGAAAAGTACCTGGAAAAAATTAAACGCTCCTTGGTAAAATGAAGAATGATTCAGGTAATGTATATACACTTTTTCAACGTATTCCTGCAAAGTCCTCTGACATTTCATCTATCAACTATTGTGCCTTTGGTTTCTTGAAGAGAGCTCTTTCTGAGAGCAAATCCACCACGATTGATTTACTTCGCGAAGTAGTGGAAGCGAAATGAAAGTCTATACGCCTGGAAATTTTAAGAAAACCCCTTCTGTCGTAGAAATCGGTATGATAATATATCAGTATGACTTATAATCTAGAAAAATTGCTATCTGATCAAAGATTGAAAAAGTATTCTTGACATTTTGTACATTAATTAAACAGAAACAAAATGATTCTGAAAATGTGTAATCACCCTATGTAATTATTTTAATTTATATAAATAGATAATAATAGCAACGTGTGTTCTAAAAGTTTTTTTTCTGCGTTAACTGCATTTACGATTTTATGTATTGATTGATTAATTGAGCATTTTTACAAGTAAATTGAACTATTGTAAGAGCATTTTCGCATTGGCCTTTGATGTTTCATTGATTATATGCTTAAAAATATGTTGCAGTTGAAATCAGAAAGAGATTGCTATTGATTTATTAATAAAACTCTATTAATTATCTTATGCAAATAAAATCTTTTGAAGTTTTTATGTGAATGACTTTTATATTTAAGTTATAAAATTAATTTCTTAAACCAATATGCGAATTTAATTTAAACATAAACCATTTGGGATTTTAACATTTTGCTCTATTCGTTAGTTGACGATCTGTCCTTCTTACTATGGTCTACAGATGCATCCCACATCAGATGTATGCTATCACATTGACGCGTTAGAAGGTATTAACAAAACTATGACAGATTTATCTTCAAAAGAATTTGATATTTAATAAATCCTTTTTAGGAAACATTCAAGAATAACAAATAATCAGACTTATTAACTTTCTGCACAAGATTATTAATGATTTCATAACTGCATATGATTGTAGGATTCATCACATTCATTGAACTCATGGGTTTTTTTCATGTTTATCTAACTAAGTTGGTTTAAGTCAACACATATTTTTTAATTTGTAAGGAATTTTTGTGAACAAAATCATGTTTTCTTTTACAGCAGCTAAAGTACATGTTTTCCAACATGCAACATAATTCTGAAATATATACAGAGTGCAACAGATTCAATAATTAGAATTCTAATTGAGAGATCAACGGAAAAGTTAAAATGTTTGCAATACAGCTCGTGGTTGAATGGGAATTATGAATGCAGAAACACAGCGAGAATGAAGAACATCTAAAGCGTTTTAAAAGCGGATAATAGGAGAAATAGAGTTTGATACTTTCAAGAATTATTCAAATGAACGAGCAGCAACTCAATTACGATACATGCATTACAACGATGATCATTCACAAGATAGGACTTGATCACAACAGAGACTTGCCATCAGAATTAGCACCGCTGCTGCAGATGCGCATGGCTTTTCCAAAGTCCAAATTAATCTTCTTTGCCGTTGTGGTGAATGTATTACAGATGATAACTTCATACTTACTGCCTATCCGTGTTTTCATGGTAGATAATTTCCATCAATAGAGCACAAAAACTGAGAGTCGAAATGATGGTGTAGCTGCTCTGTTGATGGTCTTCTGTCTCCTGCCTTTCTTCACATTTCTTATTCCATAGCACAGATGCATTAAAACATTTTTGCTATTGCTATGTTCCATCACCCATCAAAGTTGTGTCACCAATTATGTTACACACTTTACATGTATATATCAGGGGTTCTCAACCAGGAGGGAAATTTCGTCTAAGGAGAATTTTATAGTTTTAGGGAAAAATGTGGTCAGCCTTTTATTTATCTATTAAAAATTTTATTTTATTTTATGAATACAAAAAAAAAACTACTTTTATTCACGTTTTGATATTTATCAACATTTCAATGGAGCAAAAACGTTTAAGAACAATTGATATATATGTATATGTATATATATATATGTGTGTGTGTGTAAGATAAAAAAATGCAAATCAAAATTATAATTTAAAATACCTCTTAATTGCTCATTTCTAATTTGAGTATTTTTTCTCTAGTAATAACTTTCTCTAAACATCGTCATATCTGAAACCGTATTACGCATTATGCCATCTTGAAAACTTCTGCATTGCCTATAAGTTTTAGCCAATTAGATTAAAAAAAAAGTTTATTATAAATATTGTTGCAATCCTATTAACCTCTCTTTCTCTGCCTGTGCTTGCTGGCTGAAGGACGTCTCTTGCTTGGATGCTTTTGTTAAAAATGTAATGAGCCATCATCAAAATTGTGGGATGCAGGTTGGCCCCCATTGTGAAGTGCATGTTTTCTTTTCTTTTCTTTTTTTTTTTCTTCTTTTTAACTCAAACAGACTGTTTGTCTCGAAAAGGAATTTTGCTCTAATTAATGCCAGCGTACTACTTTTCAAATTGTTGCAACCGAATATTATTGCTCTTTATTATTTTTAAAGAAATTAAATAAATAATGAAGAATCTGCATGTAGGTATGAATATTCCTCACACTGTGAAAAAACGACGGTACCGAGACTCATCAAGTTTTGAATAACGTAGTCCTCCACCGGAATATTTGTAACTGGAAGCCCAAATTTTGAATTTCGTTTTTTATATTTCATATTTTATAAAACTGTAATAAATTTTGATTAAAAAACTCAACTTTGGTATTCAAAGTCAAATATTTAACGCCAGCAGTGACAACACTGTACGGTATGAAACACTTTTATCTCAAGCGGCCGATAATGTTTATCGGAAATTCTAAAGATACGCTATTTTTGAATATTTTATGATATCGCTGTTGAATTTAATTTTATGCAGTGTTAAGTGTGAAGAACACGATATTTAATTAATACATTTAACACAAAAAAAATCGTAATCAAAAAAGTTTTGCACACGTTCGCAGTGGTGCCGAAAGTTATCGGCACCACTGCAAACGTGTTGGCGAAGTTCAGTGGTGACAGGCAGTCGTGTGATCTCAGCCTCCGATCGGTGAGTCTCCTATCATTCGTGATTGTATTCCTTGGTGTCCTAGTTACAGGTCGAAACCTTAACAAACAGGCATCACAGGCTGTGATCGCCTATCGATCGATCACTCTGTCCTCACATTCTGTCGTCGTTCTCAGTCGATAACCACCTTCTTGAAGCTCCTGTACCGCAGTGATTCACCCTTTCCTGCTAATACTTTCAATGGCCCATTGTTCTAACCCAAATATCTAGCAATCCTGCGATGTGACCATCCTGCTTCCTTTAGTCTAATAGCACGCCCTTTCTCGAATGATAACATTTACTCATACTGTTCGCAAACCGTTCTGAGTGTAGTCTACGTGGGTTATAAAAACCACATTCGCATGGAAGTAATGCTTTAGAATTGGAATACCTTCTGTTTTTTTATACATCACCCGTATGTTCCGTTTTATTGCGCTAGAGCTCCAGCTAGTCAGCCGTTGGTAGACAAATGTGAATCATTTGCATATCCTATCTTAAGCTATGCGCATACGGAATTTTGTCCCATTAGGATAACTTATTCTCAGTGCGTCGCTTTTTCTGTTATACAATATATGTATTTATAAAATCAAGAAACATATATATTACACACAATTGTAGAATTCTATAGTGGTGTATTAACCAACAGAAAAACATAAAATAATACATAAAAAATTGTAAAATAAAACTGAATTAAAATAAATTAATATAACCTAAAACACAATTTACACATTATAATTGAAAATTCTTTGGTCTTTATCAAGGAGCAGCCAAAAGAATTATCATCAGAGCGATATTTCAAAATTATGTCTGGATGAAATGTAAAAGAAATTAAATGATAAATATCTGTATAATATATGCATTAAAATAATTAAACTGAAAATTGAAATAAACGTAGGAGTTGAAGGAAATGGCATGAGCTATGAGCAGAAACATAAAAATAAACTTTAATTTAGATCAAAATGGTGCATAAAAGTATCAGTAAGTTAAATTAATTCAGGTTTTCAGGTTTTAGTGTTGAAGGCTACATACCAGTGCAGGCAGACACTAATAACTATCATAATGTAAAACATATGACGAAAATGAAGAAATGAAGTATACAAAAGTAAAACAGAAAATAAGAGATGGATAACTTTTAGCAAATTCTTTAATAGCAAATATTGTGTACCTGTGTGTCTGGTATCGCATAGAGGAGTCCAACGCATGACTCACAATCAGAGTTTACCAATCGGGTGTCTAAATGTACAGCCTAAAGCTTATATAGTTTATGAAATTCAGATATACACAATTAATAACGCGTATCGTTAAATGCTGTCTACGTGACAAATTAAAGAGTGAAAATGAAGAACGATATAAAAATCCTGATGTATAAATACTGATAAGAGAGGGAATTTAATATTATAGTATAAACGTTTAATATTATAGTATAGTTCTCAACATTTTGACTAACGCGTACCATTTAAACAAATATTGAAAACCTTTCGTACCTCCACTACAAAGTACTACTACCACCACCACTCTTGAACAAAGCTCAGATCGCATAAATTTACGATTGATAGAGAAAAAAAATTCACTCGGGATGTTGAAGTTTTAATTTTTGAATTTAAGAGTTAAATATACTTAGCTTCTTTGCGTACCACCGGAACTTCTGGTACAAGCTATTTCTTACGTCTTCTTAGCGTGCCTTCGTAGTCTAGTGGTCTGCACGTTGGGAGCGTGTTCCAGAGGTCCGTGGTTCGATTTCCAGCGAGGGCGTTGCTTATTTTTCATCACTCTTGCTTTAAAAATAACCTAATGACTCTACAGTGGCACCCGAGTCAAAAGAGTGGTGGATGATGATTCTCCACACCCAAGATTTGGCAATTGGGGACCCTAAAAGCCGCAGTTGCCCTTTAAAAGGGGGAGTATATAAGGTATTTCTTCCGCCTTCATGGCATGCCTTCATAGTGTAGTGGTGTGCACTCTGGGCGCGTATTCCAGAGGTCCGTGATTCGATTCCCGGCGAGGACGTTGCTCATTTTTCATCACTACTGCTTTCAAAATAACCTAATGGCTCTACATTAGAATAAAACAAAGAAGGGGAGGAATAAATTGAATCAAAGTAAAACATGAAAAAATAAATGAAGTTTTCTATCCTTTCTTAACATCTCATTAGATTTATGCTTCGAGAAGTGGAATAGGATAACAATGTTTCTGAAATTTTCAAAAAATAATTTAGTAATCCAAAAATAATTATCACATTAGCAAAATAATTAAAAGAAATAATTTAATTGTTCATTGCAATGAATCAGTCCCGACTAGGAATGCTGTTTTGCTAGAACTAAAGATGGAAAACAAAATGGCTGCTCGCGAGGACGAAGTTCGAAGGAAAGATACATTTTAATTGATAAAATAATTAATTAATACAAGTGGCAAAGAAAATTAAATTAATTAAATGATGCAAATCAAATTGTCGAAAATTGGAAACCTAAATTTTATCAATTTTATCTAGCTTAGGTTTGCAATATTTCGGAAAAACCTGCATATCCCGATTTTTTAATGTTTTAATTTTTTAATTTTAAGTTTTCATTGAATTAAGTTATTAAAATAAAGGCATTATTAAATCAAAAGAAACTGCAAAATACATGTAATTAAAGTAAATAAAGAAGCTGCTTCGTGCATAATTTCATAATATTAGCGGCGTGAAAGGTAGAAAGGTACCGATATTGTAGGATTTTCTGGTTACGAAGCATTATGCTTCTAATTTTAAGGGGAACAACAGAAATGGGAATAAGTATACTTAATTTTATCATATAGAATTCACAGTACAGTGCGATCCCAAATTTGGGACGAAATTAGACCAATAACTAGCAATAGAATTAGAAGAAATTTTGAAATAGCATTTCAGAAATTAACAATAAAATTGTAATAAATTTTAAATAAAAATATTCAATACATTGATATAAAATTATTCTTTACATCTCCAGTTAAGGTTTAAGAGTAAGCTATAATTTATATCTAACGTTAATTAAATTGGTAAGGGCAATTTTGCTAACTGTTTACGATAAAGTTTTGAGGAAATTTATTATTTATGAAAGAATAAATCAATAAATTGAAATCATTTAGAATTGCTTAATTATATATACAGATGTTGCTAACATTATTGTTTATTTGTAATTGAATCTGCTATAAATTTCTGGAAGAGTTGGAATGCCACTCGATCAGTTTAATAGTTTCACAATTAAAAAGTCGTCTTTTGTTCATTATTTTTATTGGGTTAAAATTGCTGTTTCATAGTTTCTTTGCAGTTCCCGATTGCTATAATATCATCTGTATATCTAAGTACATTTAAACAAATCAGGAGCGTTAAAATTCTTTAAAAAAGTCTGCATTTTTCACACAGAGCTTTGCGTGCCAAATTTCGCATTTAAACGACTGATCAAATGTTACCAAAATTTTCTACTTTCCAGAAACATTTTCTAATTAAGAGCGTTTATAATATGACCAATAATACTAAGATTGCCTAGTTTCGAAATGAGAGTGGGAAAAATTAAAATTGTATTTGGGTACTTCCGTTTGCACTTCACCTAAGCTAAAGTTGAACACACTAACTATGAATAAAAATAATTTAAGAGTGGAGAGATTTGCAGATTCACCGAAATCACAAGATTTAAAGTCGTTTTAAGATTTATAAGCAAGAATACTTTTATGCCAGTCATAAGACCAGTGGGAATTGAACCAGGACATTTATTTCATCATGGCCAGTCCTAGAGCTTCAACGTTGAACTGAATAGAATACAAAAATTCAATTTTCGGAAACTTTTGGTTTGTTTCCCATATGACAGTCGAAAGCAAAGCTAATTTATGTTTTAAAATATTTCTGGAAACTGAAGTCAAATGTTTACGTTTTTCTGGAATGAAATTTGAAATCACTTTATTACATTTGCAATTCAGAGGAAAAAAGGGACTGTTTAAAAGCTTTTATAATTTAAAATGGAATTTTATAAAATCATTGTTAAGAGAATGCAAAGTGATGAAAAGCAAAGAAATTGGAAGAAAATTGGAAAAAAAGGGAGGAAAAAGAACAAGGACAATAAAATGAAAGAAATATTGCAAAAATTCAAGGAAGACATGCTAGTAGATCCAGAAGTCAGCAATAAATTTTTTTAAGACTTTTTTTTGAGTTGGTTAAAGAAATGTTTACAGTTTAAGGACCTTTGTGAAAAACTTATATTAATCAGATTAAGGTTTACTGTGGAATTACCTTTACAGTACGTGTCGCTTAAAGTCATCACTGTTAACTCTGCGTTCGGATATTGTTAGAGGTTTGCAGAAATTCTGCCCGTTTATATCCGAATACATTGAAAATACATGTCTTAACAAGATGAGAAATTTGATTAGTAAGATCAAAGAATATAGAATAAAATTTGTGAACTAAAGTTGTAAAATAAAACATAATTTTACGAAACAATCTCAAATTACGCTATAAAAATTTCCAAGTGACAGCAAAATGTCACCAAGTGAATAATGATACCGAATAGCTTGGTTTCGATTTAAATACACCATTTAAAATTACGCCGAAAAACATGAAATATGAGAAAATGTGAAGTAATCAACGCAGAGCAAAACGTAGGTATTCTGCAAAAATATATGTAAAAACGCCATTTTAACTCAAAATTTTAATCATTTATGTCTCAGTTTACACTTAATTTGCGGTATTTCATTTATTAAAATCAGAACATAAGTTATTTTTCATTTGTCCAGGGCATCATTTTAATCGTAATCAGTTCTTTAAACATTTATTTACTCTGTTTTCAACATTCCTTATATCTGATCATTTTTACCTAAAATTTTAAGGGTAAACTTGGCTACAAGAATCAATTAAGGATTGGTTTGGTTTATTTGATTAGGCAAAGCAATCGAGGGCTATCTGGCTACG
Organism: Stegodyphus dumicola; assembly: GCF_044657685.1. NCBI lineage: Eukaryota > Metazoa > Arthropoda > Arachnida > Araneae > Eresidae > Stegodyphus > Stegodyphus dumicola. Next base: position 97,595,843 of record NC_140771.1, on the reverse strand, counting down.
GGAAGCGATGCCTTTGTGGAGGAATTTCCAATGGAAACTGGCTACTATACACGTTACACATGGGGAAAATTACGAAAACGCCCATGCAGCCAGCTCGTTAGTGGAATTCGAATCTCGGAGTAAACTACCAGTGTTCAGCAATTTTACTACTCGGCCGCTGGTGAGCATCAGTTAAGTAAGTTGAGTTTTTATACAGAGTGGTGATAAAAGATCCCCGATGTATGTACCCATAACGACCTTTCCACTGAAACAATCGAAATGGAATTTCAGAAATTGTTATTTGAAAGTATGCGCTTAAAATTTTGATAATTTTAAACAACAGAATTCTCCCATTTACAGTTACAGAAAAATAAATAGAAATTTTCGAATGGCACCACCCTGTGTAAATTGATTCGTTTCAATTAACACCGATGCGTGGCGTAAGTACGCCCCTGTGGAGGTGTTCTTCTCAAGACGGTTAGTGTGAAGGAGCGACACCAGTTCTGCCAATGGCGATGTGTTGGTGCTTCCCACACTTAGTCCTGTCTTGTGTAAATTGATCAGCGTATGGAAAACCGTAAATGGCGCGAGAACGATATACGTACGACGAAAATTGCCCGCATAAAATATTTGCAAACAAGAACATTACAAAGGACCTATCACAACACAAGAGACGAAAGGGAAAAAAAAATGTATCTGGAATTATAAGTTTTGAACGTGGCCTCCCTCGCAGATGATAACTCATTGCATGCGGGCGGCATATAAGCATTTTGAACCGCGCCACGCGCATTGGGAAAATCCGTACTTGTGACTAGACATACTTTCAGATGACATTACTTTTTCTTTCGCGTAATGACGTTTAGGCGGGATTATTACGCGTTTGTTTCCGCTGAATGACGCGCATGAGTGACACCGAAGCATGAAAAATAGTGTTTGTTTTCTTTGAAACGAAAACGCTTAGCTGCAGCGTTCTGCAGATACCTTCCTGTTTCATGGAATAATAAAATTATAAAAGCTTTCTAACATGCTGTTAATATCAGTAGCAATCTTAGCGCTTAGATGATATAAATAGCTGAGTTCATGAATTTAGTACAAAAACCAAAACACAACGATCTCGATTTAACTGTAAAGGTATTGCAATTTTGTTGCACTTTGTTTCTTTCACATTGCAGAAAATATTTCCTTTGCAAATAGTATTATGCTATTTCCATCTTAATGTCCAAGTTATTCTAATATTCTGTTGCCTTAAATGAAAGAAAAAAGTGCATTCAGTACTGTCGCTAAATTTAATACACGTGTATAAGAAAAGAAACTTCCTTCTCTGCCAAACACTATTTTTATGCAAAGGTACAAAAAGATGTAACGCATTAAAAATTGGCAATATTCATAAAGTAATATTGTTCAATTTAAAATACGTATCTCTATTTTTTTGTTCCAAATCTATATTAGTCAAACTTCAAAAATAAATTTTACTTTTCCAAACTATTTTGATTATACATATCGTGAATTTACTGTATACTATGTTAGCTCGCAATGACGTTTTTGCTTTTTCCGAAAAATGACTTGTCTCATGTTTTCGCAGATTGCATCAGTAGAGAGTAGATATATAACGAGCATGAAATAATGGATTAATAATCTTAATATCCCAACATCTTTAATATGAACCGTTTTAAATTAAGAATACATTTATTAAAAATTTTTGTACACATTTACAGAGTTAGTACAAGATAAATTATACTTTTTCTCTCTAGGAAAAAAAAATCACTACCTTTCTTTATATGAAATTCCCCACACTACAGTGTTGCAAGAAATGCAATCTCATAGCAACAGAAAGACAACGCACGTAATATTCTTTTCGGTACTGTTATCAAAATGTAAACAAATAGTATAGAGCTTGAGCTTCAGCAAAGTTAATGCGTTCCTAAGCTTAAAGGAAATGATGTCATCGGAAGCCATATCCAGTCAGGAGGAAGGATTTTTCCCTATGTGCGTGGCGCGGTACAGAATGCTTATATGCATGCGAGAGATTGTTGCCAACAACAAAGTATGCAACACTGCAGGAGGAATCTTCAACACTTTATGTTTTATGGCATCTTTACTTTCTAACAAATTTCGTGGATTTCATGCGCGTACCTTATATTTCATGTAAACCCAAAACCAGAAATCAATCAGAGTGAGTTCGAGGGAACGCGGTAGCGACGAAACTACAGAATATACATTATTAGCATTTTTCAGTTAACAAGAGCTTCAAATCAATAGGAGTATTTTAAATCATGTACAAAATAATTCAGCATTCCTGTCACCAGACTGTATTTAGAAGAAGTGTTTTCAATTGCCATATGTGGAATAATTTGTACACTTCTCTTTTGGTATCGAAAGTTCACAGAGGTCATCAGTTTTAATGTCATTTTCTTCGCAACCGTTGAACTGCGGAGAATGCTTTTCAGGGCGTTACTAATTCCTGCGTTTTAATATACAACCTTATAGATGTTTATACATAATTATTTTAGTTCTATCAAGTATATTAAATTACATTTTTCAGTGGAATAAATTTGATGCTGGTGCAATGAATTTTAAATTTTGTATGAAATGCTTTAGTTAATTCTTCAACTTGATTTTATTATTTTCAGAAAAAACAACACATAGTGTACAAAGAAGGAAAACGGAAAAATTTGTGATATTTTCACTTAATGATTTCGCGTTTATTGATAATGTTGGTGCATTTTTTTTTATGTTCTTTGTTAACAGAATATGTTTAAAATTTTCATAACTGTTAACTAAAAATTTATGAATTAATTAATATTATTTTGAGATTTTAAACACGTAATACAGTTTCTTCTGACATTAGAATAAAAGCATAACACTATTTCGTGAAAATGAAAGATTAAATATTTTATCGTATCAGAAATACAAATGTAAGTAACTATTTTTGAATTAATTAAAAAAGGATTTTAACATTTTTTTGGGAATGATTATTAAAATGTAATTTGAATATTCATTTTATTTTTGAGCTATTATAAGAATATTTGAAATATTATTAAGACTTTTATAATTATTATGAGAATGAAGTGAATATAAAAATTAAATGAAATAATTTTGAATAGTAGTACGGAAAATGGATGTGAAATAGTGTTCTTGTGTAGAATATAGAAAATATTTAATAATTTGGCAGTGAATATTGTTATAATGAATATAAAAATATCAATAATTTAGAAATAAATTTAATAAAATTAGTAATGTGTAATGAAATAAAAAGTGAAATTAATAAAGAAATAAATTTGAAATTATGGTAAATGAATATTAAATTTTATGGATAATCGTATGTTAAGTGTAGAATATGTTGAGAGAGTACAGGTTCAGAAAAAGAAGCTTATCATTGCCTCCGTAGAATGTTCCTTTTGCCCTCCTCCTATGAGATAACGTTGAAGACTCTTATTTTATGACTGAGTGTAATTTTTGTATATATTGTTATTATTTTATATGTTTTATTATAGAATAAATTAGTTCAGTTCACAAAGTCAATGAATTAGCCAGCTACCTTATGCAACGAACGAAGGCCTTTTCAAGTAATTTCCATAGCCTCTTTTAGCCACTGGTGCAGAAAAACGCTCCAGTTATCCCATATGAATATCTCACATGGCTATTCCATCAATAGACTTATACCCTATTGATGGAAATGGTTATTTAGAAGTACTGCGGAACTTTACAATTTAGTAAAATAAGGAACTGAAAGTGAAATATAATAATAGTATTATATTTCACTAACAGTGTTATAACTATAATTTCTGCAGGATTATAACCATAATTATTCTAACCATAATTTCTGCAATTATGGTTATTATTTCTACCGTATTTACTCCTACCATATTTAGTATAGTATATATATCCAGTATATTTTTATATGTTTTACAGTTAATTAAAATAAGTAATGGCTATGTAAAAGATTTTATTTGTGAAGCTTTATGAGAACAAAAACCTTCCCTGAAGAATAATGATCATGTGGCTCTAAAGCAGAAAAACGTTTGAACTGAAATACTGAAAAAAATAACACTACTGTAAAAATTACATTTAATTTTAAAAATTCACATTTTCATAAATTATGCTTTAAAATTTTTTTCACTCCGTCATTTCAAGATTACTCCATGTCATATGTCTCTTATATAATGGTGGTGAAGTAAATGTAGCAAATAATTTATCCAATAGATGACAGTATCTGCCAAGCTCCTTTGGTAATTGTCGATGTGCATGCGCAACCTGAGTGTAGGAAAAAGTATGTTATTAGGAGAATGAGCTTTCATTAAGAATGTTGCTGCGCGCTTTCGCTATGTAAATAAAACTATATTTTTGTAACATTGATGTGTTTTACTTTCTACTCGTAATGCGAAGCACTAGGTTAGTGCACGAATCTCGACTGATTCAGAATCCATTTTCAAACCGTGAATCACCACAGTAAATAAAGCTGAAACAGCCAATAATAATTTTAAAGCATTATTAATTATCCAATCCAGAGGCATTGAAAATCGAAACTAACTCATTCTGAATCAAGCTTTCACCCTAAACTCAACACACTTCCTTTATGCACCTCAGACTTGATAGACAGCTGCATGCTGCTTCATTTTTTACTGCTTTACGCTTACTGGTACATTTCATTTTTTACTGCTTAATACTTACTGGTACATTTTCTTACTGCAAAGCTTTTCAAAATGTAAATATTTTTGAAAAGGCACGAGTATTGTGCCAATTTGCTTGTGGTCGCAAAATGTTTACCGAAATAAAAATACTTTGGCTACCCGTTTCTTTTCCAATACGGATCAACATGGACAAACGCAATACTTCTAAATCTACTTTATAAATGCTTCTACATCATTGCATCTAATTCTACTTCATTACATATAAATAAATTTCTCGCACTCTTCATATATACATATTATTTGCACTTTATATATAAAGTGTATATGAGATGTGTATATGAAAAAGAAGCAGAGAAAGAAAGGAAAACATTACAGAAATTTGGACAAATAAAATCTAGGAGAAGAATTCAGATTACTGCAAAGGAAAGAGCAAATTCCTATCAGAAACCCAAGCAAGCGGACTAATAAAAAAAAAAAAAAAAGGCGCATAGTAAAGCGCCGAAATGCAAGCAAACTCAAAAATAACTAGTTTTGCAGGTAGCCTTTTCCTCTTTCTGCAAAAATATAGCAAAAAGAAAAGACAATCATGAAGTTTTTTCCTATATCATGTGCAAGATTACAAAAACAAAACAAAACAAAACTTTAGTTTTAGAGTGTGGATAGGTAGAAATGAGAATGCACTAGCGTATCAGAAATAAAACCCGAAAGAAATTTTTCAGCACCTTGTTTGGAGCTGCCGGACAGGTCTACGAAAATGCGCTGAAAAACAAAACAAAACAACAACAACAACAAAAAAAAAGTGTAAATAAAACTACAAGGGACTTTATAACGTAGAACAAAGAAATGTCTTACTAGTGCATTTCTGTTAGTGAATATTCTATTTCTGAATAAATTTGTAACTTGAATTTTGAAATACATTTTGAGGAGAAAGTTTATTTATATAAATGAAATTATATGAATATACTTATATAGATTTATATGAATGAAATAAACAGAAGAGAGTTAGTAACGAAACACTTAAAACTGCTTTGATTCGCTCTAAGAGCGTCACTTTGCGAATCTGTTTCTCGTCGGCAGAATCTGAAATGTATTTTTTTTTTTTCAAATTTAATCTGACTCTTATTAATTAAAACGTATGCTGTTTAAAAGCAATTGTTGCAGTTCGTAAGCATGTTATTTTTTACGTTTTAAATGGAGTGGTTTAAATGAACTGAATTCATAATATATATCTAATTTAAAAAAATCAATATTTTTATAGAATGAAACTGTAGTTTTTAAATTTTTTTATATACACAGAAGACTTATAACGTTCTTATCTTAGTCGAGATGAATATTCATCTATTATCCTATAAAATATTTCTCTTCTCCATCTGAACCATCTCTACTAGTATTTTATACTGCTAAGTTATAATAAAATTTAAAAGATCCCTTTCGGATGACCTTTGATCATTTGATTTTTAGCCCAAAGGGGGCGTTAGCCCAGGAAGGCTATTAGTCTCGAAACGGCATTTAGTGTTGAATTACTTAAAAGCGATGTATCACTTTTCAGATTGCTGCAACCAAATATTATCGCTCTGTATTATATTAAAAAAAAACTAAATAATGAAGAATCTGCATGAACGTATGTATTTTTTTCGCATTGTGAAAAACTAAGGTAGAGTCATCAAATTCTGAATAACATACTCTCGACCATGATCACATGGGAGCCCGAATTTGGAATTAGTTTTATTGCCCATTTTATGCTCTGTAAACCTTTAACGAATTTTGGATAAAAAACTCAAAATTTTCAAAGCAAGCAGTGGCTACACTGAAGGGAAGAAAGCATTTTTATATCCAGCGCGCGAGACTGTCGATTATAAAATCTAAAGATATACTAATTTGAAATAATTTTAGCCCAAAGTGGCGTTAGCCCAAATGCTCTCGAAACGCATATGTGTCTGTAAATAAAAAAAAGAAAAAGAAAAGAAAAACAGCTGTTTGGGCGTATTTCAAAAGATGAAACCTTTCCGATTTTATTATTGTTTTGTTTAAATTTTTAATTTAATATTATTTGATTTAGTATTTATTATTTGCTTAATTATTTAATTTTATGTGTGTGTGAAAATTAGATTTATTTTTTTTTTTTCACTCTGGACCCCATGTGAAATCTCCAGTTCCCGGTCACTGGACGCTTGGGCAGATGATTCGCTGTCCAGTGAGTGAGTGAGTGAGTGAGAGCACCGCTATGATGGCTTCCGACCACGGACGTGAACCAAACGAAATTATATACCATTACGGCGGGGAAGACTCCAAAGTAACAAGGTTGAATATTACATAATAATAACAGTTTTTACATATTGATAACTGCAGGCTCTAAGCGTTATTCTAGTTATATGCTTTAAGTTCTGAACATTTGAAACATAATATTATTCACGGTTGTTTCTGCTTAGGCAGTGTCTTGAGATTGTCTCTATTTTATCAAGGGCTATTCTGTTTTTGAGTGTGCTAGACGTCCACATTGCCCAGGCACAGTCCGCTGGTTTCTTCAAGTGCCAGGTTCTTGTATGTACACAATGGAAATAATAATGGTCAGTGTCGCCTTCCTCTCCGCATTCACAGAAAGGAGTATCCCTAAGTCTAAATCTGTTCAGGTATACTGGGAATGGTCCATAACCTGTCATACCTGTGTTAGGCTAGCATAGTGGGTCTTTATTTCCATGTTAACTTTTGGCAGTAAGCGAAATGTTCTTCGTCCTGCCTCTGCCTCTGTCCATCTACTTTGCCAGTTTTGTAGCAGACTTGTCAAAGTTGTTCGCTTAATATGAGACCAAGGAAGTTTAGTTGGTTCCCCGTCCAGTAAAGTTGCATAGCTTCAGGCTAAAATAGCTGTCATACATAAAAACAAAGTAGGAAACAATGGCACTTCGGAAAAGACGCACGTGCGGGGAGAGTAACTTTACCAAAATAACAATATCTGTAAGTGAATATCTGGCGAAAATGAGGAGCTTCATATATCCGTTCATCATAATGCTTTCTCATACAAGAAAGCCAGGATTACTCCAACGGTCTTTTTACCTAATATTAGTGGGATGAAAGCGTGTACCTCTCTCTTTCCATACCAAATGTCAGCGAGAATAATTTGTCCGACTTAAACGACTCGCATCGGTAAAGAAGACGTGACTCCATTGATAAAATGCCCAGTCTTTGTGTTCTCTAAAGTGCTGTAAATGGGCTGGTGTAAATGGTATGCAACGTTTAGAACGGCGGGTGAATAAGCCAACTTTATGAAATCGCTGACCACATCGCTCTATGGTAATTTATTTTGTATTTTATTTAATTTTCATGTTTATTAATCCAAAGGGGCATTTTGCCCAGAAGGATTATTAACTTCGTTTCGGCATTTTGCGTTGATTCACTACAAGCGTTGCTTCACTTTTCAAATTGGTTCCACCAAATATTATCGCCTTGTATTATATTTAAAGAAATTATATACGGTACCTAGAGCCATCCAATTTTGAATAAGATATACCTCCTGCGAATATGGGCATCTGGAAGCCCAAATTTGAAATTTGTTTTATTATCGATTTCATATTTTGTAAAACATTAACGAATTTTTGATTAACAAACTCAACGATTTCAAAGCGAGCAATGGCAACGTTGCACAGAAAAAACATTTTTATCTCCAGCGCGTGAGACTGTGTATCGGAAATTCTAATTTATACTCATTTTAAAATTATATATATATAAATATAAAAAATAAAATATACTCATTTTAAAATTATATATATATAAATATAAAAAATAAAATATACTCATTTTAAAATTATTTTGCGATATTGCTCTTGAACTGAATTTTAAGGTTAAGTGCTAAGAATATGATATTTAATAAATAAAGATAACACACAAAATGTTAAAAAAATGTCATTTTGGACGTAAATTAAAATCTGACACCTTTCAGATTTTTTAATATTTATTTATTTTGTATTTTATTTCAATTTGCACTTTTATTTTCTACCAAATTCGAGGTATTCTCAGAAACCCATTTAATATGCCCAAGCAACATTTGTTTTCAAAACTTCCAAAAATGCTTACATTCTCCAAGATTGTTTGCTGTGTGGGCTGAGATCTAAACATGGCTACTAATCGTCATCCCTTCAAGCGGATACATCGACAGATATTTATTTAGACAAACTGGTGAGTAAAATTCTTCATCATCTGCTTAATGAATTGAGACAGTCCGTCTTCCCAAGAATGTACGGAGGGCAGGAAGCCATTGGGCCAAATTTTTGTTTTTTAAGAAACACTTTTGCGAACTCTCTCCTCCCGTTTAATAAGAAACTAAGATAGTTGCAATATAGTAGAACTTATAGGTTCCTAAGCACTCATTTACTCATGTAATCTTATTATCCCTCTTGAGCCTTCCTAGCAACAGGAACTTGTGAGCAGTCGTCAGTCACTTAATTATATTTTAGTGTTCTATTCTTTGACCTGTTTTGAATATTGTTCTGTGAACGATTTTGATGAACTAGATTATTCCTCTCGAGTTAAACATAATGTTATCCTACCTGTGCATTTTATACTTAAAGTATGTACATCTTTAGACTGTGTTATCTCGTTCAATGATCTTATATTTATCTCAATATACTTTCAAGTATTCATGTTCATCTGACTTAAATTTCTAAGGAGATATCTACGAGGGCATTTCATGTAAGTGTATTTTCTGTAGATACCTATGTAAAGGTGAATATTTTGCTGAAAATTACAACTCGGGAAAGTATAGCGAAAGGTTTATGCGATTGCATATGGTGGAAATGTGAGAGTCTCCAGGTTCCAAGCGGTCTAGAAATTATTTGTTGACTAAAATGACAGTAAATATACCAAGACTAGGGAGCACAGAAGGGCCTTGCTTTTTCTAAATCAAAGCTTCTTAAGCACTCACTCGGAAAGCACGCTCATACAGAATAAATGTATAGTTGCTTTTGCTGAATGAAAATAATGTTCTACAAACCAAAAGTCTCATATATGCGAGCAAGGATTTTCCCTTAGCTTTCTAACTGCGTTGTTGTAATTTATAATTTTTAAGGAGCCCACCAGCGGCCGAGCGGTAAAGTCGATGAATACTGGTAGTTCGGTCCGAGGTTCGAATCCCGCGAACGGGCTGGCTGCATGGGCGTTTTCGTGGTTTCCCCATTTGTAACGTGAATACGAGCCAGTTTCCCTTAGAAAGTCCTCCCCGAAGGCATCCGTCCCCTCAGGCAGATAGCCCACAAGGCTTTGCCATAATTACATACACACATAATCAATCAATCTAATTTTTCCGTCTGAGTCCCATGTATGCATTGATAAATTTCAAATAAATGCGCATTAATGAAACAATTTTTATTTCCGAAGAATAAACTTATGTATCAACATCCATGAAAACGCAATGAGCGTTTCTTTTATTAAAATTAACCTCCTAAAAAATTTTCTAACTGGAGACTAAATTTCGCGTTTAAAGTATCCCTTACATAGATAGCGTGCCCAGTCTAATAATATTTTGCGGTTTAATAAAAGCTAATCATATAGTCAACTAGCAGAGAAGCATGTGACCCAGATTATCCTGTACAGATTTCTTTTATTCTAGCGAATTATTTTTAGTTTAAAAGTTTAAAAGTTTCCTTTCCCTTCCGATTTCAATTTCCTGCCAGAATGTAAATGTTAACGACGTGTATGCAAATCTAAGTGAATTCGGAACCAGAATTTAAGCTACATATTTAGAGTTGTAGTAGGAGAGTTAGTTTCGGATTTATGGCGCGTGTTCGAAGTAGCTTTGTACGTGAATAGTTGGTGCTTAGTTCAAGTAAAAACGTTATTTAAACATTCTTCTGCAGTTATCTGTTCTTCCGCGTACTAGCGAGATTTCGCTAGTCTTTTCAGTAGGCTCTACAGTGCGTGATTCCAAAAACGTACTAAAAAAATCTATAATCCATTTACACGATTTATCACTCCTCGCCGAAGTTGTACCAATAGCCGCTAACCGATCGGTCGAGCCGACGAGCTGTAGCAAAGCGAAGCTAACAAGTACACTCATTAACTATGCAGTCCACATCCCTGTCCATGGGATAGCGAAGAATAGGCTCTCAAGAGGGGGCCCCAACCCCGGGCAGCAAAATGAAGTGCGAAGAAAGTCACAAGTCAGATAAACCGAGCCACCAAACCGGTTGTCAAATGAAGTCTGAAGTCGACATTACATCCAGGCGTCCGGGGGCTACAGTGAGGAAGGATATGAACAATACAGTATTAAGGCACCAGGCGCCCGCTGACCACCTCAAGCAATCTTTAAAGCCCGTCAGAATCGTCGACTCCACCAACGGAAATGTTTCCCTCTGGAGAACCATAAATATTAACCATATAGCTCCCCCACAAACGTAGGACAGACAAGGTAGCACCATATGGTCCATGCCGAACCTGAACCATTCCGCGAATAACCAGGCGTTCTAGTTCTGTGAGGACTGATTTTATTCTTCCGTGATTGAGACTGCCTAAGTACAGGTCCTAGACAGTAGCGTCGAAAATTAGGAATTCCAAACAGGATTATCAAACTTGTTTTTGTGCTAAACTTGCTTGTCCGAAATCAGAACAAGTCCACGAATTTTATTGCGGCAAGGAGTACAAGATTAGGCCTGTCGTTAGCAAGAGCTTTGGGCACTCTATAGGTGACAGTATAATTTTGCCCTGTTACACCCCAATTTTGATGGAAACCGCCCCTCTTTCCCTATCACCAATCCACACGAGAGGACTTTCAGCCCCCCCATACATTTCGTGTGACCCCCCATGCCGTAAAACACTATACATTTAGAAACATCCATGCTTTCTCCAAGATTCAAACACGGGCCCTTCTTAATTGCGTAATGGGTAGAGCATAATAAGTCATTATGCACTACCCCGTTTGGGCAGCACATGTAACATATAGCATTGGATACGTCTTTTATTATCTACAATAATGATGCAAATTTTCAGAAAAATTGCCAGTTGGTTATATTTTAACAGAAGAATTAAAGAAATTTTCTGTTTACCTCTACGATTTACGATCATTTCGAAACCAAACTTAGTTTAAGGGAAAAAAATCTTGCATTTTGAAAGCTTGTTTTAATTTATTTATTTCATTCATACAAATGCCAGACATTTGGCCACTAAGCCATTAGCCTTGATCATGCTTCCCAGTACTTAAGAACAATAGAATTAAAACATTATAGCGCAGTGCATTCGTCAGTGTGGTCTTGTCTATGAACAGTCTACAGTTACAAATAGTACAGATAAAAGACTCTAAGTCGAATTTTAAAAAGAGGCATTCAGAAAATCGTGCCCAGTCAAAAGACAAAATAATGTCACTGCTGCATGGAGAAGAAAATCTGGAGTAGCTGACTTTGACCTAGTTAGACACTCCCAGGCCTGTCCTTTAGCTTCATTTGGTAGGTAGAAGCAAACCTCTTAAATTTTGATTTAATTTGGTGTTTTCAGATTTAAAAGTAATATGGTTATTAGTGGTTTGTATAATAATTGCTTTCTTTGCCGACAAATCGGCTCCTTCGATTTCCCTCGATGCCACAACAGGCAGGAATCCACTGCAAGACAATTGACTCAGTCAGAGTGTTGAGAATCTTCATACATTCTTAAATAATTGTTTTAAGTAAAATATGCTGTAATTTTTTTTATTAAATTAATTTTGGTTACAGTGTTAAAGTTGATAAAAAATACTTTTAATTTATTTTTTTTTATTTTGTAGAGTTGTGTAGCAAAAATTCCTCTTTAACACATACATCATTAATAGTAATTTTATGAGCTGCAGAAAATGTTTGACATGATTGATTGCATAACTAATTTTTCAATAATTCAAAGAAGTAAGAAAATTATCCCCTAGCAGCTTTCTACTGGTGTTATAAAAAGGCTCCATCAACCGATAAACGACATGGCTCCAAAAGCGATTCTATTTTCATCTTTTTCCAGACTTGGATAGCTTTAAAAAAGCATTTTGTTTTTACATCAGCTAAAAGCCAATATTTTGTGCTCAATTTACACTTTCTTCTACATATACTGAATAAAGTGGCATGTCTTCTTTCTAGGAAGCATAGTTTATCAACTATAATATATTAATATGCTTTGGAACACACTCTGAAACAAGAACAAATTGATCAGTTTGAAATCTTTGCGACCTAGCTGACTTCAATTAAAAATGCAGATTTTTGATGATTTCTAAGGATCTGCGCTAAGCATTGTTCCACTAAAGAATTTTAAGCCGCAGGGTTTGATAATAAATTCAAAACAGAAAACCCTTGGCAACCAAAGTGTCGCAACCACATAATGCAGCAATAAAAACGTCTACCTCAACAAGTGATATGTTCCAGTTTAGATTTCTCGACTTGAGACATGTCTTGGCTTCAATGCATTGCTGTTATGATGCATTTTCATCGATAAAAAGTCTCCGTGCGCTAATTGTGTTCCCATCATTTACGTTTCTCTCAGCAAAGTAGTTAGAACCGTTGCTTTTCGCAAAATATTTTGAAGAGTAAATCTTTAGAATGAATTTGCTAGAATAATTTCGTACCGTCATTTGCGATTTCTTATTTGACACGGCTAGAGACATTCCCCAACGTCAGATACAATAATAACCTTTTTTGTTTACTTATCTATATATTTATTTATTTTATTTATTAATGCATTTATTTGTTTATTTCTGTTGTATTTGGTAATCCGCTTTATACCATTACCTGTTAGAAATGTACTAATATTTTATTTAGGTTCCTAATCTACTTTCGACAGATGAGATGTATTATATATGTATTCTGCAAAGACTCTGCTTTAAGCATGTGCGTCCTAGAGGTGTCGGCCCAAATGCGGTCAAAAAGGTGAGAATGACGTTAATTGCGAAGGGGAAAGTAAACGGGTCTATTAGAGGTAATAAGGGAAGATATATTATAAAACAAAGAAGTTTTTAGGTCTCGTTCAGTATCAATATATCAGGAAAATAAGATGAATGGCGTTACAGAGTTCCTGTTATTTAGTGGAAGTCAATAGTTAACAATATATGTATATGGATGTACATGGTACCAGAAACAAATTACATATTATATAGGACTCGAAAAGTTTTGAAGTGCTCTTTTCTTTTTATATATTACTAAAGAGTTTAATAATATTATTAGTACGCACTTTTTAGATTATTAATAAAATATTACCTACTGCGAATTAAATTATCGTTCTCGGATGAGTTTATTGATTATATCTTTACTAAAATTTTATTATTACATTATTTTCGTTAAGAAATTTCTTTCCCTTTTAGAAATATATGCATGTAAGTTAGGAGACTGAAGAGCTTGGGAAACACTGTTACAAGCAAATAATTAAATCCGTTTCCAGTTAAACAGCATTAATTTTTGTAAAAAGTATCCTAGTTTTTCTATTTAATCATCTCAAGAAAAAGGGGAATTTATGTGGTTATTTAATTGAATATCAAAAAGCATATTAAGGCTGGCGGCTGACAAAGGCATGCTTTCATCGAAAATTTTCTAGGGAAAATAAGCTTATATTTACATTACACTTAAGGAAAACCACGAAACTGCTTACACATAGTGCTAGGCTGTAGGAGAGCTGGTGCAATCCATTTGTTAAATTTGAATATAATTTCAAAGCCTTTCCCCCTTTTTCTTTTTTTTAATTTACTTATTCAAAGAAAAATACATGTTACTCACTGAACTTCGTATGTTAGTTTGAACATCGATGAACAATATTTCTGTGACAATGAGAGCTTTCTAACTGTACGATCTATTTTACATTTAGCGAGCTTACACCAATAAATTTATTCGCTATTCTATCTAATTTCTGCAATATTTTGCAATGCTGATACTTTTGTAAATTAAAATTAAAATTTACTTTATTTTTTAAAGATATTTTCTTGTTTCTTACCAAATATTTATATTTTCTGCTTTTCTAAGAAGTGAAACTTTTAATTAGATTTTGATACTTTGTTTTCATAAGATAATGCACGAGCCCTTTGTTAAAATTTTCATAGATTAATGCAGCTTACACAGCCTGCCCATTCACCCGGTTTGAAACTGGGAATAAATTACCAAGTTGATCATTCCATTCATTGGTCTTATCGACTTGAACACAGTCAATCTGAGTAAAGAGGGAAATGTCTTTCGTAAATATAAAAGAGATGATAAACGCATTTCTAAACAATAGTTTTAAAATATAATTTTATGGCTCTTTGAAGCTCCTTTTAAAAGATTTATTAATTATAAATATAAATATATATATGGAAAATTACGAAGGGAATAACATATATGTATCTGTAATTACGAGAATAAGTATTTTTTATGTATGCAATAGAACTTGGAAATATATTAAAATAGTATACTTAAATATTTTTTCTTCAAATAAATATTAGAATTTACTTACTACCAGATTCTCATGGACTGTCGGCATCTATTCTCAACAACAATTCTCATCCTAAGTACATGCGTACATATATACACACGCATACATATAACACACATGTATTCATAAGATCCGAATTAAAAATAATTAAATGTTTACATGGTATTGGAAAATTAACATAGCAGCACCCGAAATATATTTGTAATTTCAAAAAAGGTCCTTGGACATAAAAGAACCATTCTAGTTAAAGAACCATTCTAAGACTATTTCTCAGATATTCAGATACGTTGTATTCATATAATGTGACATTCGATGTACAAAAAGTAATATTTACGATCATATTAATCAATGTAACGAATATGCGTCTTTCTACCCCTGTGCCTTTAAAAAATTTATTTGAGTGATAGCATTTAATAATTAATTTTCATAGTACAAATTCACTTCTTCTGTATTTTACTGTCTATAAAACTTAATGCACAGAAGTTAGATGTTTAAACGGCCCCCTACATTTTTGCACAACTCCGAACCCACAGACCCTTCTGTTTCTAGCAAACCGTGTTTTCCTTTCTTTAAAATTTACCACTTAACTGCAAATGATCAGCATTCGTCCTAGACACTTTGTTATATATAATTGGTAAAGTGAGGCTTTTCGGGACAAGAGAAGGGCGGCCATGGCTAAAAATAAATCTGATGTGCACACCACATGACGTCCTTGAACAGAATATTAAATTATACTCATTTTTTCCTGCCATTCATTCCTCAAATTTCATTAAAGATATATCATTCAACTAATTCAGTCCTCACTACTCGGCAGGGAAAAAATATCTTAATTAAAAATTGAAAACTATAAAACATAAACACAGTTAAAAATAAATTAAAGAACAATTTTTAGAATTAAAATTAGAGTTTCTACACAAAAACAAGCAATTCGGCCAGCGCGGCAAGAAGGCAGATCTTCGGTGCACAAAACTGAAAGTTTATGCACCGAAAAACACTTTGGATCCCTTTCCGCAAAAAGACACTGAAGGCGTAGAGACCGACTAATTTTTTGTGGACGCTATATCTATCTATCTATCTATCTATATATATATATAGCTATATATATATATATATATATATATATATATAGCTATATATATATATTTTGTGGACGCTATCAATATATGGCATAATTTAATAACTTAAATGATAATTCCAGAATTAATTAAGCATGATTTAATTCGCAGTAATAAAAGAAGACGTTATCTTTGATGTTGCGAATTTTATTTTCTCTAGATTGGCAGCAAATCCAGTATTCTGCTAAGTTTCAGATGTAAATAAATATGGTTGCTATGGTAAAAAAATTAGGCTTAACCGCACTAAAACAAATTTTAAATTGTTGATAATTCTACAAGTGTTGCATGCAAGTTAACTAACGGCATAAAAACCTTTAATCGGAAGGACAGGAACATCATAGTTCAACCAGGTTTAAAGCTAAAATTGCACAATTTACCAACATATAAGAATTAAAAAAAAAACAAAAAAAAAACTGAGCTCACTGAGCCGAGTGACAGAGTGGATGTATATATATATATCTGGTGCGGCCGATTGCAACCAAAACGAGAGGTGCACATCTACATGTTATAGCATTCTCACATACAAAATTTCAACGTTCTGAGGGTACTCGTTTTTGAGCTATGAGAGATACATACATACATATATACGTACCCACGTACAGACGCTACGAAAACATCTCTTCTAAATCCATTTTAAATCATTTTTGTAATTCGTTTGAGGAAAAAGTCCTTTATTCTGTCCTTAAGTACAGATGTCACACAAAATCGTTAATTTGCATTCGATAGCGGTCAAATGGATATTTTCGTATAAATATGATACCCGGAATTTTTCGTAACTACAATACTTACTTTACTTCGTACAAGGAAGTACAAAGTTAAAAGCGGCAAAGAACATTATAAAAATCTGCCTTCATGGAAAGCTTTCTGACAGAAACTATTCCAGCTTCAAGTTACACATAGGGAAACGCGCAAATATTCATGTAGCTAGTCCCACAAGCAATAAATTTAATATATTTGAAACATTCGCAATGCGTATAAACAGCAAATGCAGCGATCATGCTGAAACTCGTTTTAGGCATTATAGTAGTACGAAATTTTTATAATAATTAAAATTTCTTTGTTGAACATTCTCTTCAGAGAATTCGGCCTTTAAAAAAGAAAACACGAATTGATGCCTTGTTAGCAAAAGTTAATAATGAACTGCAGATGCCCTGGAATTCGTTGACTAGAGTATTTTGAGACCCTTCTTTGTTTTCAAGATAAGAAAAACTTAGTAGCATGTAAATGCTCATTTGTATTCTAGCCGAAAGGCGATCAATAGAGAAAAGCAGATTTATTTTAAAGTTCAGATCGGAATACAAAATAAACCTTATTTTTGCAAACTAGACATCTATTCCTAGTGACATTTGTTTCCACCCAACGAACAATAGGACTTTGTAGTTCTAAAAAAAAGAGAAAGTTTTTTCTTTATTTCTCGAAAAATTTGTGGATATTATGCATAATTATATTGAATTCAATTTTGCTGAGTATGGATTTTTACATAATTAAGCTTTCATGATTTAGTACTTACTGCAAAGGTAGATACCCGTTTCTTTTATTTAACTTTAAAAATTATGTGATTCTTATATTATACAAAATAATATTAATTTAAATAAAAGTGAAAAAGCCTTGAAAATAGTCATAAATGGTATCTCAGTATCAGGCTTCCAGGGTCATAAACTTGTAGCAGAAGCATCATGAGGATTTAGAATTCCATAGCGGCGTAAGGTCGGAAATGACCCGTGCTTGCTGTAGTGTACACAGAAAATACCAGAAAAGAGAGAACTCTACGTTAGTAAATACGCGTTTTAATAATAAAGTAAAAAAGAGTAATAAATAAGGTGGTCAAACTGTTTCTTGTAAGATGTAACTCAGATCTCAGAAGCATGGAATTCCAAATACTCTAAAAAGATTCCGAGCACGTACCAGATTTCTTTGGGGGTTACCATTTTGGGTGCAACCAGTCTCTCGGGTTGTCAGTGACGATGTCATACACCAATGTTTTTAAATGTCCACGTTTGTATAATCACCCATACTACTGCCTCTGCATTCGTGTGGGGAATGAAACTTCCGTGCAAGAATGCTAGGTCTAACGTTATCTACCATCTGATTATGAGAATCTGAGTCTTCTGGGCATGGCCTATATGTTCTACAAGTTTGTAACGCTGGTACTGAGATGTATAAGAAATAAAGGATTCTTATTATAAATAGAATCCTAATATAAATAGACGGAGAAATATAGGATTCAACGATCTCCCAAGCATCTTCCATTAAACCATTCGAGAGGATGTTCAGATCGTCAGTATTTTATGCACAGACTTTGTTTACTTACAGACCTCAAACCTTTGGCCGATAAAACTTCCTCCATTCTCGCGGGCATAAAAATCGGTGACCTTCTGTAGTGTAACTTAGTCAATGTTCTCAGCCACTTAAGAAGATTATTGGTCATTGCAGTT
Organism: Stegodyphus dumicola; assembly: GCF_044657685.1. Taxonomy (NCBI): domain Eukaryota; kingdom Metazoa; phylum Arthropoda; class Arachnida; order Araneae; family Eresidae; genus Stegodyphus; species Stegodyphus dumicola. The sequence continues at coordinate 97,577,291 of NC_140771.1, read as the reverse complement.
GAATGTATTAAATTGCAAGTATTCGGCCATTTGAAACAAACCCACTTGGCTTTTAATGTTATATGAAAGATAAGCAACCTGGCACATCCGTATCCTAGCTTGTCCTGATAATCTGATCTTTCGACGGTATATATAAAATTTTTATCATTTAAATTGTAAATGCACATGCTTAAGTTTCTGAGCGATTTAAAAGAAATAAAAAGAGTTCTTAACAATTTACATATACTTATTTTCCTTATTACATATGTATATAAACTAAAGCTGAGAAATTTTACATTAAAATACCTTCATTAAGTCGCGCAGTATGCTCCGAAATTAATTAAAACTACCTATTTAGTGCTGGCATATATATATATATATATATATATGTAATAGATTCTGTAGTATAATGCAGACCGTTAAATCCTTAATGAACAGCTAGAATTTTGATGTAGAATGGTGAAACGCCAATCCATAATGAATAAGAAATTTGGCAGTCAAGCTATAGTTAATTCAACTTTATTTCAGTAAACATGTTGTGGCCACAAACAAGTTGGCACATTAAATGTGTCTATTGCAAAATGTTTTCATTTTAGATAAATTTGTAGTAAGCTAGAAGGAGCAGACAAACATAGACTCTGAAAAACTGTCACTTGCTGATCAGCTAAATTTATATTGCGATTACAGCAACATCCTATTTAGATCTACAATATTTTTGGGTCGGATGAAAGTTACCTATCATTCTAAGATTTACTGACATTTACGAAACCGTTTTATGGTTCGAAATGTCTATTATACAAACGAGTTGCTTCAGCAAGACGGCGCAGTGTGCCGAAGCGAATTTCACTAAGCCCTCGGTTAACATAATATTCTTGTTGGATGCTACACCACTTAGATTAAAATTTGCGTAACCAAAATAGTATAACATGCCGAATCAAGACACGCAGGAAATAAATTAATATAAAAGTAACTGTGAGTAAAACTGAAATCATAAATGTCACACCCACTAGTAGTCGAGCGAAAAAGTATGTGAACAAAGATGGTTCGGCTGCGGTATCAGTCCCGGTGAACAGGCTGGTTGCATGTATTTGTGTGGTTTTCTCCTTGTATATACAATCTAGTTTTCCTTAGAAAGTCTCCCACGAAAGTATCCCTCCTCTTGGGCAAAGAGTCCTTCTATGGTTTGTCAATATTAGATAAACCAAACCAATTATAAATATCAAAATATTAACCATTGGTTTTGGAAATTAATGTCTAAACGATATTTGTATAGGCATTTATAGAGTTATTTTGATCAAACACCACTATTACATGCTTACTAGAATTTGATCTAGTGTGCAGGCAAGCCTCCACATTTATTCAACATCAAGTCTGTTCACTGCGACCGCTCAGTGACAGAGCGAGATGGACGACTACAACCGGTTTTTCTTCCTTCTGCTGCTGGACTCCGAAGGAGTAGAACGTTCTTCGAGCCGTTCTCACCGCGGATGACACGGGTCTGCAATTTTTGTTCTTTTTCGTTCCTTTCTGACGGCCATCTTCATATAGTTTGAAGAGAATGCATTTCGCGTAGAAAATAGAAATTGGTACTGAAGATTCAACTAAATTTATCTAGATGCTGACTTCTGCAGTAAATTAATGATGTTCTACGACTTGAAATATCCTCGAAAGGACTTCATGTCCACATGTTACACTTTCCTGATGATACGAATATTCGCCTTGTGTTTCTTCAAAAATATATTGGAATAACCAGTCAACTAAATTTCCTCCGTTATAAAATTTGGTTTTTTTTTTGTCATGAAACATTGTTTAATGACGATGTACTGAGATTCACTTTGATTGGAATATTACGCGTTTCTTGTACGAAAGGTTAGGATTCAGAATGGTAGGACTATTTCTTTCAGCCGCTATTCGACCACGGTTATTAAGCTTCTGTCTGGTGATATTTACTTAATTTATGCTGGTATTAATTCATAATTTTATGATGTCAAGATATAAATAATATTGCTTAATTCACATTATTTGAAGTGTCATCCTTTGGGGGTAAGTTACTTTAATTTTATATTTCTTTCAGATCTCACATTTCATCCTGCACGTTTATCTGGCTTATTGCGCTCACCACCATATTTTTATTACATCTAGGCTAGAAATGTTTCACAAATGTTTCTTCATTACCCTTTCAAATGCCTCCAGAATTTTGCCATTTCCTCCACGATAAAATCATTACCCTAATCCTAATTACTTCTAAGTTTCAAATGAAATAAAGTGCTAACTTTTTACTTGATTAGAAATAGAAAAGATTTAAACATATCATTTTCTTTCTGCAGTCAACACTGAATCTCAAAAAATCCGAAATGTGGTAAAAAATAAGCAGTGTTTACTTGCGCGATGCAAAGATTGGAAGCTGAGAAATGATTAATTTTCTATGGTAAGTTTAAACAGATTATAGTTGTGAGATCACAGTTCGTAAGTTTATAGTTCTGAACAAATCATGGTGAGGGAAATTTTTAATTTGTTAAATAGTTAAAAATGTTCCAAGATATTACGACATTTTCAATTTTCTCTGGCAAGAAAGAATAAACGTTGCACTGAAATTGAAGATTTGAGTAATTTTCAGAGAACGCATTCTGCATTCTTTCGAATAAGGAAAAATAGTTTGAAAACTTTCGTAACATACTAAATGTGAAATTTTTATTTTTATTTTATTCGTAACAAATAATGCACATATGGTGCATCATTTATTTTGCAAAGAAGAAAGCTCCAAAACAATAAAGTTTCAGAAAAATTCAGTACAGCTAGTATGCAAACATGTGTACGATTTGGAATAAATCAAATAATCAAGTGACGCAGCTGTATAAATGCGGGTATAAAACTATAGAAATGTTTGAAAAGAGCTATTTGTATTCGAGGTTTGTAAGCTTGATATTTTAAGAATATTATTCTCAGTGTATATTTTGTTTACTAACCAAACCTGGATGTTATCACATCGCAGGAAAATGGAACCCGAAAACAGGATAGACATGCTCTTTATAAAAGACCGAACATTGTATGCATGATCAGAAACAGGCATACGTAATATATTTAATCGTTAAACTTGTCCGAAGATGCGTCATGCATAACGACTGCTTATGCATTAGTGTGGATTATGGTATATGGTAATGCCACGTGCTACTTGTGTAGTTTGGTTGAAGAGAAGTAAGGAAAGACTACAAGATCATTTCTATTTTAAAATACGGCTTGGAATATATATACTGGTTTGTGCCGAACTAAGTTTTAAGGCTCTACGATATGCGGATGGGATTCTTTAAAGTATAAATATAAAAATATATCTCGAAAGGAATGAAAACACACTAACCAACTTCTTTCAGAGAAATGTTATCCTCCTTTCAAGGCCTGTACCTTAATGGTATTGAAGCTAACTTACATGTTTAAAATAGGCAAGGGTAAGCTTGAACAGTAAAGTGTTTTGAGAAACGCCGTTATAATTTATGTCATTTTCTGGAGACTGAAATCTGTCTCAAAGTATATTCGATTTTATATTCTGAATATCCATATGTGATATCAATGAGAAGAAGATGCAGCCTGTAAAAGCTTTAGAAATAACAGTTTCTAAATGTTCATTGCTTTCGATGGGTTTTGCGTACTTAAATTTCAACGAGCACATATCAGAAGCGTTCTTGACCCTCGTTTTGAATCCCCATCGTCAGGCACAGAAGCGTATCAAATACTGACGCATTTTAAATCGCGCTTTCTTATAATGACCACTGACTTTCATATGGCCGATGAATGTAACCTATAGCAAGTTGTGTTGGTTTCAAAATGTGTTTCAAAGCAGAAGTACTTACAATAAACTAAACTATGGCAACACATTTCCCTGTAATAGATTTTACGTTTATGACTCTTCGTGGTTTGTTTATTTAATATCTTTTAGTCTTGATGTATATTTCATGACCACTGTTGGAGAATTATACATGTAAGCAATATATGTATGCATCTATGAGCAGTTATATTTTTGTTCGCAGACAGAGATATGCACATGCACTTTGAAGACTACTATAAGAATCTAACTATAGACAAGTTCAGTTTAGTACTTATTTTAAATATTTTAATTAAAATGATCCACGGGAATAAACTAAGTTCCATTTACTAACATAAATAGCAGTTAAACGAGAATTTAAACTAGTTTCAGTTAAGAATTTTACTGCTTAATGCAATATAGTGAGTGGTATTAAATAATACTGTGTGATAATAATAGTGCATGTTAAATAATAATGCACTCATAAATAATGGTGCACGATTGATATAAAGCTAAAAGTTAGTTACAAAGTTCCTTACCTCATTACGTTAGAAGTGCTCGATGTAACGCTGTTTACGACATGGCAGGGATCAAAATGGTGTCCAGGCTATGACAAAACATGCCACATCATATCCTTACAAATCACGTAACCGCTTGTGTCGTGTTTCCAACGACTCTCACACTGAATATTTGTAACGTGTAGAAAAGAGCCTTGATAATATACTTTTCATTTCATGACAATATGCTCTCAGGGTATCATTTTCCATTAGAAAAACAAGATTTATTTTAAGTTTTATTCGCATGGGCGCAGTATTTTATTTATAGAGAAGTATTTGGTATTATTTGATTGACCACAGAATAAAAGCCATGTAGCGAATGAGCTAATTTTCGCAATAACCTCCAGGCGAACTGGTTGGCTACATGGGCGTTTTTGCTGTTTACCCATGTGTAACGTGTGTACAAGTGAGTTTCCCTTAGAACGTCCTCCACGATGGCAGCCCCTTAGGCAGATAGCCCTAATGTGCTTTGCCATAATCGATTAAATCAACCCAAGTTTGTGCTTGCGGATCATTTTACGGTTAGAAAAGTCGAATGTGAGTCCCGTGGATGTAGTCAGCTAAACAAGGTTAAAGAGATTCTCCTCACTTTTCATCCCACAAAGTGAAAGCATGGAAGAATTTTTCTCTATCCGCCGAAAAAACCGAGTGTTCGTTGATTAACACTGACTGTGTCGAATTTAGTATTAGGTTTTAGTTAAAAATAGGCAAGCTTCCTTCTTTGAAATTAATATTTAAATTACTGTACACAAGTATTCTATGTACATGAAAGTTTAATAATATTTGAAAATGTTTTTACCAGAAACACTGTGCACAGTGAAATTTTAACTAATTTCATTGAGTTGTTTTGTTAAATTTGTTGCTCAATGTTTCAGAATGTTTGAGTTATATTTTAATTCAATCACCTTTATTTAATCTTTATTTAATATAATTTATTATTTAACTTCGTTTAATGTTTGTTTGACCTAATCTCAAAATGTACATACAATTTAAAAGTTGGATTTATTCTCTACATTTTAATTCTGCTATTCTCATTCCCATATATTTCAAATAGCAGCGAATTTCACGTGTTTGCTTATTCGATTCATAAGAGAATCGGGACTTACTAACATTTGATAATAAACAGCAATTGATATTTTTTTCCTTTCATTGTAATTTTCTTTCTGTCAGTTACTCCAAAGGAAGTTTCTCAGGTTAGAATCTCAGTAATCATTATTTTATTTTGATTATAATCATAATTTAGATAATATAATTTGCGAAGACAAAGCTTTCGAACGTCTTTAAAAATCTTTCATTTGCAAGAAGAATTCTTATTTGTGTCAAGTGAGAAAAATATTTTTAATGCTCAAATAATAATTGTTCACATATTGTTTAAATCAAGTTCATAATGCTATTCAATTGCATTGCAAAATTAACGCCTTAAATAATTTTCTTTTTTAAGAAAGGCATGAATTGTAAACTTGGGTATAAATCCAGTCTTAAAGTTGGCTATGTAAAATCTATAGATATGTACACAAATCATTTCTCTCTGGAAAAAAGAGCATATGCCAAATTGCCCTCGAGGCTGATAGAGTATTATCTAAAATCTACTCGAATATAATTTTGCTTTTCTACAAATTTTACACTTTACGTTAGCGTATTCTCTAATAATAAAGCATATGTATTAAGGAGGTAAGTTTTATTTATGTTTTAAGACATACATTTGTTTTAAATTTGCAAGCAAAACAACCTAATCTAAGACTACTAAAAGAACTGAAAGATTTCAGATTTTACATTACGCCCAAGGGGGCGTTTTTTTTTTCATTTACATGCACATGCACGTTTCGAGAGAATTTGCGCTGATATTTCTTTCGGCTAAAATTATTTAAAAACAGCCTGTCTTTAGAATTTCCGATAAAAAGTCTCGCGCTTTGAAGACATTTTTTTTCCTTTTCTCCGTAGAGTGTTGTCATTGCTCGCTTTGAAATCGTTGAGTTCAAAAATTCAAGTTTTACAGAATCTGAAATAGATAATAAAACAAAATTTGGGCTTCCAGGTGCCAATGTTGGTATGGAGAATTACGTTATTCAAAATTTGATGGCTCTAGGTATCGTCACTTTATCACAATGCGAGAAACATACATACATTTATGCAAATTCACCATTATTTAATTTCTTTAACTGTAATTCCAGACGATAATATTTATTGGCAACAATTTAAAAAGTGATTCGCCGTTTATAGTGAAAGGCCACAAAATGCCTTGTCGAGACTAATAGCCCTTCTGGGTTACCGCCCCTATGGGCTAACAATCCTTAACGGATGTTCGAAAATTTCAATGACAGGACTGATTTACTAATCCGGACAGTTTTTGAATAGTTGCGGTGATGCAGTCCAGTAACATTCGTAGCCCAGTAAATGTATTAACAAGGCACTGTGTAGCTATTAAACCAAAAGGGTAATTGCTTTCGTCCAGAATTTCTTTATAATTTAATTATTTAAATAAAAATCTTACCCTAAAACCGTATTTCATGAAATTTGATGTATTTGAATGAGATTACATATGTTATGAAGCGCATGAGCAGATAAATAATATACTATATATATATATATATATCTACATGTGTATAAGTTCTACTAGGGTAGCTTGATATACTTCACGAATGCTGCCATCAGCCAATCTTTGATTCTGCTTGTTTTATGTACTTTTATTCAAAGGGCATAATTTGCAATTGAGGGATATAAATAGTAATGACATATTGCTGTTAATAGTTTTTAAATGATAACCTAAATAGCGCTAATTACATGTTCATTTACTGCAGTTAGAAATTGAAATTTCATAAAAATGCACTGAACATTTTTGGAGGTGTTAAAGCAACAGGACTCAGCAAAATATTCGTAAATTTTCAAGACTACTTCCGAAAATTTAAACACAGAATTTTTTACTTCAGCTACAGAAGAGAAAATGACGAAATTGAAGCCTGTGCTCAGATGATAACAATGAGAGGGAGGCAGTCAAGTTACTGGCGCTATCTATTGATGAGGAATTAAAATAATTAAGAAATAATTTCCTTAAAACGGAGGATAAAAATGGATTGGAACTGGGATCGTTATCTAGAACTGAAAATGTTTATGAATATGAAACTCTTCCAGAAAATCTAGTTCGCGAATGGAAGTATGTTTGATAATTTTAGCTGCTGAAAAATGAAAAATTGGATTTTCTCACTAATCGTGTTTTGAAACAGAGGATATATATACATATGTTTCGTTTTCCGTAGCATATGCCTCATGTTCCTTAACGCGAAGACTCTTTTAGTTTGATTAACGTAAATTAAGCCACACTGGCAACGAGTTCTGTATATACTCCAGGAGTTCCTATTTTGAAAAAGGATTTCAAGTATAGAAGAACTGTGAATATTACACTGAGAAAAGAAAACGATTCCAAATTTGCGTTTTCTTCTCCTCCAATAATCGTTATTCGGGATTTTATTTTAACGCATATATTCAAAACCTTTAAGTTTACTGCATTTCTTACTTTGCATTCGAAAAATTAGAACTAGTTAAGAAAAACGCTCTTCATTTTCTGAAATGACAGAATAGTCGGGGGAAAAATCAGTAGCCATCAGTTTTGTGGACCTGACTAGAAATAACAAGATCACCACGGAAAAAGAAACTTAGAATCATACCTCCCCTCCTGATATGCCTTAACAGGCTGATTAAAGAACCTAAAACTTGAAAAAATAACTGAGATTACTTTTAAATTGGAACAGAAGTCAAAGACTGAGATTAAAAAGTTTTGATGTACTGAAGATTAGAAATAAAAGAAGATTCTTTTTTCCTCTAGGAATAATTGAAACTGATTGCAAGAAGAAAAATCTGGTTTTAAGACAGATCAAATATCGTTGTAAATTGCAAGAATAAATGAAACTTAAAACTTTAATTTAACTGGATCACCTGTTTTGTTTTAAAATAGCAGGTTTCCTACACACGATTTTAGTAAAAAAGTGAAGTATAAAAACATTTATTTACAATAAAAAAATATCACTGCAATACAGTTTGGTAAAGTTACTTTCTGTCATATGTTCAACCCATTAAACTTCTGCCTAAAGTAACAGAGAAATATGACTACTTCTTTGCACAGATTATGTTGTTAACAAAGCAAGAATCATGAATAGTCGAAACATGCCTTCGTCAGATAGTGAAACGGGAACTTCGTCGGAACTGAACTTTCAGGTGGCCAGTTAGGTTTAACCGCTGCACCACCAGATCCCACGGGGAAAAGAAAATGCTTTAATTTCTAACAACTTTATGTAGGTTTAATTTCTTAGTTTACGAAAACTCAAATAATTTTAATCACTTATTAATGAGGACATACGAAGGTTTCATTTACTTAACACAAAAGAGTTGAGATAAAAGTCCATTCCAAAATTCTAAACATGAAGTTCGTGTGCACAAGTGTACGCAAGTTCACACACATGCATTCCCATATGCAAAAAACAGTAATCATGTTTACCCACATTGATGCCTATATGGAACAAAAGCCAACGTGGAACAAGTCATAAAGAGAAAAGCCTTTACGTTTATACATGTGGGTACAGAAAATAGTTTCCATTTATTTCTCAGTTAAAAAAAGCAAATATTCTTCATCATACGAAATTTAATTTGTGTGGACATTTTTGCTTTGGGTCCGTGCGTGGTTTTCCTTAGCTGAGAGGTTTTTTTTTCTGTTGGCTCTTGTTATGGAACTAATGACGAGATATGGCATTAATTAAAAGTATTCTATTTCCAATAATTTGAGAAACTAAAGCATAATCTCTTTTAATTATTTCTAACAATACTTGCTGTTAGTCTGCCTGTAGTGATGACGATGTAATGTTAAATGCTCGTTTTCGTAGGTTACCTTCCTCTAACCTTTCTTTTACGCAAGTAATTATACGGATTATTTTTTCAAATCATAGACTATGTAATGTTTCCTCATATGTCAGTTCAGACGAGCCAGTTGTTTTTAACTCAGCCTCAGATAAATATGCCTCAATCATGATTTGCTTCATAGCAATAACATTCCATACAATATGCAATATAAAATTTAAATATATTTATTTTATATTTGATATTATACATAATCAATTTATTTTACATAATACTTAATCTAGTCTCTTATTCACACTGACATATTTAATTTTGATTATATTAATCAATATGCAGACTTGTTAAAACTTCGAGTATTCATATTTGTGGTACAAGTTGTAAAAAATAATAAAAGCCGATGGAAATTTCTTTAGTGAATGCTTAAGCAGTGTTTTTCTTAGTTAAAATATACTCTAAAATTTGACGAAGTAGCAGAAAGGAAAAGTAAACATTTTCTTTTTCTTTTGTTAGTTATTTTTATCTTTTCAACCCTCAGCAGCAGTGACGTAGGAATTTAAGCATAACAGTTTACTTTTTGTTATCTTTCTTTAAATAAAAAGATGCTCTATCAACCGACATATATTGAAATATATTCCATTTCTTAAAATGCATAAAATGTTGCTTCTTAAACATACATTGTTTATGGCATAAACGTAACGCGTTAGGCGTGAAAATGCGTTAATACTACAGATAAAGATTTCTTAGGTTTTAAGAATTTCTAAAATCTTAAAGAAACGTTTACTTAAACTCATTTAAAAAGACTCAATTTACTTTATTTTTGACTATGAAAATCAATATTCTTATTGTTTCATTGAGTGTAAACATCAATTACGTTGCTCGTATTTATATTCATTAGTAGTGTAAGAGTGTTACCATCATCATCATCATGATAGCACACTGCGGACCAAGGCCATCTTAGGAGAATTCTTATAAAAAATGCAAAGGTTATTATATAGTAACCATTATCTTATTGATATTAAGGTATTGTATGATACCAGTGTTCAAATAGAAAATGTAGAATTCATAGTTAACAAATTACATCGAATTTTTCATATGTTTGGGTTCTGTTGCTTATACGTAAAATATTTAGCGGCTATTAATTTTCTTATTCCATTTTATATAATATATACTGTAAACCTCCTTCTCTTGAATTTAACATATTTCATGATATTATTGTCTAAATAAACATTGCAGATTTTATAATTACTGCTTTACTTCTAACTTAAACCCTGCAGGAGTTTAAAACTTAAAAACAGAGTAATAAATAAAAACATAAACAAAAATCTGAAAGTTTATAGATTTTAAATTACGTCCAAAACAGCGTTTTTTTAATATTTTGTGTGCTACCTCTTTTTATTAAATATCAAGTTATTCGCACGTAAATTATAAAATTCAGTTCAAGAACAATATCGCAAAATAATTTTAAAATGAGCATATCTTTAGAATTTCCGATACACTATCTCGCGTGCTGGAGATAATTTCTTTCTGTACAGTATTGCCATTGCTCGGTTTGAAATCGTTGAGTTTGTTAATGAAAAATTAGTTAAAGATTTACAAATTATGAAATAGATAATAAAACAAATTCAATATTTAAAACTTGGCCTTCCAGATGCCCATATTCGCAGGAGGATTACGTTATTCAAAATTTGATGGCTCTAGGTAGCGTTATTTTATCACAGTGCGAGAAACATACATACATTTATGCAGATTCTTCATTACTTAATTTCTTTAAATATAATACAGGGCGATAATATTTCGGGCAATACTATTTGAAAAGTGAAACAACGCTATAGGTGAATGGACGCAAAATGTCAAAACAAATTAATGGTTCTTCTGGGCTAATTGCCCATTTGGACTATTAAAAATTATTTCATAAATGCCTTTTTAAAATAAGGAGTATTTTTCTTTACTTAAATGATTACCAATATAAATAAAATAACCACCCATTTTACAGATGGGTCTTCAGATGTATTTCATTTTTTCAGATCTTGACTTCTCATCTTTAATTTTGCATGGCAAAACATCAGCTCTGTGCCATTTAACTCACTAGTAATGCCATATTAAAAAATCTGATGTGTACACCTCATGGCTTCCTTGTACGGAGTATTAATTTATACGCAATTTTCCTGCATTTTATTGAAACGTATTGAATTAACAGTTAACGAGTTTTGAATTAAATGTACTTTGTGGATAGCGCATAATCCACAATACTATAAATGCACTTTTTAAAGTTCACTATGTTTATGTATTTACCATAGCGACACTTCGGCGCTAGGTTCACTTCGCAACAGTACATCTCATTTTATAACTCATAATGCACAAAAATTATATCATTTGAAGATTTACCACAAGCTCCATTCAAATACTATAATAAATCTAAAACGATGTATAAAAGAAATTAAACAAATAACAAACAGTTTTTCGCAGACGATTCAGCGCCATTTATCTAATGCGCATGGGCTACTAATTAATTTACTTCTCACTTCGTGGCAATTCAAAATATTTTTATTAAAATTGGAAAGATATAGAAAAAGATAAAACAACAAGTACAGTTAAAAAATTAAAAAAAATTACGACTAAAAGTACATTTTTTACGCAAAAACAAGCTAATAACTAAAATGATAATTACAGAATGAATTAAACATAATTTAATCAGCAATAATAAAAGAAGACGTTACTTTGTTGTTGCAAAGCTTAGTTTCTCTAGATTGGCAACAAATCCACTATTTTGCTAAGATTCAAATGTAAACAAACATGGCTGCCATGATAATCAAAACTTAGCTACACTTTAAAAACTTTTAAATTGTTGATAATTTCACAATTCTTGCATGCAGGTCAACTAAAGGCATAAAAATCTTAACGAGAACAACATAATCATTTTTAAAGCAAAAAATGCCCAATTTACAAACGTATAAGAATAAAGAAACTGAGCTCACTGAGACGAGTAACAGAGTGAATATACATACTTCTAGTGCGACCAATTGCATCCAAAACGGGAGTTGCACATCTGCATGTTACAGCAGTCCTAATTTCAACAAAATTTCAACGTTCTGAGGCTACTTGTTTCTTAATTATGCGAGATAAGTATGTACGCACGGACGCCACGAAATTCTCTTCAGAATCCCTTTCAAATCAGTTTTATAATTTTGGGATAAAAAGAGTCCTTTATTCTGACCTCACGTACAGATGTCAGGCAAAAACATCGTTAAATTGCATTCGACAGCGGTCAAAATTGATATTTTCGTTGAAATATGATACCCTAAGCTTTGCGCGATAACAATACTTTCTTTTTACTTCGTACAAAGAAGTAAAAATGAATATTTGCGTGCGTACGGGTTCGGTATGAATTGAATGCAAAAGTCCGATGAAAAATGAACAAAATTTATTATTATCACAACAACATAATTCTTAAATTTCCTCAGATATTCGTGCAGTATTACAATAACTCACAGGAGTTATCTTTTAACTACTCAAACGTTCAAGAGAACTTAATTCAAAACAGCTAAAGAAAGCTAATTCGAGAATTCGCTACAATGAACAAGAGCAGTTTTCTAAACAAACCCTTAAAACAACAACAAACTAACCGACTAACAACTACTGAATTGAGTTGTTTTCCTCCTTTTCATAAGATTTTAAATCGCGCGCGAGAATTTTCTGGAATTTTCTCGAAATCAAAAAGAGATATTTATTTATTAAATGTTAAATGCACGTGCTCTTTTTTTTTTTTTAATTTTCCGGCTTAGCTTTCCTATAATATTCGTCACGCTCTTTTTATAAGCGAACAGAGTTCCGAAGAAGACATTAAAATGGGTTTTCGCCCTTACAGGGTAGTGTTTAGTGTCACTGACTGCATACCAAAGTCCCCGGGTTTAAATTGTGGAGAATGTGTGGATGCATGTACTTGTATAGTGTCTGTGCGGGCAAGGAGACACTCAAAATACACAACCAACCGAAACCCTCTTGAGACGTGATGGTAGAGGAAGAGAAGCGGGAGACGCTACTACTGCCGCCTTCTCGTGTTCGCTCTCTGAATTTCAAATTAGAGCGGAAGCTTATAGTTAGTTAGATGCAGCAATACCTCCAACTCCTATGGTACTACAGACATGCTAGCGTGATTTCTGCCTGTACCTCTTATGCTATAATTTTATAAAGTATATTTCGATTTATTTTTCCCTTGATTAAGCTTGGTTTTAGAAACTTTCGAAAACAATAATATCTTGATATTGTTGCGCGCGTACGGGTTCGTAATGGATAAGTCGATAAAAAGTTAATAAAATTTATTCTTATCTCAAGAAATAAAACAAAATGTTGACATTTTCTCAGAGATATTCGAACAATATCGCAATATCTCACAGAAGTTATATTTTAAACTACTAAAACCTTAAATAGAATTCAATTCAAAAACACAGAGAAAGCTAACCCGATCTCACCTCGATTTTGCTACAATCAATAGCAGCACTAAGTAAACAACAACAGTTATCTAAACAACTGAGCTGAGATGTTTCTGTGCGACGTTTATAAGTTTTTTAATCAGGCACGAGAACCTTCTGGTAAAATCTATTTTCTCGATTTTTCTGGATAGCAAAACAGCACAATTACGAGATATCTATTTATTAAATGTTAAATGCGCGTGCTCTTGTATATTTTACTTTTCGGCGTAGCTTTCTCTTAAAACTCATCGCGCACAGCAATGCACGGGTTAATGAAAAAATTTAACTACTATTCTACTAAAATAGCAAACTAAATACAAAAACCGTAACTATATCATATCATACACTTTTCAGATCAAAAGTAAATAGATTATTTTTGAAGTAAGGTACGTCTGGGGATACTATTCGAAATTTCGCATGTGTGGAGAAAAAAGAATGCACCCACAGACTCTTGGCATTCCTTGTGCAGAAACCGACGCCATATGCATTTACAACGTCAGTCCCTACGTTTTGTAATACGAGGTTAAAATCTTTATGAAAATCGTGCCTCTCGTTGAATATGAAATACTGTCAGTCAGCAGGTTCTTTATAATAAGGACATGGAATTGGCAGATATTCATCACCAGATATAGTGCGGTGTGGTGTTATATAGTGAATGACAGTAAGTTACGAAAATAGGTGAGATTGTTGAAGGAATATTAAAACACCGAAGCAAAAGAAACATGACTGTGAAAAGAAAAAATACACGATATAATCATAGGTTCCATGAGGAAAGTATACAAAAACTCACTGTTATTTTGGTAAATGTTTAACAACAGAGAAATTTTTGAAGAAATGGAAAATTGCGTATAAATTTAAAAATATACATATGTTTTTTGAAAACTTTTACTTGTTTTGTTGCTATTGCAAAACGGATCTTACTTAAAATACCTCTCGCATTTATCTTGCTTTATTTGGAGTGCATTATAATGTGCAGTGGAACCTCGAGATACGTACACATCTATATACGAGCAATTCGAGGAAAACTTCTTCTCTAAATACGAGCACTGACTCGAGTAATGAGTAACAAGTCAAGCTGTTGGTATGCATGGCGCGTTTCCCGAGTGGAGTCCAATCCCTCGACAAATCACTCAGTGTTCTTTGATCTACGTGTCTGTGCGCTTGTGAGTTAATTTTTCTTTACATTTAACGTGAAAATAATTATTCTACGATACCTCCCAAGAAGATCGTTGCCTCAGATAGTGCTGCAAAGAAACCGCAGGAATTCCGAAGAACCGTTCAAATTACGAAAGAAATCATACTAGATAAACATAAGCGTAGTGTAAAAATGAAGGAATGGAAAAGACTTAACAGTCGTTCGACATCGACGAACTGCATTATTCAAAGCAGGAAGAAATTAAGAAACTTGTGTCCAAAGGAGTTACCGTTATTGCCAAGCACCTTCCAAAACTCCTAGAAGATGTTGAGAAGCTGTTCTAGGTGTGGATTAACAAGAAGCAGATAAAAGACAATTTGATATCGGAAGCTATTATTTGCACTAAGGCTAAGAATCTGTACTTGGACCTCCCAAACACACCAGGCACGTCGAATAGAAATGAAATGGTAATGAGATAATTGAGGATGCGGAACGATTAAATGCATTTCCATTATATTGAATGGGGAAGTTTGTTTCTAGAAAAGAAAAATTCGCTATACGAGCTCAATACTGAAACAAATTAAACTCGAATCGCGAGGTCCCACTGTAATTGTGATTCAAAAAAGCTATATCTATCTAGATCCTTTTACAGCAATTAATTCAACCTTTTATAGAATTTATTAATTAATTAAAGTTTTATATATTATATTATTTTAAACTTTTACTATCTGCCATATGTGAAGTAATTCAGCTATTTACATGTGTCTTCAAATATAAATTTTAAAAAGGATACTGGAATTTATATTTCCAGTAAATATTTCATCATATTCCTAAAATTTGCTTCTTATGTGCAGCGCGCATGAAATACACTCCGCAGTTCGTATTCACAGAATATCAAATTTTAAGCATACGAGAATTACATAATAAAATTCAATATTTGTTGAATTTTAATAAACGACAGTATA
The DNA here is from genome assembly GCF_044657685.1 of Stegodyphus dumicola. Classification (NCBI taxonomy): domain Eukaryota; kingdom Metazoa; phylum Arthropoda; class Arachnida; order Araneae; family Eresidae; genus Stegodyphus; species Stegodyphus dumicola. The sequence goes on along the minus strand of NC_140771.1, from coordinate 97,561,545 downwards.
TCTATTATCAATAAACGACATCAATAAACGACAGTATATCAGTAGTATATATATATATATATATATATAAACGACAGTATATATAAAGACATCAATAAACGACAGTATATCAGTAGTATATATATATATATATATATAAACGACATCAATAAACGACAGTATATCTATTATTTATTTTCAATCTAAAAATAATTTAGTTGTGTGTCAAAGCATATTCAGGTGTTTCAACGCATCACATTCAGTAAATATTAAGACTATGCTATTTTGTTCTAGCAGGTTTACCCTTTTAACTTTCGGTTTTATTTAATATTTCATTTATTTACGTATATATTTATTATTTTATGCGTATTTAGATTAACCAGGAATAGAAAATAATATAATATTGCTCTCAATATTCGTTCCGTGTTATGGCATTTATTATTCATCAATAACGATAGCAAATATTAACACTTTCGCATCGAAGTCGCCCCAACCGCCCGAGCATTCAGACATCGGCTGGACGCCCGAAACGCCTGAATAATTTCCTACTAAGTGCTTTCCCCCATCACGTTACTGCATTACTCATTGCTTTCAGGTGTTGTTAAATCACATGTCAATCATTCTTTTGAAGCTACTTAAGTAGCTTTCTTGTTTCCTTCCTTCCTTCCTTTCCTTTGTTTACTGTCAATGTTTAGCTTTTGATGCCCGAAGTTGCAATCCCGTCCCAAGGCGTCACCACCGGAAAAACAAGGCCTCGTCACTGCGATCGTGACGTCATTAGTAGCGGGTAAAGGAATAAACGGGCTCGCAGCTTCTAGGCAGCGCGAATTTTCTTCAAAAATTAGAAATTTCATTTTTCATTCCCCAAAATAAAAAATAATGTAAGTAAATAAAATTCTTCAAAAAATTTAAGTTCAGGTGAATTTTCGCTGTATGCATGAATATTTCAAAGGGCATTTAAAAGACTGACACATAATGGTTTCCATACATTTTCCCACCATGTTAGCCAACAAATTCATTTTGTTTTTACTGTAAGAACGACAATATGTACATTATTTTTCCCTTGAATGACAAGAACATCTGCTTTCAACTTTGTTTATATTAGCGCCGTAACGAAGTTTGCTTGCTGTATGTTTAAAATCTATGGTTAAATCTAAATCAAAATATGCATATAGATGAAACAAATTCATGTCCTTAGACATAATCATAACAAGAAAAATCTGCAAGCAATAGATCATCTAATGTAAGTTTTACATTATGGTGGTGATGATATGGAAAACTCAGATATTTAATTAGCTATATTTTTTCTGACTAAAATTTAATCATTTTCTTACATGAAATATTATACAGAATAGCAAAAATATATTTTATTGATTTAATTACAACATTTTTCTTAAATATTAAAACATATTCAAAATGATGTAATGAAAATTAGAAGCTGTATAAAATTTAATAAATATAAGCTTTGATGTATATTATTTACACTTAATATTTTATTGACACTGCTATATAGAATAACTAAAGTAACAAGTTTTTAGGCAGTAACGTGAAAAATAATGTTTGTGTACGGCATTTATTACTTTTGAAACCAATTAAACAAAAAACTTAATTCAGCAAAAGCTAATAAATGAAGTAGTGGTATATTATAATGCATGAGGACGCTTAAATTATTCTCTACCATATAAGTTTAAGCTACATGAGATAAACAATATTTGAAATAATAATAGAAGGTGATGTATCTTGTGTTGTTTATTTACATAGCATACCATATAAAATTAATTATATTGAATTCAGAAAGAACTAATAATTAGAATCTAATAGTGTCAAAGCATTTATAAGTTATTGTCTAGCATATGAAATGTAAGTTAAATTAGGTTAGCAGTATATGAAATGTAATGGCAAGTGACATTTATGCACTTTCATTTGTCTACAGAATTTGACACAGCATATAAAATTAATTCTGTTGAAACCAATTGAGCAAAAACAAGAGAACCTAGAAAAAGCTAGTGATGGTGTAATGATATACTACAATATAAAAGCATTTATAAGTCAGTTTTCAAGTTATGCAACTAGGAGAAATTATGTTCAATTTCCTTGCGTTTATGATCTTTGAAAATTTTGGGTATTTAAAATGTCCCTTGCATTTTAATTATTATCAAACTGTTTCCACATTAAATTTATAAGTTTTAACACTGGTCATAAAAGATTTGTTAACAAATCTATTAAGAATTTTGTTGTTTTTAGCATTGATAAACATTTACAGGAATTATTAGGCTTTTCATAAAATAATTTAAAAGGGCGAGTAAAATTTTGTGCATTATTCATGTGTACAGAACATAGCATATAAAACTGATTCTACTGAAAGCAGTAAAAAAAATTGATTATTTTGAAACCAGCTGAACAGAAATTGAATGGAGAAAAAGCTAATAAATGTATTAATTATTAAAATAAGTTAAAAAAAATACACAAAATTTTAATAATATTTTATTTAATGCACTGCAGCTTCTCAGAGCAATGAATAATAAATGCACTTTATGTACATGTAATATAGAATGAATTCATAACTGATATTTGCAATAATATATACTCATTTAAAAAAAGCCATTAACAAAGAAAATGGTTTTTTATGGAAAATTTAATTAGCATTAAGTTTCACAGTTTGCAGTTTTCGCTTTTTTGTTACAGGCATGTGATCATTTTTTTTAGTACAATAATTTTTTAGAAAACAATTTGTAGATGTTCTTAAAATTATATTTAATAAAGTGTCATTGGAATGGCCATTATCACAAGTTTCATCGACTAAGAAAAAATCACATTCATCAATAATAGTAGACGATAATTCAACAACAATATTTCTTTGATTATTTTGCTTCAAAAACTTTTTTTCATTTTCTTCGCTTAATAATTTTTGTATTACGACATAATTATACGTTACTGCAGTAACAACATCTGTTAAGAGGAAGAGTAATTCATTTCTGTCTAAATTTCGTATAAAATTATAATTTGCACTTAATTTTAGATTTTTGTCAAGGACAATTAATTTAAAGCAGGAATTACATCTGAGTGTTTTTGCAGCCATATATGAGCAATAACCGGATATATATGTTAAGACTGGTAACACATTTTGAAAATCATTTTCAGAAATATTAATATTGAACTCTGAGCATAAGTCTAAAACATTTGAGTTATCATCTGTAACACAGTCTTCTCCAATACAGTCGATTAAAATGTTCCCACGTGCTACTGGTCTCAGAGATAAAGGTTGAAAGTTTTGCATTCTTAATTTTGATTCACTTTCAAAAATTTGTCTTACTGATATTAGGTATTGAGATCCAGCAAGCATGCGATATTTACTAAATCGCTCTTCTAATGCATCTGTCTGTATCTTTCCTGCAAGAAAATATTTAAATCCTAACTCATGAAAACAATACTTAGATAATTCTAATAACCCATGTGTGGTGTGAGAAACAGCTAAATGCGTTTCTTTTGTAAAGGTCCCAGTTGTGGGAGCATTAGCTTTCCAAACATCTAACCATAACAGAAATCTTTTTAAAAACTTTTCATTCAAAGAATTATTAGGCAATATTGGCATTTGCAATGGATCATTTAGCCTCTGACCTTTCAAAGGTGTTTTAACATTGACAATATTCCAACAGTTATAAATTAGTTCTATGAAACTTGCAGTACTAGCATAATTTAAAATATTATTATTCTCCTTGCCAATGGTAGAAAGAGCAACAATAACATAATTGTTAAAAATACTGTTAACAAGTTTGACATTTTGTCTCTCCAAGTTTGATGGGTTGAGGGATTTTAAGGATAATCCATATGCATATTTTACTAAAGAATTTGACTCAATTTCATAAAGCTGTTTTAGTGATTTAAATGAGGCAGTGGATAATGGTAATTTCTCAAAATCAGGATAATAAAATGCTTGTTCACAATTTTTTTGATTCAACCAGTTATTTCTTATGCTTTTAAAGATATGAACAGAATCGATGATAAAAAACAAAGGATCACTTTTATTACATGGGTGTTGATAAACAATACTTAACTGGGGTGGGGAAGAAAAAAAAAGACATTGCTTTTCTGTTTATAGCATTATTATCACTGACAACACACACAACTTTAAACCCTAAACTATGTAAACCAATATTTGTTTTCTTTAAAAGTGAAAAAAGGTCTTCAGCTTGGATTCTTTTAATGGGCAGTATATGTACAACTTCTTTAAATGATGATAATAAACTTTGTATCATGAATACATATGCTGTATTTGCAACACTATTACTGTTATATGCCATACCAACAACATTTCCTCCCTTATAGTCTATGTATGGTTTTATGTGTATTTCATCCAACATTAATGTAATTATAAGGTCTTCTGAATTCAAGCCATCTGCTTTTTGTTTTATGAAAGATAAGAAGTTTTCATCAGACTGCTCTTTAATGGGATTAGTATTAAATCCAGAAAATATTCTGTAAATTGTTCTTGGATGTGGCATAATGATATTGCATGAACTTCTAAAAAATTTATATGCATGGGGAGAAATGGAATATAAAATAACGAAGAAAACATACATATGTGATGAATAACGTATGCGTTCCTTTTTACAAATAAGATTGGACAGTTGTTCTGTAATGAATTCAACAGTTTGTTGTTTATCACTATCATCAGTCTTAACAGTTTTCAATAGAGTAATAGCTGTTTTTATAACATTGGAAAATAAATTTTCATTTTGTGGTTTAGACATATTCAATACAAAGTCTAAAACTTCAAACAAGCTATTTATATTATTTATTACTTTAGGAAACACTTCGTTATCTATTATTTTTAATTCTGATTTACCGATAAAAACATGACACATTAAATTTTCTGCCACTACTACTGAAGCTTCAATAATCGGTACAGACTCAGTATCAATAATAAGAAAAACAACTTTACCGTCTTTGAAAATAACTGTCCAAGCATCAGGAACATTCTCAGACTTTATGCACGATAAAAATTCAGAAAACGAGTAAAAACATTTTTTTCTGTCGTAAATTTCTTTACTGGTTATGCTTGCAGCAAGAGCACTCTGTATATTGTTTCTATCAATTCGAACTCTTCTATCATCGGCACTTTCTCTTGATGTTGAAGATTTACCTGATAAATATTTTGGACAGCCAGGCAGCTGTGAAGGTACAGCATCCTTTCGAAGCCTTGGACGAATTAAATTAATTTTTATTGAAGTTCCTTTTTTCTCATCAAAATGTTCGACTGTTCTTTCAATATCTGATTCGACAAAATGTTTCTCACAAACCTAAAAAGAATGAAAAATTCAGTATTGAGTATCATTCTAGATTCATAAGAAAAATCTTACAAATAATTTAAATGTAAAATGAAAATACAGATTTCCATTCAGAAATAAATTTTGGAACCTGAAAAATACTAGCTAAAATTCATCTACCTAGTACTTCAAGACATACTTTACACATTATGTACTGGAATGATGTGTATGTATACTGAAATTCAGCTGATATTCTAGAAAGTTTTTGCTTACCTAATATTAACTTAAATATTGTACTTTAAATAATATCTCACTAAATTTCATTACAGATTTAAATGCTTTAGAATTAATGACGAACTGTATTATTTGTTGATTTATGTATCAGGATAATTAATTTCAGATTTTATAGAATTCAGATTAAGTTTATAACAACAATATCATATATAGAAGTTTAATTAGTATAAAAAAAGCAACAATAAGGCCTAATTTTTGATCGCGAAATAAATCATAAGTTTAAAAAATTGATTGTACGTACCTTAGAATGATTTGATGGGATGAAATTCTGCCGGTGAATTGCACGGAGCCATTTTCTGCGCAACGAATCCGATTTGGGTATAGAAAACATCTGTACTTTTTCAGTGTTTGGATAGTTTCCTCTGCAGTTAGGAACACAACAAGTATAAACCATCCTTCAACAGATTATTAACAAATGAAATATTATTAAATGTTTTATGAAATATAGAAATTTCCCGCTAAAACTACAAGCATGCTTGCACGTTGACGTTACTACTGAAAGGAGCGGTGACGGTTTGTTATGCCTACTAGTCCCTGGCTGACTGACGTCACTCGCAGCAGAAGGGAGGCCTTGTTTTTCCGGTGGTGACACCCAAGGGCCAACTTCAACAAAGCGTCGAAGAAAGAAGTTCTCGCTTTACTTAAGTAAGGCTATTGTTAGCGCTGTAGTATTCAACTTGTCATATGGGAAGGAAAGCATTCTAGGAGAAATTCTTAGATACGGGCGTTTTTGATGTTTGGGGAATTGAGATTTTGCCCTCTCTCGATGCGAAAGAGTTAATGGAAATTTTTAGAATAAAAATTGTTTTTTTTTTTAAATTCGTTCAAGTAAAAATTCTCAATATTTCAGAATGAAGAGCATACCAATTACTATTTTTTAATATCTCGAAGAAAAATTTATTCTTTTCTCAATTTCGAATTCCTTGTTCTGGCAAAGCAGAAATGTTTGAAACTTTACTAGTGGAAATATTTTTGAAAGTCACAAGCGCAAGCAATCCGACAAAAAATAAATAGCTATGCCTGAATAATTAAGCAGTTTTCGTCTTAAAAAGGTGCCCAAGTATTCATGTAATTTTTTTTTTTAGAATAACATAACATCATAATATTTTTTTCATTTTCTACTAATGCAGTGGACGTTGTTATTTTCAACACCTTGTTTTAACAAAATGTTTTGCAGATTAATTTATAAACTACTAAACTGATGATAACTGTTTAAATTAAAGTATTTTAACCGTTAAAGTGGAATCTGAAAACGATGATCAGACTGGAATTTTCTTTTTATGTTAGAATTTTACATTTTAAAGATTTAATTTAATTCTTCTGAAATTTTAAATGGTGATATATCATGTGATGTGTTACACTATACTCTGAAATATTCAGATTGTAATTGTTTTAAATTTTATATTGTTTTTATTTAGTGTAGCTGAAAATCTTCACTTCAGGTATGTCTAAGATGAAAACATATTGACATTGTTAAAAACAAATAAATAAGTAATAAAAAAGAAGATCAATCTTGAAGTTTCTATTAAATTGTATAATAAAATCATAATCAAAATGAAATAATTTTATATTTTTCAAGCACTAAAATATAAGAGGGAACATATTTTTATTCTAAAAAGAAACAAATATATATGTAAGGTAAAATATGAATAAAATAAAATCATAACTTTAATTTTCATCAGTCTCTTAGCTCTCAATTTTCACTTGATTATTTCCTCTTTTCTTATTAAAAATAGTAGTTTCTTATAATAAATCTCTCTAAACTGCATCATTTGAAAATTAATCCATACCCTATGATTCTGGGATAACGCTTAAGACGCAAATGCTTATGACATTTCAGCTAATAATTATTTTAAATTAGACAACCAAATTTCATTGTTAAGTAATGTGAATTGAAATTGATTCATTCTGCACCATACTTTCAATTTAGTCACTTCATATTCCTGTTCTTGCTAGCTATCTTGCAAATATGGTATTGTTCACTTTTTTCATATATACTCTACCTTTATATCGCTGCAGACAAGGCACAAATATGTTCGAAAGCAGATGCGCAGATTGCGTCCACTGCAGTTTATAATTCAAGTTAAGTATGAGCTTCTGCAGAAATAAAATAAGACAAATCAGCTTCGTTGACTGCTATCATCTCTCTGTTTTAACGCTACTTTACGTTTACGGTAAGAGTTTGTAAATCATAAGATTTATTGAAGTCGACAGTATTCGATAAGCGCAGAGGATACTGGTATTTTATTACAGATTCAATCGCTTTAAAAATATTCTTTAATTCTAATATGTATTTGTATCATTGGAGGAATTCCAGCAGCAAGAAACTGAGTAATATTCATAAATCTGCGGGACTAGTTTCCAAGGTTTAAATATAGAATCTTCTTTCTCAGTTACAGGAGTGCAAATGACGAAAGAGAAGCCTGTGCTCAAGCGTTAAGCATGAGAGGAAGGAAGTCAGGGTACTGAGCCATTTATAGATGAAAAATAAAAACAATCGTGAAATAATGTTTTAAATTCCGGCGACAAAGACGGATTGGAATAGGAATCGCTAACTAGAGCGGAAAGATTTTGATCAAAGTTAAACGCGTCCAAAAAAATCTAATTTACCTACCGAAGATGTTTTTAAATAATTTCGGCTAAAGAAAATGCAAAATATGATTTTAGGACCAACAGTGCTAGGTAACAGAGTATATTTGTATTCTCAAAGACATTGCTTACTTTCAGAATTGATTGACTACGCGAGGTGGTCACAAGGCCACTGTATTTCTTGAAAGTTTATTAGTGAAATAGTATTTATACGCAATTTAAGCATGGAGAACGAGGAGGAAGAGAAAGAGATGGAGGAGGAAAAGAATTAGGAGGATAAGGCGAAGAAGAAAGACAAGGATAAAAAGAAATAGAAGAAGAAGGAAGAGGAGAAAAAGAAAATAAATACATAAATTATAAAGTACTTGTTCTTAAACACGCCGAAATATATAGTACCGAAACAAATAGCTCGGGATCATATATCTGGCGGGGAAGACTGTAAGAACATTTGGTTGGAATAAATCACAACTTTCAATTTCCTTTTGCCTGTATGTTCGTGATAAACAGTATGTATGGACTTTAAAATTTTGTGTCCATAAGCTGAAGGCACTACTGAAGCATATGGTATATCTCTTCAAAGCGTTAGGTTGTCATTCGTAAGGAATGGGCTAAACCGATCGGTTATTTAGTAGTCTAATTACTCAGAAGTTGCCTTAGATGTATCCCTGTGAGCAACGAATTACACACGCAAAATAAATAAACAAAGAAATAAAATCTGAAAATGTTCTGATTTTAACTGTCGCCCAAGAGGTTTTGTTAAGGTTTATTAACGCTCTCGCTGAACAGTCTACAAGTCTGCTGCTGCTTTCACTGCTGCTAACCCATTCCTTTTTCTCTTTTTAGATTATTATTAAACATAGTTTTCTTCGCACTTATGCAACGTACAATTTAACAGCAAAACTACAAAAAATTTGCAAAGCAGCATGTGTTTAGAATTCCCGATGAAGTATTAAGCGTTTGTAAACATTATTCGATTTTTTTCAGACTTTTCTGAGTTTATCATATCAATGTTCAGGTTTCTCAGTAAGAAACCTTAGTTCTTCAAGATGGATTAAAAGAATTTTTTGTCTTTTTATTATTAACGTTTTGTGTGTTAAATTTATTAATTAAATATCATGTTCATCGCACTTATGCCCCATTCAGTTGAATAGCAAAATCGCAAAATATTTTAAAACAGCATAGGTTTAGAATTTCCGATATACAGTCTCGCGTGCTGCTGCGAAATTAGAAATATAAAATCCGAAGTTCAAAAGTCCTCCTTCCAGGTGCACATGTTCGAGTGGTGGATTACGTTATTAAAACTTTGATAGCCCTATTTACTATCATTTAATCACAGAGCGAGAAAGATACTTACATTCACACAGATTCGTTATTATTTAATTTCTGTAAAAATAAAACAGGGCAATAATATCTCGTGTTTGAAAAGTTATTCTACAGTTTAAAAGTTATTCACACATTTAAAATGATATGCCGCTAAATCCTGTTTCGAGACTCATAGTCCATTCGGGATAACACCTTTTGGCTAAAAAGAAGCTTCATACCACTTTTAATAGAGAACACCCCGGGAGACGGAGTAGGGAGTTTCCCAGTTTAATTCTCACATCCTCAATTTTCAAGAATATATGGAATACTACAACAAATCAATGGTGAAGGTGTATCACAATCAACAGGTTTTAGCTAGTTTAAACTGCATTCAGAGCAAAGTTGTCCGAAAAATGCGTTTAGCGCAATGAAAGAAATTTTGATAAATTTAGCAGCTCTCCTTGTTCAAGACAAGAAGGTAATATGTGCCTGCGTTTAGCAGATTCCCTCGATTCTTCAGCGCATGGAAAAAAATCATTTTCGAAAAAAGGGTAGTCATATTCGCTGCGATGTGTTGGTTTTGTATGATATTACTGTACTCTTTCCTTTTTTCTTAATTAATATATGGCACATAAGCAAACAAAATGGAAACGAATTATCGGAACTTTTCCACTAAGTATTAAAAAAGAAGGAAAAAGAAAGTCGCTGTTTATATGGAAGAGATCTTAGAAGCATTCCTTTGTTCCCTAAAACATATAAATCGAGCTTTCCTGGAACTCCTCGAACAAGAAGTCTATATAATCAGTGGCTAAACTGCAACCGTGTAACAATTAGGCGAAGGGGCGAAGATGCTACGCATTTTTCATGATAGGCGGAAGTACCTTTCTCCGTGATCTTTTGCGCGAGTTAGGTGAAGAGATTGTTAATTTTTGAACAGAAGCAAATCCGAATAGATGTATGTCAGAAAATTCAGAATACAGTAACTGAAAATACTTAAAAGTTCATCATTACTGCTGATGAGTGCTACCTTCATCATTTTAATCCTGAAAATATAAGCATACAACCTGAAAATCCTACAGTTCTTTCACTTTGAAGATGACATAACTTAAAAATAATGGTCAAATGCGTTTTTGAATACCACGGAATGATTTATCAGGACGCAGAATCTTAACTTAAAACTGTTCCCACCATCACATACCAGATTTGAAAGCTCTGACAAAATACATGCGATATTACCAAACAGAGTTTTGTCAGACAAGTTGGACTTTGACTGACAATAGTCGGACAGACTTTGAGCTGCATGTATCTGATTGGCACTGTAGGATAACACACACACCATCATATTTCCAAAGTTGTCCAATATTTGGCTTAAAAATTTAATGTAACTAAAAACGGTTTTATACAATAATGTTTTACTTAAAATTGTTATGTCGCGAATTTCAATTATTAATATTGTTTTAAGTTATTATTATTCTAATACTTTTATTTGTATTCATGTGTATTTTAATCTGGAAAAAAAGTATTCCTAGGCTCTTAAGGTGTTGTTTAACTTGTTGTTCTTGAGTAGGAATAGTAACAAAGGCGAGAGACGGTTGCGAGGACACACATCTGGTTTATGGCCTTTCCACTAACAATGTCGCCGTTTTAGCTAATGCGTGTGAAACGGAAGTTGTTTTCCTGTCGCTTTGTTTAAAGTTTGCAGTTTTCTTACTTCAAGACAGTGGGAGGTGTACTAGGTTAGATAACTGGATGCTCGTAAAAGCTAGTTTCGCTTGTTAGTTGGGGGGGTCTATTTTTTTTCTCACGTTGTGAGTACAGATGTTTTTCAGATTGCATTGTCAGATCTTCTGGTGTTTGATTCGTCATGGGTGTGTCATTTTCTATATTTAGATAACATAAAATTCCGGGATTGGTAAGATTTAATTTTATGATTTTTTTGAAAGCCTATGAACTCACAGAGGCGGAGAAACCGAGATTTCCTGGGTGCTTGCACCGGGTTAGAGATCATTCTGTTTCCTGATTCTTTCGCACGGAGAAAGTGCTCTACGCACAATTTGATTTTACCGTTTCATCGTGTATTTTGTGATCTTTGAATTGTCATGTTAGAGGCTTTCCAGTTAGAATTGTTCGTCATAGACAGGAGAGATTGGTTAGAACTAAGAATTTGTGCCAAAAGTGCTCTACCCAAAATTTAGTTTCGCCGCTTCATCGTGTATTTTGGAGAACTTGAATAGTCATGTTTGAGACATTCCAGTTGAAGAAATTTGTCATGAGATACAGATTTGTTCCAGAAGGAGGTATCATGCTTCCCTTGTTCCTGAGATCAATGGACGCTTCTGAAAGTGTTTTGACAGAAAAAAGATTGGACACTAAAGATCTTTTCTTTCGGAAATTGTCTCTCACTTAATGGACATATTTAAGGCGGTTCCTGAATCAATGGACGCTTCTGAAAGTGTTTTGAAAAAAAAAAATTGTTTTAGCTCATTTCGAAGTGGATTGGACACTAAAGATTCTTCAATCCAGAAAAACTGTCTTCCATCTGTGAGTGATTTTTAAATTTGTCTACCTCCCTATCTTTTCAAATTACTTAAACGGAAATTATTTTTTTATATATGTAAACTGCTAAATGATTAGAATATTTTGAATAATGACTAATTAATTTAAAGTCTGTAAAGGAAGGTTTAAAGATTTGTTTTACCGGCTTAATTAGTGAGCTATTGAACGTCAAAAATAGTAAACTTACAAATTAATATGAGTATGTTTATTTTGGAATGAGATATGTGTTATTTTCCATCTTAAGGTATATTAATTTTTGTAAGCTGTAAATGCGTGTGACATTATGTGTTACTTTTCAGAGTAAAAATATGTTGTAGGATACTGATTAGTTACCCATTATTTAATTATATAATATATTCAAGAATTTAATAAATGTGTGTTTAAAATTTAATTGCATTTGTGTATTTATGTAGCGTATAATTTTACTGTGGTCTGTCATGTCTCTCTATTTGTTTGAGCCGGGAGGCTTTTAAGAAACATGGAGTTTAATTGAATTTGGAGTTATTGATATTTCCTTTTACATAGGTTACTCAGAACGCAAACCTTAAACGTTAAATAGTACTACCACTATACGATTGATTGATAGATATGATATACGATTGTTTATTTGATTCATCTTTTGATATATTATGAAATAGTTTTGAATTTGAATTATGAGATTTGTTTTTTGTTAATTTTTGTCCGGCACCATGATTTAAAGTTAAAAGTAATAAAAAACAAAATTTTTTCTATCTAACAGCAGGTATGCTTAGAAATACGTCAACTTTAAGATGATGGTAAAAACTTTCTAGATTATAATTCGAATTGTTTTCGAAAAATTATTTGAAAATACAAATTAAAAAAAAAATCTTAAAAAGTGGGAGAATTTTATTTGGGATGAACCTGAATTTTGAAATGTGAAAGGAAGAATTAAATATGTTTAATAAAAAAGAGATATTAATAAATATATATCAAACTCAATTAACATTGAGGAGCTAAAATTTTAAGAGCTAATTTTTTAAAAAATACTCGCACGATTTTTAACAAAACTTGGTAGTTTGGCTTAATTTGAGTCGTACAATCGAAATATGGAAAAAAAAATGGTATACTATTTCAGAAAAAGTCCGATTTTTTGTAAAAATACCTATATTAAAACTTTGCTATATATAAATCTAATACATATCCTAAGTCGCGCTTTCGAGACATGAAAAACGCAATTTGAATTTCGTCAATCGGCCCAGTAGAACGGAAGATATAGAACTGTCCCATCCCCCCCGCAGTGTACTAAATGATTCGTTTAGTAAATGTGATTTGGTTGATCAAGTTATGTGGTTTCGCAGTTGTTCTAATATGTTCATAAGGTTTTAATGAATTTTCGTGTCTTCGGCTACTAAAACTTTAGTCAAGTGTCTATCGACTATTTGCTGGTCTTCTTACAGTTGTAAAATATAAATCCAAAGAAGGATAAAAATACCCTTTTATTCACTCAAAAAAATACTACAACTTCTGAATTAAGTTCTATAAAATTAATTTCAAAGTCTTTTAAATTTTTCTGCGTTGGAATTTTTAGCTTTATTTTTCTTCAAAAAATATTCACAAAATTAAGTATTTTAAACAACAGTTTTCCAGGGACAAAATAACAAGCATAAATATTTAATTAACAATGAATATGGTCTTTGTGGAAAAATTTATTTTTAGCTGTTATTCAAATGAACTTCCTTGAGATTTTTAAACTTATATTATTTCATGCTCTTGATAGTGGTATTAAAAATTAATTTCTCTTAATTAATATTTTCTTAATTGTTTCTAAAAGTTATAAATAAAAATAAAAAAATCCTCTTACATTAATTAATTTGCTGAAAGCAAAAAGATTCAAATAATTTGTTACTAAATCAATAAAACTAGAAAACTAAAGCAATAAAAAGTATTTTAGTTTTTATTTGCATTTTTAACAAGCTTCCTTTGTTCAGTAATTACATAAATTTCATTTCACTAAAAGTTAGCTGAAGGTTTTGGGATAAAGACAACGTTTATGCATTTTTAGCTCCAAAGGGGTAATTTGCCCGAAAGGACTATTAATTCCGTTTCGGCATTTCGGGTTGATTCAGTATAATCATCGAATGACTTTTTTAATTGTTGCTATCAAATATTAGAGACATTTTTTATATTTAAAGAAATTTAATAATAAGAGATCTGCATAAATGTATGTATATTTCTCCACTTGTGATAAAACAACGTTACCTAGAGCGGTCAAATTTTGAATAACGTACGTCTCTACTTAAATATAGGCATCTGAAAGCCCAAAACTGGAATTTGTTTTAGTAACTATTTCCTATTTTGTAAAGCATTTATGAGGTTTTTATTAAGAAACTCAATGATTTCAAAGCGAGCAATGGCAACACTGTAAAAAAACAAAACAACAACAACAACAAAATTATCTCCATCGCGCGAGTCTGTATATCGGAAATTCTAAAGGTATGCCCTTTTAAATATTTTGTGACATTGCTTTTGAACTGAATTTTAAGGTTTAAGGTCGAAAAACATGGTATTTAATAAATAAAGCTAAAACACAAAACGTTAAAACACTCCTCTTTGGGAGTAATATAAAAAGCTTTCATTTATTTTTCACTTTTTAACTATTCTGAGGCTAAGCACAATGCTTTGCATCTGATATTAAGCAGTAATTATTCTTATCAGTAAAAGCATAATGAGTGTTTCGTTCACAGTTCATTTTGAATAACATTTCGGTGAAAATTCTCAATCAGAGTTACGAGGCATTTACTTGTCTTCTTATGACTAATACACTCAGAAAGACCAACAAATTTTAATCAGCAGTATTGGGAAAGATTATTTACGTGATAATCTCAACCAACCTTATTAAATCTCGCCAAAGTTTCAGAATGTGCTAAACTTTGGTAACCATGTGCATAATTATTCTTTTTAGGCAACCGTATTCATAACAACATACTCGTGACGAGATCTGACGAAGATTTGTTAATGAGCACCGGTATATATTTAAATCAGTCGCCGGTAGCCGGGGTGTCGACTACTATAGCCTTGGACTTGCGTTCAGGCTCGTTTTAGGCTTCCCATTAATAGCTGTAAATGTATCGTGTCTTTGTAGCTTAGAGAAAAATAAAATGTTGTCGAGTTGAAAGTCTTTTCGAGAGTTTTGCTGGTAGGGAAAGAGGAGCGGAAATTCTGACCCATCCCTCTTGTGTTATGTCGCGAATTTCAATTATTAATCTGTTTTAAGTTATTATTATTCTAATATTTTTATTTGCATTCATGTGTATTTTAATTTGAAAAAAAAAGTATTCTTAGGCTCTTAAGGTGTTGTTTAACTTGTTGTTCTTGAGTAGGAATCGTAACAAAGGCGAGAGACGGTTGCGAGGACACACATCTGGTTTATGGCCTTTTCACTAACAATGTCGCCCTTTTAGCTAATGCGTGTGAAACGGAAGTTGTTTTCCTGTCGCTTTGTTTAAAGTTTGCAGTTTTCTTACTTCAAGACAGTGGGAGGTGTACTAGGTTAGATAACTGGATGCTCGTAAAAGCTAGTTTCGCTTGTTAGTTGGGGGGGGTCTATTTTTTTCTCACGTTGTGAGTACAGATGTTTTTCGGATTGCATTGTCAGATTTTCTGGTGTTTGATTCGTCATGGGTGTGTCATTTTCACAATTTAGATAATATACAATTCCGGGATTGGTAAGATTTAATTTTATGATTTTTTTGAAAGCCTATGAACTCACAGAGGCGGAGAAACCGAGATTTCCTGGGTGCTTGCACCGGGCTAGAGATCATTCTGTTTCCTGATTCTTTCAAGCTAAGAGTAAGAAGAGGAGTGGGGGCTTGACCCCTTGCGGGTCTTGCTGTCGCGGGCGCCGGCTATCGCGTCGGATTTGGAGACATTTGAGTTGCGAAGATGTAAGGCAGTAAAAGAAAAAGTTCGGTGCGGCTTTACCTCCTGCGGGGGGCTTGCGACTCGGTCTGAGGCGAGGTTTCTCGCCGCTTTCCCGCTGATGAGAATTTGTTCTCACGGAGAAAGTGCTCTACGCACAATTTGATTATACCGTTTCATCGTGTATTTTGTGATCTTTGAATTGTCATGTTAGAGGTTTTCCAGTTAGAATTGTTCGTCATAGACAGGAGAGATTGGTTACAACTAAGAAGATTGTGCCAAAAGTGCTCTACCCAAAATTTAGTTTCGCCGCTTCATCGTGTATTTTGGAGAACTTGAATAGTCATGTTTGAGATATTCGAATTGAAGAAATTTGTCATGAGATACAGATTTGTTCCAGAAGGAGGTATCATGCTTCCCTTGTTCCTGAGATCAATGGACGCTTCTGAAAGTGTTTTGACAGAAAAAAGATTGGACACCAAAGATCGTTTCTTTCGGAAATTGTGTCTCACTTAATGGACATATTTAAGGCGGTTCCTGAATCAATGGACGCTTCCGAAAGTGTTTTGAAAAAAAAATGTTTTAGCTCATTTCCTAGTGGATTGAAGAATCTTAAATCATAAAATTAAATCTTACCAATCCCGGAATTTTATGTTATCTAAATTGAGAAAATGACACACCCATGACGAATCAAACACCAGAAAATCTGACAATGCAATCCGAAAAACATCTGTACTCACAACGTGAGAAAAAAAATAGACCCCCCAACTAACAAGCGAAACCAGGTTTTAGGAGCATCCAGTTATCTAACCTAGTACACCTCCCACGGTCTTAAAGTAAGAAACTGCAAACTTTAAACAAAGCGACAGGAAAACAACTTCCGTTGCACACGCATTAGCTAAAACGACGACATTGTTAGTGGAAAGGCCATAAACCAGATGTGTGTCCTCGCAACCGTCTCTCGCCTTTGTTACTATTCCTATTCAAGAACAACAAGTTAAACAACACCTGAAGAGCTTAAGAATACTTTTTTTCCAGATTAAAATACACATGAATACAAATAAAAATATTAGAATAATAATAACTTAAAACACATATTAATAATTGAAATTCGCGACATAACACTTGTATGTTCTGCATCAAAATTGAGACTAATAAGGAAATTTGGAATCAGCGAACGAATTTGTTTTTAAAATGCACATAGGTTAACAGAATTTTTGGCCATTTAATCCGCGTACTGCTTTAGCGAATTTCAGCATTAGTTTATATACATAACTGACAGATTATCTACTAGAATTTTTGTTTTTACTAGACTTAGAATTTAATATTTTGTGTTTTTAGTTCCTTTGTAAATTTTCCTTCAGTTGTAATCTACTTGGGGGAGGGGTTATTACAGTTATTTGGATTATGATAAGTATACGGCAGCTATCTAACTTAAATGGAGGACTATTAAAGGGAAACTAGTTTGTTCACATGTTACACGTGGAGAACATCCCAAAACCTCTTGCCGCTTTGTCCAATCTCCCCGTAAACCAATCAGAAGTGCTTAAATAAAGTATTATTCAGCTTTAATCTGCATCTGAGTTTACTTAATACTTTAGGGCAATGATTTGCGTATACCTGTAATAACAGCTCTGCTTGCGGAATCATTTGATAGGTAAAAACAAAGTTTAACAGCAGAGTTGCAAACAAAAATTTAAAGACAGTGTTTTATCTGCTGCTTTATCTAGCAACATCAGGAATTAATTTTAAAATAGTTAGTTATCTATATAACTGCAGTGGTTTTCATTCAGTTTTTTTATGTGACAAAGGGAATCTATTAGGTCCTGCTTGCATTAATATGTGGCAAAACATTTGTAAATGAAAGCATCATCATTCATCTGAGAAGCTGTAGAATACTGCAAAAGCGTGCTTGCAGTTAATGACATTAAATCACAAAAATGCTGAAGAAATGTGCAAATTAAACACAAGAAGGGATTTTTGCAATTCTAAGAACTTCAGCTAAGAAAATAAAATAATATGTGAATGCAGACGGTGTTATTTTACCTGTCTGTTTTCCATCTGTTAAAACATGCTTGGAGAAAAACACCAATAGGGAATTTTAAGAATTCCACTTTCAGATAATGCGATTTCTCAGCTGGTAATGATTTTACTGGAGAAACATTTCAAACATTTTGTCACTTCGAAGAAGCAAACAAGCTTCTCAGCTCATTTGGTTAGGTCATAACAATAATCTGTATATTTTTTCATTCAACAGATTTTTATACAAAGGAGGAAAAACACAGAAGAGATATTATTTTGTCATTTTGTCATTTGTTGTCGCAACAACAAAAAAGATCACTTTAATTCTAATAACATTTCTTTGGATTCCTGCATAAATATTTGTACGGATGAAGCCCAGTCTATCTAGAGATGTAAAACGATTTGTCACATTTGAGTAAAAAATGAATCCGAAAACTATTTTATATTCCGAATTTTCGATATACAGAAGATATCGACATCATAATTGCCTAAATTACTAAAGTTTCTAGACAACAATTACTAATGCTATTAATAATATAAAACAAAAGCCATTCAAATGAGGATTACAATAGGCGTCGCATAATGTGATCATATTTGTCCACCGCTATTTTGATAACATTAACTGAAAGATAGCATTAAACGATGAGAAAAAATAGTTTCAAAACAGCAATAGCATTTAACTTGCCCGATATAAAAATAGCAATAAACATATAATTAAGTAGTATTTTTATAGTATCTTAAATAGGGAAATATAAAAGCGTGTTTAAGAACTTTTCATAATGTCATTAATACTATAGTTTAATTACGTACCGCTCATAACATTTCCGGAAATTATTTGACTGTTGCTATCTCTTCAGTCTGAATATTCGGAGAGCATCCCTCATTGGAATAGAACTCGACAATGTAAAATTTCAAATTAGGCAAAACAGCAAACTTATTTTGGCATAGATGTTGTCAAGAAAACAATTTCTGCAGATTTTTGTTTGGTCTTGAAGAAAAGGAACCTGTGACCGACCTCCTCAAAACAGGTAGAGATGTTGAAATTATGCTCTACACTAAGGTTGCCTTTTTGTCTAATTTTAAATTGTTGACCAAATTCGAAATCAAGTTAACTGGAGACTTAATCCCTTGCTTCGGAACATTCCTCTGTAACCTGGCAATTTTCATAATGCATTTCAAACATATTTCGCGACTTTAGTTTAAAATAATGTATTCTATAATAGTTTGACAATATTTACCGAATTGTTGATTAGGATAAGCGATTTTTTTCTATGTTTTCGCATAAAAGAGGATGGAACTTTAGCAAATCGATAACAATAGCCGAATGATAACATTAATCGTGATCACTATAAGCGGCGATTACTCTATTTGTAATCTGGAATTACTAAATACTACTATTTCTCACTACTATTACTTCTCATATGTAGCTCTACGGCAAATAGAACTGAAATCATTATATCGAGAAAGAATTCTATAGGGATTTTATTTACTAAAATAAGGAATATCCTGACTATTTTAATTCGCAATTCTAAATTAGGGCATTTTTGACGAGGTTTCCTGCAGTGACGCTATAGCGCATTTATTTGTGTCAATGTGCGTTATATTTTCAATGTCATTTGTGTAAAGTAGCTTTCTCCTCAACGTATTTTGAAAGTCTTGTTTGTGTGAAGCAGCTAGCTTCTTTTTAATATTAAAAAAATCAAATAACTGTTAGAATACTTAAAAGTAGATTAAAATATACCATTCCAAAATTCTATCTTAAAAAATATGTTCTGGAAAAACATGAATGTCATTGTATGTTAAATTACAAGAAGTTACATAAATATAGAAATAAATGCTATACATTTTGTTACCTTATTTGTTCGTGTTAGTCCATTATGTTTATATTAATAATAAATCAAGAAAGTTACATTCCTTATTTTACTCTTTATATAATAATAATCTAAGTAAGGCTCGGTAGTTTAACTATAGATTCAAGTCAGCCATGAGGATTACAAGCCTGAAAAACACTGTTTTATAAAAAAAGACTGGAATCAGAAGCACACACTTCCCACAAAACCTTTTTGGTTGATATTATCTAAAGATATAGTTGTTTGTGAGAGACAGAAGTATCAGTAATGTTGACATTCAACACAGGAAACAACTTGTCTCGAAACACTATACATTAAACTTGTTTCTTATTATTTATTTAGATGTTTCGTTTAAAGATCTTATTTTCTATATCTAAATGATTTATGCGTATTTTTCATCATCTGGTACAGCAAATATCAATGTTATCAGATATTTTACTGTACGTTTCTCTATACAAAATACAAAAAATTGTCTGTAAGGAAACTAAAAAAATGTGCCTCTCTATTTCTCCCAAAAATATGCATAAAACATTTCCTGCATATTTCTCTGAATATCAGTCGAGGTATTTAGATTCAGTGCTTTTATATTTAAATATAAACTGTTCAACTCCTTTTTATTTTTTATTGGGAGTAAATTTATACCGGAAGAAAATTTTTAGGCTTGTGATTTATTTTCTTTACTGTGGGTGATTGAAAGAGATAAAGGTGAACATAACGGAAAGGTAGCATTTTGTTCGGAGATAATAATGTCAGGGGAAGCTGGCAGGACAAATGTGGTACTAGTGAATTATATTATTGTTCGTTGGTTTAGGATTGCTTTATGTATTAACAATTTGCTAAGCAATGTTAGGAAAATAATTCGATAAAAGTATTATACGTAAGCAGGATACTAAAGTAAATATTTCGATGGCAGATTTTGCAAAAGAGGGGATGTAAAATATAAAATATGTGTTGTGTTTAATAACTAAAACAAATGTACTATGCTCGAAACGTTTTTACTTTGAATTTCTTAAACTCAAGTATTAAATGTCTCGAGATATTAAAAAACCCATCTCTCATACGTTATTTTATTATAACGGCTATTTGCTTCACGTCTTATGTCTAAAGATGAAAAATAAGCGGGAAGGTCGGATATTTGATTATGGTAAAAATGGAGCTGTTTATCTGTATGTGTATGTTTGTGTAGGACTGAGGAAAATTGTTTCGCATTTATGTTACTTACGGGAAAACAAAGAAATTTGTTGTCCGGTCACCTTTTTCAGAAAAGAATTATACTGTCATTATCCAGGCATTCTAATCCCTCCTTTACTGAAAGGGAACCACTGATGCTTGATAGTAAGTAGTACCAGTATTTTTTTTACTTCATTGTACGAAGTAAACAAAGTATTGCAATCGCAAAAAAATTGTGGGTATCATATTTCATAGGAAAATTCCATTCTGAATCCGCTTGGAAAATTCTTTTGCATGACATCTGTACTTACGCCCAGAGTGAACTTTTTTTTTTTTTTTTTTTTTTTTTTTTTTTTTTTTTTTTTTAGCAAGGCCTTACCCGGCCTTTATTTTCGCAATTGTTAATCGTAGTCATATACTTCCAATTACACAAGTGCTTTAAATGACGAAAATATTCATGTTTCGATAGTATCAAATTTAAAATAAAATTAATTATTTACAAATAACGAAATCTAACAACATATATAATGAGAGTTTATGTATATAATATAAGGTATTTATGCAGCCTTCTTAGAATGGCTTCGTAGTGTAGTAGTTAGCACGCTCAACGCGTATTCGGTCAACGGTCCGTGGTTCGGTTCCCGGAGAGGGCTTTGTTCATTTTTCATCTTTCATGTCTCCTGCTTCAAAATACCTAATGTTTCGACAATAGTTAGTCTATATATAGTTAGTCTTATAACAAATATCTAACAATATTTGACATCAATTTATTGCAGTAAAAATCTAAAAATACTTAGTATCAGTTCATTGTTGTTCTAACAAAATGTTTAGTAGACGATACGACGATACAAGGAAGTCATGTGGTGTCCACATCAAGCTTTTTTTTTACAGATGTACCTCACGGAGAGTTCAACATACAGAAGTTGCGACTTAAAATACCAATAGGTTTACATAAACAGCTGTACAGTTTATTGTTTTTAGCAATTATCAAACGTGTTGAAACTCTTGGTAGATGCTGAGAAAATTATCTTCAAGTCTAAAGTAACAATTGGAACTTGAGAACGATATAAAAGACCCTTTATTGAATCTAGATAAGAACAGAAGGCTTACCTTATGCTTACAATTCAGCCAGCCACTTGTTTGGAAATGAGTTAACAATAAGTGAAATGTAAAGTTTAATTTCAAATAAACCAGCTGCTGAAGACCACATAGTAAATTTAACACGAAGTTGGCTCAAAATTTAACCGTTGTGGAATTCAGCTGTAGGCACTTATATTGCAAGTCCAAAGGCAAGAACTTTTATCTAAGCAACTATCTATAGCAACGTAATAACGTGGCTACGAGAGGCAGAACAAGCACTAAATTAAGCTCTGGGAACCTTCCTTTAAATACACGCTAACTAAATTTGCATTTTTGTGGGAAAATGGAAAGCAGAAGCGACAGTATACATGCAGAAATATAAAATGACTTGTAATTAACATCAATGAGGATGACAAGCCTGAAAGCAGTAGGAGGAGCTTTTGATAATGCTACCACATCCCCCAAAATTGAATATATTATCAGTGAGGGATATTTGTCTATTTTTGGAACTCTGTATAGGGAAAAAGGTATTGATTCTGATGTACTTTGATTCGAAACGTTTAGGAAATGTAGGAAAGAAAATGGGAAAATAAAATTTGGTTTTATCAAGACTAGTACATTGTTGGAAATTTATATTGTATAGAAAGATAAAATGTAGGACCTTTTCGCAATTTTTGTTGTAGTTTTAAAACTGATTTTGAATAAAATCATTACTAATCATAAAATAAATGGAAATTCTCTTACGTGTTTTCTTGACCTCTCAATTTAAACTAGAGTAATAGTTGTAAGATATTTGTAACAATGAAAAATTTGCAGAATTTTGTTTTGAAGGGTAACTTATATTTCTCTCGTATTGTTAAAGTAATTTTGACACAAATTGCAGCTATTCTAAAGAAGAGCGAAAAAATTACAATTCTTATTTCTAAAATGTAATTGACTAAAGTAAAATTGTAAGGATCTTAAGTTTTACTAACGTTTATTTTATTTTAAATCTTTACTATCACTTCTTATTTTCTACTTCCGGCCAGAATTAAAAGCTTTAACTTATTTATGCAAATTTGTCTTGCGAACGCCAAGTACTTAAGTTGTGGCTTTTTGCCAAGCAAGAGAGAGGAAGGAGTGATTAGGAGCAGGCCGCTTGCCATAGCAGTTTTACTCGGTTGCTGGTTGCCTTCAAGGCCAGAGGTTTAATCCTCTTGATAATTTTAAACGTATCGTAGTGTTAACAGTTCTCTGTACTACATAAGGCCTTTCTGTTAATATACGCCAATCTTCAAGTAGACACTTATTTATTAATCCAAAGTTAGTTTAGTTAGAATTTAGTTAATATTTTTATATTCTTACGTTCAGACCACAAGTGGTTGGTCTCTGTATTCCGAAGTCCGGAAATCATTGTAAAGAGAGAAAAATAAAGGGTTTCGTATACCCTTCCTGTGTATTTTGTCTACTTCCCACATTTATTGAACATAGCTTTAGTAAGCTCCCTGTTCCGAGTCAGGTCATTTAATGTTCCCCAAGCAAGTAAGGAGGAACACTGAACCTGATAAAAAAAAATACCTTATTAAAATATTACCTGCTGAGGTGACAACTCATGTTATATTTGCTTGGAATGCAATATGATGCTTATCATATCCGCTTGTTTCTAGTTTATCATATTGTAAAAATACATATGTATATAAAACAGAAAATATTGTTGCGTGCGTACGGGTTCGTTATGAAATGGATGCACAAGTCCGATGAAAAATGAACAAAAAAAAATTTATTATTATCACAACAAAAATGCTTAAATTTTCTCAAATTATCATGCAGTATTACAATATCTCACAGTAGTTATCTTTTAACTACTCAAATGTCCAATAGAACGCAATTAAAAACAGCTAAAGAACGCTAATCCGCGAATTCGCTACAATCAACAAGAGCAGTTTTCTAAACAACAACAAACTAAGCAACTACTAACTACAAACTGAGATGTTTTCCTCCTTTTATAAGATTTTAAAATCACGCGCTAGAATTTTCCAGTACTTACTCGAAATCAAAAAGAGATCTTTATTTATTTAATGCGCGCGCTCTTGTAATTTCAATTTTCCGGCTTAGCTTTCTTTTAATATTCGTCACGCGCTACACTGCGTGAGAAATAAAACCATTTTAATTTATAATTGAACTAACATTAGCTTTTTAAATACCAAATTCGTAACATTGCCCCCTTTCCAAGGACTGCACGTCCCGGGCAGTACAATCCCTGGACAGGAAGCTAAACTTACAACTGTGGCATAAATGCAACTGAGGCATAAACATTACATCACAATATCAAACAACGTGAACAATAAATGCAATAACTAACTTAAACAAATCAAATGCTATCAAATACTAAATACAAATCAAATACTAAATACAAATCAAATCAAATACACATTTAAAAACAAAATGGACCATGGTCTCATACTATTTACAATTATTTACATTATGTACTATGGCCATTGTAGTGAGCTAACATGTCGTAATGAACGACTTTAGAGTTCGAACACTTACGGATCATGACGTCATTCAGTCTCTTCAGGACTGTATATGGACCATCCGAAGGTGACTGTAATTCAGGCATGACTCCTTTTCGCCGAATCGGGTTCCACAACCACACCTTGTCTCTTTTGTTGAATCTATGTCCAGTAGCTCTCGCGTTGTATCTGGTCTTTACTTTCTCCATCGCCAAGTTCACTCGCTTTCGTGCGGAACGGTGCATCACTTCAATACGGGCCTTGACATCTTGGATGTGTTCCTCAGGCGATGAAGGCGCATCCGTACGGCGATGAAACAGGCGGTCACAAGGCAGACGAAGGTCTCGACCGAAGAGCATCTGAGATGGAGAATAGCTGGTAGTCTGGTGTTTCTTTTCGACCCTAGCATGATTTCGGCTGTTTCTCGAGCTGGTTCTTTCGGACAAAGCGTCGGCATTTCCAGGTGACGATCCCTTCTTAGGATGGATAGTCATGTCTTCAGATCCTGAAAGCAGTTTGTTGTTTTTCAAGTCTAAAGAAAAATTGTATTTCCTTAAAAAGTCCAATCCGAGTATGCATGGATCTGTAATATCCGCCACATATGCCGTGTGATGGTAGGCGGCACTTCCAAATGTGATTTTCACGTTTAACTTCCCAGCTATGTCGATCTTTTCACCAGACGCAGTCTGAAGGGTAACACAGGATGGCGTCCAAATAAGTTTATCTTTAAACTGTTCAGCTAAATCTTTCCTAATGATGGTAACATTAGCTCCTGTGTCAATGATCATATTGCAAGGAACTCCATCGATATTCCCATTGACGGACAGTCCGTTATTGTTGCCACTCACTATAGAGATCTTAAGCGCTTTAAAACAGGGTTTTTCATTATCTGGCAACCTCCGTTCCTTGATATGGTCATTAATTTGTTTCCTGCGTCGTTGCTCAGAAATTTTCTCAATTTTCGTACCCTGGGGTGTTCTGCAATTCTTTCGTACGTGGCCTTCAGCTCCATAGTTCCAGCACTTTGGTTTCTTGTCAGTCCTTTTCCTTCCCGTGGCATTTAATTGTCTGTTTAAATCGTATGCCTTATTTTCCGTGCTCTGGGGAGTTCTGCAGTTCCTTCGTAGGTGGCCTTCAACACCGCAATTCCAGCACTTTAGGGTCGGTTTCGTTTCACCACTATTCCGTCTTAAAGCATTCACTGGTCTTGTCAACTCATCCGTTTCATTATCCGTGCCCTGGGGTGTTCTGCAATGCCGTCGTAGGTGACCTTCAGAACCACATCTCCAACATCTTACAGCCACTTTGTTCTCACTGCTACTCCGTATCAAAGCATCGACTTGTTTGGCTAAATCATCTAAACGAGCCATCAATTGGTCCCCTGGGTCGTGGACTCGCACAGCTCTGACTGGGTAGCGATCCCTAAGAGTTGCTTGCTGGGCTGCCTCGAACTTCATGGCGTACAACAGAGCGCTTTTTATGTCCTTTACATCTGCCATTCGCAGTGCTTTCTGTATTTCAGTATCTCGGATGCCGTCGATAAAGTATTGCAAGGACAGGATTTCCCTTGTTTCTGTCGGACATTCCGAAAAGGCGACATGGGACAGCCTTTCAACATCCGCGGCGAGCTCCTAAAGTGTTTCGGTAGGCTTCTGTTGACGAGATTTTAATTGGAGCCTGCTGTAGTCTTTTAAACACTTCTCCCCAAAGCGCAACTCCAAGGCGCCGGACAGAGCTTCGAAATCTAACCTTTTGTTTTCGGGAAGAGTCTGAAGGATATCCGCTGCGTCTGCTCTCAGAGAAGCGGCGAGATGACAGGCCTTAGCTTGGGAATCCCATCCATTCGCATCCGAAACGATAGAAAATTGTGTTTTATACACTTGCCAGGATGTCTTCCCATCATATGTGGATAGCTTCAGAGATGGACGAGCAGGCATTGGTAAGAATTTAAAATCATCACTCCTGCTCCCTGCCGACGCTACGAATTTCTTTAAAGTATCCATTTCTTTGGCAACTGCAGAAACTCTCTCATCAATTTGTTGTTCGATTTGGTGTTGGACGGCACAAACTCTTCCTTCAATTCGTTCCTCCACAGCAGAAACTCTCCCTTCTATATGTTCTTTTACAGAAGAAACTCTTTCTTCTATTTCTTCTTTCACCGAAGAAACTCTTTCTTCAATACGATCTTTTACGGAAGAAACTTTTTCTTCAATATGTCCAACTTTATTTTCAACTGCGTCAATTCTGCCTTCCATAGCTTCAAATTTATTTTCTATTATGCAAGTAATTTCTCTTTTCATTTCTTCTTGACCAGCTTGAACGGCTTTCATTTCGTCCTTAACGGATTCCTGGCCCAATTTCACTTCCTCTTTAATTTCTTCTTTAAATGAGGCAAAGGCTGATATTAACTGCCTTAATTGCTCTTCCATCGCTCTTGTTATTGGCATTCAAATCCCACTTCTGACACCAAAAATTGTTGCGTGCGTACGGGTTCGTTATGAAATGAATGCACAAGTCCGATGAAAAATGAACAAAAAAAAATTTATTATTATCACAACAAAAATGCTTAAATTTTCTCAAATTATCATGCAGTATTACAATATCTCACAGTAGTTATCTTTTAACTACTCAAATGTCCAATAGAACGCAATTAAAAACAGCTAAAGAACGCTAATCCGCGAATTCGCTACAATCAACAAGAGCAGTTTTCTAAACAACAACAAACTAAGCAACTACTAACTACAAACTGAGATGTTTTCCTCCTTTTATAAGATTTTAAAATCACGCGCTAGAATTTTCCAGTACTTACTCGAAATCAAAAAGAGATCTTTATTTATTTAATGCGCGCGCTCTTGTAATTTCAATTTTCCGGCTTAGCTTTCTTTTAATATTCGTCACGCGCTACACTGCGTGAGAAATAAAACCATTTTAATTTATAATTGAACTAACATTAGCTTTTTAAATACCAAATTCGTAACAATATGTACAATCTAGTTTTTATATTATTTGGAAAAGTAAAATTATATGCATATTTGAAAGCGCATAGAGCATGATGACACATCTAACTTAATCATATTTAAAATTTGACCGTATATTAATAGAAATAATATTCAAACTTGCACAGAAACGAATAAAATTTTATACTATATTTAGTAATTTAAAGTTTAACATTTTTCCTAATAGCAATATAGTTTCCTATGTCCGAATAATCTTTCGTATTCTATTTGAAGAAACAGTAATTTTACGTTTTAAATCTGTATTATCACTTCCCTCTTTCCGTTTTCCCCACAGAATGCAAATAAATGTACGTGTATTTATAGTGAGGTTTTGAATTGTTAAGTTAGAGCGTGTTCTGCTACTTTTTTCAGATTTGGAGTTCTTACGTTAATCGAAATATGATTAATGTAAGTTTTAATAAAAGTAGTAAAGTAGAGTAAAGAATATGTTAATAATCAGGTATGTCTGCATTATTTTAATCATTATGAACAATAGAAAAGCATACTTATAAGAAGGTATAAGAATATACTTTTAAATTAACACTCAAATAACATGGAAAATCTGAAAGTTTTATGTAGAAAAACAGGTTTTTTAATAAGAAAATTTTAATGAAATTGATTGTTTTGTAATTTTATACCCTGAGTTATAATACGTATTCCTCTTTAACGTCTTGCTTTACAGTCAGTAATGCAAAATTCTGAACAATCCAAGTTATATCTCTTCTTACAATTTATCTTTCTAATATTCATTCTCTTTATCATTCAACATATTTCGTTTTTAATACCAAATATTAAAGGTTCAAACTGAACATTTGCAACATTTCTAGGAATACTTAAGCTGGTTACGCTAACTGAATATTGGTAATTTTTACTGCAGGTGATATGCATATTTGAAAGTTTAATATAACAATAAAAATGCAAAGCTTTAGGCAATAGCTGAAGCCATTACAGAAACACATTGTTATATAGAATTTTTTTTTAAATTTTTGTTAAACGTTATCGCTGTAAGTAAGACTTGCTATCTGTTCCATTGTTTAATAGCATTAAAATTTTTAATACTACAAAAATTATTTAGAATAATATCAAACATATTTGAATTAAACCTACATTAATATTTCAATAATTATTTCTTTAGAATTTATAAATTTTTCTCTTTAGACGCTTAAATTTGGAAAAAATCAAATATCATAAAATATCGAGTAATGTTTGCTGATGGGATATTAAATAGTTAAATATTTAGCCGTTGAAAATTTTCAGAAAAAATGTTAGAGGTTCAAGTAATCTTAAAATATTTGTTCTAGTCTGCCAAATATTCTTCCACGCTAACAGCTTGCATTTTAATTTTGAGTTTCTGCTTCGAACTGTAAGACGATGTAAATATTTCATTACCTTTTAGAAAATGTGTACATGTCATCTATAGGGTGCACAAGGCTCTTGCCAACGACAGGCGTTGTACTCCTTGCCACTATGAATTTCGCAGGCTTGTTCTGATGTTACTGTCAGGCAGGTGAGATAAATCACTGCAACATTACATGGCCAAAAATTCATAACTTCACAGCAATACAGATGGGGTTACTAAAGATTTCAAAATTAAGTTTCCGTTAAAATTAATGATAAATGGTATCAATAAAACCCAAGAAAAAAAGAAAAGATTCAAAAGACCTACAGTGTTTACCTTATAAAAATTTTAAGTTCTTAGAATAAGAATTTGGACAAGCTTTTAGTAACAAAGTACCAGAAAGTGGTGTAATACTTACAAATTATGCACCAGTATACACCTACTTAATAAGTTTTAGATGAACGTAAAGTAAAAATTTTAAAACAAACCTAATCAACAGTTTGCAGAGCATTTTAAAATTCTATAATATTATATTAAATAACTATTATATCAAAACCTTTATACTGTGACTCAGATTTTTGTGCTACCATAAAAATAATGCTGTTAAAGAAATTGGTAACAGGTTAAATGTGCCATTTTTTTACCTGCTTCCCCCATGTTGCCTTAAGGTTCAAAGCTTCGTCAAACTTCCATTTCAGATAATGAATGTTTATTATTTAAGAATGTCATTGCTTAGGAAAGTAATGAATGTTTAAATAAGTATCTTATTGCCTTGTATCTATATGTAAAATCTGCTCGTTTAAAAATTAAATTAAAATACTTTCTGATGAAAAATTATAAAAGCAACTGGTTATGATTTTGTTCAGTTCTTCCCTGATGACTGCCAGAATTATAATCAAAATTATTTTTTCCTTTCCATGTCTCCTTCTCTTTCCTCCTTTTTAGCTGATTAAGGTTTCTTTTGCTTTCTTTCTTTTGTTTAAAAAGATTCAAAAGTGTGCGAAACAATAAAAGTTCAATTATAATAACACAATGCAATTTTCACAGAAATGCACAGAGGAAGATAGGTTCCTGTTTATTTTTTAGACGAATATTTTA
Source organism: Stegodyphus dumicola (assembly GCF_044657685.1). Taxonomy (NCBI): domain Eukaryota; kingdom Metazoa; phylum Arthropoda; class Arachnida; order Araneae; family Eresidae; genus Stegodyphus; species Stegodyphus dumicola. Next base: position 97,531,632 of record NC_140771.1, on the reverse strand, counting down.
TAGCCAATAGTTACATCTCCACTGACAGTTTGTGTTGTAGCAGGAGAACTGACGTCACAGGGGAATCACCATTTTATACGGAAATGTGCGTAGATCCTCTTTGATATGCATCCTTAGAAAATCCAACATTTAAAGAAACCGGAACCAAATGATTCAGAGAAAATTCATGAATTTACAAACTCAGTTTCTTAACAGATAGTAAAAAATTTAGACAGATTTTCCAACATCCTGTTTAATTTTTGAGCCTCGCATTTCGCTTAATGGAAATGTAAAAGCACACATTTGCCGCATCTAAGGAAAAGACAACCTACACACTATTGCATAAGCTAAAGATGATACTGTGATACAGGTGTGCTGAATCATTCATTATTGATTGCTCCATTCTTCTTTGAAGAAATTCACATTGGAACGTTTTGAACAATAGTTATCAGAACCTGATAGTATCCAGGCCTTTTAAGAGATAGCATCATTCCTTACGAGCAGTAATGGGAAGCATTCTATAAAATAACATTCATACAGGATAGAACAACTCCTCACGATGTTCGTATCCACAGTCGCTATTTTCCCCATGAATTTGCCATCATGTTCTCTAGACCGTACAATTTGTAACTTTTAGTAATGGGTCTACTTGAAGTCACATGTGCGTAGAAATTGGGAGACATTATTTGCCGTACTGAAAGAACTAATTTGTCATTATGTGACAAGAACTAGAGCTAAAACGTCTTCGATGTTGTGAAGAGTGTAGTGAAATGTCTGAGGGCTATTTTCATGAATAAGACCATTACATTGAACATTTGTAACCCAAGTTGGGTTGAGAACTGAGAGGAGCCACTGTATATATATACTTCATATCCAAATCTCTTCAGTGGTTAGTGACTACTGATTGCCCTACCGATGAGCCCGATATCCAAACTCGGAAAAGGCATGGACTTTTGTAAGAATTTGATGTCTGAGTACCAAGGGATTTCTCAACACACACTACAAGTCCTCTCGAAAGGCTAATTGTCGGCGAGATGGGTGGGAGAAACTCGGCACTCTTGAGGGGTTGGTTGAATTCCTTTAAAATCATGGACTTTAGTTTATCGTAATTATTAATATCTTCTTCCTTCACATATACCATTAAATTAGTGACCTTCTCTCCCAAAATATTTAATATGATCTCCGCTTTTAAATCTTCAGGTACTTATTTTGTTCTAAAAGCCCTTTCAATTGATTGAAAAAAGAGATTAAAGGATTCTGCTTTAGTAGGTACAGAAATTGTTCATGTTTTTACACTTTTAATTAAATTTTCCATATTTCGATTTGAGTTGTCTGTCTCAACATTTGGATTTTGTAGCAAGTCTTTTCTAGTGTTAGCTAAAGCTAATTCCGCCTCTAACTGAGAAAGTTTTATTTTCTCTAACTCTAATCTAATTTCGTTTTCCGATTTTTGTTTCTCAATTTGTATTTTCTTAATATTATCAATAACATTTTGCACAAATTCAGCATCATTTGTACAAACTTCTGAACTTTCTATTAAAGTTTTCAAAGTAACAATTTTCGCCCCGCTCGGAATTACTAATCCTAATTCCTCCGCGACGAGCGTCAACTCGTCTTTTTTTAATGACTTAAGCGACTTCAGACTCATCTTAATTCAAAGAAAAATACAACAACACTGAATTAACAACTAGAACACAATAAGCACAAAAACGAATACAACAAACTCAACACGGACACTATTAACTCAAATTATCAAGTTATCAAGTTACCTCAATACACAACCTCAAATTATCAAGTTACCTTAATACACAACACTAATAAACAGAATTTGATACTAAACATTATTACAATAAAGCGAAATGACTACTCACCATAATCTACACAAGGGAACCATCATCTTCACTGTCGATTCCCTCGCAACACATATTCCCATATCACAACATTATTTTTTCCCACAAAATTTGATGATACACATTATTACTACCAAATTTTCACTTTACTCCACTTCCTGACACCAAAAATGTTATGTTCACCTCTTTGTGGAATGGGCTGGAAATCAAAGTTTACACAATTCATATCATAAATATTTTACTCTTGCTCCAACGTACAAACTGGAAACACAACTCACTTATATCTTTAGAACACAATTGCAATAAAAATAATCGCGTGTTGCCACATTTCTCAAACACAATCACAGAAAACTTCATTCATTTAAAAGTAGAAATAAATTACGTTTAGCTTTGTACGAATAGCAGGAGCGCGCTCTTTCGGCAAGCAATGGATGGCGTAACACTTCCTTTTTCATTAATTTCATCTTCTTTTCGTCCTCGTGGTTTCTTCATAAATAACTTGAAATCTTATTCACTATTTATATAATAAAACATCTTCCTGTAAAATTTTGTCCTTCCTCTTTTAATGAAACATTCTTATTTAATGAAAAATGTCTTAACTAGTAAATAGACAGTAGATTTTACTGGTAGGCAAATACAAAGGTACATTTATTCTAATTGTAATGTGACATTAGTTCCTTTTCTTATTCCTTTCTATGGCTGAATCATGTAGAGCCTTCCCATTCTTCCTTTAATGGACAGTTAAGAAAAACATTCTTGTTAGTTCTTGTTTCTAAAGAAAAACATTCCTTCTTCATAAATTACTTGTCATCAGAAAATTAAATGATTTAGATATTATTTAACTCAAGGGGTTTGGAATAAGACAGAGAGTGTTTCTGCCTTTCTAGGTCATGTTACTTGGCTTTGCCAACTCTGGTAATATTAAAATTGTTTTGGCTTTGTATTATAGTTGCCACCATTTAAATCGTTACACCGGATGATGTTCTGAGCCAACTAAAGTTTATTTAAATGTAACTACTAGCTTACGTTTTAATTTTAAATTTGATGTCTACGTTAAGTTACGACGCCACAATTGATAGTTGATCTTGACAAGCACGAGAAGTCTATAAGGTTATTCGAATATTACAAAGAACACAAGAGTTTGAAGGTTAGATATGCCTCCATGAAGGACTTTCTAACAAACATTGGTTTGTATTTACGTTACACATGATGAAAGTCATGAAACCTGCGGTCACTCCGTTCGCCTTGATTGAACCCAGGTAGAACTACCACCTTACAGTAATCTTAGCCACACTGCCACTTGTGAGATCTAATAAGAAGGGAACCTCTGGCGAAATACCAAGTATATTATAACTACTGTCGCTAGTCTATTGCTGTGCCTGGAAAGCATTTGGAGACCTTATATTTTTTAATGTTTCTAGTGCACTTTTAATATATTTTTTAAAAGAATAGAGCATATATGTATTAGAGGTTGTTACTTCACAAAAATCACTGTCCAGAAGCAGAAGTCGGAGGCGATACAGCTCAAATGATAAATTGTGCTATTACCATTTTACTTTCGGATAAAGTGCTCTCCGGGTAAATATAAGCCACTATAAAGCAAGAAAAATCAGGAAATCTTCGGCTGCGCAGCAGAATCAGAATGAGCAGCCGGTTCTGCTGTTGAAGATTTAAAGAACTGCCGTGGATTTCAGTTATAGACTCTTTTTAATTGACAAAAAAGACGAGTATAAAATTTTTGGTTGATATTGGGCGGATAGAATTCTAATTCCAGTCACGTGTAGTGACAAAATAAGAGGCGACTTTAAACTTTATGCTGCAAATGGTACTGAAATCCAGTGCTCCGGACAGAAAATTTTAACTCTTAATTTGGGCGTTCGCAGTGACTTTTAGTGGCAATTTGTCATAGCCAAACCCACATTTTGGGTGGAGATTTACTTCAACGGTAATTATTTATTGACACTAAAAAGAAGAAATTAATTAATGCTGCCGAGCAGCTAACTGGCGGAATTGCATCGTCAACCGATGAATCAAATGTAAGCAAAACAACCTTGAAAAAAAATAATAAATTTCTAATAGTTTGGCACAATTTCCGAAAATAACAAAATCTACTTTACTAGTTTCTAAAACAAACCCAATGTTGAACATCATATAACTTCTAATGACAAACCAGTTGATTCAAAAGCGATACAGTTTGATTCTAATAGATTAGAAAATTGCCAAACAAAAATTCAACTTTTTGCTTGAAAACGATATTATGAAATCTTGATAATCACGTCCGGGTCACCAAAGGTGATACATCAGTTGATCATCAAAGACATCAAACATAGTTCATCTGCTTAAGAATAACTTTTTGTTCTTATATTATAAAGAAAATTTTTTCTTACATTTTAAGATATTCATCATTTTGTACATTATAAATTTCAGTAATATTTTTTTCCAGTTCCAGTTTCTTCTATATACCGAGCTTAGCTTGAATAATATACCACGATATTTGCCGGTTGTCTTGTCTTAGTGTGCCCTAGGGCTCCGAGAGTATGTGGACCCCTGGACAGGATTGCAGTTGAGGAGAGGTGTGACTACTTCGTCACGCGGGAGGTGTGGAGCCGTCCTACTGGCTGTGAATTTTTAGTTGCAGTAAGAAGCCCTGCTTGAAAATAATCCAGTCACGATGTTTACTAACAGTTGGAAAATAATCACTTTATAACATTAAGTGGGTAAATGTCGGTTTCCGTTGATGATAAAAGCCGCAAATTGTCGAAGGTGACGATCAGCTACCGTGACTTAATAGAGAAAGAGATGAAACAAATTCATAAAATCACAGTTCTGTGCGTTCGTGAAAAGTTGGTCATTGGTCTTGAGCAGATAGGTTTCAATCGGTTCTGTTTTCAGGTCATCGTGAAGGGTCTTGTTTCTTACGAAGTAGTGTACGTTAGTTATCATGCCCAGAAATTTACTTTGAACAACTTGTAGCTTGTTGACATCAGATTTTGTAGCAGCTGCCCAGGCAGGTGAGGGTAAGTCATAATCAGACGGATTGTATTTAAGCCTTTTCTTGGTTAGGTTGGAGTATTTTTCTATGACAGGAAGTGAGCACTTCATCAGTTTTAGACCTTGAGATGGAACATAATTAATATGATGGGTCCAAGTGAGATGATTAATAATTATACTCGTAATTTCTAGGTACTTGGCCTGTTGTACTACAGAAACTAATTAGTTGAAGAGAAGCAGGTTACTTTTAAAAGGAGCGTTTCTTTTCTTTCTACAGATTAAAAGCAGCTGTAAATTGTTGGCGTTAATTTTAACTTTCCAATTTTCACACTATCTTTCGATGGTAGGAATGAATTCCTGAAGTTTTTTTAATGACAAAATTGATATTTGCAGACTTTACAGCCAGGGCAGTATCGTCTGCATAACAAGCCAGGATGGAACTGTTATTAACAGTCTTGGGGAAATATGCTGCATAAAATAAGTAGAGAATTGGTCCTAGGATTGACCCTTGTGGAATACTACTTTGTATTACGCGTTCTGTGGAATGTGCATCATTGACGTAATCACGGAAAGTCTCATTAAACATTTTTTTCGTTGCCCTTCGCAGTCTATATAAAGTTATAGAAATAAGGATGTATCCTGTGATAAATAAATCATCATGTCAATGGGAATCAAAGTGATATTAATTTTATATTCACATTACGCTTTTATATTTGTATTATTTAAATTTTTGTAAGGTGTTCTTCGTAAGCATTTTTTTTTAAATATAAAATATCTTAAAATATTCCGTGATAAATAAATTGTTATCATGACCGAAATAAAAGTTTTAGAATTTTGTAATAATAGAATTCCGTAATGAATGGACTCATATGTCACTCGAAATAAATATGATGCAGCTTTCTCATTTTTTTCATCTTTTTATTGAAGCCATTACGATACTTTGCTGAACTTTCACATCAATGCTCGTTCATATCTAGAGAGGTGACTTTAAAATTAATTGCTTGTACGCATCATTAGCTTTTAGAAATTATTTACTTGTTTATTAATATATCTCATATATATTATACAAAGGTTAAATTTGAAAAGCTAAATTAACATTCTTTGATCGTCCAGATCGACGCTTTAAAAACATTTTCTCATGAAGAATTTCATTATTAACCAGACTAAAAAGTTAATTTACTACTAATAATGGAAATGAGAAGTTTCTACGCCTACTCTGTAAAAATCTCATTATCTACCACAGCGGCTTAGAATAAATTGGAACCTCAATGGAAAGAAAACGCACGATATCGAGAATTCATTTCTAATCTTCAGTTTTAATTTCGTCTTATGTAATTGCTTACTAGTGAGTTTTCTTTTAGTCACGTCAATACTGAAAAGCAAGTAAAATTTAATTTAGATATGTAAATTTGAGATTGCTCAAACAGTATCAACCAATAACGAATGCATCCTAGGGTTTCGATTTCAGCAAAAGTTGTGAAGATATTTTTTTCATTACTTCATACAAAAGCAAATATTTATGTTCTAGTACTTGAATGGGAAAAGTATTTGTTGAACAGTTTTTCACATTGTGATGCACGCTCTCATTTTCAGTTACCTTATGAAAGTTTTGAATGCTTGGTATCATTCCATTACTAAAACGTTGTCTGATTGACTAACTTATTAGTTATGAAATAAAAACCAATTAAAATTTAATTAAATTTGATTTACGTTTTAAACACAATTTTAATCTCAATTTGAAATATAACAGATTAAAAAATTAAGAAATGAAATAAAATATGTTCAAGCAACAATATTTCAAGGGAATTAAGTTGCAAAAGGAACAAAAGCAGACATACCTGAGATTTTATTCTTCTGTTATTTATTATATTTACTTAGCTTAAAGGAGTTTCCTATTTTACCAATCATACAATTTCTTAGATTTAATGAATTAATGATATAATTTTTCCAGTATTCTTGATGCTATGAAGAGCTATGTTCAGCTTCTTGATGCTATACATATATATATATATATATATATATATATATGTTCTTGATGCTATATATATTCTTGATGCTATATATATATATATATATATGATATAAAGAAACTTAGAAGTAATGACGAGCAGAAAATTTTGATGGCGTAGAAGTTTTCGATCCATAATGAATAGGAAATTGGAGGCGAAGGCAGATTAAATATTAATTTTTTATATCAGCAAACATGTTGCGGGCACAAATAAGTTGGCACATTAAATGTGCCTATCACAAAGAGTTAACATTTTTGATAGATTTGCAGTAAGAGGAGTAGACAGACTACAGTCCAGTATGCCAAAGCACAGAAAGCAAGTGCGCTATGTTCAGAGTGAAATCTTAATTCAGACTGAGTTAGTTTCGGTTCTCAGTCCATTCTGATTGGATGGTTAATATTGCTATAAAATTACAATTGGCTGTGTGAGTTTTAGTTCCATTTACATCCCCACAATTATGTAAAAATCATACGACATGGATTAATCTAGAAATGATGCAGTGCAGAAAGAGGTTACTATTTTTAGAATAGAGAAGGAAAAGTTACGTTGCTAATTTAATCTTTTTACATACTCTTTATAATAAATGTAATATTAACACAATTTTTGAAACATTGAATGTAAAAACACTGAAATATAGATGGGCAGAAATACTGATGGCGTAGATATTTGATGCTTAAAGAGCGTCCATCCATTTTGATGAAGAAACAGTCGAACCGAATCAAATTACACGTTTATTTAAATTCACATTTTGTGGCCACAATTCACTTGGCATTCCAAACGTACCTATTTACAGAATAATTTAGATACTATTGTGATATAAGCGTTCATTGCAGCGCATAGATATTTGCAGCAAAACGTCTTAACAGGATGAAATCATAAGCCAGAAGAGAGAGAGAGAGAGTCGCAGTATTTCAGAGGAAGAAGGGGAAAGTCTAGTTCTGGTTTTAAGTTTTGGTTAACAATTTGGTAATTGGTTAAGAGGCATCTGCATTAAGGGTTACGTAAAATCGCATGATTAATTGGAATGATGCAGTTTAGATTCATGGCGCTATTTTAGACATAGGGAGGAAGTCCCCCTAATTAAATAAAAATAATAGGTTATAATGAATTAAATTTAGAAGTTCGCTTTCATATTTTATATCTGACACATTCCCTTCTTTCAAAAAGAAAAGGCGGAGCTACAGAGAAGCCTTTTTGAGAGAAAAAGCATTATATTATATTAGAGCAGCAAAATATGAGGTATATAATTTTGAAACATACAAAGCATAATATTAGCTTTTGAAAAATAAAATTATAATACGTAAAGTTTTGAGTTCAAAAATAATTTTAAGCATTATATTGTTGTAAAATATTTGCAGAATTTTAAAGTCCTATTAAAATTTGAAAAATCTGTAAAAAGTTCTTGTTTCTCGATCATTCACATCATAATTCGATACTTTACTTCAGGGAAGGATTTCCAAAATTTTTGCACACATTATCAAAATTATTAAAATTTTATACAACCAATAATTATAATCATAAATCTTAAAATTTTACACTGTACTAATTTTCACATTTATAAGTAATATTTTATCCATTTGTAATAGCATGATTAAAATTATGTTTTTTACTTTTATTATTACATTTTACAACTTTCTTATTTTACACAAACTGGAAGACCCCGCAGCCTTCTTCTAGTACACATCCAGTTACCTGGGAAAATCCACTTTAAACTGACTCATGTATTAAATTGTCATAAGCGGTTATGTGAATTGCACTATGATATTCCATTATATTAAAAAATAATCACACTGCATTATATAATAAAATCGTATATATAAAAATCGTATATAAAAATTAAATAGGGTGGGAGCCTTCAAAGTTTATTACATGCCATGTTATGTGTTTCTTTTGTTAATGACACTTTCATTATGTGTCCGAGAACAGTATACGTAAGTTATTTTAAAAAAGAAACTGTATTAATTCTAAATTGTTTTGGGGAGAATAGTCATGTAGATGGAATTGATAGCCTATGTAAAATTATACCGAAAAACAGAAAATGATAATTTGGATATGATTTTCAAAAACCATTTTATAGGCAAGATAAACAGCTGTAAATTTTTGAAGAACAAAAAAAGAAGTAAGGTGAGCATAACCTTAACAATAGAAAAATATCGCAGATATCCATAATCGCTCGCAGACCAATGTAAAAGGATTGAACAATGAGTAAAATATTCAATTCCAACGAGTTTGAACAAGCTCACAGATTTGAACTGAACTGAGTGGTACACTAATACGTGTGCATTTATACTGGATATCTGCTACAGAAGTAGTACTTCCCAGTAACCTTAATTAATTACGCTATGGCATTGTGTTGAGAGGTACGATAAGTGGCACATGTAAAAAAATGATACACTTTCTCTCTTCTAGAAAATTAAAAGTCCAGATCTGCAGAATAAATTCGAGATCATTTTTAGGTCCTGATCTTGTCATCAGTGTGGCCCAAGGCAGCCTACCATTTACAGCTTTCTTCAAGGAAGAGGTAAGCACTTCTTGAAACTTGTAATGCACTGCTATCGGGAACTTCTGTATGCACGTTTACTTCAGAATTAGTGTACACAATTTTGAACAACAACAAAACAAAAAAAAAAAAAAAAAAAAAAAAAAAAAACCCTACAAAATTAAATTTATTTGTTGGCTCATAGCTGCGATTATATGATATTTGGAATAGTACATCGCGTAAAATATACCACGTTACTGAAAATGGAACTGATCATATGAAACTATTAGTTACACATATTTCTACGAATATTGCTCATAAAAACAGGCATATTTTGTTATTTGCTCTTAATTTACGACGTATAATGGAAACTTTAATAAATGACACTTTAATTTAGGTGGCTAGTATAAAATAAATAAATTTACGTTTAGAGAGTTCAAAGAATATATTCACAAACTTCTTCACTATAAATGAAGAAACTGAATAAAGAGCAGAACAACCAATAGCTAAGAAAATAAATACATTATCTAACATGTATAAATTATTCTGTTTGAGTAAATACTGCTTTATAACGAGCAATACCACAAATTTCATAGATTTAATTAAATGCGAAATCTTCTAATAAATATAGACATGTTGTTTGAAGAAATAAACAGAAATAAGAAACAAAAAAAGAGGAAAACATTTTCTTTCAAACAAAATTAGATATTTAAAAATGCATTTCAATGTCATTAATAGTTTCATTTCTTTTACAGAACTACTACTTTTGCACCATTTCTTCTTCCAAACTTCACAGTATAGATAAAACTTTCGTGTACTTGAAATCGATTGCCAGCGGTGTCAAGAGCCAGCTTTCCATTAGATTCCCACCACAGCTGATGCAACTATGGTTGAATGACTGTTGCTGAGAAATTATTTGCTACCAGTCGTTGCATCTTCAGTCTGCTGCACTTCAAAAAGTCTTTTATTGCAAAAAAAAAAAAAAAAAAAAAAAAATTCAAAATCGTTTGATATAAGGCAACTGATTGCAGAAGTTTTCTGTGAAAGCAAAAATAAATAAGGCAAGTTAAAAATTCAGACACTAAACTTTACTAATAATCGAAATACGTAATGAGAGATATCTAAATCTGCAGTACTATCTATATATTTATTTGTAATAATAATTTTGTAGTGCATTTTAGATTATTCATATTTTCATGCTCCAGACCGACTTTTCAAGGAGTAATAATCTGAAATATTAAAACTTGAATTATATATATATGTATGTGCGTATCTGACAAACCTAAAATTCACTTTTAGCATCATAAGTTGAGATTCTTCCCCTTTCTAAAATCATACTTAATCATGCTAGTTTTCTCCTTTATAACTCCGAATACCTAACCTACGCCTTTATTTGTTTGCTCTGGGTCTTAATGCTGTTTTAATTTATTCATTGTGCCTTTTGCTTGTGAAAATAATTGTCTTTTGCATTTAATTGATCCCGGTTGAAAATGTTATGGATTTAAATTTGCATTATATAGTATGTATATATATATATCAAATTTATATATATATAAAATATATAGTATATATATATATATATATATATATACTATATATATATACTATATTATATATAGTATATATATATATATAAATTTGAATTTAACAAATATTCTCTATTCGTAAAAAGCTAATATAAATTTAAAATTTAATTAAGAAATTTTAATTGCAAAAATAAAAGGTTAATTATTGCCGGGAACTAATTTACAATATCATTTAAATTCTAAGAGCATACGTAAATTAAGTTCACATATCTACAGCCATGAAAAAATATAATATTCCAAAATATTTATCTCAAAAATGTTTGCAATACATTTTTAAGACCAAATTAATTTACATAAGTCAATAAGTGTTGAGCAGGCAATAGACAGACTTATCCAGGGAAAGCTGCCTACAAAAGTAACTCTTCAATTACTGAATTCGCGTTTCGTCATCCCTACAGGCAAGGGTAAAGTAAAATTCAAAACCAAAAGTAAACCCAAAAGTTATGAATACTCAAAACTAAATTTAAACAGTATAATTTTGAGAAATTTAGCAACTAAATGACTAGGAATTAAAATATTAATTAAATGTCAAAATAATTAAGAGAGAAAAGCAAAGTAATTTAGAAACTCTTGCCTATTGAAAACGTCCCCTACACGAATTACGCATGTAAACCTAAAATAAACTATATACAATATCTTTGTATTAACTATATACAATAAAATAAACTATATACAATATCTTTGTATTAACTATATACAATAAAATAAACTATATACAATATCGTGTAGGAGAAATTTTCAATAGGCAAGAGTTTTTTAAGTTACTTTGGTTTTCTAAAAAGATTGGTTTTTCTCTCTTAATTATTTTGACATTTAATTAATATTATAATTCCTAGTCATTTACTTGATAAATTTCTCAAAATTCTACTGTTTAAATTTCTTTTTTAGTATTCACAACATTTTGTTTTACTTTTGGTTCTGAATTTTTCTATACCCTCGGCTATACGGATGCCGAAACACGAATTCAGAACTTGAAGAGTTAGGCATGGAGGCAACTTCTCCTTGATAAGTCTCTCTCCTGCCTGCTCACTTATACAAATTAATTTGGTCTTAAAATTTTAGAGATATTTTTTTGGAATATTATATTTTTTCATGGCTTTACGTATGTGCACTTAATTTACATAGGCTCTTAGAATTTAAATGATATTGTAAATTAATTCGCAGCAATAATTAATATTTTATTTTTGCAATTAAAATTTCTTAGTTAAAATTTAAATTTATTTTAACTTTTTACGAATAGAAAATATTTGTTAAATTCAAATTTCATTTCTTTCAGCAATGGCGCAAGAGAATTATTTAAATTCAATTTAACTTTACTATATTCTTGTGAAACAATATATATATATATATGTGTGTGTGTGTGATGTACCAGCTTTTGTCCGGAATAAATAGATTGGTGAAGAACCATAGATGTAGCTTAAATTATCAGACGATAAGTTTAAAAAACAGGATCCATTTATTATTACTCAGGAGAAATAGCAATTACAAAAATCTGGTCTCCGGAGTAAATAAAAAATAATTACTAATAACTTTTTGTATGAAGTTTACTGCATCGTTACATTAAAGAAAAAGACCCCGATATTCTTTTGCGAGTTCTTTTATATCCTCTGGAAAGGCGGAGTTTCCAAGAAATGACGTCAGCCTCGTCAGCCATTCCAGTTCGCTTTAAATATCTCCAGAACATTCTATAACTGTACGTGTAGAAAAGGCGGGAAAAACAACTTGACTACGGGGCTATGGATTTAATCCCACGTACTTTCAAAATAAGAGACCGCCGCCATTAAAAAATGAAATAACATACAGCTAGAATTTTAAGTGTATTCTTGACTATGGAATTTTATTACACTCATGTCCATAAATTAATGATAATGCAAAATCAGGCAAAGGAAGAGTTAGAAGCAAAACAAATTTGACTTGTTTGTAAAGCTTATTTATTAAACAAAAGGTAAAGAGCAAGAAAAGATGCTATATGTTTGATATTATTAAAAAAAAATTAGCGATTTTTTCTCCCGGGAGAAAATTACAAAAAGAACCTATTTACAAAAAACCAACATTACATGGTTGGTATGATTCTTAATACAATGTATGTCTCCCAGACGATTTAATACAGTCCGTACAACGCCTAGGCATGCTGAGTATCAAATTATCGATCTGATCTTGGGGAATATTACATCACTCAAAACGTAATGCTCTCCGAAGTTCCGGTAGACATGTAGGAGGAGGTTGACGGGCTGCAACTCGTCGACCAAGCATGTCCAACACGTGCTCTACTGGATTCAAGTCCGGTGAGAATGCTGACCAGCCCATACGGGTGATATCCTCCGATTGAAGGCATTCGCTTACGATGTTTGCACGGTAAGGACGGGCGTTGTCATCCATAAACACAAATTGTGCGCCCATGGCGCCCCGAAACAAATGTACACGTTGTTCCAGAATGACGTCCCGATAGATTTGGCTTGTCATGGTTCCAATTTGAACATGCAGGTCAGTTCTGGAACCCAGAATAATTCCACCTCAAACGAGCACTCCTGCACCACCGTAACGGTGTCGTTCAATGATGTTTTCTTGGTGGTAACGGGTACCTGGAGCTCTCCATATGAAAGTCCGGCCAGAATCAGACTGCAAGCTAAACCTCGACTCGTCGGAAAACATCACACAAGCCCGCTGTTGCGGTATCCACAATGCATGCTTTCTACTCCAGGCTAACCGCAGGCGACAGTGAGTTGCAGTAAGTGGAACGCATCTGACAGGTCTACGAGCATATAGACCAATGTGCCCTAAGCGTCTGTACACGGTCTGCCTTGAAATTGTCTTACCAGTGGCTGAAGAGAGCTGACGAGACAGGTCTGCGGCTGTGCTCCGCCTGTTTCTTTTGTCAGTAACTGCCAAATACCTGTCCTCATTCGGCGTTGTAACTCTGGGGCGACCTGCCTGTAACATCTGTTATGGCGTTTTTGAATTTACCTAAATTTTATCAAAATGTACCTTATAAATTGACCATAACACTAAAAATACTCAAATCAACAATATGATACTAGTACCAAATAAAATTTTCATTTTTATTTTGCGTTGTGTTTCTTCCGGATTAACCCTTAAAATCCATTTGAGTAAAAGACTGGTAAAAATCATGAGCACACAAAAATAAATTTAACCATTGAATGATCTAGAAAAACTTATTTATTTAACTATTAAAGCAAATTATATATATATCCATTAGTAAAAAAAAATCAAAACATATTCAACAAAAGTTGTACTATTGTTTTTACATATCCAACATTTCTGAGTAATTATTTTTTTTCATCCTTGTAATTACTATTAAATTTAATATTGCAAATTCAGGTAAAACATACCCAAAAAAAAAAAACTATAAATTTAAGAACAGTACCCTCCTCGGGGAGAAAAATAATAAAAATAAATAAATTTAACAAGTTACACTTTCCACTTCACACCGAATTGATCAATACAAAAATAATATTGTATTATATTGCACTCAATACCATCATTTAAATACTATTATTGCACATATAATTTTTAGCCTCTATTTTTTTTGATTAATTAAATATGGTTTTACCTGATAAAGATATGTAGTGACACCTTTACACTTCTACAAACAGGTTCGTCCTGAGAGGAGCAAGAATGCTCTAATACAGGCACTATTACAAATCAACCTCACCAATGAGTAATACCAACAAAAATTCAATTAAATAATTCCTGAACTTCTTTCTCATAACTATTAAGTTAAGTTACAATAATTTTAATAAGGCTATAATTCTTTATTAAATTTATGCCTTTATTTAACCCCTTAATTGCCGCGGGGAACGTACAAGATTCATTTCCCAGTGCCACGGTTTTTCATACAGGCGCGCGTTGTTATGCGATGTACAAGGGAGAAAACAAGTGCAAGTTTTACTTTCTAAAAACTGTTTACTTTCACAAAATAAAGAATAAAACAAAAACATGAATGCACAAAATTTAATGTTTTGAGTAAAAGTATAATAAAAAGATGTAAATATAATAGAAATGATGTTTTTATAATAAAAAGATCCCTAAAATGGAGTTTCGATCAATTTATTTTTAGACCAGTAAAGTGTAATATCAGGTTTCAGTGTTATACTTTGTAAAATCAACATGCCTAAAAAAAAAAAAAAAAAAAAAAAAAAAAAAAAAAATATTTCTTCTGAACTGGTTGAATGCCACGATTTTGTTTTTGATTTTTCGTTTGCAAGGTGTTGGTTCATATACTCAGTTTCAGTAACAATATGAAGCCCGAGCAGTTACACAGAAAATAATTCAAAAATGATAAATGGGTTTGAAACATCCGTTATATCTTTCTTTATTCCTGGAACCTACTATAAAAAGTAAACAAAAACGGAGGACACAGAATTAAAAAAAAATTCGTTTTACTCAAACAACACCAGCCAATAACGCGCAGTCATTACTTTCACGGCAAACATCCCCTCTCCAATTCCCCCCTTTTTAAAATAGTATCCTCCTTCGCATACTTTGTCAAGGTTATTGTGGTGTTGCACAATGACAAAGCTTTGCGAATAATTTTACGGGTAGCAGAGCAAAGCAAATGATAGTATTTTGGAACGGCGTATATATATGTCCGTGGCAGTTAACACATCGGCTGAGCAAGGCGTATATATACGCCCGCGGCAGTTAAGGGGTTAATCGATAAACCAAAGAAAAATATGATTTCTATAGAGTTAGGATAAAATTATCACTTACAAAAAATTAAGGTTCCACAAATTAAATTAATTCAATCTCTTTTTTTTTACTGCAGAAATCTATAATACTTAACCAACCAAGAATTAAACAAAAAAGAAAGGAGAATTTATCTGTAATTGAGTAGCAGGCAAGACAACCTAAAAAAATGTCCATTGAAGCTCATGAGGAATGCTGCTGTTGAATGGAAAAAAAAAATGTTCGTCGGATGTATGGAGTCATTACGGTAACCTAGAATTTCTGGTTAAGAAATTCTAGTTTTTAAATTATTGTAACAGTTCCGGATGTGGAGATACGAGGAGAATTATGATGAACTACTGAGGATCAAAAACGGCCAAATCAGTGAATCAGTCCGGGATTGGAGATACGAGGAGAATTATGATGAACTATTCTTCAGACAACTTCGTACATCCTCAGAGGGAAACGACGAGTCAACTTCTAGGAAGTCCCAAAGCAATGGTGGTAATTTTTTTAGCTCCATTTCAGAGTATAGCGGCAATCAGACGGTTGAGAACTGGGAGCACTCATCATTTTTCATAGATCGTTTTCGGCTTTAAATTTTTTCTTGAAATACACAAACACACATGAAAGAAAATCAGTTGAAGAAGGAATATTGAATTATTGAAGAAGACATAGTTGCCAATACCTACGGCCCGCGCTCAAGGCGCTTAGCCAAGGGGTCCGTAGGTCCAACGGGAGTTCCATCCATTTTCTCGGCGAAATCAGCTGTCGCCTCGGACCGCATTAGAAAGCAATTCAATGGGCAAAAGAAGTGTCAAAAAGTGTGCTCGTCCCCCAAAACAACCCGTTAAAAGGGAGGACGCTATACTGCCAAGTTGGCACAACTCACTCTTCGCCAAAAGTTAAAACAGTTGCAACTACATCATTCCCTTATGTTAGCAAACTCGCCAAATCCACCACTTTGAAACCCCAACGGAAATTCGAAGTCGCCAAGCCGCCGCCAAAATAACCACGCCCCGTGGAAGGGGAAACTTGGAATTTCAACAACCCTGCAAGCAGTCCCAACGAAAGAACGCTAAAACTCGAAAAAAGCGACCATTCTACCGGAAAAGGGCATTTCTTCCCCCACAACAGAAATCACAATGCAAACGGAAAAAATCTACTAATTAAAGCTGATAACTGAAATGCAATTAAAGTTAGAAAAACGAAAGTTATGTCAAATTAAAGAGCTAATTTTTCTGCAACTAATGATATTAAATACTAAGAAATCAAATTAAATTTTGACATGAAAACCTGAGTTTATTACCTGAAAAGATCACCTAAATCCATTGTCTGCGTGTACAAGATTGAAGACGCAATTCGCGTAAACTCGAATAGCCGAAATAGATTACACTAGAATTAATAAGCCAAATAAAATAATATAACCAAACTTGTTGTGTAGCTCAAATTTTGAATAAATACAAATTAAAATTTTGATTTTTATAAATCACTTCATTAAATTAAATTCGCTACACAACACGTCTACTCACATTACCATCATCTTGGAATCGTTGCCAAAGCCTTGAGATGACACTCTGGGCAATTCCAAGTTCGTCTGATACTTCCAGTTGGTTACGCCCACATTCCAGACGGCCGATAATTCTACCACGTAAAAAATCATCCAAATGCGTCCTTTGTCTCATAACTATTCGGTTATTCCTTTAAAATGCTTATAACGTGCCTGCGAACAATTTTACTTCTTTGCCTGTATTCCTTATATATCACTCTCTTACACTCTCGCCATTGTGATGTACCATCGGTATCATCTGGATACTTCCTGAAATTTGCATATGATTCTTGAAGATGTGTGTAGTGATTTTACAGGTGATATATTTATTTTAGAGTTCGATTTCCGCGTGAATCCGAATTATCCTTAATTTATGGACATGAGTGTATTACATATATATATATAAACTGAAAGAATCTAAATTAATTAGTAAATTGGAATATATATATATAAAAAGTGAAAGCCTCTAAATAATTTTGATTCGAATTTTTAGCCTGTTTTTATATTTCTTTATATATATATATATAATGCACACTCGTATATTATCCAAAATAGAACAAAATAGAATTAAGTGTTTACACATAAATGCTGCATTTCTTACTACATCATCTATATGAGTTTCTAATTTTGAATTAACAGTATTAATACAGATATTCAAAATTGTGTACAAATTATTTTGTACGCATATATTCATACATAATTCATAGTTACAATTGAAGTTCCTAAGTTCTGTTGAAAATTACTTGTAATCGTAAGTCTTAAATATATACATCATAAAGATTTCGTTTTAGAAATAGTTACCGCAGTATCTGCGATAATAATTTCTCTTTTTCCTATAACGTGAGTTTACAAAATACAAAATGACATATTATTCTAGGCAATAAATTTTTATTCTTCTTAAGCCGTTTTACTATTTTTTAATGAAATGTATTTTCACTCCGTGATATTTTTATTCTGTTCATATTTATTGTCTAGTCATTTGAATTACATGCTTGTGTTTTCCAAGTGTTTTTCCAAGTACCATATGTTTGATATGGTATTTTTAACTCTTTTTATTTATAAAATGTTATTCCCTTTTCATTTACATTATATATTCCATTTGTGTGTATAAATTTTGTTCTTTCATTGGTGCAGTTCTGTTATATTTTTAATATATATTCTTTTGCAAAACATCGAAGCACGATGAAGAAAGTGGTTGTTTTTGAATGAAATTGAAATATGTGCAAAGCTCATACACAGGTAATAAAATGATTAAAAAATCAAGGTTATGGTACCTTTTCACGGCTCACAATCACCCTTTGAGTGTTCAAATTAGTACTTGGTCGAAATGCCCCTGGCGGCAATGCATGCTTGAATTCGTCGAGGCAAGGTGTGGTTCCTAACGTCATCCTGCGACGCATTCTGCCAGGAATTTATCAATTGTCGGTCTAGATAAGCGATATTTTGTGGTGTCCGAATCTAGCGGCCTACCATGTTCCAAACATGCTCGATTGGTGAAAGGTCTGGTGATCTTGCTGAGCAAGGAAGAATATCAACTGAACGGAGATAGTCCATAGATATGCGAGCGGTATGTGGCCTGGCATTATCTTGTTAAAAATGACCCCAGGATGACGTGCTATGAAGGGTAATGCAACCTTCCGCAGGATGGTATCAACATATCGTTGAGCTTATAAAGGCGTACGGAGGATGGCTAAAGATGACCTGCTGTCATAAGAAATAGCGCCCCACACCATTACACCAGGTGTTATGGCTGTATATATTTGTAAAACAAAGGCTGGTTGGGACCGCTGGCAACGTCCTCTCCAGACAGGAACACGTTGGTCATCTGCTTCAAGAGTGAAGCGGGATTCATCGCTGAAAACTGTGTGATACAAGTCTGATGGCAGCCATGATGATCGGCTGCGATACCCCCTCCAGATGACTCTGCCGATGTTATGGGGTCAAAGGCAAACGTCTTAAAGGCCTCTGTGAGCATAACCCAGCCTCAGACAAGCGCCGTGAGAAGGTGGACGGTGCCACAGGAGGTATACAGGTGGCTGTAGTGCGTTGAATAGTCGACAATGATACCGTTGGGGCGGTTCAGGCCTGGTGAACAATCATCCTGTCTTGCCTCTCATTTGTGATACTTGGCCTTGCAGAGCCTTCATTTCGTCGACAATTTCCTTGTAGGAACAATTGCTGCCAACATCTTGGCACAGCAGTGTCTGTAAGCTGCAGGTGGCGGCTTATTGCTCGGTACGACCACCCAGCTTCACGCAACCCTACAATGCGACCATGTTCGAAGTTCGTTTAGTTGTCTGTAAGGTCTTCGATATCGTCGTAATGGCAACTTTAGTTGCGTTTTTACGAAATTACAATAACAGAAAAAAAAAAAAAAAAAAAGAGAGAGAGAGAGAGAGATACATTTTCCGCCTCTGTTACTGGTTTTATACTTTGCGAATTGCGCACTAGAAATGCGCGCTATTATCGCAGTTCCTGTTCATTTGCCTTGAAACTTTGAGAATTTGCATCTTCGATTAACACGTTTTCGCATACCAAATTTCGTCGTGATCGGAAAAGTCCTTCTTGGTACTTTGAGATTAAAAAAAAGGTTAGATTTTTTTTTTGTAAAAGAGTTTATATACGAGATGAAACGGGCTATAAAAGCAATTAATGCACAGTCTGAGGTTTTTTAGCTGGTTAGTGTTACTATGGGAAATTTTAACTTTTTAAAAATTAGTAAAATGTTTGGGGCAAAATAAAATCTTCTCTGATCGTGTACCAAAAATTCCAGCCCAACCCCTTTCTTAAATTGCTTATCAGGTTATTTCATTTATATCCATAGTTGAACTCGTAACTAGGATGTGTATTACTTTTATATGAAGGATCATATTTTGAATATATCTGCTAGTGAAGTAGGTTGCATTAGTAAATTACTCCCCTTGTAAAAGAAATAATTTTCCTTGAAATAAAAATCGGTCGTCTTAAGTTGTTAATAACCTTTTATTCATTTATGTGTTCTTGTCAGAAAACGAAATGCAGTTAGTTAGGAATATGATTGCAATACATCGAAAGAATAATATGTGAAACTAATATTAATGACACAAAATCACTCGAATTAGTTTTAAGTATAAAGGAAAAGAATATTCTGTAAGGTTTACATTATCTTATATTGTGAGAGGCTAGGAGAAAATCATGTGTGGGGCCCGGATGCACTCAGCTGATCAGTGTTTAATAATGTTTTTACCGAAAGATTTTGTACAATGAAGTTTTTGATTAATTTCATATGTTGATTTATTTCGTTAATTAAAGTAAAACAATAAAATAATGGATCCATCCTCGTTTATTTTTTTATTTAATATTATTTATTTATTATTTTATTTCGTTCAATCTGATCAGCCAAATCTTATAATGTATATAAAACTTTAATGTTAGATTTAATCTCTACGTTTTAATTCTCTCGTTCTCATTCCCATCCAATTCATACCATAGCCAGTTTCAGGCGTTCGCTTATTCGATTCCTTAGAGAATCAAGGACTTACTAATTTTATTAATAAATACATATGTCTACTTTTAAAAATAATTTGGATCTATAACTTTGAATTATATGTAGCATATGAATGCAAGATGTCTTTGGTTTTGAAATACTGCTACTATATATACTCTCTGATTTTGTTAAAAAATATGTACAGCCATACCCTGATGGTGGCAACGGTTGTATTGCACTTGATATCCCGCTGATCAGGCATTATTCTGTTTGGTATACACCTTAGGTCAGAAGCCTGCTCAGTAGTGACAAATAAATAAATAAAAAATTGGATCTTCATATGAGATTCTAATATTATAAGTTGAAATGATATCAGTAAGCATTTTCACTCGCATTAATTTCTTCCGGTGAAGATATCACATTTGACGGCTCTCATACCTTTCGATTTAATTCTCGTTTATAATGCAATAACGCTATGTGTTATATTTATTTTCTATACTTTTCCAGTTTCCAGTTCTATACTTTTTCCAGTTTTTTTAAACGTTATAGTTTGTATTTCTATTTTTGTATTTTCTAGCCTATTCCACCGCAGGCATTTTAAAGTGTTTGAGAAACGAGATATTCAATCCTTTACTTAAATTTGTAAATGCTAGAAAAGAACTGCATATAAATCTCAATTTCATTTTTGGTAAAATAATATTAGGTAATTTTAGTGATACATTGAAATATATAGCTTTTTAAAGTAAACTTCACTCTATAATTAACAGTAAATATCTATTCTCAAACTCATACTTACAATAAATATATTTACGTGTTTTAAGTGTCTTTAAAAGCTCGCCAAAGTTTACTTTTCTGTTACATTATAAGCAATCTAACCGTTCTAGATGAAAATTAATTCATTTTTAAAAGAATTTAAAAAAATGATGCAATATTATTATTCATTCCTTTTCAGATGTTTGGAGAACACGTTTTAAGCTGAAAAACGAGATTTATGAACAATAAAGAACCAACATGTCTACATGGAATGCAGTTTTCATATTTTATTAACAAAATATACGGAACACTCATTTTTATGTATCGCTTATAAAAAGATGAAAGAACTTAAATCACACAAAATTCGATTCAACAGCAATATCACAAATATTTAAAAACAGCGTATCTTTAAAATTTCTAACAGACCATCTCGCGCGTTGGAGATAAAAAGAGATTTGTTTTTCGTACAGTGATGCCACTCCTCGCTTTGAAATCGTTGCGTTTGCTAATCAAAAATTCGTTAACGTTTTACAAAATATGCAAAACAAATTCAAAATTCAAAATTTGGTCTTCCACTTGCCCATATTCCAATAGTGGTAACTCGATTATGCCCGTATTCAAGTTACCACTCCTCGAATGACTACGTTATTCGAAATTTGATGCATTTAGGTACCATTATTTTTCCACAATGCGAGAAACATACACATATTCATACAGACTCTTCATTATTTAATTTCTTTAAATATAATTTTCAGCTCTAATATTTGGTGGCAACGATTTGAAAAGTGAAACACCGTCCCATAGTAGACGACTTAAAATGCCAACACGAAATTAATAGCCCTTTTGGACGAATTGCCCATTCGGGCTAAAAAAAAAAAAGAAGTGAATATTGTGGAATAAAATTTTCTGGCAACAACGTATTATTTGAAATGAAATAGTATATGATCTGCTACTTTGTGTTTTTTCCTTTTTTGGAAATATCGCATCTAAACAAGCTGTGGATCGAAGCATATGCTTCTGCGGTTTACGAAAAGCAGTACTCCAATCCATAAAAACATTGTGAAATACATGGTATTAAGATTTCTAAGTTAAAAATAAACAGCATTATTATATATCAAAGAGAAAAACCGTTAATCATCACTTCTACATGGAAAGCAGATTCTAAACGAATTTGCGAAAAATCCACATGCTGTTTCTAAAGTTAAGTCGTAAAAAAAGAAATTTCGCTGACGCAGAAATCAATTACAGTACCTTTAAACACAATTATAGCAACAATAAATAAAACAATAATCCAAGTTTTACTGCTAAAAGAAGGTAAGAAACCTAATGTTCACGAGCATTTACCTATGTACGTGGCTCAATTTCTAGAATTCTGTATGAAATATATTTAGTCGGAGATAGATGGAAATACATTCTGACTTTTGATGGAGCGAGGGTATACTTAAATGACTGCAACAAAAAAGGTCTATTTATTATTCGAAAACGAAAAGAAAACAAAATTGCAAACCGAGTTTCGCTAATGCAAATAAAGTAAGGAATTGTGACTATCGTAGCATTCTCTTACAACAAGAAATTAAAAAGAAGATTGGATAAAATGATAAAATCAACTCAACGTACTATCAAGGGAAAGTTTTATGTTCGATATTTACAGAAAAAATTCCGTTTCTTTATCCCAATGACTTTCAAAGAGTGGAAATTCATCAAAACCAAGCAACTAATAATACTTCTAAAGTACCACTGCATTCCTTAAAAAAATGAAGAGTGATACCGATTTCGCATGTATACCTTTTCAATGTATTCCTACGAAGTTTCTTGACCTTTCGCTTATCGATTTATAGTGCCTTGGTCTCTTGATAACCTCCTTCTGAGCGCAAACCCTCCACGACTAACTGACTGTGGAAAGTGGTGGGATAGAAACAAAAATCCCCAAAAATTTCACCAAAACCCTTCTGTCACAGAAATCAAAATTCAGACTTAGCGTCTAGTAAAAATATTATCGGTTCTACTATTTAAAAATACTCTTTAAATTTTCAACATTCATTAAACAGTCCCCGAATTTTTCTACCCTCTGCATATTTCATCTATTGAAATAATGAGTATCAAAAGGAAACTACTAATAGAATAGAAAGCTGGTTCAGGTCAGTTATTTGAATATGACAAAGCCACGAGGGCTTCCCGTCTATGAGCAGGGATATCTTCGTGCACGATTTTCTGAATCAGAACTGCTCGTATTCGGATTACATACGGAAACCATTCAGCAAACTACCGCGTAAAGCAACTATTCAGCCAGACGTTTGCCTGAAATCGAATCCAAAGGAACTCGAACTACCAGTATTCAGAGGACTTAACCACTCTGCCACTTGGAATCAGGAATGAGAAGCATATTGATATAAAGGGAACTATGATAAGAAAGACGAATAAACATATGCAGGAAATAAAAACTGCAGATGAGTTAAATTAAAAAAAAAAAAATTCTTTCATTTAAACAAATTAAAATATTCTAAGCAGAACTTTCTTTTTTGTAGTGACACGTCCTCATTAGAAAAGACTGATTTCCCTTAATTTAAGCTGATTTCCCTTAATTTGTGATATTATCTATGTTAGTGGTGGCTCAGTAATTCCCATTAGAATAAATTTTGAGTTTTGGAAACTTTACGATGCTGCATTTTGGAAACTTTCTTTTACTAGTGTCCCTGCGGTTCTAGAAAAACTTATCTAAATTATAATCATATCGGAATAACGCTAGTTTTTTTGAAGTTTTGAAATCGTTATGCATTTCAATAATTTAACTATATTTATTATATTTCCTGCTTAGAAATATAGATTAGGATTTTAACTTACACCCCTGAAGTTATTACACGCAACCTAAAGCATTTCTCAGACGATATATCATAATTGCTCAATTAGTTAGAAGTTATTTTGTTAGAAATTATCTGTTTTTATTCTGAATATTAGACTAATAAATCTTGTACACGAAAGCTAACCTTGTCTTTGGAAACGCATGTTTGCCAATTCAAACATAAAATATCTTAAATTTCCTTCTCTGGCCCCAAAACATCACTCTTGGGACCCAAAGAATCGTTTAATGTGCTTCTCCAATCGGTATTTCTTGAAGAATGTAAAAATCGAGTTTTATTATGAAATCATCAGAGACACATACCTCACTTAATTTAGTAGATACCAGAGATGTGAATAATTATGTGAAATACGTTATGAAATAAATTAGGAGTTCTAAATTATTTCATTTAAATTTACTTTGGCTCTCTCTAAGCAAAGAAAAATGTTTTATAATGTGTACCTTTTATTTCCACGATTTCGTATTATGATTTGGATAAAATGTAAATTAATTCCTTTGCAAAGAAATTGGAAATATAGGGAAAGAATTAAATCATTCTTATTGATTTTATTAAGAACCTTATGTAATTTAATTATAGATATTAATGGAATTAAACTATTCATCTTAATAATCAAGGATACGAATGAGGTGCAGAATTAAAAAATGCAGTTTCTTTCTGTCATGAAAGAAATCGATATTTCAGACAGTATTTTTTCCATGACGGATGTGAAACTAGTCATCCCTGCTTTTAAAATTATAAAAATACACATTAGAGTAAACATTAGAAGTCTGCAGTGTGTTTATAACTTTTCTGTTATCGACAATTTATTTCAAAGAAAAACAGTAACTAAGCTCATCTACAAAATTCTTAGTTTGACGAAGTTGTTATATTTCGGAGGCCGCCTGAAAATAGATATCCTTGGCACGTGCCTCATTTGCCCTTCTGAAAATCAAGCCGTGCTTCAAATTTAATCATTTAAGCAGCAATTATAGAGATGGCGCAAAATTTATGAATATAAATAATAATAAATCCCTTCATTCTAGTAAAGATTTTGAGTTGAAGTCTTCATTGAGACAGCAACTTTAGAAATTAAGGAATCCCACAGGAAAACCGGAAGTAGTATATTTATAATGAAGTCAACACTCACGTCCAAACAGGATTCACCCTACGTACAAAATTAATGCAGCATGTATTTTAAATAAACGATAGTACATCTCTAGTATGAACGTAACCTCTTTGTTGTTGTAATCTAAATTTATGGCACCTTGGGTCTTTTATTAATTGTTAAATGTTACAATATGAGGTTATAATTGCATTAAAGTAGTCCTGAAACTTTACTGCAAAGTAGCTATTCATAATTTAAAATTATCCTGTATATTAATCCACTATTTTCATAGCAAAGGAAAGATTGTCCATAGGATAATAAAATTATTCTAAGAGAGTGACTACAGTTTTGCTTTCTTACCTTACATGTCACTACAGATTTCTCTTGCTTACTTAATGTGATTTCCCTTTCATCTAAGCTTTAAATTCACAGAGAAGAGAACGTCCTGTTTGTGATAAACTTATCACTGTCAAACATCATGAATGTTAATTCCTTTGCTCCTTTTGTAAGAAAAGAGTTTGGGCATCTAAGAGCATTATTTATCTGTTAAGCACGGCACAATTATTTGGATTTCTCCTTTTCGGAGTGAAAATTCTAAGCTGCATTTTAAACTAATATTCCTTTTTGTTGTTTAGTTTCAATTAAGTGTTGAAATATTTAGTTAATTATTCATGACTAAAGATATGTTTCATTATTAAAGGAATGAGTCGATAGTTTCATTCCATAATTCTCGATAGTTTCATTCCATAATTCTCTTAAAATATATAGTTTATTTTATATTATTGTACATATGTATCAGTATAATAATGGAAAACTACTGTAGATTTGTTGAAAGTTCTGTTAATGATCTTCCACTTTGGATATAATTTGACTTCATAATATTAACGACCCAGTAATTATTACTGTTGGACGATACTCTAATGAACAGGTACAAAACAAATATAATTAATAAAATCATTGTCTTTAAATATTACTTAAGAATAAAACCTAAAAAATTAATTAAATCATTCAATTGAAATCTAAAATTTATTACTTCTGGAGAAAGCATTATATGCTTTTAAATATAATCTTACAGAGTAACTAGTCTAAAGTTTACAAATCAGCGTCAATCCCTGCCGAAAACAGGTTATGAACTAAATTTGCATAACTACAATTTTGTATGATTAAATAAATACTTTGTTTAATTACTATGTAAGATGATTTATTTTAAAATTGCATAATTTGTTCTTTTCATTTTATTTCTCATTTCTTCTGATTTGAAGTATTTTCTCATTAGATTCTGAAAATTGTTAGTAGATCTACAGGCCTATATTTTGCCTGATAGTTTTGGAGATTATATTTGTATATTTTCCTGAGGAAATTAAATGAAAATTTAATTATACATTCAGTTTCTTTTAATATTTGTTCTTAAATCATATCATGGTTAGAAATGAAATTTTGTGCAAGAATATCCATAGTGTTTTCGCAGAGTTTTAGGATATTTTATTTAGCAGTGTCCAACTACCTTTCTAAACGATAATTCCTAGAATTTATTACTCATGATATCTAAATTTGTTTTTCGTAAATTATCGTCAGCTTACAATCAATTATTCTGCTCGTTAAGCAAAATGTTCTACTCAGTTCATTTGTTTTCTTCAATCCGGAAAGCGCCTACGGTCAGGGATTGGAAAATAAGTTAGTAGTAGCAATAATGTACTCTTGTAAAATGGAATTAATACTGATTTTTTTCAAATTCATTGTGACAAGAAATGAAGCTTGGTCTTTTGCTTCCGATCCTGAGACTTAATCGCAATGACTTGCTGGGGCTGGAACATCTTCACCAAGAAGACAGAACGTCCTGTTTCAGAAATTGTAAAGGTTACCAAGTAGAGACAATATTCGTGATCACTTCTTTATTGGGAAAAAATACGTCAGATTAAATGTTTTCCATAAACGAATAACTCGTTTCTACTGCACCGTCACGTAATTCCATTCTCGTTAAGCTGCTTGTAGCATAAAGTATCACAATTCTCAATCTTATTCTCTAGATTGTGCCCTTTGTAAATTACTTTTAACGGAGTCCAGTATCTTAACAGTACTGAAGAGATTCAGGAAACTGTAAATAAAGATTTAAGCAGCATTCCAAAACATTAGTTTTCTGAAGAAATCAAAGCAACTCTATGCAAGTTAGAAGTGTTATATAGATGTACACCGATTGCATATTAAAAGACAAAAAGTAAGAATGTTGTTTTCGTCAACATTCGATCTTGCAAGAACTTATTCTTAAAACTCTGTTGATTAACTGTATATACATTCAACAATAAACGTTTTCTGTTCAACGAGGTTGCGTTCACTTATCAGAACTTTTACAGCCCATACATTTACTTACAATTTCACTGAAATGCTCAACTTAAAAATGTACGCAATAGATGGCTTGCAATAGATCTTCTCATATTTTTGTCCAGAAAAGCACTCCGATGACGTTCCAGTACTGATTACACTTATACTTGAGTAATGGTACCATCTGCTTATTATATGTACATATTTTCATTTTAATAGGCTAATATGATTATTAAAGTATTGAATTTTTGGTTAATAGAATACTTTTAAGAATTATTGTGTTTGTAAACAATCGTAATATTGTGTAATCGTTGTTTCTCCTATTTCATGAAATACATGCGAATTGTTTCAACAGCCTGCTACTGGTGTTTTTTTATTATTTAAAATATTACATGACACAAACCGTGAAAAGCAAATCAAAAGAGCAGCGTTGCAAGACCAGTGCTTTATATCAAAATGAAATAGAACAAAAAAAATAATACGGATGTGGAAATCTGAGTAACTTCTACAACTTTGAAGATCATATGTAAACTTTAATGTAAGTAAACATTTGTTTGTCTTAGATTTTCAGTTTATTATACTCTAATCTACATTAAAAGATATCTATGTGACATGTGGTAAAGATTAAAAAGCATGTCTTTTTAATACACAATAATTTTCAGTATAAATGAAGGGTGAAGAAAATAAAGTTGCTTTAAAATTGAAAGAATTACATATTATTCTAATTTCCAAAGATTATTCAAATATTAAAACAATTTTGCACTTATATTGATAAACATATGCAGTAAAAAGCTTCTTGTTAAATTCTAAATATGGAGTGTATTTATATATTTATAGAACGATTTCAGGCTGTTTAATTAATGTTTAAAATGTAAAGAGCATTGTTTAAATGTTCAGTCTGATAGCCTGTGTGTTTTGGACTGCATCCTGATTTCCGTGAGAGATGGGGTTTTCATAAAATTTCCAGGGATATTGATTTCCATTCCTGTTTCACTACTTTCTAGAGTAATTCAATTGTGGTGGGTTTGTGCACAGATGGAGGTCTTTGTAAGAAACCTTTACAAGCAAGCATAAAAGGTCATAAATGAAATGTCAGGGGACTTCGTAGGAATACTTTGTAAAAGTGTATATGCGATACCTGAACAAAGTTCCATTTTTTGCAAGGAAGGCAGTGAATATGACTATATATGACTAGTTGCTTTATTTGTTGCTTTGCTTTATTATGACTCGTTGCTATATTATCAATTTTTTCCCGAAATATGACTTGTTGCTTTATTTGTGTGACCTTTTACTCTTTGAAAGTGATTGGAATAAAGAATGGAATTTCTCCTGTAATTATCGGATGTAAAGTTTTCTTGAATCTCAGTAAGACTAGGTATTTTATGTTAGAAACGGAGAAGGAAAAAAATACGCTTGGTGGGGATTCACTCAGTTGATCAATGTTCATTAATATTTAATGAAGTTTGATCTGAAACATTGCGAACAGTAAAGATTTTTAATAGTTTCTTGAACTGATTAACTTTGTTAACTTTTGTTAACTTTACTGCTGATTGTTGCGCAAAGTTCGAGTTATATTGTAAAGTAAATAAATAATCTGTGTAATCTAGGTTGTTCGAAGCAGGAGATTTGAAAATTGTGAAACGGCGTCGTCTCGATTTGAACCCCGAACCTCCAGAATGCTAGTGGGACGAGCTATTCAGTTCCTCTACGAAGGCATGCGACAAGGAGAACGAAAATACCTTATATACTTTCCCTTTTAAAGGGCAACTAGGGAAAGGGTTCCGGTAGCCAAATCCTGATGGTGCCGAATTATCGTTCACCACCTTTTCTTGGCGGCGCTACTTGTCTTTTAGAATTTTTTGAAGTCTGGAGACTGAAAAAATCCGTATTGCTCTTTCCGGCATCCGAACACTGAACTTCCCAATTGCTAGTCGGATATGCCATTTACTTTAAGGCATGCGGTAATGAGTGAGCAAATATCTTATAAATTGATACGACTTCGTTTAATCTTTATTTAATATTATTCCCTCTGTTCCATAATAACAGTAGCAGCAAGTGAATAATTAAACTTGAATTTATGCCGAATGGAGCTCTAAGTTAGGTTGTAGCGGAAACTACAAAAGCTTTAATCAGAATTGAATTTTCATGATATTTGTTATTTGACACATATTTCAATTTGTAGATTAAGCTAATTATTATGAATTATAACTACGTTTTTAATTTCCTCCTCTGATCGAAATCAGTTATCTAATTTCGGTTGAATACTGACGTTTCGTAAAAGTAAGATAAGTAAAAGATAGTTGTCAAACAAAGATCGAGTTGCGATTGTCTAGTTCTTGATGCGTCAAAAGTAAAACGAAAATTTGCAGAAAGGTGAAATTACATTAGCCGGAAAACAATTTAAGTGCAACACAGAATGGCCATATCAAGAATTTGGAAACATGCTTCCGAAATTAATTGTCAAGGTTAATTTTGCTAATGCTGATTAACTGAAAATCAAAATTACGGACGTAAAAGATATGATTATGGAGAAAAACTTAAATATATTCCTCTTAGCAGAAAAAACATTATGTAAGCAGTAAACATAGGCTTCAGTAATAAATAATAATAATATTTAACATAATATTTCTCCCGAAATACTGGATAATACGTTTCTGTACTTCAACAAGTTCTGCTGGAAGCAATGAAGAACGATTTCAATAATTTCAAACTCACACAAATAGGGAATGCAAAGCTTCGCAACAAAGATTCCTACCTACAAATTTAAATTGCGGTAACGAAGTTATTGAAAAATCCAGGAAACTATCTGAACACTCAAAATAAGAACTAAGAGTAATATTAGTAATTGTTTAATTTCATTTTGTTTTTGATAATAAATGACGCATTTTATATTTATTTGGTTCGCTACTATTATTACGGGACATATTAAATTCCTTAACTGATACCATTGTTATAGCATAGAGAGAATGCTTGACTGCTTTTTTAATTTCCTTTAATTTTATCGTCAAGATTCAAAATGAATATACGACTTTAATGCTCGATTTATTCTTTATTTACATTTCCAATATTATTCCTAACAGCATTCGCTTATTCAATTCATCAGAGAATCGAAACTTACTAGTCTAAATGTGTTTCCCAAATATTTCAAAAGCTTCAAGTGAAAACTATAATAGTAAACTAAGAAAAGAAAATCTGAAAGCTTTCAGATTTTATATTGCGCCCAAAAAACGTTTTGTGTGTTACCTTTATTTATTAAATATCATGTTGTTTGCACTTAACCCCACATAAAATTCAATTCAATAACAGTATCACAAAATATTCAAAACCAGCATATCTTTAGAATTTCTGATACACAGTCTTTCGGGCTCGAAATAAGAATGCTTTTTTTTTTCGTATAGTGTTGCCATTGCTTGCTTCCAAATCATTGAGTTTATTAATCAAAAATTCGTTAACGTTTTACAAAATGTGAAATAGATGATAAAAAATTCGAAATTCGGGCTTCCAAGAGCCCGTGTTCGGTTGAAAGACTACATTATTCAAAATTTCCTGGCCCTAGGTACCGTTGCTTTTTCATAATGCGAGAACACATTCATACATTCGTGCAGATTCTTGATTATTTAGTTTATTTAATATAACAAATGGCATTAATATTTGGTGGCAACAGTTTGAAATGTGAATCAACGCAAAAGGTGAAACGACGCAAAATGCGATTTTGAGACTAATAGCCGTTTGGGTCTAAAGCTCCTTTGGGCTGAAAATAATATTAAAAATGTTTTCCACATTAAAACTTTTAAATGACACAAAATTTCGAAAAAAAAATATTACAAAGGTTAAACTTAGTAAATAAAAATTATGATTAATGTATATAAATTTTGAGATTTATTTTTAACACAATTTGATAACATATATACTATAAATATATAACTGTTCAAAGCTTAATAAATAATTCCAGATTTAACAGCGGGGACAGTAGTTCAACTGGAAAATAAATGAAATCACGTGCGACACGAACCGTTAATATAATTCGGCAACAGTTGCTAGAAGCATCTAGAGCCAGTTTAATAGGTCATATATCCCCATAACTACTGAGCCAATTTGAGAATTAGTTTTGAGAAGGCTTGATGTGAAGCGGCAACCGTTAATTGCGAAATCCAGCACACTTAATGATAGCATAATGAAACAGCGTAACAACTCAGGGTAACAACGGTGGAGATGTTAGAGATTACATATAACTAATATCATTAGAATTAAAAAAAAAAAAAAAAAAAAAAAAAAAAAAAAAAAAAAAAAAAAAAAAACACGAGTTTTTTTTATTGGTAAGCGCTTGTCATCAAGAAAATTATTTTTTTTTTCAAATTTCTGAATTAAAACTTTTAATAATTTTAGATTATTATCCGAAAGAAAAAAAAGTATGCTTTTGAATCTTGGCCTTTTTAAAAAAATTGAGGAGTTTGATAATTCGAGGATATTCATTCTAAAAACGAATTATGGGTGGCATGCATGCCCAAAATTTTATTTATTGCTGCTATTTTATCAATAAAAGTACTCAAAAGTGCGTGCAGGCAGCAACAGTTTAGGTGTTTTCGAATAATGCATTTCTCATAAACTACTTTTTTCTAGTCGAGATAGTAAAAGAACTATGATAATGGATACAATTAAAATTATTTAAAG
This sequence comes from Stegodyphus dumicola, assembly GCF_044657685.1. Classification (NCBI taxonomy): domain Eukaryota; kingdom Metazoa; phylum Arthropoda; class Arachnida; order Araneae; family Eresidae; genus Stegodyphus; species Stegodyphus dumicola. Next base: position 97,499,352 of record NC_140771.1, on the reverse strand, counting down.
GTTTCGAAAACATATGGTTCGCAATTTGTTACAAGTCATAATATAGTACATATACTGGTTGACTAGAAACCATCAGATCTACTTCAAATTTGAATATTGCGCCAGCATGAAAGCTTGTAGCGGTTGATGGGAAATGGAACAGTACAAGAAAGGATACTTTCAGACAGTATATTGCAATTCAGCACTAGCATGTGGAAAAAAGGTGTTAGTTGCATTCTTAATTATTACGAAATAAAGTCCGTGACAAAGAAATAAAATGATTCTAGAGTAAAAGATATATTTATGTGGGGGTTCCAGAAAGACCATTTGCTCCATAGGCATATCAAGACCATTCAATAACTCAGAACAAACCAGTGCCACTGAAACTGTAATAAAGGTCATGTAAGCAGCATCCTCTATCAACAACGCATTGATATACCGAAAAGACAGTAATTTTCAAATATTATAATATAGCTTCAGTTATTTTCTTGTTTTTATATATTATGTATAATATTTTTAATAATTTAGGTCAGCTCCAGGTTACACTATGCAATATAATCCCCGCCGCCCAACAGGCATAGTTGTTAACATCGCTGATTGTGCTGTGCCGAAGGGCCGGGATTCGAATCCAGAAGAAGGTATGGATGTTTATAAATGTATAGTGACGGTGCGGCACTCTAAATATGCGTGTAGCCGAAAGTCCTTTCGTGTGGTTTGGTGGAAGAGAAGAAGGGTGGGAGATCCTCGGACCCGTCCCCCCCGGGTTGCTCTCCATCAAAATTGGGGGCAAAACTAAGCCAAATTGCACTTTCACCTGTAAGTGCACAAGGCTGTTGTCAACGGCAGGCGAAATCTTGTGCTCCTTGCCACGGGGAATTTGATAGTCTTGGGCTAACTACGTCAGACAAGAGAGCATAAGCAACAACAAATTATTCGCTATAATAAAGACCTTTATTTATCTATATTACTTAAATATATTTTTATTACATGTGTGTAACACTGAGTTCATTTCCACTTCAGGTTGTACTTGACTGCTACTTACGTTAAGGTCATATGAAGAATATAATCAAAGTTAGGAGTAAATGTTGTCAATATGTAATGAAAAATTAAAATCTAACTTACATCGGCCATTAACAAGCATTTAAGCAGACATTTTTGAAGAAATAAATTCTGATATCAAAATTTTCAGTCATTTTATTATCCATCTTAACTATCACTATTTTCGTTGCATTCCTGAAGAAATGAATTGCCGCCGTTGGAATAACGTTAAGACGAAAAATACATTTTAAGGCCTTTTGGTATTTTCTTTACATATAAAATGGGGATCAAAGAAGAAACTTCTTAATCCCTAAAGTATACTGAGTTTCTTTAAATACCTTATGCAGATATTGATTTAAAAGTAAACGGAAAACTTTCTGTATAATTTATGCTAAATGGCTTGAAGCTGTAACTCTGTCAACAAACTTGAAAACTAATGATAATTATTTCTCGTAATTGATTTCAATGGAAGAGAAAAAAAAAATAAAACTTCTCTTTTGAGAGAACCTCGAGACCTCCTGCTGTGCAGCCCTTAATTGTTATTAATTATAATCGACGTTGTGTGACGCATTCTTCTTTTGAATATTTCAGTAAAGAACTATATTACCTTTCAAGATTAAGAGACGCACAGCTAAAATGATTTTGTTCGAGAATGAAAGCATTTGTGGATGAATTGATTCTTTAAATAATGTTAATGTCGCAAAGAGATATGAAATAAACTTCATGACCAATATTACTCTGTGGTATTGCAATTAATTTAAATGATAAAAGCTTTCTCAGATTGAAATACGAATAATATACATAACTTCATACGTATTTTGTTTAACATTATTTGTTTAACTAACTAGTATCTAAAAGCTATTAGAAAGACAAATTAATAAATAAAGAGTTACAAAATGCATTATTTGACTTCAGAATCAGGGTCAGGTTTAAAAATGCATATTTCTTAGATATTTATAATTAGCTTCATTAATTGATGAGAAAAGACCTTTTTCTTTTTTCTTTTCCAAACTGAGATTTATCTAATGATCTAAAAAAGGACAACAATTATTATACAACACTCATACTTGTATTTTCAACCTTATGAATTTTAAAACGTTTCTAAGACTTATAATAAGTACCATTCATACCAGTGATACGCATTGGTTTCCAAAGGTTAAGCAAAAAAGGGAAACCTGATGTTAACTCAAAACGTATGTAAGCAAAGTAGGACGAGACGTAGTGATAATATTTGCTATATACTACTAATAACGTAAAAAAGCAGAAAAAAATATTATGCAGAATATTTGCATTTTGTGATATAAAAAATACATAATCTCTAAAATGCGGATATGCACATTAAATGCATGACAATTTTACAATTGTGAGTAAGATCACCTCATACAGCAACACAGACCTGACAGCGAGGTCTCACGTTATTTATAATATTGTCAATGAGCTGCATGGGTAGCAAGGCCCATTCATCACGTAAAGAAATTCCAAGTTATTAGGATTTGGGAATGGGACGCATAAAATAGTTCTAAGCCCATCTGACGTTTGGAGGTCAGCAATATGCCTCCAGAAAGTGTCCCACACATAATTAATGGGATTAAATTTGTGAGAGCGTGCTGGCCGTTTCATTTGGAGTTCTTCAAGAAATTGGTGCACGAGGAAAGCAATGAGAGCGGGCATTATCTGCTTGCAAAATAAAGTTATCACCCATTGCGGCAGCATAAAGAAGAACAATAGTATGTACTATGTCGTTTCCGTGTTTCTGGGCTTTGAGAGTTTGAAAGTTTCTGGGCTTTGAGAGATATCCTGTCGCTTGATGCCATTTGGCATCAAGCGACAGGATATTGTCTGCAAGGTAAGCGACTTTTTTATTTTTGAATCATGGAAGCTTTAAAGTTAGCACGAACTCAATATAGAAGACTATTCAGTAAAGCTTGTAATGAATTTGACAATGAAGAAACTAAATTTAATCAGGAAGAAAAATTAATTAAAATAAAAGTTATTGCCGAGAAAGCTAAAGTTTTGTTTGATACTGAAATGAAAATACGAGAATTAATGTTTAAAGAAATTACAGATGAGACTTTACTTATTAAAGAAATAGATGAATCTGAATTATATTTTGATAGGTGGAGACTTCTGGAAAGTAAAGTAAAAGATCTTACTTCTGGAACCCCGAATGTAACTTTAATTGATCCGTCCTTTATTCAGAATAAAATGTTACATTATCCGAAGATTAAATTGCCTATCTTTGACGGCAACGAGAAGAAATGGCTAGGATTTTGGGGGCAATTCCAAAAGATTGATAAAGATCCTACATTAGATAATAATGATAAATTTGCTTATTTAGCACAGGCTGTGGAGAAGAATTCTCCTGCAGAGGAAATAGTTAAAAGCTTTCCGCCAACTGGTGATAAGAGCGCAATCGAAGCATTGCAGACGCGTTTTGGTAACAAAGAATTACTAACGGAGATTTATATTCGTGATTTGCTAACCCTTGTTATTCAAAAACAAGGTACACACTCTTTGCGGAAACTATACGATGAACTCGAATCTAATCTAAGAGCCTTGGAGATATTGGGAATAAATAGAGGCAAATATTGCGCGATATTATATCCATTGGTAGAATCAGCATTGCCGAATGAAGTCTTAAAAAACCTGGGAGAGACTTAGGTTTTCGCGTAAAGGATCAGAAAGTTTAACCGGTGAAAACGCCGAGTTAAGAGAAAGGGAATCTGACCTTGAGCGCCTTTTATGCTTCTTGCGTGGTGAAGTTGAAAGTTAGGAAAGAATTTCTTTAGCAGCTAAATCTTTCAATGTTTTCGATCGATTGGCTCACGGTAATAAGAAAGGGAATTCGGGTTTAAAGATAAGAGAACCTCACTTAAAACCTACGGCAGCTGAACTGTTTACTTCTTCTAATGAAGCTAGAAAAGGCTGCATATTTTGTTCCAGTATAAATCATGGTTCTGCGGAATGTTTTCAGGCGCGTAACTTATCGTTGTCAGAAAGAGAAGTTTTGGTCCAAAGGACACGCTCTTGTTATCTGTGTCTGAAATCTGGACATTCTGTCAAGAGGTGTAGATTAAAAACAGTTTGTTTTACATGCGGCAAAAGGCATCATATTTCTCTATGTAAGGGCCATTCACAAATGAGTGAGACAAGGGCAACGGAACAGCCTCCAAATCAGGCTGAAACACTCGCCAACATTTCTTCAAGGTCTCCTAAAGTTTTGCTGCAAACAATAAGAGTAATAATTAAAGGAGATAAAAAATCTCGTTCGGCTCGAGCTATAATTGATACTGGTTCTCAAAGGTCATACATTCTGCAAAGCGCAGCTCAAGATATGGGTTACAGGTATGCGGTAAAGGAATACCTTAGCCACGCATTATTTGGCGGTACAACGACCAGTTTGTGTGAACATAAAGTTTACAAAATTCATTTATCTAACATGTCTGGCTCTTACAGTTGTAATTTTGATGCGTTAAGTCAGCCTGTTATTTGTAGTAGTATACCTTCTATTGGACAAGGAATATGGCTTAAAGAGCTTTCTGACTGTGGAATAAGTTTAACAGATCGTTTAGAAGGACCCATAGAAATTTTAATAGGAGCCGATGTTGCAGGACGATTATTAACGGGGAATCGTAAACAAATTTCAAACGGTCTTGTGGCTATTGAGACAAAGTTAGGATGGACAGTTATGGGAAAAACCGGGGAGTTGAATAGTGAAGGTTCAACATTCTTAGTTACATCAATGTTGAATAAAGAGGCTTGTATTTCTGATTTATGGGCCCTCGACTCGCTTGGTATTACGGACCCATCCGAACAAAAGAGTAAATTGGAATTGTATGAGGCTACCAGGCAACATTTTCTTGATACTGTAAAAATAGAAGATGACCGCTTTGTAGTGTCTTTGCCTTGGTTGGAAGGGCACCCTTCCCTGTCGGATAATTTTGAGTTATCGCTTAAAAGGTTGCACGGTACGATTAGGCAACTTGAAATAGATAATCTTCGCCAAGAGTATGAAAATATATTCCAAGAATGGCTCAAAGAGGGCATAATAGAGGAAGTACCCGTAAAGGAATTAGATTTACCCCATCATTATTTGCCACATAGACATGTTGTTAAGGAACATAGTACTACGAAGTTACGGCCAGTATTTGACGCTTCGTCTAAAGCAAAGGGTTCTCCGAGTCTCAACGATTGTCTTGAAAAGGGATTAAACCTTATTTCATTTATTCCTACAATCTTAAATATATTTCGCCAAGAAAAAATAGGGGTGATTTCTGATATTCGTAAGGCCTTTCTACAAATTGGCCTGAATTTTAGTGACAGAAACTTCCTCCGATTTCTTTGGATAAAGGGTGAAGATGGCTTGAAGCATTTTCGTCATTGTCGAGTCGTATTTGGTGTAACTAGTAGTCCATTTTTACTAGGAGCTGTTATTCAATATCACTTAAATTTAATTTTGGAGAAAAATGATGCAGATGTAAAATATCCTTCCAACATTATTGTTAAATTAATGAATAGTTTCTATGTTGATAACTGTGTAACAAGTGTCGGAAGTGAAGATGAATTACAGCGCTTCATGAAAGTATCTTCAGATGTTATGGCAGAACGAAAATTTGAATTACGGGGTTGGGAATATACCGACTGTAGTTTAGAAACAGAAACTATTGCGAATGTATTAGGTTTGTTATGGGAAAGACAAGGCGATACTCTTCAAATAAATGTTGCTAATTTACAAAATCTTTGTTTCGAGAAAGTTACGAAAAGAAGTATTTTGGCAATAGCCCATAAAGTATTTGATCCCATCGGTATATATGTCCAGTCCTTATATTACCTAAGATGTTATTACAGCGTACATGGGAAACAAAAGTAAAATGGGACGAAGAAGTTAACACCGAAATTAAAAGTAAATTTTTGAAATGGGTAAAAGATATTTTTCTTTTGAAAAACATTAAAATTCCAAGGTGGATACGATATCAGCCAAAACAGTGTTCAATCCATGTTTTTTGTGACGCCAGTCAAGCAGCGTATGCGGCAGTAGTTTTTATTCGTGTAGAAGAACCTGAATCAGTTAAAGTCCAGTTGCTTCAGGCTAGGTCTAGAGTTTCCCCTTGTGGTAAAAAGGAAACTACTATTGTAAGATTAGAATTGTTAGCAGCAACTATTGCATCTCGTCTTGCTGCAGACGTTATAAAAGACTTTGAGGCCAGAAGTATATTTTTCTGGACAGATTCAACTACTGTCCTTGCATGGATAAAAAGGGAAGAACAATGAGGGACATTTGTAGAAAATAGAGTACAGCAAATAAGGCTTTTGACACGTGTGGAGGATTTGAGGCATATACCTGGTCACCTTAACCCTGCAGATCTTTCAAGTAGAGGGTGTTCAGTTCGCCAACTCTCCCGGTCAAAATGGTGGGAGGGTCCGAGCTGGCTTTTAAAATCCCAAGAAAATTGGCCGAGTGCCGAATTTATAACTGATGAAGCGGAAATAACCAGCGAGAAAAAAAACGCAGTGGTTTCATCTCTAGTGTCTACTGAAAGGTTTAGTTTGAGTGAGCGATTTTTTAGCTATCGAAAAACAGTTAGAGTTATTGGTTGGATTCAACGATTTTTCTTTAATTGCAGAAATAAGAAAAAAAGGAAAGGTGAACTCACTGTTGATGAAATTGATTTTGCAGAAAAGGTTGTTATTCGCTTGATTCAATCGGAATCGTTTCAGGATATAGAAGACGCACGCTTACAAACTCTTAGTCCATTTTATGATGCGGGAATTGTAAGAATTAAAACTGGCGCGTTTCGAAGAGATGACACGTTAGAGTTTAGAACACCTATAATATTACCAGGAGAACATCCATTAGTTAGGAATTTAATTATGGAAGAACATAAAAAGAAAGGACATGCAGGTGTACAATATATACTGAATACCTTAAGGGAAAGGTTTTGGTTGTTATCTGGCAGAAGAACGGTGCGTTCTGTTTTGAGTAAATGCATTACTTGCAAGAGATATTCTGCTGCACCTGTTGACCACATATCAGCCCCACCGCCAATAGAGCGAGTAAATGATTCAGCAGTATTTCAAGTAACGGGTATAGACCTTTGTGGTCCTTTATTGTTGAGAAACAAAGAAAAGGCATGGATTTGTATTTTTACACGCGCCGTTTATAGAGCGGTCCATTTGGAGTTGCTGACTTCTCTATCTACAGAAGTGTTTCTTCAGGCTTTTCATCGGTTCGTGTCACGAAGAGGTAAACCCACAACTGTGTACAGTGATAATGGAACTAATTTTGTAGGAGCTTCAAATGCATTCAAATTAATAGATTTTGAACAAATTAATCGGCAGGCAGCCAATGAGCGGATAACATGGAAATTTATTCCCCCTGGTGCTCCATGGTGGGGTGGTTGGTGGGAACGTCTGATCGGAATGATGAAGCAAGTCCTTAAAAAAGTTCTTAAACATGCTTGTTTAAATTATGAAGAAATGTACACGATACTGTGTGACTGTGAAGCGATTCTTAATGACCGACCGTTGACAGTAATTCCTTCCGATCCTGAATTTAAAGCTTTAACTCCTGCCGACTTTTTAAAAGAAATTAGAACTAGTAGTTTGTGGGATATAAAATACGGTATTAAATCAAGTAATTTACAAAGAAGATTTCAGTATATTCAAACTGTACGAGAAGCATTTAAAAATAGATTTCGTAAAGAATATTTGGGAATTCTCAAGGTTTCGCATAAAAGAGCTGAAAGGAAAGTTACTATTAAATTAGATGATATTGTTTTGATCGGTAGTAATGACAAAAGACTTTTTTGGCAACTTGGTCGTGTCATAGAACTACTTCCAGGACCTAATGGAATAAATCGGCTTGCAAGAGTAAAGACCCGAAATGGAATTTTGCTTAGAGCAGTTCGAACTCTGTATCCTTTAGAGGTAGCGCAAAATGATGTACCCGTGAAGCTGCAGAATGAAAAACAAGATTCGTTGTCTGAACTTAAACTCAACATAGATGATAAATCTGTCAGGCCTGTAACACGATCTGGTAGAACTGTAACTCCGGACAGACTGGCATATTAAGGCTCTTTGGCATTGTTTTACTTTGATGTGAAAGTTCACTTTTTTTTCTTTCTTTTTTTTTTTTTCCCTTAGGTGGAAGGATGTTAAATATTTGCATAGTCGCCTGTAGTAACGGCAACCGCCGGCAATAAAAGGAGGTGCTTTCCTTAGTGGCACCGCAGTTCCTTTTAGTTCGAGCCAGAATAGACCTGCCCGGGGAGAAGCCAGGGGATGAGAGATTCCGGTTCCCGCCCTGTTCCGGTTCCCGTCTTGTTGCGGATCCAGTCCTGTTCCGGTTCCAGTCCTGTTCCAGTCCTGTTCCGGTCCTGATCCAGTCCTCTTCCAGTTCCAGCCTGGCCGTTTAAGTCCAAAACACGTAGGAGCGGATGTCTGAATTCAGCGAATGGAGATATACGCCGAAAGGGCTAGATGAATTCTGTCTTTTAAAGGAAAGTGTTCTTCACCGTGCCGGCATAGCTGTTACTTTAAAGCACTTTGAATGTTTTTCCGCCCAAGATGTTAAGTTTTCGTTTATGATGTTAAGTTTTCATCAGTGTTGAAGTTCCAGTTAAATAAACCTTTAAGTTTTAGACAAGGTTTTTGTGTTCTTCAGAAAATTTTAGATTCGAAGTCAGATATAGCACATAGGATTATTATCGGAAAAATCAACATTTGGCTGTGGAAACCAAACACCTGTGGAAACATATCTAAAAGTATTCCTCCTCCCACAAAAGCACTATTTTCTGCCTAAATATCCCTTTCCTGTATGTTACATAAAAGATACCGAATTTTGCTTCTTTACATAAATACACATCGAGGACCACAATATAAAGCAAAACGGGATTTATCAGTGAACAGAAGAGACCCTCACTAATTTTCAGTCCAGTTTACATGGTTACGCGTCCAATTCCGTCCACTGCCGTCGTATACTTCTTCCGATAGCGGGAGCCCAATGCCAGAGTTAAGCGGGAGCCCAATGCCAGAGGTAAGCGGGAAGCACCATGCCGGTTGTCTAGTATATATACTTTTTACATGCAGCGTTCTGTGTACTGACGTGGTTAATACTGTCTTTTCTGTGCAGAAATAAGTGTGGCTATGTGGTGAGACGGAGTTGCAGACCTGTTGTGACGTGCACTATTTCATCTGCAGTACAATAATATCAGTCATATGCAGAAGTGGTAACTCTTAGCCTTTTCTCAGTAGGGCTTCATTGGAGTTTAATTAGTAGCTGGAAATTGGTTCCACAATTGTCTTATAACTTAACGGTCGAAAGTTAGCCCTCTTGTAATATTGATTGCCGTTGAACTGCTTCTGATACATCTATGGCTCTTTAACCCAATTCTGCTGACAAATGTATATTCGAACTCATTTTTACAGTTTGTCTATATAGAAATTAAGTAATAAGCAGTCGCTCATTGAATACCAATTTTTTTCCTAAACACTTGGTATTAATACGTTCAATATTTACGTAAAGCGATGGCAACGCTACTCTTAATCGTAATGCAACTAGATGCAGCTTACTTTTATGTGTAACATATCCAAATTTCAAGAGCTTCGAACTATGTTTATTTGATTCATTACTATTTTTCTATTTGCTGCTTACATTTTGGAAAATAACATATTTTGAATAATTAATCTCTTATTGGAGAAGTTAAAGAACAAGAATCAGCGTAATGTTTGTGAATTTTGCAGACCATTTTAATGAAACAAAACTTTAAAAAAAATTTCTTAAAGGCTGAGGGTAAAGAACGATTGGAAATAGGGTCGTTAGCTAGAACAGAAAGATTTCTTGAAAGTGAAATACCTCTAGAAAATGCAACTCACCAATGGAAAATGGTTTTTGAATAATGTTGGCTGCAGAAATTTGTAAAGTGTGATTTTCAGTCCAACAGTGCTGGGCAACAAAGGATTTCTGCGTTTCTTTCTTCTAACATAAGCCTCATGTACATTAATGCGAAATTTTAAGGCTCTCATAGTTTGACCAATGTAAATAAAACCACAATGGTACGAAAGCCTGTAAATAAACCAGGAATTCATATCCGACAGGTTCCTTAAGTATGGAACTGGGAATTTAATTGAGAGAAGAAAAAACGACCCGATAATTGAGAGAAGAAAAAACGAAGTTAAATTTCTGTAAAGTACATGCAATTGTATAGCTAATCGATGGAAAGAAAGGAATGATATCATAATTCTTACAATCTTCTAAAACGAGAGGGTGCTTTTTGGTGTGTTGAGATGAGAATTGTTTTAACCGCTTGGTTAATAATTTTGGGTGAAAAGCCCCTGTCAATAGCAACTGCTTTTAAGTAATTTAATTCTTGATCTGGAGCCAATTTGGAGAAGCAAATTTGAAATACACGGAAAGAAAGGGAAAAATTAAACTAACTTCTGTTTGGTCGAATGAGATTAATCTAAGTGCGGTGGAAGGCAAACAGATGAAGGTTTACGAGACCAAAATGTCGAAGAACGGTATAGAATTAGACTTCTCAAGTTCAAAAGTGAACTGAATAGCAAGATCAGTGGAATTCATTATTTAAAAAACTTTGTTTGAATCATCTTAATTACCGTCAAACAGAGTAAATGTATCTATGTATGGGCATCATACCGCATACCGAGAAGTTTGAAGTTTCAAATATTTTGATTCATAATACTAATCCATGTAGATATCGGCAAGGATAGGACTAATAGGGCTTCCCATGGCTAATCTATCAGTTTGTTGTAATACTTATTTTGAAAAACAAAATGTGTTTGTTTCAAACAGAGACAGGAAAATTAGTTCATCAGTTTTGAAGCAGGAGAAATGAAATCCACGAAGTCTGGTTTCTAGACATCTTAATGCATCTTACTCTAGAACATGGGAGAATTACGATTTTACATCAGAAAAAAACATGAGTAAATTTCCAGGAGAAATGATTTTAACTTTTTTTTATAATTCTACTGTATTTTTAATGGTGTAAGTGTCATTGTGTAATATAGTTTAAAATCTAGAAATTGCAAACAAGCGTATTTAAACCCAATTTAAGCGCTTGTTTTTGTTACTGTTAGATACTGCTTAACAACAAACAGGCAATATTGTGTTGCGTGTAAGATCATTTTCCGTTTTCATAATACGTGTATATTTTGTTGTTTGTTTAGTCTGCTAAATAATGAAAGCACTAACAACATGTGAAAAAGATACACTAAAATAAACATTTATTTTTAAGTAATTCCGAGTCAAATAATTACAATAATGAAGAAAATCATTGCGAGCAGTATCCTTAAGAACTTGATTTCTTGAGGTCGATTCAGCTGATAAAAATTTAATATTTCATATATATATTAAATGCCACTATACACCAATACAGACTTTGAATAAAACTCTAATAATTCGGTTGGCAATCAACTATAAGTCTTAGGATTTTAAGAAGAAAACTTCTTCGCAATGATGAAAAGAACAAGGACCAAATTTAATTAATCAATGATGAAGCGAAGGAAGCATAGGTAGTTCCATTAGATTAAGAAAATAATTGCGAAACTTGAGAAAATTAAAATGTCTGGATTTCGAAAGCCCTGAGAAAAACTGGATTGGAATATGTCATTAGATAAATAAAGTAAAGTTTTATGAATTTGAAAGACTTCAAGACTTCAATGAAATCCAATTCTCCATCTGAAAAAGCTTTGTGAATAAAAATATTGAACATAATTTTAGCACTCATAAATGCAAAAAATTATTAACTCACATTTCATTCCGCAATACCTTGCGCATTAGCTTGTTTGCTTGAGGGCAGCAGCCCGCCCACCTCAGACACACAATAAAGTAAAATTTCCAGCGTGGTAGATTCATATAATTCATAATCTTTCTTGATAGACTTGTCCAAGTTTGATAATATCCATTCCACATCAAATGGTACGTTTAGAACAAAACCTTTTCTTATATCTTTTAAAAATAGGTACGTCTTCACGAAGTGTTCAACATCTCCGATTTCCTTCCAGCTGCCACTTTTAAAGATTTAAATCTTTTAATGCAGGAAAACAGACAAGACCGGTTAAAATTTGATTTTAATCTATGTCACTATATGTTTGTTCTTTTCTTTATTGTTACCATTCTCATATAGTTTCTATTTTGTCGGATATTTCCGTTTTTTCTTTATAAATTTCATGTAACTGTCTTCTTAACGGTCACGGTTTTCCTCTTCGACTCTAGGCAGTTCTTCAGTGCCATTTTGTGTAATAGCCTCTTTGGCCAATACGTCCGCTTTCTCATTTCCACTAAAACCCGCGTGCGCTTTTACAAAATTCAGATTAATTATGCGCTTCCCCAGGAATTTCAAATAAAGTTCTTTTGTATCTAACATCAGTTCATTTGTCTGGTTCGTGCAGGAGAGTGCATTAAAATTGATACACTGTCGGTATATATTGATTGTACTCCTGACATTTAGGAATATTTTTATCCAGTTTAGTGCCTCTGAAGTTTTAAAATCGGGCGCTGTACGTGAGAATGCAAATTTCTTTAAATTAGGAATACAAGTGGATCTGTTAAAGCTGTGTTTTATTGCTTCTTTTCTTCTTCATTCTCATCTTCTGTTCTCCAAAATTTATATAATTTCTAAGTATTCCGATGTTAAGACATTTGGGTCGATTTTTACACTAAGATTTTCTGCAGTTTTTAATGATGTTTTCATTATTCGCAATAAAATCTTCTGCTTTAACATTCGATATTGAAAAGTAAAATTTTAAGATTATTCAGATGCGTGAAAAGCTTTTAAAACTGAAGTTTCTAACGTTTACAGCATTCTCGAATATTTGGGAATATTCAAATCAGGAATTCAATAATGAATGCAAAAGACACAGTTACAGTAAACAGTTGAATAAATAAACGAGATGTAAATTCCCGGTCTCGGAAGAAGCACCTATAGATGATTTAAGAATTGAAAAACTTCGAGATTAATATGTAAAAGATTCCATCCTATCTATTTTGAACCTAATTCAGCAAAGTCCTCAGGAAACCATAACAGTACCTACAGATAGGCTTTCCTCAAAGATTTTGTTTTAACTAATCTAACAAATGAGACTGCTGTAACAAGGTAAATTTTATACGATTGAGTTACACCACATTTGGATCAAAATGAAAGTGACAATCGGGTACTCACAATTTTGAAATAAGATGCCACTATCCCATATAAGCATACTAGCTCTTTTAATAACAGGAAAATCTCCGAAACCAGGCTTTTAAAAGTTTCTAAATATCTTCTTGCATTTGTTGTAAAGTAGAAGATTTAGTTGTTTTAAAATCAAAACCCTAGATAAAATATGATATCGTTAAGAACGAATGTAAAATTCTCTCTAAAAATGATATCATAGGAGAAAAAATAGAAGTCTTTGATAATTGCACTGTGTAAACTCTCATTTTGATACAAAAGCAAAAAGAATTTATTTGAAATTGGAAGGAAACAATGATAGAGAACTAAAAAGAAACCGACGAAATCCACAGAGGAAAATAATACATTGACTAAGCACATCAAAAATAAATCATTATCTTTTAAGGAATTGAAAAAGATATAATATATTTGCATCAAGCAGTTGCTTGTTTGCAGGCAGAGAATTCTGATAGTTAGGAATGGGTCTGAGTTCATTATCAATTTGTCGTTACAGTGCTGTTTAAAATACACAATCACTAGTTCTTGTCTTTCCAGAAGTGAATAAAACTTACAAAAATAGTTCAAGGCGAACCAATGCAGTTTTATTATAAAATCTTTCTAGGTTTGAAATATGAAATTTTATCCTTAAACCTGAAATGTTAGAACAAAATTCGTGCATATGAGAATACTTCTGGTTACCTCTTCTTATTATGACTTTTATTACGTGTCCATTTATTACACGTATCAGTCATTTCATTCAATAAAATAATTAATCATTCATCTTAAAATACTGAAGGTGTTGTTATTAATTAATGTTGAAAATGTAAAGAGTATTCTTCTAAATATTCGATATAATAGCCTTTTTTAGACTTTTTTATAAGTCTGCAAAGGGATTTCCATGCTTGAAGGACTTTTCATAAAATTTCCACTGCTAATGAATTCCATTCCTCTTCTACTACTTTCTAGAATTTATATATCATGAAGGGTTTGCGCTTATAGGCAGCTATTTTCAAGAGATCAAAGGCACCATAGCCCCTTGTTGAAATCTAAGGGGCTTTGCAGAAACCATCGAAAAGGTATATATAATACCTGTATTCATTTTATTCAAGGAATGCAGTGGTTCTTTTCAAAGTATGATTTGTTGCTTTGTCTTGATGAAATTTCATTCTTTTAAATTTATTGCGATAAAGAAATATAATTTCTTCTATGAATATCGGCTGTAAAACGTTCTCTTGATAAAACTTTGAGCTGATTTTTAACATTTCCCATTCTTTTTTATTTTGAATAAGAAAATCCTGTACCAACCATAACCCCCTAACTGAAACTCCCTTTCATTTAAGGATCCAGGTTTGAACATTTTCTTCTCTTAGCTTTCGACAATAAATAGACCATTTTTTGTTGAAGTTATTGAAGTAGACCCATTCTTCCTCAAAATCGTTTAAAAATATGCGAACACAGTCTGCAACGATAACTGGAAATGAAGATAGGTTCGTAAACGGATAGCATTCGCATAAAGTCAAACGAAATTACTTAAACATATCATACTTTTTCGACAAAACGGCTGTTATAATAAATTTACGATTAAAAACTCATTAATATTCTTCCTTAAATCAAAAGATACTCCTTGTTTGTCTTTACTAATTAATATATATAAATCAGTTTTTAAAGAAATTAGAACTTATTTACTTGTGAAATATATAACTGCAAAAGAGTGAACCGTAGAACAGCTGAGTTACTCTAAAAAATACTTTAAAAGGTCTTCTTCAAATTTCAAATACCAATATTTTGATTATGATGAAATCTACAGGTATTGATGAATAAATATTTCTAAATTACTGGCAAAAAAATATAAACTCACCTTAATATTTGTTAGAAATTTTTGTACAGGTAATTAACGTAAGATTAGTATTTATGATTCTTACTTCGCAACTGCTGGCCTGGAATTCACAAAAGTTTTGCTGTCTAATATAAAAACGGTATTATAAAAGTTGGTTAGATAAATTAGATAATTAGAAATTACAGATAAATAAATTTATAGTACTTACTAACTTATTTAATAAGTCTGCTGTTTCGCAACAAGTAAGAGAAATGGTACTTATTATTAAGATTATAAAACAATAAATATCGCCCAAATACTTAATTTGCATTTTAGTACAAAATTTTAAAATCTGATCTACCACTCATCAATGACTTATCATCCATTTCTACTTCCAAATCATCAAAGGAACTTTATAAGGTATTTTCTCCGTTTTTACTGAGTGCGTTCATGGTGTAAAGATATAGCATATCTGGCTAGCAAACGAGAGGTCTGGTTTCGAATTTCGACGAAGGCTCTGCGTACTTCTTCAGTTTCTTACATTGAAAAGCTATAAAATTTGTCATTCTAAAATATGTCTATAAATGCCCCTTACCAAATACGTTTTTGGATGATAATTCGTCTCTACCAGGATTTTGAGATTGGATACCCTCCTCCCTAGTCACCTTTTAAAAGGGTAGTATATAATGTATTTTCTTGTTCCTTATCGGGCGCCTTAGCAGTGTAATGGATTAAATTACAAATCCTTAGCAATGGATTAAACGTCTGGCTAGCAATCAAATCATAGGAAGAGCATTGCAAATTTTTCATTTCTCGTGTTTCGGTAACCCTAATGATGCTATGACTTTACAAAATAAAGAAGGGAAAACCTTGCATTTGTTTTAAAAGTATTATTAACTGTGTTATAAATTTTATACACTTGTGAATTGTTTCTGTTAAAAATAAATCTAAATTCACGTATTAAAATCCATATAAATTCAATATCTAATTTAAAGAATCAAACTGAAGGCAAACAGAGACCAAATTAATATAATTTTAATATTTTTTGCTGAATAAACTTAATTATTTGCTGCTGCTTCGTTTAAGATATATTGTAAATCTGATAATGATTCAGAACTTTACCAATTTAAAGTTCATTGACAATTTAAAAAAGTAATAACTTCTAAATTGCGACACAAATTTCTTTGATGAATTTACGCCTTCCATTCACTTGCCCTGAATCGAATCTTTACTGAAAAAATAAAGAATTTCTAATCAGTTTCTAATTCAGAGTTTGCTCTATGTATTCAAAATGAATTTGTTTCGTACTTAGATCGTGATTACTTGCCTCAAGATATTAGCATTTGTTAATGTGCAGGAAGACACAGAATTATAAAGGAGATACACCTTAAACATTTTTGCAAGTCGATTTTATTCGATCTGAGATCCATGATGAATGACATTTTTTTTTACTTTCTTTAAATTATTCTTTTTAATAATAATAAAAATTGAAATTAGTAAAGATTTCTTATTATGTATCAGATAAGTAATAATAATTAGTTGTTATGTTGTGATAAAAATGCAGTATTATAAGGTAATGATAACAGTCATATTAAAAATAATAATATAATACATATTAATACATTTAATAATAATAGATAATAATAAGTAATAATTATAGATACTATTGGGTTTTTTTTTTAATTTACCGTAAACTTAAGCGAAATCTTATTAAAATAAATGGGCAATAAAATAGAAATCATGTAAGTTCAAACAGAAGAAAAGTGGAATTTTATAAATAAAAGGTAAAATGCACCTGATATTACTTCTGCAATTTATTAACTGGAAGGGTAATTTTGAGACAAGAAAATATGCTAAATGTATTATAAGATGATGACTGCAGTAGTATTACATAACGATGATCTGATTATATTGCTGAAAGAGGAAGATTAAAGCCAAAGTTATTATCTCTGAAACCAAATACAGAGTTTTAATAACCATTACATTGCATATTTTAACTACATTAATTAGTTGATTCTCCGCTATTAAAAAACAGGTATAAGGAATGTAAACTATCTGTGAATATTTCTTCTGTCTCTGGACCTTAAACACTTTGTAAAAGGTAGATGAGATCATAAAGTGATAAGAAAAGAGATCGGGAGTTGAAATAAATAAAATGGCAATAATATATTTCAGTGTGATATACTGGCTTCAAAACTAATGTTAAAGACATTTCCTAGCATTCTTTGAGCCACTATTTATTCATTTGATTTCCGTAAAGCATAGTTTATGCAATATCTAAGGCTCCGCTCAGGCATATAACCGAAGTTGGAATTTATGAACGGGGTAGACTTTTAATGCTACTATAACGCTATTTCTGTAATACTAATTCAGTTAATCATGTTTCTATTAATATGACAAAATTACTGTCTATGTTTAAAACAATTTTAAATATTTAATGTTTTCATGGTCATCAACGAGCTCACCTCACATTCCATTTACGGACGGCAGTGGGAGCAAACGATAACATTATAAATTTGTGACTTACAGATATCGCGCGTAGTTGAGAAGAAATAATTGCTTATCTCGCAGCTGTGGAAGTTCATTTTTAGTTATAAGATTCAAACAACATAAAAATAAAAATAAACGTAATCGTATTGAAGTTTTTCATCTTGAATAAAAAATACAGCTTTTATGGAAATTTTAAAACAAATGCCCAGTTGAAATTTTCCTAAAGAAATGTCTGCAAAGCTATTTTATGTGCCGCTTAATTTTGAGCATTAAACAAGCACAGTGATCACAAATGGTTTATAATAGTTCAGTTAAAACATGCTTTCCAGAAAAATGGAATGAAACGTCTTCCAGCAGCATGGGGTGATGGAGGTACGCTACTTTGGTGACGCGACTCCATGTGATGACAGGTGTTGGCTTCGTTACTGCATATAGAACTAAAATGCACTAAATGTTAATCTATGAGAATATTCTATTAACAAAATGTAACAATACCGCGGTCAAAAAAGCAATTATTGTCTTTATTATTTCAGGATCTTGCTAGCGGCAAGTCTCTCTAATCAAGAGTTCAAGAGCCTTTTGATTTCTTACCTTATTTAAAAGAGTATGCAGACTGCATTAGTCACGTCCTCTTATTTTTGGTTGCATTTTACGTCCTCTGATTCATTACAGTTGAAAAAGATATCAGAGGAGCAACAGGATCGTTGGTCCATCAGCCTCGATGAAATACAGAGGCTTTGATAACAGACAGAGTGTAAACACGGCCAACTGGAAGAACACGGCCTGGTTAGCTACACAGTGACGTCAAGGAATGCGTCTGAGTCTTCCGCGACTTTGCTTCGGGATTAAATATGCGCGTTTCGTTAAATGTTTAGATTCTTTTGTTTTAAATAATGCATAGTAATTAATGTTTCAGAGATTTACGGAAAAACGTATATAAAAGGTCGCTTATACATTTATAATTAAGATTGATAGCTTCAAAGGTATTATTTTAAGAAATATTCATGAAATATTCTAGCCAATGTTTTACGATAATTTGTACAATTATTTTTATACTGCATAGTAATGTGATATCTGTAAGGGCGACACAACCACCAGAGGGCCTCACCGATGCGCCAGCAGCGAGAGCGAGGTGAAAGAGAAGTATGACAGAGACTTTCTTCTGCTATCCCACGCGAAGGTGGTGAGATGTTTACACGTGAAGATGTAGAATAAAGAACTGTAGTTTTCCACGCGAAGGTGGTAAATTGACTGTATAATACATCAGCAAGTGCGAGTAGGCACTAATCGGTTATGTGATAAGACTGGTAAAAGCTATACAGAATCCTGTTTGTATCAAACGGCACGTGTATTTAATTCAATCTGTACTCTCTTCTGATTTTCTTTATTAAATGCTCTGTGGTGTGGAAAACACGTTGGAATTTTTATTTAACATCTTCAGCTCCCCCACTACAGAAAATCTGGGGGCTCTGACTATATTTATTACTTCATACTTGGATACTTCAGAGAAGGCACTGTGAAAACTTTGCTTTATTTCTTTCCTGAAGATAGTGATACTTTTGTTTCGTTTTTAAAATGAGTTTCTTAAATAATTTAAACAAAAGTGATTTAATAGTGATTGCGGTAGAAACTTGACAGACTGTTCCAGAAAATGCAAAAAAAGCTGACATTAAAAAAATTATCGAAAATTCTGATGTTTTCAAAATGAACGTTGAATTTGTTCGTGGCGTCGTCAAATCGATCGCAGAGGATCGGACGCTTAAAACAAGTAATGAACGCAATCTGTTAGAGATCGAACGTCTTAAATTAGCTCAAATTGAGAAGCAGATTGAGCTAGAAAGTTCAAAAGCACAATCATTATCGAGTGATAGAGGAAACGCGCAGACTAGTGTTGAAGATATCATTAAGAGCGTCAAAACACTAACTATAGCTGTTCCCCCAGAAACCGGAAGCTCTGCATTTCTTTCTTCAGTCACTTAAGAAAGCTTTCACTACTAAAAGTGTACCAGTGGAGTTAAAATCAGAAGTGTTGATTAATTTATTAGGTGCTGTATAGTGAATATCTCAAGATCCATCACCGCTGACCCCTATGATGTTCCTCCAAGAATTGCCGTCATCAGGAGTTCCTGATATGGACTACGTAGATTCCAAAGAACTAAACCGCCAAGCCAAATACCGACAGAAAGTAAGACATGATCTACGAAACAGATTTCGTATTGAATATCTTTGTCAGTTGAGACAACATGCAATAAAGAAGGGAAAATTTCAACAGTTGCAAGTAGGCGATGTCGATCTGTTGGAAAACAGCCAGAGAAGACGCATACATTGGCCTTTAGCCAAGATAGTCGAGTTTTTCCCCAGTAAAAACGGGATAGTTAGACTAGCGAGGGTCAAGACAAGAAATAGAACTCTGCTTCGTCCAGTGCCCCGGCTTTTCCCGTTGGATATCTCTACTTCCGAATCCGTTGGCCCTCCGTTCAACAGAGCACCTCGAGATAGAAACGACCATGCAACTGGTCAGGCTGATTAGGCTGCTAGTATTCCAGAACCTGCCTCAAGTCCTCGGGTGATGACCAGAGCTGGACGAGTTGTTCGGCCTCCTCATCGACTAGACCTGTGTGTATTGAGTCCCTCCGCATCGTCGGATCTCAATAGTGGGAGGTGATGTTACATCTAAACTCCGGACTATCAGCGCCATAACATCTAAACTCCGGACTATCAGCACCATTACATCTAACCTCGAGAATAATCCTACGGGAGAACGTAGTTAGGACTCTGAACCCGAACTCGAATGACTGTTAGATGGAGAGCGCGTAATTTTATGTAACCTAATAATTGTATATAAAATGTATAAATGTATCTAAATATAATCTGTTTATATTATACAGAAGTGACAGTCTTTATGCAAAAGCTTAGAATTTAGATATTTCATCGAATAAGAATTTAGAATGGAACAAGCTCGGCTCCCGGGTGAAAGAAAACGTAAGAGATCTTTTTTTACCTTTTTAGAATTCTATTGAGAGATACACCAATTAGGTGATAAATGTAATAATGTTTTAACATATGTTTCTGAACAAGAGATCGCAGATTATGATAAATTAAAAACGCTAATCTCGAAAGAATTTCAGCCGACACAGCGTGAATGTTTGAAAAATTTTGAAAATGCGCAGAGACATTCATCTGAATCGCATGTTCAGTTCGCGTCTCGACTCAGTGCAACTTTTGGTTATTATTGCAAGTTAAGAGAGGTAAGAGAGACTTTAAGAAATTGTGTGATCTTATTGTATCTGATAAGTTGTATGAAACTCTGGACTCTAAAACAAAGGGACATATTATTGTTCGGGAGGGCCAAAGTTGGTTATAACCTAATCAATTGGGAAGAGAATGTGATTAATTTTATTCATCCAGGGGTAAATCTTTAGCTGATACCAGTAACACACGAATCTAAACTCCAGAAAATAAAAAGCTTAATTTTCCCAAAAACAATCTTAGAAAAGCTCAGAGCAATTTCAAGGATTCAGAGAAGCTTATAAATCAGAATAGTAGTAAACCAGAACGTATTTGCTATGTGTGTGGGAGTAATGGGGAATTATTTCATTTTGCGAAAAATTGTCCCAAACGGGTAGAAAAGGAGGAAAGTTTGTCTCAAAAAAAGTTATCTGGGTTAGAGATTGGATCGGATAATGCAGCTAGAAATAAGTTAGAATTTATTGAACTGTTGATTGATGGTAAGAAAGTAAAATGTTTAATAGATTCTGGAAGTGAATTGATAGTTGTAAAGAAATCCCTTTTTCCGAATAAATTATCAAGTGGATGTATAGAGCTCAAAAGTTCGTTTGGTCACGTGGTTAAAGCGGAAACGGCTAAGTTTATTTTCTCTTTATGCGAAAGCAAAAAACAAAAAGAGATAGAAGCAGCAATGGTTAATGACTTGATAACGGACTGTATTTTCCAAACCTTTCTGTCTAAAAATGATCTGTTGTGACCAGGTGATGATTACGTAATATGAAAATGATTCCATCTCTTCCTAAAGGAATTTTTTGTCTTTTATTTCTGCAGCCATTGAGGGAGACAGCGACACAGATTTATGGCATATTAAAGATGAAGGATTACGCAATACTGTTTCCATTCTTATTAATGAGTATAAACCGTTAGAAAAGCCGCGCAGTACAGACTTAAAAATGAAAGTAATATTAAAAGATGAAATTCCAGTTTCTCAGCGTTCGAGGAGAATTCCTTTTGCTGATAACAAAATTGTTGATTATCAAACAGATGAATGGTTAAAGGATGGGATTATTAAAGCCATCGTGTTCAGAATATGCTTCGCCAATTGTTTTGTGTAGAAAAAAATGTGGCAAGACACGAATTTGTGTTGACTTCAGGCAATTAAATAAAAAAAATAGTTAAGGATTCTTTTCCCATGGCAAAATTAGAAGAGGGATTATATCGTTTGGGTGAAGCAAAGGTTTTTCCCCATTAGACTTAAAAAACGGTTTTTTTTTTCATGTTCCAGTGGAGAAAAACTGCACTAAATATTTAGCATTTATTACTCATGCAGGCTTGTACGAATTTCTAAAGGCACCTTTTGGTTTGTGCACGTACCCTAGTGTATTCCAAAGATTTATTTATAAAGTGTTTAGAGATTTAATTCGGGATGACACTGTTGTCACTTACATAGACGATTTTATTATTCCAGCACGAAACGAGAAAGAAGGCTTAGAAAAGTTGAAATGCGTTTTAGAAGGAGCCAAAGAATATGGTTTGGAGATTAATTTTAAGAAATGCCAATTTTTGAAAAGAAAAATAGAATTTCTCGGGTATGTTATCGCCTCTCTACTGAAAAAAACCAGGGCTGTTCAAAATTTCCCGGAACCCAAAAACCTTAAGCAGATTCAAAGTTTCTTGGGCCTTACTGGGTATTTTAGGAAATTTATTGCCAATTATTCAACAATAGCGAAACCACTAAGTGATCTTCTTCGTAACGGAGCAGAATTCAAATTTGGGCCTGAACAAAAAGTTGCATTTAACAAATTGAAAGAACTTTTATCAACAAGTACGGTTCTTCATATTTTTAAACAAGGAGCACCATTAGAATTGCATACAGACGCAAGCAGTCATGGTTTCGGCGCTGTATTGCTACAAAAGTCAGATGATGGACAGTTACACCCCATTTACTTCATGAGTAAAAAAACTAGTCTCCAACAAGAGAAGCTATCTAGTTACGAGCTTGAAGTTTTAACTATGGTAGAAGCTCTAAAAAAATTCAGGAATTACCTTTTAGGATCTAAGGTCAGGAAAATTACGGATTGCGATGCTTTCCAGAAGACTATGTTTAAGAAAGATCTAACTCCTAAAGTGGCGAGATGGGCGTTACTTCTAGAAGAATATGACTATGAAATTGTTCACAGATCTGGGCAACAAATGAAGCATGTGGATACATTAAGTAGAAACGCTGTTATGATGGTTACTCGTTCTCAGGGAGAAGTTACAGCCAAAATTGCAGCTGCGCAAAGAAGTGATCAGCGTCTCCAGTTCCTAAAATCCTTAGTCGAGCAAGCACTAAAGAAAAATTTTCTAGTGAAAAATGGAGTATTAATCAAGTTCGACAGTGGTCGTTAGTTACTTGTGGTACCCGAAGCATTAGAGCTAGAAATCATGCGTAGTATCCACAACAAGGACATTTCGCAGTGTCTCAAACAGAAGATCTGGTAAAAGCCTACTTTTATATTCCTAACCTTAGAAAACGAATTGAACAAGTTATTTCAAATTGTGTAGAATGTATTTTGTGTGACAGAAAACGAGGTAAGAGCGAAGGGTTGCTGAACCCCATACCAAAAGAGACTATCCCTTTGAGCACTTTTCATATCGATTTTATAGGACCAATACCTTCGACAAATAAGAACTACAATTACATCTTAACCGTGATTGATGTATTCACAAAGTTCGTGTTTCTCTATCCAGTGAGATCTACATCAGCTCAAGAGTCATTGCAAAAGCTGAAACTGCAACAATCAACTTTCGATAATCCTTTGAGAATTATAAGCGATAAAGGTACGGCGTTTACCTCTAAAGACTTTTTACTGTAGTCAAGATTACTGTAGTCAAGAAAAGATCCAGCACATATTTACAACTACAGGCGTTCTTAGAGGAAATGGACAAGTGGATAGAATACATCTCACTCTCATTCCAGTCCTATCCAAATTATCCATAGCTGATCCAACCAAGTGGTACAAATAAATGTTGGAGATGTACAACGGATCTTGAACAGTACTAAGAAGTGAATGTGAAGTGATCTTGAACAGTACTAGAAGCACAAAGAGTTCTCCATTTGAGCTCCTCACTGGTGTTAAAATGAGAAATCGAGAGGACTTAAAGATTATGGAAATTCTCGAAGAAGAAGAAAAAATATTGTGATGAAAGATCGAGAAGATATGAGAGAGGAAGCAAGGAAAAACATTCTAAAAGTACAGGAAAAGAATAGAAAAACATACAACAAGAAGAGTAAAGAGACACAGGTATACATTGTGAGTGACTTAGTTGCAATACAAAGAACGCAGTATGGAGGTGGTCTAAAGTTAAGGCCAAAGTTCTTCGGTCCATATCGTGTAACAGCGAGGAAAGACAAAGATCGTTACCAGGTGGATAAAGTGGGACACCATGAAGGTCCTGGATGTATCACTACAGCGGCTGATCTCATGAAGCCGTGGACTGCTACAGTATAGGATTATGTGGGGTTCTTCCACACTTCTCTCTTTTTTTCTTTTCTTTGCTTTCTTTTTTTTTTTTTTTTTTTTTTTTTAATTTAGTTTCAGTTGCTGTCTTGATGAGCCAGTGTTGCTGACCCGTGTTTTCGAGGACGAAAAAGTGTCAGGACGGACGAGCTGTGGTATCTGTAAGGGCGAAACAACCACCAGAGGGCCTCACCGATGCGTCAGCAGCGAGAGCGAGGTGAAAGAGGAGTATGACAGAGACTTTCTTCTGCTATCCCACGCGAAGGTGGTGAGATGTCTATACGTGAAGGTGTAGAATAAAGAAACTGTAGTTTTCCACGTGAAGGTGGTAAATTGACTGTATAATACATTAGCAAGTGCGAGTAGGCACTAATCGGTTATGTGATAAGACTGGCAAAAGCTATACAGAATCCTGTTTGTATCAAACGGCACTTGTATTTAGTTCAATCCGTACCTTCTTCTGATTTTCTTTATTAAATGTTCAGTGGTGTGGAAAACACGTTGGAATTGTTATTTAGCATCTTCAACTCCCCTACTACAGTAATAACATTTTAAGATTTGCTGAAAAACAAAGTTTTAAAATAAATAAAGATTGCTATTTATTAACATAAAATAAATCTTTACAGTTTGATTGTTCTTACTTCCACTAAATACTAAAATAAAATTCTTTAATAAATACTCCGAAAAATATATTTACAAAATTTACTGTTGATTTTACTGATCCCAAATTTTGCAGGTTTATTTTCGCAGATGTGAGGGAAAATGGAAGGAAAGGAATGAAAGAAGTATAACTAATTAACCGACAAAATATAAACCCTATTTAACCAATTAAAAGACATAAAAACGATTTTATTACATTGTCCCAATATAATTATTTATTAATAATTACTGATGTTTTTAATTTTAAGTATAACTTGAACGAACAAACAGTAATATATCCAATGCTCTAACTGTTGAGCTTTCAAAAAGTATGCAAATGTATTTTTTATTCCTTTCAGTATTTCTTTAACAAAAAGAAATTGAGATCAAAAGTCACAAAAAAAAATTAAAATTCCATTAAATGCTCTTGGTATTTGCCAACATAAATTAAATAAAGTGTAATTTTGCGCTGCATCACAGCATACGAATTATTACTCATGTAATGATATCTTTATAATAAGAAAGAAATCATAAAAGACTAAACAGATGACGCTTCAATACTTTCAAGATTCTTAGAAAAGTCAATTATTATTTTTTCACCTTTCTATGTCATCTTTTCACTCGAACCTTATCAATATATAAATTCACGAATTGGTAATGCCCCAGTAAAGTTTTAACTTTACTTTTTACATACATGTAATTAGTTTCATTGTTCGTTGATACATCAAGCTCATCTGTATCTCCGTGGTGTAATTGGAAGAACGTTCGGTTGGCAGTCGGGAGGATCGAGTCGGGAGTTCAAATCCCGAGAAAGGCACTGTACTTTTTCAATTTTTTTTTCAATTTTCTTGTTTTGTTTCGACAAATATGACTATAAATCTTATCAATATGTGTAATAAAATATATTGTATTAAAGTAGCACTTCATGAAAAGCATCCTTTTATAACAAAAATATGAATTTTAAGTCCTTTTTTAACCTTATTTTTAATGTCATAGGTCTTAAAAAATTGAAATTAACTTTACGTCTTTTCACTAATATTTGTTTTCTAAAGGTTGGCACATGCAATAATTAAATTAAATTTAATTCATTACTGTCATTGTCATATTAGTCTATGATGAATTCACATGCTGTACAGAAAATTCAGTAGCGAAATAACGATTCCATCTGGGGAAGGTTTGACAATTGCCTCAAGATAATTAGAAAATTAAAGTATTCACAAACTGTCACTTCAACAAAAGTTTGGAATCTCGCAATATCTTAAACATTCCTGTGGCGTCAAATCATTCACAATCGATATCGTAAAATTCTTAGTATTCAAGCAAATATTAGCATGTGTTACAAAAGCAGTTTTAAACTAACTTTTGTTAGAATTCGGATTTTGAGAGTGTTGACAGTTGGGTAACGTACTTAAAGTTTTACAATAGTGCAACATTATTTCTGATTTATGATGCCCAAACATTCATGAACACTTACATTTCAATTACATATGTGTGATTAAACCACAGTTTCAACGTAAATACGAATTATACATTATTACAAAATTATACACCAAAGAAAAGCTTTAAACTATTATACAACCTCTTTAAGGAAATACATCTAACTTTTGAAACACTAAACGATTTAAAAACTTCTTGAAAAACATATTATTCAAATGAAATGGTGCAGAAAATTTTAGAAACGCAAATTTTACTCAGGCATTTTAGATTTTCAGGCAACTTCTAAAACTCCCTGTTGCCCTTGGTACTTCCGGTACTTACATATATTAATTTCAGCATTTGCGTACGGTTAGATGGGAAAAAACAACTCGAATGTAGTAAGTTCTTTTTTAACCTAATTTTACATTTTATACTGACTTGTATCTATATTCCACTTATGTGAAGTAAATGTGAATTTGCATTTGTTGAAGTTCTTAAAAGATTCAAATATGACTTCGTAAAATATTGCATTAAAATGGCTATTTTTGGTATCATCTTGGACTGCTCAAGAAGGGCACTGGATTGATATAGGTTTTATTTGGATCTGAAAAGCTATTTAAAAGATATTGATATTTGCATTTTTTCACTTGAAACTTAAAACGTTTATCAAGAATCGACAATCAAACTTGGATTACCTTCTGAAAATTTGCACTTCTACAATATATCTGAGAAAATCAGCTAAGTTTTTCATTAATTTTATGCACTTATATAGCATAATTATTTAGCTATTTATTGATAAAGCTGTTTTTCATATATTTTGTGCTTTAATTTAATGTTGACTTAGATTAGAATCCAGCGTTAAAATTTAGCATAAACCGATAACATGGCATATTATTCTTTATATGTCTCATGCAAAACCTTTAAGCTAATATTATTATATTTATAATATTCTTATAATTTATGCATTAAAATATTTTATGTTCTTTTAATCTAATATATAGAAAACTCAACACTAAGTCATCTTTTATTTACATTTAATAACATTTAAATCTTATTATAGTATTTATTTCATTTATAACAATAATCATAGTTATAATTTAAATTTAATTTAGAAGTTTATTCAGTATATATGTATTAATGACCTCAACTAGCCCAATATAAATAACTTATCGACTCCTGCAACACCATCAATATTTTCCTCGAATATCTCGATTACGACTTCAAATTTGGACGAATCCTTATCAAGCACTAAAAACTACTTAGCAAAATTCACAGCCAGATGAACATATTTAGAAGCAGAGAATTTCAGGCATAAACTAAAGAAAGCGGTCCTAAAAGGAATTTCTGACAACTGCGAATTATGTTTCAACCTATTAATTGAACGAGATCAACAAATCCTATCTCTTCAAGGTCAATTAGATACATATAAAACACAAGTTGAAACTCAGCAAAAACTTATTGAAACTTAACAGAATCAAATTGAAACTCAACAGCTTCAAATCGATACTCAGCAAAAGCTATCGACTCATTGTTAAAACAGATTGAATCATGTACAACCACAGGAACTCAACAAGCTACTCCAACAAAAATACAAGTTTCTAACATTTCTTCAATACAAGTACCTACTGAACCTGAAGAACCCCCATTTTTGCTGGTACAGAGTAAAAAAAAAAGGAGACAACACCTCAGCAAAAGCCATCAGAATACGTTCTGATTATTTTCTCTGAAGACTCCAATAGCTCACCATAGCTCAAATAAAGAACCATCTAAGAAAAGATTTTGTTGTTTGTCTTCTGAATTACTAAGAAAAGAGCTCAATCTAATTAAAATAAGGAGTTTGAATTCGGCCAATCAGACCAACTCGCAATCAAGAATTACTAATTCGTTGCAACTCCAAAGAGCACATCAATAAGTTAAAGCAGGGTTTCTTAAGGGGTATACCCTATACCGACAATGTTAAATCAAATCTAGATTTACAATTGGTTATGTCCACTCTAGTGGACAAAAGTATAAATTTGTTTATTCTTCTGTAAATGCCTTAACAGATTCCAGTGTTTATTCATTCTATATTATTAGAACTTTCAACTATCGATCATAGATGGTTGTATAGCATCACTAAGTAAAGCATTGCTATTTGGAAATTGGCTGCTACTTCTGTTTCCAAGTTAGTACAATTTCTCATAGTAAACATTATATAATATTGCTTACATTTTCTTATACTGCTATTTCTTATTCATAATTAGTTGTTTTAGACATTTTATTTTAAATGTCAGTTTGAGAAAACTGTGGAGTGGGTAGATAAAGATCTACCGAAAAACGTGAATTCAAACCCAAATATACTGCTTATCTAGTCAAAACACCACTGGAAATGCTTATGTTTGGCAAGGAATTTCTAGAACATTTGACATTTGAATCCAATAGGTACAGGTTACAAACTCGTAGCAAAATGAATTCAATCACAATCGACGAAATGAAGGTATTTTGGGGGATCAGGATGTACTGTACAGTTGTAGATTTACCATTTAGAAGATGGTAATGATCACTATAAACAAGATACGAAATGCAATGACCGTAAATCAAATGCAATGACCGTAAATCGTTGGAAAGAGATTTGTATGCATGTACGTATATGCATGCTGTCCACTGTAGTGAACAACTTGTAGCAATTATTTAAAAAGAAATTTGAATAAAATTATTTTTTTATTATTACTAAGGTTATTGTAAGTAGAAAAAAAAATACAAACATTTTCGTTTAACGTCTCTAGATTATTTTTATGGAACAAACGGTTAACTTATTATAATAATTTTACAATTACCAAATATTTTTATACACTGTATCTGAAAATAGATAAAGATAAGGCAATACAGACAAAGAAAAAAAAACGAAAACCTTTTGAGGCATTCTTTTTCTAATATAAACTTTCATTTTCCTTGCTTTGCATGTGACTCTGTCATTTCGTCTGTTACTTATTGAAAATTTTCACATTGTTCTATGTCTTAAAATTAGAAACTAAAGTTAATGACCTAAAACTGCAGTAGTATATTACAGTACATGTGAAAACATTGACGGTTTCACTCACGCGTGTGTCAAATTTGCGCAATATCTATGGGTTGCCACATAATATTTGTAAATATTATGGGAGTCCTGGGGGTCGCGAAAAAATCTCTGTGATGAAAAGGGGTCGCGAGTGAAAAACGTTTAGGAAACTCTGAGTTAAAGGATTCTATTTCTGAGGCTAATATACTCAAAACTCACTTAAAAAAGATAACCTAGGCCTACACAAGTACCAATCATAGTAAAGTCCCCATAAAATACACAGCTGAAGATCTCATCTGTGCCACAGAATCAAAATTACCTTCTAATAAAATTGGAGCAATAAATCCAACAACGCCTCTACATCATTCAGATAAGTTTAACAGTTGAATCATTAATATTGACAAGGAAAACAGTATTAAATTTCCTTAGGCTTCAATTTTTGTGTACACAGAAGATACATTAGACGTCAACGTTTCTACAACAATTGACAAAAATTTGGGCATCACAGTCGAATTTGCAAAGAAGCACCTGTTTGTGCTCAATGTGCTAAACCCATGATAATATTAACAAAAACTGTCAAAAGGCTCTCCACTTTATCAATTGTTCCAGAGCAAACCAAAAATCAGGAAATTCTGTTGACACAAACACCTGGCATTTTCTAACCAATGTCCCACATATAGGGTGGAACTAGAAAGGCTTCTGAAAAATCAAATCTAGACTTATGTTCTTCTTCCCATATATTCAACTGCTGAATTAACAGCAATCAAAAAGCAATAAACTTATACAGTCTATTTAATAACCAAGTTAATATCTACACAGATTCTTTATCCAGCCTTGAAGCTATAAGTGGTATTAATTGCAGAAATTCTATAGTCTACGAAATTCAAAAACGTTTAGTTAACATATCAATAGTACTCAGACCAATGCTAAATTGGATTCCAGCTCATACAGATATATCACGTAATGAACTGGTAGATTCTTTTGTTATTCAAGCAACAATAGGAATAAATCTATCAGAATTTACAATACCTTTTCCAAAATCACTTCTTATACATATCACATTCAAAAATTATTGCATTAGCAATCAAGATGGACTGATACTAAAATAAGATAAGATATTATACCAAATGTTTCAACAAAATTGATATCATCGTCCTTTATGATTACAGCATTTTCAACTGGACATATTCCACTTCTAACATATTAAATCGATTAAAACTCAAAGATACTTACATTTTTAATTGTGGTAAACTAGGAAGTCCCAACCATTATGTTTTTGAATGTGAATACATAAAAATACATAAAATAGCATTACTTAAATAAACCTTCAAATCAATACTGGAAAGAATGGACCCAACATCTATTAAAACATTCTGCTTTATATAATATACTTT
This sequence comes from Stegodyphus dumicola, assembly GCF_044657685.1. Taxonomy (NCBI): domain Eukaryota; kingdom Metazoa; phylum Arthropoda; class Arachnida; order Araneae; family Eresidae; genus Stegodyphus; species Stegodyphus dumicola. The sequence goes on along the minus strand of NC_140771.1, from coordinate 97,468,645 downwards.
TGCGTGCTTACAGGTTTGCAATAAATTGCATGCCCTTCTGATAAAGTAGATAAAAGGTTTATAAAATTTGTTCTTATCCCAAGAAATAACAACAAAATGCAAAACTTTCCACAGAGATATTCGTGCAATATCACAATATCTCACAGTAGTTATAGTTTGAACTATTAAAACGCTAAATAGAAATCATTTCAAAGATTTACGCAATACTTATGGGTTCCCACATGATATTTGTAAATAATATGGGGGTCCTGGCAGTCGCGAAAAGATCTCTGCGATGAAAAGGGTTCGCGAGTGAAAAACGTTTAGGAAACTCTTGAGTTACAAGGTTGAAGATTAAACTTCCAAATCGAAGTCTCTTCTGCTTAATCTTCGTCGCTCATTCTCCACCGCCGTACTTGCTTTGCATAATCATTGTACTACATCTGTAGCATCTTAAAATGTAAATTTATTCTGTGCCTGCTTTTGCTTTCCATACAAATAGTCCACATCGTTTCTGGATACCGTATTTCTGGTTTCAATAGGCATGCGGTGTCCCAATCTATACTGTGATGGAGATTAGAGAGTAGACTTAATGGATTACTCGACATTTTTAGGAACATAGTTTAGCATAATTGCATTCTTGAATGCTGAAAAAAGGACATTTAAATCAGTCGTAAAATATCGCAGTTGTTCTAGTTTCATTTGTGGGCTGTTTAAGAAACATCATATTTCTTTTCCATTAACTACAGGGAGTAAGACATTTTGAACATGATTTATATTTAAATTTGAAGAATTAAATGTTTGCTCAAAGAATTAATTAAAAACATAGACTTCTACCATTTTCGAAAACATAAATGATTAATATTTATGAGCAAGATAAAACACAAGCAAAGGGATAAAATGAGAATATCGTTATATTAATGGTATATAAATATCCTAATAAAAAAGTAGTAAGTAAAATGCTTGATAAGGAAAATAACCTTATTTCTTGATCAAAATGGATTTCTTGTTTCCTAAGATAGCAACAGAAAAGCACTTTAATAACTATTAACTTGTGTACTAAAATTAAATTACTAATGTTGATTACGCATCATAAAATTTTCCTAATCCGACTTGTATAATGATGATAATGATAAGTTACATACTTAACTTATCATTATCATCATTATCCTTATTTTTTATAGGATAGGATATCGTTTTAGTTTTCTTCATACATCTTTAATTATATATACAAAAATTACAGGAAGTAGAAAGATTTATCCTTAATGTAGTAGATTTTTATGCTTGAAATATTGTATAGAAATATAGAAACAACTAAATCGTAAAGGAATATGAACAAAATATTACACATGAGATCTGAAACGAAAGAAGTTAAATATATAAAATACAGCCTGAAGCAAATAAAATTTATTAAGTACATCACATGTTTTAAAGAACTCAGTTTTTCCACCAGTAAATGGCCAGAGTATCACTGAAATTACTAGAAATTAGAATTTTGATTAGTTAATTTGTTAAGAAATTATAGCACAATCCCGTACCTGTTTAGTACATCTAGCTGGTGTCCGCCGATAACATCGCGGCAAAATAATCGCGGGCGAAAACGTAGCGGAGAAAACAACGCAAGGCGAAAACGTCGTGCTACAAAACATCGTGGGAGAAAACATCGCAAAGAGAAAATATGGCAGTTCTAAAACATCTTGGTACAAAATATCGTCGTCGAAAATAAAGCGGTTCAAAAACTTCCCAGTTTAAAAACATCCTCGACGAAAATATCGCGATAAAAAAAAGTATCGACAAATCATCGCAGGACGATAACATCGCAGACCTGCTTTTTTCAGGCTTTAATAATTGTAAATGGATATTCCTATAATGATTTGTGAGCGCGAGATGGAAAGAAAGATAATTTTTACTTTCATATTTTTTATTAACTAATAAATTTTTGCTGAAACAGTAAGAAGGAAACTTAATATTTAAGAATAAACTGAAGCAGAACAAAAAATAATTTTCATTATAAGAGTATTAGATTGACAAAAGTGAAGAAAATAACTGCATAATTAGCAATCTTTTATAGATAAGTTCATGCAGTTACGTAGCTTCCTTTTTCTAAACATTTTTAGATTATACTTTTAACGAAAAATTACCTGTAAAAACTTTATAAAAAATTATTTATTAATCACCTTTGTTAGTTAACTATGTCAGTTTAAATTTCTATTAAGTGCTATAAGTTTCCTTAATTTTCTATGCTTAAATTTCCTTCTTACTTTTTCAGCAAAAATTTATTAGTTAATAAAAAATATGAAAGTAAATATTATCCTTCTTTCCATCTTGCGCTCACAAATCATTATGGAAATATCCATTTACAATTATTGAAGCTTGAAAAAAGCATGTCTGCGATGTTATCGTCATGCAATGATTTGTAGATACTTTATTTTTTACCACGATATTTTCGACGACGATGTTTTTAAACTGCGAAATTTTTGAACCGCTTTATTTTGGACGACGATATTTTGTATCACGATGTTTTAGAACTGCGATGTTTTCTCTTTGCGATGTTTTCTCCCACGATGTTTCGTATCACGACGTTTTCGCCTTGCGTTGTTTTCTCCGCGACGTTTTCGTCCACGATGTTTTTGCCGCTATGTTTTCGGCTGCAACCCGTCTCTGTACGATAATCCATGATCCAAATCCTCACTACGGTCCAACTGAGTTTTTATATGTTCTCCGAAAACGTTGTCAGGCTCTAAATTTTCACCTTTTTATACTTTTGTACTTTTCTTCCAAAAATACCCCAATTTAACCGTAGAATAATAAGTAAAAAATATATTTGAGAGTGCTAAAGCAGTCAAATTTTATCCGCTATTCGGTCAGCCTTCGTCTGGCTTTTCAGTGTACCGGAAAACTCCTCTCGACAAACGTCCTCTTAACAAAGTCGGCAAACGTCGCATCGAAGTACCTCTCAACAAACGTCCAGTATCCAAGAAAAACATTAAATTTGGAAACTTTGCACAATTATCACCATCATTTTTCCGAGTGGCAACAGTGCTGATATCAGCAACAGTGATACATCAGCAACAATTGCTGCATGGCATTGTTGCTGATATGAGAAAGAATTATCAATTTGATGCGATTTCATCAGAAAACATAAAATAAAAAAAAAAAAAAAAACTCATTCGAAATTTGAAAAACTCGCTTCGAGGTGCACTAGTTCTTGTCTATATGCACCGGTTTCAACCGAAAACATCGCGGACGAAAAAATCGAGCAGAAAACAACTTACAAATCTAATAACAAAATGTCTCAAAGAATGAAACAATTTTCACTGTTTCCTTTCGATATATAATGCAAAATGTAAATACAGTTTTAATTATAAAATTCTTTTCCGAAAAACCTATGTATTAAGAACCTTATTTAATCAGTTACAGGGTGTTTGTTATATCTGCAATTATGTATGTGTTTATCCATGATCATCTAACATTTTGTTAATTTGTAACAAAATCATAAAAATGCACTAGTGGTTAAAAAAAGGAAAATGATGGAAATATAAAGGCGATTATAGTAAATATGAAATGGTAAACAGAAGCCCAAAACGTCAGTAATAAGAAATTAAATAACTGCAACAGCTTAAAATTTGGATATTTTTAGTGGCTTTATTGCATTTTTATAAAAATAATTAACATTTTAAATAGTATCAGAAGCGTCGGGGAGTTGTAACTCTTTGATTAAATTAAAAGAGAAAAAGCATATTTGCTCAGCGATTTGTGAGCAAATATTAAATTTCAAATGCAATGTTTTATTTTATACGCCTATTTTATACAAACATAAAATGATGGCAGCAAGGGAAATGTGATTTCTGAAAGATATGTAACATTTCCGCGGCTTAATCAGAAAGTTAAACAACGAACTTTGGAAACTTTCTTCTCACACTTTCTAATTGTACTCAATCTCGTAAGATCTTTCATCTGTTTCACATTCTATTCAGCGTAAAAAGAAAGCGCAGCTGGAGAAAAATATAGCTTGCAGCAGAAGCCGTTTTTAAATAAATTTGGTAGATCGGCTGTAGTTTTATTAGAATTTCTACTCAATGATTACTTTGCAGAAAGGATTTCCTTCACAAAATCACAATTTTACGCGTTGCTCAATTGTTAAACAACAACTAACCTTTAAAATAAGTTTCAAGGTTCAAAGCTATAGAAATTAGTAAAAATTGTAGTTTTTAATGGATCTTTTATAAAGACTATTTGAAATTCCAAACCATAGCATAGATAAAATTTATATCCTTTTGATTCAGTGTATTGCAAAATGCATTCAAATGCATATACGATTTTAAAAATTAAGCTTATACAGGTAATGATTTGAAATTAAAAAAAATAATTAAATCTTCAACACTAATTTTGTGTATAGTTTGTAAACCACGTGCACAAAATAAAATTTCAGCATATTTATTTGACATACGCTAACTAAAGTTTAATGTAGTTAGTTTATGTCCATTATATAAATTCCGTACTATTTCATTACTGGAAGTTCATCAGAAAGTAAAGTGATGTAAAACAGGCGACTTTAGTGTGATACTTAATAATCCTCGAGAGAATGTGATAATCCTGGAAGGCGTTTCTTGCTTGCATCGGCGATAAAAGCTTTGTTTCAAATTAAGATTTATTTTGTATGAATCATACTAGTTAATCCGACTGTTACTACAATCATAGGGAACATAAATGGTTATCAGTGCCCTCTGAGTGACACCGTCATTTGGATCTCTCACGAAGACCTGTATTTTAAACAACATTTATGAACAAAATTTGTATAATTATTTTAGCCTTTTTTCACAAATTTTCATTTCTTAAGGCGATATTTATATAATTAAAGAAAAATAAATATTTTAAATTATAAGCTAATATGTGGAAGTGACGAAAAATGTCCTTATCGATGAAGACGATCATGTGGACGGCCATAGATAGTTATAGATATATTTGGTTAAAATTATTCTACAAGCTTTAAAAAAGTATATTATCGTATATTCTAAACTTTCCACATCTTTTAGCAAATTTAATTTTTATGTTGCATAAATTTCACACCCACAGATTAAGAACAAATCAGTTTTTCAAACTTTATCGTTCAGCTATATTAATTCGAAAACAAGAGACATACTAAATGTAGAATAGAACGAAACATCATTCTTACATTAAAACTTATAAGAATTAACTTATTTATTTTATAAAATATTAATCGCAGTCTTCCTTTTGTGCTGTCATGTTGCAAATGATAGTTAGTACAGTATTCGGAATATCCGTGGTTCGAATCCTGACTACGGTACAGCTGATTTTAAGTATTTCTTGCTTCGACATGTTTTCTGCCCTTCTCGCGAAAATCAACTGTTTAAAATTTTTAAAAAAATGTTTGAATTTATAATTTAGAAAATAAATTGGTAACAGGAATAAGTTTGGTTGCAATTTTGGATGCAGTACTGCAGTAAGTAATTTTAATCTTTATCGTGCTTTTTTTAAACGCGGGAAGATTGTCAAGCAAACGTATTAAAGGACATAATTTTCATAAAACCTTATGCTGATATGAAGATTAAATCTCTTACATTGTAAGGATCTTAAGTTTTACTAACGTTTATTTTATTTTAAATCTTTACTATCACTTCTTATTTTCTACTTCCGGCCAGAATTAAAAGCTTTAACTTATTTATGCAAATTTGTCTGGCGAACGCCAAGTACTTAAGTTGTGGCTTTTTGCCAAGCGAGAGAGAGGAAGGAGTTAGTAGAAGAAGGCCGCTTGCCTTAGCAGTTTTTACTCGGTTGCTGGTTGCCTTCCAGGCCAGAGGTTTAATCCACTTAATAATTTTAAACGTATTGTAGTGTTAACAGTTCTCTGTAGTACATACGGCTTCCTGTTAATATACGGCCAATCTTCCACGTAGGCCCTTGTTTATTATTCCAAAGTTAAGTTAGAGTTTAGTTAATATTTTTATATTCTTACGTTCAGACCACAAGTGGTTGGTCTCTGTATTCCGAAGTCCGGAAATCATTGTAAAGAGTGAAAAATAAAGGGTTTCGTATACCCTTCCTGTGTATCTTGTCTACTTCCCACATTTATTGAACATAGCTTTAGTAAGCTCCCTGTTCCGAGTCAGTTCTTTGAATGTTCCCAAAGAAAGTAAGGAGAAACACAGAACCTGATAACATTAAGAGATTGAGACTATTAAGCTGAATAGGATAACGTTGAAAATGGATGGAAAAAGTTAAAAATTATTTTAACTTTATTATGGACATTATAAAAATTCTGAAAAGGTAATCCGTAATATAAGATGCTTGTGATGATATTTAACGGCTATATGGAAGATATATATGTTAATAGTATTCTTAAATTATCTTTTAGTCATTATGTGATAACTTTTAACGTCTTGCACTTTTTTCTATGAATTGCTACGTTCTAGAACAAATTTATTTATCACTTCGGCACATGCGGCCCAACCTGAAACATGTTCTGGAAACGAAGTTTGGGACTACATGCATTGTGGTAGAATAATTTGTCAAACGCATATTAAAATTAAAGATCTTATATTTATTTTGAAGTTTTAATTTTGTGACTCCATTGATACAGCTGTTAAAATATTTACTACTACTTAGTGCACGATGATAGATAATCATTATGACTTCATTCGCACCAAACGATTTACTTGCACTACTCTAGCACGAACAGTTGCATCTGTGCAGTTATGGAGTTAAACAATTTTAGAGCTAAGCTGTTTCGAATTTCAGTTACTTTAATTTTGAGGGTTCATTTGCAGAATTTTTTACCCATAAAATCAGAGACTTCTTCAAAAAATAGACGAAAGACATCAGCTGAGGAAAATGCAGTCTCAAAGTAATGCATATACTCTTTAAAACATACTACCTGTGTAACGAAAGCACATATGTATACGATATTTTGAAGCGTTATTTTTGTACCTTAAGAATGTAAATATTCAAATTTTTTATCTTCCGCCATAATGTGTCACCTACAACGATGTAGAATAGAACGACGTACCAGTTGTATTTAACTGGAAATTTACTGCAGAAATTGCTTTTCACTCAAAATTGAATTTGCTAAAATGCTTAATAGGAAAAAGTTCTTTGAATATCAGCATTGGTTCATCATCCCTTCTATTCACGGAAATATTTGGCCTGACTTGAATTGCCGGTTTGGCTTAGCCTTATTGCTCGAGTAAAGACGAAACACCTTCGTATTTATTTATTAATTATTGTTCATTGAACGGGAGTTGGTTTGTTCCCCTTGTAAAGTCAACTAATTTCCGATCAATGACAATGATTACGTACATTTAATTTAATTCTAGCTTTTAATTTATTCCTTTTACAATTGAAATTTTGTTATTGATGATTTAATTCCAGTCCCCGTTAAAACATTTTTAACATTTTACTTTCAAGTTACTTCAAAACATCTTTCAAAATATAACTTACTAGTCTGGATTCACTCTTAAAATAATCCTACTATAATTAAACTTAGGACATAATATAATCAATTAATCAATATTATTTAGTAAATAAATTATTATTAACTTACTTTGCAGCAATTGCGCAAGTAGTAGTAAATTGTTTTCGAACTAAATGAATTTAAGATCATACAACATTATATATATATATATATTATATATATATATAGTAATACAGAATATAAATAAACAAATCTGAAAGGTTTCAGATTTTAAATTACGTCCAAAGAGGAATTTTTTTAAACATTTTCTGTGTTACCTTTATTTATTAAATATCATGTTCTTCTCATTAAAGCATAAAATTCAGTTCAAGAGCAATATCGCAAAATAATTTTTAAATGAGCATATCTTTAGAATTTCCAACACAGTCTTGCGCGCTGGAGATAAAAATGTTTTTTCTGTACAACGATGCCATTCCTCGCTTTGGAATCCTTCAGTTTGCTAATCAGAAGTTTGTTAAAGTTTTACAAAATATAAAATCGATAATAAAACCGAATTCAAACTTCAAATTTGGGCTTCCAGATGCCTATATTCGCAGTAGGATTACGTCATTCAAAATTGGATGGCTCCAGGTACCGTTGTTTTATCACAATGCAAGAAACATACATACATTTATGCAGATTCTTCATTATTTAATTTCTTCAAATACAATACAGGGCGATAATATTCGGTAGCAAAGTGATACAAGTTTAGTTTGAAAGTGATACAAGTTTTTAAAGATTTCAAGGTAAAATGCCAAAACGAAAACTATAGTACCTCAGGTACAAAGCCCTTTTGGACTAATTAATCTAAAAAGTTATTTTAATAAAAATATATCTGCGAATTAGAGTAATATTTCTATAGAGATTTGTTTTGAAATACAAGCAGCATTTCTGACAATACAAGATGTACCTCAAATTAACGACGAATTGTACTCATTTTTAATTTTAAACTTTCAAACATATTTCTAACTTCTACTGAATCTTAAAGTGGTAAGATAGCCGTGTTTCTCTAGAAAACGTTAAACATTAGAAACTCAGAACGCTAATTTTACAATTTACATCTACGAGATTCTCACATTTGCATGCCCAAAGGCAGAAATAGTGGCTTTCATTGAGATAGTTAAGCATCTCATAAATGATAGTACGCTTTTGCGCAGTTTTCCTGGATAGACGCTAGTATGATTTTCCCAGTTTCGTCCCACTTTTTCTGAAGAACATTTTGAGATTCTTCTATCCTCCACTCATATCATTAACCTAGGATTCATGAAAGGAAAAGAGGGTTATGGATAGTTTAATTGCTACCATGCAGCCTGCGGACGCGGACACTTAGCCGACAGCAACCTGCACCTATAACCACTATTCCGATCAAGGCCCCTTTTTGCCCTAATTCGCTGTAATCTATTTTCTGTATCTCTGTTTATAAATAATGGAGAATCTGTGTTCTGTGTTTATATCTATGTACGTTCCTCGCATTGTAACAAATAGGTAGCATCTACAGCCACCAATTTTGAACGGTCCTCCTGCCGGACATGTGCGATTTAGTGCTCAAATTATGAATTTGAATTTGGTTTTTATTTATCTTATGTTTTGCGCGAGATTAAAAATGAAATTGTGCAAATATTTCAGTGATTTAAAAGCAATATTTTGTCACTCGGCAAAGCTTAAGATATTTCAGTTTCACATTTCATCAAAGAACTCAGCGATTTAAAGGAAATACGACAGTATTTCCTAAACTTCGACAGACAAAGGAAATTAATCCTGTGTATTCTCACTGTCCGAAATAATTGCTATTTCGCAAAGTGCAATAGATTAAATCTATCTGTTTTAGATTAACAGACTATGTGACTGAAGAGCAATAAACGCAAATCTTCATCGATATCAATTACTTCCTAGAACCAAGCAATTACACTTGCTAAATAACATTTAAATCATTATATACCTTTTCTATTCTAGTAACTATTTTAAGCGGCTTCCCGCGCATGCGTCTAATGTATAAAATACTCAGCTCAAAATCCTTATAGTTTTTTCAGTCATTTGGATTGGGGGGAAATGCATATTCTCCGGAAATTGTTGAATGGTCCGTCCACTAAAATCTTAAATGTATTTTTGATTCATTTTCTTTATATTGCTTATTTATGAATGAGTGTATGAGGGATAAAAACCTATTTCTCAATAATATTTTGACATATCTAAATCTGAATTGTTACTTAAATATACGCTGCTTGAATAGTGGTTTGCATGAAATGCCTTAATTGTTTGTGATAAATATTAAATTTTTATTACTTTATAAAATTGATATCATTCTTATAAATAAAAAATTAAGCCAAATTATAAGTTTGTTTATGACAAAGTAACCATAAAATTTAAATATAAGCAACCATCCTTTAATTAAGTTAATATTAAGGATTTTTAAATTAAATTATCAACATATCACATTTAAAATTTATTTTATGGCATTTGACAAAATTATCTTTTTTACTTCCTTGTACGAAGTAAAAATGAAGTATTGTAATCGCGAAAAATTTCGGGTATCATATTTCAACGAACATATCGATTTTGACCGCTATCCAACGCAATTTAATGATGACTTTGAGTGACATCCGCAAATTAAGACAGAATAAAGGACTCTTTTACCCCAAAAAATTATAAAACTTATTTAAAATGAATTCTGAAGAGAATTTTTCGTGGCGTCTGTGTCTTCTTTTAAGTATAAATACAACCCATGGCTTTCCCTTCGTTTCAGATTTCTTTGCTCTGAATGAAGTGAGACCTGTAGCTGCTTGCCCTCGAAATCGATAGAATCTTGACTAAAATCTATGCCAAACACGAGGTGGCTGTTTTGCCTAATTTTATGATTTACTTTGGCGTGTTTTTTTCTCTTAATCTCTAAAAATGTTTATTGTTATTTTGAGATTTCTTTTTAAATTATTAAATGGCAAAACATTCAAACAATTAACATCCAAAACATTAACTGCTATGACTTTGAAAACTTATATACCTCACTTCCTCTAGAAGAAATCTCTTTCCTATCTCTTCTACTAGATCTGCCTAAACTCTTCCCTGATATGCTCACAATTATGACTCTTAACAAATGGAAAACCTACCGAAAATGCACACATTTTCATAACTACATCAAATTTCAAAATTAACTTTATAAACAAGTCAGAGTTCTGCCAATGGGCTTACATTCTAGCACCTCGATCTGTAATATATTTTTATTTATCAAAGAATTTAACTTCCAAAAAAAAAAAAAAAAAAAAATCTACAACCACAAGAGTTAAATTACTACAAGTGCACTTACAGATGTATTGATGACCTTATTACAATTAATAATTTTAGTGAAATTGAACACTCTGAGATTTATCCAAATTGTCTTACACTTGATAAAACTAATAATTCACAAAATAGCATAGACTATCTAGATCTTCAAATCATTAATTACAAAACAATTTTACTTTTTGACAAAACAAGAAACTTCAATTTCAATACTAACAAATTAATAGCTTGGAATTCCAACATATCCAAAAAGTAATTAACAATACAATAATAAATCAAATACAACGAATTAAAAATATCTACACAGATACAATAGATATACAACGCGAAATTTTGCTCCTTATTAAAATTCTCAATAATCTAAAACCCAATCAATTTATTAATCATTGCCTTAAAAGAGCAGGCGTTAAATACTCACTCTAAATCATTTAACTGATAGGGATATGATAATTTCTTTCTAAACCTGAGAAGGCGGTATAAGTTGTATGACTATCAATTGAAGGATTTGTATATAGTGTAATTACTCAGTTGTATATATTGTAAAAAACTACTTGTCTTCAAACTTATGCTGTTACTAAAAAAATGGTCCCATTTCATAATATTTAGTCTGTCAAATAGCTCTTTGACAGTGAAAATTACTTTTTTTCCTTTTTCCTTTCTTAAATTCTTAATCGTTTCGACACGACATTTAGCCAGAAATTAATTAATTTCCATTCACTAGTATTTTCAAAAAAATTTTAACAGACGGTTTCACTCAAATAAGAACTCCACAGAATACTTCCCTCAAGAATTCCGAGTCCCACCCACTACCCTCCCCACTAGAAATAACGTAAGTTAATTAATACTTTTTCTGGCCTTTATATCTTCATGTACATTCACTTCCTTATTATATTTTTTTTTATTTCTAAATTATTTTTTTATTTGTTTTTACAAAGTTTGCAATATTTATCTTATATTTTGTAATTTTCTAATGTTTATTTCAACTACTTTGAATTCTATTTCATAATGACAATCTCCAAATGTTTATTTTTTACAAATAATATTGAACTGAAATGCACAAACACTAGGGTGTCGGGGGACGGTTACTCGAGCATTTTCGAAATTTACTGCAGAAATTGATTTTCACTCAAAATTGAATTGGCTAAAATGCTTAATAGGAACAAATTCTTTTAATATCAGCATTGGTTCATCATTCCTTCTATTCACGGAAATATTTGGCGTGACTTGAATTGCCGGTTTGGCTTAGCCTTATTGCTCGAGTAAAGACAAAACACCTTCGTATTTATTTATTAATTATTGTTCATTGAACGGGAGTTGGTTTGTCCTCCTAGAAAAGTCAACTAATTTCCGATCAATGACAATTATTACGTACATTTAATTTAATTCTAGCCTTTAAGTTATTCCTTTTGCAATTGAAATTTTGTTATTCATGATTTAATTCCAGTCACCGTTAAAAAAGTTTTAACATTTTACTTTCAAGTTACTTCAAAACATCTTTCAAAATATAACTTACTAGTATGGATTCCCTCTTTTAAGATAATCATACTATAATTAAACTTAGGAGATATTATAATCAATTAATCAATATTATTTGGTATATATATATATATATAATTTATTTATTAAATAAAATTGATCAAATTATCTCCCAAGATTAACCAGAGCATAATGACCCGAAAAGAGTGAATCCATACCTAGTAATCTCCACCTCGAAACATGGTTTCAAGCAACTTGAATGCAAGTTGTCAAAAATGCCCACCGGGAACAGGAATTAAATCATGAACAACAATTGCAAAAGGAATAAATCAAAAGCAAGACCTAATTAAATGCAAGTATTCATTGCCATTGATCGGAAGTAAGTTGACGTTTCAAGGGGAACAAACCAACTCCCGTTCAATAAACAATAATTAAGGAATAAATACGAAGGTGTTTCGTCCTTTACTCGAGCAATAAGGCGATGCCAAACGGCAATTCAAGCCAGGCCAAACATTCCCGTGAATTGAAGGGACCAAGAACCAATGCAGAGATCCAAAGAACTCATTCTGACCAAGTATTTTAGCCAATTCAATTCCCAGGGAAAAGCAATTTTCGCAGTAAATGTGATATCGCTCGAGTAAGCATTCCCCGACAACCTCGTGTTTATGCATTTGAGTTCAACATTATTTGTAAAATGAAATATTGGGAATTGTCATTATTAAATATAATTTAAAGTAGTTGAAATAAACATTAGAAAATTACAAAATATAAGAAAATAATGCAATCTTTGTAAAAAGAAATCAAAAAATAAAATATATATATATATATATAACAAGAAAAGCGAATGTACATGAAGGCACAAAGGCCAGAGAAAGCATTAATCAACCCACGTTCTCTCCAGCCGGGAGTGGGCAATGCGCCCCCCCTGCTTCTGAGTCAGAAGAGCGGCAGCGGGGGCCCTGAACCACATCAGTCGGCAAGTCTTGTATGAAATTCACGGTGTGAGAGGGACCAGGCCCATCTCTTTAGTAACAGCACAGCAACAGCACAAGTCTGAAGACAACTAGCCCTTTACATTATGTACAGCGTAGTAATTACATTATGTACAAATCCTTCAACCGACAGTCATCCAACCGATACCACCCTCTCAGGCCCAGGAACAAACCATGATATCCCCATCAGTCAAATGACCCAGAGTGAACATTCAACGCCTGCTCTTCGAAGGCAATGGTCAACAAATTGACTGAGCACTAGACTATCCCCGAGAATTTCAACAAGGAGCACAATCTCGCGCTGCAGATCCATCGCATCCGTGCAGAAATTCCTAATTCGCCGTATTTGATTCACCACTGTATTGCCAATTACTCCCTTGGACACGTTGGAACTCCAATTCATCAACCTGTCTTTACTGAATCCGAAGTTTCCCGTCCTGTCAAAAAGTAAATTTCCCTGTAGTGAATGACCCGAAGATCCAGACAGTCTATGCCATCCTGTGAATTATTAGCTCCATTAAGTGCAAGACAATCTAGACAAATCTCCGTGTGTTCAATCCCATTAAAATCACTAATCGCAACAAGGTCACCAACACAACCGCAGGTGTGCCCGTAGCAATTCAACTCCCGCGGTTGCAGATTCCCTTAGAAGTCAAAGTCTTTGACAAATAAAAAGACACCACAGAGCGAGGCACTGGAATGTGAGCCCACCGGCAGACTTCCGACCTGTCTAAAAAGTCGACCTTGAAATTTGATGTAGCCATGAAAAAGTGTGCACCCTAGGTAGGTTCTCCATTTGCCAAGATACATAATTGTGAGTACACCAGGGAAGAGCCCAGGCAGATCCAGTAGACTAGTATAGATTTCCTCTAGAGGAAGTGAGGTATATAAGCCTTCATAGCAGCCAATGACCTGCATGTCAATTGTCCGAATGGCACCAATGACAGGAGTGTCACCATGGATGATCTGCAATAGTTATGACCAGTATCATAATCGTTAGAAAATCTCTACTAGTCTGCTGGATCTGCCTGGTCTCTTCCCTGGTGTGCTCACAATTATGGATCTTGGCAAATGGAGAACCTGCCTAGGGTGCACACTTTTTCATGGCTACATCAAATTTTATTTGTCAAAGAATTTGACTTCCAAGGGAATCTGCGACCACTGGAGTTGAATTGCTACGGGCACACCTGCGGTTGTGTTGGTGACCTTGTTGCGATTAGTGATTTTAATGGAATTGAATACTCGGAGAATTATCCAGATTGTCTTGCACTTAATGGGGCTAATAATTCACAGGGTGGCATAGACTGTCTGGATGTTTGGGTCATTGACTACAGCGGAATTTTACTTTTTGACAGGACGGGAAACTTCGGTTTCAGTACTGACGGGTTGATGAATTGGAGTTCCAACGTGTCCAAGGGAGTAATTGGCAATTGGAAGAGCAGGCGTTGAATGCTCACTCTGGGTCATTTGCCTGATGGGGATATCATGGTTTGTTCCTGGGTCTGAGAGGGCGGTATGGGTTGGATGACTGTCGGTTGAAGGATTTGTACATAATGTAATTACTACGCTGTATATAATGTAAAGGGCTAGTTGTCTTCAGACTTGTGCTGTTGCTGTGCTGTTACTAAAGAGATGGGCCTATTTCATGGTCTTTGGTCTGTTGGGAGGCTCTTTGGCAGTGAGAGTTCCTTTTTTCGCTTTTTGAACTCTTCATCGTTGCGACACGACGGTTGGCCGGAAATTGATTGATTTCCATTCGCTAGTATTTTCAAAAAAATTTTAACAGACGGTTTCACTCGGATTAGAGCTCCACAGCGTGCGTCCCTCGGGAGTTCCTGGTCCCTCCCACACAGTGAATTACATCACATATGTCTTGCCGACTGATGTGGTTCAGGGCCCCCGCTGCCGTTGGGGAATTTTCTGAGCACGGCACTTCTGGGTCAGACGCGGGGGGCATATTGCCCAATCCCGGCTGGAGAGAACGTGGGTGTATTAATGCTTTCTCTGGCCTTTGTGTCTTCATGTGCATTCTCTTTTCTTGTTATATATATTTTTTATTTTTTGATTTTTTACAAAGATTGCATTATTTTTTTAATATTTTCTAATTTTCTAATGTTTATTTCAACTACTTTGAATTATATTTCATAATGACAATTTCCAATATTTAATTTTTACAAATAATGTTGAACTCAAATGCATAAACACGAGGGTGTCGGGGAATGCTTACTCGAGCGATATCACATTTACTGCGAAAATTGCATTTCATCGGAATTGAATTGGCTAAAATACGTGGTCGGAATGAGTTCTTTGGATCTCTGCATTGGTTCTTGGTCCGTTCTATTCACGGGGATGTTTGGCCCTGGATTGAATTGCCGGTTTAGCATCGCCTTATTGCTCGAGTAAAGGACGAAACACCTTCGTATTTATTTCTTAATTATTGTTCATTGAACGGGAGTTGGTTTGTTCCCCTTGAAAAGTCAACTAATTTTCGATTAATAGCAATGATTACTTGCATTTAATTTAGTTCTTGCTTTTGATTTATTCCTTTTGCAATTGTTGTTCATGATTTAATTCCAGACCCGTTGCGCATTTTTGACAATTTGCATTCAAGTTGCTTGAAAACATGTTTCGAGGTGGAGCCTACTAGGTATGGATTCACTCTTTTCGGGTCATTCTGCTGTGGTTAATCTTCAGAGATAATGTGATGAATATTATTTAGTAAATAAATTATTATTAACTTACTTTGCAGCAATTGCGCAAGTAGCAGAACTTAATTTCGCACTAAATGAATTTAAGATCATGAGGATAGGAGATAAATGTCGAGCAGGGGCAGGCCTTGTTATTTAGACTCTGATCATGTATTTTTTTCATCGGTATTATAAATTTTCGGAAAGCCTTTGTATTAATTTTATTAATTTAACAATTATTACTTATAACAAAATTTATGTGATAAATTTCAGTTTCTTATATTCTGTTTACGAAATATTTATAACCATTTTATTATGCTTTCCATTACCTTTTTATTAAATTTAATAACCATTAAGCTGGTAATATATAATTTTTATGAATCGGTATAAAGAAAGAATCTCATGTTCTCATTTAAAACCGTTACTCTAACTTTATATGCATTATTATAGAATTATGTATAACATAATTCTCCGCGTATTTTCCCACCCCTTTTTTCTACCAATTTTATCTTCCGAAAATCGAAAGGAAAAAAAATATGCGAATAATTTGATTGCCGAAAGATGCGGTTCAGTAAGAATATAAAAAAGGCACGGTAGTCATGGATAAATTACAGGCGGCTATATTATTTCTTTAAAAGTACCATACATTCCAGTAAGAAAACACAGAAATATTAATTTTACAACGTTTAATACTATATGTTTATTTGTACTCTCATTTAACATGAATCTTGCCCCTTCTTGTTGTTGTCTCTGCTACTCCTTAAGCCTTAAATCCATAAATATTAAAGAAGGTGAATATGCAGTTGATTCAGCCAAATAATTGACTGAATTATCAGTTCGTATTTACTTTGCTGTGATGGGTCGGTTCTTTTCTTATGCTGCCATAAAGCTCAACAGTTAGAAGGTAAAGGTTCGGGGTAAACTTCGTAAGTAGTTTGTGAGGGTTTGTCGTTCTCAGTAAGATGAAATAGAGAAAAGCAGTCAATATGAAGACGAACACATTTGGAAAATTTAGGGGAGCACATCCTCTGAACGCAATGAAGAAGGGGAAAATTAAGCGAATATTTCTAAACTTTTAGAATCTGGCGTCGAAAAGCTAGGATAAGATGTTGCTCAATGAAATAGAGTATATCTGTTACGAATTATAATTATTTAGTGAAAATTACTTTGCATGTGCTTGACACTCGCACGTACACTTACCCAGAAACCAAATCGCCAAATGATCTTGCATCATGTAATTAGAGTAAAATGCTGGTATGTGATTTGTTCAATAGATGCACATCTGTATAGGGAAATTTAGGATGGCGAACAGTGCACTTTTTTTTAATTGACTTTAGTTTTCCAGATTTCTAATGCTTCAAACTTTTCCTAAATTTTGAATAACATTAAAAATAAATCATTAATGTTCTTGTGTATTTCTAGTACTTCTAATCTTTCAAGAATTCTAGAGAGATTTAGAATAGCAGTCAAACAGAACTCCAGCGTAATCTGTTAAAACGTACAGAGAAGGAATATTACATAATAAGAAGACGAACGGTACTGGAAATTTCTGGAAAAACATACTTTTATTATCTCCACCAGAAAGAAGATAAAAATATCTGTAGTCATATAATGATAAAATCGACAATTCTTACATTTACTACCCAAACGTAACGCCTAGAATAAAATTCAAGCTTAATGATACTGGCTTGTATAGGTGCATATAAATATACATCTGAAGAGAAAGGGACGCGGAAATGGAATACCGAACGAAATCAATACAATTAGAAGAGTGATTTGCTTGTGAAGGATTAAAATGTTTTCAGTACTTTATACTTTTAAGTAAGCCGACAAATATTTTACATTGAAATTAAGAAATATGTAAATTTAATGATATTAAAATGTTTCTCAAGTCGGAAGATTATCTAGAGTTCATAAATATTCTTCTCCATAAAGCTATGAGAAAAAATATATGTGCATATCTTGATGCATAAATTATTTAATTTTTATACATTCCGTACAGAAATGCTGCCGAATTCATTTAATGAAAGTTTTTTTGCTCTCTCCTTTATCCGATATTTTCAGAATGAAAGTAGCAATATAATGAGATCTGATAATCATACTTTGCAAGATGACAGAAAAAAAACATTTTTAAAAATTTTTAATCCATGTCATTCGCTGTTCAGTATTAATGTAAAATCTTTTAAAAACCACCAGTGGGAAACGTAAATTATTATCTGATGCATAATATAGTTTCAAAATTTTTACAAAATTATATATCCGACTGAACTAATAAAAAGAGTTTTATAGAGGTCATTTAATCAATTTATTTTAGAGCGGGAGACATTAAATATATGCGCATTGCCCTCGCTGGGACTCGAGCTCCGGACCTTCCGATTCCTAGGCAGAGGTGCTTTCCAGTTATATTTCGAAGTCACGCAGGAAACAGGGAGTAAATCACATTTTCCCTCACTTAAAGGGCGACTGGAGAAGAAGGGACTCAATGCTAAATGCTAAGGCTGAATTATTGTCCACCAACTTTTTTGGCTCGCGTGTCATTTGTAGAGTCATTAAAAACACTGGAAGAAGAAAAGATGCAACAACTAACTATGCCTTTGCTCGAATTCGAACTCCGGACCCTCCGACTTCCACCGGACGTACCGTCCAAACACACCACGAAGGTACAGCTAAGGAGAAAAAAAATATCTCAAGTTCTTTTATAGAAAAATATAATTGAATAAAATCTTTATCTCGAGCAGAAACAAAGGACTTCTAATTCATTTATCTTAAACCTAAATTATGTACCTTGCATGCAGTTTAATTTGCCATGTTATTAAATAAAATATTTACTTCAGAGATCTTTAAGAATGATATGAAAAAGGAAAAGCTTAGATGATTTTCCCTCTTAAAGATCCCAAAATATATTTTATATTAGTAAATTCCTCTTTCTAACACGATCAAATACATATATTACAACTCAATTAATAAATGAAAGTAATATAACAAGTAAGAAGAAGATTCGTACAGCAGTCATAAACAATACGATTATGTTTGGGCGATGACAAAGCGTTAGCTTCAGAAATTTGAAATCTCTCAATGCATAGTACCTCTTCCTGAAGTTTTGAGTAGTATTTCCTGAATATAATATTTTATAGGGTTTTCTAGCAACCACCATTAATTTATAGGAGATTAAAGTAAGATGCGAATTAAAAAGGTTATTTTCTTTACAGTAATTTAATTACATTAGCAAAATGTAAAATTAGAGAACGGAAAAGACTAATGATGCAGAACATAAGCGTTGAGGTGTGTAATGAATAAGGTATACGTACAAGTAAAAATCTGATGTCGACACCACCGACTTCCTTGCACGGCCTATTAAATCACACACACTTTTGCTACACATCATTTTAATTTGTTTCCTCAAATTTCATTAGACGTGTATTTCACATTCAATCAATTCAATTCTCAATTCAGGGCAAGGCAAAAATATATAAAAATTCCCTATACTTCATTAAAAATTACAAAATACAGGAAAACCTAAAACACCAAATACAATTAAAAAAACAATTTTTGGAACTAAAATTAATGTTTCTATGTGAAAACAAACTGAAGAAATAAATGAGCCTAAATAGATTGTAATATCAATGAACATTTTTAATGACAGAGATTAACTTAAACATAGTTGCATACAGCAGAGAAAAAAAAAGGGCGAAGAAGTGAGAATGGTATACATATACATACATACGCAACAGTTTGTTGCTTTCGTGATTCCCATGTTATTGGATTTCCAGCAAACTTGAATAGGTAACCTGTATACGATTTTCTAGTATTAACATCAGACGCCCAGTCGGCATCGGTATATCCAATAAGTGCTTTTCCAGTCTTTCGAAATTTTAAACAATAATTTTTAGTTCCTTTTAAGTATCGAAGAACGCGCTTTGCAGCCAACCAGTGTAGTTTTCCAGGATTGTTATTAAATTGGCTCAGGTGACTGACGGCATATGTAATATCCGGCCTAGTAAACACAGAAAGATACATAAGCGAACCAATTAGACGGCGATAAGGTACATTGTTCACTTCTTCCTTTTCGGTTTCAGAAGGACACATTTCTTTACTTAACTTTACACTAGGATCTAAAGGAGTTGCTACTGGTTTTGCATCTTGCATATTAAACCTTCGTAGAATATTATCAACATATTTCTGCTGAGATAAACTAATAGAATTATTATTTACATCTTGATTAAATTCTATTCCAAGACAATAATGAAGTTTGCCTAAATCTTTAACATGAAATTCTTTAGAAAGATAACCTTTAAGTTCAGCATATAAATCACAGCTATTTGTTGCTATTATTAAGTCATCAACATATAAAATTAGAATTAACTCACCTTGAGATGTTTTCATCCTGTATACACACTTATCTGATTGTAATGGTTGTAATCCAAAGTTTTTGAGTTTTTTGTCTAATTTTTCATACCACTGTCGTCCACTTTGTTTCAAACCATAAAGAGACTTTTGCAAAGCATAAACATAATCAGGATTATTTTGGTCTTTAAAACCTTTAGCTTGTTCCATGAAAATTTCTTCTCTTAAATCTCCGTTAACATAAGCCATAACAAAATCTAGTTGATATAACATAATGTCTTGTTCAGCACTGTATGCAATCACAGTTCTTATAGAACTTGCTCTGGCTACTGGGGCAAAGGTTTCATTAAAATCAATTCCAGGTTCCTGTGCAAATCCTCTAGCAACCAATCGAGCTTTTCTCTTTTGAACTGTTCCATCTGCATTATATTTCGTTCTAAGAACCCAGCGACATCCTATTACCTTTTTGTTCTGTGGTCGCTTTACCAATTTCCATGCACCATTTCCATGCACAAGTGTTTCATACTCAATTTGCATAGCCTTATGCCATTCTTCAGCATAACTTCCATTTAATGCTTCTTCTAATGTCGGATTTGTATCTCCTTCAGCAATTTGTGCTTCTTCCTTTTCTGTGTTTATATTGTGGTACTCCTTTTTTGGTCTTCCTGGCTTCCCAGTCTTGACTTTCTTTGGACGACCTGGCCCCCTTTTAATCTGCATTTCAGGTAGTGCTTCAGAATCAGAATCTTCATTATCAGATGATTCAGCAGATGCTTCTGTCATATTTGAGGGGTCTTCTGTTATTTCATCAGCCGATATTTGATTTACATTCAGAGGTTCTTCCTTCTTTTTATCAGGAATATTTTCGAGAAATAAAACTTCTAAATCTTTATCATAATTAGTACAGTTTTCAAATTCATCAATGAATCTAACATCTCGGCTTATAACGATTTTTCTGGAATTTTTATTCCACAGCCTGTATGCTTTCGATTCATTTGAGTATCCTACAAATATATGTTCTTCTGATCGAGGATCGAATTTCCCTTTAGACCTTTTATTAAGTACAAAACATTTTTGTCCGAATACTTTGAAGTGAGATACAGTTGGCTTGATGCCAAAAAATAATTTATAAGGTGTTTTGTTTACTCCCAGGCTTCGATTCGGGCAACGATTACGAATATAAACAGCACAGTTCAAGGCTTCAGCCCAAAAGGATTGGGGAAGATTACTTTGTAGTAACAAACATCTGGCCATTTCAGTTAAAGTGCGGTTCATGCGTTCAGCTCTCGAATTCTGTTGAGGAGTCATTGGTGCAGAGAATTCTCGTTTAATCCCGCATTCTTGAATATATTTATTAAATTCTTCTCCGCGATATTCGAGACCGTTATCAGTCCGAAGGATTTTTATTTTCTTTCCTAGACGATTTTCGACCGCAGCTTTGTATTTAATGAATGCATTTTTCACTTCATCTTTAGTTTTAAGAAAACTGACTTCGACATAACGCGATTTGTCGTCTATGAAAGTAACAAAATAACGCGAACCAGCATGTGATGGGACACTCATAGGTCCACACAAATCTGAGTGAATCAAGTACAGTAATTCATCACTTTGAAATTTTGATTCTTTTTGAAAAGGTTGCACAGTTTGTTTACCTCTGATACAGACTATGCAGTCTTTTAGAGATTCAGTGTTATTAAAATTTAAATTTCTAACCATGTTATCAGACTTAAGTCTTTTCAAATCAGACTCATTTAAATGACCTAATTTAAGATTCCACTTTACAAAATCACTTATCTGTGCTATTGCAGCTGTTTCAGTGCTTGGATGTATGTAATAAAGATCACCATGACGAATAGCCTGCACTAGTATAGATCCATTTGGTTCTATTATTCTAGCATGTCGTTCTGTAAAAATCACTGAACGATTATTTGCAGTAGCTTTAGATGTTGACAGCAAATTACATTTTAATTCCGGAACATATAACACATTTTTGAGCGTAAGTTTAATTGTCTTATTTCCGTTAGGTACTGTTATGAGGACAGTTCCAATTCCTGTAATTTTTGCTGTTTTGTTAACTGCTAACTTTATAGTTGAATTCGTTCGAGGGTGAAATTACGAAAATAACCTTCTGTCATTGCACATGTGAGATGTACAGCCATTATCTAAGCACCATGAGGAGGTCTTCTGATAAGCATTATTTACTGCTAAACTAATCTGCTCTTCATAATTAGAAGCCATCATAGAACCTTGATTTCCCTTATTTGATTGTGCATATTTTCTATCAACTATTTTTTCTGCATTCAGATGCCTTGTGCCCAGTTTTCGAACAGTAATTACACTTCAAATTTCGAAAATTTCTTTCAGCTGGAAAATTTTTGTTTGAATTTACCTTCCATTTTTCATTTTTCTTCTGTTCTTGATTTCGTCTTTTATAATCAGTATAGTATGCATTCTGTGAATCTTGAGACGTTTTCCCTTTTCTTGCTTCCCATTCTTCTAACATTTTGATTTTCAAAGATTCGGGACTAGGTAACTGATCTCTTGATTCGATGGCGCATCTAAAATTTTCAAAATTTTCTGGAATACTATAGAGCAGAAGAATCGATAATAAATCATCAGCTATGTCAATTTCCATTTGTTTAAGCTTATCAACTAGTTCGAAGAAATTATTCAAATGTTCAGACATCGTTTCACTTTCCACCATTTTTCTAAATAAAAGCTGTTTTAATAATGTAGCCTTCTTCGCAGGTCCTTTCGATTCATATACGGCTTTGAGTTTATTCCACACAGCATTTGATGTCACACAATGCTTTATATGACACAGTTCACTAGGATTAATAGCAAGAATTATATCTGCGCGAGCTTTTTGATCAGCTTGGAGCCATTTCTTTTCGTCTTCGGTTCCTTCAGCAGGTTTTAGCACTTTACCGATCACATAATGCCAATGGTCGTTTTTAATCAATACTGCTTCTATTTGTAATTTCCAACTGTCAAAATTATCTTTTCCGAGCTTTTCTATAGTAGTCAAATGCGACATAATGTAATACAGTCTCTCACAGCCAAAAAAACAAGATTGAGCGCTATAAAAATAGGCTTAACTGAACGGTGATCAGTTCTTACCGTTGATTAGACGTAACAGTTCTTGCACTGAATTAGGCTTAAGAGTTCAATGCTCGAAAACTTCAAAATGTTCATTTTAAAATAGGTATTTTGTTAATTAAGCACAGTTTAAACATTCCTGGGCCCATAACCATTGAAGAAATAAATGAGCCTAAATAGATTGTAATATCAATGAACATTTTTAATGACAGAGATTAACTTAAACATAGTTGTATACAGCAGAGGAAAAAAAAAAGGGCGAAGAAGTAAGAATGGTATACATATACATACATACGTAACAAACAGTTACGTCATCATTCATCACCGCGCGGATAAACGCGAACGGCGCATGCGTCAGGAGAACTCTCTTAAGCTAAACGTCGTATTATAATTTATGATACAACACAAACAATTCCGCCAAAAAGGGAAAGACAAAATTCTAGATGCACAAAAATGTGAAGTTAATTTCCTGTCCCACTTAGTAAGAAGACACTGAATTTGGTGCAACATCTGATTTAAAATATTACTAAGAGTTTCACTTGTAAACAAAACCACAACGTTAGGCTTAGCACCACTTCTCAATTGTTGGTAATTATACAACTATTTCATGCAGATTAAGTAAAGGCATAAAATTCTTAACCGGAACGTAAGAACAAGGAAATCCAGTCTGTAAGTACGTGTATATGCGTACGTACAGACGTCACGCAAAAAATTTTCTGAAGCCATTTTACAATCCGTTTTGGAAAAGGAGTCCTTTAGTCTTATATATTGGAAAAATAGTCCGTACGCACAGATGTAACGGAAAAAAATCGTGCACATGGATTCGAAAGTGTTCAAAATAGATATTTTCGATAGCATATGAATCAAACGAGCAGATTAAAGGGCGCGTTAATTTGGCCATCCCCGTAAATGCTTTCTTTCCTCAGTCTACGTGTCTTGTCCGAAGGTGTGTCATATTCTGTTAAAGATATTCTTGCGAATGCCATCCGTCTTAATGGCATATTTTCACAGAAATATTACTGTAAATTATTTAAGTAATAACCATTTTCATAATAAGCCAAATAACTGTCCTCTTGTAAGAGGTAATCTTCACTCTTTTCTTTCAGGTTTAGTATTAATCAGCTTTCTAATGTGCCCAAATAAATCCTCTCAGTCACGCAAAGATGTATGACAGATCCAAAAGAGTAGAAACATTTTGCTTTCACGAAATATGTAAAAAAAACTAATGGGCTTACTTCAGTTTCTGTTAAATCAAATTTAATATTGATAGCTTATTTTGCTTATCATGGATTTTATAAAATTTAATGTAACTGTAAATAATCTTCTGTATTTGCAAATCAATAACGAAATACATAATCAAAGAAGAAATTGACAGAAGAGCAGACAATGCTGAAATGTTCCTGACGCAGGTGGAAGTATCAGAATTCTCGAGCTTCTGGACACGTCCTTTCTTATATCTATCTTGTCTTGATGAAGGACATCTTGATGTTTCCATAATCGCGATGCCCATCATTTTCTGACCAGTGTCACGCATAACTTGCAGAAGAAAACTTGCAGAGTATTAATTTTTGTAAGTAAAAAATAATCCAACACATTGTATTTTATGCTCAAAAGAATTTTGAAATTATTAATTTAAAATAAATGCGAACAATTTATTCTTTCCTTCATTCGTTATAGTTCAAAATTTGTCCTAAATTGCAAGAAAAGAAATTAGTAATGTTTTTGTTTGAAGAATTTATTTTAATTAAATGAAATAATAGTTATTATTTGTAGAAATTTCATTGAAAGATAACGTCATAATGACGTTTTAAGGAAGTTTTTGTATCGGTAATAATTTACTTGTGTACGAAATGAAATTCTTAATGTTAGGCATTCAGTAATAATTAACCATACTAAGTATATACTGATATATTTTAATAAGTATTTATTAAAACGCATATTCAATTAAATGACAAAAGTTATGAAGTGCATAAACATTCCTACCGTAATAGGAGTACAGGAAATTCATAAAGTCTTGATATATTTTCATGAAAACGTAATTATTCCTCTATTTTGTTCTACATAACAAGAAGTAATTGCGGATTTATAATAACAGAGTGACTCGCTTAACCGTTTTATCATGCGAAACCACTTCAGCCGAATCTGAATAAAAATTTAGAAAATGTATTTTAGTAATAAGTAATTATTTCTTTATTTAGAAAAAATGTGAGAATTATCGTAGCAGACGGAAAAATTTCAGGCAGACTACCAATATTTGCAGCAATCGCAATCCGGCTGCATCTGTTCCCTGACCGAGAATCTTGACAAGATTCGTTTACCATAACATGAAAAGTTGCCCAAACAAGTGCAGGTCAAAACCAGCAACACCAAAATTTAATAACTTTGCACTCTGCTATGTGATTGATAAACATGGAATTTAACAAAGATTCATTATTCACTTTTATGCGTAAAATTTTGCTACAGTTGCAGCATCATTCCATCTTTCAACTGGACATGATTATATTAAAGCTGATCTCTTTTGCATTATACTTAGGAATACCCCAGTGTGCTCGCTTTTGACTTTGGACTACCCATGTACGAAGAACATTTAAATATGTCCTCTGTGCGTAATGATTTTAATTAGTTAATCAAATACTGGAGGACGAGATGAGTAATGGCTTAAACAGCAGAGCCAAGATTTTATAAATAAACAAATAATGAATAATTTAAAACTAAGGAACACAGAGGATACAATGAATTAAGCTTCTTACTCAGATAGCAGACAGATGCAGACGCCCTACTGCTTCCTGAAGATTTTGGGTGGTATCAACATATGTTAGATAAACCGAACACTTTTGCAGCACTTCCTGTTTTCCATCTGCAAAGCTTAAATATATTAATAAGTAACCGAATAATTCACCCTTGTTGGAAGAGGTTTTACAAATTTAAGGCAAATTAGATTCGATACACTTCCCATGATTATTCTTCTATGTACTCTACGCAAAAATAACGGACAGTTCTATATCTCCCGTTCTACTGAGCCGACTGACGAAATTTAACTTGCGTATTTGATGTCACGGAAGCACGACTTAAGGTATATATTAGATTCATTGGGATATATATTAGGTTTATAAATAGTATTGTTTTAATATAGGTATTTTGACACAAAATCGAATGAAATGATATACCGAATCCATTTTCCAAATTTCAATTCTACGTTTCAAGTTATTCCAAAATGCCATGTTTTTTAAGAGTCGCAGTCGAAGTTTTTAAAAAATTATCTTTCAAAATTTTAGCTCGTCAGTGTTAATTGAATTTGGTATGTATTTATTAATATATGCTTTTTGTATTGAATTTGCTTGACACCTTTTCTCACAGTTTGAAATTTACGTTCAATCCAAATAAATTTCTGAAATTTAAGTTCAATCCAAATAAATTTCGCAGTTATTTTATGATTTATTTTTAAAATTTATATTTTTTAGTAATTTTTGTAAATTTTTCAAAAAATGTTTTAAATGATAATCTATACAATTTTTTATCATCATAGTTATTTCTGAGCTACCTGGAAAAAATAGAGTTTTGTACTAAAAATTTCCAAAGATTTACATAAATTTATGATTAGATGAGTTTTGAAATTTGGCATATTTGTTATAAACGATAACAATGCCAAATGTGGTTTATATTTTGTTAAAATTATTTGAAAATCAAAAGATGAACATTTTTTTTCTTGTAGGGCACAACGAAAGAGAAAGGAAAATAGGTTAGCATAAATTAAGAATTTCGCCAAGTAAATTATTCTTGGCGCGAACTCAAAAAACTCCGCGAAGATAAATTTTTTAATTTCTCTGTACGTTTTTCACTCAGGTTTACAAAATTTAATATTTAGACACAATTTGAGCCGTAGAGTTGACATATGTAAAAAAAATCCCTGCATCTCAAAAAAGTTCGGTTTTGTGTTAAAATATCTATGCTAGTCCTGCTTTCGAGAAATAAAAAACACAATTTAAATTTCATGATTCGCCTTGGTAGAACGAGAGCTACAGAAGTGTCCCATTTTTTCGTGTAGAGTGTATCATAGTATCACCTGTAGTTTTCTGTTGATTACAACAGTGTAAGAATTTTACAATGAATTCTTGATCCTTACAATAAATCTTAAAATGACTAAAGTTCATAAAATTAATAGGAATCCACATTTTGGGGATAGAATGTATCTTGACAGTTTTTCATGTGTCAAAAAAGTAAATACTGTGCATCCAGGCCCTGTTATTATAGAGATATTTCAATTCTGTGCATCTTAATATAGTAAATTTTTCTGTACTTCTCTTCCCATCCTAGAGAATTCACTTGTATGTGAACTTAGAATAAAATCATATTTTAGCATGTAAGAGTTAAAATATGTCGAATTTCAGCAGAAAATTTAAGTTTTATTTTCCTTCAATATTTAATGAGGTTAATTTAGATTCCCGTATTTTTTTTCGATTGCTGGTGACAGACATAATTATAGTAAAAGTAAAATTTCTTGAATTCTAAAATTTGATTTCATGTGCAGTTTTTCCACTCGCACTCAAACCACCAGTTCTTGTTATACGAGTACGTTTGTTAATGTCGCACCTCAGTATTAGAAGGCTTCTGTTGCAATGGCAGATTAGTAGCTCTACATACATGCAGATAGTAGACTTTAAAATAAATTGATGTGAAATTCATTGCATATTTTTTCGTAGCTTCTTCATGATAACAGAAGATCTTTATTCTGCAATCATTCATTTAAAGTAATACCATGCACATAAGATGCTAGAAAATTGATAAAGAAATAAATAAAATTCTACTTAGAATTTACTCAGTCACCTTATTTTTTCATCTCATAATAACTTTATTTTGATTGAGGGAAGTGCTAGAAGAACTAATAACGAATCATAGTAAGTAGAAATAACTGCTCTAGGAAAACGTTGTCCCAGGGCTCGGGGGAAGAAAAGGTTAGATTTTTATCAGGGGAATTCCATCATGTATTTTCCATTTTCTTCACAAATTGTAACTAGCATTTTTACTGAAAATACAAATTAAATTCCTTATAATTTTATTTTCATTAATTTCATATAATCTTTCTTATAATTATTATTTTCTGCTTATATGTGGGCCTCTTGTTTGTCTTTCGATTAGAGTGGATTATTTGTTTATGGTAAAACACACTAAGGATATCTACTCAAAGGCAAGAACTTCTAGACTTACTAACGGAAACTGAATGATATTCCCAGATTATCATTAAAAAAAAAAAAAAAAACACGAAAATCCATGGAAGGATTTCTACAGATAAGCCCTTCCAGGGATTTAAACCAAAGTTGCACTATCAGTATTCAGCTTTCTAATTCATTTAGCAACTGGTGAACTTTTTACATTTGTTAAAATATAATGACACTGAAGTTCTTGTCAAAAATGTACATCATAACTGTTGATTAAAAACGAAGCGCTACGATTGCTGATAAATAAGGCAATCATCGTAGTTTTTCATAATATATTGTTTTCTCTGTCGAGAAATTAATAAATTATCTACCACTAATTACTGTTATCTATTAATTATGCTTCATATTTTTAAAAAAAATTATTTATGTATTTTCTTCAATTTATCAACTATATTTTTCTAAAACTCTCGTGAATTTACACTCTGGTATTAGAAGAAAACCAAAATAATCTTATCATCCAATTATACCTTTCTGTCCCTTACAAAATGTCTCGAATTTTGTACAAGTTCAACATTCAAGGCATTTTCTTCCACATAAGTAAAGTATACTGTTTGATTTCTAAAAGTCTAATCTTTAATTTTATTTCATGGAAAGCATTTCTTTTCAGTTACATTCATTACCGGCCAAACTAACTAAAAATTAAAATTTTGCATCAAAGAACACATTTATAAATCCCCCAAGAATTGAAATCAGACTACTGAATTTCTTTTCAGTCACCACTACAGCCGACACTAAATACTACAGAACTCGATTTTAAAATCCAAAAGTTTTAAAAACCAAAACTTTAAGTCACCAAAAAGAAACGTCCAGGTTTAATTTAGTTACAGCAAAGCACATTATGGCTGTCTGCGTGACAGGACGGTTACGTTTGCGGAGGACTTTCTAAGGGACACTGGCTCGTAAGCACGTTGCATATGAGAAACACACCGAAATTGTACATGTAACCTGCCCGTTGACAGGGATTCGTGGCACAGACTGAACTACCAGAGTTCAGCGGCTTAACTTTCCGGTCGCTGTTGGATCCCAAAAAAGATAAAATTGACAAATAATTTCAATGTAGTTCATAAAGATTCCTAAATAAAAAAAAATGCAATACCGTCAAATGACCAAACAGCTGAATTATAGTTTTAGTCAACTAATTGATATTGTGTAAAAAATGTAACCTTAGCTGGCGTAGATTTTGAATTATTCTAACGATTTCGAGGGCGAGGACAGTCAGATACAGGTCTCTCTTCTTCATGAACATTTCTTCCCCTCCTGTGAAAAAAAAAGAGTCCTCGAAAATGTCGATGTTGAATTAAGGTTATTTTTCCCCCTCACTCAGTTTACATAAATTTCACACTGGCATATAATATTCCAACTTGATTAAGGCAACTGTGAATGAACTGTGAACAACTGTGAAACGAACCTGTTTCTGAAGTTTTATAAACATTTACTGATTTACCCTGTTTAACGTGGTTGGAATTCTAGATAATCTAGCTTTTGAGCAATCTGTTCGCTGTGTTTTGAGCTTTAAGTTTTCATGAAAGTCATGTTCTGAGAAGCCTTCGTTTCTTTATAATGCAGAGTAGAAGAAGATACAATAATTTGGTGATAATGTCGATTTATTAAACCGCTACGTCCTGCTTTTCAAGACATGTCAACAAAATGCTGCTTGGTAGTTAAACGTTAATCAACCCCAAATGCAAGATGTTACAGAATTATGAAGATGTTGTTTGCAAATCAAAGCAAAATCGAAATTAAACCATGCAATAAATGTGTAGTGGAAAACGTCAATATTGAGAAATCACTGAAGGTTTTATTTACAAAATTTCCCCTCCCCCGGGGGTTGACGCAGAGAACTCTGCGAAGCTACTGGCTAGGATCTGTCTCGGCCACGGGGGTATAAAATTTATGAACTTGGCGGTTCCCGTTGGTCCATGGAGGGAGATTTATACTCAGTCTTCATGGGCCAGGTAGTGTAAGTCCACATACACCAGGGTATTGGTAGCCAAATAGCAAACTGGACCATTGAGTTTCTAGTCACTTTTGTCCTTGATGTTCGATGTAATTCCTAAGAAGAGGGGCATCCTGCGTAGTGCTGGCAGGTAGCATCAATCAACAGCCACCGCTCCAAGGTCGCATAACCCATCCCATCATATTCTCGGTCTGGTCGTGACGGTGTTCTGGCTGGCCCGTGTTTGCGGTGGGTAATAAGATGGGGCCTAAAAATGTTGGTGTTTCAGGGAAGTGGGACCCTTGAACCCAACAAGAGCACCGTGGTGTCGCTTTAGGGTGACGAGATACTGGTGATGCATACCAGTCCCCGAATGTGATACTCCCCCCCGCCTACCCCTTCGCTCCTCTTTTCTCTCCTCTCCTCCACCATTTTTGGCCCCCCTTCAGCCATCTTTGGTCTTCGGACCGGCTCTCTTCCCACGCTCATCCCAAGGCATTAGCGATTCCGCTGCTTTTCAGAGTAGCCAAGACTTAACCTTTCCCGGGGCCAGAGGCAAGTTCCTCTCACCCCATTTTTCTTTCAACAGTCTCGATTTCATTGAAATCGCCTGCGATCTCTTCGAACTTTCTTATCGCACAGGTCTCTGACCCTTCCTCAGCGAAATTGAAAGTCGAAGGAACTTCTCGTCCCTTGAGTGGACTCCTCATCCATTACTGGTTTTTAAACCCTTAACGGTTTTCACTCCTCACTTTAGCTATGCTTAATCTTAATTATTCAATATTTTCTTAACGAAGTTGTGGAGGTTATTGCATTTATTTGCAAAGGTACTCCGTAAGCAAAACGCCTTGGGCCTTGGGCCGAATGTGATTGCGGTGGTTATAAATTACCTTACCTTACAAAAGTTCGAGATGACAGTCAGCGGGCCATTGATCGGCAGTAAACAGAAGAACTAACCGTAAAAATAGGAAAATATATTTTGGTAGAAATATGTGGCCGGTTTAGACAGTAGAAAAAATACATTTAAGGATACAATTAATAGTGAAGAAAAAGATGCTTATTTACTTTCAACAGAAACATGGTTGCTACATCCATGGCTTAAACTGTCTGCAAAGTACCGACCTGAAAACATTTATAATACTGCCGAAACAAGTCTATAATATCTTCCATTGCCACAAAATAAATACTTTTTTACGATTTTGAAGGTGTACGATTTCGAGAGCTTTTTAAATAAAAGTTTAGAAAATTGTAAAATATCGAAAAATCGTGTGACTCTTTTATGTTGCGTAAATGCGTGCGGTAAAAAAGAAAACTGTTAATAAGCAGGAAGAAAAATTATCTCCGATGTTTTTAAAAGTGTAAAAGGTTTACTTAATGGACTACGTAGACATGATTTAAAGAGTGGATGACGTCAGTAATTTTCAATGAAAATCTTTTGAAAATGGGATAACGAACTGAGAAATGATATCCTTCTTTTACTGACAATTGCACAGACGCATAATGTGTCTCGCTTAAATATATTGAAATTCTATATTTACCCGCACAGAGTTTGAGCTTTCAAAGCGGGTAATTTTAACTGAATAAAAAGTATCATCTTAAGAATACATTTTATATTATTAGAAAGTCTAAAGTGAGAGAAATTGATTGGTACAAATGCCGATACAATTGGACTAATCATCTGTAAGTCATTACCGTTTCAATTATACATCTTGAATGACTGAAATTTCAACAGTGTTCTCCAGTTGAAAGCCTGACTAACGTTTAGGTATGTGCTTCTAAACTGAAATTTAGTGGACCTGATTGATGGTATTATAACTAATTTATAATAGATTCGTAGTACAAAAAATTCCCTTTCATCTAATATAAGTTTTTTTTTTTTTTCAAAATATCTAAAAATATTGAATTTATGGTCAGTTTTAAAATATTTTTCTTCATTTTTTTTAATATTTGAATTCGTAGAAACCATTGTTAACAAATTTCATGCTAGAACTCAGAAACAGCACGTCCAAAATATTTTCATATGTAATCAATAAATAAATACAGCTAAAATATTTAACGCTACTTAAAAATAATAATTTAATAAAAAATTAAATCCTTCATACGTAGTCATAAACAACTAAATCTTCAAATTAATTACTATATTATATATAAACCGTGCTTCAATACCAAATATTAAATACTTTTACAACAATGGTTTATCTTCATGTTTAAAGCAATAGTGTGCAACAATTGGAAGAATAAAAGTTAACTTGCAAAATATTGCTAAATAAAAGTTACAACAGTAGCATTTGACATAAAAATTGTACGTCATCCCCATCAATAGCTACTTAAATAGAATCATTTTTCATTGTATTCCAAATAAAATGTGTAAATAAAAGAAATGTCATACAATATATCTAGCATAATTACCGTTAAAAATAAAATTTAGATTTTATTTTTAGACTACCTTTCAACACATATGTGTTTTTAATTAATTTCAATGCCTTCCACAACTCCTTCAGTATCGGCCTCTGCACGCCCTACTATTGTTTCTGAGAGAATTATTCCAGCTCCTATCTTTGATCCAACAGTTTCTAGAGCCAATAATTATTTAGGAAGAACCTCTTTTATCTTAAAAAATATAGGTGCCGAAAACGCTCGTCGCAGATTAAACAAGGCTGATCAAAAATTAATCACAGACATCATTGAACTGGCACACAAGCTACTTGTCGAACAAGAACTGATTATTGCGAATCTACAAAGGCAAGTTGAAACATTATGGAAAAACAACGACTCTCTGCAAAACGTAATTTTAATCATAAAGCCTCCCAATCGTAATCTCACAACTATTACCCCAGCACCAACACCTCAGCTCCATATTGATCATACATCAGAAGAGCCAGAACCTCCGTTTACACTAGTGCAAATGAAGAAAAAGAAATCTAGTCAGCAGTTATCCACACCAGAACACGTTGAGGGATTCCATAATTGTCTTTGTTGTACCAACCGAATTTACAGCGGATGATCTTATTTCAGGTTTTGAGACTCATTTATCTTCCGAAAAAGAAGGAGCAATTCACCCTAAAACTCCGATTCGTCGGGCGGATTACAAGAACAATTAGGCTTGGATAGAACTTAGATAGAATCTATTTTAATAAACTAGGATAACTAGGACGAATTTACTTGGGATTCAATTCCTCCCCGTTTAGACGATACGTTTGCTTGCTTCGCTGTTTCAACTGTCAAGGCCTAGGCCATCAGAGCCGCACCTGCCCAGAACCTTCTTCTTGTGACCACTGTGATATAAAGCACACAAAGTACAAACTCCTAATTGCCAGGAAAGGCTGACGTGCATAAACTGCACAAACTCTAACCTAAATAAAGGTACCCATTCTGATTGCAATCACTCGGCTAATTCCAAGTTATGTCCGACTTACAAAAGGGAACTGCAGCAACTATTGAGGGACGCCAATCAGAATTAAGTTCCACTTCTCTTTACAGTTTCAAAAGTCTAAAATTTTTACAGTGTAGCTTACAAAGATTAATAGTTGCAACAGATCACATGATTCAGAAAAAGTTTGAATTAGAAACGGACATAGGCCTGTTTCAAGAACCATACCCTACTTAAGATAACACTCTGATTGATTCTACTTCTGTTTCACAATAAATTGGCTGTAATAGTTTACAATGGCTCCTTATCTCCCATGATATAGAAGACAACTGAATATAGAAGGGTACTAATTCAGAAGTCTAACAACAAAAATAAGCGTTATATTTTCAAAAGTTTCGCAGGACTAGTTTCGATGATTTTACCGAACCACCATCCTCAGCTGCAAAACCGCAAATCAACAAGATAGGGAATAATGACTAGATAAGATAAGAAAGCCAGGATAGGAATAAGCAAGTGGCGTCATCTGTTGATGAAACCAGAACTAAAACATAATTTCTTTAAAGGCCTAAGGCAAAGACGGATTGGAATTAAGATCGTTAACTAGAACAGAAAGATTTTTTTGAATGTCAAATGCCTCTAGAAAATCCAATTCTCGAATGGAACATGCTTTTTGAATAATTTTGGCAGCAGAAAAATTGAAAGTGGGATTTTCGGACTAACAATGTTGAGCAACAGAAGACTTCTATGTTTCCTTTTTCTAACATATGCCTCATGTTCCTTGACACGAAATTTTAAGGCTCTCTTAGGTTGGCCAATGTAAATTAAACCACACTGGCAAGGAATCTTATAAATACCCCAGGAATTTATATCCGGAATGGGGTTCTTGAGAATGGAACTCGCAATTTCATCGATGGGAGAATGCACAAACTGAAAGTTAAATTTCTGCAAAATATGTGCAACTTTATAGCTCATTAATGGAAAGAAGGGAATGACAACAGAATTTTTATAATCTCCTAAAACAAGAGTGTACCTTTTAGTGTGTTGAGATGAGAATTTTTTAACTGCTTGATTAATAATGTTGGGTGAAAAGCCCCTGTCAATAGCTATTGCTTTTAAATAATTCAGTTCTTTATCAAGGGCTAGTTTGGAGGAGCAAACTTGAAGAGCACGGAAAATATAGGAATAAAATGAAGCTAACTTTTGTTTAGTCGGATGACATGATTTAAAGTGTGGTGGAAGGCAAACCGATGAAGGTTTATGGTAAACCGTAGTACTGAAGTTGGATGTGTTACGTGTGACCAGAATGTCGAGAAACAGAAGAGAATTGCAAGTCTCAAGTTCAAAAGTGAACTGAATAACAGGATCAATAGAATTCATTTTTGACAGAACTTTATTTAAATCATGTCATTAAATGCTCTTCAATTTTGCTCCTCCAAACTAGCCCTTGATGAAGAACTGAATTATTTAAAAGCAATAGCTATTGACAGGGGCTTTGCACCCAACATTATTAATCAAGCAGTTAAAAAATCCTCACCTCAACATACTAAAAGGCACACTCTTGTTTTAAGAGATTATAAAAATTCTGTTGCCATTCCCTTCTTTTCCATCAATTAGCTATAAAGTTGCACATATTTTGCAGAAATTTAACTTTCGGGTTGTGTATTCTCCCATTAATCAAATTGCGAGTTCCATACTCAAGAACCCCATTCCGGATATGAATTCTTGGGGTATTTATAGGATTCCTTGCCAATGTGGTTTAATTTACATTGGCCAAACTAAGAGAGCCTTAAAATTTTGCGTCAAAGAACATGAGGCATGTGTTAGAAAAAAGGAAACACAAAAGTCTTCTGTTGCTTCCGAAAATCACACTTTCAATTTTTCTGCTGCCAAAATTATTCAAAAAGCATGTTCCATTCGAGAATTGGATTTTATAGAGGCATTTCACATTCAAAAAAATCTTTCTGTTCTCGTTAACGATCTTAATTCCAATCCGTCTTTCCCTTCGGCCTTTAAAGTAATTATGTTTTAGTTCTGGTTTCATCAACAGATGGCGCCACTTGCTTATTCCTGTCCAGGCTTTCTTATCTTATCTAGTCATTATTTCCTATCTTGTTCATTTGCGGTTTTGTAGCTGAGGATGTTGGTTCGGTAAAACCATCGAAACTAGTCCTGCGAAAATTTTGAAAATATAACGCTGATTTTTGTTGTTTGACTTCTGAATTAGTATTTATTCGGCGTGTTATTGTGTCTTAATTATAGAAGTGTACTATCTACATAACCTTTGAAGGTTGCTTGCTGATCGTTTCTGCTTATTCTCCAGCCAGTAAAAATATCTATTCCCTACTATTTGAACTAGATTACCTTAAATTATGCTCATTCAAAAATTATATCTTAGGAGGGGACTTCAATGCATCAAGCTCACTATGGGGAGCAACCTCTGAAAACTCAAGTTCGGCTCCACTTACAGATTTCATTGAATCTAATCACTTTATGATTCGAAATTCTACTGTTTCTCCACTGGCTTTTGATACTCTTCATGCAAGAGGCTGGTCGGACCTCACACTTTCAACTACTAAGTTATTACAAGAATGGACAGTCCACGACGTTATCACTTTAAGTCATAATGCTATTATTTTTAGTTTTCATGCTATCCTCAATGTAATTTTTAAAACACGCTTCAAAACTTTCTATGATGGAACCACAAAACTGAAGAGATTTATTTCCCCTTTTATAGACACAGTCATCGAGAGACTTAGGGAATGCAATACAACTATGGATTTCGATAACGTCTGCAACCAACTGACAGCATGCTGTAAGATAGCATGTCGACTAGCATTTCGAACAAAAAAGACTCATAACACATGTACTGGTATTTCTTGGTAGTTTTACACTTTATCTACGGTATCGCAGAAATTTATATCTACGGGATCGCAGAAGACAAGCACAAGCAACAACTGACCCTGCTATTCGTCCTGATCTATTTGTTAACTGTAAAAAATCAAAGCCGCTTTTAAGTGAAAAAATTGTAACTGTAAAGTCTCACTTGAATTTATTATATACGAAATGCATTTCCACAGTTACTCAGTCAGGAATATTTCACTATATTGGGAATATAGTCATAAATCAGGTAATTTTATTTATATATATGACATAAAAATGAAAAAGAATCTATCCATTGTTTGTTTAAATTACTATTATTGTTTTCTAGTATCAAAGATGTCTGGTAAATGTAATAAAATTTGTATAGTTAAAATTTAATTTGCTTTTTGTGTGTATAAAACAGAAGTTTCTGATATTTTTGCCTTTATTTTTTGAATTAAATAATCATAAATATGGCTAAAAATTCTGTGTTTTATGTCAGATACTTTCTTAATAAAAGAAGTTGTTGCACTGCTTTTATTAAAAACATAAAATAAAAATATAATTTATAATAGAAATGAGAAACATTGGGTCCATTTGGACCCGAGCACAATGTGTGTATAGACGAAATGAGCACAGCAGCAGGGTTAAGCAGATCATGCTGTCAGAATGAATCGAGAATATGTTACATAATATGTTACTATGAAATTTACTACTATTTGTGCTATATTTGCGTTTAGGAGATTCAGGCATGGCCTACTAATAGTCCAGATCCAATTCTCTATTGTTGCTCATTCAAAAGATGTTTGGGGTACAAATGTATGTTACTACTTATAAAAACATATATCATTTCTGCAGTGTGGATGGCTGAAGGGAAACTCCGAGGCGCCAACATACTGAAGTGCATAGGCACTTTTGAAGGCTGCCTATGCCTTCAAAAGTAGAGGGTGTAAGTCATGGATTGCACGAGATATATTGTTGTCTACCACATCTGACCCTGGTGCTTTGTTGGGTTTAATGCATTAATATTCGAATTCAAATCTCTGTTTGTAAATATGGGCTGATTATCTGGAATATTAATATCACTGATCGAATCTGCTCTTATCCTAGAAACTGCCTGATAAGGAATGTCTGTACTTTGTTCGTCTTCTTAAATAATTGTGTCGAAAAAGTTGCACAACGTTCCTTTGAATCTTTCTACCATCTTTCCATACTTTCTTTGTAGAGTCAGTAGATTTGTTTGATGCAGGAGATGTGAAAAATGTGTTGCGTCTTCGTTGGCATTTAACCTGGACTTCTCGAATACGCACCAAGTATGCTACCGTTACACAGCGAAGGCATGCTGTAAAGAGGGAGCAAATGCTCCGCCCCTTAAAGGGCGATTGGAGATTAGGAGCTCAATCACCGAATTCTGGTGGCGACGGATTGTTGTCCACAACCTTTTAGTTCGGGCACCATTTGTAGAGTCATTAATGTTTTTTTTTTTTTTTTTTTTTTTTTTTTTTTTTAATACAGAACATGTGACAAATGTGCAATGCCCTGCCGGGTCTCCATCCTGGACATTTCGAATACGCGCTGATTGTACCCCCACGAAGGCGTGCTGGAAGGAGGGAGAAAATAACCTTATGTATTATAAATATGATTCGATAGTTTCATTCAAAATTTACGCAAGTCTAAAGCTGCGTTCTTGTCTAATTTTAAATAAAGCAATGTTTTTTACTGTTAATTCTTGTCAGACTTTATTTGCAAAATTTACGCAATTCATTTGTTTTTGTCTCTTTCTTCTACTTACTTTTTCATACTTTTTACATTAAATGTACATCATATTTAATGTATAATTTAATCAATGAACATGATTAAAATAATTTGCTCAAAAAGAAAGATATATCGTTTATCTTTCTGAATGCACTGAACTTTTTATTTGAAGATAATTTCAATGACATACAGAACCATATGACTTTTTTTTTCATATAAAGGAATGTATGTTTAATTAATTGGCTTAGATTCTGGTATGCAAAATGCAACATTGTAGAAATAAATCCTACGTTTTTGTTTTTTATTTTCAATCCATATTAATACTCTTCGTTTCCTCATTCATACCTTGAACGACAAGGGAATGATACACCTTCCTATTCGTTTTTACTTTCGAAATCATTTATTTGTTCTCCTTCATTGTGAAAAGCACTGGAGAGAAACCTTTCAGTTTTATATATTTAGTTTGTACGTTTCTATACCATACGATCATATTCTCTGATGTACGAAAAAGAATATTCACAAGTATCCATACGGTGCATTAAAGATATTCAAATGTAAAAGCAAAAATTCTTAGTTTTTCAGTTGCAAGAAGCAAAGTGCAAGTATAGAATTGCCTGTTTTAAAAATACGACTACTATTGCGAAAGGAGAGACGTGGCATTAGACGCACGTATATTTGTCAAATACATCATGCGCTACATAGAACTTTAATTCCTGTGTTCCTTGAGTTTTTGTATCTGAATGGACATCGAGTACTAATAAAATCAAACAAGATTTCCAGATATGGTGAAATTTATGCAACTACAATTTTGTGATAGTTATCTTAGTAAAAATATTTGTATTGCATTAAGGATCCGAAAGCTCATTGGAGGGTTATGAAAAATTCAATCGTTCTCTCTCATTTTTTCCCTAGTTTTGAAACAAGTTAACTGAATATATTTTAGATCAGAAAATCATGAATTTGATTTTACGCTTCTTCGCTTTCACACAGTAAGCAGTATTGTTTAGAATTTATACTTATAAGACTTTTTTGTCATCTGGAAAAAACTGCGCACGGGTAAAAATAATTAAAATTTTTTTCGATGATAATATGATTATATCATGCACATTAGAGTTTCAGTAATAACATCAGTTATTAAATAATTCTTCATTAATTGTTTTATATATTTTCGAGAAGATTGTAAAATACATTTATTATCAAGAGGTATGAGGTTTCAAGGACTATTTCCAGGAGCAACAAAAATGAATTCACTCTGTCCTCTGTGTAATACATGCGAAAGATACTGCAAGGTCTTACGTTATTTTTCTAGCAGTTAATTTTCAATTGGAAATAGCTTTCTTTACTTCATTAGGAAAATTCCTTCCTATGTTTTCCTGCCAGAAAGAGTTTCAATTTCACTCTTTATGCAAAATAGAGTAGAAACAATTATTTAAGATGAGGTCTGAGCTGCTTCAGTTAAAGCGTGTTCCGCCTTTCGACCATGTTGCTTCTACAAGTTGAGGCTTGCTGTTTTACGACCATGCTTATTACGTGCCTGTTAGTATACGCCGGTGATTTTAGTTCAGAGACAACTTCGTGTTAACTGAATCTGTGCAGCTTAGGCTGATTATTCTAATTAAATTAGTTAGTTTTACGCTTTAAGTTCATGCCAAAAAAATAGCAGCCTTTGTACGCCCAAGTGGGGCCATCAGTGAAATACATTTGAGATAAAATAAAAGGGTATTTGGAATCATTTTTGGAGTTGTTACTTAAACCACAGAACTTAGCGAGTAGTCGCTTCACAGCAGTGGCGTAGCAAGGGGGGCAAGGAGATGTATGATGCCCTGGGCAGCGCTCGCAGAAGGGCGCCAAATGGTCTCCAAACAAGATTTTCATTATAGAACCGTGTTTTGTTCGGGAAAGGGGTGCCAAAAAGGTATTTTGCCCCGGGCGGCATTATGCTCGCTACTCCATTGCTTCAAAGTTCTACTAGATTCTAGCTTTATTATAGCTAGAACACTATAAGATTCATGTCGTGTCTTCAGTGATTTGAGGGAAAAAAAACAAAAAAACATCTGATTTCGGCTAGTCGAGGGAAACAATATGTATGAGACATATATGTGTGTATATGTGAATAAGAAAACAAGTGAATAATATATATAAGAAAAAGAAATGAAACTTCAATAGGAAAGATTCCATATTGAACATTTCAAATTGAAGAAAATGAATTTATCGAAAAAAATTAATATTAATATATAATATAACATTTATCATCGGGAAGCATCCAGCTACCAGCAATATTCCATCATCTAAGTTCGAGTAATCAGCACCCTACTGCATGTTGGCATTCGTCCAAAAATTTAGTTCAGGTTGATCGAAACAAATTTTAACTAATCCCAATGCGCAACATTTCGTTAGGTAAAAGTATTAGTGTGCATTGGCATTATTTGAAGTGATTTTGAACTCTGAATTCAGTTATTCTTTGAACTGTTCTTTAGTAACTGTATTGCAACATTAGCCCTCGTGAAGAAAACTGTTGAAAAGGAATTTTGTAGGAATGAGATGATTAATGGTTGAAGTTAAAAGGGGCATCATGCAAAAATAGAAACGAAGCATGTGAGTAGCTGACATCACAAGACTGTGTAAAAAGTCCATGGGGATTATTTAAGGTATATTAAAAAAAAGAAATTCTTATATTATTAAAGTTGTACAGCTTTTTGTAAACGAGAAGGAACTGGCAGATGATGCTATAACCGAGAACATTACCTGTACGAAGGTAGGCCGACCTCGTAAATAAACTGCCAAGATGCACTCCTAAAAAATTTTAAATGTTTCAGCGATCATATGATATTTTTAAGAAAACAAATATCTATGGTGTTGTGAGGCAAGAAATGCTACGCATTTATTCTAAGAAATTTGAGTAGTACATTCTTAGGTTCGAGAAGCTCACGCTATCCAAAGGATACGTAGGCAGCATATTATTTATATATTCAGTAGGGAGGAGACAGAGACTTTTTGGTGAAAAACGCGAAAAGAAATCTACTATACACAATAAAAGAGACTACAAGGTCCAGTCACAAGATCTTGAACGATCGTCTCACTTTCTTGAGTGCTAACGGAAGGGAGAATTTCTAATTCAAGACCCTTGTTCCTGTATATATTATTCCTAGAATACATAAGTTTAAAAAAATGTGAAATGCAGATTAGCTAGGATATTACATGCAGATCCTACAATAAGGCCATCCAACTGAGTCTCTTGCATCTTGCTCGCTTACTGTATTGACAAGTTCTTTAATTCTTGAATGATTTTTGAATCTGCGTCTTAGATCATTTTGAACTCTGCCAAATATTTACATCAAAGCATTATTTTATCGGTATTTTTCGATGATAATATGATTATATCATGCACATTAGAGTTTCAGTAATAACATCAGTTATTAAATAATTCTTCATTAAGTGTTTTCATTAAGTAAGACCAAAATAACAAACCTTATCTTTCCATAGTTTAAAAAAAAATTGTGTCCGCATCATAAACAGTATCAAAATTAACAACAAAGTTAATGATAAAACCCAAGTTGAGGTTACCTTGTTTAATCTCAAATCATCTTTGAGAAAATGACAGTTTGACTGAGTTCTTGGACAGGATTTTTGAGGTTTGCTGATGAATATTTATTAATAAATTATGCCCTCGCAAAAGGCAATACGACTGAGACTTCAACCAATCTGTAATAATTATTCAAAATACATAAATTAAAGGCCATTATTCAACAGCGAGTGGTGAAAAACTAGCATACGAAATTTTGAAACATATGATTGCTCTGCCTGAAATCAGATCCATTATCGGGTACTTAAAGGCGATACATTTTAGAGGCTGACAGAGGGGATTAGTTTCTGCGTTTACGCGTACAATCGAGAACTTTGGATTTAAGGGATTTAAGTTTGAATTATATAATGTAGTTTTCATTTTTATATGACGTAGTAATTCATTTAATATATCTTCTGTGCTACACTTTTCAGTATTGTGGTGATGCAGCCTGAGCCATGACGTTGGTTCTGGGTTCAAATTCTATCTTCTGTTTTGGCGCGTGTTATATCTATCATTCGTTGTGATATATCCTGAGGAATGTTCGTAGCGATGAGGTGCCTCAAGACCGATATACTCAACCATTCTGAAGGAAAGTCTAGGCTAGCAAGTTTCGAACTACTCGTTTCAAAAACAAATTTTTGTTTACCTTATGTTGAATAGAAATGCATTTATGAAAGTAAAATACTATTAAGTGAATAAATGAAAATATGCGATAAAAATTTTTGAGAGATGTAAAGTTTATATTTTAAATTCATTTCTCTGAAAACTTTGTAGAGACATTATTGATGCTAGAGATGCTTATTTTGATGCTAGAGACGTGAAAAATGAGGAATGCCCTTTCTGGGACTCGAATCACGGATCTCTCGAACACTCGCCGCGAGTGCCGACTATTCCACCAAGAAGGCATGCTAAGAAGATGGGAGAAATACCTTATATACACCCGCTTTTAAAGGGCGACTGGGGATTAGGGTACCCAGTCGCCAAATTCTGGTGGTGAAGAATCTTCCTCTACCACGTTTTCTTTAGTTCGGGAGTCACTGTAGAGACATTAGGCAATTTTTATGATGGAGACATGAAAAAATGAGCAATGCCTTCGTCTGGACTCGAATCATGGACCTCTTGAATACGCGCCGAGAGTACTGACCATTCTTACCACGAAGGTATGCTAAGAAGGCGGGAAAAATATCTTGTAACTTAAAAATTTATCAACATCGTTTTTTTTTTTAAATCTTAATTCAAACTATGCAGATCTAATTGAACTCTAGGTGATTCCCGGTTTTAAAGCAATCAAAACATTAGTTTTTGTGTATTTTTATGAAACATTTGGTTTAATTCCAGATATAAACTTGATACAAGTGACATAAAAACTGATAGGAATTTCAGGATGTTAATATAGTCCTGGATTTACAAAGTTTACAGAAAAAGGCTATAGATCAGTTCTAGTTAAAATGTAAAAAAATTGTTACCTATTTACATTCGAAAAACGTATACATGCCCCAGCCTTCTTTTTGTTTCAAGGAATACTGACAGAATGTTTCGTTTAATATTTATGATGTGCCATCTTTAGCCTTTTTTTCGCTTGTCTGGCCTGGACTGACTGAAATCATTAAGTGCATAAAATATTTTGATAAGTTATGTTTCATGATATGTTATTTTCTCATTCCCTAAACCTGCTGAAGGTTTAGGGAATGAGAAAATTGGGACGTGAATGGCACAACAAAGATCAGCTTCTGATCAAGGAAATTCAAATACCGTTTTCTTAAAATTCCTTATTATTTCAAATGATCGAAAGATAGATTCATCCCGTTTTCACTATAACATGAAGTACCTTGTTTCGAAGGATGCTACTTTATGCTTCTTCTATAGTTAGATACAAATAGGCAGAAAATGTAACTATTGCAAGTTTAACACATATGACATAAAATTTTCTGCAATATTATCAACACAAGAGTACTTTATTTTCTATATGTCATTGTAAATAATTAATTTTACTTCACATTAGTCTTTAAGAACATTTTATCCACATATTTCCTTTTAAATAAGAAATTTGATAACTTAAAAAATTTTAATAATTACCATATAAGAAGAATGCGCTATTAATTTCGATTTCCTAAATCAATTGAACTTTTTGTTTGGGGTATCCACATCTTAGATAGCATTGTTACATTACATTACATTAGAGGATTCATTATCTTTCATGGAGTTCTTTACCTAGAGGACATCACTAAATGCGACAAAAAGTATTCTAACTTGCTAGATGTCTGTAAAGAAAGAGCTCCTTTATTCTCAAAGAACTGAACGGACACTTTGGGACTTTACCTTCCGTCA
The DNA here is from genome assembly GCF_044657685.1 of Stegodyphus dumicola. NCBI lineage: Eukaryota > Metazoa > Arthropoda > Arachnida > Araneae > Eresidae > Stegodyphus > Stegodyphus dumicola. The sequence goes on along the minus strand of NC_140771.1, from coordinate 97,424,292 downwards.
GACCAAAAGAATGCGTCTTACTGAGATCAATGCAGTTGAGAGAGGCACAATATTTAACCATTAACGTTTCTACGGTTCATTAAGTAACAAAGGAAAGGTTCATAATAAATATCACTATACGATTTCCTTTTTCTAAGAGCAAATAATTTTGCAAAAATAGTGCCCGGAATGTGTCGAAAGGTTAAAATTTATGAGCGTTATAAATAAATGTATCTGACTGGATTAATCAGATCTCTGAGTATAAATTTCAAATTCCGTTCCAGTTTTGCATTAGTTATTTATTCAAAAAGGCACATATAACTGTAAATGTTCCAAACCTTACTCTCTTCTGATCTCATTCTTTAGGATTTAAATTCGGAAATGAACCTCTGGCAAATATTATTTTTATTATGCATCTATTATTAAAATTAAATTTCATAACCTTATCGGTAGTTTTATAGACATGTTAGCATGAATAAAATCTAAAATTAAGGTATTCGAATTATTAAAATTTGAATAGCTCATTGGTATAACAAACTTTCATGTTTTCTTTTCATGTGTTTGGGATGTTTGCCAACTTGCAATAAACAACGTCAGAACTATAACTATAGTTTTGACGTTTATCAATAAATAACTTACAATTAATAGTCAGGGAATCTTTAAAAAAGTGCAAATCCACCAACTTACACCCGATAAGTAACGTTTACGTAATCTGTAAAAAATCACCAAACTGCGCCAGAGTGGTTCGTTAATAAGTAAGTACTCCAAAGTACACTCATGTCCATAAATTAAGGATAATACGGAGTCACATGGAAATCGAACTCTAAAATAAATATATCACCTGTAAAATCACTACAAACATCTTGAAAAATCATATGCAAATTTCAGGAAGTAACCAGATGATACCGATGGTACGTTACAATGACGAGAGTGTAAGAGAGTGATATATAAGAAATACAGGCAAAGAAGTAAAATTGTTCGCAGGCGCTTTATAAGCATTTCAGTGCAATAAGCGAATAGTTACGACACAAAGGACGCATTTGGATGATCTTTCACGTGGTAGAATTATCGACCGTCTGAAATGTGGGCGTACCCAACTGGAAGTATCAGACGAAATTGGAATTGCCCAGAGTGTCATCTCCAGGCTTTGGCAACGATTCCAAGATGATGGTAATGTGAGTAGACGTTACAGCATAAGTCGCCCCGGAGTTACAACGCCGAATGAGGACCGTTATTTGGTAGTTACTGCCAAAAGAAACAGGCGGAGCACAGCCTCAGACCTGTCTAGTCAGCTCTCTTCAGCCACTGGTACGACAATTTATAGGCAGAGCGTGTACAGATGCTTAGGGCAGATTGGTCTATACGCTCGTAGACCTGTCAGATGCGTTCCACTTACTGCAACTTACTGTCGCCTACGGTTAGCCTGGAGTAGAGAGCATGCATTGTGGACATCGCAACAGTGGGCTTGTGTGATGTTTTCCGACGAGACCAGGTTTAGCTTGCAGTCTGATTCTCGCCGGACTTTCTTATGCAGAGCTCCAGGTACTCGTTACCTCATTGAACGACGTTGAATTGAATTCATGATGAAGAAATCATTGAATTCATGATGAAGAAAACATCATTGAACGACACCGTTACGGTGGTGCAGGAGTGCTCGTTTGTGGTGGAATTATTCTGGGTTCCAGAACTGACCTGCATGCTCAAATTGGAACCATGACAACCCATATCTGTCGGGACGTCATTCTGGAATTTCATGTACGTTTGTTTCGGGGCGCCATGGGCGCACAATTTGTGTTTATGAATGACAATACCTTCAATCGGAGGATATCACCCGTATGGACTGGACAGCATTCTCACCGGACTTGAATCCAGTAGAGCACGTGTGGGACATGCTTGGCCGACGGGTTGCAGCCCGTCAACCTCCTCCTACATGTCTACCGGAACTTCGGAGAGCATTGCTTTTTGAGTGGTGTAATATCTCCCAAGATCAGATCGATAATTTGAAACTCGGCATGCCTAGGCGTTGTACGGACTGTATTGCATCGTCTGGGAGACATACAATGTATTAACAATCATACCAACCATGTAATATTGGTTTTTTGTAAATAGGTTTTTTTTTGTAATTTGCTCCAGGGAGAGAAAATCACTATTTTTTTTAATAATATCAAACATATAGCATCTTTTTTTGCTCTTTACCTTTTGTTTAATAAATAAGCTTTACAAATAAGTCAAATTTGTTTTGCTGCTGACTCTTCCTTTGCCTGATTTTGCATTATCCTTAAGTTATGGACATGAGTGTATTTGATTAACTAAATGATTGTCCCGATCCCCACACTTCATCATTTACAAGACATATATTCTTAGGTAACTCTATATTTCGAGAGCGCTAACAGCAAAAGAATTAGAAATCAAATTACACTGAAACTGGATTTTGTATCAGAAAATTGTACACCGATAAAGAATACAATTTCACAAGAACCTCCTGCTTCCATTCTGACTGCTTACCTTCTTATCTGTGTATTGATTGATTGTAAACAAACTCGAATAAATGTATATGCTGAAATTCATTGATAGAAACAAAAAGACAAAGAGAATTATGGAAAAGAAAGAGAATTACTGAAAAAAAATTAGACTGTTACAACCTTTGTTGAGCCATGTGGCTCAACAAAGTCTATTCCCTATGTAAGCTTAAGCACTATCTGAAATTTAACTTTGTTCATATAACGCTGTTACGATTCTGTCTTTCCCTGGTTGCCCAAAGTGATGTGTGTATTCAAATATTTTGTAAATCATACTGTACTGTCACCATTAACTAGTTTCAAAGCTTTATGCAAACAATCAACAGAACTCCTGTCACTGTCATAACTCTAGTATCTTTCGACAAGTTGGTATCTTAATTCGTACGGCTGACACCCCGGATGGAAGCTAACTCGACTGGTAACTAATTACGTTAGGATTTATTTAAATATGGTACTTTTTTTCATTAACTTCTCTATTACTGAAAAAGATGATAGTTTTAAACGACAAAAGCGAATTGTACGCGTACAATTCGTTTACCTTAAGACCTTAACAACTTTTTTAAATAAGTAGCATATAGGAGACAGTATCTTATTTAATTGCGTTAGGAAATATTATTTTACGCAGTCCTGAAATGCTTCGATTATACTTGATTCTTATTCATATTCAAAGGACAACGTGTGTCAATTACTATGAATATATTTGAGTATAATATGGATCTAAATGGAAAGGGCAGAAGAAGAGAATTTTAATTGCAACTCTCTGTTAGTAAAGCAGCCTTGTCATAGAGGTGGAAGGAAAATATATTTTTAAAAATGTGCATTATGTACATAAATACGTACAGTAGGAGACGGAAAATAAAAAAAAAAAATAAATGCAATATTGATTTAAATGTAGCCTTACACTTTTCATCGGCGGTCTCTGTTGCAAACTTACGTGACCAGGTTTGTTACAGACAAATTTCTAAAGAATTTAGGAATGGTTTCTGTTTCTGAGCTTACAAATGAAGGTGTGCTTTAAGATAGCGGATAACATGAGCCTATAATGTCATTTCATGGGAATATTCTGCATCCCAGATTCAGAGGAAAAATACACACGAAGATGAATTTGAAAGTAATTTTTCGATGCAAAGTAATTTTTTCTTTACCCACTGAAATGCGTAAAGTGTTTTAAAATAATTGTCTACAAGAAGGAATGTAAAATGATCCAGATCTAAAAAAGCACTAGATAATAATTATTGTGAAAAGCAGATAACAGCGCTTATAATACGAAAAAGCAAACCAGACGGAAATTTAAAAAAGAACTAATAACTACGCAATTATCGCCTTGTGATGTTTCCTTTTTATTTATATTTTTCATTTCTGGAATTTTAAATTACTCTTTGCGCATTTTTATGGTATGAAAAAGTTTCTAGATCACAAACGCTATTAAAGGAGATTGGGATGATTTGATTTGACACTTTAAAGGGTTTTTTTTTTTTTTTTTTTTTTTTTTTTTGTCTATCTAAAACATGTGATTAATGAAACAGTACGCTGTTGATTCAATACATAAAAAAATCTCGTTTGTTTCTCATAAACGAATACGCAAGCAGTAATAATCGAAGAATAAATAATTATTAAAATTGATTATAAGAAATAAATAAATCTTAACAAGTTATTTACGTAATAATAAGCTAGAGTTATTTCTGAAAATAAAAAGCAATTAAAAAAATTAACTCCTGCCAGAAAACATACGAATAAAAATAACTCCTTTTTTTGTTAGCTGCATTTGAGATAAAAGTATAGCTATTTACTTTGTTCTGAAATTGACAAACAATACATATATGTTCCCCTAACTTAATTTTAAATGTAGATAAATATCCTTTTGTTCCTTCTTACAAATTAATTCTCACAAGCTTTTATTGAAAATTTATTAAGAGTTACTGCCTTGCGGCTCGCGTATTATAACTAGTAGCACATCCGACTGGTAATCGGAAGATCCGTGGTTCGATCCCGGCGCGGAAAGCGCATATTAGATGTTTCGGCTCTCAACTCCAAAGACCTAAAATAACTCTACACTGGCTTCAAATTAAAATGTGATGGGCAGTAATTAGTCACCACCAGGCTTGGGCTGATTGTATCTCTTTTCTCTCTTGCTAGTAGCCCGATAAGCGAAGGGGGGGGGAACATGAAGAATTACCTTTTTCTAATATCCATGCTTTCGTGGTGCAGCTAATAGCATATCCAGTTGGCATTTGGAAAAACCGCTATTCGAATCCCGGTGATGGCATAATGGATTTTTCATGTCTTCTAAAAACTTTAACATCTTTATTGATTGTTCAAAATGTATGACACAGAATTCTTGAACGAAGCTATGATATAGTTCAATTGGGACTGTTATTCGTTATATAATCGGCATATGAAAATTTACATGCATAGACACTGTCGGACATTGGAAATGCAACAGCATGAAATTTCGGCATATAAATAGCAAATTTCGGGAAATGCCTAGAGAAACAAGTCATGCAAATGATGTTAGATGCAAGCTGGTCACGTGATTCTAGCGCAAAATAAAAAGGAAGGAAACGGAGGACGAACCAGCAAGCTCACTTTGTCAGGAGTGAGTCAGGGGCCTGATAGACTTCCACCGGCCCATCCGTCTGTCGGAACGCCGTCGTGCGGGTCCGGTTCCGGGGCGCAGGTTTTCCATACTCTTGGGCGCAGGATTTATGGCCTCCATGCGTCACAATGGATACAAACCAGACAATGGAGACGCTGATTGAATTTTATAACTTTCAGATCAGAGATCTCGAAAACTCTAAGGAGCAAAATGGCTCCTTCACTGAAATTGAAGAAAAATTTCGCTCTTTTCTTCTCAGTTCGCTAGGCATGATTAAGATACTTAATGATGAGAATCTTAAAAAAAAATGTCAGGATCAAATTTCGAAAAACCATAATCTTGATGTATGTACTAATCAAAGTTCCTTTTCAGATAATGATAGAGGCCGCAGCCCTATCAAACTTCATGACGATTCATCCACGAATACTGATGAGGAGATCACCCTCGATAAAGACATCTCTTCAGATGAAGATGTCACAAATAAGCGTAGAGGTGATCACACTATACGGAAAAGAACTTCGCAGATGGCTGCGAAAAAATTAAAATTAAGTATACACAATCCAGAAACGTCTCCCAAAATTGACAATAAAAATCAGGAAACAAGGAAAATAAATTCTGATAAAGACAGCATCAATGCTATTCAGCCAATTAAGAGGAATCAAAAGAAATATATCAGGTTAAATATCTTTGCGGATTAAAAATCAATGTTGAGGAGTATAAAGAGAGGTAAGGCCCTCTTCAATGCTTCAAATGCCAAGCTTTAACCATACACAAATAGGATGCAACTATCAGCCTCGCTGTGTCAGGTGCGCAGGTTCCCATGAGTCACGGGACTGCCCTGACAAAAATAATAAGGATAAGCCCCTTCTTTGTGCCACTTGCTGCCAAAGTCACACTTCGAGCTTCAAAGGGTGTAGCAAATTCCCTAAACCAAAGCAAGATAAACAAAAAACATATCAGAGCCGAATAATAGAAGGAAAATCTTATGCTCAAATCCTGGCCACAGGAACCTTTAATGAAACAATATGTGAAGCTAAGAAAATCTTTTCGGACCTTGCTGAACTAGTTTCAGTTATCAAAAGCGCAGGATTCCTACAAACAACAAATAAAACAGTTTAAAGATACCAACCAGGAAAAAAGCTGAGAAAATCCTATAAATAATGGGTCATAACCTCCTTATTAAAGCACCCATACAAATTATTATATGGAACGCCAATAATGTCCTCAATAAAATTCCGGAGCTCCAAAACTTCTTAATCACTAGAGACATAGACATCGCACTCATCACAGAGACTCATGCGAATCCTAGCAAGCGCATAAGTATTCCAAATTACCGGTGCTACCGGTGTGATAGACTAAGTCACAGAGGTGGGGAAGCAGCTATTTTTGTTAAAAGCTGCCTTCAATCTAGTTTGATGAAAGAAGATCGTAATAACAGCCACGAACTAATTACAATTTCAGTTCTTCTACCTTTTTATGGAATTACGTATTTCAGCTCTTTCTACAATCCTCCAAACAATCCCTTAGATGAGATCCTTAAAGATATTCTTCGCCCTGACAAAATAGCTATACTTACTGGAGATCTCAAAGCCAAAAGCACAGATTGGGCCTGTAGACAAACAAATAGTAACGGCAATATCCTGAAAAACTTCATCACTAACCACCCGGTATATTTATAAGCTCCTGAAAATTATACCTATCTTCCAGAAAATATCAGAGGAGGAGACATTCTTGATATTCTCATCACTAATACCTCTATCCCAATTGAGTCAATTATCGATCTTACCTCGGACCATATCCCAGTGATTGCCACCCTAGGCACTAATAAAGTTGCTGACAATAAATTATTCAACAAGACTGATTGGGCTAAATTTCATGATTTACAGCAAAATAACCCTCCAAATATTAGTTAACTGCAGACTACTTATGACATTGAAGGCGCCATTGATAACCTAACTAATAATATTAAAAATGCCTATAATCTTGCCACTCAGAAAATCCCTGGCAATAAAGTACCGGAGATTCTTCCCCATAACATCAGGCAACTTATAAAAGAAAGGAATAAGCTTCGGAAAAGATGGAATCTGACCTGGGATCCTCATATCAAAAGTGAACTCCACAAAATTAGCAGAATAATTAAGAAAAATATTGGTAAATTTAAAAACGAAAAATGGCAGAACAAAATACAAAGTTTTAATGAACCTGGTAAGGAATTCTGGAGCTTCGCTAAACGCCTCAGAAACTCTTCAACATGCAGTAAACCCATCAAAAAATACAATAAAATAGCTATTACCAACAAAGATAAAGCTTTGCTCATGGCAGAGCATCTCGAAAATCAATTTATACCTAACGACGCTCCTTGTGACCCTTCCTTTGCTTACATCAGATATTTCGTCCAAGAGTATTTAAATGGTCCTACTGCCAGATGCCAGACTCAACACAGAATTCACTAATCCTAATGAAGTTATCGAAATAATTAAACATCTTAAGAACAGAAAAGCTCCTGGATACGACGAGATCAATTATATTGCCATCAAGCACTTGCCTCTCAGCAGCATCTCGAAGCTTACCAGCATCTTTAATGCTTCTCTGGATAAGTCTTATTCCCCCATGAAATGGAAAATAGCCAAGATTATCCTTATTCCTAAACCCGGTAAAGATCCTACTACTCCCGAAGGTTATAGACCTAAAAATCAGCATACTGCCCGGACTTGGCAAGATATACGAAAGATTAATACTCAACAGGATGAAACAATATATCAGCAGACTTCCTCAAGAGCAATTTGGATTCCGCAAGACACTTTATACCACCAAACAGCTTGTCAGATTAACAGAATATATTGGAAGCGTTCTTCATAATCACCAGAAAGTCGCCTTACTCATACTAGACGTGGCAAAGGCACTTGACCGCGTCTGGCGTGAGGGGCTTATCTTCAAATTAATTTGTAACAACTTCTCTCCGAAAATGACCCAGCTTCTCTACTCTTTTATCAAGAACAGAAAATTTTATGTTTCTTTCGGCCAAGAAAACTCTGACTTCAAGTATATCCGTGCTTCCGTAGCCCAAGGTTAAATTTTAGGCCCGATTTTATACTTATTTCTGATTTCCCTAATCCTGAGAACGAAATAAACAGATTCCTAGGATGCTATGCGGACGATACGGCCCTTGCCGTAAAATCCCTTAGCCCCAACACTGCTATTCAGAAGCTCCAAAGCATAATGCCTAGTATCGAGCATTGGTGTAGTAAATGGAGGATCGCTATAAATGCAGAGAAGTCGCAGCTCCTCATTATCAGCAGAAACAGACGCACCCGACAAGTTATTAACACTAGTTTAAAGCTCTTTAACAAGGAAATTCCCATAGTTAATAAGGCCAAATATCTAGGCATTACCATCAACAATAGGCTCACTTATGTTAATATCATCAAAGGTAAAACTTATGGTAACATGAAAAGTCTAATGCCACTCCTTGGAAAACTCTCCTGTCTTGATCGTAAAAGAAAAAGACATATTTACACCGCTATCATCAGGCATATTTTTTGCTACGCTTCACCAGCCTGGGTTACTGTGAAGAGCAGAGAGATTAAGAAAATGCAAATAATATAGAATAAATTCCTCAGACTTATCACTAATGCACATTTCTTTGTATTGAATGCCACCTTGCATCAAGATTTAAAAATAGACTACATCAAGGATCACTGCTGAAAATTAATGACAACTTCTTTCGTAAAGCCTTAACCTGTCCTTTTATGGAAAAATTCCAAGTTTTTAATTACAACATCCTTGCTGAAGACAGAGAGCTGAGACCCTAGACGGCCAACCTCTGTGACATAAATTTTCCTACGTAACATATTTTTGTACATAGTTGTAATATATTTAATTTTACGTATCTTGCTTTCAGTATTTAACCCAGATTTCCTCTTACAGTATTTAGTTTTGCATTGTAATTGTATATATGTATCATAATTTATTTTGTATTCTCATTTTTCAGGAACTTTTCTTTAGAAAATCACTCTGTTTATTTTGCACCATACTTGTAGTAAATATGTATCATAATCTAACTTCTCATTATTTTTCAGGTACTATTCATCTTAAATTACTGGCATTTATATTTTACCAATTTCATACTTAACCCAGAATTGTATTTATTTATGCAAGAATTATTTTTATATGTCCTTATGTTTTATATAATTATTATGTATCCTTTATTTTGTCCTTAAACCACCTTACATATCAGGATTGAATTTGTATTTAATCATCGCCACACCTCCATTGTCAATTGTCTGGTTTCTACACTGTGACGCATGGTCACCCCCTTCTCCTGACTTTCAGTTCACCGCAACTCTTCAGGACTGTCAATTGCCAGGTGCCCACACTTATCAGGAGCCGGTAAAGCGGCATATACTCGCTGCACACCGGCAATAAAAACATGGGCTGGACTGGACTGACGAATCAGCAGTCGTTACTCTTCGTTGATCAGGGAATCCAGAATTTCAAGAAGTTTCAAAAGACATGTGTTAATGAAACGATGCCGAGACAATAACCCCATAGACATTTGCGGCAAATGAACGATTGGACGAGGTGACAAATTGTAGACTTGCGGTGGCTAGTTGATCTTACCGCAGTATCGCTACTGAAACGCACGTATATATATCCACTGTATATAAAATTTGGTCCAAATCGATCGATGAAGAAAAATGCAAATGGTCGCGAAAGACCGGGTCTAGCACAGAGACCGCAGAGATCGACGCATAAGATGAAAGGCGCTGGCGGCCCTACAGTCAAATGCTGCGGACATTTTGCTGAATATGCAGGGAGATATGAATGCTCCAATATCTGGGAGAAACGTTTCCCGACATATGGCTCAAAGCGACTTGCACAGAAGCCGTTGGTTGCGAAGACTGCCATTAACGCCTAACCATCGATGCGAAAGACTGCACTGGTGTCATTAGGGAGCCACTTGGACATCTGAATAGCACAATGGGATATTCTGCGAAGAGTCTCTTTTTTAAGTGATGATAGTCAACGGTTAAGAGACTGGAGGCATCGGGAAGATAGAGCCAATCCGACTACTATTTTTGAAAGCCACACTGCTCGTCAACGTGCCATAATGGCTTGGGATGCCAGCAGCCAAGATAACAGGTCACTCTTGTTACGCATCAGAGGCACATAGGCGGCACGACGAGACGTTGATGAGGTGCTGCAGCCAGTTGCGCTACCTTACCTTGGCTGCAAAATGATATTTTACAGTTAGGCAACGCAACACCGCACAAGGCATTCATTAGCCGACAAGCCTTGAAGAATGTCCCATTGCTTCCTTAGTCTGCGAAGTTCCTTGATCTTTCCGGGCCAAGCATGCCTGGGATGTGATTTTTCTGTATGTCAGCTGACATCAAATTCTATCCTATCTCTCTATGTCGGGCATATGACGGTATAAATTATATATATATATGATTTATTTCGCTGTAGATAACTTAATTTTAGAAGCGATGGATTATTGAATGGACCAATTCACATTTCACATTTTAGTCATGGATTGTTGCGTATATTACTGAAAATTCCAATTTAGGGGATGATCGGCTTCAGTCTCGGAAGAAACACGACCAGCTTGGTAGTTAAATATAATTTATTTTTACATGACGAATTTCTTAGCAAAATATATCCTCTTAACTGGTAAAACACCAGGTGTTCTAAACGCGTCCCACTGATTTAGATACACAGTTTACATTTTACGTAAGGGAAAGTAGCTAGCAGAGGCTAAGCGATACGTTGCCAGCAGGAAGGCGGTGAAAGAGAGTGTATAGTTAGCTGTGGTACTATTTATAAATATAGAAAGTCTGTGTTTAAATACTGAGCAGCAACTGGGCAATTACAGAATGAATGAAGCAACATGCAGCATTTGCAGAGTGAAGCAATTGGTGCAAAACATATATTTGAAGAGGGGAATGAGTTTAATTAAAAACTGTGAATTTAAAAAGTCTGTTGCCAATTGGTTACAATAAGATTTAATGATTCTGTTAATAATTTTGTCTCATAGTTTATATTTTATATACATATATATAATTCCGAGGAATACATATGTTAGCATTTAATTAGTTCCTTTATTAAAAACACATTCCGTCAAACATTAATTGTTAAATACTTGCTTTATTCAGAAACATTGCCGTCAACATTACTGCTCAAAAACTTACAGTTCAAAAATATTATCGTTCTGAAAAAAACTGTTGTTGCCAATCGTGAAAATACATTTTAAATAAAATTAATACGTTGCGTTTACATATATATATATATATATATATATATATATATATATATATATATATATATATATATATATATATATATATATGTAAATTATATAATATATAATTTCTAAGGATACACAGATATCTCGAATAGAATATGTAATTCTAGATATCAAATTTAAAGAAGTAAATAATGTTAGTTAAAAATCTTGAGCGATCTTGTGAATCAATAAACCGGTGTATACAGGCATAAAAGCACAATAAAAAACGAGCATTCTGCGGCAGAATAAATCGTTTGTACCATACTAGCCCACTGAGCGGCACGGGGTTTCGGATCTGTCATGAAGATCTGTATTTATGCAGCATTTATTAGATAAATTCATATATTTACTTATTTTAGCCTCTGTCTTGATAAACGTACATTCATTAAGATTGCATTTACATTATTAAAGAAAGTAAGGAAGTAAAATATCTTAACTTATAGACTATTATGTATCAAGTGACAAAACATCTTATGACCGGATGAAGCCGGCCATGCCGCTCAGAGACTAGAACAATGTATGAAAGTGCACGTGGTTGCTATTTTCATAGAATGGAAGCTTGTACGAAAATTGAACTCGAATTTCATGTAAAGAGAAAGAAAAAAATCTTGACTTTAAAATATAGTGTAAAATCCTTTCAAATGCAACAGAGAAATCTAAGTGTAACTTAACCTTCTTCTTCCTGGCTTCTTCGACATTTATATTTTCCGAAACATATAAATAGTTTTGTAAGTCGAAAACAGTTTTGAATTATAAAAAGCAGAGAAGATAAGAACTAAGTATTTTATCAGAAATCAAATACTTATTATCTCTAAACCTGCGTAGGAAATTTTAAAACTGTACTCAACATAATTCTGCTTTATTTCATTTTTGCATTTAGCGTTATTAGTTTGTACAAGCTTAAACCAACTTATGTAAGCAATCTAGCTCAAACAAAATATACTTCAGTTGCTACTTTAGAACATATATTTATTTTGTTGAATCATAGCTAAACATTATAGAAATTTTCTAAGGAAATAACCATTTTTTTCCTTTGCGGAATTTAAAACTTATATGAAAATATTCGTCACATATAAAAGCAGAGAATGAAATTTTATATTCTCATGCATTATTTATTGGGTAGGACACTTTAAAATGTTGAAGAAAATAATAACATGAAGCGATTTTCTGAAAAGAAGTTTCTCACACGAATTTGAAGCTCACAGTACTTAATGTCCATGCTAAGGCAAACAGATCAACAGTTTGTAGCACGAACTAACATCAAATCAGTTTGAGATAAATAACAAAATGTCCCCAATATATATCTAAAACTCCCGGATTAAAGTAAGATCTTAAATTGTTTGTTCGTTCTTTCAAACATACGGCGTCGAATTTTGGAAAAACAAAACTACGAGAAGTGGTCGAATTCAACAAGAAGTGGTCGAATTCAGTGGTTCTTATACCGAGCATAATGCAGTATTAAATAAATAACTGTCGTGTGCCAGTTATAGAATGCATGCACTATGCACTTTCTATACCTACTGGTGAAATTTTTCAAAAGAATAATTTCAGTTCTTTAACGTATTCTCTATGTATTCCTATCAGAATAAGATATTTTTTTCCTCTTTTCGAACGGGAACTTGTGAAAACGCTAGAAAAAATATTTTACGGATACAATAAACCATATTCAATTCAGAAGAATGCATAGTTGGAAAATTTGTAAGTTTGTCTCTACGCATTGAAATATTTCTTGTTTTGGAGGCACAATATTCAAGCAAATCGATACATTGCTTTGAAAGAATAAAAGCAATTTTGTAAGTTCAAACATTTACAATTCACAGATCATTGAAACAATGGATTTTTTTAAAAAGGAAATCAATACCAAAAGTACTTTTTCAAACAGAAGTTTTTCGAAACGTGGCTTATGAATACAGTCTTTATATGAACTATTGGGTTTAATATTTTAGCAGTTTATATCCCGCGATTTTAAAACATTATTATTTGAGTTAAATATAACTAAAAAGGACTGTTTCTTAATCAACAAGGACAAGCTAAAGAGAAAATTAATAAAGGCTATTTTTTTTACTGTGAACAAGAGATTTGAACTGATATCAGTACAGAGACAAAAAGTAATAAACGAGTCTTAACCGTTCAAACAATAATTTCTCTTTAATTTGATAGATTATGTTTTATATTAGAGTATGTAACCCCTTTTCCCTATAAAAAATATGCTGTCAAAATAATAAGGTTTCCTGCATTGAAACCTGTTTATTTACCCAGAACATTCAATTTTCATAATGTATCTTTCTTTCGGTATGACAGAAAAGAATATAAGAACGTAGTGTATTTATTTGTGTAATTAGTTAATGAAATAAATCGAGTTTCATAGATTGCAAAGTTGCTTCTTATTACCTGTTATCAAAAACTATGTATCACATCAAGTAAAGTATTTTAGATAAATACCGTATATCCCGGAGTATAATGCGCACATTTAACCCCTTCGCGCCGACTGTCACGTATACGTGCCAGCAACGAACGCACTTATCTACCGGCCGACACGCAGGCGTGCCAGAGCATTGTTGCGTTTTCTACCGAATGTCACGTATTTGTGCCAGTACCTTGGAACGTTTTTCAAACTATAATTTCTGCCACAAGATGGCACTGTATGCCCATATGGTTTCAGATACATGTACATTAGACTTTCTACTCGAAATGAGAGAAGCATGACTCACATACACGTGTTTTTGATTATATAAACAAACGGGGAACTAAATGTTTCCGAATGGCGTGATTTATGACGTCTCTTTAAATCGCACTTTATTCGCACGTGGTAGTTGTTTATTGTAAGTAGAAGTTTTATATGCGCTAAAGCGTTGAGTATTTCGGTTTACAGTTCAGTTTTTAGAAAATAATTAGATTTTGTTAGACGTGAATTCTTTCTGTTTTTACCGTTTCAATGTCGAAGCGTCGAAAATGTTTAACAGAGCATGAAATAGCAGAAATGATGCAAAATATTTCAGATATTGATTCTGAAATTCTGATATTCTGATATTGATTCTGAAAGATTAACTGAGAGACGTTTTCCAAAACTTTGTTCAGAAGAAACTGATAAGAAAATGAGACGACGATGCTTCGTTTGTACACATTCCCGGAAAAATCCTCCAAAACGGCAAATGAGTTATTACGAGTTCAAAGAATGTAACGTAGGACTGTGTGTAGATCCCTGTTTTAAAATTTTTCACACGAAAAGAGAATTTTAAGTAATATATTTAGTTTTCAGATGAATAATGTTAAAAGTCATAAAATGGTGAGTAATTAAAATAAAATGTGTAAAATATGCATTTAGACAAGAAATAAGGTAATTAAAGTCTATATATAAAAATATCTATAAAGCATAAGCCGTTTAAATACTCTATAGAGCATTATTAAACAATGCGTTGATACTTCGGAAATTTCATGGATTTAGGCTTAGCAAAAAAGCCCCCGGCCCTGGAGAGACGCTCGCGGAAGACACTGCCGGCCTCCGCGATAAGCGCGCGTTTTCGCTACCCGGCTCGAAGGGGTTAATACAAAAAATAAGATGGAAATTTATGAGTGCGCCTTATACGTCGGATATAAAAATTACAGATTAGAAAATAAGGAAAAGATAAGCACACAAAAATTAAATTCTTCAAGTTCCTTAATACTTTTTGTTTAAAAGAGATGAACTTAAAAATTTGCAGTATAGGACAGCATGAAAAGTTCATAATTTACCTCTTCCATTATATCTTCAGGCCTATCATCGAATTCTTTTTCATCTTCACCGCCCACCACTATGAATCTGATCCATAAATAAATAATCATCTTCCGTTCTATCTAAACTGTTAGAATTACCACATTTTTTAAATGACTCTTGAATTATGTCGGGTTTAATTCCATGCTTTTGTTATCCATTCACGCACTATTTCTAAACTGGTATGACGTATATGACATCCTTTTGTAAATGTTTTTCACCTTCTAACTTTCATATCATCTTTTGTATTTCACTGTCGTTTTAAATTTTCTTTGCATGTTTTATTGATGCACACATAGAAAGGCTAAACTAATGGCGCTAACTTGTCTGGAATATTTGCCATATCTGTATTACATTCTTTCATCAATTTCTTCGTATTATCCGTTACATGAGATTTTAATATGTCCCGCACTAAAAGACTTTACGGACTCTTTAAGATAATCGGACGTTTCTGCCCACTTTAAGACAAATAAGTGTAAGCTATTTCTTGTTGCAATTAATCCATTCTAGCGACATTCTAGGACCCAGTTCCTAAATTTTCTTCTAGGATGAGCCATTTCGTTATTCCTTTAACCCTTTGAGGGGCGGTATATAAAATAATTTAAACTGTGGTAAAATTTTGCATGAACTATAACTTATGGACCCTAAGGACACAAAATTGAGACTTAAAAAAATTCTAGAGCAAAATCCTGAATTTTGAGAGCCGGTATATATTTTATACCGGCGCCCCTCTAGGACATTTTTTTCCAGGTAGTTGCCAACTGTTAATCTTTGTTTCTTAAATTAATTTTGGGTACTTTTGATGTGCGTCTGTAGTGATGAGTGCTTGAATATAGTTATGTAAGTCTAAAGACAAAATTTTCTTAAATTTCGGCAGAAATTTGAAATTTTAAAAATAAAATTTATGTTTTTATGCACTTTGATGATGCAACCCAGCTGAACATACTTATGGGTAAAAAGCTCTTCAACTTGATTTAAATTCAATATTATTTTATAAAAAGAATTTAGCAAATATAACACTGCATGTGTAAAGCGTATCATGCTGTAACTGAACTAGTATAATATTACAAGCAGATGTAACTCAGCCGAAAATTTTAAAAAATTGAAAAATGAAGCACTACGACCGACTCAGCTGAGAAAGTATGTTGCATTTTTGAAGTTGTATTTTATGCTTTAGATAATATGTGAAAAAAACCATGCTTCATACTATGATACGAAGAATTGCTCCCCCCCCTCCGCGCACACACACTTTAGATTACGGAGGACCGTAAGGGTCCCTTTTTTATTTTTTGTAAATATAGGTTGTAATATATCTTTTTGTTCAGGAAGAAACACCGTTAAGCAATTTTATTATTTGATACACCTCAAAGCTCTTATTCTGGTTTTCAACCCCTTTGGCTTCATATGGGATCCTTTTCAACTTTTGGATAAATTTTAGTTTGCATCTAAAACGGGGTTAGAAATATTTTTCCTCCTTTTACCAACTGTGAAAATTTATTTCCGAAACAACATATTTGTATTAACCAAAGCGCAAATTTCTCTTGTGTTCTCTAGTCTTTCATCTGAAATTAACAAAGAATTAAAAAGAATTTCCTTAAAGAATAAAAGCATGTTTTCAAATCAGCAGTTTTTGTGATTACGCTATGAGATGGACCTTAAGTACATTTCCATTTTAAGTGAGCTTTCCCTTTGTGTGATCTTATCACACTTCACAAAGGGAAGAAGGCCTGGCTCCGGAAAGACAAATTGGTTGTCAATCACCTCTTTTCATTTTCTTACATTCTAGGATTTTGGAAAACAGGAAGCAACAGGTGTCTTTTGGAGGCTAGCATGCCACGTTTAATCCCCACAATTGTGTGAAGTTTTGACCCCAGACGGCAATTTTGAAATCGATGAATCTTTCTCTTGGGAAAGAGATAAGTGCTGAAATAAAAATTTTAGCTAAACACAGACGAATGAAACTTGAGCTGAGTACACAAAGAATAAATGAAACTAATATACTTGTATTCAGTCCTAGCGCAGTCAGAAAACTCCCCATTCCTCCATGAACATAATAGTTAATCCTAAACGACTTATAAGTTAATCATGAAATATTATTACATCATAAACTGTTATAATAATAAAGAAATTCTGTCACGTCACAGAGTAGAAAAGGAGAAGACTGGTGCTGCCATCTATTGGCGTGGTACTCTCAGTGTGGGCGCCACTATATATTATATACCGGTTTTAAAACCGTATAAATAATCTGCTGTTAATTATCACTTCTGACTGAAATGAAGTAAATATATAAAATTCAGCATGTGTACGTCATATATTTGCAGATTTTGAATTTTTTCATTCCCTCCAATAGAATTTATCAGTCTTCCAACATGATACCTTGGAACGACGTATATTAATTTCATAACTGTAAAATATTGAGCATTCATAGGGTGATGTTGCCATTTAGAATCGAAAGAAAATACTAGACACTTACGATTATAGCTTTTGGTGTAGAAAATTTAGCATTTTTTCGGAGGTTAAAAAATTCACAAACAACCGGTATATATTATATACCGGTGCCCTTCAAAGGGCACATATTTTTGTCATATTAATTATTATGATTTCATTTTCCTTCCACACACGTATGGAGCTTTTACCAACATCAAACATTCTTCTTACTGCAGCAAGATTTCCATTTTCTTTCCCAAACTGAATGGCTTTGCATCTGAAACCAGTACTGTGTTTTTTCCTTTCTTCAGGAGCCATATCTACTATTAAAAGAAATACTAAATCCACTATATTTCAACTAAAGGAAATTCAAGTTACTTAAGTCTTTGATGCTCACGTCAGAATCACGGCTTCAAATGATTACAAAAATAGAAAACATCTGCTTTCTAATTCCGCGAATTCATTCGGTACGGAAGTGCATTAATACACAAAATTATGTCCCCTTTTTCTCAAAACCCTAGTATAGCATTATTGTATAAAGCTACATTGAATACATCCCAATCTGTTTGCAGAAATATTTACTCCCTTATGCATTCCTCCCACAAACATATTGTTTCCCTTATCGCGGTTGTCAGTTCAGTATACCATTGTTTGAAAGCCTGGGAAAAATGCTTAAATGAATGACTTAAAACATAAGAGCATCGCTCAGGTATCTTTCATGTTTCTTCGAAAAGGAAAAGAGTGCATATTTTTGGCAAGAATAGTTAAAAGTTGAGAAATGCAATTGGAAACTATAGCTGTGCGTTATACGCCAGAATATACAGTATGTATCTTATGTCTCCTGTTTACCCTATCATTAAGTCTTGCCTTTTGTTCCGTGCCTGCTTCAAGCGGAAGATTTTAGAACTACTCGTTGTCATCGACTTCATATTCATTCATTTTATTTATGCAGTAAAAGAGAGTCATATTATCTATTTTGTTGAACATAAAGTTTTCTTTTCGTACAAAAAATCATTTTATAAGAAAGGAACTCTGCAGCCTATTCTGTTCATTTCACAAATTGATCAAAATTTCAGTGTATTACTTGATTTTAAATTATATCAATTAGAGGAATTTCCCTGGTAGCTTCTTTTTTTGGGGGGGAGGGGGAGAAAAATTTAGAAATTTCCGATTTTTGGTACCAATATAAAATATATTCACAAATAGGAAAGTATTTTGCGTAAGTAAAAAGTCCATAAAAGACCCCAGACGGCAATTTTGAATACGGCAATACACCTCAAAGCTCTTATTCTGGTTTTCAACCCCTTTGGCTTCATATGGGATCCTTTTCAACTTTTGGATAAATTTTAGTTTGCATCTAAAACGGGGTTAGAAATATTTTTCCTCCTTTTACCAACTGTGAAAATTTATTTCCGAAACAACATATTTGTATTAACCAAAGCGCAAATTTCTCTTGTGTTCTCTAGTCTTTCATCTGAAATTAACAAAGAATTAAAAAGAATTTCCTTAAAGAATAAAAGCATGTTTTCAAATCAGCAGTTTTTGTGATTACGCTATGAGATGGACCTTAAGTACATTTCCATTTTAAGTGAGCTTTCCCTTTGTGTGATCTTATCACACTTCACAAAGGGAAGAAGGCCTGGCTCCGGAAAGACAAATTGGTTGTCAATCACCTCTTTTCATTTTCTTACATTCTAGGATTTTGGAAAACAGGAAGCAACAGGTGTCTTTTGGAGGCTAGCATGCCACGTTTAATCCCCACAATTGTGTGAAGTTTTGACCCCAGACGGCAATTTTGAAATCGATGAATCTTTCTCTTGGGAAAGAGATAAGTGCTGAAATAAAAATTTTAGCTAAACACAGACGAATGAAACTTGAGCTGAGTACACAAAGAATAAATGAAACTAATATACTTGTATTCAGTCCTAGCGCAGTCAGAAAACTCCCCATTCCTCCATGAACATAATAGTTAATCCTAAACGACTTATAAGTTAATCATGAAATATTATTACATCATAAACTGTTATAATAATAAAGAAATTCTGTCACGTCACAGAGTAGAAAAGGAGAAGACTGGTGCTGCCATCTATTGGCGTGGTACTCTCAGTGTGGGCGCCACTATATATTATATACCGGTTTTAAAACCGTATAAATAATCTGCTGTTAATTATCACTTCTGACTGAAATGAAGTAAATATATAAAATTCAGCATGTGTACGTCATATATTTGCAGATTTGTCATTTGAACCACATAATATTGTTACGTTATTTTGTTTCTTCACGTTCGTACAGGATTCGTAGATTTGGAGTGAATAACGACGACACTTGATGAAGTATCGAAACACGCTTTATTTACCAATATTAATCAGGACAGCTCCAAAACAATTTTACAGTCGTCGAATTCTTATAAACACGCTGACACGTTCAGCGACACAGCCTTCACACTGTCAGGCAATAACGGTGGAGACAAATTCCTGCAAAGCACCCGAGTACAGCTCCCGACTCTGCTTGCTCGTTCTCGGAACTCCTTGTACTCTCGATACTCTCCACGATACAACTCGCGATGCACTCGACGACACACGAGCACAGCTCCCGACTCTTCGGTTCCGTCGTTCCCGGAGCTCAACACGCTCTCTCGACAATGCACTAACCGCGATACACTAACAGACTCCTTCGGTTCACTCGACGACCCACTCGACACTCGCTGCCCGGCTGTCAACTCGATCGTCTCCGCACGGACTGACTCGCTAGACGAGACACACACACTTGCACACTTGATGAGGCACACCCACTAACTAACTGCGGACCAGCAGGGTTTATATAGCTTTCGGCTTGTGTTCGAGAACATGCTGGGCTAAACCGTTAAGAATTCGTTCCAGAAAGCACATCGCTAATTTTGTCGCCAAACGGGCGATTTCCCGCCAAATGTGGCAACCCTGCCTTTCCTTACCATTTTATGGCAACCCTAAAACTGCTTTGCGGGGAAGCTATTTCACCGCGCCTGGACATTTCGTAACAATATAGTAACATTAATATGTTTTTATGCTCACTACATTTACCATTTAAACTGTCTCTTTAGAAATAGTATTTTTCCGCTGTCTGGTTTCAAGCGGTAAAATTGGTTGCAAAAGCAATGAATTATGCGAGTAAATATGCTACCATTAAAAAAATAGTATTTTATTGTTTAAAAATGCTTTCGTTGCTTTCAAATCACTCATTTTGTTAAAAAATACACATAGAATTTCTCAAATTAATTACAGATTATACACTACGTCGAATAGCAGCACTCTCGAAACTGGCTGTTTGCCATCATGCTTGGAAGATCATGGACCTTATCAGAGACAGACTAACATAGTGGGCGGAGCGTGCTTCATCCACATGTCCGCAAGAAAGAGTAGGGACGATCTAGCTTGCTTTAACACGGAAACCTATGGCGTTTGTATCGCATAACTGTTTTTAATTATTAAATGTGATACGTTGTATAAGTGATGAGATTATGAAAGTCACATTTTTTGCAAATAATGTTTAATACATCTCACAAAAGCCCTTTTTACTGCATATTGCGTATTTTTTTCAAGCGTAATTTTTGTGTTAATTTCTTTACTTTAGTAAAACGGGAAAAATTTTGCACGCAATTTATAAAAATTTAAAACTTATGAACTTATTTTTGTGTACAAATAAAGTAAAATTAAACAATATTGATAACACGTAATGCTTCGAAACAAAGGTAAAATTATACAAAATCTGATAATTTTCTTTGATTTTATGTGCATTTTCAGGCAGTAGTTTTAAAAATTACTAAAACATAACAAGACGATCATTTATTTGATTATATCATCATTAGTTAATAACATTACAAGACAATTATTTATTTTAGTAATTTATAAAATTCAAAGCATAAACGTTTCTGAGTGTATTGAGGAAAAAAAGATAAACTTTGGAAGCACTCAGATTTAGTTTTATATTACGCCCAAAGGAGCATTTTTTTTAACATTTTGTGTGTTACCTTTATTTATTAAATATCATGTTCTTCGCAAGTAAACCACATAAAATTCAGTTCAAGAGCAATATCACAAAATATTTGAAAACGGCATATCTTTAGAATTTCCGCGCTGGAGATTAAAATGCTATTTACTGTACAGGCTTGCCATTGCTTGCAATGAACTCGATGAGTTTGTTAGTCAAAACTTCGTTAAAGTTACAAAATATGAAATGGATTAAAAAAATTCGAAATTAGACCGTCCAGGTGCCCGTATTCGGGTGGAGGTTTACGTTATTCAAAATTTGATGGCTTTAAATTCCATTGTTTTTTTCACAGTCCGAGGGAAACATACATGCATTCATGCAGATTCTTCATTATTTAATTCCTTTAAATATAATACAGGGCGATAAATATGGTGGCAATAGTTTGCAAAGTGACACGGACATTTATACTGAAACAAAGCAAAATGCCGTTTCGAAACTAATAGCTTTTCTAATTTGCCGCCCCTTTGAGCTAATAAAATAAATAAGAAAACTTGTGCAGAACTAGAAATAAATTAACAAAAACAATCACTATAAAATACTAGCACAATTAATTATTTAAATACAAATTTAAGATTAGAATAAATGCATAAAAATTATTAAAGTGTTAAAAGTGTTTACTACTATGCTGTATTATGAAATATTACTGAAATAAAACTCCTTTGTAGAATATTATGCAATAATATTCAGATATAATTTTAAAAAGGCAGTAAAATTAAGAATTTTAAGCAAAAACTTTCAAAAATCCATTTTTTGGATTTTAGTATTTTTTACTTATTTACACCAATAAAAACATAAAAATTGTAGGAGAAAATCGTTTTATTAGTTCAGATTTAAAATATTATTTTTTAAAAGAAGTAGATAAAAATTTCCTTACAGCATACGAAAAGCTAAAAAAAAAAAAAAAAAAAAAAATATATATATATATATATATATATCCAGGCCTGAAAGCATGAAACAGGTTTATAATTATTTAGAACATAATTTATGCTTGATAAACATGCTAAATTTTTAAAAATCAATCTCAGTTTCAAAAATAGAAATATCTAAAAATTCTTATTTGTGAAATGAGGGGCTATTACCAGCTTTTTCTTGAAAATTATAATCGCTGCAATAGCCAACTATTGTTAAGTTTCTGCAAGCCGTCCCTACTTCTACGGATGTGATCAAGGTGACAGCCGGAAATGCGCCAGGGGGTGTCCGCCGATAACATCGCGGACGAAAACGTCGCGGAGAAAACAACGTAAGGCGAAAACGTCGTGCTGCAAAACATCGTAGGAAAAAACATAGCAAAAAGAAAACATCGCAGCCCTAAAACATCGTGGTATAAAATATCGTCGTGGAAAATAAAGCGGTTCAAAAACTTCGCAGTTTAAAAAGATCGTCGTCGAAAATATCGTGGTAAAAAATAAAGTATCTTCAAATCATCGCATGACGATAACATCGCAAATACGCTTTTTTCAGGCTATAATAACAGTAAATGGAAATATGGTTCTCGTAAGGATTTGTGAGCGCAAGATGTAAAGAAGGATAATTTTTACTTTAACAGTTTTTTATTGACTAATAAATGTTTTCTGAAAAAGTTGCATTAATTAATTAAATGCAATTTATAGATTATACTTTTTATGAAAAATTACCAGTAAACACTTTATAAAAATGATTTTTTAATGGCCTTTGTTAGTTAACTATGTCGGTTTAAAATTCTATTGAGTGCTATAAGTTGCATTAATTTTCTATGCTTAAGTTTCCTTCTTATTTTCTCAGCAAAAATTTATTAGTGAATAAAAATTATGAAAGTAAAAATTATCCTTCTTTCCATCTTGCGCTCAAAAATCATTATAGGAATATCCATTTACAGTTATTAAACTCTGAAAAAAGCATTTCAGCGACGTTATCGTTATGCGATGATTTGTAGATACTTTATTTTTTACCACGATCTTTTCGACGACGACTTTTTTAAACTGCGAAGTTTTTGAACCGCTTTATATTCGACGACGATGTTTTCTCCCACGATGTGTTGTAGCACGACGTTTTCGCCTTGCGTTGTTTCCTCCTCGACGTTTTCGTCCGCGATGTTTTTGGCTGTAACCGCGCCAGGGCAAGGGAGAAAACCCATTTGGGTTGGTCTATTTCTTATAAGGTCCATGTGGAGGATACATTATGTTCTGCTCAACCGGAATACTTTCCGCTATTATCAAGTTACGTGGTTGATGAATGCATGCAGCAAAATCTAGCGCAAAACAACGGTCATCAAGTATTACTGAAAATAGACTCATGAATTTTGTATGATCAAAACCTTTCAAAATCAAACAGTCCTGTGACGAGGAACATAAAATATAGTGTAAAGCTTATCTCTTCCTAACTGCAAATGGTCATAATTATCAGTCGGAGATGTTATAATTTAAATTTATTTTAATTACACTAACTAGATAGATTGTTTAAAAAACATTTATTGCTTTCGGAATCTTCGATTTGTTATGATAATACAGATTGATTACATTTGAAATATAAATTAAAAGTTTTATACAAACGGGAACACTTTAAGAATTGTTTATTCGGGAAACCGCATGGAAAGTAAATTACAAATGTTACGTTTCACAGTGGCAATACGTATTTTTCTGAACGCAAGATAGATAGAATAATAAGTACCTGAGAATTTTGGAAGGCTGTTGTTGCATCAGGTTCTTCTATTTACAATAACGTTAATGTAAAATTCCTTACCTGCTTCATCTTCAGTGTTCGCGACGCCAGGCTTCTAATAATCACGTTTTCCAGTAAGAGTTTCTATTAGAATTAACAGGCCATCTTGTCTTTTACTTATTTATTCAAATAAAACACTAATATACACTATTTACAAGGTAGGGGATAATTATTTTAAGACAGTACATTTTAATTGTTTTTCTGAGTCTGAAGTTTCGTCTTTACGTTCATTAGAGCGGTTCCAATCTAGCCTCGTTCTCAGAACTCAATTAGAGAAAAAGAAAAGGAAGCGATGCCTGCCATCTAGTGGCAAGAATGGGACAGCTGTAATGGTGGGGATGCTATCGTAAAAATACAATCGAATGATCGAAATGTGGCAGTTAATTTGATTTAGTCTGCTCATATGTTCAGCAATATGAACGATATATGGAAAAACACCTTTTTACTTAATTCCTGATTGAAAAGGTCATGCATATTATAACTTGTTTTTCTCTCCTTATTAATATCAGAAATCGATTAATTACATGCTATGGCTTTAATAACTTGAACTGATTTATTCTGTAATATTTTGCGTAATTATTTGTAATATCAAAATGTTTTATGTTCATTTTAATTATTTAATTTTTATTTTTAGTGCCTTATTCATAATTTTACTTTTATACCAATGGTGCAAACACATGAAAACCTACCATATATAAATATTCTTATTTCTTGTATGATATAGAAGTCTTATACCTAATCTTCAAAAATTAATACAGAGCTATAAATGGATGCTGTTTTCTGTAAGTGGAATTCTGTAAGTGGAAATTTTATATTAAAGGGCATTTTATCGTATTATTTTTCGAAGCATACAGAATAGTATTATGAGGAGTATGTCTGAAGGTAGCATAATTACATCACATATGCATACAAAAAATAAAAGCAATGTTATGTAAAACAATAATTTGAGCAGCGAAAGCATTAGCTCTCAGTCTTGGAATTACAGCAAAAAATACTTTAGTGACGTCCAGGAAAAACGCTTTAGAAATTCAAATATCTACAATAGAAAAAAGGAGACTTTGTAAATACACGTTTTTTTAAATTAAAGTTTTCTGAAGAATTCTGAAAGCGTTCTTAGCTCTAAACTTGGTGCTTTTAAGACATGGAAATTTTCTACCTTCAATAATTAATTTTAATTATGCGATTTTCTTGAAGAACATTTGGTTATTTATTTGCTAACTTTATAAGGTATTCCTCCCGCCTTTTATATCGTCGTGGTTTAATGGTCAGCACGCTCGGCGCGTATTCGAGAGATCCGTGGTTCGAGTCCCGGCGACGACATTGGTCATTTTTCTTATCACCCTGTCTTCTTCCAGACAAGTGTCTCTATCCTGGGTACGTAGTAACCAAGGTACCCAAGGTAACAAAAGAGCCGACTGCTTAACTAAAGAAGACGCAAGTCACCTTACATCAACTCAGAGATCCCACTCTGCATAGTCGCTGCCGAAAACAAGATATTCTGCGCCTTCATGTTCAACTGGCAAGCTCGCTGGGACGACTCGAACATCCATCTTTCCCGACATCATCGACACAATCCATCTTTCCCGTTGTCTCCACCAAGAGGCTCAAAACCGACTTCTATCTTCACCAAGCTTTCAGAAATCAAAGAATATTTCAGGCGTAACTCAGCAGGTTCTGCCATCAAAACGTCAAATGTGCCTGCTGTGCTTCAACGTCTTCAGCAGACATCTCACATTACATCCACGATTGTCTACTCACTTCTCCCATCAGAGCCTCCCTTCCTCAGTTCCATGGATCACATAGCCTCAAAAACCTTCTTCAAGATTACTACTGACGCGGGGCGTAAGAACCATCATAGAATATATTTACTGTAAGAGAAACATAATCATAGCAGATAACCAGGTCTAAGCACCTGACGAAATGTAAAAGCAGCAAGCCTTTATTCATGTATATATGTAAATATCTCTACACTAACTATCTCTTTTTGCTAATTTTATGCTAACATAGCCAAAACATTGCAAGTTGAAGCAACCAATAAAAGTAATACATTAATGTTAAATCTGTTTTTTAATAATAAGGTTGAAAAGTTAAACAACCAAGAAAAAAAGTTTGTTGGTGCAAAGATCAAGATAACATGGCTGACCTGTAGTGCCATTGAGAGGTAAAGCAACCGGAATAGTAATAAATAAAAAAAATAACCTTGAATTGTATATACTGGCTTATTTAATGTACTATTTTTACTTTTTGTATCAGTCACTCTCTTAATTGTTATTCATAATTAATGCAGTATTTAGATGATTGTAACTCAGTTAAACATGTACCTGTATACGTTGTGGATGTCTTTTAACAGTACTTAAGCTGTACCCATCTATCTATAACTGTGTACATGAGAAACTGAAATTGTTCTCCTCACCCGCATGCACCCTTGACCACCCGGCACTCGTCTTGAGCCCAATATGCACCAAAGTGTGTTATGTGAACATTTAAAAGAGCTGTTTCATATCAGTTTACACCTCCCTTCGCCAAACATAGGCCTGAAAGGCCTGCAATTCAGGAACTTTTGTAACGAAATTAATTCTGTCAGCTGGGCTACCTGGCCGATATGCTAACTGCCCCAGTGGATCGGAAATTTAACAATTTTGGAATGAAACTGCTTTTTTAAAGTAAATGAATATACTATTTGATTTTTATTGAGCTATTAAAAGAGCCAATTTTAAATTAGATTTTAATTTTAGATTTTTAATTTTGTAATAAATGATGATAATGGTGATATTTTGTAATATTTTAGAACTATTTCGACTGTAGAATTTTATACTTGCGTAGTATAGATTCCTCAAATACTGACTTAAAAATTTCTATATTAACCCAAGGTTTTAGATGGGCAGCCGCCATATGTTTTTTAACAGGCATGTAGTACACTGCGCAGAAAAAAAGGGGACAGTTCTATATTTCCCGTTTTACTGGGCCGATTGACGAAATTCAACTTGCATTTTTCCTGTCTTGAAATCGCGACTTAGGATATATATTAGATTTATATATAGCGTTGCTCTAATATAGGTCTTTTCACGCACATTCATACTTTTTTCTGAAATGACATGGCAGTTTTTTTTACGTAATTTAATACGTAAATTCTTTTTCTCTTAGTCGGATATAGTTTTGTAGCATGTGAAGGTTACAATAAACTTTTTAATCTGATAAAACTTCGAGTATATGAGTTTATTAGAAGCTTATAACTCACAGGCCAAAAAGATATGTTTATTTCTAAGGACATTTGCAGGTCTAAAATTTATTTAAAAGAATATTACATATAACAAATTATATATAAAAGAGAATTATATATAAGTAATATACTAAGGTTAAGAATTTTCTGTTATTCGTACAAAGGAGACAAATTCCTCAACTTTAATACTATTCTAAATACATAAGTCTTCAGTACCTGACTTACCCTATTTTATAAGGGTAACTTTATTATAATAAAAACAAAATGTGTTGATGTAAGGAAAGTATAATTTATATTAGGCAAATACATATCGTATATCAGTTTTAATTAATTTTATAAGCTAAATTCAATAAATCACTCGCAAGGAAATTTTCTTTTAGCTTCTGAAACAATTCTTAACCAAACAGTTATATTTTAAGAAAGCAAAATTCTCTAGATTTCCAGATAAATTTGATATACTGTTTTTTTTTCGTATCATATGAATTATTCAAAGAAGTTTCAAATTTTATTATAAAAAACTGACACGCCATTATTATTTTTAAGATTAATATATTTCGATTCAAAGTCGAAACATCACAACTTTCTTTCAGACGCTTTTCATTTATTGAATGTTAAAGCATATTCTAAGAACGAAAGCAAAATTACCAATTTAGATAAGATATCATAATAGAAAATAAAACTTCAGAAAAGTTTAAGATTTAATAATATTTCTTTGATGAAAAACAGGAATTTATCTTTGCTCATTTATTTAGCGAGCAATGAGACTTTTTTGCTTTGAAATATATTTTCAAACATTTAACAGAAGGCTCTGTAAAATATTTTCAAAGCCATGCTAATTTAATAAAAAAACTGAATACCTTTCAATTTTTGTCTCTAGAAGAACTTGAAGATTCATGGAAATGACAGAAAAAGTCGAAGAAAACTTCAGCGGCATCACATTTTTCACTTTTCATTGAAAGAGTTCAAGCGTAAATAAACCAAACCGTCCCCAACGATAATTTTTCGAGTGGCATATGGTATAAGACATCGGCCGGGAGTTTCTGACACAGCTACACAAATGTCTCAAATATGTCTTTAAGTTTTTCTTTTTTACCATTTTATTCTTTTTATAGCAATGTATTTCGAATTACGCGGCAGTTGCATTCTCGTTATCGACTTATTGTAACCTAATAAAAAAAAAAGTTAAACTAAGGAAAAAAATACTTTCGATTTAATTTTCTGAAAGAATGCTGTCGTTCCCTGTTTTTAAGTTTGAAAAAACACAATTTGTTGCTTGAGAAGAAACACATACCAGAGCGCCGGAAGTTTTTATTAAAGAATATAGAGTGAACATTATATTTTATTGCTTCAGGATCAATCAAAGAGGTTTTTTGCAACTTTCTTTTTTATTTATTTATGTATTTTATTTTTTAAGTTGAAATACTCTCTTATAATAGCTTTTTATTTTTCATTTTTATATAGTTATTTATGTTTTTACTCTGCACAATTATTGTGATTGTAACTGCCATTTCTATGTAAAGTAAAACAAAGCTTCAGATCCATATTGTTCGGAATTCCGGTTTTCTGGATAACCAGCTCTTCATTGTGATCTTTGCATAGTTAAGTTTCCTATATTCGAATCTGATTTATTTTCTCAGAATTTAAATAAAACAAAAACGTTATACAGTACAGAACATATTAGCAGCTAACGTTTAAAGCATTGAAGATTTATAACATCATAAATACATGCGAAGACAACTTTACAGGCCAGGGGTTTTCAAGCTTATTACTGAGCTTAAATGTAACATTACGTTGTCTGGAATAATACATGCTATCATAATACATAAATACAAAAGAAACAATTTAAGGGCAACTTACCTAACGTGTTATTTTTCTTTCCGACATCTTCCATTACTTCTGTCAATTCACACCAGAAGGCAAACTGAGATCAAATAGCAAACGAATGTGTAGCTTAAGAAAGTATTGTAACAAAGCCGACCTCTTGTTGAGTGAGTTATAACAAGTAGTTTAATGTTTTAAGAATTTGAGTTTCGAAAACCCCGAAAGTTATGGGTACTAATAATTATCATTTTTAGTTGCAGTACAAGATGCAGTTTTAATTAACATTTTAGTGAAACTTTGACTGTGTTACTGTGGCTTAACTAGACTTCTATTTAGTGCGGAGATTAAACATTTGACAGTGCAAGAGAAGTTTAAATAGAAGTAATTAGGTAATTAATTAGCTTTACTCAAGGAACACGTGAAAGAATTTCGTTACAAAATTTAAGATAAAATATGTAATAAAAATTCCTCTTGCTATTGATTTGGAAAAATTTTAGCTGTTTTAGTCTCTATCAATTCGTTATTCTCTATCAGTATTACAAACGTTTCCTTATTACTGCACTGAATTTAGGTAATCATCTCGCCTGAAAATAGGTAAACCTTGACACTGATTAGGTACTGAATTATTACAATGAATTATCATTCACACAATTAGGCACAGAAATAACGTAAACCTCAACTCATCAGTAAAGATAACACGCAACATCTATACATACATAAATGCAATATAATAAAGAGATAATATCAAATTTAAAATTGCGGCTAATTAGCTTTAATGAAAATTAAGTAAAAGTTCTACAAATTAATTTTTAATAACATTTTTTAATTGTATTACGGAAAAAATTAATGATTTTGCATTTTTATTTTAAATTACTTTAAATTTGTTTATATTTTGAACTTACTTTTAAATTATGTAGAAATTTGTTTTTAAATCATTCATATGGAATTCGGTAACTTGGCTTTGCTGAAAAACCTTCGGCTACTTATTTAAAAAGGTCAAATTATTTTTAACTATTAGTTATTTATATTATTAAGTTGTTTTGTTTTTGTTTCAGTTTTAATTTGTATTTTTCCTCTTAGTCCTCTTAGCCATTATTTTTGATTTAATTATTATCTGTTGGTGTTTTAATAAATGTGGCAACATATTGCGTGACTTTAGTAACTAATTATCTTGATTTAAAAATTTATAAACTTTTGTTACTTGTTACAGTGATTAAGTATTCAATGAATATTATTGTACTTTTGTGTTTATATAATTTGTATTTAATTTTTATATGGTTTAAAGTGCTCAACCCATTAAATTAATTTTATATAAATATTACATTGTATGATGTTTCTATTATTTCTTGCATTTAATTAATATTCTATTCACTGTTAGAATATTTAAAACATTTTTATCGGTAATATATTTAAGTTAGGAAAATTAGTCATGCAGTTAGCTCTTCAAATGAAAGGAAAATCCAAACATCTCTCTAATCAAAATTTATGAGAAATTAAGCATTAAAAGGCACGTTAAGTCAATATGGAAATAAGTCTCCTACAGAAAATGTTAGACAAGTTGTGAATGAAAATATCCTCAAATAAATAAATAATATATTTTTTATTCGTAACCTGGATAGACGATTAAACCAACCACAACAATCCTTTAGGCCAAATCTAATCCCGTGCAATTCTCTATTTCTAGTGAATTCTTTCAAGCCTGAGAGAAATGAAAAAGCTTTAAGAAAAACACTGGTGCTAAAACAGCTTGGTTCATTTAGATTAAAGAAACAAAATCGGAACTACAATACTGAAAGATTCGTTTATTAATGTGAAGGCTGAATGCTAAATTAAGGTGATAATTAATAAAACTAAAGCATTTTAATACGGCATTTCTTACCCGACTTTTTTATCTACTTTCATCGTCCAAAAGTCGAAAGGGGAAAATTATACAAGTAATTTCATTAGTAAGTAAAATGCGGTTACAATAAGAACATGACAAATTAAGAGCAGTCTTAGATAAACTACTAGTATCAGTCACAGTATTACTTCTTTAAAAGAAACATACATTCCAACATGAATACATAATATTACGAACATTACAATAAATGTTGGTAATTGAGCAAGTGCGCGACGTCTCCCATCGTAGAAATGAAGAGAATGGTGCAAAAGAACGTTTAGATTTCGAAAGCTCAAACACATCAGCAGTAAATAAGGCTACAGTGAGCTGGAACTTTAATAACTTAATAAAGGAAAATTTATATGTTAGTAAAGTTTCCTAAGTGTCAGAACACCTTCCACGTCCGGATAGTTCAACGAAGTCTTTCCACAAAATACATTTCAAATATAAACGCAAAGGAAAATAAAATGGATAAAATACTAATACAAATATGCAAGTACAAACTGAATACTCTGAATAAAACGGAAAATAATCTAACGAATACAATTTACCAATAAACATAGAGTAAAATTACTAGGTACAATATAAGAAGGAATAAATTAGGCAAATATTTTAAAACTTTTGATAGTTTAGCGCCAAAACATTGAGGGGAAAATGCGCGAAGAAATACGATAAGTCATTTTAATTAGGAAGCGCGTATATTTGACATCCACTTTTAATATATACGTAATAGATTAGAATTTGTATAGTGTAAACCAACCGTACGAATACATTAGGAAGTACACCTAATCTCTTTATTACAATTATATTTATTACATAAGATATCTTGAGATGCATCCGTAGTATCACACTGAAACACATTTATGACAGGAACTACCTAAACGGAATCAAATCTGCTAAATTAATTTTACTAAAAGCGAATACTATATTTTTAACAGAATAAATTTCATTTACTTGATAACATTTGCTTTCAGAAGAAGCATTTTTACTTCATTTTAAGTAAAATAATTGTTTTGAATTTGTATAATAGAAACCTATTAGGAAATACTTGTTGCAATATTCTCGACTTATTGAAACAAATTCACAGTTGTGTATGGAATAATTAAATCTTTTCTTTAATAAAATAGTCACTACATTTCACTCGACGAGAATTTATTACAGAAACTATCATAGGAAGTGTTTTCTTTTTATTTGGAACTGCAATATTTAACAGAACAATTGAAAATATATGATGTAATGAATTCAAAGCAAATGCATCCATATAAAATTAAAAATTAGATAAAATATCAACGTCAGTTTGGCTTAGGATTTTAAAATTAAACTTTATCGATTTACGGAGAGATAAGTTATGGCTCTTATCTTCAGAAGTAAAAATGTTGGCTTCTAAGCAAAAGGAATCTACATCTCATACCCCCAGGCTACCTTTAGGTGACAATTTTTTTCAACATGCAGGCCACACTGAAATTATTAGGTTAACTATAATTGTTAAGATTAACACTGATTAAGACCCTAAATTAAATGGACATAAAAACAGATTGTAATTTTGTTTTTAAATATCAAGAATTTTATGTTTTATTTTTTTTTAATTTAACTTTTCCAAAATGTAATAGTAAATTCTTCGAAGTGTACGTATTTTAATGTGAAATTTTCAAGTTATAGTTTACGTATCTGCGGACGATTAATGACCTAGAGAAAAACACTTCTGCCAGTTTTCTAATGTAGACTTATTAAGAACTTTATTACAGTAGTTTACAAAAACGCAAGATTAATAAAATATATCTTATAAATACTGATAATAAAAGTAAGAGAACAATCCCAGACCATCAAAAAATGAAGTCGCGTTTCACATCCAGTTGTGAATCACACACTGAATTATATACTTCATTTAACAAAAAGATGTTCGAAATATGACTGTTGAATTTTTTACTTCATTTTTGTTCTGTATATCATGAGAAGTTAAATGTCAGATAAACAAAAAAATGCAACGAAACTCAACTGAACTGTTCTAAACAACATGCTTTTATTTAGTGTTATAAAATTTAACTAATATTTTAATAACAAAAATATTACTTATGCATCTTAATTATATTACAAACATTACCTATACATCTTACAAAACATCAGCTCTTTAGAGCGAAAGTACACTACAAACAAGCACGAAAAAATGAAAGTTAGTTTTCAAATATTCTAAAATAAATATTTCTATATCAATCTGCGAAAGATTCTCATTCAAAACAACAATGCTTAAAATGATACGTAAATACATGGTATTATCTTTGAAGGGACGAATCAGGAGAGATTTTCATTTTATGTTTTCTTGATAAATGGTAGTATGATACATTTTAAAGTTTAAATTTGTCATTCAACGAAAATCGTCAAGTATACTTATGAATGAAACTTACTTTTGAAATACGGTATAAATATATTTGGTATTAGAATATTTTTTGCACTCAATTTTAAGATTCAGCAGCATATATCCAAGAAAGACAGAAATTATTTTGTAATATTTCAACGAACTGACTGGAATTTGGATATTAAATCTTAATAGAACCCTCGAACTCATTTACTGAAGCAATTTAAAGAAGCACTTAATTAAGTTACCAAAGTTACCGTGCGGTAAGAGTCATGTTAGTATTTATGTGGTAGTTGGTCATCATACTTTCATAAGTTTTAACACAGCTTGAAAAGGGAATCAATTTCTTATGCTTAAAATCCAATGCCTATCTCTGATGTAAAACAAATATATCAGTTTAATGGCATTTTATAGAACATGCTTTTATGAGAAGTAATACCCAAAATGTATAACATATTAAGAACCTCCTTCAAAGAAAAAGTATAAATATGAAACAGCGAAAGCTAATCACGTTAGGATAAAAATAATTAAATAAAAAAATAAAAATATATAAATAAGCTCATTTGTGTTCGAAAAGAAAAATAATTGATAAATTGATTCCCTAAATAACAGAATATTCTTTTCCTAAATATAAAGGAAAACATTTCAGGAGCAAAAATGCGTACAATTTAACGAAACTGTTAGTACTATATAATAATATACAGCCATATACAGATGGAGGACAAAATAATGCGAACACCTTTGAAAACGTATGACGTATTTCACACCTGCAGTACAGCCGCGCCACCTGCAACAGAAGTCTGCCACCTAGTGAGCATGAAGAGAAAGGTATCAGTCTCTCAACAGCAGTCACCTGCGTTGCATGCTTCGATCGAACTGTCTGTGAGAAGTTGAAATGTCAGACCTGTCAGAGTTCCAAAGAGAAATGATAGTTGGAGCGCGTTTAAGTGGAGCATCGGTTACGGAATTAGCAAACCTTGTGGGATGTGCAAAGAGTATGATATCAGCCGTTTTGACTGCGTACACAAAAGAGGGTAAGACGACGTCTTCAAAGCACAACAGTGGTCGAAAGTCAAAGCTGGCTGATAAGGATAGACGGGTTTTGAAGCGCATAGTAGCCGAAAGCAGAAGCAATCGTTATCCGAGATAACATCCGAATTGAACAGTCATCTCCAGGACCCCGTTTCAACAAAAACTGTAAAAAGGGAACTTCATGCTGCGAGCATTTATGGCAGAGTGACAATTCGTAAACCCTTGGTGACAGCAACTAATGCTTTCAAGCGACGCCAGTGGCACAGAGATAACAAAGGCTGCCCCCCCCCACAGCAGTAGCAACAGGTAATATGGTCAGGTGAATCGTCTTTCACGCTAGCTCAGACGACCGGACGCTTTTATGTCTGGAGAACGCCCAAAGAAGCGTTTCATCCTGACTGCTTCTTGCCGACTGTCAAGCATAAGAGGGGAGCCATTATGGTATTGGGTGCGATATCTTGGTGCGGTCTTGGCACACTGGTTATTCTGCATAGGAGGATCAGATCCAATCACTATCTAAGCATTCTAGTGCATCATGTCCATCCTTTTGTCCAGACTGTATTCCCTGGGGAGCATTTTACCATATTTACTCTTAGATATCCTCATTTTTTAGATACGCTCTTTAAATTAGATACCACCGTACAAAAATAAGATTTGATTCTAACTGATTGAATAACGGAACATGGGAAAGAGCACGACGGATATCTGCCTAAGGACAGAAAGGTCTTAATGGTTAGCTTTCTAATGAAAACTGGCTGCTATTCAAGTTGCACATTGTGTTTAGCATTGATTACACGTATCTGTTGATAAGTATATATTTTACGGTCTCATTCTGGATTCATTTAAAAAATCGGTTACTTTCAGAGGTTGATATATTTTACGTAATCAAATTTTACACTGAGGTTTTAATTAGACTGAGACACTTTACTTTATTTATCTACATATCGCCATCGGAAAATGCTAAATTATCGTGAAATGTTAAGCAATCGGAAAAATTAGTAATCTATTGTAAGTAAGTATTAAAATATCAGTAAAGTTAGTAACGCAACTGATTCTCAGATGGAGGGGAAAAAAAGGCGTAAAATCTCGAGGGAAAATTTGTGATAAGATGCAATCAATTCTTCCCGTGGAAGAAAGAATGCACTGAAAATTAGAGAACCCTAGAAAAACAGTAACTATATATTGCAATATGTAACTTTAAATCATTAGTTACGCAATTCTTTAGTCAGCCATGTATGTCAATTTTAATAATGCAACTGAATAAAACTCTTTAATTTCATATCATGTGCTAAATATTTACTGCTAATTTTTGGAATTATTTTTATTAGCTTAAATAAGCTATTGATCTCCAGTTTGGAATTGGTTTCTATAAACGGCGTAACACTTTTGAAATTGTTACCATCAAATATTATCGCCGTATATTATTTTTAAAGAAATTGCATACATGTGGGTGTCTTTCTACTTTACTTTAAGAATGACACCAATGTTAAGATTTAGTATTTTAATGAAAAAAAAAAAAAAAAAAGAAACAGAACGATGAAAAGAAGTAAGATAAAAATTTAGGTCCATAGCATAGGGTGCCATAACAATAGTGGTAATCCTCACACCAAATGGAAATGTTTTAAAGTCTCTTAACTACTACGTAATACTTTTTAGGATCCGTTCACCACGTTGCCGTCGCAGCATCGCTCACGCGCAGAAGTTGAGAAGTTAACTTATCACACAGCTTCGAGAATCATCTAGCTGCTGATGCGGTTGCCAGGTGCAGGAAGGAGGAAGGTTGAGTTGTAGGAGCGAATTACCACACGGCCATTATGCCTTGCCGGGCGTCCTCGCCTGGGGGTTGATCTGAAAAGAAAGAAAAAGAAAAAAAAAGTGAAAGAAAAAATTAATGTCCAGGTGGCGAATGTTAGGTTTGAGCACCACCGGTTCGTCTTATCAGCACAGGTTGGCATCATAATGGTTCCTTCATGGCGTATCTTTCGTACTTCATAACAATCAGAGGGATGAACTGTCTCATAAGGACCGAATAATTTGGGACGAAGTTTAAGTCCAAGTTTCAGTTCAAGTCGAAGATTCAGATCAAGTGGAAGTTTCAGTTCAGGCTG
Organism: Stegodyphus dumicola; assembly: GCF_044657685.1. Taxonomy (NCBI): domain Eukaryota; kingdom Metazoa; phylum Arthropoda; class Arachnida; order Araneae; family Eresidae; genus Stegodyphus; species Stegodyphus dumicola. The sequence continues at coordinate 97,387,598 of NC_140771.1, read as the reverse complement.
GATGGGCATTTGGTGTCCATGTTTATATTTGCGGGCAGGTTTGCGACGTTTCTTATACTGTCGTATATGTGCTTGCTGTAAACGGAGGAGGTTCCGTTGAGCTTCAATGCATAATGCAGCTTTTTCATCATCATGCTGTGTTAGCAATTTCATTGTTTTTTAAGTTCGTTTAAATTTTCTTCGTTTATACTTCCAGGCTTTCTGTTCTTTGGGAGTTTCTGCAGTTTTAGCAGGTGTTTTCTAGTTTGCTTGATCAGCACATGCTTGTTCAAACTGATTCAGTTTATTTTTCACAGTTTCTTCGGTATTCTGCACGTTTGGATCATTATTGACATCATTATCATCATTAGCTTCATGACTGTCAGCATCATCTGCGTTGTCATCAACATCATCTTCATTGACATGATCTACAGCAACGTCATCTTGATCAACATCATCTTCATTAGCTTCATGAGTGCCATCATCATCATCAGCACCATTAGCGTTATAATTGTCGTCATCATCAATATCATGATCTTGATCCATGTCGTCGTCTGCGTCATCACCATCTTCATCAACATCATAGTCATGAGCTCCATGATTGATATCAGCATCATCTTTGTCATCGTGATAATCCAAATCCAAATTCTCATCATCTAAATCCAATTCTGAATCGTCATGTGCAGCATCATCATTTTCCTTACTTGTTTTCTTCAACTGATTGTCATTTTCTGAAAATCTTCCATAGCAGTGTTAACTTCGTGTGGTTGGTGAGGAGTAATGATATGTTGAACTTCCAGAATTTCCGATTTTGAGGTGTTTGAAAGATCAGGTGGAAATGTATGATCATGAGTAACATTAGCAACATTAACAAAAATTTGATCATCATTATTGTCGCATAAATGAATACCATCTTTATCAAATGTAAATCGAGTTTGTTGCAAAAAGTCTATTCCGATAATGGCATCAAGAGGAATCATATAGTCTTTTACTACATGGATTTTAGCAGGTAAAATAGTGTTTTCAATTTGAATGTAGTCTTGAAAGAATCCAATACTTTGAACTGTGTCTCGGCCAAGTCCTGAGAATGTAATTCTGGAAGGATGTAATGGTGGAGAACCAATTTTGCGGTATGTTTTCTCCGTAATAAGTATTGCTTGTGAACCAGTGTCGTAGAGAGCAGTTAACTGAGTTCCTTTAAGTTGAATATCAACATGCATAGGATTTTTAGAAAAATTTTGAGTAGAAAGTGCATTTACAGTACTATCAGATGTAGAACAATCAGGAGCAGATTCCGTGGTAGAACTACCAGAACGTTTGAGACAATTGGAATGAACGTGACCATAATTTTGGCAGCCATAACAGAATTTGCCATTAGATTTATTAGGACAAGTATTGCTTTTGTGACCTTCTAAACCACAAGAATAACATACTGGCTGTGTATTTGATGTACGTTTAGCATCAATTTTGGCATTGGAAAAGGAATTTGTAAATTTCTTAGGAGTATTTTGCTTCAAATGTTTTGAATTGTTAAAGAGTTTTTCATAAATCTTCAGTTTTTCTTTAAATTCAGGAATGGATTTACAACTGTATAAAATTATTTTATTGTTTGATGAATCAGGAATACCATTGATAATATAATCAATCAAAGAAGAATCATCCATAGAACCTTTGTGTGCGAGGTCTCTCATAGCTAAAAAATATTCTTGTAAGGTTTCAAATGGTTTCATGTCAAATGGTTTCACGAGATTCCATTATTTTATGTAATTGAAGGCTATTAATTTTATCCGAAAATTCATCTAATAAATGGTGTTTTAATTGTTCCCAATTAGTAATTCCACGAATTGATCTTATTAATGTTAAAGCTGGACCTGTAAGACATTTTTTAACAAAAATTACTTGGTGTACAGGATTCGTGATCTCATAGAGATTAAAAATACCTTCTATGTCAGAAATAAAAGTTTCGACGCTGTAATTATCCCGAGAGGAAAAGGGTTTAATCAAATCAACAATGCCCTTTAAGCCAAAACATTGAAACGGAACAATTTGTGTTTGCGGGTTAGTTGATACCAATAAATTTGCAGGCGCACTTTTAAGAGAGATTTTTGCCTCCATTTGTTTACATAAAGAGTCATTTGAAGCGTGATTAATGTTCCTTTTGGGCGACGCTATGCGTCGAGGGTGAACTTTGCACCAAGGCATCTTGGCACCAAGGCACCAAGGTCGCTGTAGTCAGCGGAATCTGATTTTAATAACGATACATCAGCTAAATTCGTAAGAATATTATTAGCACAGGTTCACCACCTTCACCACGTTGCCGTCGCAGCATCTCTCACGCGCAGAAGTGGAGAAGTTAACTTATCACACAGCTTCGAGAATCATCTAGCTGCTGATGCGGTTGCCAGGTGCAGGAAGGAGGAAGGTTGAGTTGTAGGAGCGAATTACCACATACATGTATGCATGTTCCGAGCATTTTGAACAAACAACGATACGCAATAAAACATTTTTATTTCCAGCGTGCGAGACTGTTGCCATTCAGAAAAATGTAATCTTTAAGTTTTAATTAACAAACTCTCCAAAAGCAATGCATTACAACGGCCGCAAATAAAACACTTTTATCTTCCAATCGCCAATGAACTGCCATTTAGTAAAGACTAAGATATTTTCAAATTTTATCTGGATTATTATTGGGCAATAAATTAAGCAAATTAAAAACAATAATCACTGTTCTAAGGATATGTTTTTCTACTTTTTAAAACATTTATTTAAATGAACATGTGCTAAAATGAGGAGAATATCTAACCAGAAGGAGTAAAAATTTTTACGAAATTTCACTAGCTGGACTCATTAAAATCCATTACGTACTTTTCCTTTTGAATGATACCTATTTTACGCTGTTCCTCCGCAAGTGGGTAGATTTTAAAGAAAGAATATAGCAAATATAACACTATCATGAATTCTAAAGATATACTGATTTTATATATTTGGTCATTTTACTACTGAATTGAATTTGATGTGGCTTAAGTGCGAAGAACATGGTGCTTAATAAAGTTAACACACAAAAAAAATTATAATAAAAACACACCAAATAATTTGTCTAAGAAAAATTGATATTCATATGACGAACTAAGGAAAGAATATTAAAAATATAAAAAATGTATGCCAACACTTAACATTGAATCGGGAATTTTAAACATATGCTGATATACAGCTTTTAAACATTTTTGATTTCGTAGTTGAAGTGTATGTAACATAAGAGCGGATAAGAGAGTAAAGGTAAAAAAAAAAAAAAAAAAAAAAAAGCTTCAAAATAAAGGCAAAAAGGAATAAATAAATAAAATCTGAAAAGTTTAAGGATTTTTTATGCTCTCGCAGATCTGGCAGTGTACCAGACTGCTGTTGTACTCACTACTGCTAACTTAATTATTAAACACCATTTTCTTCCCACTTAACGTCATATACGACTCAAACAGCAAAACTGCAAAAGTTTTAAAAGTAGCATATTATGATATGTTTAGAATACCGATGCAGTGTTAAATATAGGCATATGTTTTTTTTATTAGCTCAAAAGGGACATTAATCCCGAATGGGATATTAATCTCGAAACGGCATTTTGTGTTGGAACACTATAAACGCCTTCTCAGCTTTCAAACGGATATATGGTATTCTCCCGCCTTCTTAGCATGCCTTCGCAGTGTAATGGTCAGTATGTCTCAATGCATATTCGAAAGGTCCGTGGTTCGAGTTCCGGCGAAGACATTGCTTATTTTCATGTCTCCTGCTTCCAAATAACCGAATGTCTCTACAGTTGTGCTGAACTAAAATGGTGGTGGATGATGATCGTCCACCTCCAGGATTTGGCGATTGGGTCCCCTCATCTCCATTTGCCCTTTAAAAGGGGAGTATATAAAGTATTTCTCCCGCCTTCTTAGCATGCCTTCGTGGTATATTGGTCAGCATGCTCGATGCGTATTCGAGAGGTCCGTGTTCGTGTACAGGCTAGGGCATTGCTCCTTTTTCATGCCTCCTGCTTCGAAAATAACTAATGTCGCTACACTGTTGTCTCCAAATACTATCGCCGTGTATTGCATGTAAAGAAATTGAATAATGAGGTATCTGCATGAATATATGTATATTGAACTGTGAAAAAGGTACCTAGATCCATTAAGTTTTGAATAACGTAGTCCTCCACTCGAACATGGGCACCTGGAAGCCCGAATTTTGAATTTCGAATTTGTTTTATTATCTATATCATACTTTGTAAAACGTTAACGAATTTTTAATTAAGAAACTCAACGATTTCAAAGCGAATAGTGTGAAAGAAATAATCGCTTCCGATTTGAAATCGAAAAAAAATATGTCCAGCCTTCGAGACTGTCTATCGGAAATTCTAAAGATGTACTGTTTTTGAATACTTGAATGAGTGCGAAAATTAGTGTTTTTCAGAGTTTTTAATTAATATCTCGACTGATTAAAATCGTACGAAGACGGGAACTGTCGAAATGACTTCTCATGAATTTTTGGAACGGGAAGTAATGTATTTAATGTTTGGCAATGTTATTTTTATTTTATTGTAAAACTTAGAATATGTTTATTATATTATTTTCGGGACGTTAAAATTTTTAATAAAATATTTCATACTTATTTGACTTTGAACTTTCATTGCAAGGAATCATAAAAGGAGCTTCAGCTCTATGTCATTTAATGAAATCTAATGTATATATTTCCGACGTGCTGCTACTGTTTAACTGCGCCCAAATACATATAATCTTGTATTAGAAAAGGCGAAAAGAAAAAATTGTGCGTGCCATGGACGCAATCATTTGATCAATGTTCACGTTTACAGATATTGAGGGTTGCGGTACGTCATATTATATTCATTATAATATTTATATTTGGGACGCAAATTGATGAATATACTCGGATTTACTCTGAATATCTTTCCCTGTAAAAATTGTTACTGATCGGAGATATGAAAATTGTTCCAAAATTTTGGTTAATTCTTTGCTCCTCTCTCATGTTTGTTGGAATTGTTCATACGAGTACTAGCTCAGTATTCGAAAACACTGCAAAATATCAAAATGTTTAATTTAATTACCCTTTGCTTCGGAGAAGTGGATAGCAAGGATTTGTAAAACAATTTAAAATGGAATCCTAAGTTTCAAAGCTTGTATTTTGGAAAATATACAAGAAGTTATTTTTATATATTAAAAATTGTGAATTTTAAGATTTCAAAAGTACAATCAATATTACGTTATAAACTTTATCATTATGATCTAATTTATGGTTTAAATTCTGCGAAGAGTTTAGTTGTTAATAATAAGGATTATGAAATGAATATGATTTAAACCATGAACTGCCTACTTTAGTTATTATTTCCAGCATTAGCAGTCTCGTTAGCAATAATAATTGATTAATATGACTCAAAAAAGTAAAGAGGAAAAATGGCAAAGAAAGAAAAAGGGGAAAGAGGAAAAAAGCTGATAATGTGGACGCACTAAGCTGATCAAAGTATACGTTTACAAATAATATTTCCGAAAAGGAGAGTAATTAAAAACAACATAAATAAGGTAACTGGGTAGTCAAAAATTTTAGTTCTATTCGGACGTTCGAGAAAATAACGTCAGGAGTAACACATCAAAATTTTATTCGAGATAGATCATTGGGTATTGAAAACAACGGCTAAACATTGTGCAGGATACAAGTATGTTGATTAGTCATTTTAACTTAATAAGCATTACTGAATTCTTTACAGAATTGGTGGCTTACTAGTAGATAATAAACAGTATAAAGTAGCTCAATAACTCAACATTAGCATACTGAACTGTAAAATTGAAATAAAATTCCAAGCTTATAGAAGTGATGTGAAATCAAGTGACATGAATTTTCTTTTCATTTGTGGCCACAAATATAAATAATAAGCTGCAGTTAAAAGCATATCCACCTCTTAACCTGAGCAGCAAAAATTGATGATAAAAATAAAGAATCAAATAACAAAGAAAAATGTTATAAAATCTGATGGAAAATTACTATATTTCCGTTAATGTATGATCCATTACTTTTAATATTATAATTGGAGTTTATTTTCTAATCTTCATTAGCGCATCTTCTACTACCTTATATTAAAAAAAACCTGGATTTTATATAGAAATAAATCTTAAACAATAAAGTATGTATCTATTTTTGGTTCTCGTCGCTTCAAATTAGCCTTGAAGAAAAACAATATTCTTTCGCTTAGTAAATCAAAAGGAACATCGGCGTAGTAGTGCGCAAGCAAAAGAGCAACGAGTGGCTTTAGTGAAGAAGATAATCTTTGCATGTAAAACACTAAACGTCGTGCAAATTACTCAGGAACACGACATTCCCATTAGACACTGTGTTATTTCATTACACTGAATGTTAGTGAAAGATTAGAAACAAGAAACTGTTTCCATTATTTTGCTCAAAATTTAAGCTTATTGGAAATTCTTCTTGTGAGATGTAAAGTATCATCTTTTAACCCGCTACGGAACAGGAAGTTAAAAGCATACAGCTTTCATATACTTGTTTATTATGCCTCAAAATCTTTCTGAAAATTTTCTTGCTATCTTTTTTTATTTTTATTCATGCTGACGCTTTCCGCCGGCTTCAAACTAATGTGCGTTTATTGCGAATGAAAGCAAGAAGCTGTCAAAAGAATCGCTGGGAGGAAGGAAATTGAGAGTTGACAAAAAATGTCACTTCCGTAATCCTTTTGTGATGAAAGAATTCTGTGCAGCTTAACTACGACTTTGCGTTTACGTGGCTCTGTTGCTTATATCGCAGATTAATGAAAGTTATTTCGAGAAAGTGCAATAAAATGACTAAATATAGTAGTTAATTAACAAGTAGAGTTGAGCTATATATTTTCTCTTCAGATTTTTAAATACTGAAAAGAAAAATCACTTTGTGATTTTGAATATTAAAACTTAAAAATTATAATTATAAAATTATTATGTTTTTTCAATTAATAATTAAGTCTAGTATTAAGCTGTTCCATGTAATGAACACTGGACAGCACTCTCAGTGATGAGATATTGAAATGAGAGATACGTTCAGAAATTATAGTGCAAATACCGAACAGAAAATTTTCCAACTTTTAAAATGAGTTATTTTGAAAGTTAAACGTAAAATCCTAAAACTTAAAGGCATATTCACCTAACGGTATTTTACTAACAGTTTGTGGTGTTACGGGCGTGATCGCCAAAAGTGTCGATACTAAGAATATCAAGTACAAATTAATTTTGCGTAAATACTTAAACTAAAATTTGGTGTTTAGTACATTGCTTAATCATTACTAAATAGATTAACAAGACTTACCCACTGATGCATGCATGAGCCGATTATTTTCTTTTTCCAATCTCATATTTATTTCAATACACATACTTTCTGGATTAAATAAGACACATTTATCACACATAATTATAAATACTCAAATATCATAACTTAGATACACGCAATGCGATAACTCAAATGGAATTTCCGTGGAGTGCCGAGGCGTGACTATTCGCGCAATCCTGTCCCATCGAATAATTTTGCGGTTGAAACGTGGTCAATTTTATCTTCGTATTATCGCGCTGTCTGGTTACACACTTATAAGCTCTTCTTTTTTTCTTTTTACATTCATATTATTTTTACACACGTCATCACGTTTGACACATTGCTGGTCAAGCACATCTTGAAGTCGAACAGTTACTTATATTCTGCTTGCACGTTTATTTTATGTTGTTCACCTCAGCCGGACTTAGTGAGTCTCAAATCAAACATCTACTTTAAGTACTGGATTTCTTCATTCTGCTTCTTTCTCGGCAAAATTAGACAGGAACAAATGGCGACTGCTGAGTGTGTGTGGCCCGAAGGCCCACACACTCGCTAAGCTCGACGTCAGGCAGCAAGAGGGGAAAAAGGAAAAAGAGAGACAAACCAGTCCTTCCAGTTTTTATACCTTTCGACGCACGTGCTCGCGCGTGATAACGATACAAGAATCGATGTAGCCACAATGTTCTCACACAGTTACTTCCTATAGTTACTGATTTGACTATAATTATCTGAGGCACACGCGGATTAAATTTTACTTATCTGATCTTGGTGGACTGCAAACTAAATCGAATATTCTAAAATAGGACATCTGGCTTTATCGTCTGTTAATCGCTTCAAAATAGAGACTTACGGAACTCGAATGGCAATAACAATGATTGAAGAAATATAAAAATCTTTTTTTTTAGTCAAATGAGCGGTAGCACTTAAGATAAGGAAAATCTTTGCTAAACAAGCAGCGGTTACAGATATGGATACGGATAACGAAGGTGTTTATGTGGCCCCAGAAGAGGCCTTATTTAGCTAGATTAGAAATTAAGCCTCTGAGAGCACATGACTGTGACGCGCTAGTAGATGAAACTCCGAGAACAGTCAAGAAAGTGAAGTTTGATTGGCACACTTGCAGCACAAGACACCATCCTCAGATGGAAAGGGACAAGAGATAAAATTCACGCCACGCAGGAAAATAAATAAACATCAGGAACAGTTATTTTAGAAACAGTTAAACAGCATAAGTGAAGTACTGCTTGGAGTATTATCCATGATGTAGTGATGGTTTCACAGCGGAAAATGAGGCTTTGAAGCTAGGCTATTCTTGGATGTTTTGTATAAATCGCTAATTTCAGAGTTCTTAATATATTTTAAAAGAGCTTGAAAATTTTCTAGAACTTGGGTATCACTGAGAACTTGGCTATCACTTTTATAGGAGTCGCAAGGGCCTCGGCGTAGCTTTTGTTGGGGATTACGTGGTCGGAATATTTTCTAGGACTGTTTTTGTTTCAGAATTTCTTAATTTAGGAAACAGTTCACAGCCTTATGTTCTTGATTACAGTTGGCACAAAGTGGTTTGTCCTTTTTTTTTTCCTAGCGGCAATCCCTAAAACTATGTTCCGGCACACTGGGACATCTGGGGTCGTGTCCACATGCAGTTTGATGGAAGGGTTAGCAACGGTAGCACTGCATGGGCCACTGCGATACGATAACTGATATGATATGGTCACAACTTTTAAGTCGAGGTAATGGTGGAATATTATATTGTAGACAGTTGTTGCTCTGTAACTCTTGGGAAGGAGTCACCAGGAATAATGATAGTTTTGCATGTTCTACTTTTTTTCCTTCAGATTATATGCTCAGTTTTCAACGGCTGGTACCCGAGGAAAATAGTTTTCCACTGAATATTACCTATTTCGAACATGAGTTAGAGTCAACCCCTGTTAACTTTTAAATTTACTTGCTTGAGCAATAACGTGCATAAAAGTCTGGTCTCAGCAAATACAGACAGTAAAAAAGAAAGAGAATGTAGAAAAGAGAGAACTGAAAATTTAAAGTAATTGAGACAAACATTTTTTAATATACAAAGAATCATTCTTTCGTTGGTTTCTTTTTGGTGGAGCAATAATAGAGCAGAAAATTGGGATAATTAACACTTAAGATGGTTCTGGAGATCAACGCTGGGAAGACAAACTGAACGGTGACGAAGACAACGGTGATATAAAAGCGTTAGCAGACGACACAGACAGCAGTTCCAACCGCATTAAATGATTTGAGACCTAAGGAAAAGCAGTGCACAACGGTAAGAGATGATAAGATTCAAGATCCAAGAAGTAAAAATAAAAATATCTTATTAGATATTGATAATGCTAATATTGCTAAGTAATTTGCATAGCACCAATGCACCAATGAAATAATCTGAGAAGTGATTAAGAAAATGAGATTTTTCCGAACACTTTGCATTAAAGATTTTGGAATCTTGCTTGGGCAATGTTCTTAAAAGGTTCGTAATTTTAGATCTAAACCTTCATTGCTAAGATCTAAACCTTCATTTGCAGTCCCTAATTATTAATTTTATAAGTCCGCATAAAACAATTTATCATCAGAATGCCTGTTCAGAATAATTTGTTGAAAGGAAAGTTATCATTTGCTAAAGTAAATAAACAAAAGAAAGTTATTACCTTAAAATGTGTAAGCACTCTGATTAGAAAACAAACAGGGACCTGAGCTATAAATTTGAAGGAGAAGAAAAAAATAATATTTTTAAATTCAATCAGATAGTACAAATTTTATTAATTGTTTTAAATTTGCAGCTTCGCATTGAACATGGATTTCACATAGAATAAGAAATTTAAAACAAAACTACTTGTCTTGTTCTCTTTCTTTCTGTCGCTCAAAAGAAGGCAGTATATGTTGTCCAATATACAGCATCGATCGATAAAGGACAAATAGGCTAAGGGGACTTTTTCCATCGTGCTCTTTCCTCCCACAACCTGCGATCGAGTGAATTTCCAGCAATTGTTGCGGTTGTTTTACCGCATGCTCATCGTCATTTCAAGATTTCATATGATAATATATTAAACATAAAGGATAAATGAAGTAACTTTTGTAGAAATTTGAAGATGACTGAAAATGAAACACAACTTAAAAGCCTTAATTAAATAGCTATTTTGTTTTTGGGTCAACTGATCGTGAGGGAGGACTTTAAAATAATGAATGTTAAAGGTCAAATGCAATAAGTATAAAAATATGAAATGAGCAGTTTTTAAAATACATATTGCATGAAAACTAGTTAGTTAACATTTTATGATAATAGAAAGATATCATTTTGTCCGAGTCACTTCTATGATACTGAACACATAAGCGAAGTCTAAGAGGATGCATTAAGTAATTTCAAGGTGTTTTTAGTTTCGCTTTCAAGGCACAAGAAATCAATGCTTAAATTGAGTCTGAATCCGGTTCCAGTATATCAGAGTTTTTGGATGACATCAAAATTCCAGACAGATTGCCCCAGAATGCCAAATAAGGTAAGCTTCATTACCTTGTTCAACAGAATTGCAATGTTAACTATTCTGCAATAATGGAATAATTTGTTTAAATGTGGATTGGTACTACATCCTGTATGAAATCCTCGATTTCCCTGAAAAGAGCAAAATATAAGGGAAAACCTGAAGATATTATGAAAGAGAAATCCTCTTTGTCAAGAATGGATCGCTCTAGAAAGAATAATTTTATAGTGTGTACTCATCTGGTTAGCATAGATTTAAATGAATTAGAAGTCAGAACAGACATGAAATTTTGTTTTATTTTGAAGAATAGTGATCAAAATTCATACCTTTCTTTTGACCTTAGAAAGATTTAGTTTTCAAAGATTTAATTTTAATTTGTTATTCATTTGCACTTTTTTTACTTTTAGTACTTTTAGTAATTTGTACTTAATTTTAATTATTAATTATTTATTGTTTATCTCTTATTTAATATTTTTCCTTTGTTTCTGATTGTCTTTTATAGAGCTTTAGATCTTTTTAGCTTTACGCATGAAGGACTGACCTGGATATTAGGACATGTTAAGAGCTTTTCACGTACCAGTGATCAAGAAGAGGTTTGAAATTAAACAGACAAATAAAAATAGCTTCACAATTTTACAAAGATGGGATAATAAAATATTAAATCGATTGAAAATTTAGATGTCTTTCTTCAGAAGGCAAGAGCTGCTGTTTCGAAATATTAGCAGTCTGTTAATTTCACAAAAGTGTAAATTATATATAATTTAAAAATTAAAGTAAGAAAGGAAAGAACAAGTTTGACATGCATTACAAGTCTAATATTTTCTTATCATTCTGACGTTAAAATTTGGAGTTTAAAACGCTCCTATGAACGCCATAAAAAGGAAAAAGTACTTCTGTGTTTGTTTCCACAAAGAGCACAGTTTGTCAATAAACAAAAATTAAATACAGTTTTTTTTTCGCAAACAGACAGCACACTCAAAAATGGAAAATCGGTAAACTATATTGTGTTATTTCAATATACAAAACAGAATACGCGAAATTTATGTCCTTTTCTGAATGGAGAGAAATTAATACAGTTTCACTATAGTCCTATGTATTTATCATATCAATAAAATCAGTAATGTAATGAGGAAAACTTAAATTTTGGTTCACTGATTTAATCAATATCATCATCTTTTGCATTAGTGTAGATTTTTGTAAGCTCCTAAGACGAATGAAAAATGTATTGATTGATTTTATATGGGAGTATATCATACATTCAATCCTCGTATATCAGAAATTTCTTCTTTCCTCATCAGGATGCAAATTACTATGTTGAAGTGTACTTTGTAAAGTTGCGCGCTTCCAACCTGCACGCAACAAAGTGGTGACTGCTGAAAACTGGAAATAGACCAAAGTCTTGAGAAGGGTTTAAATCCCTTTTATTCAACTTTAGAAGTTACAAATGCGTGCTCTTGACGCTCACAAACTACGCCGACCCGGAAGTAAAATAAAAATAAGAAACTAAAAAGAGATAATAACAAGTGACTAACTATGAGGCTCTCTAAACGTAACTAACCTCACCGCGTTCTAAAATACCGCTGATAATTCAGCAAACTCTGAATAATACGTTGAAAGATTAACAATTTGCCGAGGCAAGCACACAGACCGAAACGCGTGGTTCTTCAATTTCTAACTAGCCACCTCCACACTCGTGAAGCAAGAAAGCACCCTTTCGAACTCGTTTCCTTTCTATTTAACTCAGAATACTTCCACTGATAATTTGAATCCTTGCGCGTTCTACTAAAAATTTACATACTCTGGCATTGGCAATTCCAGGGGAAAATAAGGCTTGACAGGAAAGATAGTTTAAACTTAAAATAAATGTTAGTTAAAATAAATATAAACCCTACAACTTAAATCGAAGTTTTAATGTTTTAGATGCAGAGCGTTTTTTGCAACAGCGATCATTTTCTGCCACCCAGATCTGCCGCTTATTTTTCAGCTTTAGCCACTTTGTTAGCTGACGTTAATACATGTCATAAAAGGTTTGAGCCATCTTAGGCAAGCCAATTTGTGGCCTCCGATAGCGAAAATTTTCGTTTGAAATTTCAACCTTGTTACTATATTACCTTCAAGTGACTCAAGTGACGGAGTTTAGTTTGTAAGCGCAAGTATTGACTTCTGTTTAGTTTCAAATAAAAATGGTTACTTATATTTTTCTTAAGACTTTTTTGCACTATTTCAGAAGAGCGGTAATTCACTTGACAATGATGGTCTAAGGTCTGAAGGATTTTGAGTAATTTCTGCACTATTAGAACCCTGTACGTAAACCAAGCAAAACTGGATTATGATTCTTAAATGTGTTTGTAAATTTTGAAGGATCACTCTCGCAACTGACAGCTGGTGAGTTAAAAATTTTTATTGTAAATATCTCGTTATTTAATATGTTCTAAGATATATTTTAATTTTATAACAGTCATTTTATGCCACTTTCCAATCTCTTCTAGTTTCAGTTTACAACTCCTTGCCAGAATGAGGTTTTAGAATCGCGTTAAATGCAAATCATAAGTAGAGTAGTATTTAAGTCAAGTTTCACTGACTTTGCCAGAGAGAGAGAACTAGGCTTCCTGAATAGCGCGCTTTTGCCTTTTGGGCTACGTCTCTCTAAAGTATTACTACGCTTGGTCGTTATTAGTACGTGGCTTTTGACAACTTCGCTGCCTAAGCTAGTATCACGAGCAACTAGTATAGATTTGTATTAGCTTCTAAATTTCTTTAGTTAGTCATTAGTTAGTTCTTATTTCTTACACTTTGAGTTTAAGCCCAAGTACAGGCTTTGCTCTATGCCCTACTTTATGCATATATATATAGCGTCCTTATTCGGCTTTTATTATCGCAATTGTTGGTCATAATCATTTACGACCAATTATAGAAATGTTTTAAATAACGAAAATATTCATGTTTTGGAATGTCAGATTTTAAAAAATATAATTTTCGACTAATAACAAAATCTACTACGTATATAATAATAGTTTATGTTTGGAGTTCGTCTAATAATAAATATCTAACAATGTTTAAAAACAGTTTATTGCTGTAAATATCTAACAATATTTAATATCAGTTTATTGTTGTTCCGAAAAGAATATTTAATAGGCCTCAATAGGAAGTTATGCTGTGCCCACATCCGATTTTGTATTTTTACTTTATTTTTTGTTCTCGTTATTTTTTTCAGTTTGTAAACCTGCTATAATGGTACAAACATTTGACTGATGGGAAAATTAATATAAATTCATATTTGGAGAAGAAAATTTGCCTGTAAAACTTTAATAATATTATTTTCTAAAATAATCAAAGGGATATGGTTTCAGAAAAGCTTTATACTCCTATATAAAAATTATTACCATATTTTCAATCTTTTTAATTCCACAAGAATAAGTTTTAAAAAGTAGTTTTGAAGCACTAAAACCTAGGTTAAATGCTTTCATTCAGTATAAATTGTGAAATCGCAAACATTTCCTGTAAGTCAGTAGCACTGAAATTGTGACTTATACATATATTACCATGAGGAGATGCTGATACAGCTTCCTTTGTTTAACCTAAAGGTGAAAGAAAGATGGGAGTGTATTCAATATTAATTTTAAAAGAAAAAATGCCTGGGTGATAAACGGGACTATGACTGGAAGCTTAAATGAGTTCAATGTGTGTTTTAAGGTTAAAGAAGATATTAAATGATGCCTAGTAGTAAAACAAGTAAAGACGTTTTACCTTAAAAATGAGAAAAATAGGTGAAAAAAATTTTGAATTTCTCATTGACTGTAGTTTCTTTAATTAGTCCAAAGCCTGCTCCTACGGTGAGAGACTCGTACAGAATTTAAAGTACTCGGTTGAAAGTTTAGGATAGGGTTGAAGTAGGATTTTCTAGAATTTCTTTTAAGAATATAATAGAAACGAACTCGTTAATGAGACTCTTATGCATGAAAATTTTGGAAGAATCTAAAACTTCAAAAAGAAATGGATATTTAAATCCAGCAATAATTTTGATCTCCGAAAAATGCACTTGCGTATGAGTAATTATAGATAGAAAGGTACACGTTACTTATCGGGCGCAAGTTCAAGGTTTACGCAATGTTTTTAAAAAGTACTCCAAACTATCGATATATCAATAAGTTGTCAAATATTATCGATATATATAAAGTAAATATACGATAAAAACTTAAATTATACATTTTAATTATCAAATAATGATTACTTAACACATTACAATAAAAAAAAACATATTGTTCTAATCTTTCGTAATTTTGTTGCGCTATTGTTCTCTTCAAGTATAAAAAAGTCAATTATTTTTGCTTTATCACAGAATTGGAAAGACTTGGCATTGCCCAAAGCTTGACATCAGCGGCTATCTCCTAGCACATCGCCTTGTTCCCTTTAGAAACTGTTCCTGAAAATTCTGTATTTCTGCAGAAATTTTATAGCAGTTTCTTCCGTCTCTGGGAAATTCCCCAAGCCCATATTTTAAAATTAAGCGTAAGATAAAAAATATCAACACTTTTAACAAAAAACATTGGACCTTGGAATAAAGAAACTGCATCTAACAAAAAGAAAGCATACGAAAATGGCAACCTTGCTTGACTGAAAGATTATTATGAGCATGGTTGCCTGAATGATGTTTATACGCATAGTTGCCAAAACCTGAAATATTCTAAAAATCTGGAGACCTTCTACTTAGATAATATTCTATACTTTAAAGAACTGCGAGTTTGTTGCATAGAGGCAAACCTGCATTCATAAGAAATGTCCCATAAATAAAAGTCCAGCATTGCATCTTTTACAAATGATAATTTGATTTTAGTGATGGATTTTAAGGAAAGCAGAAAACACACTTTTTGAAATATTCTTAAAAAGAAGGGCAGAATTTTGAGATGAATGGCAGAATAATGAGAATAACTAATATATTCTTACTTTCAAGACTTAAATTCGGAAATGATGAAGGTCTGAATATCACCTATTTAGGTGATAAGGGAGGTGGTAGAAGGAAAACGACACATACCAGCAATACCTATCAGAAGATTAATTCCATATTTCGAAACTGACATATGCAATGCAATCAAGAAGACATTTTAAAATTGATTTGCTTCCCTTTTACTAATAGTGTTGCACTTCTTGAAAATTTTTAATAAACCGCACAAAAGTATTTATCTCAAATATTAAACTTTATTTCAAAAAGGGAACTTTATTTCAAACTTTGAAACTTTATTTCAAAACTTTATTTCAAAAGCATTTGAAATAAAACTGTCAATGTGTCAATCTCAAATTAGCAGCAACAATGATTTTTGTTTTCGGTAAATAAATATAATCAGAAAAGAGAGAGTTTTGAAAAATGTCTGCCCTCCCCATATGTGCTGAACTATTTCATTGTGGAAACTGTTTCAGCAAAGTGCAACACTTATTTTAAACCCAAATAGTTGATTTTAAACCCATTAAGCTTATTCCTGTTGATTGAATTTTGGCACACATTTCGACAATTTTAGAAAGTATTAGTATTAGTATTATTCCGTTATGGCAAAGCACACGAGAGCTATCTGTCTAAAGGGAGGGATGCCTTCGTGAAGGACTTTCTATGGGAAACTGGCTCGTATATACGTTACACTTCGAGAAAACCACGAAAACGCCCATGCAGCCAGCCCGTTCGCGGGTTTCGAACACAATTTTAGAAAGACACACGGTTGATGTATTGCCCTTGGTCTTGGCACATTTTACATAAACGGTCATTATGTTCCGAATTAAATTTATAATTTTCTTGTCAAGCAGTCTCACGAAACTTAATCTGTAAATAACAGTAACCGGATATAAAAAATTTAAACCTTCTCTTTTTTTTTTTTCTAAATAGCCTATTGTTTTTCCAGAAACTGAGATCTCATATGCTGATTCTCAGAAAAGAATAACGGATCCTATTCTTTTTTCAAAGGCAAGAGATAATTATCATTCATCTGGATTTTCCAGATAATGCACGAGCTTATCATTTCTCATGAACATTCAGACTTTTAATTTGACACAATCGTGTCGATGAGCAAGTACATAAAAATGCCCTCGCATACTAGCCTTCGTCTTTGATAATTTTAAAAGGTTGTAATAAACAAACAAAGATACATTAGTTTTGATATAAATTCATGGATTTATTATAATTTATTATAAATTTAAATAAAAATTTTCTTACTTAGATTTTATAAAATAAAATTATTTTATTTATCTGTATATTATTTAATATAAATTATTATATTTATCAATATATATTACCAAGTTAAATAATCTTTCTCCAGAGCAGGTGTTATTAATAAATAATATGAGACAAAATTTGATATCTTCATTTTCCATTTATCTTATATTTTAACTCTTGTATTTTTTAGTATAACTCTTCAATTATTTCTAAAGATAAGCAACAAAATATGCTTTTCAGAATAAGCTTCTTCAGTACTTAAATGTTATTTAAAACCCCAGATTAAGCAATTACTGTAGCTCATTTATGTAAATAATAGCGATGATTATTCCTACACATATTACACCTAAGGAAAAATTCGTGTAGCAAATGTATATTGATTTTTGTATTTCTGAATTAACATAAATCCATTAACAAGGTTTCTTTTTCGAAAGTTGAATTTTTGGGTCAGCATCAGTTTCACTTACAGATTACTATATATTATAACGCATTTTAAGACACCAATATATGCTAGAAGATTATAGCTTACACCTATGTATGCTATAATATTATAGCAATATTTAGTAAGTCGAAAATTTTTGTATAATTTATTATTAAATGTTTAATTTGTAAAATAGTCAAACTGTAACATTCATAAGACTGCATTCAGTACTGTAATATACCAAAATTAAATTTTCGGTTTTTTACAGTACATCTGAAGATACTAGAGTAATGTATATTTAAAAGAAAAATTTTTCAAATCTGAAAACAAGTCATAAAGGTTTTATACATCGTTGGTTACACATTTTACGGTACTTTGTTAGGTTATGCTTTCTAAGTCACATAAAATATAGCTCAAAATATGATAAATAAAGATATATATAAACCTAACCTTTCTTTTTGATGCAGCAAGTCTTTGATCTCTGACGTCTTCTGCTTCTCCTGGTGGCTTGTTACCCCAAACAACAATAGCTATCCTGGTATATGTGTAGAGAAGCACCGTCATGGGGAAAAAGTACTGTAATATCATCAGTGCCATACTGTAATAGTACCTTTGTTCTGGACTTTCCCAAGATTCAGTGCAGACATAGCGTGTTGTCTCATTCTCTCCACTCCATGCCGGGTGAACAGCTAGCTCAGACAGAATTGCAGTTGGAAGTGGGGTGATAAGGGCTACTATCCACACAAGGACGATAATGAGTTTGGCTTGTAGTTTTGTCATTCTGGGTCTCAGTGGGTACAGAATGGCGATGTACCTGTCTATGCTGATGGCGATCAAAGTGTATGCACTAATGAAGACAGACACAACTTGTGCGTAAGATACTAGAACGCACATAACTGCACCAAATGGCCAATACTGGAGAAGAAGATTAGACACGAATCCAAACGGTATGCAAAGACAAGCCATTAGAATATCTCCAACTGCCAAGTTTATGATAAAGAAGTTAGTTACTGTTCTCATTCTTTGGTAGGCGAGAACGATGTAGACAACCATGCCATTTCCGCCAATAGCAGCTACTGACACAGTGATGTACATTATGTGCATAACAGCTTCCATAACTTTTGGAACCTTCATTGCAGCATCGGGACTAAATGACAGGGATAAGTTTGAAATATTCATCTCAAGTTCAGAAGTTAAGTTTATCGGCAACATTGTAATTGCAAGAATATATACAATATTAAACCCTAAAACACTTAAGTGAAATATAATTTTGAACTTTAATTATGTGAAATGTAAAATTAATTTGTTAAAAAGGTTTATTTTTAATAAATTTGTGCATATCTATCCATACATTTAGAACTTTTAATTACATAGCCGAAAGATCAATATATTTCATAAACTATTGCTTCCTGCAAAATTCTTGCAAATTGCTTCCTGCAAGATTTGTTAATAAAATATATTCTGTTTTTAAAGAGAAGCAAAGTTCATATTGATTTATAAATATATTTTTATTCTACACATAGCAGAATAAAAAAAAATATAAGCTTCTACATTAGATAAATAGTGGAATTTTAAATAAATGCTGAATTTACTTTATTTAATTCCGAAGGAAAAAACTGGAATTTTTTATACCAATTCAACAATAGCGTATTTACTTTCTTTCAAACTTTTTATTGTAGATTTCTTTTCATTCTGGGTCTTTTGAACAATCGTTCGATGTATTATGAGAAATAAGTAAACGTGCAAGCTAAAATGTTCGATAATTTTACTGTAAATTTACATTGTTTCACTCAATTGTTTCGCAATAGAACTTACTGATGTGCTGTTTCTCACTTGTTCTGAAACAAATAAAAATTCTTCCTTGATTTATCGTTTGATTTACATTGTACACATAATTAAAATTCGTAAATTTACATAACAATACAACTTGCTTTTTAATTCCCAATGTAAATTTGTTAGGGAATTGAATTTTAAAGAATGGACCTAGTAATTTAATTTTTTACGTAAATTTATCTATTTTCCTTTTTACTTCTAACTAAAGCTTAATTAACGACTATAAACAAGTTTAAATGAAAATGTCCTTCAGTAATAAGCTATGATATTCTTCTTTTACCTTTAAATAAAAATCCTCTGCGATTTACATTCATCTGTTTTTCAATGCATAATTGTTTCTCACGAATTTTACAACTATTGAGAAATTCCTTCTAGTAAATGTCAGTTTAATTGAAATAAAATGTCAACTTATCTCCCGTTCTTAACTGCAGTATTTCACATAACAGAAACAAAAATTTCCTAAGGTCATTTGCAATCAACTAAGAAAGAAATTATCTGTAATGAGATATTAAGCTTTTTTCTCCACTTTTCTGCAATCGTACTGGCATCACAACATTATTTGTCTTTAGGGCTATTACAAAAAGGAAAAGTTATTTCTTGATTCTTTGATGATATGCTGGATGACAATTTTTCTGGTCTCTTCAGCAGAAATTTATCTACCTGAAAGAAAAATGACGTAGAGTTAATTGCTGATGAGTTTTATTGCTTTATAAGCTGTGTTAAAATTTAATTAGAATTACATGATTAAAATATTATTCACTTTCAGAATTGGTTCCCTGTGAAAACTCAGAGAGATTACTTTATATATTTTCATTTCCTTTGGAACTCAAATAAATCATATTTATAAATTTATGTGAGTATGAATAACTGAGATGAAGATTTGTTTAGGTAAAAGGCAAAACATTACATACATAATTCTGCATTTTAACACGAGCATAAAGTATAAAAATCTCCTGAACAAGTGAACTGCAATATATTGCAATGAAAGCTATTCACAGATATTTAGTATATTTCAGGGAAAAAAGAAAGCATTGATTCTTAATTAGTATTTATAGAATGTTATTAAAAGTTATTTTAAAGACAATATTACTGAAATCATTTATTAAAGATGCTAAAGTAAACATATTTGAATTGAATAGTTTGAAAAAATATAATTGTAATATTAAACATTGATATTTTGTTTCGTTTCGGTGGTTTATTGCTTAATGAAAATTATTGGTTTAATAAAATTTTGTAAATAACTGACTACAGACTCAAAAATTTAAAATTAAAATTCTTGTATAACTAGATATGAGGTGATTATATATATATATATATATATGGGGTGATCATAATTACACCTGGCCGACTTAGAGTGCTCTGTGGGTGTAATTAAAATGCAAATTGATTCAAAAAGCTGTAGAGAGACGATTCAAAAAATAAGCTGAAAGATTTTTAAAAAATCACTGAGAACAGCATTATAGACAAAATGCTCGTAAAGACTAATAAATAACTGTGGGTTATTTTAACACCTTCGAGATTGAGTCAGAATTATTGTTTCAATTACGATAAATATTACGTTACCAGGACATGAGTTAATCGTAAAACTGTTTTGCAAAAACAAGATAAATAGTGTAGTAGTTCTTTGTGACCTTCGAAGTCTAAAGAAGTTGCTCCAGGGACCATTGTTTCCATAAGGTATGACAGACGTGATATTTGGATTCGGAAAAACAGGATCATTACGCGTTGAAAGTTGCAGAAGACAAAAATCTTTTAGTGCAAAAATCGGTAGAAACGGCAGTTGTCATGCAGTCACTGACAAATGAGCATGACGTCAGTAGCACATGTGCAGTGTCACGACAGTTAGGCATATTGTGTGTTAGGCAACAGTGTGAAAGGCCGCTGAGAACAAAAGTGCACTTTTTCCGTTTGAGATTAGCCGCAACCAGCATCTGGTTGTTGCCGACACTGAATGTCGCTTACATGTTGCACTGACTTTTTTACCCGAATGGAAGTCAATGACTCCTGACCATGGGATATCCTGCGCAATAAAAAGTTTACCTTTCAATCTCAATGGAACCGTTAACACCAAGAACTGTCATATTTTGGCCGTCGAAATAGGAAGTGCCTTACAAACAATTCCACTACTCTTGCCTAAAATTACCGTCTGGTGTGGGCTCTTCCCAATTTATCTTTGGCCCATTCTTATTCGAAGATAATTACGATAATAGCACTGTAACATTCTCTGTTTCAGATATCGTGATGGTTTCGTCTTACTTTAAATTCAGTAGCAACAACGCCTTACGTCTAGCACTTTTGTGCAGGATGGTGCTCCTCCACATAATCCACTCTGTGTACACAGGGTTTAGAGGCAACATTTTACCGATGACAAGGAGATTAGACACTCGCTTTCCACTCCTTGACTGGCCCATTCTCTCGTCCCGTGTGATTGTTGGTTATGAGACCCTTTAATGAACGTGGTTTATTAGGGGAATCTTGCAACTGTTGCTGACCATATAAAGTTGCATGTGCGAAAGATCACTGGCAATTAGCTGCGATCAGCTGTTGAACACTTAGTTTACTGCCTCTATCTTAATGGCGGACCCAAAGTGAACAATATGCTTTACATTGCTAAACAATCTGTAACAAATAAACGATATTAATATCGGAACTTGTAGCTTGTTTGTAGTTGGACATAACGCGCCTTCTAGCATGAATTGTTTGAACTAATTTTATTTTCTGAATCTTTCATCGCAACTTTTGAATTATCAAGCTATACATTTTGTAATCAATCCTCATTTTAGTTACAATTACAGACCCTTGTAAATAAATCAAGTGTAATTGTGATCACCCTGCATATCAGGCAAAAAGTCTCTTAACTGGGTCAATAAGAACACGGTCTGGTAAAAAATTACAAATATTCAGAGTTTATCCCAACTCCATCATTAACAGTATAGTTTTTTCAACTTAGAATACCTCTTACAAATTAAAAAAAAATAACATTGGTATATTCATTGCGTAAGGATCTTAAGTTTTACTAACGTTTATTTTTATTTTAAATCTTTACTATGACTTCTTATTTTCTACTTCCGGCCAGAATTAAAAGCTATAACTTATTTATGCAAATTTGTCTGGCGAACGCCAAGTACTTAAGTTGTGGCTTTTGGCCAAGCAGGAAGGAAGGAGATAGTCTAAGCAGGCCGCTTGCCTTAGCAGTTTTTACTCGGTTGCTGGTTGCCTCCCAGGCCAGAGGTTTAATCCTCTTAATAATTTTAAACGTATTGTAGTGTTAACAGTTCTCTGTACTACATACGGCTTCCTGTTAATATACGGTCAAACTTACACGTAGGCCCTTGTTTATTATTCTTGTTTATTATTAAAGTTAAGTTAGAGTTTAGTTAATATTTTTATATTCTTACGTTCAGACCACAAGTGGTTGGTCTCTGTATTCCGAAGTACGGAAATCATTGTAAAGAGTGAAAAATAAAGGGTTTCGTATACCCTTCCTGTGTATCTTGTCTACTTCCCACATTTATTGAACATAGCTATAGTAAGCTCCCTGTTCCGAGTCAGGTTCTGGAATGTTCCCCAAGCAAGTAAGGCGGAACACCGAACCTGATAGTGGCGCCCGACGAAGAAGAATAACCATGGCCGAATTTCAAGAAGAACCTGTGCTGCCTGCAGAAGCGGCTCAGAATCCAGAAATGCCAGCTGCCGGCCTGGAAGGATTTGGTTACATCGTCCAGACCATGCGCGCTTCGATGAAACCTGAAGCAACATTTAATGGAAACTCACCGGTAACCAGTTTTTTGAAAAAATTGGAGGACCACTTCATGATGTATCCCGTGCACGAGTTCCAGAAAGTCACCTTAGCTATTAGCGCTTTGAGGGGCCAAGCGCTTAATTGGTTCAAATGTATAGGCAGAAGTCTCTTGGGTCAAGCAGGAAGTCCCACCTATACTTACGAAAATTTCAAGACTGCCTTAGTAAAAGCCTTCGCTGTCGTAAGGGATCGTGCGAAATTAGAAGCGGAACTTTTCAGCATATACCAGAAACCAATTGAAAATCTCTCAAGCTTTATTTTAAGAAAAATTCACGTCTTCAAACTCTTGTATGGAAACCGTCCGGATCCTGAGATAATTCAAGTGATTTTACCGAGGTCACTTCCCCAAGTACAAGACTTTATTGAATTAAGGAATCCGACTACACTGGAAAAGTTATTTGAGCTAGCAATCCAGTTTGAAAGTAGAAGAACGGCGGACATTGAAATAAGACGCCAATATCAACAACGAAACCAATTTGGTGTGCCAAGACCACAGCAAAGTCAAGCACACGGCTACGGAAGCAAAGCGAATCAGTAAGCAAGGAAACCCGAGCATCCAAAAACAGCCGGCGAACGTCGACAGTTCAATAGCAATCCAGAAAAAAAGTCTCAAGGCCAGTGGAAAAAGGATTTAAACTAAAACGGATTTCTGCTGACGGGAGGGTGCGGAAATCCGAAGGCCAAGAAAACCCCTCTTTCTTCAAGTTAAATACAGTAATGGTGAAAAATTTGACTCTTCCGAAGATTGAAGTGTTGGTGAATAACATCCCAGCCACCGCACTCCTGGATACAGGCGCGCAGTGTTCCTGTGTGGCAGAAGATTTTTTCAGGAAGTATTTTCGGAAATACCGCATATATAATTCGGATAATACGACAGTGTTAGCTGCGCAAGGGCAAAGATGCAAGTGCATAGGTAAATTACCGCTATACGTCCGTATCAAGGACGAACAAGTAAAAATTATGTTTTTTATAGTAAAGAATCTGCAAGCACATATCATCTTAGGAATAGATTTTCTTTCAGAGGCAGAAACAACGCTGGATTTTAATGAAGCGTCCCTTAAGCTGACGATGAAACCAGTTCGAGAAGAAAAATCGGAACCGCCAATGTTAAACCTTGACCACCTGCCTAAGGAAGAGCAACAAAGAATCCGACAAGTGGTAAGTGAATTTGCTGCGTTATTTAGTGATATTCCAGGGTTTACTCAAGTTACTAACCATAGTATCGACACCGGAGATTCAATGCCAGTTCGCCACAAAGCATACCGGTATGATAAGAATAAAGAAAAAATTATAGAATGGCACATTATCGATATGTTACATAAAAAGATCATAACGCCCATCTCAAGTAGTTATGCTAGCCCGGTGGTTTTATGTAAGAAAAACAATGACTATCCATTAACACATCCAAAAAGGTGGCGTTTCGCGATTGACTATCGTAAATTAAACTCCATAACTAAATATCCGGTATATCCGTTACCTATTAATGAAGAAATTCTAAGGAACATAACGTCGACCAAACACATGACGACTTTAGACTTAACGACTGGTTATTTTCAAATAGAGGTTAGACCGGAGGACGTGCCTAAGACTGCTTTTATAACCAAGTCTGGCACTTATGCATTCCTGCGTATGCCGTTTGGCCTTTCAGGGGCACCGGCAACATTTCAGCGATGTATGGACATTGTGTTAAGGCCTGTTCTTGGAAAGTCCACATTTATCTATTTAGACGATATCATTATTACTAGTGATAATCTGGACCAACATGTACAGGATTTAAGACAGGAGTTTTCTTTATTAAATGAGGCCGGTCTAATAGTGAATGTCGAAAAGTGCAAATTTGCAGCCCCTGAATTAAAATATTTAGGTTACAAAATATCTCAGAAAGGAATCGAGACAGACGAATAAAAAATAATCGCTTTGCAAAAGTATCCGCCGCCAAATACGGCGAACAAGCTCTCTTCTTTTCTAGGACTTCATATTATAGGTCTTTTATAAACGATTTTGCAGCTATTGCTGAACCACTGTTAAAATTAAAAAGGAAAAAGGCAAGATTCTCGTGGATGGCCGAAGCCAAAAGTGCTTTCGAAAAATTAAAGAAAGCATTAACGCAAGCCCTTGTGTTGAAATTTCCTGAAAAGGATGAGAATTTAGAAATTTCAGCAGATGTTTCGGATTATGCGGTAGGAGCGATACTTTCGCAAAATCAGCAGCATGTGGCATTTTTTAGTCGAACTTTAAATCAAACACAAAGAAATTATTCCGCGACTGAGAGAGAGGCACTTGCAGTTCTGTTAGCAGTGCAAAAGTTCCGAGTCTATTTTGGAAGAGCGCCAATAACAGTGTATTCTGATCATGCGGCGGTAACTAGATTGTACTCAGGGAAAAACTTATCCCCAAGGTTAATAAGATGGGCACTCAAGCTACAAGAATATAATCTGGTAATCAAGCATACCCCCGGAAAGGAAAATATCGTAGCAGATGCCCTATCCAGAATAAAAATAGATGAAGAAGGTAATACTGTAAAGGTGGCAAGGCTCACAGCATGTACAATAAATTCCCGAGAAACTGTAATAACCGAACTTGGTAAGGATCCTGAATTTGGAAACATTTATGAGTATTTAAATGATCCTAAAAATTTTAGCCACCAAGATATTGTGGCGATAAGAAATAGGGCGGCCCATTACGAACTAATAGATGGTCTATTATTTTATACAAAAACTACAAATTCCAACAACGAATTTCGACCTGTTATCCCAGCTAGTCTTAGATTAAATATCCTGCAGGAGTTACATGACAGCCCTTTAGCTTCTCATGCTGGTATTCGAAAAACTATCCAACGCGTACGCGAGGCAGTCTATTTTCCTGAACTGCAAAAGTTAACAAGGGCGTATGTCCAGTCCTGCCCAACATGTCAAGCAGTTAATTATATTAATTTCCGCCCGGCCGGGTTTCTAAATAGTATTAAATTCGAATTTCCAAATGAAATAATTGGCATCGATTTATTGGGCCCTTTCCCAAAAAGTCAGTTAAATAAAAGTCGGTATCTCCTTGTTATGGTTGATCATTTTAGTAAGTGGACCGAAATTGTTCCCTTAAAACGAGCCTCCGCGAAATTAGCTACTGATTCTATTTTAAATAAATATATTTTAAATTACGGGGCGCCCCTAAAAGTTATATCGGATAATGGTCCTCAATTTGTAAGTAATATATTTGAAGACATGTGCCAAAAACTGGGCATATGTCATTTAAAAATGGTCCCGTATTGGCCGCAATCAAATATAGCGGAACGGGTCAATAGAAATATAGTGAAAATTATCCGTAGTTATGTTAAAAATTTTCATAAAAGCTGGGATAACTATGTCAATGAATTTGCTTTCGCCCTGAGGACCACAAAACATGATACAACGGGCAAAACTCTAGCTGACTTATTTTTAGGCAGAAAGATTATAACGCCGTTAGATAAATTATTTTATGTTCAACAAAGAGCCCCAGAATTTAAAATGGGTGATATAGAAAAATTAATATAAGAAGCAAAAAAGAACACTGAAGTAGCACAGAGAAAACAAAAACTCTATTACCATTTGAAACGACGGTGAGTAACTTATAACGTAGGAGATGAAGTATTAAAAATTAAGCCTTCACTTTCTTCAGCACCAGAAGATAATACCGCCAAATTTTTTCCACGATTTGATGGACCATATGTCATAGAAAAAATATCTCACGCTGTAGTGGTGTTAAAAGCCAGGAATGGTGAAACATGCTCCGCAAACATTGACCAAATAAAACCATACTATGACCGTAATAAAATGCAAATATTCAAAGATCTTTTGCAGGATCCGGCACGGCAGGCACAAGCTCCAGAGGTGGAACAACGTCAAGCACAAGGGCAAGCCATTAGGAGGGAGGAGCAATTGAAAAGAAAGTTTCCCTGTTGGAAAATTGAAGGTAACAACAAAAAGAAGCCGTTCCACCGAATACAAAAGAGAGCTTACGACCACCCCCAGAATGAAGAAGGGAGAAGTACGACGAATGCAAAGAGAGCCAGGAGAAATAACGGCAACTATAACCCGGCTCCCAAACGGAAGATCTACTCATCGGACAGGACTCTACGCAGCAAATGTCGCCGAATTGCGGAAGGACCACCAGCGGCGGAGGAAAAGATACAAGGAAAATTTGAACGGCCAGCAACGAGGTCCAAGCAGGAACGAGAGAGGTGTCCCGGTTCCGCCAAAACCAGCGGCCATCAAACGGCCAGGACCACAGGCAGAGGCGAAAAAGAAGGTATTCAAGGGTGACCGAACTGGAGGGAAAAGAAAGCTTCTAGAGGAAGGCACTGAAGGGCAAGCCAGCACAAGAAGGAGGATAAATCAAACACGAATCGTTGCTACCTTCCAGGACTGGACAGAGAAAAGAATGTCCGAATATCACAAAGATAAGTAAAATTTTATGTTACTTTGCGAACTTAAGTTAATCTTTCATTCTTACTGCAAGTGGCAGATTTCAAGACGTTTTACCTCATGTGAGGTCTACCTTTATCGCCAAAAAGGCGAGAAATGAGTTGTTACCTACTTTGGTATTATGTTTTTCAATTACTCGCGAATAAAACTAAAGTTGATGTATAATAGGAATGTGTAAATACTTGAATATTGTAAAAGTTATTGTATAAATTTTATTTAAAACATTCTGGCAAGAAAGAAGTTTTAGTCGGAAAGACTTTTGAAATGTAGTATTTCAATGTAGAAGAATTGGCACTTGCTTGAAAAGAATAGAAGTTAACAATGTACTACTAATGTATGTTTTAAATTGCGTAAAATTAACGGCATGTTAATATGTCCTTACAATGTGAACTGTTATTTTAAATGTTAAGAAATACTGTGATATGGTAAAATTGAAAGTAATGCCAAAAATTTTAAACTTATTCGTGTGATTGAAAAAAAAGAAAAGAGAAAAGTATTGTGAATATGTGTTAAAGGTTGAATGAATGTAGTTAGGCTCTCTGACGCTACACTTCAGAGTTAGCCACTTTCAGAATAGTACCTCAGGGTTTAGAGATGAAGTTAAGGTGCGTTACAAGGTCTTGTTATGTTGAATTTTAACACGTTAGTGTTTTGATTGTAGGAGGCAGTGTTGAACACTAATACATAAACACATTCGTGTTCGGTGTTTTCTTTTACAACACATGTCAGAGAGCACGGGGAGAGATAATTAAAATAAAGTCATGAATGAAATAAGAATGTTAAGAGAAATATAAATATTCATGTGACATGCCATTTAATTGTGTAACATTTCATTAAACTAGTTTTCCTTCCAGATCTCTGGAAGGAACCAGATTTGAACTAAAAGTTCCTGTTTAGATGCAGTACAGATGAAAAGTAGTTGTCCATGGAGCTGATAATGTAAAAAAAATTTTTTTTTTTTTTTAATTTCTAGTTTCTAGTGAGAAATGTTTGTAAAAGATTGGCCTCGCGTTAGATTCTAGAGCTAAAAGTTTTCAACAAGTTCGTTTTAGACCTCAGTTTCAAACTAATTAACTCTGGCGGGAAGTATGTAAGGATCTTAAGTTTTACTAACGTGTATTTTTATTTTAAATCTTTACTATCACTTCTTATTTTCTACTTCCGGCCAGAATTAAAAGCGTTAACTTATTTATGCAAAATTTGTCTGGCGAACGCCAAGTACTTAAGTTGTGGCTTTTTGCCAAGCGAGAGAGAGGAAGGAGTTAGTCGAAACAGGCCGCTTACCTTAGAAGTTTTACTCAGTTGCTGGTTGCCTTCCAGGCCAGAGGTTTAATCCTCTTGATAATTTTAAACGTATTGTAGTGTTAACTGTTCTCTGTACTACATACGACTTCCTGTTAATATAAGGCCAATCTTCCACGTTTATTATTTCAAAGTTAAGTTAGCGTTTAGTTATATTTTTATATTCTTACGTTGAGACCACAAGTGGTTGGTCTCTGTATTTCGAAGTACGGAAATCATTGTAAAGAGTGAAAAATAAAGGGTTTCGTATACCCTTCCTGTGTATCTTGTCTACTTCCCACATTTATTGAACATAGCTTTAGTAAGCTCCCTGTTCCGAGTCAGGTTCTGGAATGTTCCCCAAGCAAGTAAGGCGGAACACTGAACCTGATAATTGAATTAATCAATAGTTCAGAATACAGAACTACTCAGCATCCGCCATAGCGGTATTATGAACAGAATTATATATATATAAATGCATTTCATCTTTAAATAAAACTACTATACAATCATTTATTTGTCCAAAATTTCACTCAATTTCTCCTATCTTTGAAAACATTTATCATTTAATTCTTTTAATATAGTATAGTATAATTTTATGGTTATTACTATTTTATTTTATTGTATGTATTTACCCTTCGCATTGCATTTCATATTAGCAAGCAATACAATAATAACAAAATGTTTAAAATTCCTGAATATTGTCATTTAACAAGCCTATAAATTAATCCTGATGCAAGTTGCATGCATGAATGCTTCGATGTTTAGCTTACATAAGCATACTCATGTGCAAATTTAAGAGTATTTGCACCTTATGCTTATTTTTAACAAAGGATTATCCAAAGGTAACACTTATGCCGCCATAAAATAAAGCAAATATTTAGAGTCGAATATATAAGCGTACACATGTGTAATTGCACGGCTGTGATTGTGGAAGGAGTATAGAAGGAGCATGACGGGTGTTTAGCGAATTTTGTACTCGTAGTCCTTCAAGACATCGCCATATTTTTCGCAAGAGTTGGGTACATTTTATAAGACATCAGATAAAATGAGTTGGTTCAAACAATGTAAATAAGATATTGGGGTGGATAATTGTAGCTAGATTGGAGGCATGATAATCCCAAGAGTAGGTGGATATAGAGTTCAATAGCCAGTGTCGTCTGTACTTTGTGGAAACAGTTTCAGGACACTGTATCCATATCGTGAACATCCGGACAACGTCTACCAAGATCCGAAACAAAGACTGAGGATTCGTATTTGGCACTTTCAGTGCAGCAACGCAGGACTGCTAAAGCTTCACAGTTCTCACGTGAGATGTATTCTGCCACTGGAACCTGAATTTCACACTCTACATTTGTCCGAAGGATTCATTAATAGGGTTTTATGTCAGAATACTCACTGCTAACTGCAGCACACAACAGAGCGCGCTAAGCATAGTGCAGACAGTATACGCCTTGGATCATGCTTCAGTTAAGCACCGTGCTTTTTACAAGTGATTCAATATTCAAACTGGGCACTGATTCTCGTAGTATCAGTAACTGGAGAGAGTCTGAAATACAATATCATCCCTTCCTTCTTCCTTAAATTGTTAAAGCTTTATTTAGCTCATTATTCTTGAAACTGTAGTGTAACAAAGACAAGGGGCACTTGGTTTATCGCAGTTTACTACCAGTTGCGTTGTCTCTTTCTTCGCTGGTGGTCTTTTTACTAATGGCGTTGTAACGAAAATAGTCTTCCTTTCGCTTTGTTGTATTTGCAATGTTTCTTTCAGTAAGCTTAGGTAATTGGACTTTCTTATCGCTAGTTTCCGCTGGTTAGTTGGGAGGTTTAGTTCCCACGTTTTTTCCGAACTACAGATGTTTGGCTTCATTGTCAGAATTTTTTAGTTTTTGATTCGTCGTAGGGGTAGAATTTTCTCAGTTAAAGATAAAGTAAAATTCTGGGATTGGTGAGAATTAATTTTATGTTTTTTTTTGGTACGCCTATGAAATTTTGGGGGCGGAGAGGAGAATTTACTTCAGTGCTTCTACGATGTACGAAGCGAAATTCGGATTCTGATTTTTAGCAAGAAAGAGGGAAAAGAAAAAGAGTGTGGGGGGCTTGACCACTTGCGGATCTTGCACTCGCGAGCGCCGTGTACCAGCGGGCTGAGGACTTGAATTTCTCTGGGCTTTCATTTTTTGCTCGAGTTGAGACAAACTGCTCTACGCAAAATATAGCTTCGCTGCTTCTTCGTTAATTTTTTCCGAGAACTTTAATTAGCCATTGAGGTGATCATAATAGAGGTGTTAGTCCTGGATATAGCTACTTTTTCCTGACTGGTATTTTTCCAGTTTATTCCTTACCAAAGTGTTCCTGACAAAGACCATTCCTGATTTAAAAGAAGCATTCCAACACCTATGTTTTAATTGGGTCTTGATTTTGTTGAAGAGTTAGCGTTTTTGATTAAGAATGTTTCTGATTTAAAAAAAAGCTGCCTGATACCAGTATTTTTCCGGCGCTTTTGACTTGATTGAAGCATTCCTGTTAGCAGTGTGTTTCATTGACCTGCATCCGGCAAGCAGCACGATGATGGCATCCCCGATTTCTTCGAAGGGTCAACGAAATGAGCAGGACGATCTGTTGAATTATTACAACTCCGTATTTTATTCGTCGATGATGATACTCCGAGAAAATGGGAATTTGATGTATGAACTTCACCCTGTGAGTGATGATTGTTTTTTATTTCTTGTATTTTCTATTTACAAATATTCCCGAATTCAGTAATGTTGAATTACTTAAATATATTATGAAAATTAAGTAGTAATAATTTGTAATATATTGTAAACAGAGGTGATTCGAGAAGTTTGAGTTAATTACCAGTTGTTTAAAGTCTCTGAATGAAGATTTAAGGATTTGTTTACCAGCTTAATTTAGTGAGCTATTGAATGTCAAAATTAGTAACTTACAAATTAATATGACTATGTTAATTTTGGAATGAGATAGGTGTTATTTTTCATCTTAAAGTTTCTTAATTATTGTAAGCTGAATTGTGTGTGACATTATATATTACTTTTCATAGTTAAATATGTGGTTGGATTGACTGATCAGTTATTCAATAATTAGGAATATAATATTACTCTAAAAATTAATAAATGTGATTGATATATATTTTATGTTTCACTTGTTTAATTTTGTGTGTAATTTACTGTAGTCTGTCATGTCACTCCATTTGTTTGAGCCGGAAGGCTTTTAAGAAACATGGAGCTCTTATTGAATTTTTATTATTGTTTTTCTCTAGTGGGCTTCACAACGCGCCGTATTGTACTCAACTATTACCACTATACGATATGACTTATGATGAATGTGATTTTTAGTAGCTTTTGTCCGGCACCACAAGTCAGTTTAAGTTAAAAGTCATAAAAGATTAAACCCCTAAATTTTTCAGCTATTTAATACGACCAACATTTTTCACTAACATTATTTTAATAGATTTTACAGCTTGGTATTCGTCATGGCCTGAAGAAACGGATATGCTCATTTTTGAACATAGGATGTTCTTTACAGTGAAAGTCTGTGACTGAATTTGTCTTTGAGGGAAATTATCTGTTTGGTTTGAGGCATGGAAATTCGTCATGCTCTTGTAGAATAGAGACGCCGCCCAACCGGTATAATGGTTAGCGTCTCTGATTGCCGTACCGAGTTGAGTTGAGTTGAGTTGAGAGCAGAATCTGGACACTCGTGAGGCTTACTAAGACTATTCGGGTCTAGTCCAGGTTCCGCAACTATCCGGGGCAACACCTCATGAGACCTATAAGGGCATACATTGGTCCTGTATACATGCTTACATAGTTACATAATTCATAATATATGCTTACATAGTTACATAGTTCATGTACATGCTTATATTAAGTAGTTCATAATACATAGATCTTTCATAATACTTGCTTACATAGTTCATACATATACATGCTTACATAGTTCATACATATACATGCTTACATAGTTCATACATATACATGCTTACATAGTTCATACATATACATGTTTACATAGTACATAGTGGCTTACATAGTTCATAATATATTGAGCCTGTTACATAATACATACATAGTTCATAATAATTTTCATTGGCCATAGTACATACATGTTTCATAATATATTGAGCCTGTTACATAATACATACATAGTTCATAATAATTTTCATTGGTCATAGTACATACATGTTTCATAATATATACAGTGGACCGTAATACATACATGTTTCATAATATATACAACAATAAAAATAAAAAAAATAATAAAGGGTCCGCGTTTAAATTCTAGAGAAGGCATGGATATTTGTAAATGTATAGTGTCGGTGCAGCATTGAGCCATTCTAAAGTTGTGGCGAGCCGGAAGTCCTCTCGTGTGGTTTGGTGGAAGGGGAGAGGAGTGGAAGACCTTCGGACCCGTCGCCCCGGGATGCTCTCCATCAAAATTGGGGGTGGAACTGAGCTAAATCGCACTGTCACCTGTTTAAGGTGCTCAAGGCTGTTGCCAACGACAGGCGCAATCTTGCGTTCCTTGCCACAAGAAATTTCGTGGGTTTGAGCTCATGTCAAAAAAGTGAACATAAGTAACAACAATAGAACAGAAAAAAGATGCTGCAGATCGTATTAGGTACAACGTCCTGCCTTATATGTGGGATTTGCATTCACATTTTCAATTAGTCAGCTATGTGGAGAACTCTGGAACTGCACACAGAGAGGCTATTTTTATTAGAAAATTTAGCTAATGTTTTTTAAAATCCTTATTTTTATTCCTTTTGGTTTAGTGGCATTTATCAGCTTGGTTTAACAATCATGATATAGCACTCTTTAACAGCTTCATCACATTTTAAAATTGTCTATATTAATTTTTAATTTCTTGTTTGAATACCTCAAAATATATAATAAATCAATGATCAAATGATGGAAAAGGAAAATCATTTATATTTTCTCCATAATTTGTTGAAAACAGTGCCATTTATTTAAATTTTTTCTGCATACTGCATGCAGGAGACTTCGCCCCGAAAACTTTTGAGGCTGTTCTTTGTTTAAGATGTCAGCAAAGCAAAAAGGAAAAGCAATTACATTAGGAACACTGTTAAATGTCACTGAAGATATTGCTAGCGATCTCTCTAAAAAGAGCTAGCAGTAAATCGCAGGTCCAAAAATGTTTAGAAACAATAAAGTAAAAGAAGTGAAAACATTCTGATGAAAATAAAAATAAAGGGAACTTTTTAAGCATTTGAAATATATATAAAAGAGATTTCGTTGAATACATATTCGTGAAAATTACCAAATGGTGGCATAATTCTACAAGATAAAGCTACGTTTTTTCCTTAAAGAAACCTCTATTTTTGTAAGCAAGGTAAAGCAATCAGATATTAATTTATATA
The DNA here is from genome assembly GCF_044657685.1 of Stegodyphus dumicola. Classification (NCBI taxonomy): domain Eukaryota; kingdom Metazoa; phylum Arthropoda; class Arachnida; order Araneae; family Eresidae; genus Stegodyphus; species Stegodyphus dumicola. The sequence continues at coordinate 97,353,390 of NC_140771.1, read as the reverse complement.
TGAATAAGATGGTGGATTTTAAGCTATTCTATTAAATAAAAATTTACATTCTGTGAGGTTTAGGCGGTAATAAGTTGGTTATTTTCTTTTTGAAGTTAAGATTGCTTTTAGAAACGAAGTAATTAACTGGAAGAGAAAATTCAAGACTTTATTGAATGAATATTTTATCAAGCAAGAAACATTTCTGAAGTTATTTAAAATTCATAATACAGGCATTTGTTTTCTAAGCAAGTTTTCCTACATTGCTTAATAATTACGGTTGGGAAAATTGTTTGCAGCATAAATACTAAATTATGATATTTTTATGAATAAAATTAAATTTGATATCCGCCATAGCCTTGGAAGATACAATTGCGAAATAATTCATTGTTGCGTTAACTGCGTAATGCGATGCATAATATAATATCATGCGTAGAAAATACAACATGAGTTTGAACAAAGCTACAGCTTTATTTTGTAGAAGTTCGCAATTATCCTAATCTCACATAATAGTAATACATAAACTAGGAAGAACTTCTTTTAGCTGGCTGGCACAGCAGTTGTTTACTATTAAAAGACTCGTAGTCGAGGTATGTAGTGTGTTCACTTCCATGTGAAGTTACATTATTTTACTTTGCGTCGTGAAATTATCTAGATTTAGTAAAGAATAATAATACTATATCTACAGAGATCCGTTTTCGTAGTCTAATTTTCGCAGAGGAATTTATTAAATCCTAGAAGGAACGTATTAAGCGTGTCATGTATCACAATTTAAATGAAAACAAATTACTTTGATTTTGAAAACAGCCTGAAATGAAATGGTTACAGTCTTCAAAAAACGAGGATATTCTCGTTTCGTTTGCAGATATAGTGTTTAAGGTAAGCAAAGAATAGCCAGCGTGCAAAATATTCATTTCTGGTAATGCAATTGTAACTTACCGCCTTCGTCACGATGTATCATGGAAAAAAAATGCTCTCAAACAGAATTGTGAATATTGCATATTCACAAAGATGTTTTTTCTGTCTGATTCCAATAAAGTTTTTTTGGCCCGAGAAGAAAAAATATCTGAATACAAGATATCTGAATATCTGAATACAGGCTTGAGATAGGGAATTCAAGATTGTGAATTTCATATTTTACCTAATGTATTACCTAATTTTTTGTCTCTCTTCCTGCGCTAACTTCCTTCCTTATTAAAGGAAAACAAAATTACCGTCTAGTCTTTAAATAACTATAGTATAACGCATGTGCTATGTTATATACAATACCATTCCGTCTTAATATGATTAAAATTTACATATTTTCCCAGCAGAGAATAGTTCAATCAATAAAGAAGAACAATACTGAAATATTAGTTTTATAGACGTAACCTTAACATACAAGCAACTAAAAATCTGACTACATCAGTCAAAATGGTATAGCACATTGTCTTCAATAAATGATGTCCAATAGTTTTGTTCACACAATGAAACTTAAACAAAAAATCTGTTAATTACTTACCTGAATACTCGACGTGCTACAAAACACGCTACTGTAAAATATACCCGACACGCTACAAAACACGCTACTGTAAAATATACTCAACACGCTACAAAACAGAAACGAACATAAAAAGTAGCAGTTGTTGTTGGGAAATTGAGTTATACTTTTATCACATCCGAAGCCGTCGAGAGAGACCAGCAGGAACCACAACCCCCATTCTCTCTAACCAGAATTTCAAACTGGCTATCACAGTCATAGTATGCCATCGCGCAGGATCGTATCTGCTATCATTGATACTTGTATAGATTCTTCGGTGATAATCTTCGTAAGTTTGTAAGGTATTTCTCCCGCCTTTTTAACGAAGCCTTGGTGATGTAGTGGTCTGCACGCTCAACGCGTAATTGAGAGCTCCGTGGTTCGATTCCCGGCAAAGGCGTTGCTAACTTTTCATCTTGTCTGCTTTCAAGAAGCTCCTAATGTCTCTACAAGTTTAAGGGCGAATGGAATATAAAGGCTTCGTTGTATCATACGGAGATGCTGTTACATTTAACATAAAATTTCTTCATTGCGTAATGGATTCGACACGGGTTCCCAGAAAGAGAAAAGAAGACTTTATAAGAATATACATCTGAATTAACAATGAATTATAAGAAAAAAGCTTAGAAACAAGTAATACGAATAACGTTAATAATAATTAAATGTGTGGCATTTCAGAGAACAGGCTTCATATTTAAATACCTTTATTAGCCCTAAAGGAGCTGTAACGGCATAAAATATAAATAATTAGTTTGAAAGTGACTTACAATATTTTAATATTCATAATACTTTAATAAATATAAATGTTTACTTTGCATATTATTGTATTATCGTTTTCAGCAACAGTTTTTATCTTTAGAATTCGATTTGTTTATTAAAATATAGAAGATGAGATTTTTGACTACTGAGCTGGTGAATAAAAATTATATTTGATGTTGATATGGTAATCTTTTTACTTTATAGTAAGAATTTATTTGCATTGTATTATATTGTACCAACTGAAGATCCATAAAGGCGTACTGTTTATATTTGTTATAGAGCTATCAGTCTCGAAATGGTACTTTGCGTCGAATCAACTAAAAATAGGGTGTTTCACTTTTCATTCACAGTTTGAAAGCAATAGATAATTCATGCATTCAATTTTTCAATAATAAATATTCAATGTGTTTCCAGAATGACGTTATATACTTTTCATTATTTTTTATATATTTTGTAAACTTTATGAATTTTTGATTAACAAACTCAACAGTTTAAAAGCAAGCAGTTGCAACAATGTAAGGAATAAAATATTTTTATTCCTTCAATATTCAATATTCAATATTTTTATGAAATTGTAGTAGGCAATTTCATTGAAATCTTTATCTACTTTTGCTTTTTATGACAACTATTTTAGCGGCTAACCATGTTTTTAAGTAGTTAGTTTTTAACTAGTTTTTAAGGAAATAATATAGCGGATGTAAAAATATATACCGTAACCTGTAACACTCTGTCGGAAATTATAAAGGTATGATGGTTCAAATATTTTGTGATTTGTGTTGTTGAATGGAATTTTATGTGGCGTAGGTGCGAAGAACAGGGTACTTAATAAATAAATTTAACTCACAAAATATTATCGTAAAAAGACAAAAAAGTTTTTAATCTACCTTACTAAGAACGTTGATATGATGAACTGAGAAAAGACTTAAAAAAAGGAAATAATTCCTGTGAGGAATTGTGATTGATATGTATATGAGTTTCTCAAATACTTCAGCTTTGTATTAAGCTATGTAGACTAGATAAAAATGAATACTTTCTTTGGAAAATTAATAAATTGTCCATATACATTCAATTACTTTTACTGGGTTAGATCAATTGTTTAGATTGTGTTCATTGCATATTAATGTTGTAATGTTCCATTATACTAATATGATTTAAATCTGTACTGTCACTTCTTCTTTCTGTTTACCTACCAGAATGAAAATTAGGTTAAGAATATTTAAGATGAGGTTTTGGATTGTAAGTCAAAGCATGTTTCATCCTCTTGAGGCTCCTAACTAGGTTTCGCTAGCTCAGATAAGTTTGCATTCTTCAACTTTGCATTGCAATTGCTGACATTTAAATTGTTACGCCGGCGAGAAGCTTGAGCCAAATTTGCGTTAAATAAATTGTGCAGTCTTCCACTTCTAGATTTAGTTTTAATTTGAATTTAACTGTTACTTTTAAGTAATCTCACCATAACTGATTATCTGACTTTGTTAAGCACGAGGCGTGCATTTTATATACAAGTTTCTGATTTAATAAAAGGGTTATTTTATGACCTTCACTAGCCGTTATTGTTATCTTGTAGAGACATTAGGCAATTTTTGGAAGCGGACAAGATGAAAAATTAGCAATGCCTTTGCCGGGAATCGAACCGCGGACCTCTCAATCACGCGCTGAGCGTGCGAACCACTACACCACGAAGACGAGAGAAATACCTTAAATACCTTATAAAAGGCGACTGGGGTTTTTAGGGGACCAATTGCCAAATCCTGGGTGAGAAGGATCATCATCCAACACCCTTTTATTCGGGCGGCACTGTAGAGACATTAGGTATATTTTTGGAAGCAGGAGAATTGAAAATTAGCAACGCCTTCGCCAGGCATCGCCTCTCAATTACGCGCTGAGTGTGCTGACCACCACACCACGAATGTGGCATGCCAAGAGGGTGGGAGAAATACCTTATAATCTCTAAATAATAGTAGTAATAATTCTATACCTGCTAAGAATTCAAGCCTGCTAAGAGTTTGGTTACCACTTTATGCTAACTCTATAATGTACTTAAATGCACTCTAAACTGGTTATTTAAAGATTTCTCAATTTGTTTATAATCTATTAAGGTGAAGAAAACAAATATATAATTTACAAACGAATTCTAAATAGCGGCTTTAACTAATTTAATAGAAATAGCTTTTTTAGAATTCTGAAATGAGGTATTATTTCACTTGTATTGATACATATATCGGGATTTTTATTCCTCAGCTCTACAGAGTAATACACAGTTCACTTTCTTTCAACAATATTGATTTAAATTAACTTACTTTTAGGTTAATGTAACTTATTTAATTATTTATTTTTAAAATAAAAGAGTTTATATTTTATTTTAGTTCTAGCACCCGTAGATTTAGGTAATTTACAGCAAGGTTAATTAAGTAAAATTATTTAATTTTTTTTATGTAGTAATGTTTATTGTATAGATAACATGGCAAAATAGTGAACTTATTATAAATACATTTTCTTTTGACTTGTAAAAGAATTATTATTCTTAGGTAACAATACTGCAAACAACTACCAGTACTACATAGCCGTTATAGATAGGAGGAGATGTTGGTTTCGTGAATCGCATGTCATTCCATGCGATTTTGACACGTTGCTAAAGTTCAACTAGTGTAGGCGCGAGAGGTCTGCTGTGTCCAGTCGTTTTGCGATCATAAATTAGACTGCAGGAAAGAGAATAAACAGGACACGATAGTCACCTAGAAGATTTTTTATACATTTCACATTCCGTCGAGGTTTTTCTGATTATTAGGTGGCTTAGGCAATTCTAAATATGAGAAATAACAACATGCTTCCAGAAATGCAGACAACAGAGATGTTGCAATGGTTACTGATAGTCTAGAAATAAATGTCTCTCGCACCCTAACGCTAAGTGCTTGATCGATATGGCAATGTCTAACACAGGTAGTACCGGATTTGGAGACGAATATAATAAGACTGCCTACAGAAACAACATTTTTCACCTTAAAAGAATGTCTTGTCAATAATTTCTTCATTTTGTAAAGATCTAGGCATTTTTGAAGCCGCACACGCGTATGCTGTACAGCCTATAGTAACAGAAAAAATGTGTGTTTTTGTGAAAGTTCTGCCCTGCTGCAGAAAACGTTGAACTTTAGGACTAGGTCTACTTGATATCTGAAGCTACCCAGCTGCTAATTTCACGGTTTGCGGTAAGTGTCTAATCTGCAATAATTATGGTTTCAAGATGATTTCCCCCTGATTTATTAAAATAACGAGCATTTAAGTATGCTTTTTCCCTCATCCATCCACTGATTTAACATTTGCATCACTGAACACATATTTTCTCTTAAACGATCACATATTTTGCATAGAAAATCTTTCTCGACTAAAGTTGTAAATTTCCTCGTATGGCCTCCGTATTCTTCGAGGAGATATTGTTCTCTTAACCTAATTTCTGGTTAACTGTTTGCATTTCTCCTAGCATTGCAATTTTAAAATTTTAATGACCAATAATATAAACTTACACTTTTCTTTAGCAGAGAGAATATGGGTTTCACTTCAAATAAATTTCGTATGAAGCAATATTTTTGTTACATAACCAAGCTGAATATTTTAGGGATATATTACGTTCTTTTATGAATGTATTGGTATTCTAAATAATGAAAATAGCCACTTCCCTTCAGTGGCTAATAATGTTCTCATTAGCTAACGCTCCTATAGTATCGAGAAGCTACCAGTTATTTAATAATAAAATCGTACTTTATTTTTAAACAATGATTAGCAATAATGCAAAAATACCAAATTTGCTTGCCAGTAAACAGTAGGGCTAGATAAGATTATTTGAATATGACAATTACATGATAACTATCTGCCTAAGAAATGGGATGCCTTTTTGGAGCATTTTCTGAAAGAACTGGTTTGTAGTCATATTGCATAGGGGTAAAACTATAAAAACCAACCATACAGCCAGCCGTTCGCTGGGCGAACCCAAACCAGGTCAAATAGCAGTATTCAGCGTTTTAACCACTCGGCCACTGGTGGGGCCAGTAGGACTAGGCAATGGATTTAATTCTAATTATTATATCCTTTATATATATCACTTTATGAAACCGTCATAAAAAATTAAAACACTTTTTGTAAAATAAATTTATTACTTGACCATTTTATTTAAAATTAAAGGCGGATATTCACATTTATAAATAATTTCTTATTTAGTGTGGAAATATCTGCCATTTTATGTGCATTAGAAGAAAATGAAAACCTAAACTGCCATGCAGCAGCCGTTTACTTTATGGGTAAAACAAGTCCTTCATTTCGATCAAGCTATTTTACATATCATTATGCTATACAAAAATGAAACATGTTTCAATGCTTTTGCTAACTTTTGGGTTAATCCAACGAAATGTTCCTTTATTCGGAAGATCATAAATATGAGAATCAATCACCACAGTGAAAATTATTCAATCGTATAGTCTGAGAGTGTGACAAGGAAAAACCGTTCATCATAGTCGAGGGAAAATTCAGTAAATATGGAGCAATAATTCTTTAAAATGAAATAGTACCTTTCTTATGTTTTTTCTTCCCACGTCGTAGAAATGTCATATTATGAAATGTGATTTTATCAAGAGAAAAAAGAAAATTCATTTCAGATATAACGTAATTTATTCATAACTGCAACCGAATTTTTTTATTTTACAGCTTGGAGCAAAATTTTTGCAATATTAAAGACATGTATTTGAAGTGTCGCGCCACATTTTAAGAGTTAATGTAGAAAAATAAATAAATAAATAATAGCCTAAAATAGTTATCATAGAAAAGTACACAGTGATTTCAGTGAGATAGTGCAATTTCATAAATATATTGAGTATTTCGCGTTGGACATCTCCTGATTTTAATAGATCTTTATTTAATTTATTTAATTAACTAAAAGCAGAAAAAAAAATTAATAACTCTCTATTTCTTTTAAATCTCTTAGTCTGCTTACTTAAAAAACTCCCCTATCAACCCTGAAAATATCTGAGGCTTTACCGAATGGCAGCACGCTGGCGCGGATAAGATTAAAGAATTTTATTTCTGTCCGTGGTAACATATTGTTTTCATAGAGCCGAGTTTGTTAATTAAAATTCGAAGATAAACATCTTTCATTTTTGCGAAGGGCAACAATCTCCCTTGCTGGTGATAAAAAAAAATATTTCGAATAGTGTTGCTGCAGCTCGCTTTAACGTTAATTTTTTAATAAAATATTCATTAAAATTTTACAAAATATGAAATTATAGAATTTGACTTCCTTTGGGAACACAAACTGGGATTAAACTCCTAAAAGATGTAGAGTTATTTATCTCTAGTCTGAAGTAAAAACAGAGTAAACAGCTACCAATAAAAATCTTAAATAATCTTTTTTATTAGAAGGAAACTTGAAGAGGAATACACTTGGTGAGCTTGACAAGATCAGCCACCAACTGTGGAGATGTAACTTAAAGCAGCAGTCAGTTTGAATAGCGAAACTTAGTAGTCAAAGATTACACAACTGATGTTTTGAGCCAACAAACATCTCACTCGTTTAATAATTTAAATGTCGGCAGAAATAACTTAAGTCGAAGAATTAAAATCTTAACAGAGCTGGCGAAACCTAGTAACGCGGTCAAAGAGGCAGAAACATTCTCTGTCTTACAATCAAAAACCTATGATTTAAACAATGTCTAACTGATTTGCATCTTGGTGGATATGTAGTGGAATATAATTTAATTTTTTTCATATTATTATTAAGATTTTCCAAGTGGCAACATTATTTAATGTTTTTGCATAATTATTAAGATTCGCTCTGTGGCAACAACGAGTTGAGTTCAAAAAATTGTTACTTGTGTTGATAATCGTCGCCTCATTACTTAAGAAGCTTGCTATGCTATTTTTATGTTAAAAATAAGTAATATGTAAGAAATAAGTGTGAAGTTATATAAAAATATATATGCTGTTTTCTTAATACTAAAATAAGCATTTATTTAAATTATGAAACGCTCTAGATTTTTTTTTTCGACTTTGAGTTTTCATCAATACCTACAAAGAAATCGAAAGGAGAAATGACAGTAAAGCTGAAATTTTAAATAATCGTTTTATTAAAATAATAACCCTAAAAGTAAATAATAAAACGAATCCGAAAATCAAAATTCGGTCTTCTAAGTTCACATGTTCGGGTGGAGGACTACGTTTTTCAAAATTTCATGGCTCTAGATACCACCATTTTTTTTTTCGAAATGCGAGAAATGTGCATACATACATGCATATTATTCATGATTTAATTTCTTTAAAATAATACAAAGCAATAAAGCTGCAAAAATTTGAAAAGTGAATCAGATGTCTAAAGCGAACCGACATTTATACTGATACGCATCAAAGTCCCGTTTCGAGACTAATAGCTTCTTTTGGATTTAGAAAATGAATTGAGGTATATTAAACAGAATACGTTTAATTGCATTAATTCTGATTATAATTGCATTAATTATGATTATAATTGCATTAATTCTGATTATGATCTGATTATGATAATAATGTCACTTACGAAATTTGGATTCGATTAGCTAGGATAATTACGCAGAAAGTTATTTCAAATGATCTTTAGGTGTTTCTGTATTTATAACCGTTTGAGACAGAAATTATAACTTCGATGCTGTTCACACAATGTAACATTAAAACCTTACTAATTATTTGAAAATGTCAAACAACATTTTTGATTCCTAACAGTAAAGCTTCACACTAGCCTTCAAATAGTATTGAAATAAAATTGTTGAATAAGGGAAATCGACATCCACTTTGCTGTTGAAACTACTTTTCTCAAGTAGTATCCATTAAAGTTTATTTAATTTCCTTTTTTGTTCCTTCGCTCTCTCTCTCCATACATATAATAAGCTTATTAATATAATAACTAGAAAGATGTAGTTGAATATCAATGAAACCTCTCGAAAAATGTCAGTAAGGCGATCAATAACAGTCTGCTAGTTCGCCTGCCTTTTAAAAGTTGACTTACATCATACCATTCTGGTCTAAAAATAAATTTAAAAGGCGAACTTAACTTCCTCCTAGCACTTCTACTATAATTTTTCTTTTTAGTGCAAGACTTTGCAATGAGCTCTAGTTAAAAACTTTTAAAACTCACAAAAAGAGGTTTTATATGCCATTTTAAAGCTTTTTATTACATTTTGTAGCGAAAATGCTACCAGACTTTCTAGGCAGACGGAAATTTGCTCGGTATAAATGACTACTGGTTTCAAAATCTTTTAAGATAAAATTTCAGGGAAAATCAAGTGCGTTTCATCTTTCATACCTTAGCAAAATTACGTTTTTCTCTTTTAAGTCTTTTACATTTGAGTTTCAGTACTATCTATATTAAACTTAACAAACGAATGGTATTTCTTATGATTTAAATATATGTAAAACTACTTAAAATGTATCAGTAACTTAATGTGACTTATAATGAAAAAACAAAAACTCCTACTTTACAAATTAGCGTATTAAATATACGTTTGTTAGGAATATCAACATGTGGAAGAGGAAACGAGATCTGTAATTTTTCAAAGATTTTTTTTTTTTAATTTCGCAACTCTATGATTTGGGAAAATTCTTCTTATGTATTTAAAAATCCCTGTCCACTAATAAATATCTAACATTACAAATCATACTGTTCCCATAAAGAACTTCTTACGATTCTTCCTTCCCGAGACATTTCGCTTTTTTATTATCATTCATTTAATGTCTTCATAATTATCGTCACCCATATCATCAACATCTAATACTGAATTAAGTTCATAATGAAAGAAAAGAAAAATTGAAAAAAAAAAAAAAAAGAAAGAATCATCATCATTTTACAATTAACAAAATTTACAATTAACATCATTTTACAATTAACATCATTTTACAATTAACAAAATGAGAATCTGCCAGTTGCAGTCTTGAAGATCGTATTTTCGCATAGACCACTGCAACTGAAGTTGCGTTGGGCCTTTTGTCATAGTCAATCTTCACATCGTCATAACATACTTTTAAACATGGGCAGTGTAAGGTCGAAAAATCTTTGAATGCAATTTTAATCCTGAACCAAAATTTAGTCCTTCATATAGCAACTAAAATGTCAACATTATACGACTGAGAATTTTTCCTCTTCCGCTTCAATTTTCATTGATTGTCTTGCTATGATACCTTGTAGTTTTCCTCTGTTTTCTTTTTTTCACTACTAAATTCTAAAGATGGAAATAATCTTTGCATCATTTTTTTTTTCGATTGACAACAGCTGTAATATCAGATGACAAGCATTTGATTTCTTTTGCAGTCACATTAGGTAAATTTCTTAGACAATTAAATTTGCCTACTATGACTACAGACTTTTCTCTGTTTTCCCTTTCTTCATCATCTCTATGAAGATCTGTTTTCATTAGATGTTGGAGTCTTTTTCAACGCAGAGTTTTCTCTGGTCCTTTCCTTTAGGTGTTTCTGTATTTTAACAGGTATTTTCACTTTTATTTTCTTACACATTTTTCTAAATCTTTTTTGTTAATTCAAATTGTTTTCTAAAAACAAGGAAGAGGTATCATTCTTCAAACTCGGAATTATGAGTACTAATTTATCTTCTGGTAATTCAAGGTATCAACACCTGACGCTTTAACTGAGATTGTTGAATCACAGGAAACGGGTTCGATTTTTAGGTTTATTATTAACAGTTTGAGCATAATTTGCGTGAACATTACTAGGATTCCCAAAACACGTATTCCGACCTTCGTTATAAAAATATTTAACATACATCACACCACTGCATACATTACTCAAAATATAAAAATCATTAAGACTATGCATTCAACAATAAATACTCCATACACATAAACTAATAGAACAATGTCTTTTCTGTCAATATTCACTAAGGTTTCATTATTAGAATTTAGTTAGGGAGATCAAAACTGCCATTTTCTAGGGAAATGTGTTCTCGTACTTATATATAAGAGCATCCAAATTGTTTCTATTAAATAATAACGTCCAATTTTATCTGACCCCATGCAAAGTCTGAAATTGATACTATTCTATTTAATAATGATATCCAGTATTTGTGTTTCTAAGTGATCAATATACTGGTAATCATTATCAATCGACTAATAAAACTTCCGCTCATCAGGATTATTATAAAATGCGAATTAGTAAAATACTGAAGCACAATTTAAAACTGATTCGAAGCAGAGGATTTGCCACTTACTTAGTTTCAATCTAGTTACACCGAGGATAATTTTAAGTCTCTGCTTGAATTCAGCTTTGCTTAGAGGAAAGTCTTAACTTTATCAATGCATAGAAATATATGCAAACCTGGAAACACGGAATTAGTTTAGTTTGTGTTTCGAGGAAATTAATTTCTCCATCTGCACTGCTTAGATTAAAAATGATTTTGCCTTGAATTTTAATAGAGTAGAAAAGATGATTTGAGCTTAGGGAAATCTTTTATAAAATTGTCTTCTTGGAATTTCTAATGTTAAAGAAGATGAACTGTGATATAATAGTATTAAAAACAAAATGAAATTAACGAATAGAAATGAAATTCAATGTGTTCAGATATTACTGGCAGATAGGTATTCATTTTTTTAAAATTAAGAAGCAGTAAATGGTTTCTTCAGAATTTTGCAAATCATTTCAGCTATCTTAACCCTTTGACGCGCAGTGGTCGCACCCTGAAACCACCATTTTCCGAATTATTTTTCTCCTCTTTCTTCCGAAATTTTTGAATGAAAATGAATTGATTACTGATCTTTTACATCTAAATAACACAAAATGACTGTAGACTCATATATGGTTTAGGTATTAATACTTCAGATCGAATGACTTTTAAAATTCGTTTTCGATGAGACAAAATAACTTCCTTTATTAATATAAACAACTTTAAATTTCAAAAGTTAATCATCGCACATCATGATTTCTATCATAAGCAATAAAAAATTGCAGTAATTTAACTGCACATATTAAGAAAACCCTCTATATGTATGGCATTTGCTATGTGGTTTCAGGGCGCTACCACTGCACCACTAGAGCATTGTGTCACAATGCTTACAATCCTCTAGAGGCTCGGTGGTCGCGCCTTCAAACCACTGGCGTTTGTTTCTCAATGGCGTTCGCTTACTTTTCAAATAGGAATGTTTATTTTTACCCGGATATAGATAAAGGGCTTTGAAACCACAGAGTTATTTTATTACAAAACAATACATGCACCTGCCCAGTAAAAAGGTCTTTCGTTTCCAAATACCTTTCTCTGACATCAACACATTTGTTCCCCAAGCTAGTGTTGTGATTTTATAAATTAATGTAAATATACTTTGCTAGAATTAAAAATAGAAATTGCGTAAAAGTTTTATTTAAATTAAAAATATTATCTGAATATTTTGGGACGAAATACAAATAAAATAAGTATGAATGGGAAACGAACGATCCGTACAAAGCCAAAAAGACCAATTCCCCCCCCCCCCCATTAACATAAAAAACCACAAATTTCATGTGCCAGATGAAAAGAAAATAAGAAAGAAAAGAAACTGGCAGCAATGATTTAGCTGAAAATAATATGAAATTTAAACCTAGGCAGTGTACATTTTGTAGCACAAGGAAGAAACCTCTTAGAACAAGATGTATGCGCGAAACGTGCAGTGTGGGTCTATGCAGGTGGCAAAAAGACAAAACGTGCTTTGAACAGTGTCACAAAAAAAATTTGTTCTTTGAAATTAAAAAAAAAACACTGAGTTCTTTTTTATCCTTATTTTATTGAGTTTTTTAATCCATTTATCCAAATGTCCTTATTATGTAGGTACTTATATTTTCACTGCTATAGAAAAATTACATAAATGTTTATTTTTTAATTTTTTCTGACGATTTACTTTGTAAAATAATGTAAAAAAAATTATATATAATGCAATTCTTACATACTTTTTTTTTTTTTTTTTAAATCCGTAAATTTCGTCATTCATTGGAAACGCGGGCGGAAAATGGTAAGTTTTTTTTTCGTACTACATCAGTAAGTTTCAAAGTCCTAGACGCGCGGTGGTTTCACAGTGCGACCACCACCCACAGAACAATGGGCAAGAGTAGATTTTTTTAATTCATATATTATTTGTCTCTAGGATCATAATATTCAATTTCTAGAGTTTTTAGTTAAAAAAATTATAAAAATAATATCGCGCACGTCAAAGGGTTAAAAATACTTCAGCCATAAAATAAAGATTAAATTACAAAGCAAAAGTACAAGCAATATAATAATTAAATATTATAATTCAGAATTTCCACATCTTTACTTTAAGATCTTATTTCATCCTTTTGAAATCGACACACAGCTGTAAAAACGATATATGGCATTCGAATAAATTCAGCATATTAAAATGTTAAATTTATTTTCTTTCTTTGAATTAAAATCTATACAATCTCACGTTTCTTTTTTTCAGGTCATGTTACATGGAACCAAATGACTTAGCAAACTGTCATTTCTACGAAGCATTTTCATTCGATTCAGTAAATGAAATTGTAATTGTAATTGAAATTTTAAAATTTAATGATATATTCTAGCAGCAATGATTTAGCTGAAAATAATGTGATATTTCCTAGGAATATTTTAAAAGTTATATAACTTGTAGAGACATTAGGTTATTTAGAAGCAGGAGAGATGAAAAATGAGCAATGCCCTTGCAGGGACTGGAACCACGGACCTCTCGAATACGACATACTACACCACGAAGGCATGCTAAGCGCACGGGAGAAATACCTTATAAACTGATAAATTTGATAAATTTTTTTTTTCAAAATTATGCAGTTGTTGAATTTGGTAAAAATTTTTCTAAAATTATATTGATGGTAAATTTGATAAATAAGGCCTTTTACATCATATATGGTTTTCATCAACTGCAGAATTTTTTTTTCTAATTAATTTATTCTCTTTTACCAAAACCATGAAGAGACAAATATTATATGAATTATGTTAAGATCTGAATCTTCTGTCAAAAATGTGTTGTTTAATCGCAGACATTGGCTAATCTTTGGAATATGGTAACAGGTAGTTTGGCGACATTTTGGTAGGCGATAAAGGTTACTGCCTAGGACTTTGGGAATAATGTGAGAAGTACTCATTTCCGATTACGCATTATTTTGTGTGAGGGAAATGAGAGATCATGAGATATGTCATGTGACTTTAATGGACGAATTATAGTTCTTTAATCGGCAAAGGGGGGAAATCTGGAAAAAATCTGGAAATTTTGTATTTAGCTTCATTCTGTGTTGTGTGAAACAGTGTTGGTTCATTTTTGGATCCCATGGCCCTATCTAAAGTGAATTCGAAATGGGTATTTAGTGGGATTGAAAGGGGTAGTAATAAGTGTTTTTTTAAGGTTGTGCGAGATAGAAGTAAAGATTGCTTATTAAGTTTTATTAAGCAGTATATTCTACCTGGTACAATAATATCTGATTGCTGGAAGTCATATGTCTGTTTGGAGGATGAAGGTTTTCAACATCTTGGTGTGAAACATAAGTATGATTTTAAAGATCCTGAAACAAGCGCACATACGATTGCTTTTTATTTAGGGGAGGAAATAAGAAAAGTTTATCCGCTACGTAATCAAGATTCTGAAGAAGATTAGGTAAGTTAGAATTTTTAATTATTTGAGGATATTATTTTTATGCATTTGTTCTAAATGTAAGGAGTAAATAAATTAATATGGTATTATTGGAAAATTGTTATTAGCAATGATTTAGTTTAGAGTAATTAGGATTGTAAGCTAATTTTTATTAATTTAATGTATGCGCTTATTTATATTTAAAGTAGTGTTTTTTTAATTTAATTATATTTTAATTAAATGATACCGATTTTTACCGAATTTAAAGATTCACAAAATTTTCATGCATTTTCGTGAAATTTTTCTAATTTATGAGAAAAAAGCAGTGTACATGGATATAGAGAAGAGTGTGCGCAATGCCATTTTTGTGCAATTCTGGGATTTTTTTCAAGTAAAAATAAGTCGACGTGTACATGGTTTAGTTATATTTTAATTAAATGAAAATTATTTTGTGAATTTTGTGTTTGTAGCAATTTGGTATACGTTTCAGTTGAAGTAAACGTGCATCGAAATAATTTAAATATTTGACACTAAGTATTTGTAACCATTTTTAATGTTTGCGGTATAAATTCGTTGGTGACATTTATAATATAATAGATAATTTAGAGGTAAACGTTTTTGGATATTTTATTTATATTATACGTGGTCATCCTTGGAAAGGGTATATACTTTTTCGCGATCATGTAATTTCATATATGTGCTTTTTACCGAGTTTAAAGATTCACAAAATTTTCCTGCATTTTCGTGCAAATTTTTGTAATTTATGAGAAAATAGCAGTGTAGATGGATAAAGTTAAGAGTGTGTGCAATGCCATTTTTGTGCAATTCTGGGATTTTTTTTTAGTAAATATAAGTCGACGCGTACATGCTTACTGTGTATGTGCGATTTTGAAAAACGCGGCAAAGAGTTTGCGATTCTGCACTTTTTCCCAATTTTGCAGTTAATATTTGTCATGATTAAGCAGTTTTGTTCCATAAAATTTCTAGCATTAGTGTAATTCGGATAGCAGATTGTTGGAAAAAGTGTTCAGTAAATAAAAAGAAAAGAAACATGTCTTTACTTCGTGAAGACAAAATGGCGGCGAAAAAAAAAAAAAAAATAGAGGATTGCTGTAGCAGAGTTGGTCGCCAAATGTTCGCCAAAAATCGCCAAGTTACCATAATCCAAAGATTAACCCAGACATTCCTTTCCATTTTAAAAAAAAAATCGCTAGTATTGATTAACTTATATAAATCAGGAGAACTGAACTTTAAGACTCCGCGTTTCGTATCAATGATTTGCACATTTTTATATGTTTTGATTCTTTTCGCATTGACGATATTTCTGTAACTAAGTTAATTAATAATACCTTATCCCGATGCCCAACTTATATCAGTTTTTGAGCTAACATCTATGAAAACAATTAGAGAATTTATTAAATAAATGTATATAATTCGTATATTCCCGAATTTTTAAACCAGATTATTAATGCCAAGTAAAATTAAAACTCTACTCAAAAGAAACTCGATTTCGAAATTTGCGGAATTTATTTCCGTATTCCGTTTTTCGGATAAAAAGAAAAACATCAAATTTAAAAATTTCTTAACCTTTTCACAATTTTGATTGAAATTATAAGAGGATTGACTGATTACTTTAATTTGACGTTTTGTTGTACAGATATAATATAAAATGTTACGTTTGAGTTTTTGAAACAGTTTTACTATTTTGCTGAAAAATATTCTCTTTAAACACTTTACCTTATCCACAGAGAAGCTTTGTAATCGAAAGCACATGTCTAGAGTGAATAATTAAAAAAATTAAAGACTGTAATCACTTTTCATGAACACGATACATACAAATATATTAATTTTATTTCAAATATTTTTAGCTTTGAAAATGAGATCATTCGATCGATTTTGGCAACTAAAGGAACATGAATTATAAAGGCATTTTTTCTTCCTGCAATGCAGCTTAAAGCTATGCAAATACTTTAATAACGGTTTAATAAATTAATTAAATGCACAATTTCGTTTTTGAATTTAAAAATGCACCAAGGACAATTTTAAAGTATATCTTTGCTGCCGAAGCAAAATATAAATGCTAGCTAAACAATAATCATATACAATTATGTAATTATTTAAAGTGATCTACTGGATACCGCAAAATGTAGTAGATATTTAAACAAAGTTGAAAAAGGCCCATTTCTAGATCATTTTGAGTTTTGTATAAAATACGTTTATATTTTAAAAGATTCAATACACAAATTTAATATATCATGCTGATTTTTCCTAAGAAAATATTAAAATGTTTAAAAATGTTGTTTTGATTCTAATGTGTTGATTTATTTCTCCGATGAGGAAAATTTTGACCGATAAAATTTTGACTGAGTGAAGATCCCCTTTTTTAAAAAAAAATATCTACCGTGAAAGCTTATTATGCATATTTATTGAAAGAAATTTTTTCTATACTTTTTATCAGTAGACGTCAAAATATTCAGTTAGGAGAGAACAAAATATAAATCATGAGAAAGCGATTAGTTATTTTTTTTATTTTTATCCGTTTTTTTAAATGCTTTATTGCGTTTGAGATAATCCTTTAATATTTTCAAACAAATAATAAATGTTCAATGATTATGTGAAAAGGGCATTTCAAAGTTAGTTAACTGAATATGCAATTAATTGTAGTGAAAAAGAAATTATTTTCAGCCTTCTACATACATTCCATATAATACTGTATATCTGTTGCAATATTCACAGAACGTTTTAGTAGTTTTATAGAAATGAATTGTTGAATACTCCTAGCTTTTCTTCTTCATTCTTATATTTAATGAATTTTTTAAATGTCTTCAAAACTGCTTTCTTTGATTTTCATGTTGGTGGAATTAATATAATTAGCAAAGCACAAATCTGGCAAGTAAGGACAAATAAGTAAGTTTCGGTAATCCGTCGTGTAACTGAAGACTATTTTAATCTCTAAAGGATTGGGATATGATTCTTCTCTTCAGACAATAGAGTCTTTTGTATTTTAATGCAACATTTCTTGTGGATAAACGCTCTCCAGTTTTAAAATCCGCTTCTCCGTAAAATTGCTTCTATTTCCGTTCACTGATATTTTTGCTATCACAACAATATCAGAAAAAGTCTTCTTGAACAGGCACAATTAGTGTGTCAAATGTTTTATGGCAGCAAAATGTTTAACTGCAGTAAAATAAATATAATTTAAGTCTGCGTTGCGACTGCGTCTTATTGCATTAATATAGCTTCTCAGTTCCATCTTCATTGCGGATCATCTACGTATACTTCAATATCTGATGCTGCGTCATTCCAAAATCATCACCCACACGCACAGATATTCAAAAATTCAAAAGAAACCACTGTTAGACATAGTTTTTAAATCAGACACAATTCTAAAATTGGGTTTCATACGATGTTTTCTTAAAACTGCTTGTAGAGTAATTAGGTTAATTGGAAGCAGAAAAAAATGAAAAATATGCAACTGCCTTCGCCGGGAATCGAACCACAGACCTCTGGAATACCGGCCCAGCGTGCTACCGTTACACCACGAAGGCAAGCTAGGGAAGTGGGAGAAATACCTTATATGCTTTTTAATATTATTTGCATTCATGAATATGTTTTAAATCTGCTGAAATGCTTGAGGATGTAGAATAAACTTTCAGAAGGCTGTTTTTCGACTGATGAGTTTTATGAATAACAAAGCATTCGAGAAAAGATCATTAAATCAAGCACAAAGGAATGCCTATCGTATTTTTGAATATATAGGAAGATTTGAAAGAAATATTTAAAAGTAGATTTAAAAATATCCTTCGAAGAATCGAGAGCTATTAAGAATAAGCAAATATTATCTTTAAGTCAGAAGTCAGAATATTAAGTCAGAAGTTTTTATTTATTTATTTATTTTTAATTTGGAAGAGAATGTATTCAAAGAAGTTTTCCAAACTCCGTTTTTCTACTGTAAAAGCTAAAAAGAGAGGTAGTGGTTTAATGGTTTTGAAATGTGGCTTAAAGTTAAAGAACTGATCCGAGAGGTCTTGTAGAATATTTATGGTAATTTGATGAAATGTGTGTCATGATTTTAATTTAAGGATCTTTACTTCGTTACTTTGATTTCCATATCAGTGTAATATTCTATTTTAAATAGCGGTGGTATGTTTATACCCAAGTTTTAGGCTGGAAGAGAAATATGTGAAAAATTAAAGTTCCTACTTACTTCAGATGATTTTAATTACACAATTAAAATCATCTGATCTTAATAATATCAAGCATTTTTTTAAAGGTTTTAAAAATAACTCTTGATTTTTAGCGTTTCTAGAGATGTGTACGATATTCAGATATATCCACTATCAGCAAATATGTATCGATATACAGATATATGCCCGATATTCAAGTTTATCAAATACGTAAACACTCGTTTTAGTTCTGGATACGAAAATGCTTAAACCTTGTATTGATTATACAGTGGGTGTTCACTATTTTGAATTTTCTTTGTTTTTATGCTTTACTAAGTTCTTTAAACGAAAATATTTTTTAATTAAACATTCCCTCTTTCCAGGATTGCTTATGTAACTGATTTTAAAATTATTTCAATGATCCGTCTGAAAACATAATTCGCACGTTACTTGTGTTTAACTTCTTGTCTTCTAATTTAATGAAAGTACGTAATTTTCCTTTAATTTAGGAAAAAAGCTGAATGCCACGCAATAATTTTACTACAATACACTCGTATAATCAACGAATGGTCACAAATAGTTAAATATTGAAAAAGAGGAATGAATATGTCTACTATCATACCATATAGATTGATATTTGTAAAACATAATTTGCTTTCAAAAATATTCATAGCTAAATTATAAGATTCTATATTTAAACATTACGTTTCGTAAACTGAATAATACCTTGTGTGACACAAAAAAGGGACCGTTTCAAAAAATAAGGATACTTAAAGAATAAGTTCTTTGTGATATTATTAACTTCTGTCTGGTGCTGCTATTGATGGTAACATTCCTGGTACGAAGTTTCTGGAAGGCCATTCTGGAGATTATCAGTTTTCACTGGCACATCTTTAACTACGATAAAATGCGTTGCCTTTATTCAAGACTTAACTTTAGGAAACAAAGAAAAATAATTCAGGGAGCTAAATCTGGTGAATAACATGGATACGCTCTCATCGTAATGTTTTTCTGCCCAGATCCTGCTTGGCAGCTAGAGCCTTGTAAGCGGGTACATTGCCTTAGTGCGACAGTCGATCGTCACTCCCTAACTGTGGCCTTTTTTTCTACTTTTTTCACGAAGTCGTTTTAGACTTCAGTGTAGTAGTGTTGAGTAACAATCTGACTACTGAGAATCCACTCAAACATTAGAAACATACAAACAATCAAAACTGTCTTTAATTTTAATTCTGACACGTGAGCTTTTACTGAATTTTGGGGACCGTGTACATTTCCAACGCATTAACTGGCTCTTACTTTCAGAATCATGGTTAAAAATCCATGTTTGATCATAAGTTACAACGGATTCCAACAAATTTGGCTCATTTCTGATGCTTTCTAGCATGTCCACGCAAGAGCCTTTAAGGAACAAGTTTTGGTCGTCGGACAAAAGTTTTGGAACAAACGTCGCAGAAATCTCTTTCATGTATAAATCTTCAGGAGTCGAATAGCTTCTCTATTCAAGTTAATCAACTCCACCACTGCACGAACACTTAAAACTTCGGTCACCCAGGATCACCTCACGAAATTTTGCAATTTTTGATCTATAATCCCTGACCTTGGAAGCCCAGAGCTTTCATTAACAGTCCTTTCCCTCCGAAAGCCATATATGCTATTCAAACACACGCCCGAGACAAAGTTTCATCTCCATAAGCCTCGGTTAATATTTGAAATGCTTTTGTGATTGATTTAAGTTTCATAAGAAACTTGATGTTAATCGCTGTTCAGTTCTTACAGTAAACAATTTTCCGGCAGAATACATTGCATATATTCACTCGCTGATACAATACTTCACTGCCACGGCCGATTGATCCGAAAGTGGTGCTATGAAGAGAGGAGGTATGTAGGATTACTTCACGTCCAACAGTTGTTGTCAATAACAAATGTTTTAAAGTTATGCACTCAGTCTTTTTTTTTTTGTATGTGTGTGTTTGATGTTGGGGGCCCAGGGCGTTCATCATCTTTCCCTCGGAAAACAAGTTATACTTTTCAAACACATGTGCCCAAGGCAAAGTTCCATCTCGATAAACCTCGGTTAATGCATGAAACATTTATATGGCAGATTTCTCAAGTTTCATAAGAAAATGGATGTTGATTCGCTGTTGAGTTTTTACATTAGACATTTTCCCAGCAGAATGCAGTGGCATGTGTTCACTCACTGATGGAATACTCCCACTGTCGTGACCGATTGGGCTGAAAGTAGTGGCATGGATAGAGGAGGGGTATAGATTATTTCCACCAAAACATTTGTCGCCAGTAACAGACTTTTTTAAAGTTATGCAGTTGGTCCTGTTTTTTTTCTGTGTGTCTCACCTCGTATGCTACCAACTTTGATATCGGACGCAGAAAACAAACATATTCTTGAAGTATAAAACTTACAACACCGAATAGAATGCCATACTGTTTTAACAATTAAAAATATATTTTACACAGAATAATATAGGCAAAAACGGAATCTTGGGTTTTGTTTTAAAGAAAACTCATAAATCTTCTTTAAAAACTCGCTATTTTTTATGAAATGAATAACCCTCCAGTAGTATTATCAACTTTATATAAAACGGACCCGAGAGCAAGTTCCGATGTTTGACTTACTTTTTATCTAGTCTTGATATGCGTTTTCGCTCCCGTAAATTCAAGTTCAATATTTTGAGCAAATGAACATTCAGATGTATTGTGTGACTCATGCCATGTGACACCTAATACTTTTTATAGCTGTTAAAGTGTAGTTCGGCTTATTTTTAGTTATTACTTTTAATTTATGTTATCAAAGTTTTAATTTTTGAAAAGGAAGGTATAAAGCTTTCAATTTAAAAAAGAAACTATTAGTTATAATTCACAGTTTGACAGATATTAAGCAACATCTTAATTTCTGCTGATCAGAATCAATTTCTCATAAAGAATATAGGTGTAGAAGAAGAAAAAGAAATACTCGCCAAACACACTATTTTATCAAATATCTGATATTGTGTAAAAGGAAGTGACTTATGAGCTGCTGTTAATTTAATATCAGCCAATATGCACGAGAACGCACTGAAAGGCGTCATCATACAATTTCAGCATAATCTTGTGATTCGCAATAAATATCTTTTTGCAGAATGTCTTCCGAATAACAAAAGATGAGTTCAAAAGCTGGTTAACTCCAAGTGAATGAAACCACATGTTTCTTAGTTGTTGCGTATTTTCACTTATCTCTTAAAAATTATTAAAGCTGTTTAATAATTTTTATCCATGGCAGTGATTTTAAAAGTATTCAAATATTTTAGAGATTATCAGCATTATCAGTTTTTTAAGACTTTGCATTTCATGAAGATGAGCAAAAAAACTGCAGCTGGCATAATTAATTGTTGACAGTTTAAGTTGCTGGCAGCATTAACGTACTTTGCTGAATTCCTTACATTCTGTATACTACTCGGCTAGATGCACTAAAGTCTAAGCATTGTGTTATTATTTCATTGTCAATAAGCCTGGTTGCAACATATTGTCATTTCATGATTAAAAACATCCGGAGTGATCATATGTGGTATTCTAAGTAAAATTTCATTTTGAAAACTGCATTTCAGCATAAATTGTAAAGGTTCAAAGTGACTGCCCTTCCATCTCTCAGTTTTGTCTTCATAATCAGTAATAGAAATAAAACTCTAGAAGTATTTCTATTTCATTAAAAAACCCTTCCTCTTTATTTATGTGATTAAAATTATAATTTAATTGAACATTCGTATTTTTTCTATTCGATGGAATAAGGATGGCATGGTAAGAAAGTGAAATTATTGAAGTCTGTTTTTAATTACTTTGAACACTGTCCAATGTAAAGAAAATTCTCTCCTCAATTCAGTTTCGTATCACAATTCGGCATCTCGTAGTTCTTCTTTTAACCGATAACCGAGTGAGTAAGATGGCTGAATATTAGTATTTCGACCCGGTGTTAAATCCCAAACAACGCGTGGTCTGTCTTATGTGATTCATGTTACGTAAAATGTATAAAATATAAAGTTGTACTCACGCGTACATGACGTCAATTCGAGCAATTTCGTAACATGAACATGAGTCAGTTCCCATTTTAAGATCTTCGTTGAGAATTTTTATCCTCCACGAAGACATCCTACCCCTCTAATTTTTATCTAATAAATCTGGTTAATTTTTCTGCTCCGATCTTCGTGATATAATATGTTTCACATGAACCCCTTAAAAAAAAAAAAAAACCCACAGTGCGCTGATCACCTCCCATGCCTTTTCAGGTTACGTCAGGATTGCCACCTGCACAAGAGTAATGAGCTTACAAACACATAAGAAACAACTACGCAGCACGGTTTGTTAAGAGACGCAAACGTGAAGAAACCAGACATACAACGTTCGAACAGATTTATAAATGAAATAGGATGATAAGTATGATACGCGAGGGAGAGATTAGATGCTTTATTGTTTTATCCCGTATTACTCATCATCGACGTGATTTTTATCAAGTATCCCTATTGGGCTAGTCATAATCATTTCGGGAGAGAGTCAGCCAAAGTTGTTTTATAGTTGGTTGAACAGTAATAGTTAATATCGATTTCGGCCACAACTCATAGTTCACAATTTAAAGTAAAACTAAAGTAATTTCTATACAAAAAATTAACACTAACAATGCAACTGACGTAAATTACAGTTCTACGAACTAAAGGGTCACTAACATATATTCAGTTACAATTTGCCCGTTTAATGCACTAGACAGTAGATGCAATCTAATCTTTCATCCCTTTCAGGCACGCTACCTTTTAAAGTTGGAATTTCGATAAAAAATGGTGGGCAGTCTAATCAAACCTAGGTAAAATTTTGTAAAGATAACACTTACCGTTTTAATTCTGTGGATGTGCCCGGAGCGGGCTCATTGAATGAATAGAGCTTCGAAAAGAGTGCTGAAGCAACCATTGCTGGGAAGCGCGTAATAGAGTAAAAAATTTTGCCTACAATTAAAAAACACTAGACATACTGAATACCGCAGCAGATTTAGCATTACCCAAGGTGTGCCACGGGGAG
The DNA here is from genome assembly GCF_044657685.1 of Stegodyphus dumicola. Taxonomy (NCBI): domain Eukaryota; kingdom Metazoa; phylum Arthropoda; class Arachnida; order Araneae; family Eresidae; genus Stegodyphus; species Stegodyphus dumicola. The sequence goes on along the minus strand of NC_140771.1, from coordinate 97,329,304 downwards.
GCCTGCTATTCTACACTCCCCTCAAGAAAGCTCTTCTTGGTAATATGATAATTACATGTGTATAAGTGAAAAAAAGGAACTTGGGTATATGATATTTAAATTATTTACATTTTCGTCAATTGTTTTACATGGTGATACTTTTCGAAGAAAGTGACGCCACTTTTGAAAAATCACATTCCAACATTGCATGTTTTGTACGTCTACCGGGAACTGTATCAGATTCACTACCTGAAGGCAATTTGTAAAGCATTTTCTGTGCTTCAGAAATGATTAAGCCTCTCCAATCCGTTTGCAAAATAATTAAAAATCATAAAAAATGAACTAATATTATATCTACAATTAGAAATCTTAAACTGTAAAATAAAATTAAATAAACGTCTACAACTCAAAACCAACAAAACGTAGCGCTAACAAAACTTCTATGAATGAAAGCAAAAGAGAAAAAGAGAACTGGGGTAATGAAAAAAAACAAGCAGTTAACTGATAAAATTACCCCAAAAATTTCTTAGTTGATAACCAAACCTCTTCCCCTTTAAAAAAAAAGAAAAAACTAGCCTTACCGAAGAACTGCAGAAAAACAAAAATACAGTTGTTGGTCTGGTCCTAGTATCTCAATGACCACACTCTGGGCCCACCTGATGTTCGCCGTTCGATTTTAGGCAAGATATCAAGGTAAAAATTTAAAACTAATATAAAGTAATGAAATAAGCATATAGCCAAAGCCAAGAAAATAGCATAGAGATTGCTTTTATATACTAAAAAATCTGGAAGATTTCTTTAAAAAACGTGGATCTTTAAAAACTAAACATGGCTAAAATATATGGACTGTTTTGTGTTGTGCTGTCATGAACAAAGAAGCTTTAGAGTATGAATAAAGAAGTAGTATAAATAAAGAAGGTTCTCTAACTTCCTTTTTCATTTAATTTTTCTGTGTGTACAGAGGGAAATTTTCAGGTGTGCCATGGAATTTCAACTTTAATCTTTTAAACAGCTTATAATTCACTGTTGCAAGTAGGACTAGTGAAACGTCAAAGATGATTATTTTTTCACTGAAAAATAATTTCAAAATTTCACTGAAACAAGAAACAAATCTCGAAGTACTGAAAATAGCACTTTTCCAAATTTTAAATATATCAGAAATATACGAATTATGTATGTTCTTGCACAAATATGTAATAACATGTTCAAGTATATAAAGAATGTACTTATATTCAGGTATTTAAAAAACGATGAAAACTATACATTTTTATATTTTCTAGTTACTTTAATATTGTTCCATATGCTACATTCTTTATCAAATTTCTTTCTATATATAATTATAATATTCTTCTTAAGCGAAGTGTTTATGAATTTTGATATTTGTAATATTTTATCGGAATCCTTAAGCTTTCCAAAAAGAATGATTGGAAAGTGCGTGCAAAATACGTCAAATTTAATAATTTGAGAGATTTAAACCTATTTTTAAATCCATGCATAATTTTGTATATCATCCCTTGTCGGTTCATAGATGCAAAATATTACAAACCTTTGATTAAATTTGATCAACCTGAAACAGTATCAATATGTGCTTAAAATGTAAATAACTTTATATTTCGAATCTTTTTTTTTCGCGTCAATAAAATAAAAAAGACTGTGAAATAATATTTATTGACAAACGGAAAAAGTCGCGACATAAATTTGAATTGTAAAAATTGAAATCCTAATGGATGACGTAAATAATAAATAAACAATAAATAATATTTAATAAACGTAACATCAATCTGATTGAAAAATAGAGAGCAAAAATAATATATCTTCAGAAGATTCAAGTTGTTTCAAATGCATCAAATATAGCACAGTGGAATAACAAAAATTGCTTCCGAAATCGGGATTGATAATTATCAATGCTTTCATATACATTTTGCACCAAATGAATCCAATATCAGGTGTAGGGGTGAAAACAGTAGATATTTATGTGTATATTTTTAAGTAAAGTACGCCATTTTAGACATTATATATTTCCTGAGTGTTGAAGGAAAATTAATAAAGCATTGTAACAACTATTGCAAAGTTAAAAAGCATGGTCTTTAACAAGTATTTGGAAATAATGACGCAACACTTTAAACAAGGAAATACAAATATTCCTATCAATATAATGTTCGCATGCATTGCAAGTATCTCATAAATTAATTGAAAAAAAACTAATGAAATTTTTCATTGCAATGTCTCAACTGTTTTTGGACGTTAATTAAAGTTCTGTTGCAATAACATGAAATCGAAAGGAATGCTATTAATTTAAGTAAAGAAAATTGTTTATAAGCTACAGTTGTCTCGTTATTTCAGATGTTTATTGATTGTTACGCATTCGATAGAAAGATCCTTGTGAAGGTAACATCAGACTAAGACAATTATGTTAAGATATGTTTTTAATAGGCATAGAAATATACGTAAAGACGAAAGTATACATACTTGCACGTAACTATAAAAATAGGATAAGGCTATCTCATATTTAAAACATCTGAAAGAATATTTCCTTTTATGTCTTATATAAATATTCATTCAACTTTTATTCGCATGCATAAATGTATTATTTAAATAATTATGAAATCCCTTTTCATCCTACTTTTTCATATATTGATATATTATGAATTTGAATGATAAAATGAAGGAACAAAAAATTTTAATTTGTTTCTTTTTTCGGTTTTTGATCTCAAATTTACCGGGAGAGCGAAACACGTTTTTGAGGCATATTATTCGACCTCTATGAAGCTTTAATCCCCTTTTTCCCTGATGAATTCTGAATTAAAGTTTCAATAAAGGAAGATTAATTTTTATATTTTTATTATCTTGTACATAGTTTCCCTTTTTTGCATTTTTAGTTTTCGAGTTTGTACTACTATGATCATTTTTATTTTGAAATGTTTTGATTTTATGTTTAACCTCTTTGCAAGATGCAATTATTAATATTGTTGAGAAATCGCTTTGCTTTGACTCCAATTAAGTTTTAACTTTAGATGTTTTAAGTTTATCTTCTATCTATCTATCTATCTCTATATATACATAAAATACCCAACACTTGGCCGGCTATATAATTAATCTTATTTAAGGTATATATAATATATGCATACACCCCTCTCCCGGTAATCTCTCTCTCTATATATATATATATATCTACTCCTTGCCCGGCTTAAATGTCCTTACGCGGCCTTTTTTTATTTTCACAAACCTTATTATTAGTCATTTACTTGCAATTACAGCAGTGTTTCGAATGACGAAAATAGTCATGTTTTCGCAATTTCAAATTTAATTTTCCACATATAGCGAAATCTAACTTTTAATGCAGTCTTGCAGTTAATGTACGTTTAACGCTTACGGTACGGTACTTGGGTTTAACGGTATTTGGGAAAATTTTATACTCGTTAATAAAATTAAATTAGAAGATTGAATGAAGTACGACGACATGGTTTCTCCACGTTAGTTTTTTAATTATTTTAAGATTGTGTTTAAAAAATTACGACGGTAAACACTTGGAGGAAATACATTATTAATTGACGATTTCATATTACACGTTTTTTAATTGCGTAAAATTCACTTTAAGGTACTGCGTACAGCCCTTGAATCTACTTCTCCGCTTAACTCATTTTGTTTCTCAAACCAGCACTCTCAGCCATGACTCAGTAAAGTTCGGTAACCGGAATGAATCAATGAAATTTTTAAAAATACAAGATAAAACGAAATTAACTGCGTTTTATAAGTTGTATAAGAAAACTGAATCCTTTTTATGTATTTGAAGTGATTCCTGGAGATTTTAGTTCTATAACTTCTTTAATGAATGTTTTAAAATAAGTTTCTAATCAAACTTATTTTGACATTAATTAATATTTTAAACAATATTATTACGAAAAGTAATATACAATCAAAAACATCTATCATAATCAAAGAGTTTATACTGTATAATCAAAGTATTATAACTAGATAATCAGAAAGTTGTAATTGATTCGTGAATTATATATTTCACCATACGGCTAAAATATCGTAAATAGCTCTAAGTATTAACCTGTGCTTTTAAACTAACTTAGCTCAAAATACTAAAAATGTTATTTGAAAGCCCTGAGATCATACATGCCGACAGAGAAACTGCATTTATTATAATGAATTTGTTCTTTATTGTTTTATCAATTAACTCTTTAATACAGGGATTCCCAAACTTTTTCAGTACATGGCGCACTTACAGTTTGGTTATTTTTTACGGCTTTCCTGTTGCAATATTTATACCATAACGCTAATCAGGAAGAGGGAAAAAAGCACCGTTTTAGTGAAAATGCATAATAATTTTAATTGATAAGAAAACATACAACTAACAGAAACCTTCAGTAACAAATTAAAAACTCATTGTGACAGGTGAGCTTCTTGGTGCCCGTAGACTTTTCCAAATCGCGGAAGATGGCTTGATACAACTATTCCCATTTCTTGCTCCACATTGATTTTCGAATGATATTTGGTCTTTATTAGACCAATATTATTAGAGCGATAGCTGAAAACCAAGCTTCGCACAGATAGGATGTTGTAAAGGGAATGAGGATCCTTAAAGCTTTTATAACTTAAAGTTGGATACTCAATTTTGATTGAAATCCAAAACTTTTAATGAAACTCTCTTCGTCTTGCGAATGAAAAGGACCTTAGATCAACATAAATTTTTCTATATTGTCTTGCGCGAAGTATTTTGCCAACCAATCAGTAAGCTTTGAAAAGTGTTCCATGAAAAGAGACAGCAATTCGTATAGAACGAGGACTTATTAAACTATATACACAATAATGTATTAAATTATATATACATAATGTAATTTAATAACTTATGCATTTATTATATTAGAAGTTGTGTATTCGTACAATGGAGGAAAATAATCTTGAGCATCATCGTCATTCAGTTTTTTTATATACACCTGCACCTCTTTCCTAAACCCAGAAATCATTTCTACAAGTTTCAAAATGTGCATACATTGCCCTGTAGTGACAGACTTTAGTTTGTCGAAAATGCCCCTCTAATATGCTAGTATCAGTAAAATGTCTGGTTCGGCAAAATTCTTAGTGACTGCATGGCACTTCCTCTTTCAGAAAAGTGTGAATATGCTGATGCAGTCCGAGCGCACGAAACAGGACGTTGTTACGCGAAAGCCATCGTGAACTGCAATAGCATAGCATAGCCGTGTGTTCAGATTCCATATCCTTGCATAGTGTTTAAAAATACTTTGGGTGGTCTGATTTTTATGTAGTTCCTTACGCCTATGACACACTCTAACGTCACACTTAACTAAGGACTAAGCGACTTCGATGCAAATGGCTGCCAGTAGATATTGTAGTAGGTCCACACAGCATACGGTGTTTCGCTGCAAATAAAATGCCTATACTGGCGACCTATATATGGCGACCGTATACTGATTGAGAACCATCAGTACTTACACAGATGCACTTTTTCTCCTTCTAAATAATTTTTCATAATAAAATTGGAAACCATTTTTAATAAGCTTTTGCATTCCGATGATGATTTTAGAGAACAGATCTTCAACATTGTCGTCCAGGAAGCGTACATGATGTATAAGATTTGCATCATTATAACTGTCAGTAGGCTCATCTGGTTGACCGAATTCATTTTGTTTCATATTCTCTATTAGCTGAGCATTGAGAATATGAGGCTATACGTTGAATGTTTCGTACATACGATCTATACATCGAATTCTATCAGTGTTGTTGGATACAGGTACACTGCGAAAAAAAAAGAGGGACAGTTCTATATCTCCCGTTCTACTGGGCCGATTGACGAAAATCAACTTGCGTTTTTTATGTCTCGAAAGCGCGACTTAGGATATGTATTAGATTTATACATAACATTGTTCTAATACAGGTATTTTGATATAAACTCGGACTTTTTCTGAAATGATATACCAATTGTTTTCCATATTTCAATTCTACGACTGAAATTACGCCAAACTACCAAGTTTTGTTAAAAATCGCACGAGTAGTTTTTATAAAATTAGCTCTCAAAATTTTAGATCTATAATGTTAATTGTGTTTGGTATATATTTATGAATCTCTCTTTTTTATTAAGCTTATTTGATTTTTTTTCTTTCACATATCAAAATTCAGGTTCATTCCAAATAAAATTCACCCATTTTTTATAATTCATTTTTAAAATAAATTTATAAATTTTTCAAAAATATTTTTGAATTATAATCAATAAAAATATTTCCATCACCTTAAAGTAGACGTTCTAAGCATACCTGCAAAAAATTACATGTTTTTATTCAAAATTTCCGAAGATATACGTGAATTTATATTTTGGCGCGTTTTGAAATTTGACATATTTTTGAAAGCGATAAAACATCAGATGTGGCTTAGAGACTTTGTTAAAATTATTTGAAAGTAGAAACGATGTGACGTTTTTTCCCCCCTCATGCACAATGTAAAAAGATAGTAACGAGGTACCTTTTTTTCCGCTCCGGCATAATAAAAGGGAAAAGAAATTTAGTTGCCATATATCAAGAAGTTCGCCAAGTGAATTATTCGTAGCCAAACTGAAAAAAATTTGCCAAGATAAATTTTTGAATTTCTCCTTAAATTTCGCACCAAATTTTACAAATTTTAATATCCAGGCATAATTTGAGTAGAAGAATAGAAATATGGAAAACCACTGGTATGTTATTTCAGAAAAAAACAGGGTTTTGTGTCAAAATATCTATGCTATATATAAGTCTAATGTATATTTTAAGTCGCGCTTTCGAGACTTGAAAAGCGCAATTTAAATTTTATCTATCGGGCCAGTAGGAACGGGAGATATCGACCTTTTTTTCTTTTTTCGCAGTCTACCTTAATGAGCTTTCGCCCTTCTGCGATATTGCACGGTTTTTCGCACTTCATCACTCTATGAGGTACCTTGAAAAACGCAAGCTGTGCGTTACTTATAACTGACACTGCTTTGCTTTTGTAAATCTTGGAACTGCGTACTAAAACAATGTAGGGTGAATGGTCTCAAGATATACCTTTAGCTTATTTAGGTGCATATATCTGTCATCGTTGTATTTCATCGTTTTTTACTTCTACTGAAGTTAAAAGTAAAGAAACTTTTCTTGCAGTTACGACATATTCTCCTCTTTTATTCTCCACTAGTTGTCGAAACCTTGTCACTCAAACTTGATCTATTGTTACTACCTGTTTGCTTGTGTAATAAAAATCTTTTGATTTTGTAAATTATCAGTATGGATTCGCTGATTTTTGCAATATTTCGCCGAGATCGCAATTTTTTTTTTTTTTTTTTCCCCATAGAAGAAAAAAAAATTGTACAACCTACCCCAACGGTTTCCGAGTTTGATACTGACGGTCACAAGCGGAAAAAAAAGAAACGGCAACAGATGCCACTGCTGAGAAGCCAAATAAGCAATTATGTGACAGAAAGTAATAGCTGTAAAACTATATGAGAATAATCAAATACAATCTGACACAACAACATAGAATTATTGCAACCTAAAAATAATAATTGACAGAAATAAAATAGAGCTTTAAAAAAAAGAAAGAAAAAGAAATGAGAGCAGGAAATACTTAATTAAAAGATTAAAGAGAGATTAAAAGGAGAAATAAAAATGTTAAAAATATAATTTAAATGAAATTGAACCATCTGAAATATAAACGCCGAGACAAGTTTAAGGAACAATTATTTTAAGAAATAGAATATAATTAATGAAAGTGTAATTAATAAAAAATATGGCCGAGCTTTTAACGCAAGTCATATCACGGCGCCCCAGGGCGTCTCAGCGCACACTTTAGAAATCCCTGGTTTAATAGCTTTGTTAGTATCACATTTGAAAACCTGTGAAACTCAATTTTTATGATACTGCTCCTTAAGACATTAAGCGTTTTCTAGAACTTAATGATCTAGAGTGATTTGATTGATGTTTAAGATACTAAATGTTTATTTGACTAGATGCAAAATATGAAATCCTTTATTTAACAGGATCAAGAGGTAAAGAAAAATATATAAAAAAATTGTAATATTATTCCATTAGATATTTCTGTCTTGAAGAGATTTCAATTATATTAAAGATATTTTGTGTTTCTTCCTTTTTGAATAAAAGCCATTCAGTTAAATAGGGTTACATATTTAAAAGTAGATATGAATTTTTAAATAATATTTTTGACTTTATAAATCTTATTTTGAGACATTAAAAATTTTCAAGCTTTCTGGTTAATGTTGTAATGCTATTTTTAACAAATATTTTGCGTCTAAAATTATTACGTACTTTGTTTCATATTTTAATTTTACAAATCGTGCTTATTGTCATTGACGTGCTTCTTGTCATTAAGTGATATTTTAAAACCATTTAATTAGCACAATAAATATGAGGAAGTACAAATCCAGTCAGAAACGATAGTTCTCATCAATACGAAATAGTAAATCTCTAGCTTGTTGGTATCAAATATGAAAAGTGAATTAGAGTTGTATAAACGCAGCAACTACAGAATAGTATAAATGTAAAAATTGTAGAATTTAAATGAAATGTAATGCTTTTCTCTTAGCTGAACAAAAATTAGAGAAATGTGACTCACACTGTTATTTTGCTTGGTTGTCCCACACTATCATTCGAACAAGGTTTCTCACTTTTTCATTCATTCTTTTCAGATGGAACAATTTAAATTGAAAATAACACATAAAAGTCATTTATCTAAAACTTATCTACCTTAATGTCGAGAGCAATTGATAAGCAAATTGTTATCCTTGTCTTTTACAGTCCTTTCTCCACTAAATATTTAGTTATATTTTATGTGTGAGATCTTAAAACGTAATAGCTCTTTTTTATTTAACGTATTATTTATTTTTTAATCATCGATATTTTCTTCTGTAAATGCACATTGAGCAAAAAATTTATTTTAACATTAAATGTCAACAAAGATGAAACATCTAACTGGAAGAGCAAATCACAATATAAAATATGAAATTAGACAAATAAGCTAGTCAGTTAAAATACTAATTAGGCAAATAAGCCAGAGTGAGGCAGATTTTAATGAAAGTCTATGGACTTCATCCAGCTGCTGAGTGGTAAAGTTGCTGAAAACTGGTAATTTGGTTCGGGATTCAAACAAAAGTGAACAAGCTGCTTGCATGAGCGTTTCGTTGTCTTTCGCATTTGTAACCTATATAAAAGCTAATTTCCATTAGAAATTCCTCCACGACGGCATGCCTTTACTTAGGTAGATAGCTCTCGAGTGCTTTACCATAAATAAATAAACTAAACCTATGGTGGTCAGTCGTAGGTCTCTCATCTCCAAAATATTTCTTTTTGTTTTGTTTCTGTGGAAAAGAGGCCAACTTTTGATTGCCTCAAAATAACATAGTTTTATTTAAAGGTCAGCATTTTTTGGCTTAATTTCAAGCGAAGAAACATTAAAAAATTTGGAGTGCTTATTTTATCACTGCTTATTCTTATACGCATGCACATTTAGAACTGACTTTACATGTGAATTTGAAAAAAAATGAAACGTATTATGAATTAAAACTTGACAAGTAAAATGCATGAAAATAAACACACATGAACTGCTGGCGTTAAAGAGGCTGTTATCAATAGTTAAGGCATTTAACGCTTTTAGGTAAATTATTAAATTCATGTTTAAAATTGTCAGCTTTATAACGATTTCTTCTCGGTGCTTCAGTGGCACTTGACTGGAATAATCCTTCTCTGAGGCATTAACATATTCTATTAATTTTCCAATTCGTGGCGTGACGTTTAGTGCTTATTATTCCAGCTCTTTGAACACTAAGGCGATTCCTGTTTACATCTCATCTATTGGAGGTTGACTAATCGCACTCATTTATGCGTCCTAGACTTTAGAAAATCTTGCGTCACCGGATAATGTACGGGTGAGCTTCCTTTAAAATGCGTTAATTGGATACAGTTTGTTTAGCGATTGCATTTATAGTAATTAAGTTTTCTGCAAAAACGTCTGTTCATTACATTTAACGTTAGAAGACGTTTTTCACGCTTCATAACGAAAGCAAGTTTGTTATGGGAGCATTGTGAATAATTTAGGGCGAAAAAAGTCGATTAGTTAGTGGATCGAACATTAGCTTTAGAAGCTGGGAAAGAAAAAAAATGAAACTTATTTTCTTTTATTTAATCTCCAAACCTTCCTGCGATTAGTTTAGTAAATAAAAAGTTTACATCACCTCAAAATATAAAAAAGTACATTGTTTGCCGGAGATTAAAATTTCGAGGCGACTTAAGTGCGCTACATAGAATACAAATTGGAGTTACTATTTTGACTATGGTAAAGTACGCGATGTTATCTGCTGAAGTATAAATTGATCAAGCGGAATAAGAATTTAGAACACCATTAAAAATCTATTGAATACGTTATAAACTATCTTTAAATATACTGATAATGTAGATCGGAAATATACTTCACACTAAGATATCATTACACAGAACATGAGTATACCAATGTCAGATACAAAATAATGCATAAATCAGTATATAGTATTAACAACTTTAAGTTAGGTATGGTATTTTGCAGCTTGAAGGGTTATAATACCTAACTCTTTCGAAATAGATAGAAATTATATAAAACTAACATCAGTTTAAGGTTCATTTTTTCCTAGATTTTTACAATGCATTCATGTTTATCCATGAACTTCTACTGTATTATTATAAATATTTATTATGTAGTGTTCATACGATTTTTTAATACTGTTGCGTACGTACGGGTTCTTCATAGAGTGAATGCACAAGTCCGATAATATGTTAATGCGGTAGTCGTACAAGAGATAGTCAGAGATAGTAGTGCAAGTGTTCACTGTAATCAACGGTTATACTTTAAACCAGTAAAAACGGGAAATACAGCGCAATACAAAGCGCATCTAAAGAGAAGACTAACTCGGATTTATCAATGCACGCGAAAATAAGAATTCGCAACAATAGTAACTAAGCGACTGAAATGAGATACCTCTCTCCAGCCTTTTATAGTTTTCGACCGGCGCGAGAAATTTCTAGTACTTTCTGCTTCTCGAGATTTCTGTAAAGCAATAGGAGGATGGTATTACATTTACAGCAAACGTATTACATTTATTCAGTCCAAATACAAATTAACAAGATACCCATTTACTCAATGTTAAATGCACGTGCTCCTGTATTTTTTTACTTTTCCGGCATAGCTTTCTCTTAAAATTTGTCTCGCGGTTCATTGCATGGGGAAATGCAAAAATTTTTATTAGAATTCTACTAAAATTAATTATCTAAATACAAAATTCGTAACAATATTTTAACTATTTATTTTGTCATATTATTACAGTTATATTTAAATATATGATCTATTCGGCTTATATCATCGATGCATACAGCGAAATATATTTCTTACGTGATTAAACCAGAATTAAAAAACAAATATTTGTGCGAATATTACTTGAAACAGTACTCTTTTTCCTAGATTTAGTCTTTAAAATCAAGTTGTGGACATAATTCGAGTGCATACAGTAATCACCTTTGTATCGAGACATTTATTAATAGTATGATCTCGGTTCAAACATTAATCGTTTTCAGCGTCCGCGTTAATACCCCACCTCCAGAAAACTGCTTACCAGGCTTTATGTCAGCAACCTTTAGTCGTAAACATATATTTATTGGCCTTCAAAGACCGAAAGGTAAATTCCTTGAACACTGGTAGCTTGAACTAGGTTCAATTTCAGGCGAATACGATAACTGCATGAGCGTTTTATGTTTTTTTCCTTGTATAGTACGGTGTCTAGTCAGTTTTTTTTTTAAATTCCTCCACGAAGGCATCCCTCCTTTTACGCAGATGACCTTCATATACATTTACATAATCAGATAAACCAAACCATATACTTCTAGAAGCAAAAATGTTTTAAATGACGCGAATATTCATCTTTTGGCTGTTTAAAATTCAGAAAGAAAAAAGTTAGTTTTATAAAAATTAAAAATCTAACTTTTTGTCTAAATTACATGGAAGAAACTTTTATATTCATTATAAAAATCAGAACCGAAAACGGTTGGTTTCGCGTTCGCCGAAAATTGACGCGATTCAACTGTTTTCGGTTAAAGATGACATTCAGAGCCCGTATACTCATTGTTGAGCAAAATATTTGCATTTAACATAGCTAAAAATGAAATATCAGTATAAGAAATGGTTTATTCTTTCTAATCATACTCTTGTCAAAATTATTCATGAACACAAGTTTTTTTTTTTTTTTTTTTTTTTTCTTTTTTTTATTTCAAAATAAAGAAATTGTGCCCAGAGTCTCATGGAATTCATTTTCTAACACACTAGCATGCTTCTATTTTAATCTATTGACAACTAATAACAACTAGTATTTTCAAAATTAAAATCTTTATCTTAATATTTTTTTAGGATTATTAAATTAATTTTCTAAAGTGGTAAAACTTCATGCGAATATAAAAAAAGGAATTTCAGTGTTTGAAAACCTATAAATTGCTTCTATGAAAACTCTTTCTTCGTAATGTAAATCTAGCAATGTTACGCATAGTAATTCACAAAAGAATATAATTGAATGGCATATAAGGGGGGGGGGAACCTTGATTTATTTTAATTAGTCACTAAGTGATATTGAATCAAACAATGTTACACACTAGTAATTCACAAAATATAATTGAATGCATTTAAGGGGGGGACCTTAGTTAAATATCTCAAGCAATTTTTGTCATAAGGGAGTTAATCTTTTTCTTTCTCCATTTTTAAAAACGAGTACGACAGTTTCCGAAATGTACGTTCTGGGATCGGGTAAAATGTTAGATTTCGTTATTTTTATAAAACTGATTTTTTTTGTAATTTTAAAATGATGAAACATGACTATTTGTATCATTTAAAACATTTTTGAGACAGAAGTCTATTATTGCAAGTTTAAAATGACACAAAATACTACACATTTTGAAATTGAATAGCACAGTCAATTTGTGTTTAACAGAAGTCAAACTTATTGAATTAATTTTTTTTCATAGTAAGCGCAAATCTTTCCCGAATATAAGTATACGAACGGAGAGATTGCATTCAAAGTTAACTTTCTTTATTTGTTGCAAATTATTTATTTATTTTTTTATGTACTGCCAAAACATAAATAATTTCGTCATTCAAAACACTTCTGTAATTGAAAGTATGCGACCAACGATTGCGAAAATCCAAGCCGTTTAAGCCGGGTAATGGTGTGTGTGTATATATATATTTAAGTTAAACAAATAATGTAAAAGGAACTTAAACATTCATCCTGCGCAAACTTCTGCAAAGATTATAAACAGGCAAAAGAATTTGAGCAAAAAATTACACTTTTGTTCAAAATATAAGCAACAAAAGACAAAACATAGAATAAAACAAAAACTATTTAATGGATATGCGTGAAATTGGATCCAAGAGGTTGCTGGGGTATTACTAAACCGTATAGCAAATAATAAAGTGTGGACATAGTATAACACATGTATGACGACCATCACATCGCGAAAGACCAAATGGGTTGGAAGAATTTGCAATGGAAACATCACGCTAATATTCTGTAGCTGAAATGCATGCTTGACAACAGCGAGACAAGTGGCAATAGTGCCTTCGATAGCTCATTGTGGCAGGAGCGCCCATTCCTGTAGGTATGCATATCGGAACTTGTGGAGAATGCAAATAATGAGGAAAAGAATATAATTTTAAAACTGCACAATAAATTCCCTAAAGCATGCTCAGTTACTGAAGAAATTACGTAAACTTCAATTAAGTTCATTCACAGTAAAATGAGTAAAATCTTTATAATTAAAAATATTGCAATACAAAAGTATTTATTTGAGCTTTAAGCGTGTTTTATCTATATATATTCTTCCCCTATATAAACCTCAGATTTCGCCACGACTTTAAAATTTGATTTTGCATTGAGACCTTTTCATTATGATACAGCATTGATTTTACGTTTCAGAAATAGAAATATTGGCTTAAGTTCTAAAATTTCCCATGGGTAATTAGAACGTTAATGAGAATTTCGAATCGAGAATAGCCATGATATTCATGTTGAATATCATCGTTATTCTCGACAAGTGTTTAAAATGTAATGTGCATCTCGTATAAGTTCACAAATGTTTCGAGAATTCCTCATTTTCTGCTGACATCACTACATGTCATTCATTACACGAATGAATTAAACGGAAACAGTTTGAAATCCTATACTTTTTTAGAGTATGGTTTTGAATATTTCATGATTATCACTCATTAATTACTTAACCAGTCTCATATAAGTTATAGTTTAACGACACTATTATATATATATATATATATATATATATATATATATATATATATATATATATATATATATATATATATATATATATATATATATATTTAACAATAACACAAATTTAAACACAACAAAAATAAAAGTTACACAATTTGAAAAGGTTTATATACATATCTTCAATATTTATTAAGAAAAGAAAAGGAAGCAGTGTTTTGCTGCGCGATACACAATAAAGACGAATTCTTTAATTCACTTTAAATTCAAAAACATATTCAGCATTTTAATAAATATTTCGGGAACACTAATTTTCCTTTAAATGACTACATTTCTAATCTTTACTTTATATATATATGTACTTTACCAACGGCGGACATTTGTACTTTACCAACGGCGGACATTTGTACTTTACCAACGGCGGACATTCAGCCGACTTCGGCTTGGCCACTGCGAAGGCCAGAAATTGTGTTCACTTTATTATGGAGGCACGGGCCACCTTTACCCCGTAATAAAGTGAACAATAGCTGGTTCCTCTGACCTTTTCTGCAAAACATATTCGCGCTTGAAGAAAAAATATTTGTGTTTGTTCGCACTCGATATAAAGATAAGTTTTTGTTATAAATTAATGCCAAAGTACGATAGTACGTTATACAAATTGTTTTTCCTTTAATTTTGACTTATAATATAGTACCTCTGCAGAATAATGCATCTGGTTTTAAAGAAAAATGTAATAACATGTTCTCGTATTAAAAAGAAAGCACAAAAACACAGAATAATTTGAAAATGTTGTCGAAAAAATTCTGAAATTCTTTACACTATAATTAATGTAATCTGAATAATTCAAATTTAAGCTAAATCATAAACCTTGCACTTTTGGAATGCATTTCTGAAATCCTCGTTTCTTTATAGAGACAAACGATATGCACTTTAAAAAATTCATAAATTACTTATAAAAATCATTGCAGCAACATTGTGCTCATTATTAAATATAGCACACGCATGATCCGAAAGCACCTCTCTATTCCTAATGTAGCCAAGCATTCCCTTACAAAGCAGTTTGGTTTGCTAGGAAGGTAGACACCTTCCGATATTGCAAATTCAAACTAGACATATATCCTAACGTAATGGCATGCAAACGACATGTATTCAACAATGGGAATTTAAGAATACTATTAATCGAAAGCTCAGACATATTAAATCTTCTCGCGACTGTACTCGCTCAGATGTAAGTGACAAGATTGTTAAATCTTAAAAAACATTTATTTTCCTAAGAGTTTTCTTTTCAAGTAGCGGCATTTAGGAATAACTTCTTGCAAGTATTACTTAAAATTACCGGAATTTAAACTTTGAAGAATATTTTCGAGTTTCAGTACAAATTTTGATTGCATTTGTTACGGTTTAAATTTTCTAGTACATTTTTCATCTGCATATTTTATGGCAAACGTTATTCAACAGAAAATTGCACAGCAAAAAATAATTGGGTCTTCCTTAAAAATTATGACTGAATCATAATTATTTGAACGTTAGGTAAAATGAAATCAATTATGGTATAATCATGAATTACTTCACATCAGACGGATCAGAAATTTATCAGTAACCACACAGTATAGTAAAGCACACTGCCCTTGTTCTAAACAATTGTTGTATTACAAAAGTGTTTTCTATTTTATTATAAAAAATTAAGTTAACTGTTTAAGTTCCTTTAAATTTCCTCAGTAATGGATGGCTACCTATTGCATAAAAGTCAGTACGTTCTGCATTACAGAAGTTGCTTGTTGACATTAATTAAGAAATGTAGTAAAAAGCAAAACAGTAAAAAATTTTAACCAAGGTTTCTTGAATATCTGAATTGTTTGTACAGTGCTAGTAGATAGCTCAAAAGAAAGAATAAATAAATACAATGATATATCTATGGTTAAATTAATATTATATAGTTATTCTTTTGTACTTGTAAAATTTAATACAGTCTTTTGTTAGGAAATAGATATTTATATTACGATTGCTAAATGGAAATCGAATGCAGAACTTAAGTAGATGTTTCAAAACAGACAGTAAGTCAGGTTCTAAACAGTTGTAAGTGGAATAATATTGTTACATACGTAGAAGCTCATATTGGACTGAATGTAAACAAAACCGATGTTAGCTTGATAAAATTATTTTCCCAAAAGAAACACTTTACAGTTCTGATGAATTTGTTCACGTTACAGTTGTTCTTCAGGTGCATATTATTCAGGCTTTTTAATTCAACAACTTTAATAGTACATGTGCTTAACAAAGCAAATCTTTTATTCAGAAAATAGGACGATAATGAAACGCTTTTGAGAAGTGTGTTTTATAACAACTTTATGCGTATAACTAAAATAGCTTTATCTTTCTTATTATCGCTTATTACTTCTAAGTTTTAATAATGGTTCCTATATCCTTCCTGGTGAGGTAGGACTTTTTATGATTAAATTCGACTTTAAAATTTGGCCTTAGATACATTTGTGGTGCAACAAAGGCCATTTATGTAAATTGTTTTTTTATCTCAAAGCGACAATTTGCACAGAAGGGCTATTATATCCAATATAAAACGGCGTTTCACTTTTCAAATTATTACCACCAAATATTACAGCCCTACATTTTATTTAAAGAAATTAAATAATGAAGAATCTGCATGAATGCATGCATGTTTCTCGCATTTTTTTTCTCTTTGAGAACATACAGACTCCCCGTGAACCACATATGTACAACACGGGGCTTACAGAAGTAAGTTAACTAAAACATAGTTAATGTTACATGCATAAATAAACATTAAAAGTTACATGCATAAATAAAGCGAACAAAAGCAGAGAACAGCAGTCTGGACTTCACGAAAACAGATAAGTGCACTGGCCAAGTCACTGTGAACATTTTCAAATCGTTCTGTAAGCATAATCTAGGGCCATCAAATGTAGGGCATGAGAAAACCAATTTTCCACATCCTGAGGAACTCTTTTTGAACATTCACATAAATTGTTTGATCGTAGATTAAAACGAAACAGGTGACTTGCAGATTTACCGTGACCAGATAAAAACTGAGACACTTTAAAATTTAACGAGAGGAACGACTCGGAATTCAGTATATGGTAAATGGAAGGAAGGAACCTTTTGGGGACTTCAGCATTACAAGATGAAATGTATTCCTCATTCCACATATCTAAAAGCTTTTTATAATGAAAGGACTTCCAATAACTCTTTGGAATACTAATGTTGATATCAATGGGTAAATTTAAGGCATCTTTAGCTAAAAAATCTGCTCTTTCATTTCCGTAGAAACGATGATGAGCATGCATATAAGCAAAGCAGATATCAATACCTCTAATTCTAAGTGAACTAACAGTTACTAGGGTTTCGATAACTAATATATTGCAGCTGGTAATACTGTTCAAAAGTTGAAGAGAAGAAAGAGAATCAGAACAGATAAGGTACTTTGAGGATGCTGTCCAATTATCCTGGATCCATTTGACGGCAAGATAAATGCACAGAAGTTCTGCTTGAAAAACTGAGCATTCATTCCGTATACGGAGTCTAAAAAAACAAACCTCGGAATGGCCTTCAAAAAGAACAAATGCAAGGCCAACCTTGTTGTTCATCTTGCTGCCATCTGTAAAGAAAACCATATGAAAACTTATTTCAGCAGTATCTTTGTAATCGCAGAAATTTATGGGTTCTAAAGTAGCGGGATGAGGAAGATCAGTGAAGGGGACAATTCCGTTAATACAGTCTTCCAAAGTATCAGTTGCCAATGACTCGAAAATATTATTCTTATATGCAATTTCAAAATCAATAGGCGGAACTCCTGCAAGAACAAAAGTAGCCTCATAGCTCAAGGTTCTATAACCACTAATAATATGAAGAAGAATTCTCCATTGAATCTTTCTTAAATTTCTTTTGTTAACCTTCTTGGCAAGAACATGTCCCCAAGCACGACAGCCGTACAAAATGAAAGGTACGATACACTGCTTATACATGAGTTTCTTAACATCGTAGCTTACTCCAAAAGTATTTTTGGCGATTCGATGAAAGCCATTAATAATTTTTTCACATTTAGCAGAAAGGAATTCAATGTGCTTTTTCCATGTTCATTTTTGGTCAAGAATAACACCAAGATACTTAACATTTTCTATAAATTCCAACGGAGAATTATCGAGCATCAAAGGAGCAATATTTTTTTCATCAAACGTACTGGGAATAAGCATAGCTTTACTTTTTGAAGGATTGAAAGTGAGTTTATGAGAAATCGCCCAACTGGAGACAAAATCTAGAAATTCTTGTGCTCTCAAAAGAATTTTATTCAAAATCTTTCCCTGGAAAATTAATAGTAAGTCGTCTGCAAAAGCAGTTTTTAAACAACCGTCGAGATGACTTAAAAGATCATTTATTATTATGTTCTAAAGAGTAGGTCCGAATACAGAACCTTGAGGACAGCCTTTTTCTAGAGAATAAACCTTAGCTTCGTTCCCAAGCTGAAGCTCAGCGGTCCTCTCGTTCAAGAAGCTTTTAAGAAGGTTATAGATACACTGGTGTGCAAAAATTAAGGACGAGACGGTTTTTTCAATATAACTTTGTACAAAAGCTTTCCAAATCAACATATTTAATACCGTAACATCCCCAATACGTAAGGACATGAGTAATGGTGTGGTGGTGTATTTAATTACGGCAAAGCACACTAGGGCTATCTGCCTAAGGGGAGGGATGCCTTCGTAGAGGACTTTCTAAGGGAAACTGGCTCGTATACACGTTACACATGGGGAAAACCACGAAAACACCCATGCAGTCTGCCCGTTCGCGGGATTCGAACCTCGGACCGAACTACCAGTGTTCAGCGACTTTTTACTAAAAGAGAAATCAGAGGGATAAAAAGAAGCTTTATTGAAAAAGTAGCATGGGCAATGCGACTGAAGGCCGAAACATCCCTGTGATGGGTGTCCAGGAAGAAACATCCGGTCTTTAATAGGGGATATGATCTCCCCTGACTGCTAGGCAGGTTTCACAGCGTCTGCACATGCTGAGAATGAGGGTGTCAATGAGTTGTTGAGACATTGCTGCCCATTCGCCTTGCAGCGCCAATCGAAGCCCTGGAGTCGTTACTGGTGGTAAGGTACGAGCTGCCAAGCGTCTGCCTAGAAAATCTCATACATGCTCGATGGGATTGAGATCC
Source organism: Stegodyphus dumicola (assembly GCF_044657685.1). Taxonomy (NCBI): domain Eukaryota; kingdom Metazoa; phylum Arthropoda; class Arachnida; order Araneae; family Eresidae; genus Stegodyphus; species Stegodyphus dumicola. Next base: position 97,309,862 of record NC_140771.1, on the reverse strand, counting down.
GGAGATTGTGCCGGTCAATCCATACTTTCAATATCCTTACTCTCTAAGAGCTGTTCCGCAGCTACTGTGCGATGACATGGTGCATTGTCGTCCATGAAAAGGAACTGCGGACCCATAGCGCCTCTAAAGAGACGCACATATGGAAGAAGAATCTCGTTGGACCCATAGCGCCTCTAAAAAGACGCACATATGGAAGAAGAATCTTGTTGGACCCATAGCGCCTCTAAAAAGACGCACATATGGAAGAAGAATCTCGTTACAATTACGGGTCCCGTTGACTGAACCTGCGTCGAAGATGTGAAGGTCTGTACGACTACCAAGCATGATCCCTCTCTAAACGAGAACACCGCCACCTCCATACCTGTCCCTTTCAATGATGTTCGAGGGATGATTGCGGCTTCCCTGCTCTCTCCAGATGAGTATGCGATGAGAATCGCTACTCAGACTGAATCTGCTCTCATCTGTAAAGAGTACTCGTCCCCATTCATTGTCTCTCCAATTCCGGTGTTCCCGGCACTACAGAGAACGCCTTCTCCGATGGGCAGGCGTTAGAGGTACACACCGTACAGGGCGTCGTGCAAACAGACCACCACCGTGCAGTCTTCTGGCCACGGTAAAACGCGATATCAGTCGTCCAGTCGCCTGTGTCGTGTGTCTAGCGATTTCTCCCGCTGTCTGCCGCCTGTTTCTTCTGGCCTGTAAGGCAATATACCGGTCATCTGTGGGTGTGGTTCCTCGTGGACGACCACTACTAAACCCCCGGATAGCTGTTCCTGTAGTTTGAAATTGTCTCCAAAGTCGTGAAACGATGCTGTGAGAAATTCCGAACTCTGCAGCCACACTTGTCACACTGCGGCCTTCCTCCAACTTCCCAGTGATTCGACCTCGTGTAAAAGCATTCAAATGTCGTCTAACAGATTGATTATTCGCCATTTCTCGCTGAGGCAGCAACTCGATGTGACTTTAACTGCTATACGGCGTGCAATCTCTTTGCCAGAAATACTGATCTTACACCGACAACATGCTTTATACTACTCAGACACTCTCCCATTACGTCTACCTGCATATCGGCGCATGTGCTACCGTACATCACCTTACTTAATCTCCTGATTGGTCTTTCTGTCCGCTTTGCCTCTTCGTTCAGCTGATATGCTAATTTTTCGACTTCGTGCTTAATTTTTGCACACCAGTGTATTATGTGGTATACCAGCATCTTTTAAAATTTTTAAGATAGATGGCAACCAATCATTATCAAAAGCTCCTTTGAAATCCAGGAAAGTAAGAAGTGTAGTATACTTCATTTTCTTTGCACACTGCAAGATATTACAAAGGCAAATAATGGCATCTTAGCGGACTTCCGAGGAGTAAATCCGAACTGAGAATCATTATAAAAGCATTTCTGTCTCAAATACCAATTTATTCTGTTAATGAAGAAAGTTTCAAGACATTTTCCCAAAGTAGGCAAAAGACTAATGCATCTAATATTATCAATATAAGGGGTTCTTGTATCTAAAGTTTTAGGAATCAAAACAACCCGTGCCCTCTTCCATTGTGCTGGAAAAACTGCTAATTGTAAATAAAGGTTGAAAAGTCTGCGTAAAAATGTGCTATCCAACGCATGAAAGTGCTATACAATTTCACTAGAAAGAGAGTCAAGCCCAGGTGATTTGTTCTTCTTGAGATTTTTAATAACACTGTTAACTTCTGAAGTAGAGAACGGACAGTCCATAAAGAAATATAAGGTCCAGACTCAATACGCATAGTTCTATGAGAATTTCTATCATCACGCGCATTATCTCTTGGAAAATTCTTTGTCATTATAGCAGCAATTGTATCACTCAAACTCGAAGTAACACTGCCATCTGGGAGTTTAATTCCCGAAATCTCAATCCTTTTCGCAAAATTGGTCTTAACCCCATACTTATATATATATTTCCAGACACTGAACATTAATAGTTGAGAGAAAATTTCTGTACGACTCAAGCTTGTCATTAGCTAATTTAGCCTTATAATTATGCCGCAATTCGAAATATTTAATTTTATAAAAATTTTTAAGAAGACCGATGTTTCTCGCTGGACTGGAGAACTACGCTATTCAAACTTTGATGTCTCTATGTGCCGTTGTTTTCCCACAATGTTTCTCGCATTGTGGGAAAACAACAGTACATAGAGACATCAAAGTTTGAATAACGTAGTTCTCCACTCGAATATGGGAAGCCCGACCCGATGGAATTTGTTTTATTATATATTCCATATTTTGTAAAACTTTAACGAATTTTCGATTAACAATCTCAACGATTTCAGAGCGAGCAGTGGCAACACTGTGTGAAAAAAAATACCTCCAGCGCGGGAGACGGTGTATTCTAAAATCTAAAAGATATACTCTTTTTTAAATATTTTGTGATATTGCTGCTGAATAGAATTTTATGGTTTAAGTGCCAAGTGCATGATATTTAATAAATAAAGCTAACACGCAAGACGTTCTTTGGGCGTAATATAACATCTGAAACTTTTCAGGTATTTTTTTCCAAATAACAAATTTTGCCGTTTAACTTTATAGCAGAGGAAAAGTTTGTTAAGCTTCAGTAAAGACTGATAATAACTGGCGTGCCATTTTTGAAACTCTAGTAACAATACAGAAAGGAACTTGAATATGCTAAATGGGTTTTCCAGAGATAGCTTAATGTTGTATCTAAAATCTAAAGGCTTTTAGAAATTCCTCAAATAATATGACTATTTCAAACTTTCTAGAGCAGACATTTATTTAAGCCTATTGCAATTTTTCTTTAAGAAATATGTATTCAAGTTAAATCATGACTTTCGGTACAACTTTATAGCAACGTCTTGCTCTTGATCTAGTTTTCGTCCAAATAAAATGTCTTACAAACTATAGTAATACATGAAGTTCTATGGACGTGAGTGACACTATATCCTAGCAAAGAGAGGCAAAATGGTAAAAAAAGAGAAGAAAATCAAAAGTTCTTATCATTCCACAAAATTTTACATTGCTAAGCGTTTGAAACTTAATTCGAATGAATAGTTATTTCTTCGTGTTTCTTCAAAAAGTGAGAAAACCATTTTCAGTTACAACATAAAAATTTCTTACTGGAGCAGTTGCCGAATTCGTGGTTGCTATTAGATTATCTGACAAGTATGTGCACCTTAATGGCAGATTTGTTGCAGAGCATGACTGCAATACGAGTCATCTACTCTTCTCTGTACAGAAAGAAGAGATGATGATGATTTAAGACTAACCGTACGATATACTTGGCAGTGCGTCGAATGTACGAGATGGTGCTGACAATAATTCTGCTGGGGTAATGCCTTTGTGACGTTTTCTTGTTTTATTTATTCCTACTTGTCAAAGGTTTGTATTTTATCTTGTCACCAGAGAAGTATTTAAAACGTAACTGAAAATATAAAATTAAGAAATTAGTCCTTAGTTAAAGGCCAACCACTAGGAGAGTGGATAACTAAAACCGAAACTATTAGTGCAACCTGAGTTAAAATCCATGCCAACAGACAAATTGCATGGATGTTTATGTGTTTTTCCCCTATACATTACTTAAATGCAATCTGGGATTTTCTTAAGTCTTCAATAAAGACATTCCTCACTAAACAAGTAACCATCCTTAGCTTCAAAATTTTCAGAGATTCGACACCTGGATTGTGTTGTGTGGTGCTTTTAAGAAGACACCACAAACAAATAAAATTTTCCTCCAATCTAACATACGAGTATTATATTTCATTGCATTGTGTAAAATAAACGGAACAACCCTTACAACCTAAGACTGATGAAACGTCATGTGTAAAAATACAAGGTAACGCAAAATGAACGCATACTAAATTTCATCTTAAACTTTAATTTTATTAAAAAACATTAATTTTATTAAATTTTTTTGAAGAGCAAGGTAAACGATTATCAATAATCTATGGATATCATAATTAATTTAATAAAAATATTAATTATTTCAACTATAACAATAATTTTAACAATTTCTCTACATACACTATTATTCATTTGACAGTTTTCATATTAAAATTTCGGTGATTAACTCTCTCGATTTAAAACTTTAAATTATGTAGCAATCTATTGCACTATTTTAAAAACAAATATTGCACAAGCCATATGACACAGAAGCCGGTGAGATAACCAAACCACCGGTAAGCAGGAAACAATTAAGTATTCAAGGAATTTATATCTTTTTTTTTTTTTTTTTAGTAAAGTAACTTTATTTCTTAATCGGAAGTATTAGAAAGCAGATTTAAAAAATATTTAAGATTTTCATTAGAGAATTTACAATGATCTACAACTCACTACTTCCCTTAACCATCCTAAGAAAACAAAAATTTATCTGTATAACATTTAAACGGTTACCTTAGAATAAGGTGGTTACTTAAGAAATTTTAAATTTTAAAATCCATGCTGCTCTTGACTTTATGTAAATTTAGAGACTCAAATTTTGGAACCTACGCTTTAAATTAAAACTCTGCCTCAAGAAACCTTAGAGGTAATTCTCCTTAATCCTTGTTTTTTTAACTTTAAAAAAAATGTGCCCGAGTTAGAATTTTAGGAAGTAGGAACAAACAAATTTGAGGAAGTATTAAAATAAATAAGATTAATTTTCACAACTTAGCTGGAAAAGTCCAGGAAGGAAATGGCTGGCACACCAATCCGGAGGTGGAGATTATCCAAAACAACCTTCCGGATTGCCAGAAAACTATTGCTGGACCTGCTGGAAATCAAGGAGGATGTCTTGCATTCCATTCTGTACTTCACCTCGGTACTGGTGGACATCTACGGATGGACATTCTGGAAATCTGGTCGAACGTCTTGCATCAGAGAAGATAGAACTGAAGGGCCGGAGATCTTGGTGGCAACTGCAGGAAGATCAAGAACTAGGCCTCTCGCTCCTAAGGGCGCCAAAGGCATACTTTGAAATTCAAAATTTTACCAAGACGACATATTGAAATCGGTAACTGCTATCAGTGGAGAGTAGAAGTCTGAGAAACATCATGATACGTTAAGGGAAAAACATTCCCTTGCTACAGGATTATTAAGTCACTAAGGATAAGTGGCATTATATTTTTATCAACCGCTGAGCAAAGACGAACGAGGGAGCAAAGGAGAGCAGCAGAATAGAGGAAAAAATGTAACTTTGAAAATGAATGCAGCCTAGTTTTGTTAGGAAAGTTTACCACAGTCGTCAATACACGCTTGAAATTGTGAAAAAAATCTAGATTTTTTTTCACCCACGGCCTTACACAATGTAAAAATTTCTCACTTTTCAAGACGTAATTTCAACCACTAATTCGCACATTGCCAAATAGTCCGTCAAATCAAAACACCTGCGAGACGGCCCAACTGACAACCCTAGCGAAAGAACGAATGTTACTCTGGTCTTGCTCTCTTATCAGCGAAAAACAGCCTAAACGTTATCGAGAGAACTACTTCTTCACCCCCTTTACTCAAAACAACGGAAATTGCAAAAAATTGTGAAATAAATATCATTAACTCAAAATTTTTTTAGCTATTGACCTGAAAGTAGATTTAAATTTAAGAGCTAATTTTTCTGCTTCCAGAAGTATAAGTTATGAATGGGTAAAGTTAAATGCAGTATCATTGAATTAAAAATATTACGTGAGAATTTACGCAAATTAGCAGAACGAAATACGAAAGTTTAAGTTTGAAGTACAAACACCCCAATTAAAGTTAAGCAAAATAGCACAGAGATTGATTAAAATAAAATACACTGTTCCGATGCACCGGAACAGAACAACTCAACCTGACTCTTTCGCTTTTGGAACTATGTCAAAGAACATTTTTAATTCAGTTGAATAGTCAGACTCAGACGAAAGCATTCGCAAGGCAGCTGCTATGCTGTCTATTCTTCACTGTTTTTTGTTCTGTTCTCGTACTTATAACTGTTGTATGTTATTTTCTTGTTTATACTTGTATTGTGCAGTTATTTAATATAAGTTTCGTGTTTGAAACGAGGACGTGTTTTGAGTTCCTTCACATTTACATCGCAACATAATATTTTGGAGGCACCGACGAGATTAAAAGACTTTTGATTTCGGTTTCGTCAGCACTGCAATGCTGCATTCGGTACAGTATTGGCTACTACTGGATATTTTTAGCTTCGAACTTCATTTAAAGACCAAGCAAGATAAGAATTTTTTTTTCTTTTTTACAAGTTTGATTTTGGTTTTCCTCATTGCACCATTACGTCGTAATGGAAGACAAGGTTAAGATTGCAAAAAATAGTAGAGGTAGAGCGAAAGCTGCTCTTACCAGAATTTCAAATTTCATTAATGATGATAAGCAGTTATTCGAAAAATACGATTTAATGAATGAACTTCAAAAAATTGAAAGCGTTTATTCTGATTTTGACAAGGCAGACTCAGAACTTCCGCCGGAAAGTTCTGAAATGGAAGAATTTGAGAAACAATATTATGAAACCAAAGCCAAACTACAACAAGAACTTGAAAAATTAAATATTACTATTAGTATGCAAGTGGCTAATGTTAATGAACATCAAATACCAGGTTATATTACTACAAATACTGCTAATAATTTTAAATTACCGAGAATAAATATGCAATCTTTTAATGGTAATTACAGAAACTGGATGTCTTTCAAGGACTTATATGTATCATTAGTGCATAACAATGAAAATTTAAGCAACATTCAAAAATTTCAATATCTAAAGGGTTTATTAACTGATGAACCGGCTTCTATTATTAAACATATTCCCATTTCAGAAAATAGTTATATGGAAGCCTGGGGAAAATTATTATCTAGGTATGATAAGAAAAAACAAATTGTCACATCACTAATAAAAACTTTCATGGAACTATATTGTGTAATTAATGCAAACTCAATTAATTTGCGAAAAATTGCCGATACATCTGATGAAATTATCAAAGGTTTAAAATCTATTGATCCAAAAGCTAATGAAAGGGATGTCTGGCTAATATATATTTTATTACAGAAGGTTGACAACGAAACATGTAAACGGTGGTCTGAGTTTTCAGCAAAAGTGGAATTTCCTACTTTTGAAATGTTTATTCAATTTATAAATGATAGATGTTCCTCTTTAGAAATTTTCCACGAAAAAGAAAGGGAAAAAACTCAACCTAGTGTTAAAAGATTTTCTGTTAACAAAAGTATCAAATGTATTATGTGTAAATCAGATCATTTTCTGTTCAAATGCCCCAAATTTAAAGCACTAACTGTCAAAGAAAGAAATCAATTTGTCAGGAAAAATAATCTTTGTTTAAATAGTTTTTCTAGTCAGCACAAAAAATCTGAATGTATGTCTCAACATCGTTGTCATTATTGCCAGTTATTGCATCATAGTACTCTGTGTGAAAATCAGTTAAAACGTTATTCCACATCTGCGTCTCTTTCTGAGACCAGTTTTCAGTCAGAACAGCAAAGAAAGAATCCAACCGCGAATGAAATACCAGACATTGCCTGTACGAATGAAAACAAAAACGGAACTGTAATTCAAAATAATAGCGTTCAAACAACTTTTGGCTTATTGCCAACTGCGTATGTAAATGTAATTGATTCGATGGGTCAAAAACGTAATATTAGAATACTTTGTGATAGTGGTTCCGAATCAACATTATTATCTGAATCTTGTATTAATTTATTGGGATTTAAAAGAAAAAAAGCGCGTTTTCCTGTGAAGGGTTTAGCTGACTCAAAAGTCGCAGTTACAAAAGGTTGCGTTGAAATTGAGTTGATGTCAATACATGATGCATCAGTGAGAATGCCAATTAAGGCATTTGTATTAGATAAACTAACTGCTGCGCTTCCAAGCCAAAAAATAAATGAGAAAGACTTTTCGCATTTGAAAAATGTAAAGTTAGCTGATCCATATTTTTACATTCCGGATAAGATAGATATTATTCTAGGATCTGACTACTTGTTTTCTATTTTACTTCCTGGACAAATAACTTGTTCTCAAAGTGATTTAATTGCTCAAAACTCAATTTTTGGTTCCTCATATCCGGAAAACTACCGGAATATCAAACGAAATCAAATTCACTTTCAAACATGCATATTTATGAAATAAATATTGACAGCGAATTGAAAAGGTTTTGGGAGTTAGACGAAGTGCCAAATTCAACTGACACTGTATTCTCACCTGAAGAACAATTTCTTGAAACACATTTTCGGGAAAATTACTCAATTAATTTAGATGGTCCTATCAGGTTCAATGTTCCGTCTTACTTTCTTTGGGAACATGCAAGGACCTGACTCGGAACAGAGAGCTTACTAAAGCTATGTTCAATAACTGTGGGAAGTAGACAGGATACACAAGAAGGGTATACAAAACCCTTTATTTTTCTCTCTTTACAATAATTTCCGTACTTCAGAATACAAAGACCCACTACTTGTGGTCTAAACGTAAGAATATAAAAATATAACTAAACGCTAACTTAACTTTGAAATAATAAACGTGGAAGATTGACCTTATATTAACAGGAAGCCGTATGTAGTACAGAGAACTGTTAACACTACAATACGTTTAAAATTATCAAGAGGATTAAACCTCTGGCCTGGAAGGCAACCAGCAACTGAGTAAAACTTCTAAGGTAAGCAGCCTGTTTCGACTAACTCCTTCCTCTCTCTCGCTTGGCAAAAAGCCACAACTTAAGTACTTGGCAATCGCCAGACAAATTTTGCATAAATAAGTTAACGCTTTTAATTCTAGCCGGAAGTAGAAAATAAGAATGATAGTAAAGATTTAAAATAAAATAAACGTTAGTAAAACTTAAGATCCTTACATACTTCCAGCCAGAGTTAATTAGTTTGAAACTGAGGTCTAAAACGACCTTGTTGAAAAGTTTTAGCTCTAGAATCTAACGCGAGGCCAATCTTTTACAAACATCTCTCACTAGAAACTAGAAATTTAAAAAAAAAGAAATTTTTTTTTACAATAGCAGCTCCAAGGACACACAATTTTTCATCTGTACTGCATCTAAACAGGAGCTTTTATTCAAATCTGGTTCCTTCCAGAGATCTGGAAGGAAAACTAGTTTAATGAAAGGTTACACAATGAAATGGCAAGTAACATGCATATTTATATTTCTCTTAACATTCTTATTTCATTCATGACTATTTTAATTATCTCTCCCCGTGCTCTCTGACATGTGTTGTAAAAGAACACCAAACACGACTGTGTTTATGTATACGTGTTCAACACTTCCTCCTACAATCAAAACACTAACGTGTTAAAATTCAACATACCAAGACCTCGTAACACACCCTAACTTTAACTCTAAACCCTGAGGTACTATTCTGAAAGTGGCTAACTCTGAAGTGTAGCTTCAGAGAGCCTAACTACATTCATTCAACCTTTAACACATATTCACCATGATTTGGTCTTTTTACAGTCACACGAATAAAAAAAAATTTTAACATTACTTTCACTTTTACCATATCACGGTATTTCTTAACATTTAAAATAACAGTTCACATTGTATATAAGAACATATTAACATCCCGTTAATTTTACGCATTTGAAAACATACATTAGTAGTACATTGTTAACTTCTATTCTTTTCAAAGCAAGTGCCAATTCTTCTACATTGAAATACTACATTTCAAAAAGTCTTTCAGACTAAATTTCTTTCTTGCCAGAATGTTTTAAATAAAATTTATACAATAACTTTTACAATCTTTAAGTCTTTACACAACGCTATTATACATCAACTTTAGTTTTACGCGCGAGTAATTGAAAAACTTAATACCAAAATCGGTAACAACTCATTTCTCGCCCTTTTGGCGATAAAGGTAGACCTCGCATGAGGTAAAACTTCTTGAAATCTGCCACTTGCAGTAAGAATGAAAGAATAACATAAGTTTGCAAAGTAACATAAATATTTACTTATCTTTGTGATATTCGGACATTCTTTTCTGAGCCCAGTCCTGGAAGGTAGCGTAGATTCTCGTTTGATTTATCCTCCTTCGTGTGCGGGCTCGCCCTTCATTGCCTTCCTCTAGAAGCTTTCTTTTTTGTCCAGTTCGGTCACCCTTGAATACCTTCTTTTTCGCCTCTGCCTGTGGTCTTGGCCGTTTGATGGCAGGTGGTCTTGGCGGAACCGGGAAACTTCTTTCGCGTTCCTGCTTGGACCTCGTTGCTGGCCGTTCAAATTTTCCTTGTAACTTTTCCTCCGCCGCTGGTGGCCCTTCCGAAGTTCGGCGACATTTGCTGCGAAGAGTCCTGTCGGATGAGTAGATCTTCGGTTTTAGTGCCGGGTTATAGTTGCCGTCATTTCTCCTGGCTCTCTTTGCATACGTCGTCCTTCTCCCTTCTTCATTCTGGGGGTGTTCGTGAGCTCTCTTTTCTGGACGGTGGAACGGCTTCTTTTTCTTGTTACCTTCAATTTTCCCGCGGGAAAACTTTCTTTTCACTTGCTCCTGCCTCTTAATGGCTTGCCCTTGTACTTGTCGTTGTTCCACCTCTGGAGCTTGTGCCTGCCGTGTCTGCCGTGCCGGATCCTGCAAAAGGTCTGTAAATATTTGCATTTTATTACGATCATAATAGGGTTTGATTTGATCAATGTTTGCGGAGCAGGTTTCACCATTCCTGGCTTTTAACACTACTACAGCGTGAGGTATTTTTCTATGACATATGGTCCTTCAAATCGTGGAAAAAATTTGGCAGTTTTATCTTCTGGTGCTGAAGAAAGTGAATGCTTAATTTTTAATACTTCATCCCCTACTTTATAAGTTACTCCCCGTCGTTTCAATTCATAATACAGCTTTTGTTTTCTTTGTGCTACTTCAGTATTCTTTTTTGCTTCTTTAATTAGTTTTTCTATATCACCCATTTTAAATTCTGGGGCTCTTTGTTGGACATAAAATAATTTATCTAACGGCGTTATAATCTTTCTGCCTAAAAATAACTCAGCAGGAGTTTTGCCCGTTGTATCATGTTTTGCGGTCCTAAGGGCGAAAGCAAATTCATTGACATAGTTATCCCAGCTTTTATGAAAATTGTTAACATAACTACGGATAATTTTCACTATATTTCTACTGACCCGTTCCGCTATATTTGATTGCGGCCGATACGGGACCATTTTTAAATGACGTATGCCCAGTTTTTGGCACATGTCTTCAAATAGATTACTTACAAATTGAGGTCCATTATCCGATATAACTTTTAGGGGCGCCCCGTATTTTAAAATATATTTATTTAAAATAGAATCAGTAACTAATTTCGCGGAGGCTCGTTTTAAGGGAACAATTTCGGTCCACTTACTAAAATGATCAACTATAACAAGGAGATAGCGAATTTATTTAACTGACTTTTTGGGAAAGGGCCCAATAAATCGATGCCAATTATTTCATTTGGAAATTCGGATTTAATACTATTTAGAAACCCGGCCGGGCGGAAATTAACATAATTAACTGCTTCACATGTTGGGCAGGACTGGACATACGCCCTTGTTAACTTTTGCAGTTCAGGAAAATAGACTGCCTCGCGTACGCGTTGGATAGTTTTTCGAATACCAGCATGAGAAGCTAAAGGGCTGTCATGAAGCTCCTGCAGGATATTTAATCTAAGACTAGCTGGGATAACAGGTCGAAATTCGTTTTTGGAATTCGTTGTTTTTGTATAAAATAATAGACCATCTATTGGTTCGTAATGGGCCGCCCTATTTCTTATCGCCACAATATCTTGGTGGCTAAAATTTTCAGGATCCTTTAAATACTCATAAATGCTTCCAAACTCAGGATCCTTACCCAGTTCGGTTATTACAGTTTCTCGGGAATTTATTGTACATGCTGTGAGCATTGCCACCTTTACAGTATTACCTTCTTCATCTATTTTAATTCTGGATAGGGCATCTGCTACGATATTTTCCTTTCCGGGGGTATGCTTGATTACCAGATTACATTCTTGTAGCTTGAGTGCCCATCTTATTAACCTTGGGGATAAGTTTTTCTCTGAGTACAATCTAGTTACTGCCGCATGATCAGAATACACTGTTATTGGCGCCCTTCCAAAATAGACTCGGAACTTTTGCACTGCTAACAGAACTGCAAGTGCCTCTCTCTCGGTCGCGGAATAACTTTTTTGTGTTTGATTTAAAGTTCGACTAAAAAATGCCACGGGCTGCTGATTTTGCGAAAGTACCGCTCCTACCGCATTACCCGAAGCATCCGCTGAAATTTCTAAATTCTCATCCTTTTCAGGAAATTTCAAAACAGGGGCTTGCGTTAATGCTTGCTTTAATTTTTCGAAAGCACTATTGGCTTCGGCCGTCCACGAGAATCTTGCCTTTTTCCTTTTTAATTTTAACAATGGTTCAGCAATAGCTGCAAAATCTTTTATAAAGGACCTATAATATGAACAAAGTCCTAGAAAAGAAGAGAGCTTCTGCGCCGTGTTTGGAGTCGGATACTTTTGTACAGCGATTATTTTTCATTCGTCTGTCTCGATTCCTTTCTGAGATATTTTGTAACCTAAATATTTTAATTCAGGGGCTGCAAATTTGCACTTTTCGACATTAACTTTTAGACCGGCCTCATTTAATAAAGAAAACACATGTCTTAAATTCTGTACATGTTGGTCGAGATTATCACTAGTAATAATGATATCGTCTAAATAGATAAATGTGGACTTTCCGAGAACAGGCCTTAACACAATGTCCATACATCGCTGAAATGTTGCCGGCGCCCCTGAAAGGCCAAACGGCATACGCAAAAATGCATAAGTGCCAGACTTGGTTATAAAAGCAGTCTTAGGAAGGTCCTCAGGCCTAACCCCTATTTGAAAATAACCAGTCGTTAAGTCTAAAGTCGTCATATATTTGGTGGATGTTATGTTCCTTAGAATTTCTTCAATAATAGGTAACGCATATACCGGATATTTAGTTATGGAGTTTAATTTACGGTAGTCAATTGCGAATCTCCACCTTTTTGGATGTGTCAAAGGATAGTCATTATTTTTCTTACATAAAACCACCGGGCTAGCATAACTACTTGAAATGGGCGTTATGATCTTTTTACGTAGCATATCGGTGATATGCCATTCTATAATTTTTTCCTTATTCTTATCATACCGGTATGCTTTGTGGCGAACTGGCATTGAATCTCCGGTGTCAATACTATGGTTAGTAACCTGAGTAAATCCTGGAATATCACTAAATAACGAAGCAAATTCGCTTACCACTTGTCGGATTCTTCGTTGCTCTTCATTAGGCAGGTGGTCAAGGTTTAACATCCGCGGTTCAGCCTTTTCTTCACGAACTGGTTTCATTGTCAGCTTAAGGGACGCTTCATTAAAATCTATCGTTGCTTGTGCCTCTGAAAGAAAATCTATTCTTAAGATAATATGTTCTTGCAGATTCTTTACTATGAAAAACATAACCTTTACTTGTTCGTCCTTGATACGGACATACAGCGGTAATTTACCTATACACTTACATCTTTCTCCTTGCGCCTCTAACACTGTCGTATTATCCGAATTATACATACGATATTTACGAAAATACTTCCTAAAAAAATCTTCTGCCACACAGGAACACTGCGCGCCTGTATCCAGGAGTGCGGTGGCTGGGATATTATTCACCAACACTTCAATCTTCGGAAGAGTCAAATTTTTCACCATTACTGTATTTAACTTGAAGGAAGAGGGGTTTTTGTGGCCTTCGGATTTCCGCACCCTCTCGTCAGCAGAAATCTGTTTTAGTTTAAATTATTTTTCATTTCCGTGCTTGCCTTCTTTTTCCACTGGCCTTGAGACTTTTTTCCTGGATTGCTATTGAACTGTCGACGTTCGCCGGCTGTTTTTGAATGCTCGGGTTTTCTTGCCCAGTGATTCGCTTTGCTTCCGTAGCCGTGTGCGTGACTTTGCTGTAGTCTTGGCGCACCAAATTGGTTTCGCTGTTGATATTGGCGTCTTCTTTCAATGTCCGCCGCTCTTCTACTTTCAAACTGGATTGCTAGCTCAATTACTTTTCCAGCGTAGTCGGATTTCTTAATTCAATAAAGTCTTGCACTTGGGGCAGTAACCTCGGCAAAATCACTTGAATTATCTCAGGATACGGACGGTTTCCATACAATAGTTTGAAGATGTGAATTTTTCTTAAAATAAAGCTTGAGAGATTTTCGATTCTTTGCTGATATATGCTGAAAAGTTCCGTTTCTAATTTCGCACGATCCCTTACGACAGGGAAGGCTTTTAGTAGGGCAGTCTTGAAATTTTCGTAAGTATAGGTGGGACTTCCTGCTTGACCCAAGAGACTTCTGCCTATACATTTGAACCAATTAAGCGCTTGGCCCTCAAAGCGCTGGTAGCTAAGGTAACTTTTTGAAATTCGTGCACGGGGTAGAGCATGAAGTGGTCATCCAATTTTTCCAAAAAACTGGTTATCGGTGAGTTTCCATTAAATGTTGCTTCTGGTTTCATCGAAGCGCGCATGGTCTGGACGATGTAACCAAATCCTTCCAGGGCGGCAGCTGGCATTTCTGGATTCTGAGCCGCTTCTGCAGGCAGCACAGGTTCTTCTTGAAACTCGGCCATGGTTATTCTTCTTCGTCGGGCGCCACTATCAGGTTCAATGTTCCGTCTTACTTTCTTTGGGAACATGCAAGGACCTGACTCGGAACAGAGAGCTTACTAAAGCTATGTTCAATAACTGTGAGAATTAGACAGGATACACAAGAAGGGTATACAAAACCCTTTATTTTTCTCTCTTTACAATAATTTCCGTTCTTCGGAATACAAAGACCCACTACTTGTGGTCTAAACGTAAGAATATAAAAATATAACTAAACGCTAACTTAACTTTGAAATAATAAACGTGGAAGATTGGCCTTATATTAACAGGAAGTCGTATGTAGTACAGAGAACTGTTAACACTACAATACGTTTAAAATTATCAAGAGGTTAAACCTCTGGCCTGGAAGGCAACCAGCAACTGAGTAAAACTTCTAAGGTAAGCGGCCTGTTTCGACTAACTCCTTCCTCTCTCTCGCTTGGCAAAAAGCCACAACTTAACTACTTGGCGTTCGCCAGCTGCACTTTCTCGATTATATGCTATGGAACGTAAATTTAAGGAAAACTCGGAATTTGAAAACCAATACAAGGATTTTATGCATGAATATGAAAATTTAGGTCATATGGAATTGATCACACAAAACTGTTTAAATATATTTCAGAATGAGCAATATTTCCTTCCCTATCATGCAGTGATCAAGCCGTCTAGTACAACTACCAAATTAAGAGTCGTTTTCGACGCTTCATGTAAAACTTCCAGCGGTAAATCTCTGAATTCAATCTTGGGTGTTGGTCCTAAATTGCAACGAGACATTTTCGAAATTTTACTGAATTTTCGATTTCCGGAAGTAGTCTTTTCAGCAGACATAGGGAAAACGTAACGTCAATTTTTAGTGTCCGATGAGGATCGGAACTACCAACAAATTCTTTGGAGGTTTAATCCTAACGAAGAAATACGCACATACAAGTTAAACACCGTAACATATGGTTTAGCTCCAGCTTCTTTCCTCGCCACTAGGTGCATTAAGCAAATTGCACTAGATTATTCACAAATTAGTGCCGTTTCTCATACTTTACAACACGATGTATACATGGATGATTTACTATCCGGGTCAAGTACCGATAGTGATGCAATATCACTTTGTAAGGAAATTACCAATATTTTACAAACGCACGGTTTCCACCTACGAAAGGGGAATTCTAATTCAAATGCATTTCTTGCAGAATTTCAAGAACATTGTTCAACGG
This sequence comes from Stegodyphus dumicola, assembly GCF_044657685.1. Taxonomy (NCBI): domain Eukaryota; kingdom Metazoa; phylum Arthropoda; class Arachnida; order Araneae; family Eresidae; genus Stegodyphus; species Stegodyphus dumicola. The sequence goes on along the minus strand of NC_140771.1, from coordinate 97,294,086 downwards.
ACACTAATTTAGAAATAATTCCTAATGATAAGGAAAGCACGAAAGTCTTAGGATTATTTTGGAACTCTTCAACAGACACATTCATTTTCAAACCCGCACTTGCACTCACCTCACCGCTGACAAAAAGACACATTTTGTCCCAATCGGCACGCATTTTCGATCCATTAGGATTAATTTCACCATGTACTGTGGTAATGAAAATTTTTTATCAGAAGCTCTGGCTTACAAAAGGGGACTGAGATTCTCCTATTCCACAAAGTCTTGCTGAAGATTTGTTTAAATTTCAGAAATCTTTCAATACAGTTGAACATTTTTCCGTTCCTAGAGGTGTCACGCTTATTTCCTCTGACACATTTGAATTGCACGGCTTTTGCGACGCTTCAACACTTGCTTACGCTGCTGCAATATATTGCAAACAAATACACGGAAATGAAATAAAGGTTTCTCTCTTAGTTTCTAAAACTAAAGTCGCACCTATCAAACAAGTATCTGTTCCTAAATTGGAACTCAGCAGTGCTCATTTGCTTTCAAAGTTATATCGTGTAGTCATGAACACTCTCAAAAAATATAAGTTTGATGTTTACGCTTGGACTGACTCCAAAGTCGTACTATCCTGACTCTCGGCACATCCCCGTAAATGGAAGACTTTTGTTGCAAACCGGACGTCTCAAATAATCGAAGTACTACCAACAAAATACTGGCGGCATGTCCCTTCCAAAGAGAAACCAGCAGATATCGCTTCGCGTGGTATTGATCCCAAATGTCTTCCTAATTGCACCTTGTGGTGGAATGGCCCAAGTTGGCTTCTTTTGGATTCGTCTTACTGGCCGAAAGAGGAATCCGCTTCCAAGGAAATCAAGGATCTAATTAAAGCTGAACAAAGACCTGATCCTATATTTTCATTTCATAGTGCTACATCAAATGAATTATATAGTGATTTATTTGAAAAATATTCATCATTTTCTAAGATTATACGTATTTTAGCATATTGTTTGAGATTCATCAATAAGTGCAAAACCAATAACAAATGTCAAACACTTATAACTGATTCCTTTTCTCCACTCACTTACACGGAAAGTAAAAATGCAGAAATAATCATAATTTGATGGGTTCAGAAAGATTATTTTAATGAAGACCTAAACTGCATTAAAAATCAAAGATCGTTGCCTAAGAAAAGGTCAGCTACACTCCCTCCATCCGTTTATAGATGAAAACAGTCTTTTACGGGTGGGAGGGCGTTTACAAAATTCAGAATTGTCTTTTAATCAAAAGCACCCAGTGATTTTACCTGCTAAACACAAGATAAGTGAGCTCATCGTAAAAGAAAATCATGTGACTTATTTACATGCTGGTGCTTCATTACTGTCCCACATCATCAAACAATCATATTGGATCATAGGAGGAAAAAAGCTAATTAATAAATGTGTTCACAAATGCATCAAATGATTCAAATTTAAAGCATCCACCGCATCTCAGCTTATGGATAATCTACCTAAGCATCGTGTAACACTCGAGAGGCCTTTCTTCAACTGCGGAGTGGACTATGCCGGTCCTATTTCAATCAAATTCAACAAGGGTCGTGGAGCAAAATCAACCAAGGGTTACATTGCTCTATTTATTTGTCTCGCTACTAAGGCACTACACATCGAGGCAGTGAGCGATTTAACCGCTGATGCATTTTTAGCTGCTTTGCGTCGTTTCAGTGCTAGACGAGAAGCTCCAAGTCACATTTACAGCGACAATGCAACAAACTTCGTTGGGGCTAATCGAAAGCTCAGCGAAATACAACGATTGTGGGCCTCACTTCCTAAGAACGAAGCCGTTGGTCATCATTTAACTCAAGCATCAATAGAATGGCACTTTATACCTCCAGCATCTCCTCATTTCGGAGGAATTTGGGAGGCCGCAATTAAATCAACCAAACATCACTGTAAAAGAGTAATCGATGAAACTCTACTTACTTTCGAAGAATTGACAACTCTATTGGCTCAGATAGAAGCCATTTTAAATTCTCGTCCGTTATGTAGTGTAAACAATACTGACATTGATTGCATTAATATTCTCACTCCTTCACATTTTTTTACAGGAGACGTGATCCTATCCCCTCCTGAACTACCTCTTACTAGTCCTGACAATATTCGGAATATGTGGGATCTCCTTCAAAAGATGCGCAAGGACTTCTGCAAATCATGGACCAAAGCATATCTATCTTCGCTTCAAACCAGAAAGAAATGGAAGGACAGTCAGCCGAATATGAAAATTGGAGACATCGTCCTGTTACTAGATGATGGTCATCTTCCAGGTTCTTGGCCACTAGGACAAGTGGTCGAACTTCATCATGGTGCTGACGGACTGGTTCGAGTGGCCACGGTTAAAACTAAAAACTCTGTTTTCAAAAGAAACATTCATAAATTAGCACCTTTGCCCATATATCAGGACTAATGCCTGATAGGGTGGGAGTATGTTCCGATGCACCGGACAGAACAACTCAACCTGACTATTTCGCTTTTGGAACTATGCCAAAGAACATTTTTAATTCAGTTGAATAGTCAGACTCAGACGAAAGCATTCGCAAGGCAGCTGCTATGCTGTCTATTCTTCACTGTTTTTTGTTCTGTTTTCGTACTTATAAGTGTTATATGTTATTTTCTTGTTTATACTTGTATTGTGCAGTTATTTAATATAAGTTTCGTGTTTAAAACGAGGACGTGTTTTGAGTTCCTTCACATTTACTTCGCAACATACACGTTGTGTAGCATAATTTTGAATATAACTAAATTATTTTTTGGTAAATCACTTTTTGGTTTCTTAATTAATTGAATTTCGCTACACAACATCGGATACATTATAAATAATGGTTTCAGTTAGGAAAAATTTAATTATTTTCAAGTTATAATGCTTATATCTTTAAATACTGAATTTCAGAATTCTTAGTCTGCTGAGTTCCTATAGTGCTTAGTTCGTGTATGCTGATGAGACTTAAAGACTCATTAGGTTTCTCTGATGCTGGAGACATGAAAATTTGCAGTGCCATCGCCGGGACTCGAAACCTGGAGCTCTCGAATACGCCCAATTATAGCACGAAATCGTGCGGAAAGAAGGTAAGAAATGCCTTATATACTTCCTTCGTTTAAAGGGCGCCTGGGGATAGGATACCCAATTGTAAAATCATATTGGAACGAATTATCGTCCACCACCTTTTAGTTCGGTCGCCACTTGTAAAGTTATCACGTTATTTTGAAGCAGGAGGAGTGAAAAATGCGCAATGCGCTCGCTCGGACTCTAGCTCGAGACCTCCTGAATATGCGTCGTGTAGGTTACAGCCGAAAACATCGCAGCAAAAACATCGCAGACGAAAACGTCGCGGAGAAAAGAACGCAAGGCAAAAACGTCGCGGAGAAAAGAACGCAAGGCAAAAACGTCGTGCTACAAAACATCGTGGGAGAAAACATCGCAAAGAGAAAACACCGCAGTTCCAAAACATCGTGGTACAAAACATCGTCGTCGAAAATAAAGAGGTTCAGAAACTTCGCAGTTTAAAAACATCGTCGTCGAAAATAAAGCGGTTCAGAAACTTCGCAGTTTAAAAACATCGTCGTCGAAAATATCGTGGTAAAAAAAAAGTATCTACAAATCATCGCATGACGATAACATCGCAGACATGCTTCTTTCAGGCTTTAATAATTGTAAATGGATATTCCCATGGTGATTTGTGATCGCAAGATAGAAAGAAGGATAACTTTTTCTTTCATACTTTTTATTAACTAATAAAATTTTGCTGAGAAAATAAGAATGAAATTTAAGCATAGAAAATTAATGCAACTTATAGCACTTAATAGAATTTTAAACCGACATAGTTAACTAACAAAGGCCATTAATAAATCATTTTTATAAAGTTTTTACTAGTAATTTTTCATGAAAAGTATAATCTATAAATTGCATTTAATTTTTTATGCTTAAGTTTCCTTCTTACTTTTTCAGCAAATATTTGTTAGTTAATAAAAAATGTGAAAGTAAAAATTATCCTTCTTTACATCTTGCGCTCATAAATCGTTATGGGAATATCCATTTACAATTATTAAAACCTGAAAAAAGCATGTCTGCGAAGTTATCGTCATGCGATGATTTGTAGATACGTTATTTTTTACCACGATATTTTCAACGACGATGTTTTTAAACTGCAAAGTTTTGGAACCGCATTATTTTCGACGACGATGTTTTGTACCACGATGTTTTATAACTGCGATGTTTTCTCTTTGCGATGTTTTCTTCCACGATGTATTGTAGCACGACGTTTTCGCCCTGCGTTATTTTCTCCGCGATGTTTTTGCCGCGATGTTATCGGCGGACACCGTCGTGTATACTTCCAGTCACACCACGAAGGCTTGCGGGAAGGAGGGAAAAAATACCTTGTAAACTGATGTTGGACAAATAACTAATAAACACGAGGATAAGATAGGCTGAGAATTTTCTCATAATATGTTTCTAGGAAAGTATACTTAAAACTTAAATCTCTTTATTAGGATGATATGCTAACAAAGAACTGAAATGCAGGTTTTTTTTTCTTTTGAAATAAATTGAGCTATTTTATTTGAAAATAATTCTTATGTAAATATCGTTTTGGTATTCCTTCAAAAAAGCTAGTTAAATGGGCCTCTTTCCTTTTTTCCGCGTGTAATATGAATGCAATACAATTTCCTTTAGAAAGGCATTTCTTTAGGCAGATAGTTCTTACATACTTTGCGATAACTGAGTAATGAAAAAACACCTAACAAAACCCAAGATTTATAAATCATTAACTTAGCAATAACAGAATCTATGAATATGTTATCATTATTTATAGACTAAAACTAATAGCTCAAAAATATACTCATTTGTTTACAAAATACGGCTCCAACAATGAATGTGCAACATTTTAATAATACTACTAGCGGGCAAGCCCGCCAGCTGAGCGGGCTGAAGCCCGCTTTTCATTGTTCAATGTTCATTGTAATTTCGCCGGTATTCGAAAGTTGGACCGAACTACCAGTGTTAAGGGGTTTTGAGCTTGTACCCCCTGCTTTATTCCCGTGCGCATCCAGAAGATAATGCATACACGTTACACATGCGGAAAATCAATGAAACACACATAGAGTCAGCGTGTTGGCAGGGATTCAAAGTTGGACCGAACTACCATCGTTCAACGGTTTTGAGAGGGTTACGCCCGCTTTATTCACGTATTCATCCAGCAGATACTCCGTATACGATACACATGCCTAAAATCACGAAAACACGCAATCAGCCAACCCGCCAGCTGGGATTCGTAAGTTGGACCGAATTACCAGCATTCAACGTTTTTTCCGGGATTCATCCGCTTTATTCACCTATTCATCCAGAAGATACTGCATACACGGTACACATGCGTAAAATCGCGCAAACACTCATGGACCCAGCCCGTTTTCCGGGATTCGAAAGTAGGACCGAACTACCAGTTCTCAACGGTTCTGCGCGGACTGCGCCCGCTTTACTCGCATATGCATCCAGAAAATACTGCATACACTATAGACATGCGGAATATCATGAAAACACCCATGCAGCTAGCCCGTTAGCCGAGATTCGAAAGTCGAACCGAACTACCAGTGTTCAGCGGTTTTGCGCGGAGTTCGACCGCTTTATTCAATTATGCATACGCGTAAAATCCCGCAAACACCCACGGACCCAGCCCGTTTGCCGGGATTCGAAAGTAGGACCGAACTACCACTGTTCGGCGGTTTTGCGCGGGCTGAGCCCGCTTTATAAACGTGTGCATGCACAAGATACTGCACATGCGTTACACATGCAGAAAATAACGAAAACACCCATGCAGCCCGCTTGTTCACCGGGATTCGAAAGTTTGACCGAACTACCAGTGTTCAGTGAATTTACCGCTCAGCCGCGAATGTGCCGTTGTATAAAGTGTAATCGCGAAAATTATCGCATTTATTATTGAAACAGTAGATTCGTTATTAAAATTCCTATATTTTTTATAAACTTCAATATAATCACACACAAAATTATATCAATATATATATATTAATGCAATTAATAATTCATAATTATTTATAATAAAAAAAAGTTTTCATATACCATCTTCAAGGAAAATATATGCAATTTAAAACCCCGAACGGAACTACCAGTGTTCAGTGACTTTACCGCTCAGTCGCTAATGGGCCGTTTTAGAAAGTGTAATCGCGAAAATTTTCGGGTTTGTTTATTAAAACAGTATATCCGTTATTAAAATTCCTTTACTTTTTATAGCTTCAACATAATCACACACAATATTATGTTAATGCAATTAATAATTCGTAATTATTTGTAATAATAAAAGTTTTCATATACCATCTCCAAAGAACACACATATTCAACTTAAAACCCTGAACGAAAAAAAATTTTAGTAAAAAATTAAATTAGTATTTTAAATAGTAATTTCAGTTTCTCTTTTAAAAATCTGTAAAGAAAATATTTAATCTAAAAAAGAAAAAAATCAAAAGTAAATTTTAAATATTGAAAAAAAAAACCATAACAGAAATATATAACACGATACGTAAATTAAGTGGACGTACCTAAAACCATGAAAAAATATATCATTCGGAAACATTAATTATTCCAAAGCATAATAACATATTTTAAAAAAATAGCGCTTTCAGATTTTTTAATTAATATCTCAGCTGTTGAAAGTTATAGAACTTCAAGAACGTCATCATTTTAATTTAATGTAATATAACAATTCTTACTCAATATCAATAAAAAAATTAACATGGCAATAACATATCGTGTCAATTATACTAACCTGAAATTAATAAAATAGCAAAAAGTAGCTGTTTGTTTAAAATACTGACATAACCGAAATATTTTCAACATACAATGAGGTAACATGCAATCGCGTACTTTATTCAACTTCAGAATATAACCTTGATGTTTATCTTCAACACCTACCCAGAAAATGAGAGCGAAAAATAGCGTTTTCGCAGTTTTTAATTAATATCTCGGCTAATTAAAGTCGTACGATGATGAGAATGGTATCAATGGATTCAGATAATTTTTTCGAATCCGTTAATACCTGTCTCGAATTCCAACTCAGCGCGGTTCCATAGATATTTGGAAAAAGAAGAAATTGACACGTGACCTTTCGCCAGCACAAATCTCGAGCGGAAGCAATTGTCATCCCGCCGGCGCTTCCGAAAAAGCAATTTTATCTCAGCTAATTCCAAGACGGTTGCCACTCCGAAAAATGAAATAACGTTTTCGCAGTTTTTAATTAATAACTCCGCCGATTATTGTCGTACGAAGATGGGACTGGTATCGATGGATTCGTTGATTTTTTTCGAATACGGGGATATGCGTTTCGAATCGCAACTCGGCGCCGTTCCGCAGATATTCGAGAAAAACGAATTTGGCACTCGGCCAAATCCCTAAAATAGGGGAAACCCGTGAAAGAAAGTGCAAAACGTAGGGAAATGAAGGGAGAAAATCAGTTTTTAATTAATATCTCGGCTAATTAAAGTCGCACGAAGATGCCGATGGTCAATCCGGCGAGCCACGGGAATTCTGAATCCAACGGTACCTTCCGCTAAGCTCTGCACCCAGCCGTTCCCGAGGAGATGATGTTACAAACACACAAACAAACAGACAGAGGCACACAGATTTTAATAGTATAGATAATTTCACGTGGCAACAAAATTTTGAGTAACGGTTAAAGTAAATTTTTCTGTATAGATTCATTTCAAACTACTAAATATTTTCAGCTAATACTAGTGACCGAAAAGGGGTCCAGCTGTAAAATCGTCGAACACTGGTAGTTCAACGGGCTTGCAGCCCTGGTTGGCTGCATGAGAGATTTCTGGATTTCACGCTGTGTATCATAAATACGAGCCAGTTTTTCTTAAAACAACTTCTTTGGAGGCATCCCGTTTCTTACGCAGATAGCCTTTTTATGCTGCACTGTAATCCATATAATACAAAACAAAGGAATCAAATAACAGTTACAGTTTTTGATAAACAGTTTTATTCCGTTGAATTTTAGCTGCATAGTCTCCGTTACATATTGGTTATTTGCGTGGTATACTTTAGTAATTGTTTATAACATTATTTACAAGAATCGTAATGATTAAAAGCGATGTGAAATTGATACATGGTTTAGCTAAAAGAAAGTAAATGCAGGTCAACTGACTGTTAAATATTAATCAGTATCTGCCGTTAGTAGTATAATTGCCGGAGTGGAAAGTTTAATTGAAACTTAATTGAAGTTTAATATAAAATACAATTCCGCAGACATTAAGAGAAACGGGCATTAACAGAATATTCGAATTCATTGTGAATTTCAGTACAGTAACTAATAAGTATGTAATCGAATGCTAGCTTCAAAAATAAACTGGCGTGTACAAATGTAAATTTGAAAATATAACAGTGAATTTGCTATCATTTGTTATTTTCGTCTAGATTTATCTCTGAGGCATACGAGGAAAAGAAAATTTGAGCTAGATTCTGCAAATGAAATTCACATTCAATTTTTCTACTTGAATCCAAATTTGGAACAACCGTTAAAACATATATCTTTTCCCACTTACTACTGTCTTTTACACATATACTATTTTCTCTCAGAATGCATATGAGAGAAAGTGATTGAAATCTAAAATATTAGTATTATTTATTGAATGCGTTTGCCTGCTTAGAGATAAGATGCATGAAAATGATTGCCCGTCATGCTAAAAGAAATGACGGTCGTTGAAATATCACTAAGCAGTCTCAAAATCATTAAACTCCAGATACGCTGTACATATAACTATCACCTAAATTTGGAATTTGAAAACAATAATGAGAAAATTAAGGTTTAAGTTCTTGATCATAAAAAATCGAAATAATGAAATGTATTTATAGTTTACATTGGAGGTAAATAAAATAGGACCTAGCATGGATAACGTAAATAAATATTTATATATGCAGTAATAATATGCTGATTAAAAGTATAGTAATGAGATCAAACTTCAGCAATAAAGCTTTAACGGAAAAGTTCGTTGTCGAAACAATAGCCAAAATTATAGAAATGAGAAAATCTAAATACTTCTCTGATTCTAGAAAGTAACCAGTGTAAGAATATTATATAATTTAAACTATTGGGTAATTATGATGACTTCTCGTTGGAACTAACCTTTGAGGGACGCTTAGGTTGAAAGAAGTGGAGAGAAAGTGTTAAAACTGCATACGTAGACATAAATGGAGAGAACGTCAATTGAATTGCAATGAAGCCCACTGATTGGCAGTAGACAACAAAAAACTAAATGTTAAGTTTAAAGGTGATAGGCAAACGCTTTAATCTACCGTTTTGCTATTTTGTAAATAAATTTCTTTGCACTTATGCAAATAAATTAGTATAAAAAATTACAATATTCTCTAGCTAAAATTAAAGGAACTAAAAATGGAAAGAATAACAGCAGACCACGAAATGCGCTGCTACACCATCTTGGAGACTTTTCAGCATTGATGCTTATTGAGTGGAACTATGGACTATTCAATACACACACAGCCAAAAGCCAGCGACACTTACTTAGAATATCAAATTTCACAAGAAGGCATAATAGTCAAGTAAGATTAACAGTCAAAGGTTTTTACCCAGATCCAGCGATATTTGGGTCTTTAGAAACTAAGTGGATTTTCGTCAATAAAAGAAAAGTAGATACAGTTATTTATATTAAGGTAATTTACAATTAAAAGCAGAATATGCAAATTTTTGAAGCTAAGGAAACATCTGGACTCATCCTCATCCATCATATATATGTTTATATTTCACAAACAAAACTACCATTTTTGGGCTTTATTCATGAAAAATAAATATTTTGAATGTTTATCTTAATATTTGTACATTATGATGATGTAATGAATTTTCTAGCGGATCTGGAAGATGGTTTTAGTAACATACACGTTGAAACAGTTACTTAATTTATAGCGCTCCCAATCATAACATGTAGCACTGGTCCCCTTTTTCATTGCAGGAAACATACTCGCTCTATGCGTCTTAATTTTCTTTTTTGGTATCAGAAATCTTTTTTGGCAAAATATATTAAAAAAATAAAGAAACCTTTATTCCCACAAAATCTGAAACAAATCTGTAATTGCATGCATCAACCTGAAAAGCTAAAAAACATATTTAGATGTGTATGAAATGATTTGAGAAGAATTTAAGTTTGGGAAAACGGCTACAATATATGAGATAGCTTAAGTGTTCTTCGTGACGCCGAAATCAGTTAGATTATAAATGTTTTAAATTATTCAATTTCTTTTTAATTTACACGTTCCATAACTTTATTTGTAAAAAGGAACAGTTCAGAACTTTACACTGGAACGTACAGCTTCGTGAAAAAGCTGTTCTGAAATAGTAGCGAAATCGGCAAAACATTTCGAACGAAAATTCTTGATTGAATATATATTTTTCTTTTTTAACTTAAAAAGAGTTCGCAGTGTTTTTTTTAAAAAGAAATTTGTTTTATCTTTTAATGCTAACTTAAATATGTAGAGCTATAAATGTAACAGGAAAAGCAATTTCATTTCTTGAAATATTTAATAAAATATAGCATGTTTCAAATCAGATTTGCTGAATTCTTTAATATTGACTTAATAATAATAAGCTTTATGAAACACGAGTGCTCTTCTGCGAAGTCAGACAGGAACAGTGTAACGATATTTTTGCTAACCTTTATGTGCTGACAGATACATCTGCCGAATTCAGTGGAATTCTGAAAATTCCACTGATAGGAGAGGAATTCTGCAGTATTCTCTTCTCATAGTGAAATAGTCTTAGATGTTGTCAAACCCCGTAATCTCTTGTAAATGTCACCTGCAGCATTTATGATTGCTACTTCACCTTAAAGTTATCTAGCTTTAATTTTCCTTCAGCTGCAAAATAAGCAAAAATGTTTTTCGGATAATAATATAGTTAAGGATACACGTTCTGTAGATGTTATACAAATACTCTTTAACTATTTTATGAATATGATTTTGCATTATATTCATGAAGTTCATTTTCATTTGTTCATGTTTTAAAGTTGCTGTCTGTAACATCCTCTATTATGGAGTACAGAGGATGTTTACACAAGTTTAGAAAAATTTCGATAAAGAATTAAAAATTCCAATTATTTAGCAATTTTATTATATATTTATAAGATCCCTACTGTCCGAGTTTCAGATTTAAAAAGATAAGCAGTAAGTTAAAAAAAAAAAGGATTCTGATACAGTCACTCAATTTTGGTTTTTTACCACCGTTATTTGCTTATGTAAGTTTAAATACAAAGCATTAAAGCTCAAGACATACTTTCAATATTTTTTATTCGTAATTTGAAAATAAACTCAAAACAAACACATAAAACTGCAAACATTATATTAAAGACAACATTCTTTGCAAATCCAACATATATCTATAAAAATTAAAGCCATACTCCAGTGTCACACACAAAAATGTGTACCCCTGTAATTATTTGATTCAAAATCTCAATTATCAGATTCAAAATCTTTCTTATTTCAAATTATTGTAAAATAATAGCAAGAACAATTTTAGAAGCAATAAAATAATTAAAATTAGAAACGTATTTGTTAATTGCAATAATCTTCATTCATTCAATAATCTGCAAAAGAATTGGTTCAAATAATTTGTAATTTTCCTAAATTAATAAAAACGTCTTATAAGCATTATTTTTATACAAAATCCTAAATTTAGAACAGATTTCAAAGCGTCACATTTTGTTTTGATTTAAAATATTATAGGCAATTAAATAACATAGACAATTACATCTTGATTATGTAGAAATAACTGAATTGTCATATGTAAGCAAAATACAAAAGATAAAATTATAAATTAATTCTCACTTATTTGGCAAAAGCATGTCTTTACGAAAGTTATGAATGTAGTTAATATCTACGAAGAGTTCAAAAAGCTTTTCTTCCCTCAGCCACATAAACATCATTAAACCCTTCAGACCGTAATGCGGTTAGTGACGCTGTATGTAGTACAGTAAAGCTAGTATTCGAATCCCGGAAATGGCATGAATGTTCGTAAATGTATAGTGCCTGTGCGATACGGGACACTCAAAACATATGGTGAGCCGAAAGTCCTCTCGAGTGGTTTGGTTGTATGGGGTGGGAGAAACTCCGACCCATTCCGCGGGGTGTTCTCCTTCAAAATTGGGGCAAAGTAGTACTGTCTCCTGCATGGTGCTTAAGGTTCATTCCGGCTAATAAAGTCTTTCAGTTTCTTCAACGATAAAATTCGTAAGATTGTTATGATTAAATTAGAATAATATTAGTTAAGTAAGATATCCGCAGCAACAACATAAAGATTCTTTGTGTTCAACATAAAGAATGTGAAAAACTTACTCCTCGTTCATCGGTATACGAATCAGAGATTTCTTAGTTGCTAAGGAGACTTATTATCTATCTACTTATAACACGAGACAGTGCAAGTAATATTATTTCTTTTATCTTCTCTCGACGCAAAAACAAGAAAAGATATGATATCCACCCTGCCAAATATAGGTGCTAAATTTTGACAAACAGACAATTGTTCAAGTAATCAAACAGAATGTTCAATTTTTCAGCGCGATAGTAAATTACAAAATAATTAAACGTTCCTTTTTTAGTTGTAATTAAATGGAAGATACAATTTTAAAATGCTGTTTTTATTTTTCATCATCGTACGATCACGAAAACTGCAGAAGAATGACAAATATGTTCTGCACAGACACAAAAATTACTGCGGTTAGAAATTCTGGCCATATTGTAAGCTGAGCATTTTTATATTAGAGCAAGACTAGTATTTCATTCAGATATAGCAGGAAATATTAATGATTTTACATTCCATGTTTTTGAAAATGTAATTTTCCGTATATTCTAAATAATGATTTATGAAGTGCAGACGAACTAATGCAACTGAAAAAAATAATTTTAAAATATTTCTAAGGAAATTCATCCATTTTCGTTCAGAAGTAGTGAGAAATAATTGCAGGATTTTAAGGGAAAAAGTTTTCTACAAATATAAATTCCTTTAAATAAAAAATAATCCGATAAACAAGCAAGTGGAATGTTGCTTGTCGGAAAGAATGTAAAGATTTATTTGCAGAAATCTTGAGAAATTGATATGCAAGCTAAATATAGAATGCTGAAGGATTAATTTGTTTTAAAAGGAAACAACAAAAGAAAAAACGAACCGAGAATAAATTAATCCACATGCAGCATCGTGAAATCATTATTTCTAAGATATTTCATCTCTAGGAGGTAATCATATTACCTTTTTTCTTTCAGAAAGCATTTAATACTTGAAAAGAAATCACAAAAGAGCTAACACGTTATTTTTCCATGTTTGCTGAAATTAAGGTATTCTCCTAATTAATTACTCTAAGCATATACTCTTATGGTTATTATTATTAAAAAATGTTCTTTAGGATGCATTATCATTTAAATTCAAATTTTTAAAGAAATATTAAGGAAAGTTATTTTAATATCAGGAAAATTTTGCGGCTGCCTTAATTCAATATTCAATGTCTTAACGGCTTTGTCATTTGTTATTACATTTATCTTTTCGATGCAAATCTAAAATATATAATACTTAGTTCTTGCCTTTTTATAATACACGTATAGCCAAAGATTTTGCTTGCAGCCTGTGAAAACATTGATTGAAATAAACAAAGTAATGACAAATACGATTATAATGAAATAACTGTTCCCAATTATGGAAAAAATTAAAACTTTTCAGAGAATATTTTAATACATATTTCAGAAATGTTGAAAAATATGTATTACAAAGTTGATAAATGAAGTACTACTTTGTCCTCAAACATTATGAGAAAATTTCTTACTGAACAAAAATTTCAATTCGGTCTCACACAAAATAAAGTATTTATTTGCAATGCGCATCTTTATTTTCATTTAAGTGTTAAAATTGAAAAAAAGAAAGAGTTATTATGTCTATCTCAAACAAAATTCTGATATTACATTTTAAAATTTTCATGCATATAATCAAAAGAATACACATATGCAGGTATATTATGCAAATACTTTTGCTATTAAACAAAAATGCTCTCGCAACTTCGCTTTTGCAAAATTTTTTATTAAATTCGAAAATGTCAACTAAAGCATTACTTTAAAACTTCAGAATTCAAAATTTTCAGTGATTACTCAATAGGTTTACAAAATAAAAAGCGAAAAATTAAGTTTCTTATCTTCGTGATGTCATGAATAAATATGCATTTATTTGTACCAGTTTTCGCTAACAACGAAATATGAAAATTCCACAGCAAATTGAAGTGTAAAGTATAAAGCTATTCCTGAAGGATTCTTTTTAAAATTTTCTTAATTTGTTTTACTTTATTCTTAATGTACAAAAAGCCTTTGGAAAGGCGAGACAGGCGAAATATTTCCAGAGAACGACACATTATAACTATTAAAGAAATGACTTTTTTTTTTTTTTTTTTTTCAATTTGAAATAATGCAAGTAAATATTATATCTCAGGTTCTTACTATCTAAGGTTTCAACTTTTGCCTTTGAATGGCATTATCAGAGCAGGAATTATATCTTTGTTGGAGTACTAACTTTAATATATGTTTGATTAATTCATCAAATATTTCATGAATCACTGTGATTATCATTAAATTCTCACAGATTTGCACAGAACAATTTTATCATGCAATTTTATAAGTACATAATGTTAAATTAAACATAACACGTCTCGTAACAATTATTAGAAATTCAAACAGCAGCAATTAGTTTACTTCTTATGAATTTTTTCTGTCAATTTCGACGATTTTATTAAACAACCTACTTCTTCAGCTGCAAGAGTGAAATGACTGGTATCTTCATCTGCAAGAGTGGTTATTTTCAGTCTTGCAGCTGAAGAAGAAGGTCCTGTAGTAAAACTTTGGAAGCTAGTACTGAAAATTCCTAAAACGTAAAGATGAATACTGTTACGAATTCAGAAGTCAAACAACAATACTGTTGTTTGAATTTCTAATAAGTATGTACAGTACTAAAAAACTTCACATGCCAACTACATGAAGTAATAAACATAGTACTACCCAAGCATTATCTGGCTCAAAACTGCGAATGTGTTTGAAAGGAATATGGTCTTAATTAAATCATAAATTGGAGGAAAAAACATTTATTAAATTAATTGAGTTAAATTAATTCAGTTAATTGAGTTAAGTAAACGTAGTTGAGGTTCATGATATAAAAGTATGGTTTCGAATCCCAAGTAAGGTTCAGCTACGTGCGTGTTGAACTTGCCCCTATTTACAGGTGTAATATCTGTTGTCACCGTGATTCACTCATATTAATAATATCGGTGGCGGGGTATTAACAGACACTAAAACAAAATCCCAAGGTAAATACGTAAATATTCAGTAAACATATTGAGTAGTCCATAATTTTTGTTAGCATATTATAGCTCTAGATTAAAATGACAAAACATTATGCGCAATAACGAATAAATTCAAGAAGTCTGGAAATCAGTCGAAAAAACAATTAGAGCAAAATTGTTATTTAACTTCTTTTCAAAATGGAATTTGGTAATATTTTTGATGGGTTAAGCAAGGAAGCATTGTGTTGTTAATACCAGAAATAAATTTATTTTTATAAACATTGCCTATACAAATAAATAATTAAAATAAACGTAAACATAGTTATTGGTACCTTTGAATGTTTTTATTCTGAAGAAATTACCTTCTTTCATTTGTCACAAGAGTTTTGATCAATTTTGATTGTTTTTTTGATTTGTTGTTTTGATACTTAAATAAATACTCTTCGGCAATTCGTTTATCTTCTTCAAAACATATGTAAATAGATAATTGAACAAAGTTCGTTATATCGGTATTTTCATCCAGTTGCAATTCGAAATACTAATTTTATTTTATTTTTTGAATTAGTATCCGTTTGTGGAATTTATCGTCCCATGATTTCGCCAATTTACTGCATCATTTCATAACGGAATAGTATCAGGTTCATTAGCCGCTTTTTTCATTAAATAATGTTAAAACGATATCTTTAGCTGCTGGTAATAAAAGGTATCCTTCAGCAGTGTGACCCTGCCCAGTTTTGGCAGTTCTTAGGCTTACTAGGTAACTAGCCTCCAAAGCGTTTTCACTTGAGGTAACAAAACATCATTACTTGTTTACTATTTTTGAACTCCGATTATTTCCTCTTAAGATATTGCTCAGATGTATCCTTATATGGGCATGCTTCTATTCAAGATTTCTTTTAAGAAGCGATGGTATATTTTTTCGATATACCATCATTTCTTTATATATTTTTCCGATAAATATCAACTACAATTGGTGTAATTTTAAAACGTATATAACGTTTCATACTTAAAAACAAAATATGCGCATATTTATTAAAAGTAATTAATATTAAATTATATTCGATAAATATAAAAAGTAAAAACTTTTTATAATTTAAGAAACACTGAACAAATATAGATCTGAACTGTGTCACAGTTTTTGCACTCTAGTATATAAAGTATATAAATTTTACAATGACATAAACTAATCTGTGCTTCACATTATGTATATGTAAATATTCATATTGTTATAAAACCCATAAGGAATTTTATTTGTTGAAAGTACTTCCACGAGAACAGCCCAAAGAATTCAAGTGCTTACTGATTTATATTTCCCAGTAAAGGCTAAAACTTAATGCATTCCTTAATTTTAAATAACAGACCATTGCAAGTTTCTGCTAGTTGCCATATATCTTTTATGTTGCTGCTATAAGCGTCAAAAGAATTATTTTTAACTTTCAGAAGCATACAAAAATCCATATTTTTGTAAATATCTGAATTTTATTACTTAATCAAAGTAGCGCTGCTAAAAACATCAATCAACCACCACATGCACTATTGCTCAGATCTTAGATGACATTTCCGATGATTTATTATTCAGAAGAAAAATATGCGTTAGATACATACCCAACTAAATAACATATTACGATAGACCTCATGCAAAGTTAAAACGAACTGGGCAACGGCCGGAATTCGTATACGCGATCTCGTCTCCACGGACTAATTCTCTGCTAACTTAGATAAATTGGATAGTTAACTAACTCGCAATGATTTCCATTTAATCACGAGACTTGTGTAACTTGACTATTACTAACTGATGTTGCCATGATGTGACTGCTAAACCTGTCGTAAATTCTATGAAAATCATGGATACAGATAATCAGTATTTATTCACTCCTCTTTTATAGCTGTGATTAAATACTACTAATATCCTATTCAGCATTGGGGTATCTATTCTTTTGCATTTAAAATAAAAGTCTTTTACATCTATGCACTGTTTTCTCTCTTCCGATTCATTCCTATTTATAAATGTATAGTAAATTATTGCATTTATACAATACCATATCCCTCCTTTTTTAACTACTTTTGTCGTCTGTACATCGAGGAGGAGATGCTATGCCGCCAGTTACATTTCCGATGAAAGTGTTTACATTAAAATCAAAACAAATGGAAAGTAGTTATGGATAAACTTATGGTAGCTACCCGAATTTTATTTCTTTGACTTTTCTTTAATATGTTTTATTTGTTAGATATATTAAACATTTGATTCACGCAGGAGAAGGGGACAAACAAAAGATCCAAATTCTGGTAGATCAAGAATATCAGCAGTAGATAAGGCTACAATGGGCTGGAGCATTAATCATAGAAATAAGGTGAAATCATAAGTTTAGAAACTTCTAATTTGTGAGAACACTTCCCACGTCCGGACATCTTAGCGAACACTCTGCACAAAATACGTTTGAAATAATAAATGCAGAGGGCAATAAATAATTAAAATACTACGCAAAAATGCAAATGTAAATAGAAAACTCTGAATAAAAATAAAGGTAATCAAGCAAATATAGTTTGCTAACAAACTAATCATAGATGGAAAAACAATGTACATGCATTGAAAGGGGGAAATACGCAAACATTTTTAAAGTATTCAGAAACCAGCACTAAAAAGCTAGGTTAAAAATTACGCGATAAGATACTGTACATCTGCGGTTCTCAAACTTTTGACAAACGCTTACCATCTAAACAAAAACTGAAAAACTTTTGCACCACCACTACATTTCACGGTGACTGTTATTTAAATTCTCAGTACAAATATTAAAAAATGTATTTTGCTATTTGCACAAACTATTGGCTGTTTGCATTAAGTAAGCACACATAAAAATTGGTTACTATTTTAATTATCAAAATTTAAGTTCAAATTCAAATCAAAATTTAACATCACGGGAAACTTCTATCAATTGTTTTTTTTTCCCCTTCACGAGATAAAATTTCAGGTACACTGCTCAAAAAAAAAAAAAAAAAAAAAAAAAAAAGGACAGTGCTATACCTCCCGCTCTACTGGACCGATGGACAAAATTCAAACTGCGTTTTTTATCTCTCGAAAACGCGACTTAGGATATATATTAGATTTATATATAGCACTATTTTAACATAGGTATTCTGACGCAAAATCGGAATTTTTCTGAAATAACATACCAATATTTTTCCATATTTCCATTCTACGACTCAAATTATGACAGAATACCAAGTTTTGTAAAAATCGTACGAGTAGTTTTTAAAATATTAGTTCTCAAAATTTTAGCTCCTCAATGTTAATTGAATTTGGTAAATATTTATTAATATCACTTT
The DNA here is from genome assembly GCF_044657685.1 of Stegodyphus dumicola. NCBI lineage: Eukaryota > Metazoa > Arthropoda > Arachnida > Araneae > Eresidae > Stegodyphus > Stegodyphus dumicola. The sequence goes on along the minus strand of NC_140771.1, from coordinate 97,275,406 downwards.
TCTTATTAAACTTTTATTATTTTTTCTTTCCCATTTCGAAATTTAGGTTCATTCCAAATAAAATTTACCCATTTTTTGTGTTTTATTTTTTAAATTTCTATTTTAAAATAATTTTTATAAATTTTCGAAAAAAATTTTGAATTATAACCTATAAAAGTTTTACCATCATCTTAAAGTAGATGTATTTTTAAGCATATTTGCAAAAAATTAGACTTTTTTTTTCAAAATTTTCTAAGATATACAGGAATTTACATATTTTCGCGTTTTGAAATTTGGCATCTTTTTTTTTTTTGAGCCATAATAACGCCAAATGTGGTTTATGGATTTTGTTACAGTGAATTACCACAGCTATTTTTAACCTTAAATTTCAAGTAAAACTTTACGGAGAAATAATTATATGAAATTTTTTCCCTCAACGACGCGTAACGCGTAATAAATATTTATTAATACTATATGAAAAGCTATTTTTTTTAAATTATAGACGATATTATTCAAATTTTTAACTATTTTTTTTAATTTCTCTCTTTCTTCCTTAAAAAAAAAAAAAAAAAAAAAAAAAAAAAAAGGGTAAATTTTTACCTTCGGCGTTTTATCATCTGCTACTTTATATAACCTCGTTTAAATCGAATTATCTAAAACTGAGAATTTTCGTTTGATGTTTATTTGAATTTTATGAAAATATTTTATGACATTAACTGCATAATTTATTTCTAAACAAATTGTTGCTTATGAAGTGGTTGAAAGAGCGGCTGATACTGTCATCCATATTTTTAAAGGACAGTATATTTTTATAGAAACATAAGGCTTAGAATAATCATTTTTATAAAAGTCTAATTATGATATAGTCATACAACCCTCTAGAGACTGAATTAATGGAAGTTCCTTGGTTATGTAAAAATGATCTGCAGTTACTTAATGGCTGGATAAGTCAGCAGGTTCTGTGGACAAGTAAGAATAATTATATAAACGACACCTAACATTCTGGATTCAATTAACAACGATGATACGATGTTTATCAAATGAATTTAAGAAGTTTTAAAACATGTAAAATCAACTCATTATTTATCCTAAAATGTATTTTTGTGCGTAGCGTATTTTCATTATATCCTTAAAATTTTAAATTACAATCTAATTATCAAGAACTGAACCCTAATCATCAGTAATATAATAAGTAATTATTACGGTTATTAATAAATCCTTCTTAGAAAGTAATTGCAAATATTTCAAAAAACTTTCTGTCTGAATGCAAATATTTTTCTATGCAAATATTTTAAAATTTATATTAATCAAGATTGCACACGATATTATTTATTTACACTTCAATTCTTACCGTCAGCTCTAGTAGAAGTTACAAATCAATTATATTTAATTAAGGATTGGATTGGAGTAGATTATTTAATTATGGCAAAGCACACGAGGGCTATCTGCCTAAAGGGAGGGATGCCTTCGTGGAGGACTTTCTAATGGAAACTGGCTCGTATACACGTTACACATGGGAAAAACCACGAAAATGCCCATGCAGCCAGCCCGCGAACTACCAGTGTTCAGCGAGTTTACCGCTCTGCCGCTGGTGGGTTATTTAATTAAGGAATGATCATCTAAGTTTAGAAACAGCGTACCGTAACAGCAATTCAATTATTAGCGCCGTGTCTTTCATGTTACTCCCGATTGGCAAGCTACATGATTTTTAATGAGTATTCAGGTTTTGCTAGTAACTTCACTTGGAAATCGCGCTTAAACTAGGTTAGTTGTTTATTTGAACATAGAAAGAACATGGAACCTATTTGATTAAGATGCTTTCATAGAGAACCTTTGTAAAGAGAACCTAGAAATCTACGAAAACCAACCATGCAGCCTGGGTTAGTCTTCGCAACAAACAATTAGTATTTAACAATCTTTCATATACTAGGCAACTGGTGAGGCTCCAATTTAATATTTTATTTGTAAATATTTAAAATATTGCTGTAGTCTTAGACACAAAAAGCAGAATTTAAGTTTTGTTCTAAATCGTTAGTAAACTACCAAGCCGTAGTGCAAATGAATATTCAATTTCTTTGCAATAATTGTATTCACTTAATATTCTTGGAATATGAGCTAAAGAAGGAACGTTCTCGAAAGATTAAAGAAGTTTTTAAATCCAGTGATATTAGGTTTGTCTTACAAGCTCAGGATCAAAACGATTCTGCAGTTGCCCGAGTAGTTGACTTGTAAATTGCTGTGAATTAAGCAGATGACTTTTAATCTTACGTTTTCAGTCAGAAAACGTATTCCAAATGTTTTGTATTGCATGACAATGCATCTTTTCATTATTCAATAACCAGTCAGAGAACCGCTTGTGTTCCGAAAATAAGTATGTGTACTCAATCGTCCTGCATGTTCTTCAAATTTGTCTTCTTGTGATTTTTTTTCTTTTCCGAAAACTAAAGTTGCCTCTCAAAGGAATGTTTTTTGATATTGAAGAGACAAAAGGAGTACGACATCTACTTTTAGAGGCATATCAAACACAGATCTCTACAAGCCTTCTCTTCCATTACATCTTGTGCAGTCAGACAAAAAGTTGCATCAGCGTACATTCTATAATCTATTTTTATTACACTCTGATTACTTTATTAACATACAGTGAATATATACTAAACCTTTTACTTCAGCTTCAGTAATTCGGAATTTTTGCCGGAATTCTCGGAACTAGGACTTAGAATATAAGCCAAATTAAATATTTCGATAACGCAATAAATTCAAGGTGGAAGTTTCAATATTTGATTTTCGGAGGGAATTTTTTTCAGTTTTGGTCCATTATCCTAAGTATATTTGCTTCGATTCTTTATTTTCACATAAAAGATAAAACTTTACGCATGGTATACATATAACGCATAGCTTCAAATTAAAATTTGCTTCAAATTTCACACCGTTTAGTGTTGAATGACAGCTAGTTTTATAACTGAACCATTTTTCTCTGAAAAGCAGGCTACAGCTGGACCACTGTGATTGCAACTCACTTAGAGTCAATGTTAAAATGTTTCGTGATACATGAACTGCAGTAACATGGCATTTTAGATACTACGATTTTTATGCAGGGCTGGGCCCCACCTTACGTGTGTCGCACAGTTACTTAGGGAACATTTCACGAATGAACTTTTTATAAGCCGGCAATTCCCCTCTTCCCACCAGACCTTAATCTCTGTGACTTTTGGCTATGGGGTTATCTCAAAAGCACTGTTTATGGTGATAATCTAATCAATTTGGCATTCTACTAACAAAGTGTGAGGACTGGCAAGTGGAGCATTGTTTCTTCGGTGATTGCGCGGGAAATAATTAAGCCACGACTTCAGTTCCAGCATCATTGTTCTAGTCACTAAGAGAGCGACATAAGTTTCAAAATTTGGTGAAATTTGGACTATTACTTCAGAAGATATTATTTTTATCTGCAATTTTTCGGACTTAATAAATTCCGTGATGAGTGACAGCTATGTGTGCAGCGCATAGTGAATGAATTTGCATATTTCCATACATCAATTTACGTTTGTCCGATTACTTCAATAGTTTAGGCTACATTAAGTGCCTGAGAGATTCGCGCCTCAACTACCAGTGTTTATATTATTCAGTGCTCCCAGTGTTTCTCCGCACAGTGTAATTAGTGCAGCTCTGTGATTAGTGTGTTATTCTTCAGCTATTGTACCTTTTGGATTACCATGATATTTTGCACAGATGAAAAACAGATGAAGTTATAGTGCTCAAGGTAGGAGTTCATATAACTTCTTCAATAGTTCATAATTCTCATTTTTAATTACCTAATAACGCTAATTAATAACCAATAGAAGATTTTCCAAGGAACTTTGGACTCATAGATAATTACAACAATAGTTACTAATTGCTTATGATTTTATAGTTATTTTACTGTTTAAATATGTCTCCACTAGGATCAGGTTCATTTAATTAGCATTAGACTTCGTTAATTAGCATCAATTCATTTTTGCGTCAAACACGCATTTGCCTGCTCTGTATTAACTCTTACGGGCATCATTACTTATATGCATATATATAATTTAATTACTTACTCACAGCCTACCCTAATTATAGTGTCACTTTCTCTCTGTTATTTGTACTGCTATAGTGATAGTGTTATTTTAATATAGTATATGCCACACATACATTAGAATCTGCATCAAAACAACAAGTTCTTTATTTACTGACAGCTTTTACACTAGGTTTTTAATAGTCCACAGTGTAACATATTTCTCACTGAACTGAATTAGCCCTATCTGTGACACTGACTGAACTTTAATACAGTAATACCCTGTACCGAACTTTGAACTATTTTTTTTTCAGTACTGCTATCTTGATAATATTATCTGTATTACTGAACTGTGCAATCAACTGCATTTTCAAACACAATTGCATACCTCTCTATCATATTCGCGAATGTTAAGAATCAGTGTTGTGTGACATCAATTTTGAATAGTGTTGCAATATTGAATAGTGCTCCTTGCCATGCAACGAAAATCTGCTGTACCGACTGAAGACCATACCCCTATTAATAGCATACTAGACCCTTTTGCCTTACTTTCTTCAGATCGCACGCACGCAGAGAAAATCGTAGCATTAGCAGAAGATATCAGACAGGCCTCGGCTACATCCGGAAGGAACAAGTACCTTTTGCCAAACGACGTAAGGATACGCATACAAATGTCGTTAGAAGTTCTACAAGGGCTAGTACTAGAAGGCCCGGAATACACACTGAAGCCTAAGACAATTGAAATTGGGGTCAACACATCCACCTTCGTCTGTTGCGAAGCAGTACGCGCACAAATTTCTACAACCTCGAGCGATCTTCCTGCACTGAGTCCGTCAGTTTCTTACGCAGCAACATCAGCAGTTATACAGGAGCCACCCCCACGCTCTTTTGCAGAAGTAGTGAAACTAACACAGAGGCCTAGTTTAATAATAAAGCCTACTGGTAAGAAGAGAGAAGCAGAACTCAGGAAGGAGCTCCAAGAAAAAGCCCCGATTAGCAGCCTACAAATTGCGGTGGAGCATATCTCCTCAACATCGAAAGGAGAATTAGAGGTCTTTTTCAAATCAACTAAAGACATAGATCAATTAGAGGAGAAATTACAAAATGCCAACCTTGAGATTGATCTGCAAAGAAGAAAGCCACGCTGCACAGTTCATAACGTCCCGGACAACATCATGCTCGAGGAACTCATCGGGGAAATCGCTGCAACAGCAGAAATCCCATTCAAAGGCATCAAAGCGCTCTTCAGACTCCGAGAACGGAACCCAAAGCGAGTCAAATGGGTTTTGGAGTGCCAACCGTCCATCCTCCCGGCAGTCCTTAGGGCAAGACGAATTTTCACAGGCTGGCACGCACACGCAATCACAGAGTACCTGGGCATCCGTCGCTGCTACAAGTGCCAGCAGCTCGGACATACCCAGAATAAATGCACATGCAGGAAGAACTTCTGTGCCTACTGCGCCGGACCGCACAATGTCAAAAACTGCAAAGCAGAACTACCAGAATGTATTAACTGCCGTGACGCAAACGATAGACATGGAACCATGCACGACTGTAGGCACCCAGCCTACGCAACTGAATGCGCAGAATACCAGCGAGCAGCTGCCTACATCCGCAGCGTCACCCAATATTAATAACAACACACCGCGTAATTGCGAAAGTCAACAAGCGCAAAACGTTCAGATAAATACAGTGTTTAACTCAAACGAAGAACCCATCAGATTTTTACAAATCAATATGCAGCGAGCCAGGGCTGCGGTCGCTCAGACAGTTCAATTCGCAATTGATAATAAAGTAGACTTTATCATAGGTCAAGAGCCATATACCCGTGATGGCGCGGCAGCAGGTTTTCCATTGCAATGGACAGTATTTCAAAGTTCCAATCACGACCATCCACCAAGAGCTATAATAATAAGCTGTAATCCAGACTGGTCTCCAACATCTATCTCACGCGATCAAGATCATGTAGCAGTGCTCGTAGAAGTACATTCCTTCTCTGTTATCTTAGCGTCGATTTATTCTCCTCCAACAGCGGATATTGGCCCGACGACAAGATTCATCCAAAGTATCATGCATCGATTTAAAATCCCAAATATGATCTTCGCAGGCGATTACAATTCACATAATACGGCCTGGGGATATCGAACTACAGACCCGAAAGGGAGAGAAATAGAGGACTTCATATCCTCAACTAATCTAATAGTTCAGAATACAGCAGATGCACCACCATCCTTCGACAGGGTCTTTGCGCAGGGATGGCCAGACCTCACCTTGACCACTCTGCACGTAGCACCTTTTTTGCAGGACTGGAAAGTCGAAGAGGAAGAGAACCTCAGTGATCACAAGTTTATTACCTTCTCTATATCGCAGACCACCTCCGTGTCCAAGATCAAACGCTATAACCTTCCCGGCCGAAAATTAACAACATTTACGAAGAAAATTAAAATGCAGCTAATGCGCCTCGAACCTTCGTCCAACTAGCTAACACGTCAGCAGAATTAGAAGACTTCTCCGTAACATTACAAGAACGCAAGCCATATGTAATGAAAATCTCTCTCTTAGAAATTCTAAGAGACTCCAAGGCATTCACTGGTGGTCGAGTGCGCTCAGAATACAGCAACGAAAGTGCAGAGCACTGCGAAGAAAACTCAAAAGCGAAAGACGGTTGGAAATAGAGTCCAACACCCTCACCATATTTCAACGGGAGCGGGCGCGGTACAAAAAGATGATTATTCAGGCTAAGATTACTTCCTGGAGGGAATTCTGCACCCAAGCAAAATAGACGTATGGGATTCACCACAAAATAGCTACCGGTAAAATTTTTAAACCTACGCAGCTACAGATCGCTCTCTCAATCACCAACAGTCAGGAGTACACCCTACGTACGCTCTTAAACGCAGTTTTCTGCAAAGATGATGTACTGCAGGACACAACAGAACAAGCTCTTCTCAGGACAGTACAACCACACTGGACACCCCAACAGAGCCGGATATTACAATTAATGAACTTCAAAAAGTTCTTGCAACTCTGCCGCGCAAGAAAGCCCCTGGGCCCGATGGGATGGACTATGCTATCACCAAAGCAATGATCAAAACTCACCCTAAATTCTTTGTTGACTATTTCAACAAGCTTCTGGCAGCAGATATATTCCCAAAACCCTACAAGATAGGGCAAGTTATTTTATTTCTGAAAAAGAACCGGAACCCAGCCGAGGCCACATCCTTTCGTCCTATCTGTCTCTTATCGGCAATGGGTAAGGTACTAGAAAGGATTATCATGAACAGACTACGGTACCATTAACACACGCAAGGATTCTTAAGCTCGAGACAATACGGGTTTAGGACGGGCACTTCTACAGTCCACGCACTCTTCGACATTAGAGAAGCAATTTTAGAGACTTGACATAGCGGCCACCATACTGCCATGATAAGCATAGATCTCAAAAACGCTTTTGATACATTATGGTGGCCGGCTATCAAACAGGCTCTGCGGAAGGCAAAATGACCGAGCAACCTGTATAAGATGCTAAGCAACTATCTACAGGTAGAAGACTACTAGCAGTTCACAACTCAGGCATAATAGAACAGGAGCAGACGAGAGGCTGTCCACAAGGGTCGTGCTCTGGTCCACACATGTGGAATCTAACTTTCAACGAAGTTTTAACAGCTACATGGCCAGCGCACACCCAGATCTACGCCTACGCAGACGACGCAGCGCTAATAGTGAAAGGTCGAACCCGAAGAGAATTAGAGACTCACTGTAACGAAGTGTGCCAACAATTCTATGCCCTATGTGACAACCTTAAACTGAAAATTGCAGAGCACAAATCCAAAGTGTTATTAATACCTAAAAAGGGAGGTTCTCTTTCAAGAAGACCAACCATTAAGATCAACAATCAGAGGATACAAATAGTCAATCAACTAAAATATCTGGGCCTTACGTTCGACCACAAGATGACCTGGATACCACACATCCAGGACATCAAAATTAGAACAGTGACAATGGCGAAGCAAATGCGATTATTTAATGGCCACAAATGGGACCTCAATCCTCATATTCAGAAGGTCCTCTTCACCACAGTGGTGGAAAAGATAGTCACTTATGCAGCAGCAGTATGGGCTCGCCCAATGCAAAGCAGGAAAATTAAACACCTTTGTACCATTCAAAGACCCTTTGCATTGGGTATCACCAGAGCCTATCGCACGACGTCTTCAGACGCGATCAACGTGCTGGCTGGCCTTCTTCCCCTACACATCCGTGTCGAAGAGGAGGCAGCAAGACAAATCGTCCTGCAGCTTAAAAGACCTGTCACCTTTGACGAAGAATATTTTAATCCAGAGGACTATGAAGCTGAATGCTGCCCTCTGAAAATCCATCCAGCAGCCAAAGGCACCGGAATAAGCATAATTACCAATCCAAATACGGCCCACCGTCCAGCACAGATTACTATCTTCACTGACGGGTCGAAAATAGACGAAAACGTGGGAAGTGCCTATGTGGTCATGCTGCAAGATACAGTCATAGATCAATGGAAGGGTCAACTAAGGCAATTTAATAGGGAGAAGCAGTGGCAATTTCGCAAGCAATCCGCTACCTGCAATCCTACCACTCCCGCAACGCTACAATAAAGACAGACAGTCTTTCTTCGCTATCTCAATAGGAAACCCTGACCACCCATCCGATATTATTCAGGGAATACAGGAAGATCTGCGAAAAATTTCCCAACTCCATACAAGATTTGAATGGATCAAAGCGCATGCCGGCCACCACGGCAATGAGTTGGCTGACCATCTAGCCAAAGAAGCTGCCACAGGAGCAACATCTCAACAAATCAATATCTCATGGCCAGTGTCTTACCTGAAAAGAACATTGCGCTTTGCCTTATTTAAAGGCAATTGGGAAATGGCTGCAGACATGGCATAACAGCGATACCGGCCGACGGACTTATTACCATGTCAGCTACGTGGACACTACCAAAAATTTTGCAAACATGCAATTGGTAAGATACATTACGGGTCACGGACCATTTCCCGAGTACTTTAACAAACGCGGGATAAGTAACACTAGCCAGTGCGCCTGTGGACAGACTGGCTCTCCGGAGCATTATCTGACCTCCTGTCCCCTTACAGAAGGGCTACACATCAACCTCTCGTCGACCAATCGACAAGCTTTCTGTAAGTTTTTGATAAAACAGAAGCACTTGGTTAGAAAAATAGGGCTTTTAATGGATAAACTGGCCGATCCTAACACAGATCTGTGCATACTTAGCCATGTAGACGAATAGTAATTCAGTGTCTAGCACAACTACCAACACCACAAAATAACTGTGAAATTATCGTAAGGAGTGTCCAACACTCCTAGTAATATAGCAAGAATAAACTATTTAATCAATTTGCATTATGCAAACCAAACGAATTATGTCTATTATCTGTACCACAATATGTAAATAAGGACCATCTGTACCTGTTTATAAATGTATCTTAAGTACCATCACCATGTAGTTATGTTTTATGTATGTATATGTATAATGCATCCAATGATTCTATACTCAATGTAATTATGCGCCTTGTATTTGTCTATATATGTTCTAGTATAAATGTTACTGTATTGATCATTAACTGTATTAATCATTGCTGCATTATTGTATTAATATTATTTAGCATCATCAAATTAATAGCACCATTTGAACCTTATTACGTACTTTCAAGTCTACGAGACTAAGGTACTATGTGCATTAAGATTGTGAGCCCAATGATTACTATGTGCCTAATAATATGTATATATATCCTCGTATATATGATAATGTAACCATGCATCCGAATGCAACATCACGCAACATGACACTTTACCGCATAGTGTTAATCTAAAGTCTTAATTCTAAAAACCCCATTGCATTAACTAACTTCTACAGCATTATTATTATATATATTATATATGTATTTGTTTATATATTATGTATCGTCTGTGTATGTACCATGTATATAATGCTTATAAATCCAATGATTACTGCGTGCCTAATAATTGTGTATGCGTGTTTTTAGTATGTATATAACTGCATCCATGGCTCCGCGCATATCATCCTGTAGCATAGCACTGTACCCCACAACGTTAAACTAGGATCTTACACTAAAACTAACAGCACCAATGAATTGTTCCAGCATTGTACTAATCTTATGTATTATGTACGTATATGAATAGTGCATCTATTAATTATGTATCCTATGTTAAGTATGCACCTAATATTTGTATATTTTTATATATATAGTATTAACAAGTAGAAATATTACTGCATTCATGCGTCAGTATTTAACACTGTGTAACATGAAGCCGTTCCGCATAGTGTTAAACTAGAATCTTACTATAAAATTAACTGCATTTATTACTTTCTATAGCACTGTATTATGAACCATCTGTTTATATATGTATATGTATATCATGTACCTAATGTCTGAGAATCTAGTTATTATTATGTGCCTAAAAGTTGTGTATATGTATATTAGTATATATATTAGTTTATCCATCCAATCGCCTACAGCATCATGTAACATGTAAAAATAACAGCACCAATTACTTGCCCTAGCATTGTGTTAAGAAACTAATATATGAATATGTATATGTATTATGCGCCTAATGTATATGTATCCAATGACAATTATGCACCTTAAAATTGCGTATAAATGCATTATTTTTAAAATACTATAATTAATTGCATCCATTATCCTCAACGGCAGTCTACAATGTACCATCTGCTCATGTATATAATGTGCCATGTACCTATTGATTATGAAATCGAGTGATATAAGCATTGTAAATAGGAAAACAGTATAGCATTGTAAATAGGAAAACAGTATAGCATTGTAAATAGGAAGCTGTACCCATGCACCCGTATACATTTCTACGTAACGTGACACAGTAAGGCAAAATATCAACGTAGTGTCTTATTATGAAATTAATAAGCACCTATTACTAGTTATAACATTATTTTATGGATCTAGAGTTTATGTATATGAAGTAAGTACCAAATGTTTATGTCACCAATGACTATTGTGTACCAAATATAAGCGTATATACGCTTTTGTCTATATGTAATTGTGTATGTCCTTGTTTATATGTAATTGTACTCATGTATCTACTAGTGTTATCACATATCTTGGCACTGTATAGTTAATATACATCTATTACGCACTGAATAATCATGTACCTAATGTGTTTGTATATATGTATATGAATTTATGTTCTGTATATATGATAATGTAATTATGCATCTGCACATTTTATCCTGTAACACGGCACCGTATCGCAAAGAACTAACTAGAGCCCCACTCTAAAATTAATTGCACCAATTATCTGTTCAGAATTGTATTAAGTACCTATTGTTAATGTATGTTAAAGTAGCACTTACCTAACGCTTGGGTATCCACTAATTACTGTGTACCTAATATACGTGTTTTAATATCTTTGTACATTGGTTAATGTACTTAGGAAGCAGTACAAATAATTCAGTAGCAAGACAAATAGATTATTCAGTAGCACTGTACCACACCAATCTAGGGTCTAACTTTTAATTCACTGTACTAATTACTTATTCCAGCATAACACTGCGCACTTAATATTTCAGTATGTACATGTCTTCTGTAATCTAATGATAATGCTTCAAAGGGTCATAGTGTACTCAACATATGAGTACACACGTTATGTATATATGCTAACGTATCCATGCTTTTGCATACACGTTGTAACATGGCAATGTATTATCCAGTGTCTAACATTAATTAGCTTTAACGCCACTGTATGAAGTACGAAATTTGTATGTATGTTTATATATTAGTATATTAGCACAATGAACACGTATGGTTATCTAGATAAAGGTGGACGTGGCGCTATACAGATTAACCGTATTGGTAGAGGGGTAGTGCCCACGTCCTCCGTCGCATGTCGCATGTCTAATCAATTTGGCAGAAATGAAAAATGTCCGTAACATTCCTCCTGATATGCTAAGAGCTGCTGTTGAGAATGCAGTAACAGGATATAACTTGCTCTCGGAAAATGCTAGACGCTACATTGAACATGCTTTGTAACACGTTTCGGAAACTATTAAACACATTTTAAACAGATGTTTTTTTCATGTCTTATTTCATTTACCAATATTGTATACAGCGCCATTTTTCCACAGGTGGTGAGTTTTTGAACTCTTTTTTTTTTTTTTTTTTTTTCCCCCGCGGCAAATAAATTTCCATAACCTCTTACACGATTCCCAAGTTTGATAACATTTGGTCCGGTAGTTTTCCTTTTATGACCATTTCAAATTGGAACTTTAATTATAACCACCATGTAAATTAAACTTTAAAAGTCTGACAGTTTGGTTCAAGTCCCAGCTTTAAAAATATAAATATTTAAGTATAATATTTTATATTAATCTTCTTAGAAAGAATGTTTTAAGAAGCTAATTTTTCTCTCGCGTGATAGATTTTATAAAAAACATGATCTTTAATATGATTAAGATTGTTTCAGCCGATATAAGAATCGGGTCACTCGGTGGTACAGAATAAACCCTGCTGGACTGTTTTATTTCTTTGTCATTTAGCAAAAATCTTTTAATTAAAATATTTATCCTTTGGGCTTCGCTTTAAACTTTATTTATAGTTAAAATGACTAGAAAATGAAAAGCTGTCTTCAGCTGAAACGCAATTCATGTAATTTAAAAAATTGACAAGAATGCAAAATTTATGGAAGTCTAGCAATCGAAAAATCTTAATTTTCTTCGGTGAGCACTCAAAATAACTGTAGAAGGAAAGAAGAAAATTAGGGAGAAAGTAAGCAAAAATTTGCAGGGAAATTTGGCTGTCAGACATACCAAGATGTTTAAAAAAGTTGGACGCTTTTGAATCTACTTTCAGGATACTTCAAAGAATTTAGGTGTTCAAAGAGAAAACACTTGGACGTGTACACAAGCAAATACCATCAATTGAGCTTGTGTTAACAGAAAAGACAAAAACGATATCATTACAGATTAAAGTGAAGAGCCACTGGTTGTAGACTATATGGTTGTATAAATTCAAATTACGTTATAGAACATCATATCGTATAATAAATGGGGAATCCCATGATTTTCTTACTCGAATTATTTGAAGATTTAGGAGTTTATCCAGTGATGTATGTGGATGTCACCTAAAGACGTTTTTTTTTTTCCCCTCCTGATGAAACAGCGGCCGAGCGGTAAATCGCTGAACACTGGTAGTTCGGTCCGAGGTTCGAATCCCGCGAACGGGCTGGCTGCATGGGCTGTTTTGTGGTTTTCCCCATGTGTAACATGTATGCGGGCCAGTCTCCTTTAGAAAGTCATCCACGAAGGCATCCCTCCCCTTAGGCAGCTTCGTGAAGAACTTTCTAAGGGAAACCAGCTGGCATACACAGTACACGTGAGAAAATGCACGGAAACGCCCATGCAACCAGCCCGTTTACCAGGATTCGAACCCTAGAGTGAACTACCAGTGTTCAACGATTTTCTACCGCTCGGCCTTTTGTGGGCCTTTATGAAATGGGAGGCGATAACTTTATTTAAAATGATTGTCAGAAATACCAAGATATTTCGAAAAGTTGTATGCTTTTTAATATACTTGCAGAATGCCTAAAGAAAAAGAGCAAGAATAAAGTAGAATGCCTGAAGGAAAAGAGAAGAAAAAATAAATTTTGGGGTAAAATTTAGTATTAGTATTTTTTTTAAATTTAAAACCTTTTAATCTTATGATATTTGCTTCTTGCGATTTCAAAAATGAAATATTTGACTAAAATATGAATAACATTTTAAGAAACCAAATGTAGGTTAAAATTGGGTAAAGCAATGGGCACAATGATAAAAGTGTTTAAAGCAGTGTATGCAAGTCATCCTAAGTTAAAATGTCGGTTATACATCTCTCTTATTTATATATATCTTTTCTGAACGGAACATTGAAAGGTGTGTTAACTTTGCTTTACTGTATTTTCTCTTTTAATATATGCAGTTTTTTCAAACGCATCATAGTCTGGGTTATAAAGTATTCTTCCGGACGAAACGCAATTCAAATAAATAAAATCAAATTATGGAAAATTTATATTAATAAATACATTTAAAATGCTCAGTTCGAAGGAATAAATAGAAAATTTTAAAATAATTATCTGAAGAGACAATGCAACACAAACAATTAAAATAAAAGTATAAAAATTTAAAAACTACCTAAAATAATAACTGTGACAAAAATATATATATAAAGAAAACTATTTGAAAAAAATAAACGCTGCACCTTTATTTACGCAGAAATTTTTAAAACAATTATTCGAAAAAAAAAAAAACATGCAACTTAAACAATTAAAATGAAATTCGAAAAAGAAAAAATTACTTAAAATAATAACAGTTATAATAAAAAATATAATATAAAGAATATTATTTGGAAAAAAGAAATGATGGTGACTTTTTTTTTTTTTTCTCACGGGAAAGGAAACTAGGTTGCCATATATTAAGAAGTTCGCCAAGTGAACTATTCTTGGCGAAAACTGAAAAAAATGCCAACATAAATTTGTGAATTTCTCAGTAAATTCCGCTCCAAATTTTACAAAATTTCATATTTAGGCGTAATTTGAGCTGTAGAATCGAAATATGTAAAAACAATGGTATGTTATTTCAGAAATTGGAATGTCATTTTGTGTCAAAATACCTATGTTAGAATAGTGCTATATATAAATCTAATATGTATCCTAAGTCGCACTTTCGAGACATGAAGAACGCAATTTGAATTTTGTCAATCGGCCCAGTAGAACGGGAGATATAGAACTGTCCTTTTTTTTTTTTTTTTTTTTTTTTTTTGAGCAGTGTACATTTGAACAAAATGAATTTCTAGTCCAATATTCTTTTTCATAATCTTCGTAAAGATGCATGTTGAAATTATTTACCAATGAGAAAGAATGATTCCTAATGCCGCATATTAATTCTTCTTTTAATTTCAAATTTTTTTTGGTTAGAAAACTTTCCAAAAGTGATAAAAAGGTAAAAATATTATCATCGAATTTTCTGATTATTAGCTCTTTTTTATCATTGCAATTATTTTACGTCTAATCATAAACACATTAACACTTTGTCCTTGTATTCCTGAATTCAATTCATTGAATAAAAAAATAATAGCTAAATATGCTAAACGTGCCAACCATAATCCGCTAAATAAATATTTTTGTAATTCAAATTTTGAATCTTAGAGTATGATTTGAATTCTGATTTATATTAAGTTCAAGAAAACGACGTAAAATTTTGCCTCCGGATAACCACCTTACTTCGGAATATAACAAAAGCGTTTCATGTTCACTGCCCATCTCTTGGCATAAAATCGTAAATATTCTTGAATTTAAAGCTTGGTTTTTAATACAATTAACAATTTTTACAGCTTATTTCAAAACGATTTTCAGGTTCTCGAGGATTGCTTTGGCTACTAAAACTTCACGGTGAATGCAGCAATGAGTAAATTTAGTTCCAAAAGTTCTACTTTTTTTAGAGACCTAACACCGGAATTTTTTCCTGTTAAAATACCCAGCTCCATCGTAAAATACGGCAATGCGCTTATTCCAATGAATATCGTTCTCAAACATAAAACTGTCAATTGCTTTGAAAATTTCATTTGCAGTGCTTTATCATTATGAGATTCACGAAATAAATACTCTTCGGCAATTCGTTTATCTTCTTCGAAACACATGTAAACAAATAATTTAACAAAGTTCGTTATATCAGTATTTTCATCCAGTTGTAATGCGAAATACTCATTTTATTTATTTATTTTTTGAATAAGTGTCTTTTTTATGGAATTTAACTTACCATAAATTCACTAATTTACGGAATATTATCAAGTTCATTAGCCGCTTTTTTTCATTAAATAATGTTAAAACGATATCTTTAGCTGCTGGTAATAAATGGTATTTTTAGTAGTGTGAGCCTGCCCAGTCTTGGCAATTCTTAGGCTTACTAGGAGGTAACTAGCATCCACGGCATTTTCACTTGAGGTAACAAAACATCATTACTTGTTTACTATTTTTGAACTTCGATAATTTCCTCTTAAGATATTGTTCAGATGTATCCTTATATCGGCATGCTTCGATTCAAGATATCTTTTAAGAAACGCTTAGCTTCGTGCTTTGATTGGGTAATAATTCACCGTAAACAACACATTGAGATCGAGGGTCCATTTCATCTCCACTTCAAGTAAACCCAAATGATAAATAACTTTCATTATATTTTCTATTAACAAATTTTCTTTTCTTTCTAATATTCTTAGGGCTAGTGCATTGCCATGGATCCATCACGCGTGAATCATCACTTTTAGTCAGTCCTAGCCATTTTTCTATTTTGAAAATCTATGTTTGTTTTTGCATAATATATTACGAGTTCTTTAAAATCAAACCACTATATTCTCAAATCCCTCAGAAAAGTAAGGAACACAAAGCAACAAGAAGACAAAATACCTGCTGTTAGAGACAGGAAATCGACAAAAAAAATTCTTTTATTTGAAAATAGAGCAATATGAGCCCGGAAAGGATGGCGACTTAAAGTGCAGACATGCTAATAAATCGATCAACTCTAAAAGAATAATCGCCTACTATTATCTTTTTTTAAACTTATTTTTATTTCTTATTAAATACAATACACATTTCTATTACTTCTTTTAAAAACATTACTTATGACAAATTTTGTTGTGTCTGTGGCTAAAAGAATATTTGTGAAAATAAATATGGATTATTTTAGTAAAATCTGAAAGCGATTATTGACGTTGAACAAAGCTCAGATCGCATAAAATTACGAGCGTTGGAGGAAAAAAATTAAAGAGGATGTTAGGGTATTTAATTTTTGAATCTAAGAGTTTCAAATGCTTTACTTCTTTGCGTACCACCTATTTTTCTCTTGCGTATCACCCGTTAAGAATCGCTGCTGTATAAAATTTCGGTTGTTCATTGTTTTTGTCCTTCCTCGTTCATTTTCATTTTATTTCAAAGCTCAAATAGGTTTCCTAGGATGCGATTTTACTTCCTTGCACGAAGTAAAGGAAGTCTTGTAATACCGAAAAATTTCGGATATCATATTTGAACGAAAATATCCATTCTTGAAACCATTTGAACGATGTTTTTGCTTGACATTTCTACGTACGGACAGAATAAAAGACTGTTTTTTCCAAAACGTATTGGAAAATGGATTTTAAATGGATTCAGAACAGATTATTTTTCCCTGATGATTACATTTGCATACATACGTATGTATTTATCTCGCATAACCCAAAAACGAGTGGCCACAGAACTTTGAAATTTTGTATTTGGAATTGCTGTAACGTGTAGTTGTGTATCTCCCTTTTTCGTTGCAATCGACTGCACCATTCGTAGATACATATATATTCCCAATTTGTCATTTGCGTCGAGGAGCTTAATTTTTCATTCTTATATATTAGTAAATTGTTCATTTTTTGCTTTAAAAGTGATTGAATTATGTAGTTTTTATATTCCGGTTACGGATTTTATACTTTTAGTTAATCTGCATGCAATAGTTGTAGAATTATCAACAATTTAAAACTTTAAATGGCGAACCTAACGAACCGACGTTTGTTTACATTTCATAGTCAGTAGAATAATGCATTAAGTAAATTTCTGCACGGGCATAAATACAGTGAATGCAATTTTGCAGAGTTAACATTCAGTTTTGTGGACCGAAAAATCTGTCTTCTTCCCACCTCGCCAAATTATTTGTTTTTTCTTTGAAACTCTAATTTTAATTATAAAAATTGTTTACTTTAAATGTTTTAACTGTATTTGGTGTTTTAGGTTTTTCTACATTTTGCAATTTTTAATGAAGATGCTTTGCCGTGAAATGAAAATTGAATTAATTGAATGAGAAATATATCTCTAATGTAATAATACGAAATACGTTTAAGCAAAAAATGTGCATAATGTAATAGGACATACAAGGAAGTCATGTGGTGTTCATATCAGATACTTTTTTTTCGGCAACACCTAAAAGTTTTACATTTAGATGCAAGAAAGAAAAAAAGAAAAGTGTTTTTTTTAAGGCTAGATATGAATGCACATCCGGCTGGTACATGGGAGGGGAAAATTAGACATAGGAGTTTGTTGACTAGACACGTTTACTGATGGAAGTGGCTTCATTTCTGTGTGATTGCAAAATTTAAAGTAAAATATCTTGGACAGTTTTTGTCATACATAAGTCAAAGGTTTTATTTTTTTATTTTTTTTTTTTCAGAATGCGTAAACGTTCCTAAATATATGTATAGGAACCGAAGGAATGTATAAAAAGTTAGATTTTGTATTTTACATAAAATTAAGTTTTTTAGTTTAAAAATACACAATCGTTAATCTTTGTGTCATTTAAAGCATTTTTATAACTGAAATATATGTCTGGCACTAATGGTTGCGAAAATAACTGCTAAGTAAGCACATTCTTGTAAATACGGTGTGCAGTATAAAGCATTTGTTACATACTAATGCAAAATTTATCTATTTGATTTTAAATATAAATTTAATTTATATTACGCATGCGTGTAAATATTTGTCTGTATTTGCTTTACATTTTGGCATGTCATTAACGTGTCGTGTTTAAGTGTGAGACATTCCATGTGCCCAACTGCTTCATCATTAAGATGTAGTAGAAACGAAATAATGGATTTTGAACTTAAGCGAGTTTCTGAACTCATCTGATTGTTTGAGGTCGATTTCCTAGACCTTTTAAGAAGGAAATCGGTAATAACTAGACACCCCCACTGTATTATTGCCTATATAGAAAAAATGACGTCTTGTTAGCATTTGTCAATCAGTATTCGTTAATTTCACAAGCAAAAAGCTCACTTGCGGTTATATAGGTGCTATATTTGTTGTTATGATGCTGCTATTTTTGAAGTGCTTTATCAACTATTTTAAAGAGAAATTAAACACATAACTTGCTCTAAATTTTGGGAAGATTTTCCAGCAGTCTTTCCAGTAGCTTTGATAAGTTTATTGCTTTATTTGATTACGATAAAGGGCTTTGTCTATAGTGGAAGGGATACCTTCGAGGATGACATTCCAAGTGAAATTGAATCGTATCCACGTTACACATGATAAAATAACGAAACCGCCTATTCAGCCGAATTCAGAATATAAAAAAAATTTCTAAATATGACATTCATAAAACATAAATATTTTCGTCATTTAAAGAGCTTCTGTAACTGGAAGTATATGACTACCACCAATGATTACAAAAATAAAGGCTGGTAAGGGCTTTTAATCCGAGTAAAGGGTGGTAATTAATATTTATACGATATATATGTGTGTGTGTGTGTGTAAGTTTGGTTCTGCCGATAGTAGTGAAAACGAGAGGTGCCTCAGTTGGATATTTCCATTGAAATATGATACCAGAAATTTTCATGGTTCTTTGCACAAGGAACTAAAAAAAACATTATATATATCAGAATATTCTGCTGTACTGTTTAGATTGACAATAGCTGATACATTTTTAGATACCTGTACGAATTTTTCCTTGATCCATTTGCAGTGTCTTTATTACCGAGAACTGTGCAGAAATGCTTATTTTACTACGTATTAAATACTCTGAAAGTTACTGAGCTTATTGCACTTACAAATATGCTGGGCGAACTGTCAATATGCTCCCATACCAATAAATCATCTCAGAGAAGATCATGAAGTGAAATTGAAATATATTTTTAAAACCGTTGAGTAAATGACTTTAGAATGGATAATTAGCTCACTTTTTCACACAAGTTATTTGTTTTGACTAAAAACGTTTTTATCTTAATGTACCTGTTTAGAGATTAATGGGAGTTTCCTACTGAATTAATAATTTAAGCAGCTAATTTTAGCTAGTTTTGAGCATTTTATGGTAAGTAACCGAAGTATTCCATTGCTGGATTTTAGACAGCCACTCGCTGAGTTATAGCAAATTTGAATGCAGAAGTCATGTCGGCTCCTTTAATCCGTACAAACACTGATTGAAACTGGCTAAAGGTAGTATGAAAGGCTGCAAGGCAAAATCAATAGAGCAAAGGGTATTTTGTGCTAGGAGCTCGAGCCTGAGCAAACGTTTTTGAAGTGTACTGTTATGGGATATATTCTGGATATTTGTATACGTTTGATCTCCAGATTAACATACTATCTTTTGAATTCCTGTATGTATTTCATCAGATATATCCGAGAATAACTTATTATTAATTACAATGCATATATATTTATAGATGCGTATACATAATTAATGCGTGTTATATTATAATTCCCGCGTGCATTTCTGCAGCTTTTTGAGCAAAGGTATTAACGTTTTACACCAGATGCTTGTACTATAGATAGGTAGCCTACACAACATTAAGAAGAAAATCAAAACTCACAACGTGTCTATATTTCAGATCGATATTAATTATTTTAATTAATAACATCATAATAGGCACTATTTGCGTCCGTCTTCAGCTAATGTATTTTGTCGGTTTCATAGGCATATGCTAGCATATTATTACTTAAGAAAACTCTTACGCTAAAAGACAGAGATACTAAGAGAGAAATATAATACAGAGAGTGTTCCCATCATTTATCATTAGTACAGTAATAAAGAAAACATTTTGCAGAAAAATCTCTTTTTAAAGCTCTTCAGCAAATTTCAGTTTTTCTTCTTAATTTTATCATTAAGTGATCTTGTCTTCGGATGTCATCGGTTTTTGTATTTACATCCCAGTAATCAAGAATGATGGCTGCGCTTTTCTCATGAAATCTAGTTAAGCGTGTAAAAAAGAAAAAAAGAAAAGAAATTCTCTGTTTCCCTAATAATCACAGTTTAACCTTCCTGTCCTGTTCACTTTATTTTTCTTCTTTCTTAAATAGTTTTGTGTTTACCCCTTAAGTTAAATTAGAGCCCATAGTCGTCAAAAGTTCTTGCGTTTTCTTATAATCAGATCATTTTTATCTCTTAAATAAAAGGTAATTCACTAGTTCTTGCATATTGCTTCGACCTGAATAATTTGTTCAGGTTATTTATTCTTCAAGAACAGAATTATTAACTGTTTGAAAATAGTTTATCTATTTGCCTAGGAATTTTAGAAATAAATAAATTATAAAATGTTACTTAACTAGTTGGCATTGGAAATAAATAACGTATTGTTATATATTTTACATATATGTGTCCAGAATTTTAGTGAAATTGTATGCAGAATTATAGTATCTCTTGCATAATGTAATATGAAATGCCTCAAGACAATGAAGATTCGCCGGAAAAACAAGGTTACAGCAGCAAGACCATTTAACATTGAGGTAAATAGTAGCGCCAACTTGCTGATGGTTTAGCATACTAATTTTTGTCGCTAAATTAGGCGCGAAATCGCCAAAAGTCGCAAAATATGGCAATCATTTGGCGATATTTTGTCCGATGACTGTAATTGGTCTCATTCTTGTAATTGATGTAACTTTAACTGTATCCAGCCAGATATGTAACTGTAGATACCTTCCAGCAATTTCGAGAAATCGAAGGTACTGAAAATTTCTCAGTGGCCAAAGGAAAACTATATATGACTCTAAGAGCAGAGAGAGCATTAGCCCTCAGTTTTTAGTTTAGAGGCTGAGTTAGGTGTACTGAGAGATCTTTAGATGGGCTTTGCATTGGCTTGTGTTTAACGTTCTTAGTAGTTAGTCTGAAGTAACTACTCATTGTGCGGTGTCATAGAGAACAACGAGTTGAGTACTTTTGTGAAAAATTCTAGAACTGTGAAGTGTTTCTTTCCGGAAAATAAATTTTATCATGCCATCATCATTTCTGCGATCGATTTTCTTTCAATCCGACACAAACTTGTGCGCACGTAACAGTACTTATGCAAAATGAAATAGATTATGTATTTTGATTTTTCAGACGAGTGAATTAATTTCTTTCTAGTCTTATGCGGTTGAATTGCGAATAAGATTTTAGAAGTAATTGAACTGTATATATTATTTCTCCTTTATTTGTTTTCTTCGTGTTTAGTACTTACTAGATTCCAATTATGCTTTTGACTTCTTTTAACTTTTGGGTTATTACTGACGTTATTTTTCGACAAGATTGAACAGTATGAATATATTTCATAAAAATGTGTGTGTAAATGTAGATACATATTTTGTGTGTACGAAAATTTAAATTAAACGTTTTTGCTTATATCTATCTTATATTTTACTTCAATTTTCATTCCCCAGTTTCAAAATTCAGTTAAATATATTCACAAGCTCATCTCACGCTGTAAAGCAAAATTACGAACAAAGTAAATTTTCTTCATGTTTTCATGTTCCCTACATAAGATTTTTGCAATAATTTTTTTGAATATTTTATATTATTAATAAGCCCTGCAACTCTAACAAATTAAATAAGCGAACTCTAGAAACTCTGACAGGACGCTGATGTCACTCCTAAGACTGGAAAAATTAACTAAAATAAACAGTAAATGAAGTACGCAACTCGTGTCTCAAAGCTCATTCTTCTTATAACAAATTAAAACTAATATCAAACAGTTCGCTGAGTGCAAATCAAAATATTAGATCGTAATAACAATGCGTATGATATCTTTTTGTTTGTATTATTGAAATCTTAAAATTTACAAATTGAAGTACATATAATAACATTTTACCTGGTTCCAAAATAAATGTCTCTGTCCTGTTCTCTGTTTCTTAATTTTTCATTTTTAGAACTTGCACGATACCTTTTTATTGCAAGAAAAAATAGTTCTAAAAGAAGGTAAAAACCATTTTTCCTCTTCGAAACACTCTGTAATTTCGATGAAAGTTAATACAGTTCCAGAATATTTTAGTAATTCCGTTCATTTGGGTATAACTTATAATCTAACAACTCATATTTATTTCATGCTTGCCATAAGAATGCGAGAAATGCTTTCGCAAAGTGAAATTAATATTTTACATGCTCATCTGCATTGCTTCTCCCCATCTGTCATTTATTGGTCGCTGGCAATTTAACTGTGTTTTTATATTTCGTTAAAAATGTTGACATATAAAAACTATTAAAAAGTCATAAAAAAAATTCTGAAAGCTTTCAACTTTTATATTAGCTCAAAAAGGCCCTTTTTTAACATTTTGTGTATTATCTTATTAAATATCATGTCGTTGCACTTAAACCACATAAAATTCAAGTGCAAAATTCAAGTGCACAATAATTTCACAACATTTTTAAAAAACAGCATATCTTTAGAATTTACGATAGAGTCTTGCGCACTAGACATAAAAATGCTTTTTTTTAGTACAGAATTGCCATTGCTCGCTTTAAAATCGTTGAGTTGGTTAAACAAAAATTCGTTTAAATTTTACAAAACATGAAATAGATAATAAAACAAAGTCGAACTTCTGGCGTCCAGGTGCCCATGTTCGGGTGGAGGATTACGTTTTTCAAAATTTGATAGATCGTTCTTTCACAATGCGAGAATATATACATTTATGCAGATTCTTTTATTTAATTTCTTTATCTGGTGGCAACAGTTTAAAAAGTGATTCACCGTTTATTGTGAAACGTCGCAAAATGGCGTTTTGAGACTAATAACACTTCTGGGATACCGCCCATTTGGGCTAATAAAATGTTTGTAAGGCGTTTGTTAAAAATTAAATTTCAGAAAAATAAGTTTTATATATAGAGTTAATGGTAAATTTATATATATTATTTATTAGTATTGATTTAGAAGTATTAGTTACTGTGAAATTAATTTAATCGCTGCAAAATATTGAAACATACGGAAACTTCATCAATTATAATAACATCAACTCAATAAGTAACAAGAAAATATAAATCTGTGAAACATACCGATTTCTTTCGATGGTTACTCACTAGAATTTAATTGTATTAGAAATTTAAGGCATATGATATTTCTGAAAACTCATTGGAAACCTATTTATCATGCATTTCCGTGCACGATTCTAATTAATAAGAGCATAAATTTACTTTTCGTTAGTTCTATCTTTGTTCTTTTTTTAACCAGTTTCTTAGGAAAAGAACAGGTTTAGCATTTACTTGATTCCTCAAACAGTGTAAAGGCTTGGAGGAGAAACCTGTTATCATTCAGTAACGTGTAAGGACTGGATTTAAAAACAGCCGAATTCCTTTGATATTTCCATTTTAACGAGTCTCTTTAAAAAGTATCGAAAAATGGAAATGGATCCCATGATACGGATGCATTTACTGGCCAAATTCGGGTTGCGCCGAAAATAAACTCTTAGGGAAAAAAGCTAAGGCCTTTAGCTTTTAGTATAAGCAGAGAAACGTCAAAGTTAAAGAATGTTGATGAAAAGAGATTATAAAAAGAAAGGAGGAAAAGTGATAACGATTCTGATAATGTAGTGAAATAAAATACTATATAATTTTAAATAAATGATTTGGCAAATTTCTGAAAATATTTGTTTATAATTTTGTTTTGTGTACTTTTGTAATGCTGGGTAATTAATTTAGTGATTTACAATTTATTTGGTGTATTTATGTGGTGATCTTAGGCTTGTCTATTGTATATTTTTCTAAACTTTAAATTTGTAGCCAATTATTATGACTGATACCTATTTCGTGCATTACTTTGTAGAATGTTTAATCCGGAGTGGACTGACTGAATTTAAAAGGAAAGTATAAGAATAACTGGACATAAAGGCAAATATCATTTTAATGGTAATTTTGTTTTGTCTCTAATTTTATATTTCTCACCAATATGGCGCTATTCTGGAAGTTTTAGGACACTTTTTTAAGCCCATAGAAATTGTTTCTCTGGAAAGTTTCAGAAGTGCTTTCTCTTCCTTTTCAGCCGTAGTTTCAGCAATAGATAAGATATTGTAAGCTAATGGTGCAGAGGTTTTGAGTCTGTTTTGTACTGCTGAGTCTTCTGCTTGCGATTCGTTCTTTAGACTTTGTTCCTTAAACAGTTTAGAATAATTGTGATATTTATCGCGAGTTTTGCAGAAATTTGTCTTTAGAACGTGATATACATGTGTTATTTATTAACGTGTATATTTAACTTTTACGTAGGAACTGTTCTTCATCTCAGATTGGAATAAAGTTTCATTTCTGTATGTAGCCTGGCCTAGTTATTTAAGATCTTTGCAAACATGTCTTGCGCATTAATATACATATTTAAATACACACATAAAAGCAATTTGATATTTTTGAAAATATATTAGAAATTTTCTCTAATTAATTGTACTTTAAACTACCAGATCATGGCGTAAATTATCGAAAGAAAGATATATTTTCAAATTTATTTTGTTCTTCTAAGATTTCTTTAAAATCAATATTTCTTTTCTTTTCTTCTTCTTTCTTTACTTTAATCTAGCACAGGTTAGATTTAGACTTGCTAAAGAAGGATGGATTTGGTAACCTTCATGAAAAAATTGTAAACATTATAAAAAAAAACTATTGTTTTGTTCACTTTAAAGCCAGGAAATTTTAACACATGAGGAAAAGTTTGGTGCTTATTGAAATAGTTACGTAAAATCTTACTAGTACGTCTGATTTAAAAACCTCTACAGAAATTTAAAACTACTTAATAGACGACATATTGCTATTAGTGTGAATATTTATGCCCGGTTAATGATATCTTTACCAGACCAGTCTTGAATACTAAAAGAAAGTATCCAGTCAGACAAATACTACAATTCGCCAAATTTTGTAGTTGATTCTGAATTCGCATATATCACTAAATTATTAAACGTAGTGCCATTAATATCAAAAGCAAACATATCTGTGCTAACGCGCACAATTGATTACAATCTACCTAGAAGACAACTGTGATATCATTACTTCTTTTGAAGCCAGCAAGTGATCACATAATATTATTGCACCTAACTCATTTATCACACCAGAGCTACTTTATGGTATACAGGAAGCAACTTCTCTTCAACAACTTTCTGTAAGATCATGCTAGTTCAACATATCTGTTTAGAAGTACCTAAAACATACAGAAGATATGGTTTTAATCAGAGAGAACGATGAAGTTATAATGCATGACTCTTCATAATTTTTCTCGAGTGATACAGATGACATTGAATGAATTACTTGCGTGCATACAGTGAGTAGTTAAGAACACTTGTACAAATGCAGGGTATTATTCAGATTTTTCGATTGCATTGACGACTCACCAATACCTGAAACACAGAATGTCCCTTAATAATGTGTATACCTTCTGAATGTTGATAACAAAAAAACTATTGCAGGTCACCAAATAAAACAAGTAAAGCAATATTTTTATACACACCTCCCAATTTGTAGGTATAAAAATTTTCTTAATTGTCATCGGTTTCCAGTCACTTAATTCAACGAAACTGAATAGTACCTTTTTGAGTGAAGGTTTAGTAAAAATATATAATTAAATTTTTCCATCTATATATAATTCAGATACATTTATAATTGACAGAAAATTTATTAAAATAAAACAAAGCCATATAAATCTACAGACTATTAGAGCGCTGTGCGCAGAGAAACGGTCACTTAGAGTCTCCGTATTCCTTTTGGTAGAATACAGCGTGGACTCTACGTAGAAGACGAAGTAGCGAATGCTTGCTATGTCTTTGCAGAAGAAGGTTTTATATAACTTTGTTATTTAAACTTAATTAAAACAGATGCACGCACTTGATGCTCACAATTCACCACCACTTGTGGCTAACTAAATTAACAGAAAATAATAATGTAAAATGCACATTAAATTAAGGTAGCTAAGGACTGGCTCCTTAGTTAACCTAAACGCTAAATCGGCTGCACACAGCTAAGCCTAGAAATATGAGTGTTAAATGAAAAGTGTCTAACATCGACTACAGAGCTAATTTCAAACACGCAGCATAAACTCGGAACTAACTGCCGTACCACCCCTTATATGAACTTCTGAAACACGCTTAGTTTAGCATAATACGTCATTTAAAATGGTTTTATTTTCCTAGGAGGGAAAAGAAAGTAAAAATAAAATTAATTGGTTAGAATAAAACAAAGTCCTTACAAGTGAACAAATTTTTCCACGTATGTATACATATTCATATATCCATGTATGTATGAATGCGTTTCAATCTTCTTTGATCTTCATCATCGGAAAAAAAGCCGATTATTAAATAAGCCGATTAGAAACTATCCTCAGTCTACTGACTTTATTTCTATTTAAAATGCTTATGTTCACTGTTACATATAATATTTATTTTAAAAACAACAAATGAGATTCTTAATTTTAACTCAATTCTTAATTCAATTTTTCAAGCACTTGTCTTCCGTCAAGTGTTAAAAATGCAAAACATCTTAATTTTTGTATCGTACGAGTTTAAGGGAATTCCAGGTTGCAATTGTCGATCAGAAGCTATTTCAAAATGCTTTCAATTTCAAGAATTTAATTTCAGCTGTCATCGAATGATATGGGTGAAATTAAACTTTCGTGGTTCATGTTACAATAAATGGTAGAAAAGAGAAAGCCGTCAAGAAAGAAAATAGAAACTTGACATGATATGTGCTGAAAAAAGTAAGTATTTAATCTTTCTGTTCTTCATCATTAGACAGAAATTCTGTCAAAACTTGTGATTGGGCGTTGCTTAGCAAGGGACACAAATTAACATTCCTTTAAATGAATGCATATTTTAATTAGCTGAGAAAATAACAAGTTACAAATATAAATATTTCGCAACCAACAGAGATATTTTAACTTGCAAACTTCAGCATACAAGCAACACAGTCTTTTTATTATTCTCAAAAGGATTCCAAAGTTGACAAAAGCCTAAAAGAATAGTTAATCTGATGGCTAATTTGTGACTGATGAGCAGTTAAACTATATAGATAATGTTAAAGTCTGTCGTCATTGAATATTTTCTTCCCTTTAATAACTGTATTTTTTATCAAACTTTCAAATAGATATAAATAAAGGAAAACATTTAATGAAATGCTGAGGAAAATACGACGTGAGCTGTAGGAAAATGTTATTACATTGATCTAAGTTAAGGTGACTTTGGACACTTATAGACAAAGGCGTTATTTGATTGCTTTTGTTTAATATCCGTTTTAGGTCAGTAAACCTCAATCTGGATTAACAAGAAAGGGATCGCTGTCAGAATTCATCATTTAACTGATAAATGAAAACATTTTTAACACTGAAGTAACGTATGAGGCGAAAGAACAAATGTAAGCTAAAACTGGCGTTATTTCTTCCGAATTATTGTCATTTTATTCACTTTTTCTATTATAAATATTCTAAGTATTTATAATAAGGTATTTTATTTTAAATAACTAGTTTATTTGATTTAAGTCTTGATGATTTTAAATAAGCACTTTTTTATGATTTAGTCTACAAATACTTGTTTCCGTATTCTTCAAGAGAATACAAATTAGGTTTTTTTATATTTAAGCTGACAGTTTGGTTTTGGGTTTATTTAGTTACGGCAAAGCACACTAAGACTATCTGCCTAAGGGGAGGGATGCCTTCATGGAGGACTTTCTAAGGGAAACTGACTCGTATACACGTTACACATATGGAAAACCACGAAAACATTGCAGCCAGCCCGTTTGCGGGATTCGAACCACGGACCGAACTACCAGTGTTCAGCGACTTTACCGCTCGGCCGCTGGTGGGCCTTGCTGAGAGTTTGGAATCTTTAGATTATATCTTCTGGCAAACGCGGCTTACTGCTAGGTTTTCTTGCCAACTGTTCTTAAAGCTATATTCCGGGTAAAGCGTTTTTTCAGCCAATGCTTTAAATTATGGTCCGTAAATTTTTTTGCTATTTCAATTAGTTTATTTTACGTGCAGTCTTCGGCAACGTTTCCTGCAGTTAAATTTAACTTCTGTTATATTAATTTAAATCACACAAGCAGTGAAAGGTTGATCTGTAGAAAACAATTCGGCTTATTCTGTTCAGTTTAGAAAAAAAGATAAATCTTTAGTATTTTGTGACTTGTTTGAGACTCAGAGATAAATCACTATTCGTCTAGTAGCGTCTACAGAACTTTCAATCTAGATGGCAGTTACAACAGGAAACTTACATACCTAAAACAATTTGCGATTGCAAATATTTAAAGTATATCTACATACGAGAGTTTCAGATGTACTTAAGTTATTTAATTTATAATCATTCGATAGTTTTGAGAGCTTTGCATGTTTCAAATCGTAAAATGTGTGTTTCCATTTTTATTTTATTGTTTTTTTCCTACTTCAAAATGTGTTGCTTTTCTCGTTAAGCCAAAATGTGCTTTTATAATTAAAATTGGGTATAAAATTACTCCGTTCTTCAACTGGGTTTTCTCAAATGCGTGTAAAATATATCTCATGGATCGAATATTTTAAAGCAGAATATGCATCGCAAAATTCTTACAACGAGGTGAACGAAATAATCAAGATGCTTCCAGTTTACATTAGAATTTAATTTAATTTACATTAGAATTATTGCAGACAAAATATGTACCTTGGAATTCAACTTAAGATAAATATTTTACAAAATATTTTCAATAACTTCCCATGGTCATTACAGGTTTGAAACACACGAGAACATTCTACGGCGGGAGCAAATTATTTCGTAAAGACAGGAATATATTCCTTATGCTAAATAAACCTTATATTGCTTTGTAACGAAGGGTAAAATTTGTTTTTACAATTGAAGGTATACTTAAAAATTATATTCGTATTTTAGTTATTTATGTACCTTAGATATAGCACTTCATGATAAGTGCATGAAAATTTTATTTAAACATATAATTAATGGAGTTAGTTATAAGCATCCTGTTATTTTTTCCACGATTTATAGATATCTTCCTTTTTTACGATCTTAACAGCATCTAAATAAATGAAAAATTTGTAATATAAGCGCATTAAAAAAGATAGTGGGTATTTTTTCAGAAGTCAGTTATTAATTAATAAACAAAATAATGAATTCTTTGGCAAGCTATAGATAGATCAGTTTCTGCAGGCTTCCGAAAAGTATGGTTTAACGCGTAGTAACTAATCACTTTTGATGCGTCAGCCCCAATATAAAAAGATGTTTTTTTTTCCAAAAATTATCAACATTTGTTCTCCAGAAAGAGGTCGATTACGAGTATTAACTCTGAAATGTGAGAGTTACTTCCAACTAATCATGCAGCTAATTTTTTAACATGTTAAATCCAATTACGAGTTTTATAAGAAAATATTACCTAATGCAAAATATGCAAGGAAAGAAAAATCCGAGTTTAGACATGCCGTGAAATGTATGTACAATACCTTTCAATATCTTAAATATTTTGTTCTGGTTTTTATCGCTTTTATCTCTGGTTAAAGTTTGTATAAATAACATATTATAGAGTTTCTAATCACTTAGTTATATTTTTCATTAAGTTAGGACATAGGTATCCTCAGAAATATTAAAAGGCGGGATGAAATCGGAGACAAATTATAATATCAATAAATTTAAATTTCATTTTTAACTCGGGGATAATTTAACAAGCAGATTAAAGCAGGCAGTATTGAATTAATCCCAAAAAACACACGTATAATATTGTTTCTTGAGTACGGGCTCGTGACAGACTGAAAGCAGACACAAGCGAGGATAGCATGATAAAATTTAATTTTACCAAACGAAAATTTACAGCTCAGGAATTTTCCACAAAAAAATTCGTACAGCTCTTCAGGGTATCATAGAGTACAATCCGTAGTTACACTTCAAACCATTAAGAACGATATACATAACATAATGCAAAGAGCATCTAAAGAGTGAGGCTAACACGGAGATATCTCAATGCTTCGAACTCACGCTGAACAAAACAACTATTAGTAAAAAAATGATGCTCTCCTCAGGCTTATATAGTTTATTTATTATGCTTCTGCATTCTTCCTTTTCCGGCAAAGAGGGGCCTCATCAGGTTTTCATGTTACATTATACAGGAAATACTATAATTTTAAACATAACTTCATTAAAATTATTTGTATGTCTACAAAAATTCTTAACGATATATATATACAATCTTCCAAAAATATTTTAAATGATTTAAGATTCATGTTTTGCCTTTTAAATGTAGACATCAGTTTTGTACATATTACAAAATCTTTTTTACACATTTCTCCGGTCACTATACTTTTATTCATTAAAATTTTCTATTTGTTATAAAAAATAAAACGCAGAAGGTTTGACCTCCATATGCTAACAATTTACCGAGATATTTGATTTCAGTTTCTGCGATTTTTGACGTAGTATTCATTTGACATTTCTGCGATTTTTAGTGGACTAGTAAATAACATCGATTAAATAGAGGTTGATTCCTCCTCCTTAAATGGCATTAGAGGCTACCGTTTTGAGATTTAGTAGTCTTTATATAGTGTATTTAATTTATAATTTTAATACATTTGATACGCAGAAAATATTTTCACGCATATAGTTTATAAGTTTTCAGAAGCTAGAAATATATAATTATTAAAAGTCTCGCAAGTTTTTTTACTTCAGTATTATAGTCTGGTAATCGTACATATAATTCATTAAAGCACAGCTATTTTTACTTTTAAATTAATGCAAATAATACTGACTTGCTAGCTACGTGCCCATACTAAAGCCTGCCACTTCAAGAACATTAATTCTCAAAGATTCTACATACTCTCTGTTGCTAGAACTGTAAGAAATTCTGTGAATTAAAAAATTATAATAATCAGAATGTTTCACAATAACCTGGATAAAGATGCTTGTTACGTAATTTCTTAACATCAGGAAAACTTTTCTAAACAATATTCTGTTTTACGGTTTCTGAATATATTCTCGATGTTAATTTAAATATTTAGTCAATTTATGTTATACAGGAATCAAACTTGTGCTTTAATCTTTATAACGAGTACAAAATTTTCCTGATGATATGGACTGGAGGAACGTGTAAAAAATTAGATATCGTATTTTGTACATTTTCTTTAAATTCAACATTACTAACTTTAAAAATCATCCAAAATATTTTGTTCCTTTTAAAACATTTTGTAATTGAAATTACATAACTAACGATTTGAAGTTTAGTGCTGTAATTTTTAAAGTGTTTTTAAAATTTTCGTGATATAATTTTTAATTTACTGTTTTGTTTTTAGCAAATGACTTGATTTAAATGGATTGATTTCTGAATGAAACCATAAGAAATTAAAACAGCACATATCTATGACCTACAGTTGCGGAAATAAAGGCCGTGTGAGTACTTTTATGGACATGTCTTATACTATATGTGCATTAATAAAAATGCTAATAAAATTTTATCATTCATCCTATTTCTCCAGCTCCCATGTATACATATGCTCCTGAATTATCATTCCTAAAATATTATAATACTAGGGTTAACTGATTCAGTAAATGTATCTCCTCAGCTTAATTATTACATCGTAATATAATTTCATCTTCTTTAGTTTGCATTTCTAGGTGTTTCTTTCACACAATTTAAAATATTTGAATAATAAATTATTAAGCATTTAAAATATATTATATTTGTAATAAAATAAGTACTAAAGTAATTGGATATTTCCGTCTCTTCAGAGAACCATAAATAAGATTACAGAAAAGTGAAATTGCATAATATGAAGCTTTTCCCTGAGAAGACATTAACATTACGTTCTTAATGTTAATGATGATTGCAGAAAATATTTTTTATAGACCAAAAGGAGACAGTTCTTCCTTTAAATGATATACCATTAATGTAATAAAAAACTTTGTAATTACAAAAAGACGGCATATAACTTCATAATAACATCTAATAAAATTTATTGCTTCATATTTTATGTGATTTTCTTCATAATGGCCAGTTCCATCCAGCCGTAAAGACTCTGTTATATTAAACCTCTGTGAACCTCTGCTTATATCTCAAAATTATTCCTATCATTTCCCAAATGCAATTGCAGATTAAAATAGAATTAGATGTTACAAAAATTATATGCTTTTAAAATACTTATAGGCTGTTAAAAATAAAATAAATAATGCTCCTACTTATCGTACATTTTTCTTATTATTTTAATTTATGAGCATTAAGTGCGCATTACTATATTCCTGACGCGAATTTATGAAAATAAGGTTTATTATATTTGTGATAAATTTTAATTGAAAAACCTAGATTTCTGTCTACAAAAATTTAAATAAAGTATCCTTTTTAATTGGTAAAAAGTTTAAAAAACCATCAACGAAACATGCACTGTCGTGTGCTTTACTTCTTCTACATCTCAAGAACTATGTTTTTCGATGGTAATGGTAACTAATTCATAATTATGCTTCTCAAAATTGAGCTTAGGTTCCGTTCGCAAGTTCCTTGAACAAGGATTTAGTAGTAACATTAATTTGAAATCACATATTAGAATAAAGTTTTATTAGTTGGTTTACTTTTTTGAAAGCTTAGTTATTTTACTAGCGCATTTGTACATACTCGTATGTTGTCATAAATGCTTATTTTCAGAATTCCAATCTCACATTGTATCGAAAACGTGTTAAAATTAAGATGCATATATATAGCAAGGAATGACAATTATTTCACTAATTTATTATTACAAAATTTATTTGAGTCTGAAATATCATTTTAATCAAAATTATTCCCCCGAAATTAAATGTACTCAAGCTTTTCGAAATGTCATCCTGCTTTGGATATGATTTGGGTTAACAGACTAGAGAAATCAGGCGACCTTATTAGTGAAAAAAGGAAATGATTTTCAGGGAAAATTCTACTTGAAGTGGCCCGTATTTGCTTTTTGGGAACAATATTTTATAAGCAATGAATTCTCTACGTTGAAAAACTACTCAGCATTTGAGAACCTTATGCAAGGTGAACTTCTAATATTTTGTGGCTTTAGATACTTGAACAATGAACAGCTTAGCTTTTTTTATATTAACTGACACCTATAAGGCAAACTAAATATGAAAAATAAAGTCATATAGACTAATACAGATATGTCAAAACTATTAAAGAAATAAACTGAAACTGCTTCATAGTGACTTGATTAGTATCAACAACGAATCAGCTGTAGCTTAATAATATTATTAATAACGTATTTATGGTTTATTAAAAGACGCAAAATTTTCAGAATTAAGTCGCCATATTCTGTATACAGTAATTCTGTATGGGGTTTCGTTTTCAAAGAGAAATTGAAACGATATTCAAAGGAATATTATTTGCTGTACATCCTGTGTTCAAAGATACAGTTGCCCATATGATCTTCCTTTCAGCTGCACCACCATTAAAACTAGTAAATTTCTGCTCTGATTCATGCTGGCTTTACTCCTGTGAAGTTAGCTTCCTAGCGAGTGTAAACTGGGAAACGTGAACTTGTCCAACACGCTTCACTATAAAATGTACCGTTTGATTTAAATAGGCTCATAATGATTTTGGAAAATTTTTAAACTGTGTAAGGCTTTGCTCACCATTAAGTGACCCATCACTGCAAACACGACTTGACAAAATCAAATACAAAAACAACCAGTTTAAAATCAGTTTACTGTTGTACGGAATCAGGTACGAAAACTGATAAACAACCAGTTTTTAATATTCTTGTAAATGAACAATTTATCAATTAAGTACAGCTGCAAATATGATTACCCAGGTTCGATTTGATAAATTAATTTAAAGTTCCTTAGGCTGCAACATGGTTAACATATAAACACAGACATATACATTTCCCCAAATTAATTTTTAGGTTTCCCTTAAATTCATGATAACTTGCATATTTCACAATTAAATATGCAAATAATGACTTTATTATAGTCTTGAAATAAATTCCTCAACACATATTAATATATTAATACTGAGGTTTGCATAATTCTCATTATATGTGGAAAGGAGATGAAGGGTATATGCATGAGCAGAATTCGGGATTTCGGAAAATCGAAAACATTTTCACCATAGAGATCAGTCCTGAACAGCGTTTTATATATCACACCATAGACCTTATCATTGCCCACGGTCGTTGCATATTTTATCACAAAGAGCCGCAAACTTGAATTCCGATGGAATTTCCTACATTAAAAAGAAGACAACACGAAAACACTCTCCGAATAAGTCATTATAGACAGGAAATTTCGTACTGGAGATCTTTCAGTACATAACAATCAGAAGCCAAATTCAAGATCGCGAAGACTCTATAATCAGTCCCCCTTCAATAAAACTCATATTTTTACCAGCTTCATCCAAGAAAAGGCGATTAGCGTATTTAGCTCATCATCAAGTCCTTGGAAGCACTGAAACCGACAAGATGTGGCTCAGCATAATAAGTCAATAGTAGTACATAGTCTGTCTATCATGTGTTTCCGTTGCAGCTCAATTGCCATTTAAATAATAAATTTGCACCATGCTTGTAGTTAGTTCTTTTTCAAATCTATTATTATTGTTAACCTAGTATAGCAGACTTGTTTGCAATATAGTCCGTAATTGAATTCCTTTAGTTATTTTGATAATCAAACCCAAAACATCCTATCTTTCAAAGCAATCTCCTTCCTCAAGCAAATCCCCCACAGCTCACTTTGTTCATTAAGACAACAAAAGGCATTCCAGTTCTCTACAATAGATATAGAAAGCAATCGGATCCCTTTATTCACAATTCATTTACTGACGCCTATTCCGTTTCACGGCATCTGGGGGAAAATGCATTAATTTTCCCCTATTACTTAAGTATTAATCAACTTAGAAAAACCTTTTGCCATTTGGAGAGGTTTATGTTTATAAACCTCCTGGCAGAAAAGCTCTTCCGAGATAATTATTATTTCTAAACTTTTCCAAGCAAAACTTTGAAAACGACGCAGATTTTCCATAGAAAATTATCATTGCATATGAAGAACTTTTAATCACTACAAGATTCAAAGTTCCACTGAAAGAAGATGGAAAATGTGAAAAAACGTTAGTAATAACACGGGTCGAACAGAGTAATAACACGAGTCGAACGTAATTTAGATAATTAGAAATAAGCTTTTAAATGAGTCCGTTTGAGGACTGTATGTAAAAGTTTACCCTCCGGAAGGATAGCATTTATGATTTAATATTTACGAACACTTAGGCTTTACATTAATTCTTTCCTGTATACTTCGGTTCATCACGTTATATGTTCAGACTAAAAGTTCATGCAAACTTCGCAGTAAGCGGTTAGGATATAATCTTAACCGGCAGCTCAAATGAATTCTATCCGTGGCACTGCGGCCTTGCCGATAGAAAAGCCGTTGGCAAAACAGTGTGTTAGAGCAGCGTAAGGTAAACCAAGTTGAGTAAGTGTTAAAACATTATTTGGTTTTCCACTTATTCTAGTTTTTTTTTTAAATTTTTCTTTTAGTCTGAATAGCATTTGTTATGAAATTACTTCATAACTTCAGGTTAGGAGTAAGTTGCTATACTCAAATGTTAAGATACATTTGTTATATTGATACTTTTTAATTGTATTACCAAAAGAAGTTGCTAATAAATGTGAGTTAGATTATACTCTGAGTTTTATCTCTTGTGTGATTACATTAAGCACGAACAAAGGCAAGGATTTACTAACCATTAAAGTTAACTTTTTAAGGCAGGCTGTTTGGTTTGATAACACGGTTTTAGTTAATTCAACTTCTTAGCACTTACAAATTTCATGTCTTCGTAGATGAAATATGTTTGATGCTATGGTGAGAGAATAAAGTTGCATCCCTATGAAATGCTACTGTTGCATCAAGTCGAACAGTAGGCTACCAGACACAATTTATTCAGGGAGAATTTAGTGCACCATGTACCCAATAAAAACATAACCACATAATCATTTTGAGGGGGTAAAGTACTTAAAACATTCGGATTCCTTTGAACGCACTGTATACTTTACTGAAATCTCATGAATCTCAACATTTATATCCTGTGATGCTGTTCTTTTAATAAAAGCCAAAAGAAATAGGAAAAGTACAAAATGAAATTTATAAAGAAAAATCAAATAAATACTAAAGTGAGCAATATGATAAGAAATCCAATTATTACCCAAATAGGGTAAATCCCTAAATAACCTTTAAATAATAAATAACATAAACTTTTACGACAAATTTCAGTTCATTAATTGAACGATAGAGCAATAGGTCTGTGTAAGAATAATCATTCGCTTTTAAGCCTAAGTATCAAATTTAAAAAAAATAAATAAAAAATAAGAGGAATACCCCGCACCCACACAGCCTTGTAACTTAGCTGCAGGGCATCTAACTTAAGTTAGCAAAGATTAAAATTCCATGGGGATACTATTACAGTAGACTTGTAGAGCATACTAAAGTATTCTATTCTCTACTGTAATCCCCCAACCCTTTTAATGCTTCCAGTGGCAGTATATCTATAGTGACGTAAACAAGTTTCATCTGCTATCGAAAATAGGATAAAATACTCCAAGAATAAGGCTTTCAGACTGCTGAAACCAATCTTAATTTAGCCACCAGAGAAAATATACAACCCAAGCTATTTCTTTGTTACAAGTGTATGTTTAACTTTCAAAATAAACAGTGCGTTTCAGAAATCTAAGTATAGATGTATGCGTGGGCGTGTTTATGAGCAGAATTTCTCATATATTTTTTTTCAAATACTCAGCTATATTTAATGCTTATTATCAATATTTAATGTTTGTCATATACTTAGAATCATCTCCTTTTCCCCAGTAGAAAAGTCTGCACTTTACCTTTAGGCTCGATTCTTGCCGAAACAAATGCACGGATGGAAATTTCGTTATTTTTATTGTGTACCCCAGAAATTCAGATTATTTTACATTGGAAAGCCTTAGAAAAAGACATATTTCTCAAAAGGTTAGCACTTTTCTGATTTGTCATATTCAGTTAAACAGTTAAACTATAGATATGTAGAGACATTATGTTATTTGGAAAAGCCGGATAGTTATAAAATTAGCAAACATCTTCGCCGGGAATCGAACCACGGACATCTGGAATACCGGCTCAGCGTGCATAACCACTACATCACGAAGACACGCTAGGAAGGCGGGAGAAATACCTTATATTTTTTACTGTGAGTTTAATGGCTAATTAATAATATCTCTGATAACCTCCTTTTTTGCAGTATGTTAAAAGTGTTTTTTCTGTCATACCATAACAATACATAAAACGAAAATTCCATATGTAATAAATGTATTAAAAGCGTTTTATTAACACCTTCAATTTTCATAAGAAGTACTGTTTCTTGATCTGAAAATAAATTTAGAATATTACTTCAAATGAAACAAAGAACTGTTGAATTGGTGACTAATCAGACATCGTTGAATGACGCTACCTACGGTATTTTGACAAAAAATGATAAACTGCATTAAATTATTGGAGTTTTAAGTATTTAAATTATTACTCCTCCTTTTAAAGGGCGACGACTAAGGTTTTCAGGGGACCCAATCGCCAAATCCTGGGTGTGAAGAATCCTCATCCAACACCCTTTTAGTTCGGGCGCTACTGTAGAGACATTAGGTTATTTGGAAAAGCCGGAGAGTTGAAAATTAGCAAACACCTTCGCCTGGAATCGAACCACGGACCTTTGGAATACCGGCTCAGCGTGCAGAACCACTACACCACGAAGACACGCTAGGAAGGCGAGAGAAATACCTCTTAGAATAAAAACTGAAACGTTAGTTTTTAAGAGAAATGGATTTTGCATAAAATTATACTTAGGTTTATTTTATACAATCTAGCCCTTATCTACATTTGATATTAAATAATTTTACAATTAGGTAACGAGTTAATTTTTGTCTTGATTTAATTAAACGAAATCTTACTTTTGTAACACCCTTATTCTAATGCCCAACTTGAGTTTTACCAAACACTATTTATTTGATCCATTTGCATATGTATCAGTTTATTTATTAAAAACCACACTAGTCTTTAAACTGATACTTGTAAGCATAGTTTAAATGTTCCAGGAACTTGCAAATTTAAATTATTTATTCAAGCAGTCTTTTTTGTAAAACATAGTCAACTAATTTTAATTATTAATATATATAGAAGACAATTGATTTTTCTATCGACTATGTTAGCATCTGAAATTTTATACTGTTAACACACGATTTAATAAAATTAAGGAATAAGACTGATAAGGGTAGCTTTCGTATGAAAGATCAGAAAAACAGTTTAGCGATCAAAATATATATTGTCTAATTTTACACTTAAATGTCTATTAATATTTAATGACAGTAAAAAATTTTAAAGGATTCTAGAATTCATGTATAGCGTAGCGTACAAATTTGGAATTTATATTGTTTTAAGAAGAATATGCAACTTTTCACAATAATACGAAGTAATGTAACTGATTTGTTTGTTTCTTTCATTGCTTTACTACGTCACTGTCATATTATTCATCATTTGCATCATTTGCCTGCAACACTGATGGTTCATTTTTACGACATTGGGTTTAGTCATATTTTACGTTCTGTATAATTAACTTATGAAGCTCACATTATATGCTCTGGCGCGAGGTCATCTGACACATTTTAAAGGATCGTAGTTAATTTATGCGAACAGAGAAAATGAACTCTTTGAATACGGCCAAACATGCTGTTTATTATCCATACAACCCAAACTAATTTTTAACATTACATCAGGAAGTCGATTTCCGTTTGCATCTATACATTCCTGCAAACACTTATTGCTGTATGCAAGCATCCTCTGGTCCTTAATAACACGGTTTGATTACAGACTAGAGCCCAAATACGCAGACCTAAATGTCCAAATTCAGGTTCTCTCTAATCAACCTTAACTTCTCACTCCACTGATTTATTCTCAAGAAAGATATCTGTGGTTAATTCCCTACGCTTTATTAAGTTCATCTTGACAGTCACGCGAAGCTATAGCATTGATGCAGTATTCAAATACGACATATGTCTGTTGGCTATCTCCACCCTGTATTAGCTTTAGAGAAATGAATAGCAAAGCAACAGTAAATGATTTGTGAAAAATCCTAGACAGGACGTTTCACTAGTAGAAGGTCCACAGGTGTTCATTACAAGATAAAGTAGCTTGTTGAATGTTTCTATGATACTATTTTCCTAAATCGATATGCATCGTTTCTCATCATGAAAGATAGTAGAAGCAGGGCCTTCTTTTTACAGGTGTTTAGTACACCGACGTTCCTTGTATGTGAATGATTCAGCGATAAATAATGTTTCGAATGTGGTGGAAATTTTGAGCTTCATTTATTGGACATTTTTGCTTTCATAATCTTTCAACTGAAACTTTCATTTTCAGTGTGTCCAATAAGAAGTCTCAGAATGTACATTTCACAGATATTGGACACTAGAGCGGCGATCTTCAAAAGAACTTTATAGACTTCCAAAAACCTTTTGTGGCAAACACAGATCTCACATTTTAAGAATTTCCGATATTTTCAGTAATATCACTAACCGTTGTTTTTAATATCTGGACGGCAGTGAATTGCAGCGTGTTTACTTCCAACATGACAAGACCACCCATTAGGCTTCCCGAATATCTATGCAAATTGCAGTCAGCTTCTTTGAAATTTGTGTTATCAACAAAGTCTCTTTGGTCGCCAAGTCTTCAGGGAAACATTGCGTATTCCATTGTTTCATGGAATACGCAATGTTTTCCTTCATTTCCTTAATGAACAAAAACAGTAAATTTTTGGAGCCAAAAGTAACTTCCTGTTAAGACAATATTTGATCAACAAGAAATAACATTGATATAATTACAATCATACAATGTTCCCACTTTTTCTATCAATCACTCTTTTTAAAGTTTAATAAAGACAGTTGGTTTCGAGTTTCTAAATTTTGATCATTTCATGAAATCAGTCTATTCAAATTTATGAAGGCGTAAATTGAGCCTATTTTAATATATAACCGGAAAAGTTATTATATGGTTTTATGTATGAGTTGATCTGGGGACTTTTATTAAACAGCAATATTAGGAAAATTAAAATACTTGCATTTAGTAAGCATTTTAAAGTAAATCTTTGCCAAGCGCCAATTTGCGGAACGCGATTTCGCATATCCGCGTTACATTAATTGCTTCCATTTACTTTCTCTAAGGCTAGAGAGTTATTAATATGCAGTTCAATGTTCATTCATCAACAATGAGTGCTTGCTAGATTGAGATTTGGACAGAAGTTATCAATATCTTTAAAGGACTTCAATCAACTGAAAATGAAGCCGATGAAATCGTACAAATTACAAATGTAACTGGCGGCGGAAAATTGTCAGACATGCAAGAAGGAAATGTTAAGGAATTAATAGAGAAATGACGAATGAAGAACTGAATGATCTTATAACACCAACAGACAGTTAAAACAGGGATAATGAAGAAGAAGATAAAGAACCTTTAACTTACTGAGAAACTTCTGAAGAGTTGCGTCAGTCATTGTCTCAAGGGAAAATCACCAGCATTTTTTTTAAATAACTGCATCACGTACTTATTAAACATTAATAAAAATCCATCCAACTGTCATTTGTTTTACTGGTTTTCTTTTAATTGCAGTAATATTCCGTTTCATTTAATTATACATACTTTCTCAACTTGAACTATACTTAATACATTTTTTGCATAGAAAGTTAACTTTGCGGGATGCAGTGTATACGCGCAGTGTATATTGCGTATCTCTGC
This sequence comes from Stegodyphus dumicola, assembly GCF_044657685.1. Classification (NCBI taxonomy): domain Eukaryota; kingdom Metazoa; phylum Arthropoda; class Arachnida; order Araneae; family Eresidae; genus Stegodyphus; species Stegodyphus dumicola. Next base: position 97,233,879 of record NC_140771.1, on the reverse strand, counting down.
GTTCGGCAGGGGTTTACTGTAGTATTATTATAAAGTAATAAAAATTTCGGTTTCCATTTCAGCTATTTGTATGTGAGTCGCTTGCATCAATTAGATATTTTTATTTCGATGTTAATAAATTATGTAATACCGAAATGCGAAATACTAAATATTAAAGAATTTTTTTTTCAAATTATACATTATAATGGTGAGCCTCAATTCAGCATTTAATTAGAAAATGTAATAATCTAACTGTTTGTTTAACTTTCAAACTCTAAATCACAAAAGACATAAACCTACTTGTTAGGCTGTGAAAAAATTATTATTCGATACTGAAGTACATCTATACAGAAATACAAGTCATCAGTTATACTCTTAGTAAAATATTTGGAATAATGTCAGCTAGATTCACTTTAAATTACATTAATTAAATCCATGATTGCAGAATTCAAAAATTAACATACCTATTGTAAAGAAGCACGGTAATAAATTTAAATCACTTAGTCAGTAAAGTAATGTATAACTTTAATTTGAAAGAGAAATTAAACAGACAGTGTTAAGCAACATAGGTGACCACACCGCTAAAAACTTGCACTTTTTCAGGCAGTAGGCTGAAAACTTAAAGATATTAAATCTTATGGAATGACACTTGACAGATGCGTCAATCAAAATGCTGATGCCTATTATATTTCAAATTGTTGTTACTTGCATAACAAGAATTTGAAATATAATAGGCGTCATTGTTTAACATAAAGGGACCTAATAAACGGAAATATTATTCATGAAACATTTCAAAATTCAAATCATACATTGAAAAGAAACAATGTTTAGACAACGATTTATGAATTAAGAAAGAGTTATTATGTATTTAATTAAAAATAACTTAGTTATATCGAAAGTGAAAACTGAATGCAATGTAAACTTATTCAAAAAACAAAGAAAGAAAGAAACAAATTTATTTTATCTGTCTTTATAGCATTTAATAATAATTTAATGTTTATTATGTAAAACATGTTAGTTATTTTGAAACTTTTTCAAGTGATTTAACCACCTAGGATATTAAATACTGTTCATGAGAAATGATATGCGACTTAGACTATTATATGTAAAAATTAACTAAAAAGAATGAAACTGCTTTGTTATATAGTACGGTTACTTATTTATGTCTGAATAATGGAGAAATTAGAAACGGGTTAGGGGAAATCCCTTTCCTGAGCTTATTTAAATGAACACATGTTTCATTCAGATTGCCGGTATTCCCATTCACTTCACATTACCTCATCTAATTTAGCACTCAATTTAAGCATTCGTTATGCCTACGATATGTATTTTAAAGAATTTTAAGTACACTGTAATTGTCAGCCCTATCTTAAGTTTTGCTACTGTTATACTACAGTATTTTCAGACTTATAAGAATTTTATTGTTATCTGGACACACACACACACATACATATATATATATTTATATGTATATATAATAAAAACAAACTTCAAAGTAGTGACCACCAGGAATTTTGATGTCGTAGAAGTGTTGATGTATAATGAATGGGAGATTTGAGGCGAAGGCAGATTAAATCTTCATTTTTTTATTTCAGCGAACATGTTGCGGCCACAAATAACTTGGCGCATTATTTGAGCCCATTTCAAGAGATTTACATTTTTGATATCTTGCAACAAGAAGGAAGCAGCCTACAGCAGTCCAGATAGGCCGAAGAATATCGAGCAAATTCGTTATGTTCAGGGTGAAATCTTAATTCAGACTGAGTTTTGGTTCCCAACGCATTTTGATTGTGTAGTTAATATTGCTGTAAAATTATTATTGGCTGCTCCAGTTTTAGTTCCGTTTATAAAACCAGAATTATATAAGAGTGATATGACATGTATTAATCCAGAAATGACGCAGTGCAAATAAAAGTTACAATTTTTAGAATACACAAGTGAATTTAAGCTGCTAATTTGATCTTTCGCATATTCTTTATTTTTCTTACACACACACATATATATCTGTATCAGTCTATCTATATGTATCTATATGTATCTATTTATTTATCTGGTCTATCTATATATCTATTTATCTATCTGGTCTATCTATATATCTATTTATCTATCTGTATCCATCTGTTTATCTATCTATCTGTCTTATATATCTATCTCTATGTATGTGTGTGCGTAAGATAAAAATATGTACAGCAAATGTTTACTTTTAACTGGCAACAGTCCCTTTTATTCTTCATTTCAGTTTCGGTTCTTCCCCTTTTTGTCATAAAATAGTCATAATATTATCAATCTAAACTACGTCATTCCCAAATTAATCTGTATCACACGAACTTACATAATGCTGCTGTGTAGATAGATACCTTTCAGCCAATCAAGAGAGAGATTTCTGTTAAAACAGAAACTTTCTGGATTCTTTTCTCCTTCGTTTTCTTGTGAATGCACCAGTTTCCATTTCCCGCTTCGCTGTTGTAACTAGCCGCTCGCTTTGTATCATCCACATATATAGTATATTACCTTTTAGTTTTATGTGAATATATTTGTGTTCACCTTTCTTTCATTGTTTAATTGTTTTTTATAATGATTGCCTTGTGTTCATAACTTTTACAAAGTTTACATTGAGTTTATATGACTAAAGGCAAAAGTGTCGGAGAGCAATTTTCTCAAGTGAGAAAATTTATTTCGATTTTAAGATTGATTTTAAAACTTGTCGGAAAAGCCAATTTCTTACTGATTTCTAAACAGCAGTTTTACTTCAACACATCTCACTTAACTTACTTAAAAGGGGAAGAGCTCATCTTACTAAAAAGCTTTTTGTCAGAAAAATTCTTACTTGAGAAAAAGACGAAACATTTTTAGCATTTATTAATTATTGTTAATTGATCGGAAGTTTGATTGTTCCCCTTGAAAAGTCAACTGATTTCCGGTCAATGACAGTAATTACTTGGTTTATTGATTATATTTTCAATTTTAATTATACATTTTAATGTTTCCATTTTACATTTATCCAATATTTTATTTTTAAATATGCTAATGAGTTACTTAATTTCTATAGTAAATTTGCATAAAGACAGCAAATACTTTTCTTTCTTGTGTGTTAAATTTGCAAAGAGATTTTCTGCGTTTTGAATTATCTATTACATCTTGTAATTTAGGCATGAAAATCAGAACCTGTACTATATTTGTCATTTATATGTTATATAAGGTATATTTATATATTAAATAAATTTTGCATAACACTTAATTCTCATTTAATCCATTATAATATTAAGTAAACTGTCATTTCAATTTTTTCTTTTAATCATCTTGCTAAGTCGAAACCTAAGTATCATGTTATTACATTTATTCCTAAGTTTTATCAAGTTTTGAATTGAACTCTATATTGCCTTTTTTGGGTATTTTGGCAATACTGTTTCAGAAATTATATAAATTTAATGTCAAGTTATATAGTTCGAAAGAAAGATGTTAATTATAATCATTGGAGCTTGTACTCCGTTGCTTCCATGTTGACAGAACCAAAGTTTCTGCTATGTTATGAGTGATTATAGTACTATATAGTATTGCTGTGTCATTATTAGTTGGTATACGAATTTGTGTGTATTTGTCCAATTCAGATGTTGTAGCATTAAGTTGTAGTTATAATGTATTAAACGTGTCAACTACGCAAGTCACCGCATCATTATTTTGTATAGCAAGAAGTAAAATTTTCAGTTTTATTTGTATTTTAAGTTTTTTAAGCTTGCATTCGTATATTATATTAATAGTTAAAATATTTCTGAGAGGCGACATCATAACAGCTCGGTAGTTAACTCTGTGGTTTGCCATTAGCTTGCAAGATCTCTGTGGTTCCACGTTACGTTGTGAATCTTTAGTTAATTACTCACATAACTTACACTGTAACTCCATGAACAGCGTGTGGAAATTTTAGACCTGATGGTAAATCTGAGGGTAATAATATTAACAACTTTTTATTTATTCATTCATTATCCGCCAGAGTTTCAATAATCGTAGCATTGTAAACAATAACTACTGAGACATGCATCACTAAATCATTGAGGTCCTGTAAATGTAAAGAATTCAACTACTTTGGAGGAAATTTGATTCTCACCTTATAAGGATTTCAAGTTTTACTAACGTTTATTTTATTTTAAACTTTGCTTTCCTCTCTTATTTTCCATTTCCGGCCAGAATAAGCGCCAGTAAGATTTTTATGTTATTAAGTTTGCAAATCGTAAAAGGCATTTAAGAAGTGGATTCTAGCCAAGAGAGAGAGACAGCCTTCTAGCTGCCCTGCTTCGCGCGTGCTTTTCAGTCAGCTCATGTTTGCCTTTAGGCCAGAACATAGTTCCTGTTGACATAATATGCTTATTGTAGTGTTTGCATCTAGTTCACTACTTAAGCAGGTTCAAAATGCCAATCTTTGCGGTAATAGTCTAATAAAGGGTAAAGTTAATCCTTTTTGATTTGTTTGTCTATTCACGCACAGACGAACATAGCTTGACTATTCCCTCTCAGAATTTCTGGATGTTTCCCAAGGCAATTAGAAGGAGCAGTAGTCCTGACAACGTTATCGACTAGTAATTTTATTTGGTTTTCGGAAAATGTGTGTTACTCGTATAGTAATACAAATAAATTTTTATTCAATTTGCAAATAAATTTCATAAATTCATTCGCTGTTTATGCAGAATTTACGTTAGATATTAATGAATGCATCTCATATTTCCTGCTTATAGTTATGCATCTTATAGCTACTTAGCACACGTAAAAAGCAACCAATACCGTTTCGAAGTTAAATAGAGCAGTGATATGAAATAGCATTAACAGCATCATCATGATAATAAAATAAGATTAATAAAAGGAAAGTACGGAATTTATAACTAAGCGTTTGATAGGGTTATCAATTACGTACTTTCCTTTTATTAGTATGCATTTCGTAGGTTTCATATCAGAGATATATTTGGTAAGTACCAGAATTATTGCAATGTCTGATGATAAATGCAAAAAACATGAAACGCGTCAATTATTGCTTTGCTTTTTCTCTTATTTATTGCAACATCGTCACTTCATTTTGCTTAAAGCGAAGGAAACACAAAATAGTTTGCAAATGACTGAATATTATTAGCTGTAAAAATTCCCTATTTTAATTCACATTTGCATTCCTTCAATGCAAAACGTTTTCTTTGTGATATAAGCCTTCGTCGGAAAACTTTCTCCTCCTAAAAATAGAAACCGATAGCGTAGAGGAAGGAAATAATGGAACTAAATTCTATAAAACAAATGGCTTTTGCTAAGCAAAAAAAACGAAAAATATGGTGTCTTTATCAGAACGTCCTCAAAATCTGTCGAAGTAATAGCCTTTTTTATTTGCCTTGAAATAAAACTGAAAAAGGGTTCATTTCCCTTCAGAATATTTCCAAATTCTTTTATCGCTAAGCTTTGCACAAAACTTCTTTCATAAATTTTGTAAATTAGTTTAAAAGTTCACATATGTGTTTTAAATGCTCTGTAACTGTCTTAATATAGATTTAAAGTAGCAAATAAAAAAAATCAGTCATATGTGCTAAATCTTTGGAGACAATTATATATTTCGTTCGTACATAATATTCATATCAAGCAAGCAATTGAATATTTAAATTTAATATTTTGAATACCGTGATTTGTTGATCGGTTTTAACTGCATCGGTATACGATATGGTGCTGGCTGCGTTTGAGTCCTAGAGAAAGAATGGGTACTTGTAGTTGTTTACATCTTCTGTCCGAAACGTTTCGAGATATTCTGCCTGGCATATAACGTACCTGGTAATCGTAACTAGAATAAAACTGGCAATAGTCATTGATAGGTTGTGCAACAAATGTCATTGATAGGTTGTGCAACATGATTCAGCTGATTCATCCGAAATGACGCAAGGAAACAGATTTATTTTGTTGCACGACAATACACCTGGAATGTTTTGTCTGGTTTCTAGTGAAAACACGTGTGCCAGTTCTTTACCACTCTCCATATCCCCCCCTCCCTGATTTGTCGCTGAGTGACTTTTTTATTTCCAAAAATTAAATGGATACACAAGCTGAATAACATCCCAAAACGGATTTTCTGACACGGATATCGTTGCACTCATTTTTTTTTCGGTGGGGGCTTATGTAGATCACTTGAAACCTTAAAAACCTTCATGTTAAGCGTTCTACAGTTTTTCATTAATCCAATCTCGGAAATTTTATAACAGATGTTGTATGTTCTTCTTATAGGTATAATATTTGTCCATATATTTGTTACGGTCAACGTTTTTTGGCGATAAGACGACTAAATGACCAATGGGTTCAGCAGTTTCAGACCAGTGCTTACAGAGCCCAGTGTCTGATTATTTGGTGATGCATTCGATTTTTATTGAAGACATGTTGGTACAAACTATCGACCTGCCACTGCTGCGCGGACTAAAATTCCCTTAAAAATATATTTCCGATTTTTGGATATATTGATTATTAGCTATATTAAATTAGTAAAAGCAGTTTTATTGCATAGTTTGGTGAATAAAAGAATAAATAAAAGACATAGTTAAAATTGAGAAGTAATGAGAATTGTTTTTGTTCACCGATTGATATCAAACTTAAACATTTATTGAATATTTCAGTTTCTATTTGTATGCAATAAAATTACTGAATGAATAATTAGTACAAATTGCTCATTTTGAAAAAATGTAATGCTATAGTTTAATTATCTGTGTTGTTAATATCCAATCTGCATCTTCTAACGGATACAAATAAATGCCTGTTTTAAAATCTAAGCAATAATAACAAGTTACAATATTTAGAATATTGTTAACATTTATTCGGCCTGTTCTATTAAAATAAAAGATTAACTTAACTAATACATTCTTTTGATATAAATTCTTTCCTGTAACTGCTATTTTTTTTTCCTCCTTCGTCACGAGAATGAAATTACACTGAGTTTAAATTCAGATAGCATTCATAGTTTAGAAAGGCAGAGTTGTAACAACTTGTCAGAAAGGTGTTTACTTTATTTATTTCGTTGTCCATGTGTGCCGATATGAGTTACGTCAGTGACTTTGAATTTATTAGCACATAGTGTTAGAAGTAGCAGTAAAAGCAGATATATTGTTAAGCACTAATGGTATCAGTTTCCTTGTACATATTTAAATATATAAATTTTTAGGACTTCCTAAGTAACAGAGATTTAAACTAAAATGTAAGTGGTAAGACGAGAATTCGAAGAGGCACAGGAAGGTTAAATAGTTTGTAGTTTAATTAGGTTTAATCTTGAGGTTTTTTACAATAAACTAAAACGATATTGAAAGTAACTGAAATAATCTTCCAAACAAAATGAAACTCAAAGACTAGGAATTCGGTTTACGATGCCTAAATATATAAATCCGTGTACAGTGTAGAGCTATTAGGTTATTTGGAAGAAAGAGACTTGAAAAATGAGCAAAGAGCAACTGGGTTTTTTTAGGGCATCCAATCGTCAAATCCTGGGGGTGGAGATTCATCATCCACAACCCTTTTAGCCACTGTAGAGACATTAGTTTTTTTTTTTTTTTCTTTAAGCGGGAGTTATGAAAAATGAGCAACGCCATTGCCGGGAATTGAACCACGGACCTCTGGAATACGCCCCCAGCGTGCAGAAAACTACACTACGAAGACATGCTAAGAAGGCGGGAGAAATACCTTATAATAGTAATCAAATTACAGCAATTTATAGTCTTCATTAAGCACGTAAAATCCTGTTCAGAATATATCTATAAAACCTATCAATCACATTTCGATCTATATATGCATATGCTGTCAATTGTTTACATAATATATTTCACTGAATCGTCTAATAAGATGCAAAATCACCCATTAGCCTTATATGTTTTCTTATGAAATGCACGGAACTTTTCTCAGAGACAACTAATTAATAATTTTTTGAAATATTTTGAAAAGTTGCTTTTATAATCATAAGAACCCTTCATAAGCTGATCAAAAATGTTATAAAAGAGGTTTTTTTCAACAGTTACATCCTTAATTTCCTGAGAAATTATGCCTCTGCTTTTGAGCGAGCACAAATATAACTCTGAAATCTTTCAGGAACCAGTCCTGCTAATTCAAGACGGAACAAGAATTCTGTAATTTATATTTGGTCAGTAATTCCAGTCAGTAATTATTTGGTCAGTAATTTCAGTCAGTAATTATTTGGTCAGTAATTGTTATCCAATAAAATATATTTGATTATAATAAAAGATGTATGTTTAGTGTAAGAATACATTCAGATCTACTAAATATTTTCCTTATCGAAATTTAATAAAATCAGACATCTTCACTGATTAATATAAAATTTGGCTACTCATCTCTGAAAAGAAATATTATAATGATTTGAGTTAATCCAAACTGAAACTTTAACAACTTGAATTAGGCCAACAATTTAATTTGAAAACAACTTGAATTAGGCCCAAGATGCTTAGAATGTTGACAATCTCAACAATAAATGCATCATCCTAAAATAATCTATTATCTTTCATTTCACGTCCAGCCCTAACAAATGCCCTTCATTTCTAAGTTATGCAGTTTACGTTACAACACGTCTATGCTCTATACCTATGTTCTTGATTCCACGAAGTATTTCAAGCTTCACATTCAGCAGTTTTCAAGGACACAATTTATTTTTATTCATTTTAAGCAAAATTACTGTTTTACTTAAACTGAAACATTAAAGCATTAAAAGAAGCAAATATTTATTTACAACTGATACTGATAAGATAAGAGATTTACTGCTTTTTGACGTGAGCATCACCGTTGTGTACAAACTAGTGCCAGTGATGTGAAATTTATACTGTAGCAATGCCAGTTGTGCTGGTTATCCAAATGGAGATATTTGTTGCTTGAAGGATACCTTGAACAGTTCGCAATTTTTTTTTAAGCAGCTTTAGAATAAGTTAACAATCAGGGTAACGATTGGATACGATTGAATGACAGAGAACTTTCTAACATCATCGAGCTAAACGTTCAACCGTAGTATGCGCTATTTATGGACCAAAACATTCTTTTAAAAATGAGAATTCGGTATCAACTGATGGTTCTTTCATAACGCAGTTAAAAATTAAATTCCAAAAATGAAGGATAGTACTGTATAATGACGTTAATGAGACATAGTATGAGTTACGATATTGTTATAAAAGTTAGACATGAGTATCTGATTAGCAATTCATTAAGGCAATTTTTAGTTATGTCACTCTTAGTTATACAACATTCTATTGCGGTTTCAATCTCGGCTTGTACTATGTGATATATGTTTTATCTCGACTAATAACATAAGTAGTGTAGTATAGTGTATTTAATTATGGCAAAGCACGCTAGGGCTATCTGCCTAAAGGGAGGGATGCCTTCGTGGAGGACTTTCTAAGGGAAACTGGCTCGTATACACGTTTCACATGGGGAAAACCACGAAAACACCCCTGCAGCCAGCCCGTTTGCGGGATTCGAACCTCGGGCCGAACTACCAGTGTTCAGCGACTTTACCGCTCGGCCGCTGGTGGGCCACTAATAACATATACGAAAGCCTAACTTTGCTCTCATAGCGCTACAAATAAATTCGACAAGCATTCTTTTCGTAGCCATTTCTGTATTTCTAAGAGTTCCACCATTCCTGTTTCAAGAACATAAGAACATTATGGCAGCATAATGTTAAAAGCTAAATAATATGGGATTCCTATTACTACATGTACATAAGTTTTAAAAGAAACAACTAATTTTTGTGGAACAAGCCTGGTATCTAAGTATCGTGTGGTAAAAGTTAAAAGCATTAGTTCAATTTTATGGTGAACATACAATAGTGCTTTCTGTATTGAACTTGTAACCCATCTACTGTGAAAGAAAGATCCTCAGTTTTACTTAACGCAAAAACATTCTAGAAATTGATGATTTTGATATTTGTAAGAATAAATTGGTTGTCAAAAGAAATGTATTTAATCTTTTTATATCATTTTTTTTACAGGAAGATAAAATTAGATGACAGAACTAGATTCGTAACTAAAACATATAGAGTAAATATGAGTAGAGTGATAAACATACATCAGAAAATAAATATTATTGGGAGATCGCAAAGTTATTAAGATACGTAACTCCATAAATCGCTTAAAGAATACTTAGGGAAAAATACTTAAACAAGATTAAACAATATTTTTAATTCTGTTACGATTTAAAGTTATTAGGATTTAAAATCTATGATAGTCGCCTATGATTAATTTTATGTTCACGATACGATAAAGAGTATAGTAAATGTAAGCGGGACTAAATATTAAAATGGCATGTTTGCAGAATCTGACTTCTAGAAAAACATCCAATTTGAATGGTAAAACCATATAGAATTGATCATAATTTCAGCATAAAATGCTACAGAATTCTTAGGATATAGGTTTCCTATCAAGCAGCTCTTTGTAAACCTAAGCCCAATTTATAGATGAACACGGATGCTTTCAGGAAACACACAAAAGGTATTTTCTTGATGTAAATGATGATGTCCACGGAATGCAGTTATATTATTTCAGAATATTTTTTCTTTCTGATTCAAAAGACATACAAAATGTGAAGTTGTAAATGCGAATCTTTGAAAGATAATGCCAAAATACTGAACTTTACTGACCTTCACATATCAGGAATCCTGTTTTCATTTTATACAGAAAGCTTGCAAAAAATAACACTTCAAATTTTATTCGAAGAAAGTTACACAAGTATAAATGGTTAAGAATTCTTGCAACTGCCTTTGCGCATCAGTGACTTATGTAGTTTTTCCCTCTGAGACGTTTTATTCACTGTACTTTTTCTTGCGAACACTCCACGTTCCTGAGATAAGCGACTTTCCGCAAGTCCTACAGAAACAATTCGCCATAGACAACAAGATAGTCAATGAAGATAGAAATTCTCTTCTCTTTCGAGAACGTGATCTCCCACTTCACCCGCATACAAAATATATTGATGGCAGATTTTCAGATAAGGAAAACTAACAGTTTCTATAGTGCTGTTTCCAATGAAATTTCTTTAGAATCTAATAAAACTAGGAAACAAATATGATGAGTTTTATTTATTTTATTTACAGCTCTAGATTAATGAGAACCTAGGAATAAAAACTGGTAGCTCTACTTGGGTTCGAACCCAGGTAAAAAAGCTGGTGACAGGATTAAGTTTAGTGGTTTTTACCCATGTGCAGCTTGAATACCAGTAAGAGTACCCTTAGAAAGCCTCCGCAAAAGCATCTGTACTCTTAAAGGCCGTGCCTGTTCTCTTTTCACACATTTCTCAGAATGGTTTAAAATCATAAGCGTATCGTGATAATTAAAACACATAAGGTCGTATGGAATCTGTTGAATCTTTCTAAATTTTGAAGCTTCAAGAGGAGGAACTGTCATCGTATTTGTATCAACAATAACCATTTAAATCTGTAATAAAGTGCGTTATAAGTCAAAGGATTTTAATCTTCCTTTAAACATTTTAGTCTTCGTAAATAACTTTGATGATGAATATTACTAAGAATTCAGCATACGACGTCTTAACACCATTTAATTAAAAAAATATTACTGCACACTGATACTGAATTTTTTTAAACGATAGGCGTATTAGATTATCTTATGTATATTGGCTGAAAAGAAATCTAATTCTTTGAGATGTAACACCAGATTATTCTAAGTAACTGTAGTGGAATGTAATTTTTCTCTAGTAGAGTAGTTAATTGCATTTTGTATTGCTTGCAAAAATCAAAATAACAAAATAATTTTAAATTAAATTCGATAATGATGTAGTTTGAAACTTATTAGTTATTTATATTTCAGATGGCAGCACTAGAGGTTGTTGTTGTTTTAATAATTTATTTTTTACGCCAGTTTGCTGCACATTCAAATTTAAAAAAAATAGGATTTTGTTGGCATCATCTAGAAACAAAATGTAATTTCCCATTTTGGGCTTTCTGAACGTGGCAACCAATATAATGCCATTTCAGACTCTTTTTCCCCGTGCTGCAGGTGTTCTTGATGAGGACACAAAAAATCGTACCATTTCAGGCTGTCTATTTTCAAACTTTTATTTTAGTTGTTTGGAAGATTAAGGAGCAAAAAGCATACTTATTTCAGCCAGAAAGGAATACATATTCTTTTCTTTGAACATTACCACACTACCTCTGTTAAGAAAATAATAAAAGAAAAAATAATCTGAAGATTTCATGTTATAACGGTGGCCAAATGTGTTTGCTAAAGTTTATTACGTTCTCGTTAAGCTCATTCTCTATCAGTCTGCTGCTACACTAGTTTTATTTCTAAAGGGCTTTGCAAAAGGTTTTATCTCTCTTCTTATTATTAACGTTTTGTGTGTTTTCTTTATTTATAAAATATCAGGTACTTGGCGCTTACCGCACATAATTTTAAATTCAACAGCAAAATCACAAAATATTTAAAAAACAGCATGTATTTAGAAATTCCTATAGACAGGTTTGAGCACTAGAGATAAAATGTTCTTTTCCGTACAGTACTGCCAGTGCTGGCGTTGAAATCGTTGAGTTTGTTAATCAAAAATTCGTTAACGTTTTATAAAATGTGAAATATACTACTGGCCCTTAGAATTGCACCACCGTGAAGGACAGGAAATACAAAAAATATACTTACTGTACGTAAATAGTATGGCATGAAGACAAATTGATTAAATTTGTAAGCAGTTTCGGTGTTTACAGGGGTGCGAAATTAACAGAAAGAACTGCCACTCTTGGCAACTAAAACGGCCCTTAAACACGGTTAAGCATGGAGTCGATACCAGGGCAGCAGTCGAACATCGTGTATCAGAACAAGATTGAGGAAGGTCAGAACAAGACATGCAACATGTGGCCTTGCATTATCTTGTTGGAAGATTGAGTTTGGCAGACCTCGAAGATACAGCACAACCACTGAGCCTAAGATGTAAGAAATGTACCGATTTTGAGCTCAAATTACCTTTGATCCGAACTAGAGATGCGCATGTCGTGTACATGTAATTGCTACCCAAACCATCACACCAGATGCAGGGTCGCTATGCCGATATCGAATGCAAGCAGACAACGTGTGGTCTTCTCGGAGCCTCCAGACACCGGTCATCAGAATACTGCACGCAAAACCGGGACTCGTCTGAAAAGACGATATTGTGCCACTCCTGTATCCAGCTTTGTCATTCGGCGCACCAGCGTCGCCATCTCTCTCTCTGTTGCATTGTCAAGGGAAGCCGAAGTAATGGTCGCCGTGCTGATAGCCCATGCTCCTGTAAATATCGACGCACCGTACGAGAGGATGCTGGGCGTACTGCAAACTTGCCTATTTCCTGACTAATGGTCCGTTTTGCGATTGTATGATTTTGCAGGGGTCCTCATAATATCTCTGTCCTCTCGGGCGCTATTCATGGGAGGGCGTTGAGATCCTGCATGCCGTTCAGTATGAACCTCAGCAACCCATTGAGTCCATATTCGCATGACAGTGGCTGGATGTCGTCCAGTGCGACGGGCGATATCACGGAACTATAATCTACACTCTTGATAGGCAACGATCCTTCCTATATCGAATTCCGACGCTTGATAATAAGCATTTCTTATTATTATTCGTGGCATAACACGATATTCTAAGCAAACTCCAACCTTACAAAGTGCTTTCCGAATGAGAAATCCACTATACAACTTTTGTTTTATGCAGTGCTTCCGATGTCGTTTCTCCCTCTTTGTTGAATGCTCTGAAAAATACTAATCATTTTCACATCACAACTTCTTCTTCCTTTCATGCAATTTTAACTTTCCTCCGATTATTCCTTCCTGGTGCTGCAATTTTAATGGTCAGCAATGTAGATAATAAAACAAATTCAAAATTTAAAATTTGGTCTTCCAGGTGCCCATGTTCAGGTGGAAGACAATTTATTCAAAATGTGATGGCTCTAGGTACCCTTTTTTCGGTTACAGCCGAAAACATCCTGAACGAAAACCTCGCAGAAAAACAACGCAAGACAAATTCGTCGTGGTGCAAAACATCATGGGAGAAAAGAAAGAAAAAATATCGCAATTCTAAAACATCGTGGAGCAAAATATCGTCATTGAAAATAAAGCCGTTGTAACATATGTTTAAAAGTAGTAACAGTATATTCGCATAATGATTTGGGAGGGCAAGAAAGAATAAGGAATTATTTTTACTTTTATATTTCATGACTTTGAATTAATTAATAAATTTTCCTGGAAAAGCAAGAAAGAAACTTAAACATTTGAAAACTGAAAATCAGTAGAAAATTAATACAAAATAAAGAACTTACTAGAATTTTAAATTTGCATAGTTAACTAGTGAATTTCATTAATAAATGAAATCTTTTTTCCTAACGTTTACTGATCATTTTTCATGAAAAAGTAGCTTAAAAATTAAGAAAAGGAATATTAATATGTAACTGCATGTAGTATGGGATTTGGATTTATTACATTACACCAAAGCACACTAGGACTATCCGCTTAAGGGCAGGGGTGCCTTTGCTTAATGAGAGGGATGTCTTTTGAGTACTTTCTCAGGAACTAGCGCATATCTACTCTATAAATTAGGAAAATCACGAAAAACTTTTGCTTAATAACCATAGGTTTTAATCAGTATGTAAGATTATCACACCCAGATAAGATTAAAAAGCTATAGAATTTTGAGTGGTAACTTTTAAGAGGATTTATCGATTATTTTTTAACCGTTCGTTAACGAATCAATCATATATTTCCTATTCCAAAAAATTTTCAAAGCCGTACATGCCAGATACATCATCATTTATACTTTAAGAAGCTGTGTGCAATACTAAATTTAATTTTGTATTATATTTTTTAAAGATTAATGTATAAGTAAAGGACATTGTGAACGGGAGAAAGATAACGAAAGACAGTCGTGTGGGCGTTTGTGAGGGAACCGGTAGCAAAAGGAATCAGTGAAACAGGTTTTTCGAAAAGTGATATTGGACAAAACCACAGTACTTTCAATTATTGTACCGATTTCATTTATTGTACAGCATTCATTTTGTTTCCCTGCTTCGTATTTACACTCATGTCCATAAATTAAGGATATATCGGAGTCACGCGGAAATCGAAATCTAAAATAAATAGATCACCTGTCAAATCACTACACACATCTTCAAGAATCATATGCAAATTACACGAAGTAACTAGATGACACCGATGGTACGTCACAATGACGAGAGTGTAAGAGAGTGATATATAAGGAATACAGGCAAAAAAGTAAAATTGTTCGCAGGCGCTTTATAAGCATTTCAGGCAATAACCGAATAGTTGTGACATAAAGGACGCTTTTGGATGATTTTTACGTGGTAGAATTATCGGCCGTCTAGAATGTGGGCGTACCCAACTGGAAGTATCAGACGAACTTGGAATTGCCCAGAGTGTCATCTCCAGGCTTTAGCAACGATTCCAAGATGATGGTAATGTAAGTAGACGTTACAACACAGGTCTCCCCAGAGTTACAACGCCGAATGAGGACCTGTATTTAGCAGTTACTGCCAAAAGAAACAGACGGAGCACAGCCTCAGACCTGTCTCGTCAGCTCTCTTCAGCCACTGGTACGACAATTTCACGGCAGACTGTGTACAGACGCTTAGGGTAGATTGGTCTGTATGCTCGTAGACCTGTCAGATGCGTTCCACTTATTGCAATTCACTGTCGCCTGCGGTTAGCCTGGAGTAGAGAGCATGCACTGTGGACACCGCAACAGTGGGCTTGTGTGATGTTTTCCGACGAGTCCAGGTTTAGCTTGCAGTCTAATTCTCGCCGGACTTTCATATGGAGAGCTCCAGGTACCCGTTATCACCAAGAAAACATCATTGAACGACACCGTTACGGTGGTGCAGCAGTGCTCGTTTGGTCTGGAATTATTCTGGGTTCCAGAACTGACCTGCATCTTCAAATTGGATCTATGACAAGCCAAATCTAGCGGGACGTCATTCTGGAACAACATGCACGTTTGTTTCGGGGCGCCATGGGCGCACAATTTGTGTTTATGGATGACAACGCCCGTCCTCACCGTGCAAACGTCGTAAGCGAATGCCTTCAATCGGAGGATATCATCCGTATGGAATGGCCAGCATTCTCACCGGACTTGAATCCAGTAGAGCACGTGTGGTATATGCTTGGCCGACGAGTTGCAGCCCGTCAACCTCCTCCTACATGTCTACCGGAACTTCGGAGAGCATTGCTTTTGGAGTGGTGTAATATCCCCCAAGATGAGATCAATAATTTGATACTCAGCATGCCTAGGCGTTGTATGGACTGTATTGCATCGTTTGGGAGACATACAATGTATTAACAATCATACCAACCATGTAATATTGGTTTTTTGGTAATAGTTTTTTTTTTGTAATTTGCTCCAGGGAGAAAAATCGCTAATTTGTTTTTAATAATTTCAAACATATAGCATCTTTTTTTTACTCTTTACCTTTTGTTTAATAAATAAGCTTTACAAATAAATCAAATTTGTTTTGCTCCTAACTCTTCCTTTGCCTGATTTTGAATTATCCTTAATTTATGGACATGTGTGTATATGCGCATTTCATTATATACATAAACTAAAGTTTTATGCCGTAAATGCATTGTAGAGACATTTGGTTATTTGGAAGAAGGCGATGTGAAAAATGAGCAATGCCCTTGGCGGGACTTGAACCTCGGATTTTTTGAATAAGCGCCGAGTCTGCTGACCGTTACACCACGAAGGCATGCTAAGATGGCGGGAAAAATACTTTATATAATCCCGTTTTTAGACGGCGACTAGGGATTAGGGGACTCAATCGCCAAATCCTGGTGGCGGATAATCATCATCCACCACTTTCTTTAGTTCGGGCGCCACTGTAGAGACGTTAGGTTATTTCGAAGCAGGAGACATGAAAAATGAGTAATGCCCTCGCCGGGAATCGAACGTCGAGTTTCTCGAATACGCGCCGATTGTGATGACCACCACACGACGAAGGCGTGCTAAGAACGCAAGAAAAATATCTTATAATGTTAAATAGAAAAGGCAAATTTGTATAATTTTTGCGTATAATGACAGGGCATTATTTTTTTAAGTTACTGTGCAAGCAAGTTTTGGAAAACTTTGTAAGTTTCTCTTAAGGATCTTAGAGATCTAAGTTCTAAGTTGTATTTAGAAAATAAATGCATATTCAACAAATCTGAAAATACATTGCTTAAAATTTATATAATGAAAAATTACTTTATTTTGGAAATAATGTTCCTCAAATTCAAAAATAGTTTTTCTTCTCAGAGACAAAGTTTGATTTTATGTTTTTTTATCATACGTATATTAGGAGATTTTCGCCTTCTTGATCGAATACAATGGCTTTCTAATTACTTAAACTATGACTTCCTTTATTTATATACATTTCAGAAATATTGAAAAAAAACTACATTACTGATGTTTAAAATGTGTAGAATCTGCAGCTTGTAAGCAATGATTAAATGTAATATAGAAAAATAAAATTGTATTGTATTTTGTTTAATACCGCTCAAATAAACATTCTCTTTCTGTTCAAAAACTGCGTTAATAGTCCCAGGTGGCAGAAATTACGCCGTTCTTCTAATTTTGAATTGATTTTAATCTATTAATACATTATTACGTCATATTAAGTATTAACACTGGAGACTAATATCCCCTTTATTACTTATTAACTCTCGAGATGAATATCACCTTTTGGGTTAAAAATGCATTATCTTATAAATTCTTTGCTACGATGAAAGTCACATGTTTAAAATTCTATAAAATAATAAATCTGTATTAATAAAAACTCTGAAGACTTAATGGTAGCCAAATTCTCAGAAATTTTTATTTTTCTATTTCGATGTAATTTTTATAGATATTATAATTCTCAAGATTTAACATTTTATTAAAGGTTTAAAGGGCCGAAAGCCATTCACAATGTACATACCATCCGTCACGTCATCTTCTATCGCATTTTCCGTATTTGCGTTGACACTCAATGAAAGCCTCACATGGGAATCGTTTCTACTCACCACAATAAGGAAAGAATGAAATTGCACGATTTTTAAAAAAGCCTTAACTGTAAAAGCCTGAAATGGGACATAACTGGAATAAAATAATTAACTAAAAGAAGTAAATCTTATGCTACATGATTCTGGAAATATTTTCATAAATAATTATCTGATTATAACTCATGTAGAACCTAAGCATAAACCATGAAATGTTCTCATTTTCCACATTCGTTAGAAAATTACAGACATACTTAGACTAGAAGAAAAATATAATTTTAGATTAACAGCAGAGTAAACATGACAGAGGAAGACTGCAACTATGAATGTAAAAAATCCTTTCATTGTTTAGTGTGAAACATAAGTTACTTATTTCCTCCCACAGCTCAGTTCAGAAGAACTAGCTATTAGCACTTAGAAGTATAATCACGTAAACAAACTACTAGAACTTAGATGTATAATCACGTAAACTAGCTATTAGAACTTAGAAGTATAATTACTTAAATTAACATTTTAACATTTTTGTTCAAATAAAAAAATGGAAACAATTTGTGTTTTTACTGATTCTTTGCAAGTGAAACACGTACCGAAAGGAAATGGCTTAAACTGATAAAAAGATTTCGGGAGTCTAAAAACCTTTCTTAGGAAAACAAATGCTGTGACACTGAAGAAAGCAAGAGGAAAACATTTAGATAGGAAAATAAAGAATTCACGAAAGACTAAAGGTATTACAAAAGTAAGAATAAATAATAAGAGATGTATCTACTTCAGGTGTTAGGTGCATTAAGGAATGACATTGAAATATATTAACATTATAATTAAGCGTATACATAAAATATAATTTATATTTTCTCTTTCATTGAATATTTAAACCAATGATTTATCACTCAGTTGTGTTATATGTACCAACTTAAATACTCAGTTTTGTTTTATGTAACAACTGTCCATATAAAAGTTAATTAGATATTATATGGACACAGTTTGCTATTATATTTTCAGTCCAAGTTAAGGGTACAAAAAAAATTGTATAATTGTGCAAATAAGGAAAAATTAGGTACTAATAGAAAATAAAGAACATGTCATCTCATTTTGTAAACTTCTAAAATAAACACTCTAAATATGTAACCATTAGTTACTATATGGACCCAATTTGCTATTACATTTTCAATTCAAGTTGTTGGTATCATTAAAAATTGCATTCGTGTATAAATACGGAAAAACTATTCAGTAATATGCATAACGTCTCATTTCTTAAGCTTCTCAAATTATGATTCAATTGAATTATATGTACCAATTAATTATTATAAGTAATTAATTAGTATAAGTGATACAGCGAAAAATTGACTTTCGAACCAAAATAATACCTTTGGTGCTAAAACAAAAAGGGAATTGATTCAGTGTTCAGATTTGAACGGTAACCCAAAAGGGCTCTTTTGACATGTTATTGCGTAATAGATGAATAACGCAACATGTTACTCGGTAAAAGATGAATATATATAGATATTAATATGGAACTAATTTATACCTTCTATATGTTTAATAGGTAAAAAATGTGTAACTTGATTCTCTAAAGATATTTGATGTTTTTGTTTATATACACCATGAATTAAAAGCAAATGTGATTTTCATTTTTATTTTTGAGGTCAGTTTTCAAAATCGTAATTTAATTACTGGGATTCTAGAGAACACAGTTTGATCCTAAGTATAAATTGCTCTATTTTGTATTAGTTCTTTATTAAGTTTTTAAAAACATTTTACTTTGCACTACTGTCAACAAACTATTTCTATTTCTTTTGAATAAAGTTTCCTTTTTTACGAGATGGAAAAAAGAGTATTTTATTTAAATCTTCCACGAAATTAACCACTAAAGTCTTGAAACATCAACCATTGCCAGAACTACATTTCAAATCTATAAAATGTATCAAAAATATTTAAACGAAACAAAACTTTAATTTAAATTATATTAATAGCCATTCTGTAAGAGTCACTAGATAAATGATGTTAAAATATTTTTCATTAATTAGAGCAAAATGAAAATAGTAATAAAAGTTATCATTTGATATATTATAAATTGAATGCATTTTAATTTATATTATATTATTTTAGAAAACTAAAACAAGCATTTTTACTAATATTTTAGAAAAGTGTTTATTGCTTTGAAATCAATCAGACTTTTAATTAGTAACACACTGTGAAATTTGCTATATAAAATAAATATCTTTTGTCGAACAGCAATACTTTGGAGTTCCGTAGTTAGGTGTCAATGTGTGGATGATGAGTTAAATGTATGTATGTTTTGCGCAGTTGCAAGGCATGCTAAAAGTATCTTTTAGATTCTTTTCATTTTTCTCATTTGTCAGTTAAGGCATGATCAGTTTGCTAGTTTTAATTTACCAGGACTAGAATTCCTATCGTAAATTAAAACATTACCCATCCTTCGAAGCTTAACTAATAAACAAAAAATAATTTAATTGTTGAAAAGCAAAATTTGACTGCAAAATGCCAAAAGCAATTTAAAAACGCGTTTTTTATCATTAATATATTTAAAAAAATGCCTATCAGTGTTTTTCAGTTCATTTACGCAGTAGACTTAGAATTCTCTATTGCTGAATTCTTTTTACTACCAAAGCATACTTAGCAAAGAGCGAAGTTTTAGCAGGGAGGAAAAAAGGCTTCTTATTATTTCTTAAATCATTAATAAGCAGTCTAATAGACATAATTAGTAAATATATCTAAATTTTATTTTCCGGACATGATTCAGTTTGTTTAGTTCCGGACATGAATGTTTTTTTAAAGATTATTTATCAGGTTTGAATAACGGTTTTGAAACAATATACCATCCCCACTGATAAAATACTTTCATGAAGAACACTTCTATGTTTACATTGGCCAGTTCTATGTTTTACACTTTTTACTTCCTTGTGCAAAGTTAAAGGAAGTAGTGTAATCGCGAAAAATTTCAGGTATCATGTTTCAACGGAAACACCCATTTTGACTTTTATCGAATCCATTTAACGATTTTTTGGGTGTCCGCAAACACATTGCGGACGAAAATTTCGCGGAGAAAACAACACAAGACGAAAACGTCGTGGTACAAAACATCGTGGAAGTAAAGAAAGCAAAAAGGAAACATCGCAGTTTTAAAACATCGTAGTACAGAATATCGTCTTCGAAAATACAGCTGTTCAAAACCTTCGCAGTTTAAAAAAATCGTCGTCGAAAATATCGTTGAAAAAATAAAGTACCTATGAATTATCACATGACGATAACAGCGCATTTATACGTTTTTCAGGTTTTAAAAGCTGTAAATACATTTTCGCATAATGATTTGGGAGCAGCAGAAGGAAAGAGGGATACTTTTACTTTTATATTTCATATTTTTGAAAGAACTAATAAATGTTTGCTGAAGAAGGAAACTTTAGCATTTAAAAACTGAAAATGAGTAGAAAATTAATGCAACTTTTAGCACTTAATTTTAAATTTGCATAGTTAAGTAACAACTAATCTATTTATAAAGTTTTACTCATAATTTTTCATGAAAAATACAGCCTAAATATGTTTAGAAAAAGGAAGATAAATAACTGCTTGAGGTTACATCTGTAAAAAATTGCTTAGTTAATTATCAAATTACGTTCTTTCACGTTTGTTAATCTGATATTTTTTTGGTAAAAACTATATCTTATTTTGTTTCCGTTTATTCTTAACGAGTAGTTAACATTTCTTGGACTTCCAAATTTTTATGCGAATATGCATTCACAACTTTTAAAACCTGAAAACTGCATGTGTGCGACGTTATCATCATGCGATGATTTGTAGGTGCTTTATTTTTTACCACGGTATTTTCGACGACGATGTTTTTTAAAAAGCGAAGTTTTTGAACCGCTTTATTTTCGAAGACAATATTTTGTACCACGATTTTTTAGAACTGCGATGTTTTCTCTTTTCTTTTTTTACTCCCAAGATGTTTTGTACCACGATGTTTTCGCCTTGCGTTGTTTTTATCACGACATTTTCATCTACAATGTTTCTTGCTATGATGGTTTCGGCCGTAACCAATTTTGGGATGCCTTTTGTATGTACGGACAGAATAAGGGCCTCTCAGTTTCCAAAACGGATTGTAAAATGGATTCAAAAGGCATTTTTTTCATGCCGTTTTCTTTAGAAACGGCATGAAATTATCTTTTCGTCTAATCTCGCTTTTCTTTCTTTTTTCGTGACGTACCACGATGTTTTCGTTTGTGATGGTTTCGGCCGTAACCAATTTTTGGATGCCTTTTGTATGTACGGACAGAATAAGGGCCTCTCAGTTTCCAAAACGGATTGTAAAATGAATTCAAAAGGGATTTTTCATAACTTCTTTTCATGCCGTTTACTTTAGAAACAGCATGAAATTGTCTTTTCGTCTAGTCTCGCTTTTCTTTCTTTTTTCGTGACGTACTTACATACATACAGGCATGCATATATACGTATGTACATATGTGTGCATATTGCATAACTAAAAAATGATTAGATGTAGAAAGTTGAAATTTTGCATATGGGACTGCTAGGACTACTATAACATCTAGTTCTACCCCACCTTTTCGTATTACAATTGGCAATAGCAAACGTATATATATTGGGTTGGTATATATATATATATATATACATATATACCAACCCCTTTACCGATTTTCTATTTGCGTAGTCGTTGGTCGTAGTCATATACTATTACAGAAGTGATCTGAATGAGAAAAAAATTCATGGCTTGGCAATGTTAATTTTTAAAAAATTAGCCTTCAACGAATAACGAAAATCTATCTACATACATGATAAGTTACCAGTTGCAGTTAGTCTCATAGTAAATAATATTTAACAATATTTAATATCAGTTTATTGTTGCAGAAAAAAATTAGTATAATTCAATAGGCCGTACACGTTCGTCATGTAGCGTCCACATCAGATTTTTTTAAAGACGTAAATAGCTACACTTCCATTAGCTTCCAACTAAACAGTTCTTAATTCATGCGAAAATTTTGTTTGTTTCATTCACAGCAACATATTTTCTTGGTGGATTTGTATATATTCAATCTAGCTGGAAGTTTCCTCTATATAAGGTGCTACAATATTTAAAAAAGATACTTTCTAAATCATTTTCACATGACTTATGGATTACAGTGGAATATGAAAAAGCATTCAAGGACTATGCTTTCATGGAGAACTTTGTAAAGAAAAATCTGCTCGTATTTAAGCTACACATGTGACACTTGTATTGACATTGTAAAGTATGCATTATTACAATTTCAATAATAAATACTTTGTGTGCCCAGTCTTCATTATTTATTATTATAAGCTGTTTTTAAGTATTTAAAAAATAGAATGTTAGCATATATTAATTTAAAATCTTAATTTAAATTTAATTCTATAATAATTTGATACTTGCAGTATTAGAAAGTTAGCGGAATTTAATTCGAAAGAATTCCAAATAATTTTACGAAACAAATAAAGGGGAGGAGAGCCAGAAGATTCGTTATTGACCGAAGCTATGCTTTTAACCTAACAACTTATAATATCAATATAATTAGCCATTAAAATTTACCAAAAATGCTTTTAGATATTTGTACAATTCAGGATTGCGCAAAGTTGTCTTTAGTATACACATACTAGTTTTAAAAGACAGATTACCTCATTGACATCGATTATAGAGACTAATTCTTTTAAGTATTGAATGCATTTATTCAACTATTCAATGAGCAAGGGACTTGAAAGCAAATCGAAAGAGTCTGCCCTTTCCTGTTTCGTATTAAGTAGCCAAATTTAGATCTTTATAATAAACTAAATTTCTTTGAGCTTTGTTTTATGCAGTGAAGGGGTGGGACATATATGTTCCAGCCTTCCCCCCCCAACAAAATAGTTTGAAAATAATTTTTTGTTCTGCTTTACTAAAGAAAAAAATCCTTGAATGATATCAGAAAATTCCTATTGAACTATCATTGCCATTGAGAATATTTTAACCCTGTATGTCAATCACTGCGCAACAAAAGAAAAGCTGATTAATATCCTGCGTGCAAGATAGAACTTCGCGTAATTTAGACTCACCTGCTCGAAAGTTTTTTACCAGGAGTTTTACGAAAGTTTGGCGTAACACTGTGTGTTCACGAAATTGAGTTGATTGATTGAAGCCATGGCGAGGAAGGGATGATAAGGAAGGTACGTGATAAACTATACTCGCTAAGATCTGATCATAAGTGATTTTTTCAGGCATTTTACAGAAATTACGTTAGAAGCGAAGATCAGAGCACGAATAGCGACACTCCGGTTTTCGAAACATTTTTAGTAAATTAACCGCACAATTTAGTTCCCCTCAAGTAAAATTGAATATTTCATTAAAATTCAATTACGCCATTAAAAAGAAGGTAAATGTTGAGAAATTTACAAGGTTAATGCAATAAAATGATAGTTCATTTATTTAAACACAGTAGAAAAGATAAAGAGGGTATTGAGATATTTTCAAAAATTAGGAAACCTACTACTAAAAATTTATTGGATATTTTTATACATTCAGGAACATTAAGCTTCAATAAATGAAAATTATGTGATGAAAACCCCACATGATTTTCTTGTACGGTAGGCATATCAAATTATAAAAAGTCTTTGCCGCACTTCGCTTAGATTTATTTCCTAGAATTAATCGATCAAATTAACCTAATTAAACGATCCGTCAAGGCAAGTTTAAAATGACATAAAAATTTTCAGGTTGTGAAATTAAATATGCCAGTCAATTTTTCTGTATGGAAGTAAACGTTTTACTTTTTTACATTTAGCTACGAGTGTAAAACTTTCCCGAATGTAATTATAGGAAACGAGAGTCTGTTTGTCAAAAACTACTTTTTTATATTTGAAATTGCCAAAATATGAATATTTTCGTCATTAAAATACTTCTGCAGTTGATAATACATGACT
This sequence comes from Stegodyphus dumicola, assembly GCF_044657685.1. NCBI lineage: Eukaryota > Metazoa > Arthropoda > Arachnida > Araneae > Eresidae > Stegodyphus > Stegodyphus dumicola. The sequence continues at coordinate 97,208,969 of NC_140771.1, read as the reverse complement.
ACGACAACGACTGCGAATATAAAGGTCGGGGACAGATTTTTATTCTGGCTAATTGGGTATATATATATATATCTTTCTCTCTCTCTCTGTATATATATATATATATAAGAATTTTTTTATACATGTAGATCCTCGGTACTGCCAGTTTCAATAAAAAAGGGAACTGCACAATGAGATGTCATAGCAGTGCCATATATAAAATTTCAACTTTCTGCGGATGATAGTTGAGTTATGCGAGGTATATTGATGCACACGTGCTTACATATATACAGACGTCATTTTAAATCCGTTTTGTAACATCACTGAATGCTATCATCCAAACTAGTGTCGTGCCTTATAACGACAAGGTCAAGTTTTCCAGCTATCCGTGAATGAGGGAAAGTTTTCGTCGGAAAATTTTTTGCCTCCTCGAGAGCAGATCATGGAGGTAAGAACTGAAGGAGGGGCTACTCCGTACTGCAAAGTAAATCACTGCTCCGAGTCTCCAGATGGGATGTTTTTGTTTACATTCAGAAGCTCCCTTGACAGCCCTTTGATAGTATTTCGACACACAACAGTTCCATACAAATCGGAAAACGGGACACTTCCGCATAAAAGAAACACTCATTGTGTGATGGATAATAGCAATTTGTATAGTTTAATAAAATTTACTTAAAAATCACATCTTGGTTATTTTCCGATAACTAACAACAGCGATTTTGATTATGAATTTGTTTTATAAAATTGTAAGCTGTTGAACTACAAAAATATAGATTTTAGAAAAAAATTTTATGCTTAAAGAATTAAAATACCTTACGGTACCTTTAAAATTGTATACGTCTTTCGATAACCTTGATAGAGTATTCTCTACTTTTATTTTATGTTCCAAGCGCAAAAATGTCTTAAATAAAATGCATATTTTGTCATCCACATATTAAAATTTTTTAGAGGAGAGGGTTTAATCACTTTGGTTTTACGTTTTTTACTTGTTTGGGTTAATTAAAAAGTAAAACCGCCACCAAATGCTGTAGTCCTCGTCAAAATTAATAAATATACACGCAGATATGCCAATAAGTGAACATTTCCTTGATTTGTAACCACACGCTTGTGTAAAATTATGTCCAGTTTTACACAAATGTGTAGAACAGAAGGCAGATACATTGTGAACTCGGCGAATGAAGATGCAGAGTAAGACAATCAAAATTGTGATCTGATGGCAATGCGGTTAATGTTTAAATATGAAATGGATTATTATTTATTATGTATTATATTATCAGAGAATTATTAAACTGGGTAAAACTGCTAAAAGGAGTATTGAGTGCTCTGCCAAAATATATTTTGAAGATTTTAATTTGATAATAATAAAACGTGATATATCCTAAAACGCGTTTTAAGTCAAAAGTTTGAAACTTGATGGCTAAATTTAAATATAAAAGTATGCATGTTAAAATATTTGTAATTAGGCACAAAGGCCAGGATAAGTTTTTATTAAATAGAGTAAGGCATGCAAAGGCTATCTGTCTAAAGAGAGAGATGCCATCGTGGAGGAATTTCGAAGGAAAACTGACCTTTGAGTGGTTATTAAAAATAATGCATGTAATTTTCATTCTTATTATATTTATACATATTTCTGAGAAAACTGTTCTGCGAAAAGTGTGGCATTTAATTCCGTTCAGAATGAAATTTTGTTTAAAAATGTATTTTTTCCACATACGGAGGACTGTCAAATATTGTAGAAAAAGAAAATGTATGCATTTTTATGTATATTTACGACGCAATTCCAAAATATTTAGATACGATCGTGTCAAAACCCTATTGATCTTAATGGTAAGACACTGAATGTTTTAATCACCACGAACGGATCGCCAGTGCTTCAAAGCATGTATGGAGGAAACCGGTTAGGGCCTCTCCTTCTTACTTCCTACATCCATGGAGCAGATAGAAGGAGGTACGTAAAGACGTGCGAAAGAAAAATTAGCCACTTTTTTCCCATTGCAGCGGTGAGCGCCATGACGTCCATCTCCGTGGTTACATGATTGTTTAAACCAATGATTATAGTGATACAATGCGTGAATATGTATTTAACTCCTAAACCGTAAGCTTGCTGCGACATAGAATGTGCAAGAAGAGTGTAACCATGAGTAGGTATATAGATACATATATCTGAGGCCCCATGATTGTTTAAACCAATAATTATCCAAGAATCCAATAACAATTATCCAAGAAGCGTATAACCATGACTTTCTATTTGGCAAAATAATCTAAAGCATAGACAGAATTTTCAATGATAGACTATCAGTAATTTGAAAAATAAATTGTCGTCAACGGTAAGTCTTGATCTTATTTACATCGCCTTGTATCTAAGCAGATTTAATGAGGTTTCTTAACACAACTGGGTCCATTTATTCACGCTTCTTCTGATACGAGATTGCTTTTTTTTCTTTTAATTAATTCCTCTCACAACAATCTGTAACGTTTTTACAATCCTGTTTGTAAAATAGTGCGTTATTCATTCCCATATGACCGATGTCACGCAAAAAAATTGCCCAAATGGATTCGAGAATATTCAGAATGGATATTTCCATTGAAATATGACGTCCGAAATTTTTTGCGATTACAGTGCTTCCTTTATTTCGTTTAAGGAAGTAAAAAGAAGGGAAAGTAGTAAATGATCATGATTGCATTTGAAAATAGATAACTAATTAAAGATCACGAGTTGAAATTTGCATAATTATTAACAACAAGCCATTTAGAAAACGTGAAGAGAAAATGTTTCCATTAAAAAATGAGTTTACATTTGTTTTGAAATCAAAATTTTATTTTACAGCATATTAGCGTATAAATATATGTATGTACAATAGGGTGGGCCGAAATAACACTTTTTGTTTTTAATTTTTCTGCTGCTATACCCTAGAAATGTTCCCTATCGCCTAATGATAAAAAATGAAGAAAAATGTTTTCGTATAGTAAGTAGTGTATATTCCGTTCGATAGTTATTAAAAAAATCTATGAAACCTTGTCAGTTTATTTGGGATGTTTCATTTTTAATCACAAACCTTAATTTGCTTTTAAAATTTATCTAGTTGACTCAGTATACAATTACTTAATGATAAACGATACAGCCCGTTGCTACAGAGAAATGATTGAACTAAAATTACTGAGAGAAATGATTGAAGGCCAAAGAAACATCTGCAGGCATCGCTATTGAATTTTTTTAAAATATGAATTAAATATGGATTTTTAAAAATTGTTCATAATAAATTCATTTGAATTTAATAAATTAATTTAATAAATTAAGTTGAATTTTTATATTGCATTTTATTTGTTGAAAAACTGGAAGAAAGAAAAGAATTTGTTTTTTTTTTGGGGGGGGGGGAACTTACTATTATTTTTTGTATGCATTTAGTTTTCCAGTTAGTCCGATTTCGAAGATTGTGGGATAATGACGGAACCGGTTAGCCAGGCTGTGCAAGGTATTGTTGTATCTCAGTTTTAGTGAATCTGTGTGAAAGATTTTTGTTTTCAATTTAACTTTAAATTATAGTTTATTGTTAATCGATCTCAGATCCATGCGATTTTATTTCACAATTGTTGGGTAATTTCGTATTTGAAAGAGTATAGCAAAACTACTCGTATCTTTTATTTTAATTTTAAAATATAACTAATTTTAAACACCATAACATTCATTATGAACTTTATTTCATCATTGTTCGATTGTTTCATCAAAGAAAGAAGTGTTTTTCATTAATACTCCAAATATAGAAAGTCATCGCGAAATGTGCAACCAAACTAAGGAAATCGAGCATTAAAGTAACCTTAAGAAGTAAGTACCTTAAGAAGAGGTTCCTTGAGCTCTTTAAGTGAGGAGAGAATTTTCGGCTAAAAATCTACTATTTTCCATTTTGGCTCAATTTCCACGGATAAAAGTGGGCAATACCATCAGAATACCTTAAAAACCCTCCAAAGGCTGTGACAGTAAAATTCCACATAGAATAATGGCTTTACAGTTTATTAAACATGAAAAATTCCAGATCCATATGGATCTAATTTCGGGTCAGTTGCATGTTGGAAGGAAAGGAATCAAGGTAAAATGTTAGAGGGGTATTCGAAAATTATAGCCAAGAAAATAACATTTAATTATGACATTTTGGGGAACTTTAGTGTTTCAAGGAACTTAGCGTTTTCCTGAGGCTTGAAGTAGCATCAAAGAGGAAAATTACAAATGCTTAACATAACAGGTTAATTAGGCTTTTTAAGGATCCCATTAATGGTAAAGGTAATAAATAGTAAAGGTTCGCACATTACCATTTGTAATGCAATACCAATTTTACACACATAAGCTAAGAAGAGTGCAAACCAACGTAGCGCCATCTATTGAGCCCACTTTCACCCTTTTTTAATGCAATAATTATTTTACATGGACATTAATAGGCAAAGAAAAGCGAAAACCAAGGTAGCGTCATCTAATGAGAAGAACAATAACGAAATGATAATACTATAATAAAATTTTGAAAGTGTTAGGGAAGAATGGATTAAATTGATACTATAATCTGAGAAAGCACACTTTTGTTCCTCTAAAAATTATACATCTGTTTTAGCTGCAGATAACATTACTTTTGTTTTTGCTTCGGCCATTGATTGCTATATAAATATAGATATTGCTCTTACCATATTTCCAATAAAATTTCCTCTTATAAAAGAAGTTTTTTTTTTTTTTTTTTTTTTTTAATCGTTTCGCTTTCGATATCGGGAAAGCTTTGTTCAAAATCGATCCAAACTAAGATTGCTTTATTGAATAATTTTTTTTTAATTTTTTGTATGCATGATTCTCTTTCGATGGTATCTGTGTAACGTGTATACGAGCCAGTTTCCCTTAGAAAGCCCTCCACGAAGGCATCCCTCCCCTTAGGCAGACAGCCACAGTGTGCTTTGCCATAATTAAATACACACATACTTTCGATGGTACGAAATTTGAAATTTAAGAATGCATATTGTTTCGTAATAGATTGAATTCACACACATCTGATAATAGGTTGATAAACTTTATTTTATCAAAAGAAACACTTCAAAGTTCTCTAACATTCAACAGAAATACTCGTACAGGTGTTCACAGTATCACAGATTACAATCAATAGTTACACTTAAAAATACTAATAAAGTTAAGCACAACGCAAACAAAGAGCATCTTAAAGACGAAGCTTTCAATACTCCAAAGTCGCTCCGAACTAACAACTCCCACCAACAACTAAGGGCAGATGCTCTTTTCGGCTTAATATAGTTTTCAGCTGGACGCCTAGATATTTCTAGTATTTTCTGTTTCTCAAAATTACTGGAAAGCACATACGAGGTGACGAATTACATTTTTGCAATTACAGTACCTATTAAGGTTAGGTTATTTAATTACGGCAAAGCCTCGAGGGTTATCTGCCTAAGGAAAGGGATGCCTTCGTGGAGGACTTTCTAAGGGTAACTGGCTCGTATACACGTCACACATGGGAAAAACCACGAAAACACCCATGCAGCCAGCCCGTTCGCGGGATTCGAACCTCGGAACGAACTACCAGTGTTCAGCGATTTTACCGCTCGGCCGCTGGTGGGCTCCAGTACCTATTAAGGCATACAGGCACCGAACCAAAATGCCGCCTAGCCAAGTTTGGCGTCTTTTAGAGATCTTCCGCCAAATTTGCGAGATAGCCATTTACTCAATGTTAAATAGACTTGCCCCTTTGTTCCTATTTTTTCAGAACAGCATCCTCGTTCTATATTTTCATGCTACAATATAGAGAAAAACACAACAATTTCACTAAAATTATCCGTGTATGTACAAAATTCGTAACAATATATATCTTAAGAATCTGTAATTAATGATTTTCATTATTATATATTATCTTTCACTTTTTGCAAACCGTTGTAAACGATAAAACCGTATTAGCAAGAATATTTAACTTTTCCTGATTATATCTATTGAAACGCTAAAGAGAATTCATATGCTTTTACCTTGTATTTCCGCTTTGATGTGAAACTAAATGAAATTTAAATGGAATGCAATGCCTATAGTTTTGTCTGCCCATAAATTATGTTTCACTGGCTTAGGTTATTATAAGGATCTGTGTTCTATCCAGGTTCAACATCATGTTATTGAATTTCGAATCAATATCCGGTATTAAATAGAAAACTGAATAGAAACTACCATAATAATGGTTGTTACGTTTAAATGCTTTTCGGATAAAAATAGAAATTGCTTCCTTTGCTACTTACTCTCTTTTGAATTACAATGTTTAATTTCCGGTGACCGTGTGACTCTTTATGAAATGACTTCCTTTGAAGAAGCATATATACAGTCATCATCTATTTCCGATGCTTGAAAGTCTAATTTAAATACCAATTGCTGATGAGACAATTTTACCATTTTATTCCACAGTCGGTATATAAACAAAGCTATCTAATAAAATATATTTATTTCACCCGATTTGGAACCGAAATGTAAGTTTCAAAATCAGCAGGCTAGAAATGAAAGACATATTTCTGATCAAATTTCTGGGTATATTATAGTGTAATAATCGTTATTCTAGATTTAGAAATTGCTAATATTCGAAAACACTTCTATTTCATATCATATGGATGAGCAAGGCAACAAAACGGCGGTTTTAAATCTAGCTGTAGATTAAAAAAACAAAGAAAGGCAATACAGTAGCCATACAAAATTTAAAACCGTTGAAAATTAATTTGGAACACTTGCAAATTAATAACACTCTTTCTATAATTAGAGAGTAAGTGAAATTAAGCTTACGTAAATTAATAATATGTGAGGTTTAGGTCTGATATTTATAATTTACGTTTTATTAAGAGTGAAATTTATTTTAATTCATTTCCTTTATGCCTTGTTTCATCGCGTGCTCGCTCAGACCAGAAGTTTATGCAAATCGTACGGTAGGCGAGGAAGGTTAAAAATGAGAATTTAAATTTGATCTATATTATGAGTAGAACTCTTGCCGCTGTAATGCTAATTTCTATGCGCCGCCAGTCAGAGCACAAAATTTGAAAGGCTGATATTAGATACTTTCTGTTCATGTAAGTTTTACTGTTTTCTACATTTTTCTACGTTTTTGCATCTGGCAACAAGTCTTGTTGGTGGATAGATTTTTTTTCTTTTTGTTTGTGACAGCCATGTAGTGTGGCTCGTTATTCTCTATGAGTTTTCTCATATTTACAATCAGTATGGTAAAATAAAGCTAAAGGAAGTACAGTTCATGTGTCGTGTGAATTATTTAGCAAAACCAAAGGAGTTGAGTAATGTTTAGTTTGTGCTAGTGTTTGGTCCGTGGAGCCGGAGTGCTAGTAAAGATAGCGATTGATTGTTCTAAACGGATTATAAATAAGCATGTTAGCAGTGAAAATCTACTTCCAGTAAGGCAAGTGGATGTTGGACATTTACATACTATTTAAGGAGAATTTGTTTTTATAACTTATTTTTAAAGACATTGTAATAATGGATCATAAAAGTGTTTCGATTTCATTTTAATATTGGTGTATCGTAATTTGAAAATAATTTGTGTTTTAGTATTGCGCAATTATGAGGAAAATTATAATACGTAAAAGAAAAAAAAACTTCTTTACGTGAGATTGTCACTAATTATATTGAGAAAAGATAAGTTATTATAACAGCTGTTGAAACAAATGTAATAGAACTGCAAAAATATGTTGAACTATTGACACAAAAAAGAAACTGATTTTGATATTGTAGATTTAATTTCAGATATTTAAAGAATTAGAAAACGAAATAGATAATATTCATTAGTATGCAGATAAAATTTATTTATGGAAATTGAGAAGTGAAAAATATTAAAAATCAAAGCAGTAAAAATAAATCTGCTAGTGTAAATTCAGAACACAGTTTTCACAATATTCAGTTACCTAAGTTTACATTACCGACCTTCGGAGGTTAATAAATAGACACAGAAAAAATAGCTTTTAAAGATCTGTTTAGTGCATGTGTAAGAAATAACACAAATTCATCCAATGCTCAAAAATTGCATTATTTAAAGGCTTCTTTGAAATGTGAATCTTAGCGCATTATTCAAAATATTTAAATTGCGGACTGTAATTTTGAGATATCGTGGAATCTTTTAGACGAAAGATTCAAATAAAAGAGGACGAATTTTTGCCCGTATTAAGCGTTTCCTAAGTGTAACAACTATTCAAATTGACTTCGCTAGCGCTCTTTTAAATTTAGTGCTCTTTTAAAGTGCTAGTGCTCTTTTAAATTTAGTTGACAACATTAATGAAATAATTCGCTCATTAGAAATATTGAATAAAACCATTGATTAATTTGGTGATACTTAAATGACTTATTTAATTTCACAAAAATTAGATCTTTCTACAAAATTACAGTGAGAAAGGCAGCTATAATGTAATGAGATTCCGAAACTTACGACATTAATTGAATTCCTAAAAAACTACGCCAAAATACTTCAAAATAGCAAAGAAACAAATAATAAATACCCAAATCTATGTTTTAGAGTAAGAGCAATGTTTTAGTAGCTACTTTAAGTTCTGGTTATTTCAAAGGAGATCATAGTTTAGCCAAATGTTCGAAATTTCTAAATTTATCGTTTCAACATAATAGACTTTGTAAAATCTAATCATTACTGTTTTAATTGTTTATCTCATATGTACTTGCTGAAAATAAGTGAGACTTTAAATGCATGTTAATATTAATTTAAGAAGCATCACAGTATTTTGTACATTGTAAATAGTTCAAAGAACAAAACTCAGCTTAAAAGTATGTCTCCACATACACCGTTTATTCCTAAACGAAATGAAACGAATTGTCAAACGTGGCCCAAATTTTCCATTCGCGATTACTTCGAGGCTGCGATGGATAATTTCGGGTACTACAAATTGTGAGTCACATACAACTGAGCCAGTATATTTAAATCATGTGAATGCAAATGCAGATGAGTTAGTAAATTATTTCTGGGAGCTTGAAAAATTTCCAAATGTACAACGTTTAACAGATGAAGAAAAACTTTGTGAAGAACGTATTAAAAGGTCTCATTTTAGAGAACAAGCCGTTATTTAGTTGCATTACCATTCAAACATAATAGAAATGTTTTAGATGATTATCGTAAAATGGCGTACATAAGATTTCAGTGTTTAGAGATGAGACTGCTATCCATGTCAGAAGTTTACAACTAATATGTTCAATTTATAAAAGAATTCTTTTCACTGAGAAACATAGAAATTGTGTCAAACAGATCATGAGTTTGAGAACAAATACTATTGTACCATAACACTTCATATTGAAGAAATCTAAATAACAAAACTGAGAGACGTCTTTGATGCGAGAGTTAAAACAACGGTGCTGAAACAACTATTGGTGTTTCCTTAAGTGATACATTAATGCTAATCTCAAAAATACAAGATGATTAATTTGTATTTTACTAAGATTGAGTCTTCATAATTTTGCAATAACTGCTGATATTCGAATGATGTATAGACAAATAAAAGTTCATGAAAAAGATCGAGACTTTCAGAAAATATTATGGAGAGGTAACCCAGATAAACAAATACAGGTTTGTCGTTTAAATACTGTCAAGTATGGAATTGCAGCTATTTTATATCTTTCAACCAAAGTTTTAAGTCAGTGACTGATTAAGGATTGAATTCAGAAAACAAGAAATATAGTTTTAAAAGATTTTTTTACTTAGATGTTGTAGTAGCTGTTGTTAGTCAGAGAGGTACTACGTTGATAGATGATTTGCAGCAACTGCTAAAATGTGTGGCTTTGAGCTCTATGGATGGTCGACAAGCGCAACATCATTTATAAAAAATGCTGGCTTAAACCCAGATAGTGACAATAGTCATTATGTAATAACAGAAGGTAAAAACATTAAAAGTTCTGAGATTGGAACGCATTCTGACAGCGATGAATTCAGATGTAATTTCGGTGTAATAGCTTATCAAGGTGTTCCAACTAAAGGGATTAGTATTTTATCATTTATATCACGGTTACTCGATCCGATGCGTTGGATAGCTCCTTTTGCAAATTCTCGTAAAAATGATCCTTCAGCAAGTGGGGTAATTGTATTTGTCATGGGATAATCCTATACCAGAAGAGATTGATCAAAACCTGAAGTTGATTATATACAGAAGATAAACTGTTAAATTCAGTAAATGTACCTAGATTTACTGTTACCTAATTATTCTCGATGTGAACTTCACGGATTTTGTGACATGTCTGAAAAACGGCTATGCACCAGTTTTTAATGCAAAACTTATAATAACTATAATATATAAAATAAACTTTTAACTACTAAAACGTGTAGCACCACTGAAACCTATCACAATTTCATTACGTGTATCAGTATTATTGGCACGCTTGATTCAGGGTGTCCGAGCTGCATTAGTTTTAAAATACGATTCAGTGCATGCGTGGAGTGACTCGTAATCTCATGGCTAAGGTTAGATCCTAAACGTCGTCGCATCCAACAGAGTTTCTGAAATGCAAGCCATTTTACTAGCTGAGAATTGAAGTCATATTGATGGAAAACAAACACGTTTTATCCATTATTCCATCAATAAACACTATCTTTCCTACTCCGATGATGCCATACAGCCCCAAACCATTACTGACCCACCTTCCATGCTTCACAGTTGAAATTGTGTTCCTTGGATATAAAGCTGAATTCTTCTTGCGCCACACCATACGATGACCGTCACTGCCAAAAACATTAAATTTACTCTCATCGCTGAAAATAACTTCATTCCAAAACTCTTTAGACCTTGGAATGTGCTCTTTAGCAAATTTTAATGTAATAGCTCTATTTATTTTACTAATGAATAGCTTTTAGAGAGCTTTTCTGCCATTATAACCAGCCCTTCTGAGGATTCTGCGCACTGTTTCTGCAGAAACAGATTTACCCACAGTTTCCGAAGTACTTGCGGCAAAGTTTTGGGCACTTATTGTAGGATCAATCCTTACCTTGGGTACAATTCTCCTCTCTGCTGCTGAACTTGTAAGGATCTTAAGTTTTACTAACGTTTATTTTATTTTAAATCTTTACTATCACTTCTTATTTTCTACTTCCGGCCAGAATTAAAAGCTTTAACTTATTTATGCAAATTTGTCTTGCGAACGCCAAGTACTTAAGTTGTGGCTTTTTGCCAAGCAAGAGAGAGAGACGAAAGAGTGATTAGGAGCGGGCCGCTTGCCATTGCAGTTTTACTCGGTTGCTGGTTGCCTTCAAGGCCAGAGGTTTAATCCTCTTGATAATTTTAAACGTATCTTAGTGTTAACAGTTCTATGTACACTTTTACTTTTACTTTTACTTTTACAAGACTGTCATATTAATCGAGATAATACACTAACTGGCTCCACCACACAGAATAAAATTTACAATTCTATTAATATGAAAGCCACAATAGTCTATAATGGTCCACTAACACCAACATTATGGAAAGCCACTCAACATACAGTCTCAATAGTAATTAACTGTCAAGATGGTGACATCTTTATCACTTCAGCTTACTTTCCTCCTAGTACCGACATAGATCGAATTCTTCCTGAATTGGACTACTTAAGATTCCTTAAATTCACAAATGTTATTTTTGGAGGAGATTTCAATGCTTCAAGTAGTCTCTGGGGTTCGCCTATTGAAGATTCACGTTCAGCGCAGCTCTTAGACTTTGTAGAATCCAATAGACTTGTAATAATCAATGACACTAATGCACCTCCTACCTTTCAAACCATACGTGCCAAAGGATGGCCAAATGTTACAATAGCATCAGAGAGTATAGCTAGGAAAATAGCCAATTGGACAGTTACAGACTGGATAACATTAAGTGATCATAATGCCATCACCTTTACTCTTCACTGTTCATTACAATATCAACAAAAGAGAAGATTTAAGACTAATTATGGAGGACAAAATAAGCTTAAACGTTGTCTGCTTCCTTCAATTCCTGATCTGATTATTAAATTTGATGATTGCAATAGTGCTATAGATTTAGATGAGGCCTATGATAGTTTTATTTATGAAATTATTACAGCCTGTCATAGAACTTTCAAAACTAAGCAAGTTAAAATAAGGAATAACGCATCTTGGTGGACTCCAGACCTAGCTAAAGAGCGACAGATTCTACGAAAGCAAAGACGCCAAGCACAAGCCGCAACACTCCCTGAGATTAGGATGGAACTTTTTAGTCGCTATAAGAAATCACAAGCTCTTTATAAAAAACATATAAATTATGCCAAAGAAACATCATGGAAAAACTATTGCACACGCACTGTTGAGCGTTATGGCAATATTTTTCATATTGCAATGAACAAAGTTTTCCGTCCTACTCTCCTACCCTCTGATATTTTAAATACAGCTAAAAGTCCAGAGGACACCATCCGATTTCTTCTGACTAATATTTTTCAAAAGGACAACTCTACAGAAGACACTACAAGCCAGGCAGAAATGAGAAGTAATTTTGATAATTACATATATCATAAACCTACTATGGAACCCATGCCTAGTCTTTCTGAAGCAAATAACATCATCCGCTTTCTCAATCCTGCCAAAGCACCAGGACCTGACGGCGTGGATAACATGATCATTAAAATGATCCATATCATAGCTCCATCCCTTACTATGGCATTTCTAAGAGCCTGCTGGAGAACTCGACACTTTCCAAAATCTAGTAAGTGTGCGGAGGTCGTACTTTTTCATAAAAAGGACAAGGACCCTCTACAGCCAAATTCATATCGTCCGATTTGCCTTTTACCAGCATATGGCAAACTATTAGAACGAGTCATACTTGGGCGATTAAACTATTATTTACACACTAATAATTTGCTTGCTAACAACCAATATGGATTTAGAGGAGGCCTGTCAACAGAACATGCTATTCATGACCTTATTCATACAGTACAGGAAAATAGAAAGGATGGATGTCACTCCCTGGTTGTTAGCCTGGATATTCAAGGAGCTTTCGACTCTTTATGGTGGCCGGATATATTAAATGTCCTGGCTACCATGGGATGTCCGGCTGATCTTCAAGATCTTATACGAAGCTATTTAAGCAATCGTTCTGTTCAAATCACCACCGATGCAGCCACCATCCAATATGACCTGACTAGAGGATGCCCTCAGGGCTCCTGTTTGGGACCTTTACTATGGATACTTGTCGCAAACTCGATTCTAAGGGATCTGAGTGGCCACCGAGACTGTAAAATTATCGCTTATGCAGATGACTTCCTTATTATCACACGAGGGAAATCCAAACTCGAAAGCACTACACAGCACTATCTTAATATATTTGGAGATTGGGCCAGAGCTCATAAAATCACGGTTTCGGCCTCTAAAACTAAAGCCATAATTATTGGAGCCCATAGGCCTTTGCGGAGGAATCCCTCCATTAAAATGCAGGGTTCGCCAATCAAAATAGTTAAAGAATTCAAATATCTAGGCCTTATCATAGATCATCGTTTATCTTGGCTACCACATCTTAAATATGTTAAATCACGCACTCTACAATTAAATAATAATATCCGACGAACTGCCACAGCCTCATGGGGAGTCTCATCTAATCTCTTGAAACAATGGTATCATATGGTCACTGAAAGAATCGTTCTATATGGCTCGGGAATATGGGCGTGTCGGTTGACAACCCATGAACGTCGCTTCCTGAATACAATTCAACGACCACACCTTCTACATATCAGTAAAGGCTATAGAACTACATCCACCACTGCTTTGCAAACTCTAACTGGTATTCCACCGTTAGACTTAGTTGCTGAAAGAGACTCTACCCTTACATTAATTCTCCGCCTTCAACAGGATCATACTCTCTGGCACACCTTGTATCAACATCAACATTTTGAAAGAAAAATTTTTGATATTCCTACTCATCCAGCGCTTCATAATCTGACAGACTACGTGACCACTTCCTACAAGACTCCTACTGTGTCCAGCTTCCATATTTATACGGATGGCTCTAAGATAGACTCGGGTACAGGGTCGGGACTATGTATCCTACAAGATAACTGTATCATCTCTACATGGCGAAGAAGACTTGGAGCTAACAATTCCATCTTTCAGGCTGAACTCACGGCACTGCAGAAAGCAATCTATATAGCGAGTCAATTACGATCGAATGTATTTATTCTTAGTGACTCCATGTCTAGCCTACTAGCCGTGGGTGGTAGGCCGAGTCGTCATCCGATAGTCATCAAATTACAAAAAATGCTCCTTAACCTGATGCCATCAATAAGACCAACACTCACATGGGTACCGGCACATACTGGAATAAATGGTAATGAAATAGCCGATTCATTAGCAAAGGAAGCAGCAATGAATACCAATTTAACGGAACAATATCTTCCACTTCCAGGATCATATCTTAAGCGCATCACAATGTCACAACTACTTTCAAAATGGCAAGACAGGTGGTCTATGTCCCCCACGGGACGCCGCACCTTCAAATTCATTCCAAAAGTCAACATTCATACAATTTCTTCGTCCTCTGCATTAACCACCTTTTTAACTGGCCATGGACCTTTCCCAGAATATCTCCACCGGTTTGGACTACGGAACAATGACCTTTGCACATGTGGACAGAGAGGTAACCCGGATCACTATGTTTTCTCTTGCCCATTTACATCTAATCTGCAATTTCCAAAACCAGTGGACAGATATCTACCGGAATGGACAAAACACCTACTATGTCATGCTGGAAGCCAGAAGAGGCTATTCCAGATAATCCAACACTGCAAAGATCATTATGCATAAATTTACATCTACATTGCATTTTCAAGAGTGATTTGGAGAAATATCTACCGGATGAGACAACTTACCGACAATGTTATGCTGGAAGCCGGAAGAAGGTTATACAGATACTCCCTTCTGTAATAATCATTCTGTTTGGAGATATAAGACTCTTTCTTGCTTCCAGAGGACTTTCTTATGATTTATAAATACCAGAATATGACTTTTTCGGTATATTTTATTACAAAATTATTTGTTAAAATAGTTCTTTATTTGCATTTTTGTATATAATTTTTTTTATTTTTGATTGTTTTTAAGTATTTATTTCTTTATATTTTATATTGTTTTTTTGTTATTTCATATATTGTATATTGTCATATGTATATCTAATTTTGCAAAATGTTCAACCATGTCAAATCTGTTACGTACTCCTTGCTCCTGTCTGCAAGATGAATGTTATCACCTCACTGTGACTGTGTATTCATTCTTTGACTTACTAAATAAATGCTCGCTGGCCTGTTGGCACGTTCCACTGGCTGTGGCGGCTGCTAGTGGTAGATGTTTTCCACTGAACGGGCATTACACTGCTTGGCTTGCCTTAGGTCAGTGGCCTGTTCAATGGTGCGAGTTCTATGTACTACATACGGCCTTTCTGTTAATATACGGCCAATATTCAAGTAGACACTTGTTTATTAATCCAAAGTTAGTTTAGTTAGAATTTAGTTAATATTTTTATATTCTTACGTTCAGACCACAAGTGGTTGGTCTCTGTATTCCGAAGTCCGGAAATCATTGTAAAGAGTGAAAAATAAAGGGTTTCGTATACCCTTCCTGTGTATCCTGTCTACTTCCCACATTTAATGAACATAGCTTTAGTAAGCTCGATGTTCCGAGTCAGGTCATTTAATGTTCCCCAAGCAAGTAAGGAGGAACAGAGAACCTGATAGTGGCGCCCGACGAAGAAGAATAACCATGGCCGAGTTTCAAGAAGAACCTATGCTGCCTGCAGAAGCGGCTCAGAATCCAGAAATGCCAGCTGCCGCCCAGGAAGGATTTGGTTACATCGTCCAGACCATGCGCGCATCGATGAAATCAGAAGCAACATTTAATGGAAACTCACCGATAACCAGATTTTTGGAAAAATTGGAGGACCACTTCATGATGTATCCCGTGCACAAGTTCCAGAAAGTCACCTTAGTTACTAGCGCTTTGAGGGGCCAGGCGCTTAATTGGTTCAAATGTATAGGCAGAAGTCTCTTGGGTCAAGCAGGAACTCCCACCTATACTTACGAAAATTTCAAGACTGCCTTAGTAAAAGCCTTCCCTGTCGTAAGGGATCGTGCGAAATTAGAAGCGGAACTTTTCAGCATGTACCAGAAACCAATTGAAAATTTCTCAAGCTTTATTTTAAGAAAAATTCATGTCTTCAAACTCTTGTATGGAAACCGTCCGGATCCTGAGATAATTCAAGTGATTTTGCCGAGGTTACTTCCCCAAGTGCAAGACTTTATTGAATTAAGGAATCCGACTACCCTGGAAAAGTCATTTGAGCTAGCAATCCAGTTTGAAAGTAGAAGAACGGCGGACATTGAAATAAGATGCCAATATCGACAACGAAACCAATTTGGTGAGCCAAGACCACAGCAAAGTCAAGCACACGGCTACGGAAGCAAAGCGAATCAGTGGGCAAGGAAACCCGAGCATCCAAAAACAGCCGGCGAACGTCGACAGTTCAATAGCAATCCAGGAAAAAAGTCTCAAGGCCAGTGGAAAGAGAAGGAAAGCATGGAAAGAAAAAAGGATTTAAACTAAAACGGATTTCTGCTGACGGGAGGGTGCGGAAATCCGAAGGCCAAGAAAACCCCTCTTCCTTCAAGTTAAATACAGTGATGGTGAAAAATTTGACTCTTCCAAAGATTGAAGTGTTGGTGAATAACATCCCAGCCACCGCACTCCTGGATACAGGCGCGCAGTGTTCCTGTGTGGCAGAAGATTTTTTAGGAAGTATTTTCAGTAATACCGCATATATAATTCGGATAATACGACAGTGTTAGCTTCGCAGGGAGAAAGATGCAAGTGCATAGGTAAATTACCGCTGTACGTTCGTATCAAGGAAGAACAAGTAAAGATTATGTTTTTATACTAAAGAATCTGCAAGCACATATCATCTTAGGGATAGATTTTCTTTCAGAGGCAGAAGCAACAGTGGATTTTAACGAAGCGTCCCTTAAGCTGACGATGAAACCAGTTCGAGAAGAGAAAACAGAACAACCAATGTTAAACCTTGACCACCTGCCCAAGGAAGAGTAACAAAAAATCCAACAAGTGGTAAGTGAATTTGCTTCGTTATTTAGTGATATTCCTGGATTTACTCAAGTTACTAACCATAGTATCGACACCGGAGATTCACTGCCAGTTCGCCACAAACCGGTATGATAAGAATAAAGAAAAAATTATAGAGTGGCACATTAGAGATATGTTACGTAAAAAGATCATAACGCCCATATCAAGTAGTTATGCTAGCCCGGTTGTTTTATGTAAGAAAAACAATGACTATCCAGTAACAAATCCAAAAAGGTGGCATTCTGCTATTGACTATCGTAAATTAAACTCCATGACTAAATATCCGGTATATCCGTTGCCTATTATTGAAGAAATTCTAAGGAACATAGCTTCTACCAAATACATGACGACTTTAGACTTAACGACCGGTTATTTTCAAATAGGGGTTAGACCGGAAGATGTGCCTAAGACTGCTTTTATAACCAAGTCTGGCACTTATGCATTCCTGCGTATGCCGTTTGCCCTTTCAGGGCAACATTTCAGCGATGTGTGGACAATGTGCTAAGGCCTGTTCTTGGAAAGTCAACATTTATCTATTTAGACGATATCATTATTAATAGTGATCATCTGGACCAACATGTACAGGATTTAAGACAGGTGTTTTCATTATTAAATGAGGCCGGTCTAAAAGTTAATGTCGAAAAGTGCAAATTTTCAGCCCCTGAATTAAAATACTTAGGTTACAAAATACCTCAGAAAGGAATCGAGACAGACGAAAATAATCGCTGTGTAAAAGTATCCACCGCCAAATACGGCGAAGAAGCTCTGTTCTTTTCTAGGACTTTGTTCATATTATAGGTCCTTTATAAAAGATTTTGCAGCTATTGCTGAACCATTGTTAAAATTAAAAAGGAAAAAGGCAAGATTCTCGTGGACGGCCGAAGCCAATAGTGCTTTCGAAAAATTAAAGCAAGCATTAACGCAAGCCCCTGTTTTGAAATTTCCTGAAAAGGATGAGAATTTAGAAATTTCAGCGGATGCTTCGGATAATGCGGTAGGAGCGGTAATTTCGCAAAATCAGCAGCCCGTGGCATTTTTTAGTCGAACTTTAAATCAAACACAAAAAAGTTATTCCGCGACCGAGAGAGAGGCACTTGCAGTTCTGTTAGCAGTGCAAAAGATCCGAGTCTATTTTGGAAGGGCGCCAATAACAGTGTATTCTGATCATGCGGCAGTAACTAGATTGTACTCAGAGAAAAACTTATTCCCAAGGTTAATAAGATGGGCACTCAAGTTACAAGAGTATAATCTGGTAATCAAGCACACACCCGGAAAGGAAAATATCGTAGGAGATGCCCTATCCAGAATAAAAATAGATGAAGAAGGTAATACTGTAAAGGTGGCAAGGCTCACAGCATGTACAATAAATTCCCGAGAAACTGTAATAATCGAACTGGGTAAGGATCCTGAATTTAGAAACATTTATGAATATTTAAAGGATCCTGAAAATTTTAGCCACCAAGATATCGTGGCGATAAGAAATAGAGCGGCCCATTACGACCTAATAGATGGTCTTTTATTTTATACAAAACTACAAATTCCAACAACAAATTTCGACCTGTTATCCCAGCTAGACTTAGATTAAATATCCTGCAGGAGTTACACGACTGCCCTTTAGCTTCTCATGCTGGTATTCGAAAAACTATCCAACGCCTACGCGAAGCAGTCTATTTTCCTGAACTGCAAAAGTTAACAAGGGCGTATGTCCAGTCCTGCCCAACATGTCAAGCAGTTAATTATATTAATTTCCGCCCGGCCGGGTTTCTAAATAGCATTAAATCCGAATTTCCAAATGAAATAATTGGCATCGATTTATCGGGCCCTTTCCCAAAAAGTCAGTTAAATAAATGTCGGTATCTCCTTGTTATGGTTGATCATTTTAGTAAGTGGACCGAAATTGTTCCCTTAAAACGAGCCTCCGCGAAATTAGTTACTGATTCCATTTTAAATAAATATATTTTAAAATACGGGGCGCCCCTAAAAGTTAAATCGGATAATGGTCCTCAATTTGTAAGTAATATATTTGAAGACATGTGCCCAAAACTGGGCATACGTCATTTAAAATTGGTCCCGTATCGGCCGCAATCAAATATAGCGGAACGGGTCAATAGAAATATAGTTAAAATTATCCGTAGTTATGTTAAAAATTTTCATAAAAGCTGGGATAACTATGTCAATGAATTTGCTTTCGCCCTGAGGACCGCAAAACATGATACAACGGGCAAAACTCCTGCTGACTTATTTTTAGGCAGAAAGATTATAACGCCGTTAGATAAATTATTTTATGTTCAACAACGAGCCCCAGAATTTAAAATGGGTGGTATAGAAAAATTAATTAAAGAAGCAAAAAAGAACACTGAAGTAGCACAGAGAAAACAAAAACTTTATTACGATATGAAACGACGGAGAATAACTTATAAAGTAGGAGATGAAGTATTAAAAATTAAGCATTCACTTTCTTCAGCACCAGATGATAAAACCGCCAAATTTTTTCCATGATTTGAGGGACCATATGTCATAGAAAAAATAACTCAGGCTGTAGTGGTGTTAAAAGCCAGGAATGGTGAAGCATGCTCCGCAAACTTTGACCAGATAAAACCATTCTATGACCGTAATAAAACGCAAATATTTAAAGATCTTTTGCAGGATCCGGCACGGCAGGCACAAGCTCCAGAGGGGGAACAACGACAAGCACAAGGGCAAGCCATTAGGAGGCAGGAGCAATTGAAAAGAAAGTTTCCCCGTTGGAAAATTGAAGGTAACAAGAAAAAGAAGCCGTTCCATCGACCACAAAAGAGAGCTCACGATCACCCCCAGAATGAAGAAGGGAGAAGTACGACGAATGCAAAGAGAGCCAAGAGAAATAACGGCAACTATAACCCGCCTCCCAAACGGAAGATCTACCCATCGGACAGGAGTGTACGCAGCAAATGTCGACGAATTGCGGAAGGAACACCAGGTGCGGAGGCAAAGAAACAAGGGAAATTTGAACAGCCAGCAACGAGATCCAAGCAGGAACGAGAGAGAAGTGTCCCGGTTCCGCCAAGACCAGCTGCCATCAAACGGCCAAGACCACAGGCAGTGGCGAAAAGGAAGGTCTTCAAGGGTGACCGAACTGGAAGGAAAAGAAAGCTCATAGAGGAAGGAACTGAAGGGCGAACCCGCACAAGAAGGAAGATAAACCAAACGCTAATCTTCGCTACCTTCCAGGACTGGGCAGAAAAAAAAATGTCCGAATATCACAAAGATAAGTAAAACTTTATGTTACTTTGCAACCTTAAGTTAATCTTTCATTCTTACTGCAAGTGGCAGAATTCAAGAAGTTTTACCTCCTGTGAGGTCTACCTTTATCGCCAAAAAGGCGAGAAATGAGTTGTTACCTATTTTGGTATTATGTTTTTCAATTACTCGCGAGTAAAACTAAAATTAATATATAATAGGAATGTGTAAATACTTGAATATTGTAAAAGTTATTGTATAAAATTCTATTTAAAAGATTCTGGCAAGAAAGAAGTATTAGTCTGAAAGACTTTTGAAATGTAGTATTTCAATGTAGAAGAATTGGCACTTGCTTGGAAAAGAATAGAAGTTAACAATGTACTACTAATGTATGTTTTAAAATGCATAAAATTAACGGCATGTTAATATGTTCTTATATACAATGTGAACTGTTATTTTAAGCGTTCAGAAATACTGTGATATGTTAAAAGTGAAAGTAATGCCAAAAAAGTTTAACTTATTCGTGTTACTGTAAAAAGAGAAAATTATTGTGAATATGTGTTAAAGGTTGAATGAATGTAGTTAGGCTCTCTGACGCTACACTTCAGAGTTAGCCACTTTCAGAATAGTACCTCAGGGTTTAGAGATGAATATAAGGTGTGTTATGAGGTCTTATTATGTAGAATTTTAACACGTTAGTGTTTTGATTGCAGGCGGTAGTGTTGAACACTTGTACATAAACACATTCGTGTTTGGTATTTTCTTTTACAACACATGTCAGAGAGCACGGGAAGAGATAATTAAATAAAGTCATGAAGGAAATAAGAATGTTAAGAGAAATATAAATATTCATGTTACTTGCCATTTAATTGTGTAACATTTCATTAAACTAGTTTTCCTTCCAGATCTCTGGAAGGAACCAGATTTCAACTAACAACTCCTGTTTTGATGCAGTACAGATGAAACGTAATTGTCCATGAAGTTGATAATGTAAAAAACGATTGTTTTTTTTAATTTCTAGTTTCTAGTGAGAACTGTTTGTAAAAGATTGGCCTCGCGTTAGATTCTAGAGCTAAAAGTTTTCGACAAGGCCGTTTTAGATCTCAGTTTCAAACTAATTAACTCTGGCGGGAAGTATGTAAGGATCTTAAGTTTTACTAACGTTTATTTTATTTTAAATCTTTACTATCACTTCTTATTTTCTACTTCCGGCCAGAATTAAAAGCGTTAACTTATTTATGCAAAATTTGTCTGGCGAACGCCAAGTACTTAAGTTGTGGCTTTTTGCCAAGCGAGAGAGAGGAAGGAGTTAGTCGAAACAGGCCGCTTACCTTAGAAGTTTTACTCAGTTGCTGGTTGCCTTCCAGGCCAGAGGTTTAATCCTCTTGATAATTTTAAACGTATTGTAGTGTTAACAGTTCTCTGTACTACATACGGCCTTTCTGTTAATATAAGGCCAATCTTCAAGTAGACACTTGTTTATTAATCCAAAGTTAGTTTAGTTAGAATTTAGTTAATATTTTTATATTCTTACGTTCAGACCACAAGTAGTTGGTCTCTGTATTCCGAAGTCCGGAAATCATTGTAAAGAGAGAAAAATAAAAGGTTTCGTATACCCTTCCTGTGTATCCTGTCTACTTCCCACATTTATTGAACATAGCTTTAGTAAGCTCCCTGTTCCGAGTCAGGTCATTTAATGTTCCCCAAGCAAGTAAGGAGGAACACTGAACCTGATAAACTGAGAATTTTCTTCCTGCCTCTCCCTGCTGGGTTTTCCAGCGTACCATCCTTTCTAAATTTTTGAATGATTTTTCTAATACAATTTACACTTCTTCCAAGTATTTCTCCTATTTTCTCAAAGATTTGCCTTGATTAGACAGTTTAATGGCCAGTCTTCATTCCTCAATCGTCGTTTCTTTCCTATTTTCTATATTTGCCACACAGAAAGATAGTAAGGTCAAATTTGGAATATTTGGATACTAAAAGGTTGTATTTTTGTATAAATCTTAGGTACAAATTATTTTTAAAATTTTACTGGTAGTTTTACACAGTCATTTAAGAAGTGTACTCTCAATTTTATAACTTTCAGAAGTTTGAAGATTTTCTTTTAAGTAATATAATATTTTTTAACGGAGTTTTATAACTTATTTTTTGTGTAGTTAAGAAGAAAAATGTATATTTTTAATGGGATAAAACTAGGAAAACTTGCATAATAATTTCTATTCTTAATAGCTTACAAATTAGGTTAGCATTAAGTGTACCCTCAATTTTGGGACTCGCTGCATATGTAACAGTAGTTAGATAGTGCCGCAAACACTTTAGTAGAAATCGCCGAATTTTCAGAAGTCGCCAAACTCTGGCAACAGCTCAACACTTCTTTAGGTAAGCATATCCGTTCTAAGCTGCTATCCGAAAATTCATCGAGTCACATTTTTTTCCTAAAACCGCCAAACTGCGCCAAGGTAGTTTCGTTAATATGTGAGTGCCGCATAATCTTATCTACTTGGCGATTAGTGAAAACTCATATTTAAGATAGGCTTGCAATTATTCAGTGTTAACATCACTTGTCCACTTCTTTGTTTACGCACACAAGCATTGTTTATGCTTATGTACAAGTAAAGTAACAGAAAGTTAAAAAAATAGTGCCGCAATTAGGATATTGATAATGTGTGATGATATTTCTGTGTGTTTTCTAACGCGACACAGGATTAGTTTCTCGACGCACTTTGTTATCATGATTATATTATACATCTGTAAGCAAACATTCGTAATTGAAATTATTTATATTCTTCAAATACAAATCTATGCAAGATATATAAGAAAACGCATAACTGATATGTAATACTTATCACGCTACATAGCGGAAATTTAACAGATGAAAAATATCATATATGAAATAATGAAATAATTTGATTTATTGTAGGGTTTATATTTATTTTAACTAACATTTATTTTAAGTTTAAACTATCTTTCCTGTCAAGCCTTACTTTCCCCTGGAACTGCGAATGCCAGAGTATGTAAACTTTAGTAGAACGCGCAAGGATTCAAATTATCAGCGGAAGTATTCTGAGTTAAATAGAATGGAAACGAGTTCGAGGTGTGCTGTTCGTACTTCACGAGCGCGGAGGTAGTTAGCCAGAAATTGAAGAACCCCGCGTTTCGGCCTGTGTTCTTGCCTTCAAGAATTGTTAATCGTTCAACGTGATATTCAAAGTTTGCTGAATTAGCAGCGGTATTGTAAAACGCGGTGAGGTTAGTTACGTTTAGAGAGCCTCGTAGTTAGAGTCTTGTTATTATTTCTTTTCAGGTTCTTATTTTTATTTTACGCCGGGTCGGCGTAGTTTGTGAGCGTCAAGAGCACGCAATTGTAATTTCTTAAGTTGAATAAAAGGGACTTAAACCCTTAGCAAGACTCTGTCTAAATTCCAGTTTCAACAGTCACGTCTTGGTTGCGTGCAGGTTGGAGGCGCGCAACTCTACATTATATTGTAACATTATTATTAAAATATTAAAAATATTGTTAAAATTTTAAAACTTTCAATTAACTTTGAATTATGTCGTTAATGTTTCGGTGTCGAATTAATTCTTTTCACATATAATTGAGGTATGCTTTTATAATCCCAAAATATTCATTAGAAACTTAATTCTGGGAGCTTCTGTATTAACTGAGAGCGTATTAAAACATATCAGAAACGTCGTAATTAAAATCTCCAACCTTTTTTAGCCATTTTAATGAACTGAGAAATACAGTCTTTGTATTAACGTGTAAACGTTAATACAAACGTGTAACGTTTGCGTGTGTGTAAGTGAAAACGTTTGCGGTAAACATATGTATATATATATATATATATATAATTTATCAAGCAAAGCAGTAATAACAATTTTTGAAAAACCAATTTTGGTCTAGAAAACATCTTGCGCAATATGCTGCAAAATAAGTAAAATATAAAAATTGTAGAAAGCTCGCTTAAAAGTTACCAAGAGCTGCTGCTCCAAAAGGTTTAAAACGTTTTTAAAAATTAATACACATGAAAAGCAAATCATTAGACATGTAAAACATAAATAAAATTAAAAAACAGAAAAAGTTAAAAAGTAAGCGGAAAATGGTAAATTAGCCCAATTCGACTTCCAAACAGGCTTTTCAAGGGAAATTTCATTTATTTGAACGTCGAATCAAGCTAACCCCATTACGCGTTTCGCCGAAACAGACAATTGAAACTTTATCGCTAAAAAAATTTTTTTGACAAAGTGTCTTGGAAATTTTAATAGTCTCAATTCTCTGTTCCAATTTCCCGACGCGTCCGCTCAGAATGACACATTAAGGTGTTAAAATATGTTAATCAAAATCAAAAATTCCTAAATCTAGTCTAAAATTAAAATCAAAACGAAAATAAATAGCGATGAGCTATTAGTCCTAAAAATACAAAAACATACGGGCTGGGCCTGCAAGCTAAAAGATTAACAATTTAATTTTAAAATAATAGATTTTAGAAAACTGTAAGAAAACCTGTAATTAATATAAAATGAAAAATAATTAAGAAAAGAACAAACTCAGTGGGTCTTGCTAAGACCAAGAAAAAGTTTTAACAAAAGAAAGAAAAAACTGACCTTTGGCGATGCAAAGCTGTCCCTCTGAAAACTTGTTGAAAAATGGCTGCTAACTTCTAGCGTCTTATTTTGGATGACGTACGTAGGGGGGAGCGAAGTGCTGTGGGCGTTTAGCCAATGCGAAGTGATTTAAAAATAAAATTACATTCTTCATGCGAGAGTCGCACGTGGCACTCGAGTCTGGTTTCAAATATTGCCATTCACAAATACCTTAATGTTCCTCTATTTAAATTATTTAAACTATAAGATTTTAATATTATTTAAAGCTGTTACAACATCATCTAAAAATATTTCAAAGAGGTATAATTGATAACTTTGTGTCCAATTACCATTTCAATTTATTTCTGAGCATTTCCCCAACTGTACGTGCATGTTGTTTATTTGTTTTCATAATATCTAGGCATAACAACGGTCGATAATATATTAATATATCAAGACCAATACAATAAGAGTCATGTATTTAACAATTCCAAAATCTTTTAGAATTATACAAAGTTTGAATTATATCATGAACATAGACTTACCTAAAATTCAGGGAAGTCGTTTTTAGCTCAGGTGAATGAAGCCCAAGCAATGTTTCCTTGAATTATCTGACCCTACAAAAAAAGGAAACAGAAGATTCACAAAGGGCTGTTTAATAAATTAACAGAACATGTCTATCTATCTAACTGTCTGTCTCTCTCTCTCTCTCTCTCTCTCTCTCTATATATATATATATATATGTGTGTGTGTTTGTGTGTATATGGGGGTAATAAAAGTTTGGCTTCTGATGAGAGATAATGCAATTATTTCGTCCTCTTCTTCTGAAGACATTTCTCCTTGCAAAATCGCCTTTATGCTGCTCCTGAGCTCCCCCTGGAGGAAAGGTGTTCAGTAATTCTAACTGCATTACAGAAGGGCCCGTTTTCTAATTCAGGAAAAGGCATAAATATAAATAGTCTGTCCCTTCATAGGGGGAATAATATGTCCCTTCTAAGCAACGGTGGCTAACATATTAGATACCTCTATAATAAAGTGGCCACCGCTTCTGGTATTAGCAGTTTCCAAAGCCTGTAATGGTTTATGCCTGCCCCCCCGAAAAAACTGTCCTGCTCCTTAATTTGTAGCTCTTTCATACTGAACTCATTTTTATGATTTTCCAGAAATTTCTCCACATATTCATCGTTAACTTCCTAGAGCGTGATTTTCCCTAAAGACAAAATACCATAGATAAATCAAATCCTTGGTGTCAAAGTCTCTGTTTAGAACCTAATCTGGCCATAATATTCCACGCAAAATCCATGGCCAAGTTCCTTGTTGACAGGCTTTGCTAATAAGATGTAAGGATTAAGAAATGCTAAAATGTTGCTTTGAGGAATATGAGTGTTATTTATGTGCCATAGGTTACCTCAAACACCTTTGAAAATCATATCTTGCCGACTTGAGCGTCCGTAAAACGAGCCAACGTTCGTCATCCGAGGCGATTTTGTTTCATATAAGTTTTTCGTAAATCGAAAAATCACTACCTTTCGTGATACCCCTCGGGGGTCGTAGAGAATTCTGAGAAGCTACTAGCTAGGACTTGTATCTAGGCAGTCTGGGTCGCGGGGGTATACAAATCATGAATCTAGTGGTTCTGGAGGGCCCGGAAAGATCGCTTAGTGGCCAGCCTGTGGGTCTGACAAATCCTAGAGATGAGAGCTCTAGTAGCCCGAAGTGGCAAGGATTTTGAATAACATTCTTTTGAGAGCACAAGAAGTTCTAGATTTTGTCTCCAGTTGGGCGATTTCTCATAAACTCACTTTCAATCCTTCAAAAAGTAAAGCTATGCTTGTTCCCAGTACGTTTGATGAACAAAATATTGCTTCTTTGATGCTCTATAATTCTCCGTTGGAATTTGTAGAAAATGTTAAATATCTTGGTGTCATTCTTGACCAAAAATTAACATGGAAAAAGCACATTGAATTCCTTTCTGCTAAATGTGAAAAAATTATTAATGGCTTTCACCGAATTGCCAAAAATACTTTTGGACTAAGCTACGATGTTAAGAAACTCATGTATAAGCAGTGTATTGTACCTTTCATTTCGTACGGCTGTCGTGCTTGGGGACATGTTCTTGCCAAGAAGGTTAACAAAAGAAATTTAATAAAGACTCAACGGAGAATTCTTCTTCGTATTATTAGTGGTTATAGAACCTTAAGCTATGAGGCTACTTTTGTTCTTGCAGGAGTTCCGCCTATTGATTTTGAAATTGCATATAAGAATAATATTTTTGAGTCATTGGCAACTCATGCTTCGGAAGACTGTATTAATGGAATTGTCCCCTTCACTGATCTTCCTCATCCCGCTTCTTTAGAACCCATTAATTTCTGCGATTATAAAGAGACTGCTGAAATAAGTTTTCATATGGTTTTCTTTACAGATGGCAGCAAGATGAACAACAAGGTTGGCCTTGCATTTGTTCTTTTTGAAGGCCATTCCGAGATTTGTTTTCTTAGACACCGTATACGGAATGAATGTACAGTTTTTCAAGCAGAACTTCCGTGCATTTATCTTGCCTTCAAGTGGATCCAGGATCATGGGACAACATCCTCAAAGTACCATATTTGTTCAGATTCTCTTTCTTCTCTTCAACGTTTGAACAGTATTACCAGCTGCGATAAATTAGTTATCGAAACCCTAGTAACTGTTAATTCTCTTAGAATTAGAGGTATTGATATCTGCTTTGCTTATGTGCGTGCTCATCATGGTTTCTACGGAAATGAAAGAGCTGATTTCTTAGCTAAAGATGCCTTAAATTTACCCATTGATATCAACATTAGCATTCCAAAGAGTTATTGGAAGTTCTTTCATTATAAAAAGCTTTTAGCTATGTGGAATGAGGAATACATTTCATCTTGTAATGCTGAAGTCACCAAAAAGTTCCTTCCTTCTGTTTACCATAGACTGAATTCCAAGTCTTTCCTCTCGTTAAATTTTAAAGTGTCTCAGTTTTTATCTGGTCACGGTAAATTTGCAAGTTATCTGTTTCGTTTTAATCTACGATCAAACAATTTATGTGAATGTTCAAAAAGAGTTCCTCAGGATGTGGAACATTTGATTTTCTCGTGCCCTACATTTGATGGCCCTAGATTATGCTTACAGAACGATTTGAAAATGTTCGGAGTGACTTGGCCAGTGAACTTATCTGTTTTCGTGAAGTCCAGACTGCTGTTCTCTGCTTTTGTTCGCTTTATTTATGCATGTAATTTTTAATGTTTATTTATACATGTAACCTTTAATGTTCTAGTTAACTTACTTTTGTAAGCCCCGTGTTGTACATATGTGGTGCACGGGGAGTCTGTATGTTCTCAAAGGAAAAAAATTAGCGTAAATTTCAAATAACATTCTTCAGCTTAGAGCACTTATTAAAAAGATATCGGAAAATGGATACAGAAATAGGGAAACTTATATCTAACTTTTACTTTTTAGCTCTGGCCAGTAATTTAAATTGCTCTACTTGATAAATTAATATTCACGAATACGTTTATTTCAATGCGTATGATCAATAAATTACTCTAAAATATAAGGCAGACTCCCTCTTTCCAAGTTGTGAGGGCAGAGATTGAACTTCTGTGCCTGGTTTTTCGAGTGAGAGAAATCTTAGTGCCGATTAGTTGGCGGAAAGAAAATTGCCAGTACCATGAATGTAACTTTCGTATTGTGAGAGAGGCGTTCGAGATCCGCGGTTCCACCGTACTGGGGAAAACAGCATTCATTAGAGAGTGTATAACTAGTAAGAAAATCATAAGACCTATAGATCCTGTGTTTTTTCGTAGCTAAAATTCTTAAATACTGAAAACTTCAAGCTATCATCTATACATTCAAAAAAAAAAAGTGCTTGCGAAAGAGAATTTCTTCAGCATTGAATTTTGCTTTTGAGGCAGGAGGATATTTTGAAGTAATTAGCGTAAAAGATATTTCTTTCGCCTTCTTAGAGCCTTCGTGGTGTAGTGGTTCTGCACACTGGGCCGGTATTCCAGCGGTTCGATTCCCGGGGAAGGCGTTGTTATTTTTTCATCTTTCCTGCTTCCAAAATACCTAATGTCTCTACAAGCGCAAATTACAAATAGCTCTCTCCCCCTTAGAATACTTGTTAAAACGATATCTTAAAATGGATTCAAAAATATAGAAACTGAGGTCTAATTTTTATTTTTAGCTCTGGCAGGTAATTTAAATTACTCTACTTGATAAATTAATATAACAGTTCACGAATACGTTTACTCCAATGCATATGATCATTAAATTATTCTAAAATATAAGGCAGACTTTTAAATGCACTCAAAATTTCTAATTCAATTTTAAATGAATATGCTGGATACTGTATCATTTACTGTAATTTATTAACTGTAATCATTACTGTAATTTAGTTACACTGTAATTTATTTCCTTGAATTGAGAATTGCATAAATTTAAATATGAGGATTTCTTACACATTTTCAAACTATGGTTGTGTTTTCTTAATGAAAAAATTGGTTCTATTGTTCTGATTTCTCTTCTACAGCGTACTATTACAAAATTTGATGGGGGTTGCTGTAACAATTATTTGGTAATAATACTGTAAATAAGGTACTCATTCTTCTCAGCAGAGCAGTTAATAATCCAATGGCTTATATTTCACATATGCTAAATATATTACCAACATTCGATATCTTTAGCTAGCTTCGAGACTTTCTATTTATTTTATTTTATTTTATTTTTTAGTTTAAGCTGCTTAAAAATATTCCTGTAGAGGATCTGAATTTCAAGAAAACGAGACTCAGGGTAATGTTTCGACATGAAATTTACTGTAAACTGAAATGTTCACCATCGTGAGTACATTCTAAATCGTGCCACCGAAACTTCTGCTAAACACTCAAAAAAAGGGCTACATTTGTTTGTTTTTATTTCATATATCTAGAAAATTTCTTTAATTGCATCAGAATGAGCTGCTTTAAAAATATTTCTTTACTTTCAAAATTTGATAAGAAATTGCGCTGTTCATTTCATTATGGTCACAGTTGTGAAATCATAGGGACAACAATGGGGTTATAAAAGATTAAGATTTTTCTTAAATGAAAACCTTGTTTCAAGAAAGTGGCGGTTGATTACTGAATCTGTACATGTCTATCTTAAGTTTCTTGAAGAATATGATTATTGTATTTTAAGTGTTACATAATTTATTATTTTAATGCATAAAATTCTGATTATCTTTTTAATACGTCTAAATTGACCTGCATAGATTGCTGGTTTTTGTGGGATAGATGTATAACAGGCTTCCACTCAAAGACTAGTCACATCGGTTATTGAATTTTAAAAATAATCTATGCGAATTAAAGCTGATTAAACCTACATATAATGCAAAATTCATCTCGTAAAAATCAAAAAATAAACACTACCTGCTATTGTAACAGGTTTCTGCTGTATCTAAAAACGTGTGTCTCATTCCAACATACCCAACTAAATGATAGCAAATTATAGCTGAGTCTGAAACAATAACACAGTAGAAGAAAGGTTAAAATAAACTTTTTTTTTTTTATTTAAGATTAATACGAACACAAAAGGCACAGCTTGTCCTACATATGAACGTTCGCTATGTTTTTAGTATTTAAATTAACAAAATAGAAAGTTAATTTTCAGATGCATTAGATAATTTAGTCGGAAGACAATACTTTTAAATTACCTAAGCAAATATTTACAGGCACATATTTTTAAAACATTTATTAGAAATACGCTAAAGACAGAATACAACATTAGGCAGAACTGACAGAGTACGTAATGGCAGAATGCAACTGCCAAAAGCTCTATCTAAACATACAAAACCCTCAGTTTAAAAAATGCACAAACAACTAATTTACATTCCGGGAAAACTATGGAAAGGAGAAGTTACAGCAAAGACCTAAATCATAATAATTGGTTACCTAACATAAAAGACTTTACAAGTGGATCAAGTGTAAATATGCATACTTTTTCTTTTTTTATCTGAGAAAATTTCAACTAAAATTCTTTTCTGTATTATTTTTTGAGCTAATAATGATACAAAGTATTTTCATGAAAATATATTCAAATAAAACCGAAACGAAGTCTACTATTTAACAAAAGTTAATTATTTTGAAAAGATTCAAGTACACTAACGTGCCAGGTTTTTCCTTCCTCTGTTTTATTAACGTTTGGTGAGTCTTTCCTAGACGGAAGCTGTTTAGCTCTGTTCAAGTTTTTAAGCAAAATGTTTGCTCACAATTAAGAAATTTTGCAACATTTTTCATAACTGGTAGGCAGTAATATTGTACATAACTGGTAGGTAACATCTTCCAATTTTGTTGTTATATTATCATGTAAAATAACTTAAAAAAATTCTTGCAAAATACTACCTGTATGATTGGTGACAAATTATAAAAGACTAGATACCTGTTACTTTCATTCGGATTTCCACAAGGTATATAAATGTGTGTCCACGAATTGGGTTACTGTCTTTATGTCAACTTAACCTTGAAAATTTTTATTACTTAAGATATTTTAATATTAAGAACATGGAAACCATTTAAGGATAAAATTTTTTAGAAAGAATCAAAGAAGCCATCTTTTAAGAAATAGATATATTTTATAATATGTATAGGTAACTTTATAGATATGTTTTATGTACGGCACTTATTTTCAAATTTTCTATGCTCAAAAATAAGATAAGCTTCCAAGATGCGTAATTTTCAAATACTTTAAAATAAACAAAAAATAATTGTCTTTGGGTATTTTTACTATTTTATTTATCTTCAATAAAACTTTCCAAAATTGGATTCATGGAAAAATGATTCTGAATATTCTTATCTTCTCTATTTCTTTTCAAGAGCAATAATTTTAGCTTTTGTAAAGCACATTTCCGTTTTTTTTTTTTTTTTTTTTTTTTTTTTTTTTTGTGCCATCAACTGACTCTTTCAGAAACTTTCTATTCGATATGTGTCAGCTTTTGTTATGACATTCAAGTGAGGTAAAAATCAATCGCACAAAGTACGAAACTTAATTTTCTTGCTTGTTCAAACGTAATTTGCATGACTGCCAAAAAACCTGCAAGCATATTGCATGCATTAAAATAGCTTCCTAAGTTCATTATAAATGGATCTCAATGTGTACTGATATTTCTAAGGCTGTATGTGTTCTAATTTAAAATGAAGGGAATTCTTTAATTTAAAATAATCGGATGTAATCTTTCGATAAGTAAAATTTAATGTATTTCCCTTCGATGAAACCATTTCATGCTATACTTTTAATTATAAATATTTCAGTTTCTGGCTTTTCCTGCGGCAATAAAATGAAGTACATTTTATAGAGTCTGTTCGGTTTGTCAAAGCAGGAGACGGGGAAAATGTGCAATGCCCTTGCCGGGATTCGAATTCCGGACCTTCTGATTGCTAACCCGAAGTGAAATTCAATGACACTACGAAAACACTCAAAACGAAGGAGAAGATACCTTACAAATTTAACACTGGTGTTTTCTGATTGTTGAAGTATTTTCGCTACCACACGATCATTCACTAACTAGAAATAAATTATATCGGAACTGCCAAACTATTTCTTGAATTTCTATATTTTGCCAAATTTCTTGATCTCTTTATAAGATTTAATCAAATGTTTACATAACTAATATGGTATCAGTTACTATCACAGATGCTACTGACGGACGAAGATCTCTCCAGAAGCTTTTGTAAATTTACAGCTCAAATTTCAGCACTTACGTTTTAACTTTAGTATAAATGCCCAATTTTCAGAATGTCCCAAACTCTTACAGCATTCTTCCAATAACCATGCTCAAACTAATCCTTCAGTCAAGCAGCGCCGCTATTTTACTATGCGTTCTTTTTGTTGTATATCCCATTTCCTGCAGATTTTATAGACAAATCATTCCTCGCCCCTTTAGTTTTTAATATGAGCTTGTGGAATTGGTCAGCAATGGAAGGAACAGTAGTAAAATTTCTGCAGGAATACAGAATTTTGCTGAAAATTTTCTAAAGGTAACAAAGAGGAAATGCGTTTCCTAAATAGCCTCTGTTGCTGGAGATTGCACGAAGCCGAGTCTCGGCAGATCTGTGATGTTTTTTAAGCGAAAAAGCGCTGTGTACTTCGGGATAAGAGCAGCGTAAAAAATTACAGAAAGGTTAAGAACAATGTAAGTGTTTTATTTCTTTAAGGCCTCATTCAATTGAAACATTTAGTGATCGTTAGTCGTCATACGTCATCAGTTGCGATTGATTTTGCTGTTTTGGTATTCAATTGAAACGCAACGATCACTCTGAGCTCGCGATCGCTCGTTCTCATAGCGATCACTTGGAACCCATCATTCCGCGGCGAAAAACGATCGAATCAATATGGCGGCTGTGTTGTTTGTGCTTTCACGAGGACAGAAATCAAGTGTACTAAAGAAAATGCTTTAGATCTGCTGAGTGAGCAGCAACTTATATCAAAGTATAGGGTGTATAAGGATCCTAGCAAGGGCAGCCGACACATCGTCTGTGTTGTATCCAAATTAAGTGCACTTGTTGCTAGTGGATATTGATTTAGCGTTGTGTTATTTACATTTGTGTTGATGGATTGCTACCTAATTCAGAGACATATGCGTAAATACACTGCATCAAATTATTCATATCGTTCCAGAAATAACTTTAGTATGTTCTATTTCCCGAGAAATGAAGAAATACGAAGAAAATGGGTAATTAATTCTTGTCCATTGGAATAGATTCCGATCGCAAGACCGTGCGCTTTTGAAGTATGTTCGGCTTCGTATGTTTTCATAATTGTTAAAAAAATAAGTGTCCATGTTTCAGCGAAATGTGTATTATCATTTAAGTATTGCTAATTAATGACAAACTGATTTATATGTACAAAATGAATATCAGAATGTGTATAGTCAATACACAGATACCGACAGCGATAAGTAGATGCTGATGTGATTTTCTTTATTGTTATTATCGCGAAAGCACAGAGTTTAAATAATTATATTATACATTTGATTTCAATTTTGTGCGTGATTATAACTATGAAGTGCACTTTTTATTTAAATTTTAATGCGGGATTCATGGTTTAAAATCGTATGTTATTTTTTGACCTTATTATATTTTCGCCAAATCTGTCAGTCGGCCTCCAATGTAAAAAAAAAAAAAAAAAAAAAAAAAAAAAAAAAAAAAAATGTAAACATTGGATAATATGATTGAAATTATGCATTATATAATGTTTCCCTTAAAATAACATTAATATATTGTATTTATATTCATTTTCAAGAAGATAAGCATCAATTTAGGTATTTAACGAATAATTTTGACTGTATTTATACATCATGTAGACTGTATTTCCAGCTCTTTCATTTAACTGCGATTGCTGTCAATTTATTTCCAATGTATCAACATAAAATATGTTTTAAAATGCTGTACAAGCTGAGTGATTCTTAATTTAATTCAGACACTTTTTATGTGTAATTAAAATAATTTAATAATATATGTTACTGTAATTTACTATTTTTGATTTTAATATTTTAGAAATTTGCTAAATCAAGTTTATTTTTGTGTGACCTTGCATCAGAGGCGCCAATAATAAATCTGTTTTGGCTTTCAATGCTAAAGTTTTTAATGAAAAAAGTATTACTGATGTAAAAGAATGAAAAAATTATATTTACTTCCTAATCAGTGCCTTATGATATTGCAATAACTTAAAAGGCTTCTTACTGTTTCTTAAGTTGCATAACGTGTTTTCATAACTTCTTGTCATCTTTATATTTTATTCGTCTATGTTATCAAATAAATATAAAAGGTATGTTTCTAATTAAAAATTCTTCCTTTCATAGCAGTGTTATGTACCATGATGTGATATGTGTTGGCGTTTATTATATAGTTATGAACATTAGAGTCATTATAGAGTTTTATGTATTTATTAAATATAGTATGTAATCTACATCATTGTGTATTATATAATTTTCCTTTTAGAATATATTACATTGTATTTTTTGAGTTGTTAATAGAACTAGGTACATTTTTCTTTTCTTTTGCTTTAAAAGGTCTTTTGAATCACTTTTTTTTCAGTATTCAAAACTTACTTGACCTATATTTTTCACATGTATATGATTTATGTGAATGGAATGTGTCTTTTAGGTTAGCTGTTTTCATAAAGGAATTAAAATAAAATAATACGTTTGAAGAATTTTCATAGATAAAACTTTGAAACAATAGCGCTGAAAAGCCAAAGATGGCAAACCAAACGTGAACTGCAACCCTAAAGAACGGTTACGAGGAGTCAACCTGCACATCTGGTAGCTCTTTCATTGGTTATTTCGAAACAAACGCAACTTCCGACCACGTGACAAACAGCATCGGGCATCAAGTAACCTCTGGCAACCCCTACGAGTTCGACTGGTAGGGAAGTGTTTCAAATGAATACGAAAAATCACTCGTTTTCAAAAGTGATCGCTAATGCTAGATACAACGATCGCTGTTTGAGCGATCATCGCTGTTTCAATTGAATGAGGCCTTTAATGTATCATGCAATCCTTATTTAATAATTCAAATTTATATTTTAAATTGCTAATGTATATTTCCTTTTCATCTGTTGACTTGCGATAAATATCGCTAGTTTGAGAATATTTCTAAAAAAGGCGCGAAAACTATAAACTTGCCCCCGATAGTAACTTTTAGCATTCCATCTGCGAAAAATTGCGAAATTGCGCCAAAGTGGTTGAGTTAATACTAAGTACCCACATTTCAAATTAATTCACCACTAAAGTGGCTGACTAATCAGGCATTGATTCGGATGTATCAAACAGGCTCACAGCTGCTTCAGAGCTTCATAAAAATGCCAGTATCATATATGCATATCACGTCGTATCATATATTTGCGAAAATAACGACCTTTTCATAGTTTTAAAGACTTTTGTCCATAATACAAGTAGAATGGAGTTATTGATAATATCTAAGTAAAGTTCGGATTCTATTACTTATTCTACATTAAGATTATAATGATTAATAGGTGAATAATTTGGGAAGCTAGCATAGTCTGGGCCATATTTATATTAGGTTTTGGAACAGAAAAGCTGATTCGTTAATTCGACGACTTGCATTGCGAATACGTCCATTTAAACTTATGGGTTCTTTGATCATTTATGAAACTATTGAATATAATTACGTCCAAGTAATGCTACATTAAAGTTTGCATTAGCTTTGAAATGCTAAAACTCTCTTTATACTTCAACAGGCATAATTACAGAGAATTGGAAAGCAATAAAATTGAAAATATTTCCTTGCGTTAGCTTAAACGTACTGAAAAATGTTCTACCTAAATCGGAATAAATGGAACTTTCATATAAGGCACTCGCTAGATTCAAATCTCTGTAGAAGAATAGAGGCTTCTTTCAAACATTTAACGGCTACTGTAGCAAAATTGGAACGATAGTTTACTGGAATTTTACGAACTGTGAAATTCTCTTGAGGCAGCACAATTTTATGAACTTCCAGAGCATAAAGACATGATGACACTCCACATTCAGGATTGCGACGAAAACGTTACTCCACGGAATAAGGAACATGTTATAGCTCCAAACGCAAACACAGTGCGGTACATAAAGCGAGCTGTAAAAACTTCTACACAGTCTTGGTTTCGATAATACGCAATGATGAGTGAATTTCTCAAAGACATTCAATAACAATTGATAATGTGATGAGATATTTGCGGTGCAAAACTAATTTATTTTCTTTCCTACAAATTGCGTATATCAGAAATGTACAGATATTTTTAAATTTACATATCTTTTATAAGCAAATCATATCAAATATGCAATCCAGGAGAATTATAATGATTATTTAAACTTTATTTAACAAAATGAAATATCATTTACATGAAATTTTAATCAAGTAAATTTTCATAATTGAACTTACTAATGTTGTAATTAAACAAGGTTTTTTCCTTTATATTTGTATTGTGAAGTAATCATTATGAAAAATTATGAAAATTTTAATGTGTCAAACTGAAATACAGTACCTATATGCTTTTGTCAAAAATATTTAAAAGCATGCGTTTCATGCGAAAGAAGTTCATTTTTACCAAGCCATACTTTACAGCTATGCATTATTACAATAAAATTTATCGAGAGCAGCTTCAAGTATTCTAAGTGTTTCCACACATTAGTTGGTCCTTCTCTAAGGGCCCCCGAGAAGCCGAGCGATATGCCGTTAAAATATATTGACAAAATGGTTAAAAATTTCTCATCTGAACACATGAAAAAACACTCTTTTATTTTAGGATATTAAATAATTCAGTTTTACTTCCTTTTTTTCTATCGATTAGCTACGGAATTGCACACATTTAACAATTTAACTTTCGGGCCTTTTCTTCTTCTATGAATAAAATTTGCAGTTTCATACTTAAAGATTTCCTCCGGATAAGAATTCCTAGGATATATACATGATTCCTTGCCAATGTGGTTTAATTTAAATTGGTCAAACTAAGCGAGCCCTAAAATTACACACCACGAACATGATGCATATGTTAAGAAAAAAAAAGACGAATAAATCATTTCTTGCCCAATACTGCTGGTCAGAAAATCGTACTTTCCATTCTTCTGCATCCAAAATTATTCAAGAATCCTTCCTTTGGCGAAGTATATTTTCTTGAAGTATGTTTACACATTCCTAAAATCTTTCCATTCTAGATAACGATCCCAATTCTGTCTTTATCGTTGACCCTTAAAAAATTATTTGTTAGTTGGCTTCACATGCCATTAATATATGGCCCCAGTATCTTTATTTCCTTCCCCTTATTGTTATAGCCTGAACACAGGCTTCTCTTTCGTCGTTTCCATTCTGCAACTGAAGAAGGCTCTATATTTAAATCAGAGGCACGCGAATTTATAAACATTTCGATGGCTCTTGTTACCTTAGCACCTCTAATATATGTGATAGTTATTAATTATTAAGAATTATAAATTAGTAATGGATTTATTGAAATCTTTATTTCTTTAATACTTGAGACTGAAAAGACTTGGATACGTCTCTCTATAGGGGAGAAAAAGAGATAAGATGAGGGTTACATTGGAGCTGTTTGTTTGTTTATCAGAAATCGGCATAACTGAAATTGTTCGAAAGCCATTCATTGACGTATTATCGACTTTTTTTTTTTTTTTTTTTTTTTTTTTTTTTTTTTTTTTTTTTTGAGTCCAAAAGGGCTTTGTCCCTGCAGGACTATTGTTTTCGTTTTGCGATTTTGCGTTGAATCACTATAAATGTCCGTTTCACTTTTCAAACTGTTGCTACTAAATGTTAGATTCTTGCATTATATTTGAAGAAATTAAATAATGATAAATCTGTATAAATGTATGTATATTTCTCGCACTGTGATAAAACAACGGTACATACAGCCATCGAATATTGAATGATGTAATCCTCCTACAAATATGGGCATGTGGAAGACCAAATTTGAAATTTGGAATTTGTTTATTATCGATTTCATATTTTGTAAAACTTTAACGAATTTTTGATTAACAAACTTAAGGATTTCAAAGCGAGCAATGGCAACACTCTATGGGGGAGTGACTGACTACAGCTCCCTTTAATTTTCTGAATGAACCAATAATATTTGGGGGAGGGCGAAGAAGCCCGTTTTTTTCCGGAGTTTGCAAATGACAACAGAATCAATATGTGTGAAGATTTTTATGCAGGTCGGTGAAGTTCGAGTGCGGAGGTTTCGGCTGTTTCTAGCTAACAACAACTTATATAGTAGCAACAACGTTGGAGAACGTTAATAACAGAGGATAACAGAAGCTGAGGGACACAACAGCATCCA
The DNA here is from genome assembly GCF_044657685.1 of Stegodyphus dumicola. Taxonomy (NCBI): domain Eukaryota; kingdom Metazoa; phylum Arthropoda; class Arachnida; order Araneae; family Eresidae; genus Stegodyphus; species Stegodyphus dumicola. The sequence continues at coordinate 97,170,261 of NC_140771.1, read as the reverse complement.
CCGCCAGGTAAATGCTACCAAACTAATCTCTGAAACTTAACATTTCATTATTTTTAATTTACTTCATTTATATATTTTGTTGGAGTAGAAGAAAAAGCAGAAGTGCAGGAAGGCCTTTAAAATAAGAAATAGCGAGTTAGTTAAAGAAATCTTACAGATTTTATGCCTGTAATGAATATTTTGTTGAAAAAAAAGGTGTCCTAAATAAATCGAATTTAAACCGTAGTTTTCTCTGAGGGAATGCGAATGTACAACAAAGTAACATTTTAATGTATTTGATGTAAAAGTTACAGCTATTGCTTCAACAGAAAATAGCTGCGTCACTGAAGTGAGAATATAAGAAAAGGAAATAAATTATCAAAATGACAATATTGTCACTTCAATGGTTATTGAAAGTGGTTCCTGAAAATTCTAAGGGAGTCATAATTAGAAATACTAAGCATAGTATCAGCGTTAAACCAATATTAGAAAATTTCGGAACTGCGAACTTTTATAAAATGCATGTGTTCTTTCAGTTTAAGGAAAAAGTAAACACACCATTGGGTTTCATGTAGGCTTAAAGCAATGAGAACTCAGTAAAACTTATTAAAATATCATAAAATCCCCCGGCTGTTTATATTATGGTCTCCAAGTTTTCGATTTGCAACTTTTTTTTAGTTGCATTACTTGCGTACAATTATTATTATTATTATTTTAATCATAAGGTGAAAAAATGAAGTAATAATTACAGTCTTACTTCTAGTTTATACTTAATCAAGTAATCTGCTTCTTCTACGACTACATATGGATGTCTGAGAAGTCTTCAAACGTTTTGGGGTGTTTCGGCTATGCTATATTGCCTTGCATTGCGCTAAAAAGTTATTTTCCTCCACGCTCATTGACAAGTATTGCAGGTACAAGAAATATTGCAATCTTAGAAACACGTATGATTGTGAGCTGTATAAGTAACAGTAGCATTGACAATCATCCATGTTTATTCGCCCTAATTTTATTTTAATATTATATCTTTGCTTTACATGCTGAACTAAGTGTAATTTGTCAAGGGCTGTTCAACCCATAAATTACCAGTGAGCAGGAGACCTGGCGAATCTTCGAATTAATTATATGTTTATTACATACTATACTGATATAATTTTTGTAATATGTCCAACTGATATTGTGACTAGGAATGACCTTGTGCAGCATAAATTTAATTAATGAAAATATTTCTAAACTCGTATAATTCGTACCTGAGTTAAAACCGATTTCTTTTTAATATTTTCAGCTTCTATTTTGATCCTATGAAAGAACAACAAAATTTAAAAATAACATAGAATGAAAATAGAATAACTAATATTTTTTTAATCTGTAATCTTAAAATGATAAAACGATTTACTTCTGTTCTTTGATATGTTTCAAAGTTATTTTTCTTTAAATAGACTTTTCGCAATTACGTATTTTTTCCACAGTGTTTTTAAACGTTTGAAAGAGATTAAGAATTAAATCTTATTCTGTCAGAGTTCTAATTATCGTCTTTTATTTGCTTTTCGTAATCCTCTTATTTTCTAACATAAGCTTTTTATCCAACTCCTACGCATATGCAACTCGTACATTAATCCATACAATTATTAATTTAGTCAAAATATTATTTAAAATTAAGAAGGTGGATAGTAAAATTTTACATCAATATATGTACTTTAAATATTTAATTTATCGAATTAGTAATTTTATAAGACTGTAGCTTACCATCTATATCAGATAATCTTTTCTGCATTATCCTCGTAATTGGGAGACAATTATATAAGTTTTATTTATTTTTTACTTGAAAGGAAAATATTTTTTTTTAAATTTCAGACTATAAAAAAATTAGTAGAAATTAGAAAAAAAGTTTATTTTAAGTCTTTCACTAATTGCTGCGCTTCGTATCATTCCGTTTCTTTAGAAAAGAATGCTTTAAACAAGGGACGGTTATTAAATTGCTGTAGCAATTTATAAACAAATGTCGCATTCTCCCTGCATCTTCGGGTATGTAAGTGGTTAATGGTTGTACATCTTCTAACAATTGGAAAATCCTTATTTTTCACCGACGGCATAGCCCGAAAATATTCTGTCTCTAAGCTAGAACACGAACTCGTATATGACAAAAGATAATTCAACATCCTATAGATTTGGCTGATTGGGTTTTGTGCCTTTTCTCTGTCACTCGTTAAGAGGTATAATATTAAATTTCCCACCCTCCGCTCTGCGAGCTCTCCTGTTGTAAATGGTTTACGCATCCAGCTAGCAGTTAAAAGATCCGCGATTCAAATACCGGCGAACCTCACGTCCGAAAATACAATTATGTCTCTACAAATTCATTTGATTTCACACTACAATGACATTTAATTTATAAGTATATGAACCTTACAGAAAATATTAAAATTGTGTACTTGATACGTGTACTTAAAATGTAAATCTGACTATACAGTCCGCATATGCTTAAATATAATATTAATATAAAAGCATACATCGGATTAGAGAAACGTGTCATAAAAGTTATCTCAAGAAAGGAGCTTTCATGTTTATTTAAGATAACTTCCAATTTCTTCAAATTCCGTTCCGTTTCCAAACGAATATTCTAGTATTCAATAGCATTAAGCAAGTCTGCTGATCTATTAGAAACAGCTGAAAGTGCAGCAGTGCCAAATCCTCCATGTATGAACTTAGTTCCTTCCGCTCGAAGCGAGAATTTTCCGATAGACGTATTAAAGACGATTTGGATCACTGATGCATGGTATTACGTTGCACGTTGAGAAATTTCTAGTGATATTTCCTTAGATGGATTTGAACTAAACCGCATAACATGCAAAGAATGCCCTAGAAATTTCTTAGAAGTGCTGAGACAGAAGTTAACGGCCGAAATCTGCGGAATGCCCTGCAGCGCATTCAGTCTTACTTTTCTACATGCCTTAAATATATACTCAAAAGATAATGAGAAGTAAAGTTCAGGCTCAGATTGGCTATTTCTTCAGTCAATTACCATCACCAATTTTAACAGAACTTTATCTGACAACAACCATTTTAGTGCTGAGTTGTATATTCTGACATCATTTCATCTCCTCATTATTCCTTTCTGTTTCCAATATAATGGTGGCGAAATGATAAATTCTGGATTTGTCAAACTGATGAAAAACTTCAGTATTGGTTCCATAGTTTCTTCTCGCAATCTTATGTTTCTTGACTAATTTTTAATTTTGAATGTGATTGTAAATTTTGTTTGCATTTTTTATGTCTGTAAGTATTTTCCTATTTCTAATTTTTAATAGTATATTTTTTCATGAGAATCTACTAAGACGTCTTCATTAAATATGTTAATTAAATAATGACTTTTAATAATTAGTCAACAGCAATAACAACAATTTTTGTTATTGCGGTTGCTACATAAGTTTAAAATTTGCTTATCTAAATTATGCAGTATTAAGTTTTACTCAGTTCAAGACTTTTAATGTTTAAAATTTCTATTCTGCGTTCTAAGTCAGCATTTTTTATTTAATAAAAGAATATATCATGCGGAAGCTAAAATATCACACTGGTACTTCCGAATACGTCACTAATCTGTCCTAGATCCTTAGACACACGTATACCAAGCAAACGTTTCCAAAAAGAAATAAAAGAAAATAATTGATTCGTTCTTATAAAAACCTCAACCGTTATTATTACAATACTTCAATACTTGAATAACAAATGCAGTGGGTAAAATGAAGAATGTACATAAATGAAGCACAACATAATGATACTGTAACATATGTTTTCCTGCAATACAGATCAAAAGCAATTGTTCAGCATGCTTTAACATTTCTGATCTTTGTTTGGTAATCTATTTCTCACTTTTTGGCATGTTAACCGATTTAATAGCATCGTTGTTTTCACAATCGTAAATCCATCCTACTCGGCATACAATTCTATAATAGCGAAGTCCCGGATACGCATGCCATCTTTATACATTTCCCCAACAATCTGTTTTCTCGATTAATCTTTCAACAATCTGTTGATACTAAGCATTATTTTTATTTTTGTTACTGTTGTTGTTGCATGACCTTTCTCATTAACTCTTTAAAAACTCTTTTTTAATAAATAAAAAATATGCTAGAAATACAAAATCACTTAAAAATTCAGAGTTATAACACGAGTTATTTACAGAATACTAAGACAACGCGCCTACTGACTCACGTGGACAAGCGGACATATACCGAGGTACTAATGTACTTATTTCTTCTTATTCAGACAGTTAAATTGCGAAAATTCACTTACATAATTTTTCACTCAGAAAACGCACGTTTGCGGTGGTATCATCCTGCGTTGATTTGCAGGTGCTCTTACTACGATATTTTGAATGGTGATACGAAGATGTGTTAAAACTGAGAAGTTTTTTAACCATTTTATTTCTTCTATGATACTACAGAACGGCAACGTTTTCCCCATGCTTCTTTCTTCCCGACATGTATCGTACGACAACGTTTGCCCTCACGGTGTATATTCCAAAACTTTTAGGTGGACACCTTCCAATATATTAAATTTAACTACGAAAATTTGGCTTAGATCTTAAAACCAAAGCACGAACATTTCGCTACTTATTTCATGATCGCTTTTCGAATTTTGCCTTTTTCCATGATAAATATTGATTTAATATTGAATTCAAATAGAAATGTTTAAATACTTCTAATATGTATCCATAATTTTTTCGTCCCACATTACAATCCGCAGCTAAACTACTTATTCTTCCTGATGTTGTAAAATGTTTAATATCTGTTACTTTGTCTTAAGTGAAAACATGATTTCTTAGGTATAAAGGAACAAAGTTATTAATAATATACTTGCAAAATTTCGTTTTTATGCAATCCAAAAAGACAAATAAATAAATGAATAATCTAATTAAGATCAGTGGCTCCGAGGTAGAATAGATTCAATGCAATAATAGTGATTTTAAAAAAGCAATACATATAAATTTTCTTCCAAATATTTCCCGAAATCTTCGCTGACATTTCTTCAAACAACTTTTAAGATATAACAAAATTGTTATTTGCACAATAGATGCTCTTCTGCTGTGTGGTAAAATAAAATAAAAGAATATAGATAAAAATAAAATTTATGAATTAAAGATGGCTATCTTAAATTTAATGAAATTATATATTGTTATTAATTTCGTAGGTATGCAATTAATTTTAGTGAAATTATCTCTTGTTTAATATAACAAAGTGCCTCGAAAAAACAAAGTACTACTGAGAAAAGTATGATTAGAGGGGGGTATGATTTATATATATATATATAATTAATTAAGACTATTTAACATTGACATAAATGGTTGTTTCGTTGAACTGTCGAGATATTAGCAAGCCGGCGATGGTTTGGGTAATTAATTTTAGACTCCAACTTTGGTGAGAAATCGCCAAAAGTCTGCAAACTTGGAGACCATTTGGCGATATCTTGATCCTGTTTCCTGTATAATTGTAATTGGTATAGTAATTCAATAATCATAATTGATTTCTCTATGTTACTGTAACAATATCCGGTAAAGTGTTTCTTTTGTGAAAATAAGTTTTATCAAGCTACCAGGAGTTCTATGTGCATTCAATCCATTACGAATCCGTACGCAAGCAACAATATACGTGAAGTATATTTAGAATTTGTTTATATTACAGTACGTTTCATTCTGATTCATAAAATAATTACAAACTGTTTTCATCCAAAAGCAGCAGATGTATTTACTTATAAGCTTTATTTCAAGCTAACTTTTCAAAACAGAACGGACTGGAAATAAATTGATTACGGACTGGAAATAAATTTATATTTTTATGAAATTCGGAGGATTTGTATGAAGATTGCGGCATCATAAAAATAGTAACACGAAGTACACCTTTAATAAAATTATCAGAGATATTTATTTGCCTGTAAACCAAAACATATAGATCAAAACTATTTTTAATTTATTTCTTAGTTTTTCTAGTTTAAGGAATGCTAGAGTTCTGCAAAAAATCTCCATTATACTTATCTGAATTTTGATAAAATTTGTAGATATTCTTTTATTTCTCTGACTAGCTACTGCTGAATCTACTTCTTTTAACGTGTCGCAGCAAAGCAATTTCAGTCTGAAAATATTGGGCTATCAGTGCTGATAATTGGAAAATACTCAAAATGCAATATTTAAAAATGATACACTAATTCCATGAAGTATTAAGCACATTATTTTTAGCGATATTTTAACTTCACCAAACATAATTTGAAACTCTTACTGCACAAAAATCTTTGGTTTGTTTTTCTTAATGTAATTTCTACGAATTTGTATTTTTCTACGCCATAAAATTTTATTAAATATACAACAGTGTCATTCGATTTCAACATGCAATTGATATTGTTAAGAAATATTTACATATGTGCATATATATATATATATATATATATGTAATGATATGTCAAAATATTTTACGTTGTCACAAAATAATGTCTAAATACTGCCTTTTACCACATATTAATAGGACAAATTCATAGAAAATATCGGAAAACACCAATGTCTGCTATTTTAAAAAATGTAAAAATTCTCTGTTGTGTGCTTTAAGTGACAGTTGAATGTAAAGAATCTTAAGAACTAGTAAGCGAATAATCGCTTGAGTTCGTGAGACAGCAATTAAATTTGAAAAAGGATAAAAGACGCTTTATTATTCAAATAAGATTTAACAGAACTCCGTCTTGGAGTTTTACAATAAAAAGCCGAAGCTATCAAGATTCTAACGGAGTTGGCCCCGTAACTCTAATTGACTGCGAAGCTATCAAGGGCCTCAAGTACGGCCGAGCGTAATAATAGCATAAGAAAGAGTAGCTTAAAAAGGCAGACGCCTGCTAGTCAGAATCTCTGGTTCTCTCTTTGACTAAAACAGTAGGACTTCGCGGTCAAATACTGCTCTTCCTGAATTTGCATTCAAACGCTGCTTGGGAATTGGAAGCATTCTGTTTGCTTACTCCAAATATAAAATTAAGAGCTGATTTTGCTTTAGAAAATCTTGTATCTTTTTTTTCAATTCTGCTTGTTTCACAAATAATCTCTTCTCCATAATTTTTCTCATGCGATCCTTTTCAAACGCTAGCATTTCTTGCATTTTCAATTTAACATTTTGAACTTCATTTTCTTTTTCAGACAGAATTTTAGCTTTGGTTCTCCTCTGAAATTTTGCAGCTTCTACTTTATTCTTTACTTCTGATAGTTGCTTCTGTAACATTTCTACAGTCTATTTTAATACAGAAAGTTTTCTTTCCAAAGATCTAATTTGTTGTTCAGAAGCATCCAAATCCTTTTGTAGAATAGATTTTTCTTGTTTTCATTGGACACTTCGATTATCTATAACTGGTAAACGTATGGGTATCAGAGAAATAGGTAGGTCATCTTTTAAAACAATATGCATTTCAGTATTAGTAAATTTTCCTTTGGCTTGTCTTCCTTTAAGTTTTTCAAACATACCAGGATCCAGTTCTTTAGCTGGAAGTTTCTCTTGCTGTTTACTCTTTTTTACTGTTGATATTTCTATTTCACCAACATTATATTCAATTAAATAGTTTTCTTTGGATTTACATGCTTTATTAATATTCGAATAATTATCTAACTCATTTTCTTGATGTACGTTTATATACATTAAATTCGATAAATTTTCATCTTTTGCTACTTTCATAGATATGCCATTCTTGTTTATAATAATTTCCATATGCGAAAGCAATTCATTTCCAATAACGGCATTTTCTTTCATTGTTCTCTGAGGCACAGCGTAAATATTTGATTTAATTTCGCAACCATCAATTCGTATGAAACTTTCAAAATAACCAATAGGTTTCACTTTATTGTTACCAAAGCCTACTAGAATTAAATCAGAAGAATTAATACTAGGTGAACCAATTACTTTATAAATATTTTCCGATACTATATTTATATCACTTCCTGTATCAATGAGAGCTTTTACTTCTACATTACCTATCGATACAATTTTATGCATATCATTTAACTGCTTCTTTACAAATATGTGATTCAATCTGGCAAGATTTTTTATATTCGTCTTATTTTTTGTACATTCTGCGGCTACGTGTCCAAATAAATTACAACGAAAGCATTTTTTTCCCTTGCTCTTATTTTTGCAAAAATTCTCCGCGTGACCAAGATTTCCGCAGTTATAGCAACGAATATTTGTTTTTATTTTAGTTTCAAAATTGTCGCTTCTGGTTTTAGAATTAGGCTTAACGGATTTGTTTTTATCATTATATATATTTTTTTTTCATATAGCTTAAGTTTTTCCTGAAATTCTGTCAACGTTTTACAACCATAAAGAATAGCTTTATTAAATGTAGAATCGTTTATACCATTAATAACATATTCAAATAAAGCAGCGTTTTCAATATTACCTTTAGAACACATATTTATAAGCTTTCAATATCGTTAAAATTTATATACGCATTTGAAAACTGTGAAAATGGAAATTGAACTGATGACTTACTAATACTATTTTGTTTTAGCTCATGATCTTCATCAACAGCAGCAAAAGAAGAGTCGTTGAAAATTCGAACAGTTGATGCATCGATTTCACTATTAACAGAAGTATTTCTTCTTTCATCCAATATTGCTCCATATTCCTCTATTTGTTGTTTGTAATTTAATAAAACAATAATACATCTATAAGATCGTTCATCTATTAATACAGCATCTATAGAACCATTTATATATTAATACAAGATCTATATAATCTTACATCTATGAATGCAGCATTTATAACACCATTTATCTATTAATACAAGATCTATATCAGCTTACATCTATTAATACGATATCTATCATATCTTACATCTCCTCTCATAAAATAAAATAGCGAGAGTTCTATCAATTTCACTCGTGCAGTCAACAGCTAAAATGCTAAAATTTAGACAGCGCTCTAGGAAAAATATTAAGCTATGGATTTAAAATCCCCCCCATATATATATATATATATATATATGTAAGGATTTTAAAATGCGTAGATGAAGGCACTGGAACTTTAACAGCTTACGATACTGCGTAGATGACCGAGAAGACCGTAGTGGCCTGAAGGTGGCAGAGTGGAAAGCATGATGACGCAATTTAGTACAACGTATCTTGAAAAATCACAATCTTTATATTTTTTTACGCATACCAAATCATCCTTTTTTCAGACCAGATGTTTCCTAATTATATTTGAATACAGAAGTTGCATTTTGAAGTACGACGCCATCTTCAGCATGTAAGCGGCAGCAGCATGGATGAAAAGCGTCTTGCCAGTAGGAGAGCTTTATGCGAAAAAGGGGAAGAATGTCCAAAGAAATGTTGTAAAGTTCTTGATAGTTCCATACGGTAAAAGTTCAAATATTTTCACAATGTAAATAAATGTTCAAATAAAAGTCTTTCCAACTTTTGTTCATGAAAATATTTCTATTATATTACAGATTGAGATGCCAACTTTCATGGTATTTGTTAGAATTTCCATAAATATGTTTTTTAAGGAAGGCATTTAGAAAAAATAAAATTTTGTAACACATCATTCATAAACACAGTAAATTTCAAACTTTTCACTATTATTAAGACAGTTAAAATTCACTTATTCTTTACAAAATTTGAAGACTCCACACCTTTCTTTAAATACCAGCATATCCATCATATTGGTTTATCAGGTGAGCAAACTGGTCCTTATTCTTCACCAGAGGCCAAAAGATTTGTCATTTAACAGTTATTGTAGAAAAGGCTTCCGTTCTTTCTGTAGAGGCAACTGGCCTTTTTCGAACTGCTGTCATTCCATTATAAAAATTAAAAACAAACTTTATTTTATGAAAAAATAAAAAATACTTAGATTTAATAAGAAAGGTATTTTTTCATAAGCTGAGAGCCTTCAACATTTATCTTGAAAACATTAAAGAAATTCTTAGCATTTAAAATTTTCAAACAAAAATTTCACTCTTAAAACATTGTAAAAATTTAAAAATATAAATTCAAAGAAATTTAAACAATAGTACAAATATTTCGCATTAGAAACCTTTGAACTGAAATAAACCTTCAATTTTTAACAAATTCAATAATTTCTTTTTCACAATTCAGAAATACAAAACTACATTTTAAATAAATCATAATATTTTTGAATTATTAACTTTGATTTTAAAATGATTTAAGCAAAACGTTGCAATCAATAAATCGTAAAACAATGCAATTACTTATAAATGCAAAATTATTTATAATACAAAGTCATTTAAAAACGCAATTTACTCCATTTGGAACTTCATGCCACTTCAGTATCACATTAATAACTTTTGATAATATTCTATTCTTTGCATAAGAGCACTGAAAATTTTAAATGTGTACGAAACACTATTTCACTCATGAGGTTGCTGACCTTCAAAACAATTTGGATGTCTTTCTTTTTACGTGATGATAGGAAATTCATTACGAATATTCGAAACGAGCGAGAACCAGTAACCATATTTCATTACGGTGGCGGTTCATTATGGTTAAGCATTTTCAAATCACATTTGAATATGCCGTTAAATCACACACCGGAAACGATTTGGATTATTCACTGAAAGTTTGAGGCAGCAGAGTTCGAACACCATTGGGAAAACTTGTACCAGGTTAATCCTGTCTTGTCTTTTTATAAATATGTAATGATTTTAAAATTCGTAGATGAAGGCACTGGAACTTACGATACTGCGTAGATGACCGAGAAGATCGCAGTGGCTTGAAAATAGCAGAGTGGAAAGCATGATGACGCAATTTAGCACAACATATTTTGAAAAATCACAATCTTAATATTTTTTTACGCATACCAAATCATCCTTTTTTCAGACCACATTATATATACATACAGACCTAATTATATTTGAATACAGAAGTTGCATTTTGAAGTATGACGTCATCTTAAACATGTAAGCGGCAGCAGCATGGATGAAAAGCGTCTTGCCAGTAGGAGAGCTTATGCGAAAAAGGGAAAGAGTATCATAGAAATTCATAGGAAGAAGGGTGGAGTCGGAAAACTTCAGTTCAGAGTTTTGGTTTACAATTAATTTGATTGGACAACAGGCCTCTGCATTAATATGTTACGTAAGATAAAAAATTTGGAACCTGTGAGAAGAGATGAATTTAGGAGCAGGTCACGAAATTTAGAATGTTAATTTTGAGGTCGCCAATTATTTTTTTTTGAAACAGCTATTATATTTTGTTATATCTTACACACACACACACACACACACACATATATATATATAATATGCACATTAAATAAGGATTGTAGATTTCTAATTCTAAGAGGTTAATTAAGCTGAAATGCAAATCAGCAAACTGAAGAAATATTTAGTTCTCTTTCAAGTACAATGCTAGCAACAAAACTTAGAGCTCATTAATAGTCCATCTGCGAACCAAGTAGCATAATTTTTGTGTCAGTGAAGGCTAAGAACGGAGATCTCAAAAGTCATTTTTCGTCATATTATCTTTTTTTGTTTACCAAAAAGAGAAAGAAAGACATGTTGGCTCGACTGTTAGTAAAATTTGTGCTATATGTTGAGAATTCTGTTTCTGATCACTCAGTTCAAATATGGTTTGAAAAGTTAAAGAGTGGGAATTTCAGCTTCGAAGACTATGCCCACTATAGTGACCATCCTCTGTAAATAAGAACTTTAAAGAGACTATCCCTTAGAATCCAAGTTATATAGTTCAGGATCTGTCTGATAGAAAACATTTTCCAAAATGTGTAGTGTGTGATGATTTGGAAAAAAAAAAAAAAAAAAAAAAAAAAAAAAAAAAAAAAAAAAATAGCTACATAACCTGCTATGATTTATACTTTAACAGGGCAGAATGTGGTTGCTCCGAATTTTGTATGCGATTTCTTTCCTGAAAAATCATGATATGACACCTGTTAGGCATTTATAATGTCTGGGTGAGTCATCCGTGGAAGAACGGTGAAACAAACTTGCTTAAATTGCGGTTTTCATATCTTACACATTTATATCTTACTAATAGTAAAACTTATTAGTCGCAGAAATTTAAATAACGATTCTAAAATGTTTGTTCACCTTTTTACTGACATTTAAAGGGGTCGCAAAAAGGTAAACATATGTATTCAAATGCTTATAACATCTTTAAAAATAATTTTACACACAAGCGGCTTTTTGTAGACGATAAAGTTAAACCCGTAGAATATTATCATATAAAAGTTTTATTTCTTAATTTTTGGTCGATTTTTACTAAAACCCTCGTCCACTGTTGCCTTACGCCCTGAACTCTGAATGTGGTATGAATAAAATTGATTGAAGGAATGGAAAAAAAATTAAAAGTTGCAAACTGTATGAAGAATCTTTATGCAAACAATAACCATTATAGAATGCAGAAACTATATTAATCTTGAGGAACAAAAGTAGACAAACACAAGTGTGAGGGGTTATTGTGCTGCACTAAATTTTTTCATACTAAATAAGGAGCGTTCTGTTTTATTATAATTTAAGCATGCTTTTTAAATTGCACGTAATTATTTAACACTTCATCCATTGTAATTATTATTGTTGAAATAAGTATAATTTTTTTTGTAATTATGCGTGTTAAACAAATAACAAGGAAACGAAAAATAGGGTTGCTCTTGCTAAATACTTTCCCACGGTGTAATGTAGAAATTGTATTTAAACAAAACTGTACGAATTCTTGTAAAATTCGCTAAATGTTACCTACAATAGAAAATGATTCATTGACAAGAGAGTGTGACTGAAATGTTGAGACCTAAACAGCGTTACAAAACATTTTCCTGCTTTGCTGCAGAAATGATATATATATACATATACAGTTCTTTATGAAAGGATTTCTATATAAAAGGAATTATATAGAGGATGTCCCGTAAACATTGCGACAAACTTCTGGGAGAAGTAGGGCACATCATAAGGATTACGAATTTCATAGGAACCCATGCCCGGAAATGTGAGGATAAGTGGTAGCAGAGGTAGAAGTTGGGAAAGGAAACAATAGAGTGATTAATTTGAAACATTTATTGAACATGAATACAAATGGGGATCGACAGCTTGAAGGTTGCAACAGATGCTCGATGTTTGCACCATCAGACGCCAAAAATGCCTGACACCGACGGACCATTGATTGCCGGGTATGTTCAAACGCACCGAGAGTTTCTTTCATTGTAGCAGCTGCGCAGAGGAGTCTTGCCACCAGATCCATTTCAGATGCAACAGAATAGTGATAGACGACACTTTTGATGGCTCCCCACAAAACTCAAGGCTCGATAAATCCTATGAGCGCGGGGGCCAGGGAACCGGTCCACCACGCCCAATCCATCGACGTGGTAATGATCTGTTTAAATGGCTACGAACATCCAGTCGAAAATGACCCGGCGCGTCATCATGTTGGAGTCACATGTTCACAAGCTGTCCGCTCGTATAGGGTTCATGCTCTTCGTATGATGTCTACCGTTCGTACGAGGCAATCCTCACTTTCCACTGGCACTCTCCTGTACAACACCCTCTGGCGGCGTACAATGACGTTTCTATGCAATTCTTAATCCTTATAATGTGCTTTACCTCCGCCAGAAAGTTTGTCGCAACATTTACAGGACACTCTGTATATATATAATTCCTTTCTGTTTCACAGTTTATTTACCCTTAGCCTGTCGAGTGATTTTCTGCGAATCCCTTTAAAACTGTCGCTAGTTTTGGACCGAACTTCCCGTAAAATGTCGCGAAAATAACCCTAAGCCTCTGAAAATTGTCAAGCAGTTCTTTTGTTATTTCCCATCCCTCAGAGAATTTTACTTCAATGATTCCGCTAAGTGAGATTGATTGCACTAGATATTGTTCGGTAGATGTGAGCTCTCAAGAGAATTGCAAAAGGCTAGACTCTCCGTGATGACCGTCTTATAGGTCAGGGTACAGCTGCGAAACTTAAAAGTTTCCTTCCCTTAAACAATCTTATCTCTACATATCTTCTTTACATATAATAAAAGAAAGAGTCTGTCTGTGTGTGTGCCTTTCGTTCGCGCTGCGCGTAAGCTAATAGACCAACGACTACGAAATTTGGTACATAGGTACATCTACACAAGAGCCAGTGCACTTCGATTTTTTCGAAATTCGAATTCGAATTTTTTTTATTTCATGTTTTGTGACGAAATCGTGTCATTTTGAAACATAATGGGCTATAGGAAAGCGAGATTTTACTCTACACACTTCATTTTTACATCGTCATGAAACGTAGGCACTTAGCTATTTTACGAACTTAAAATAAATTTCGTGTTTCAATAAATCGATTAAATACGAATTTATTTAACAAAGGGAGCTTAACACTTTTTCAATGGGATTTTTTCTAAAAAAGTTTATTTTTAAAAATGTACAGTTTATTGTTCTTTGATTTTTGGACACGTTAAACTTTCATCCTTGCGAATGCTTTTACAAAAAGAATTTTGGAAAAATGATAATATTTTGTATTTTTAAAAGATTTTTTAAATGAAGCTTCCGAGTACACTTCTCACATCTCACATCTTTAAAAATGTGATTTTGGCAACAATTTTCTTGTCTTATTGTTGTTGATAGATTTTTGATGAAATCGCATCATTTTGAATGATTTCATTCTTTTAGAAATATGGGTTTGGCAACAATTTTTCATCGTATTTCTTATGTCACTGTTTTTAAGAGATTGGTATTTTTCATTATTATATAAATATAATATAATATATATATATATATATATATATATTTTGATAAAGTTGTTCTGTGGATTAAAATTCTGCGCGGAATTTTATGTTTTTTGAGTTGCTTTCATGTTATTTTTTGCTTATTTCCCTGTTTATAAGATATTGAAAAGTTTTGCATGATTTTTGTTCTACGGAAAGTTGGTTAATTTTTTAATTAGGATAATTAATATTTGTATTAAGAGATATAGCTTATTTCATTGTAATATTTTTCCTTGAAAACATAAGATAAAATATCATTAATTATACTTTGCTTTTCAGAATTTTTTGTTTTTTGCATTCCTTTATTTTACTTATTGCTCATTTCACTGTGTTTAAGATATTGAAAAGTTTTGACTGATTTTTTTAGGAAACAAAGTTCTTATCCTCCTTCATACCATTTGAGTTCTTAAGATTTTGCAAATGGAATTTGGTTAATTTATGTATTAGGATAATTAATATTTGTATTAAGGGATATTGCTTATTTCATTGTAATTTTGTTATACGTAATAACTTTTTTATGAAGTTGTTCTGCAGAATAAAATCCTACGCAGTTTTTAAAGTTAACGTTTGGAGTTCCCTTCAGCCATTTTTCCGGTACATTTAAAAGCCAGGCGAAAGCTCGCAGCGAAGCTGCTAGTTTTCAAATAAATTGGTTTTAAAATTTACCCAGTTATATTTTAAATTATTACGCATTTTTAACCTAAGTAACCTAAATCTGTATGTCACTGATTATCACCGGAATTTCAATGCAGACTGATTAAACTGCTATCACTAAAATTATATTCTGACAAATATCTGGTGCAACTTTCATTCCTACTGAGATATTGCTGAAACATTTCGTATTATTTCCGATTTTCTGTATTTTTGTCATTAATTAAAAATCTTTAAAACCTTCAGCATTTTCCTATATTCTTCAACTGCATGCAACTAATAATTATTTTAAATAATTTCTTTTTTCCTTAATTATTACGTAGTTTTAAGAGAGTAATAAGCGAAACATTTGGGTGTTTTTAAGGGTGATAATATTAATATTAAATTTGAATTTTACTTTTTCATATACATTTAAGATATTCAGAAAGGGAATTATAACTTGAAACCGTTTTCAGTGTATCATAAATTTATTGATTCAAATTAAAAATTCTTGCTTTCCTGTCCAAGAAACACTAGTAAATTTTATCTGAAATAGGAAAGATGAGACATATTAATAACAAACAAAGCAATTAATCTGGAAGTCAAAGAGCAAAAATCAGCGTTATATTTTCAAATTTTCACAGGACTAGTTTCGATGGTTTTACCGAACCATCATCTTCAGCTCCAAAAGCGCAAATGAACGAGATAAGATATAATGAAAATTAGATTGTGAAAATTTTAAAATATAACGCTGATTTTTGTTGTTTGACTTCCAATTTAATGTTTGTTCGCCTTGTTATTGTATCTTAATTAAACAAAGCAATGTTGTTACTAATTAGCTCACAATATAATTTATTCAATATGGTATTTTTGTAAAGAAAGAGTGTTGCTGTACATTTGGTAAAATAAAAATAAGCATTTCATTTAATAATTATAAAAGTTATTAATTATTTAATAATTAATCATAAGAATATGAATAATTAAATATTTTTTCGGAGATATATTTTCCGGCGATATTTTTTTTCTAGGGATCCCAGCATACATTTTTGAAGCATTATGCTCTAAATAAATGTCTTGTTTGAACATAGCATTTATTGTTGACAAATCTCCAACCAAAGGTAAACCCTAGTAAACCTTACTAGGGAGGATATTCAAACAAAAATTTTTATTAGAATAAATATTTTCGTTATTTTAATACTACTAATAATATACAAACATTAGTTTAAGTTCACTATAGTTGAGTGAATAAGATTGCTGGATGTTGGTAGTTTGTTGTTGGCAACCGAACAGTTTAGCTGCTTGTGGTATTTATGATTTTCCCGATGCGTAACGTGAATTCAAGCTAATTTTATTTAGAAAATTGCCCACGAAGGTGTTCTCTTAAAGCAGATAACCCATGACTTCTTAAAAACTGTAAAATATAATCTGTGGATATTTTCCGTTATACGATAACACGAAGAAAATGATTTCCTATACGAAACATATGATTAGCGCTGTTGTTGCCCGCTGTTTAATTAAATGCATCCATCTCATTCCTAACAATTAATTTTCCTTTTTCAAAGAAAGTTTGATTTCAGTAAAATGTACTATTTAAAATGTGTCATTTTATTTTGCTCGTTTTTTATGCAAATATTCAAATTCAGATAGATATTGCGTAAGTTCAGAAAGCCAACTAGTCTCCAAGCGGTAAGCTAGCTGAGCTCCGGTAAATTCTAGCGGCTGCATGGGAGGCTTAGGGGTTTTTCATAAGTACAATTGATTGAGAATTAACAGTTTGTTTCCCACAAAAAAAATCTACCCTGAAGACTTCCTTTCCCTTAGACAAATAGGTCCTGTGTGCTTTATCATAATCCAAAATCTTAAGCGTATAAATCTTTTATCATAGCCGATGATGACGATAAAATATTTTCTATCTGATGTGTCAAGTTAGCATAATTGTACATTTCTAACGAAAATTGTTTGGCTCATGTTACCCTATAATGAAAAAAAGATTCAAATCGGTTTTTAGCTTAAACAGTATTTTCATTATTAATTATATCACGAATTTTATCAATAGTATTCTTAGTATTAATTGCAGGCATGTATTCAAGAATATAATATACACAAAGCTGTGTCTAATGATTACGGATAATTTTTATATAAAATTTTATAGTATAAAAATTTAGATTCATAGGTCAGCCATATTTGAAAGAGTACTTGTGTATTATAAGAAAAGAGAGAGAGAAATTTAAGAATAAAAAAGTTTACCACGAAGTAATATAAAAATGCACTAGAATACAAAAGAGTACAATACTATTTCATGTTTTGTGGATATACTTGAAGAAAGAAACATGTTTCAGCTGTATTAGTTCATCGGAGAAAAACTTTTCATATGAAGCTATTTTTTTCAAATCTTTCACTATACCAGTAATACAAAAGCAGTGTAGGAATTTCTTTTCTTAATACCCAACCGAAGAGCTGAGGGGACGTACAATAATTAACGTACAATGGGTGCCTTGAATTATTTTGCTTTACATGCAGTTTCCTTATATATGTAAAACAAAATAAACTTTCACTCATTCCAAGATTTCAAGAACTCACAGAGAGAGAGAGAGAGAGAGAGATATCTATAACAAATTTTATTGCTGTCTGACCGATTGCTTCGGGAACGTCTTCCAACTCAAGCTTTCAAGCTTCAAGCTATTCAAATACGAACGCTTCTCAGCAAAGCCATTTGGACCGCATCTGCTTTGTTCAAGAAAACCTTTTGGGGGTAAAATCATCCACTTCATCGGGTTTTTCAAACAAAGCAGTCAGTGGTCCTGTTACTACCTGCTGACCTAGAGAAATTTCTCAGAAACTTTCGTTCGAAAAAAAACGAGTTTTAGATTTCTAAGAATTTCCATTCTGACAGCAAGATTTTGTTATTTTTCATATATAGATGAAAAGAAACTAATTTGTTTTTAATAAAGAAGAAAAAAATTAATAAACTTATTTAAATTTTTTACACAGCACCGAGAAAGGACACGAAATTTAATTTTCTTTATAAATATTTTTCTCAGACAATATTTTAGTGTTTTTCAAATTACGAGAATAGTGCGTTAGTGCATGCATTTTCAAATCAGATTTATTTAATTAATATATATGGATATGCCGAACAAGCACACTTTCGCGCACATACACTGTATATTAGTACATACATAAAAATGAAATAAAATTTGAAAACAAGCAATTTAAAAACTACTGTATTGAAAAATGATTGAAAATTTGTTTTTACCTCATTTTTTTTTCGTTATATACATTTACTTCAGTTTTTTTATATGCATTTACTTAATTTTATTTTTCGTTATATACATTTACTTCAGTTTTTTTATATGCATTTACTTAATTTTATTTTTCGTTATATACATTTACTTCAGTTTTTTTATATGCATTTACTTAATTTTATTTTTCGTTATATACATTTACTTCAGTTTTTTTATATGCATTTACTTAATTTTATTTTGTTATATGCATCTGTTAGTCTTTTTGAAAAATTTTTAGATTTTTTGAGTACGGCAAAGGAAACGAGACCTATCAGCCGAAGGCAATGAATATCTGCATGGACGACTTTCTAAGTAAAACGCACTCATGTTCATGTTACACATAGGGGAAATCACAAAATTCAACCAGTTCGTTTGATTGGGTTCGAATATGAGTCGAAATAGAGATAATGAGATATCTTAGCCAGGAGGCCATTGATTGGGTTTGACAGATTTGGAAACCTAATAAATAGTATTTAATAAATATAATAATATTAAACGAATCGGTTTTATATAAACCAAATAAAATTCTTATATCAAACACAACTAAAACTCGATATAACTTACACTGATAAACTGATGTGTAATAACACTGATAAATTAAAATACTAAATGGAATATACATTAATTCTACATAGAAAATTTTTTGTAATGTATTTCGCTGGGAATGTCTGGCCGCAAAATCCTGATTATATATACCCTTATTTTAAGGTTGTCACATATCTGATGGTTTGACTTTTACCTCAAAACACAAAGAATCCTCAAAATTCAGTAAAATTAATAACTTTATTTCCCTGTTGAAAATTCTCTGAATCTTTTCAAATAGAAAAGCACACGCGCCAAGCAGTTTGCTTTAAATAAATATATGCAGCAACAAGAAGATGCGCTTTTGACAGCAACACGTTTCGAAAATCGAAAATTTTTCTAAATGTAAGAGATTTGTTGCTTAAATTAATTTTTCATTAAACAAAAAAACAAAATAGAATCGCATATTATTAAAAGAATTTTATTGATAATTCAGATTCTGAAAACAAGAACATTGTTCTTATAAAAAACAAAGAAAAAATAAACAACATACTTCATTCAATGGGGACCAACTTTGGCACATAAACTTTTCAACATAAAAATATTTAAAGCATGTTATGGATAAAGGTTTATTTGATTATGGCAAAGTACTCGATGGTTATTTGCCTAAGGTGAAGAAAGCCTCCGTTCGAGGACTGCCTAACGGAAATTGGCTTGCATACATGTTACACATATGGAAAACTAAGAATATCATCCTGGCAACCAGCCCGTTTGCCGGGATTCGAACCCCGGACAGAACCACCAGTTGTTTCGTTAGACTCAGTCGCTGGTGGGCTGTCCGATAAGCAGCTCAGTCGCTGGTGGGCTGTCCGATAACGGAAAAGTTCAAAATTTCATATTAGAGGAAAAGTGGTAGCATAGTATAATTCGAAGTTATTGCCATTTCAGTATTGTGAAGAGATTTCAAGAATATTTAATTATTTTATTTAGCTTATGACAAACTAAATAAAATAATTAAACATTCTTGAAATCGCTTCTCTTAACATACTGGTAGTTTGACTTGCATTCAAACCCCCGTGAACAAGCTGATTGCATGGGCGTTTTTATGGTTTTATCTTTTTGTAGTGCGAGGTTTCCCTTAGAAAATCTGTCACGAAAGCATACCTTCCCTTAGACAGATCGCCTTCACGTGATTAATAATTTAACAAGCCAAACCAAACACAACCCGAGCGAGGACTCGTAGTCAAGGCACGTCATCATGAAAAGCTAACTAAAATTGGCTCATATTCACATTAAACATGATCATCAAAAATTCGCTAAAACTGGTATGCAGGCAATCCATTCGTCAGGATTTGAACCCGCTTCAAACTATTAGTATTCAACGATTTTACCGCTACTTCGTTGGCGGCCTTTTGTAGTATCTATAAGAAAAGTAATCACAAAAACACAATCATTGCGTACCGACGGATGAATTAAGTTCGGAATTTAAAAAATAACTTTCATTCGTGCTATTGCTGTTAGCATTGACATTTGGACAGATGTTAATTTATTTTAAATTCTTTTAATGTAATTAATTCATATCTTTAAATAATTGATCTTCTGACTGTAATTTTTTATGCGGAGTATATCTAACCCTTCCGTACACTAACTGTTTTAATTCATTTACACTCCATTATGTTTAAAAGATTTTATATCGATAGATTTCTTTCCAAAAATTTTTCAAGGATTACATATTTTTTCTTTAGATTTCAAAACATTTTGGATTTAAAATCTTAATAATAAAATTTTTAAAACAAATATTTCTAGAAATTCATTCGTCGTATTCATTTATTCCATTTAGTTGAAGTTTCGAGTAGAATATCTTCCTTTCAGCATTCATATAATTATGTGTCAGTTCGCCATTTCTACGGAGCATAGAGCCACACATACGAGTACAAATGTCAGCATGCTGAAAGCACAGTTTTAACTTTTAAGAATGTAAAGAGAAGAATATACCATTATAATAAGGCGCATTTGAAATACGAAGGCAAACAAGAAAGCTGGTTGCAACATTATATATTTTTTCCTGACGAAACAGAAATTGTAATCATTTTTCAATACAAAAATAAAATATTTGATTCTACAACATATAGGCATAAAGGCGTCCTCCGTTACAATTCTTATTTTTTGTTGTTTCTACTAAAATTCGGCAATGTACTATAACAAGCTTGGATCCTGTTTGACTTTCATTTGTATAAAGTACCACAAGGCAAACAATTGTAAAACGATTTATCTTCTTTCGCAAACTTTTAGTCGGCACACAAATAATACATACCTGCTGTCTGACAAAGATACTTCACTCTAAGGACTTTTTCCTAAAGTGCTCTTTTCAAAGAGACTTCACACCCTATTAAGACCTTTGTGTCAACTGACAGCCGCCTGCAGAAAGGTAGGGGAAGGAAGACCAGATCCCGTCGTCTAAACACGTCTTAAGCAATCTTCGCGAAATTCGGGCTTCGTGTATACACGTCTTAAGCATTTTTCGTGCGATTTGAAATTCGTGTAAAGACGTCTTAAGCATTTTTAAAGAAATTCCAAAAACGTTTAAACACGTCTTAAGCAGTTAAAGGGTATAATTATTAATCGCACGTATTAATCGTAATAATACTGATACCTGATCGTGATGAAAAAATAAGACTTGCTCTTATAAAATAGACACCATCGAATTTTTGAGGCGAGTATAAAATTTGTAAGTAGCTTTTTAGACACAGCTGTATTATCAGGTTCAATGTTCCGTCTAACCTTCTTCGGGAACATGCAAGGACCTGACTCGGAACAGAGAGCTTACTAAAGCTATGTTCAAAACTGTGGGAAGTAGACAGGATAAACATGAAGGGTATCCAAAACCCTTTATTTTTCTCTATTTACAATAATTTCCGTACTTCGGAATACAATGACCCACCACTTGTGGTCTAAACGTAAAAATATAAAAAATAAAACTAAACTCTAATTTAACTTTAAAATAATAAACGTGGAAGATTGGCCTTATATTAACAGGAAGCCGTATGTAGTACAGAGAACTGTGAACACTACAATACGTTTAAAAATTATCAAGAGGATTAAAACCTCTAGCCTGGAAGGCAACCAGCAACTGAGTAAAACTTCTAAGGTAAGCGGCCTGCTTCGACTAACTGCTTCCTCTCTCTCGCTTGGCAAAAAGCCACAACTTAAATACTTGGCGTTCGCCAGACAAACTTTGCATAAATACATTAACACTTATAATTCTGTCCGGAAGTAGAAAATAAGAAGTGATAGTAAAGATTTAAAATAAAATAAACGTTAGTAAAACTTAAGATCCTTACATACTTCCCGCCAGAGTTAATTAGTTTGAAACTGAGGTCTAAAACGACCTTGTTGAAAACTTTTAGCTCTAGAATCTAACGCGAGGCCAATCTTTTACAAACATTTTTCGCTAAAAACTAGAAATTTAAAAGAAAGAAATTTGTTTTTACAATAGCAGCTCCCAGGACACACAATTTTTTTCATCTGTACTGCATCGAAACAGGAGCTTTTATTCAAATCTGGTTCCTTCCAGAGATCTGGAAGGAAAACTAGTTTAATGAAATGTTACACAATGAAATGGCAAGTAACATGTATAATTATATTTCTCTTAACATTCTTATTTCATTCATGACTATTTTAATTATCTCTCCCCGTGCTCTCTGACATGTGTTGTAAAAGAACACCAAACACGAATGTGTTTCTGTCTACGTGTTAAACACTTCCTCCTACAATCAAAACACTAACGTGTTAAAATTCAACATACCAAGACCTCGTAACACACCCTAATTACAACTCTAAACCCTGAGGTACTATTCTGAAAGTGGCTAACTCTGAAGTGTAGCGTCAGAGAGCCTAACTACATCATTCAACCTTTAACACATATTCACCATGATTTAGTCTTTTTACAGTCACACGAATAAAAAAAATTTTTTAACATTACTTTTACTTTTACCATGTCACGGTATTTCTTAACATTTAACATAACAGTTCACATTGTATATAAGAACATATTAACATGCCGTTAATTTTATACATTTGAAAACATACATTAGTAGTACATTGTTAACTTCTATTCTTTTCAAAGCAAGTGCCAATTCTTTCTACATTGAAATACTACATTTCAAAAAGTCTTTCAGACTAAAACTTCTTTCTTGCCAGAAAGTTTTAAATAAAATTTATACAATAACTTTTACAATCTTTAAGTCTTTACACAACGCTATTATACATGAACTTTAGTTTTACGCGCGAGTAATTGAAAAACATAATACCAAAATCGGTAACAACTCCTTTCTCGCCCTTTTGGCGATAAAGGTAGACCTCGCATGAGGTAAAACTTCTTGAAATCTGCCACTTGCAGTA
This sequence comes from Stegodyphus dumicola, assembly GCF_044657685.1. NCBI lineage: Eukaryota > Metazoa > Arthropoda > Arachnida > Araneae > Eresidae > Stegodyphus > Stegodyphus dumicola. The sequence continues at coordinate 97,146,719 of NC_140771.1, read as the reverse complement.
AGAATGAAAGATTAACTTAAGTTTGCAAAGTAACATAAAATTTTACTTATCTTTGTGATATTCGGACATTCTTTTCTGGGCCCAGTCCTGAAAGGTCGTGCAGATTGTTGTTTGATTTATCCTCCTTCTTGTACGGGCTCGCCCTTCAGTGCCTTCCTCTAGATGCTTTCTTTTTTCTCCAGTTCGGTGATCCTTGAATACCTTCTTTTTCGTTTCTGCCTGTGGTCCTGGTCGTTTGATGGCAGCTGGTCTTGGCGGAACCGGGAAACTTCTTTCGTCTTCCTGCTTGGACCTCGTTGGTGGCCGTTCAAATTTTTCTTGTAACTTTTCCTCCGTCGCTGGTGCCCCTTCCGCAGTTCGGCGACATTTGCTGCGGAGAGTCCTGTCGGATGAGTAGATCTTCCGTTTTAGAGCCGGGTTATAGTTGCCGTCATTTCTCCTGGTTTTCTTTGCATACGTCGTCCTTCTCCCTTCTTCATTCTGGGGGTGTTCGTGAGCTCTCTTTTCTGGACGGTGGAACGGCTTCTTTTTCTTGCTACCTTCAATTTTTCCGCGGGGAAGCTTTCTTTTCACTTGCTCCTGCCTCTTAATGGCTTGCCCTTGTACTTGTCGTTTTTTTACCTCTGGAGCTTGTGCCTGCGGTGTCTGCCGTGCCGGATCCTGCAAAAGATCTTGGAAAATTTTCATTTTATTACGATCATAGTAGGGTTTGATTTGATCAATGTTTGCGGAGCAGGTTTCACCATTTCTAGCTTTTAACACTACTACAGCGTGAGTTATTTTTTCTTTGACATATGGTCCTTCAAACCGTGGAAAAAAATTGGCAGTTTTATCTTCTGGTGCTGAAGAAAGTGAATGCTTAATTTTTAAAACTTCATCCCCTACTTTATAAGTTACTCCCCGTCGTTTCAAGTCATAATATAGTTTTTGTTTTCTCTGTGCTACTTCAGTATTCTTCTTTGCTTCCTTAATTAGTTTTTCTATATCACCCATTTTAAATTCTGGGGCTCTTTGTTGCACATAAAATAATTTATCTAACGGCGTTATAATCATTCTGCCTAAAATAACTCAGCAGGAGTTTTGCCCGTTGTATCATGTTTTGCGGTCCTAAGGGCGAAAGCAAATTCATTGACATAGTTATCCCAGCTTTTATGAAAATTGTTAACATAACTACGGATAATTTTCACTATATTTCTATTGACCCGTTCCGCTATATTTGATTGCGGCCGATACGGGACCATTTTTAAATGACGTATGCCCAGTTTTTGGCACATGTCTTCAAATATATTACTTACAAATTGAGGACCATTATCCGATATAACTTTTAGGGGCGCCCCGTGTTTTAAAATATATTTATTTAAAATAGAATCAGTAGCTAATTTCGAGGAGGCTCGTTTTAAGGGAACAATTTCGGTCCATTTACTAAAATGATCAACTATAACAAGGAGATAGCGAATTTATTTAACTGACTTTTTGGGAAAGGGCCCAATAATCGATGCCAATTATTTCATTTGGAAATTCGGATTTAATACTATTTAGAAACCCGGCCGGGCGGAAATTAATATAATTAACTGCTTGACATGTTGGGCAGGACTGGACATACGCCCTTGTTAACTTTTCCAGTTCAGGAAAATAGACTGCCTCGCGTACGCGTTGGATAGTTTTTCGAATACCAGCATGAGAAGCTAAAGGGCTGTTATGGAGCTCCTGCAGGATATTTAATCTAAGACTAGCTGGGATAACAGGTCGAAATTTGTTGTTGGAATACGTAGTTTTTGTATAGAACAATAGACCATCTATTAGTTCGTAATGGGCCGCCCTATTTCTTATCGCCACAATACCTTGGTGGCTAAAATTTTCAGGATCCTTTAAATACTCATAAATGCTTCCAAACTCAGGATCCTTACCCAGTTCGATTATTACAGTTTCTCGGGAATTTATTGTACATGCTGTGAGCATTGCCACCTTTACGGTATTACTTTCTTCATCTATTTTAATTCTGGATAGGGCATCTGCTACGATATTTTCCTTTCCGGGGGTATGCTTGATTACCAGATTATATTCTTGTAGCTTGAGTGCCCATCTTATTAACCTTGGGGATAAGTTTTCCCTGAGTACAATCTAGTTACCGCCGCATGATCAGAGTACACTGTTATTGGCGCCTTTCCAAAATAGACTAGGAACTTTTGCACTGCTAACAGAACTGCAAGTGCCTCTCTCTCGGTCGCGGAATAACTTTTTTGTGTTTGATTTAAAGTTCGGCTAAAAAATGCCACGGGCTCCTGATTTTGCGAAAGTACCGCTCCTACCGCATAATCCGAAGCATCCGCTGAAATTTCTAAATTCTCATCCTTTTCAGGAAATTTCAACACAGGGGCTTGCGTTAATGCTTGTTTTAATTTTTCGAAAGCACTATTGGCTTCGGCCGTCCACGAGAATCTTGCCTTTTTCCTTTTTAATTTTAACAATGGTTCAGCAATAGCTGCAAAATTTTTTAAAAGGACCTATAATATGAACAAAGTCCTAGAAAAGAAGAGAGCTTCTTCGCCGTGTTTGGAGTCGGATACTTTTGTACAGCGATTATTTTTGATTCGTCTGTCTCTATTCCTTTCTGAGATATCTTGTAACCTAAATATTTTAATTCAGGGGCTGCAAATTCTCACTTTTCGACATTAACTTTTAGACCGGCCTCATTTAATAAAGAAAACACCTGTCTTAAATCCTGTACATGTTGGTCGAGATTATCACTAGTAATAATGATATCGTCTAAATAGATAAATGTGGAGTTTCCAAGAACAGGTCTTAACACAATGTCCATACATCGCTGAAACGTTGCCGGCGCCCCTGAAACGCCAAACGGCTTCGCAAAAATGCATAAGTGCCAGACTTGGTTATAAAATCAGTCTTAGGCACGTCCTCAGGCCTAACCCCTATTTGAAAATAACCAGTCGTTAAGTCTAAAGTCGTCATATATTTGGTGGATGTTATGTTCCTTAGAATCTCTTCAATAATAGGTAACGGATATACCGGATATTTAGTTATGGAGTTTAATTTACGGTAATCAATTGCGAATCTCCACCTTTTTGGATGTGTCAAAGGAATAGTCATTATTTTTCTTACATAAAACCACGGGGCTAGCATAACTACTTGAGATGGGCGTTATGATCTTTTTACGTAGCATATCGGTGATATGCCATTCTATAATTTTTTCCTTATTCTTATCATACCGGTATGCTTTGTGGCGAACTGGCATTGAATCTCCGGTGTCAATACTATGGTTAGTAACCTGAGTAAATCCTGGAATATCACTAAATAAAGAAGCAAATTCACTTACCACTTGTCGGATTCTTCCTTGCTCGTCATTAGGCAGGTGGTCAAGATTTAACATCGGCGGTTCAGCATTTTCTGCACGAACTGGTTTCATTGTCAGCTTAAGGGACGCTTCATTAAAATCCAGCGTTGCTTGTGGCTCTGAAAGCAAATCTATTCCTAAGATTATATGTGCTTGCAGATTCTTTACTATAAAAAGCATCATCTTTACTTGTTCGTCCTAGATACGGACATACAGCGGTAATTTACCTATGCACTTGCATCTTTCTGCCTGCGCAGCTAACACTGTCGTATTATCCGAATTATATATGCGGTATTTCCGAAAATACTTCCTAAAAAAATCTTCTGCCACACAGGAACACTGCGCGCCTGTATCCAGGAGTGCGGTGGCTGGGATATTATTCACCAACACTTCAATCTTCGGAAGAGTCAAATTTTTCACCATTACTGTATTTAACTTAAAGGAAGAGGGGTTTTCTTGGCCTTCGGATTTCCGCACCCTCCCGTCAGCAGAAATCCGTTTTAGTTTAACTTATTTTTCATTTCCGTGCTTTCCTTCTTTTTCCCCTGGCCTTGACAGTTTTTTCCTGGATTGCTATTGAACTGTCGACGTTCGCCGGCTGTTTTTGAATGCTCAGGTTTCCTTGCCCGCTGTTTCGCTTTGCTTCCGTAGTCGGGTACTTGAGTTTGCTGTAGTCTTGGCGCACCAAATTGGTTTCGCTGTTGATATTGGCGTCTTCTTTCGACGTCCGCCGTTTTTCTACTTTCAAACTGGATTGCTAGCTCAAATAACTTTTCCAGTGTAGTCGGATTTCTTAATTCAATAAAGTCTTGCACTTTGGGCAGTAACCTCGGCAAAATCACTTGAATTATCTCAGGATCTGGACGCTTTCCATACAAGAGTTTGAAGACGTGAATTTTTCTTAAAATAAAGCTTGAGAGGTTTTCGATTCTTTGTTGATATATACTAAAAAGTTCCGTTTCTAATTTCGCACGATCCCTTACCACAGGGAAGGCTTTTAGTAGGGCAGTCTTGAAATTTTCGTAAGTATAGGTGGGACTTCCTGCTTGACCCAAGAGACTTCTGCCTATACACTTGAACCAGTTAAGCGCTTGGCCCCTCAAAGCGCTGGTAGCTAAGGTAACTTTTTGAAATTCGGGCACGGGGTAGAGCATGAAGTGGTCATCCAATTTTTCCAAAAAACTGGTTACCGGTGAGTTTCCATTAAATGTTGCTTCTGGTTTCATCGAAGCGCGCATGGTCTGGACAATGTAACCAAATCCTTCCAGGGCAGCAGCTGGCATTTCTGGATTCTGAGCCGCTTCTGCAGGCAGCACAGTTCTTCTTAAAACTCGGCCATGTTTATTCTTCTTCGTTGGGCGCCACTATCAGGTTCAATGTTCCGTCTAACCTTCTTCGGGAACATGCAAGGACCTGACTCGGAACAGAGAGCTTACTAAAGCTATGTTCAAAACTGTGGGAAGTAGACAGGATACACATGAAGGGTATACAAAACCCTTTATTTTTCTCTATTTACAATAATTTCCGTACTTCGGAATACAATGACAATTTAACTTTAAAATAATAAACGTGGAAGATTGGCCTTATATTAACAGGAAGCCGTATGTAGTACAGAGAACTGTGAACACTACAATACGTTTAAAAATTATCAAGAGGATTAAGCCTCTGGCCTGGAAGGCAACCAGCAACCGAGTAAAACTTCTAAGGTAAGCGGCCTGCTTCGACTAACTGCTTCCTCTCTCTCGCTTGGCAAAAAGCCACAACTTAAATACTTGGCGTTCGCCAGACAAACTTTGCATAAATACATTAACGCTTATAATTCTGGCCGGAAGTAGAAAATAAGAAGTGATAGTAAAGATTTAAAATAAAATAAACGTTAGTAAAACTTAAGATCCTTACAGTATAACCTGATAAAAGGATACAACAGAAACTATTACTTTGACCACCAGCAGTGGTAGAACTGTGAAACCAGTAATACGTCTATGAAATGGTGAATACTTTATAATGATTTGAATTTTATTTTTTATGTTTAGTATTAGTATTTTCAGCAGGTCCTTAAAAATGTCTGAGGATGAAATGCTCCTTTTTTCATGTAATTTTTATTTAAATTTTGATACCACCTGTTGGTACGTGTTATTTTCATTTCGTATTGTATTCTCTAGTATTTGTGCGAAGTATTGTACACTGCACTATTAGGTATGTATTATATTTAACAGGTGAATGAATTTACCTCCCAGTAAACTCAGGTGCGACGAATAAGTCGGAAATAATTTTCGAATTTTTTCAATAGATGGCAGTAAATTTCAAGCTCCTTTTGCAATTATATTATTCTTGCATAAACGTTATTTGCCTACAATTATTCCTGCCATTGTGAATGCACTGTCTGTGTAAAATGAAAGTATGTGTCAATGGAAGCTGAGATGTGCAAAGATGCATTAAAAATTCGTTGTGTAAATAAAAGTATATTTTTGTGAAAATGGTATTCTTTAGTCTCTAATGCGATGCACAGGTTGTTAAACCTGATTTCCAGTTTATAGTTGCAGTGATTACCATAGGCATTATTTCGGTTGATCATGGAGAATGCTTTGCTTCGTACGTATTTTCTACTTCTTTTTTCTAATTCTTTTAAGCATTGATTTAAAATTTTTAGAACCAAAAAATGAGTAAACAGCATGCTACAAGATCTAAGCTCCAGATTTTTGTTTAACATTAAAACAAAACCTATTTTAATCAAAAGATTTTCAACCAGGAAATTGACAGTGAAACTCGCTGAATAGTATGGAACAGGCCGGCAGACTGGTCGTGTTCTTTCGAGACAGCAATACCTTTTGATGAAATTCTATTGGACTTCGTAGACCAAAGAGGATTCGAACACAGTGATAAAATAGTACTTAAAAATGCTTAGAATTTCTATAAATATTTAAACATCTGTATTTTTTAAGAACTAAACCCATAACAAATGCATGAAAATCGGTAGTTTGGCTTATCCGTGCTTTGCAATTACCCGTGATTTGCTTCCCTGGCATTTTCCCGGATAATCAAGAGAACAGTGTAAATAATATATATATATATATATTATCTATAGGTATATATATATACCTATAGATAAATATAAATTTGTGTTTTTAATATGATCACAAGGAATTTCCTCTAATAAAGTCCACTTTTTATATCTTTTTGGAGACGAATCACGAATCTTTCTTCAATCTCACATCAAAATAAACACTTCAGCTTACAAAATTCTGTGCATCAGATAGTTTTTGTGCTAAAAGAGAATAATGATGTTCGAACGCACGTTTTCTCCTGATTAACATTTTGAAACTTTTTTTTGTATCCTCAGAAGCCGACAACGAAAGAAGAAAGTAAGGTCAGTAAAAAAACGTGCCTGTTTCGCAGATCTATTATAAAATTTTGCAATATTTATGCAAGCAGAGACGGAATAGATAGCAGTAAAATAATTAGAAAGATATAATTAATCTTTAAGTCAAAAAAATAAAATAAAAAAGTATTTAAGTCAAATTATTTTACTTTCCTTATTTCCTTTGAATATATAAATCTGCAATTCTGAATATCATTTTGTATCAAGGAATAGCAGTATTTGTAAGTACATCTATCTGTCTACCCATCTGTTTATCTATCTATCTATCTATCTCTCTATATATATACAAAGTGTTTTTCCAGCAATACAGTATTAACAATAAATATTCAAAAAAGGGAACACTAACAGTAATAGGATCTACAGCTGTGATTGGCTGGGAATGCAGCGGTAGAAAGCGGTAGTGAGCCAGACAAATCACGATCCGATGCATCAGAGGGTCATTGCATCGTCATTCGCAACTCTGATGTCGAGCGTGATGGGTGAGATTACACACACAGGGAAAAAACTGACATGCATCTCCTGTATGGTGCTGCTTAATGGGAAAGGCAGAGCAGCGCTACGGTTATACTAGGAATTGTTTCCAAACAGGCATATGCCGAAACACACAATGTTCGAGATGTTACATCGGTCTCTGTGTGAAAACGGGTCATTTGAAGCTACCTCTGACACTAGAAGTGGAAGAAGTGCACAACAACCTCGCATTGAAGAATCCGTCTTGAACACTACGCATGAATCACCTCAGACAAGTACAAGAGCTATTGCACGTCCTCTGCAGCTGAGTCATTCCACCGTTTGGAGAGTATTGCATGAAAATGGTTTGCACCCATACGATTTGCAGAGAGTCCAAGCCTTGCAAGAGGCAGATTACTCTCTTCGAGTTCATTTCTGTCATTGGCTCTCGCAGCAGTGTGCGGTGCAGGCGGATTTCCCATTGGGTGTGCTATTCACGAACGAGGCAACGTCCTCACAGGACGGCATCTTCAATAGTCACATCATGCACGTGTGGGCAACTCATTATCCAAACCGCATACGTCCACATGCATTCCAAACCTGCTTCTCCGTGAATGTGTGGACAGGTATTGTTAACGATTACCTCATAGCCCCCATACCTTCTACCTGCACGTATAAATATCTTATGTTATCATATTTTTCTGCAAGAGGTGCTACCGAAATTACTGCAGGATGTTCTAGCTGTTGTTCGTGATCGCATGTGGTTCCAGCAGGATGGTGCACCAGCCCATAACCACGTGCAGGTTACTTGGATGGGACATTTCCGGGCCGATGGATTGGCCATGGTGTACCCGTTCTATGGCCACTCAGTTCACTATATTTATCCAGCTTGGATTTCTTTTATGGGGCCATCTGAAGAGCATCGTTTACGAGACTCCCGTTGACTCACTGGAGGACCTCCTTGCACGACTATCCATTGCGGCTGCAAGCGTGCGCGAAATCCCTGCCCTTTTTCAAAATGTTCGTCAATTCCTTCTGCGAGGTTACCAAGCATGTATTACTGCTGGTGGTCACAATTTTGAGCATTTATTGTTAATACTGTATTGCTACAAAGAAGCACTTTGCGTTGATTTCTTACATAAACACATTTTCCTCTCGTGTGGTTTTTGTTTGCGTTCCTGCCTTAACCCGTCACTTTAGACCCTACGTTCCTATAAAAAAAAGGATGTTTTAGTGAGCTCCACCACCCCTCCAAGTTTATCCCATGATCTATGAATCACCCTGTATATTTTATGTACTGCATTTGTATTATTATACAGTATTACAATAACAGAAGTAGGAATTCTTTGTAAGAACGAAATAACTATTTTGCCTTTATTTTTTACTAGAAAAATTCGCTTAACATGCGTTCAGTTAGGTACAAGTTCAAGGATTTGGAATATCTTAATATCGTTTACCGAGGTACCACTTTCTTTGCAGGTACCCAAGCCATGGACACCAAATCCCAGCTCACATGTGAAACCAATAGGAAAGACAAATAACGCAGCTTATGCTCCATTTTAATTTCTTATTGCTTATCTACTTAAATTTGTGTGGACCTTTTACCCAACGGAATTACATGATCATGTAATGGATTATGCATTATAAACTCGACATATGACAATTTGCCCTCGGAAAAGAAATCTGTCACCTGTCCACCTTAATTAAGCAGCTGATTATAGTCACTTTAATTTTAAGCAACTTCTCGCGATCTTAAATTGCTAAATACACATTTAGTAGTTTCACAGAGGCAATGAGTTGAAAATTATTATTTCGCTTGAGTCGTTTGTTCTAATTTCAAAACTATAAAGTATTTTTCTTTTCAAATGTTGTTAATGAACTCTTTTCAAAATATTTTTTTTAAATACGACATGAAGCATAAACTTTACAAACATATCTTACATAGTTGAAGTGCTTAGACACCCCTACCCAATATATCGTAAGTCTTTCATGCAGCCGATTACTTATTGGTATCCCAAATATTTTTGGGGAATGAGGTATGGAGTTTCGTTAAAGGCAGACACGTTCTGTCTGTAACTAAAACCATTTTAAAAATATTTCTGAAGCATTTGTTAAAAATCCGCCTGTAATGCCATCTCCATAGTAAGGTTTAAATCTGTAAAACTTTGTATTTAGTTAGATAAGTTTACAATAGAAGTTTTCATTCAAATATATTTGTATTCTTCCATGCAAATGCGTTACTCTGAAGGTACAACTTATCATCACAGTTGAACTGGCATGCAAAAATGGGCAAAATTTCAGTGAGGTTTGTTCTGTTAGCCGTCAGATATGCATGAAGCACTCTTGCCAAAGACGAGTTGCTCTTTTGCTGTACCAAACAATTACTGCCATATTCTTGCACATATTTTAATACCAACCATTCATGGTCTTCTATATTCAGCCTCCTACAAGCATATATGTATGCCAGCTTAAAACTAATACCGTACTTTTCGAGTGCAGCTCATCCAGTCAGGTCATACAACCCGTAGTATTAATAACGAAGTTCCTAGCTGAGGTAATACTAATTCATCAATTTCATAGAGATCACAGTGCGATATATGTTGTATAATGACTACCTAACACGACCTTTGGTGAAATTCTGGTGCCCTGCTCACTTATAGCTGTAGTTGTGGCTGACGAATACCTCAAAGAATGCATTATTATTTGACTGATAGCTAGATCGGTACATGCATCGAAATGAAACTAATGTCTGATGCCAGATTCTTATTCTTTGGCTGATCAATGTTTTTTTAGATGTTATATCTCCATTTCGTTAATTACCTGCGAATGTGCAATCCCTTTACGTAACAATGATGTTTGCTTTAAACAGATACAGTATTTTCATAATCCTGCTACGATTGTCCATGTAAATTGGAAAGCATTTACAATCATCAGATCATATTATTTCTCAAACTTATGGCTCCCACAATCTGTCTGGAGTAAAATGATGATAAATCATGGGCAATACATACAGCTATTAATCATGTGCAGAAGAAGAATATTAAGACTCAGCAAAGTTACATCAGATTTCCTACATCCAATATTCATTTGCAAGAATTTCTAGAAATGAAAACATAATGTTAGCTGGATATAGTATTTAGCATCTTACTTTATTCCTTAGCAAACACTTCTGGATTTATTGTACATGTAAAGTACACATATTTACAAATTTAGCAGATCTGTTGAGAATTTCTTAAACCTACATTAAATCATAAGGAAGCAAAATAATAAAACATACTTTACGAGTTAAACGACACATCTTTTTTCTTTCTTTTCCACCGTAAATGTGTTAAAACAATTTTTCGTGTACTTAAAATGCAGGTTTTATTTGAAAATTGATGCTTAATTTCTGATATTATTCAGTTATATATCGAACTATGACTGGCTATTAACAATCATGATGAAAAAATGAGCTAAGAAAGCACAAAAATTAACTTCATCAAGACTTGCTACTTAATATAACTTCGATCCCAGATCCTGAAGCAATTGGACATGCATCCAGTCAGAAAATATTAATGAATCTTGCATTTTAAGTGATAATCAAAACAATTTCTCAACTTCGAATTCATCTCAAGGCATCAGTAATACAAAAGCAAAAACGTAACTCTGAGATAATGAATAACAATATGCAATATCAATTGTCTGGATGCGTAGGAGGAATACAAATATGTGTCTTTATAGTCCAAGGTCCATTTGCTTTGTTCTAATAAAATGAATTTGTTGTCATTGATGGCTGTCTTAATTATTTAATTAAAAATCATGATATTGAATTGTGTGAGTTAATGATAATTGAAAGAAAGTGTAATTATTAAGTTACAAGAAAATAAATGTTACCATGAGTTAAGTGCAAAAGTAATTACATATGCAAACTATTTTATTTCTTCTCTTTCTTACTTTTGTTGTTAAATAAACAAAAGCGAAAAGTAGTTTTTCCTTTAAAACTAATATTGGAAATAGATATTTAATGATTCTTTATTTATTAATTTTGCCTTGTCGGAATTCAAATGGAGCTATTTGAAGTTTAAGATGAATTTATACACACATAATAGTTACATATATATTTATATAAAATATAAATTAAACTAAAGCATCTAAAGTTAAAATTAAATTGGAATCAAAACAAGGTAATTAATATATTTCATTATGTATATATATATATATATATATATATACTAGATGACCCGGCAAACGTTGTTTTGTCATATAAATTATTTCTAGGGAATGTATTGGCAGGAAAAAATAACTAACTTATTGTAAGTGTGTGAGGATGTGGTATATGAATGAAAGAGGCATGGAGCGATGTGAACGATGGCGGAATATAAAAATAAAAAAACACCAAACATTTATTTTTTTAATTTATTGTAATTTATTCTTTAAAATTATCACTAATGATGATACATCACTAAAAACAATATCATTATCTTAATTCAATAAAGTGTACAATATTTTTTGTTAGCCCATCTTTAGCTAACACAAACAAACTGGATGGTTTGCCCACTCGAGAGCATGCCACGTATAATTGCCCCTGTGAAAAACATGGTGTGCTCAAATCTAAGCCACAAACATACATCGCCTGGCCTTGAGACTTATTGATAGTCGTTGCAAATGCCAATCTAATTGGAAATTGAAGACGTTTAAATTGAATTGGAACATCTGTGGGTATAATAGGGATTCGTGGTAGTAATATATTTTCACATCGGAACTTGCCATTTAAAATGCTGTCTTCGACAACGTTTTTCATTAATTTTTTAAAAGCTAATCGCGTGCCATTGCACAGCCGTAGTGGGTTCAAATTAAGAAGCAAAATAACCGGAGATCCAACCTTCAGTTGTAAATTATGTCAATGACGACTTACTTGGTTTATTGATTACCTTTTTAAAAGCTTCTATTTTTAATTTATTGATTCATATTTGATGTTTTCATTTTAAAACTTATCAATATTTAATTTTTAAATATGCTACATTGCGTTATTCTCATACTTATACATGAAAATGATGCATACGTTTCTAAATATATATATATATATATATAAGAATTTATTTAAAAAAATTATATTTATAAATTATACTTTTATACTTTACAGGATCAAAATTTTATGATGTCTTTTTTTTTTTTTTTTTTTTTTTTTTTTTTTTTTTTTTTTTTAGCAATGTATAAACGTATATTTCCCTTCGCAATTCTAAAAATAGTAACCCCTCTCTGCACTGCGTCATTTCGAGAAAAATCTATGTCATATGACTCTTACTTAATTCTGGTGATGCAAATTGAACTAAAACTCAAGCAGCTAATAGTAAGTTTACAGCAATATTAACTATCCGATCAAAATGCTTTGAGAACCAAAGCTAACTCAGTTTGACTTAAGATTTCATCCTGAACATTACGCACTTTCTTTCCACGCTTTGGCCTAGCTAGACTGCTGTCTGTCTGCTGCTGCTTTCTTGCTACAAAGTTATCAAAAATGTAAGCCTTTTGGAACAGACACTTTTAATGTGCCGACTTGTGTGCGTCGCCACAAAATATTGCTGAAAATAAAACTGAAGATTTAATCTGCATTCGCCTCCAATTTCCTAGTCATTATGGATCAGCTTTACGGCACCCAAATTCCTTCTCCTGCTCCTGGTCATTGCTTCTGAGCCTGAATTTATTACATATATATATATATATATATATATGCATATATAGGGTGTGTATATTAAAGTAGAAGCTATGATGTTTCTTCAAAATATTGAAACTTTCAAAATAATTCCAAGAACTATTATAAAACTGATCTGCATTGTTTATAACATGCTTCTGATAACATTAAAAACATAGTCGGAACTAATTTCAGAGCTTTCTAATCAGCTCATAAAATAGTTGATTAGTAGTTCGGCACAAATGAGAAAGAAATATTTATTCTGCCATATTAAAAGTGAAATTTATCATTTCACAGCTTTTTACCAATTTTTGTTCTAAAATTTTATTGTTAGTACTACGTAGATAAGAGGTTTAGCGAATCTCAAAACTGCAGTTCAAAGATATCGGACAAAAGTTAGGCTTTGAATGAGTTGGTCATTCTGATTCCACTGCTCGTTCCACTCTTTCCGCTCTTGATTCACTCTTCACTGATGTTTTAGCAAGGTTATTGTCGATGAGCGGTGAGTTGATCCGATGTTACAAAAGAATAATTTTGCCCATTTCATTACAGTGGTTTACCACCGAGCTCAAATGACGTATACCAATGACTGTGGCGTATACCAATCTGTTACTAGCCTCGGATATCGCAATAGAATATAGCTTTCATTGGACGTAATTTTAAATTACAAAATGTTGATATTCCTGTAGAGTAGTTTGCGAAATAAAAAATTATAATTGCAACTATTCAATGATTATTTCTCACGAATAATCATCGCGTTGATTGTATAAATATAATCTGATATTATATTTGCATTAAAGAATATTCTTTCTAGAACCTCTTAAGTATTTATATGACAAAGTGTCCCCTAACTTATATTAAAAAAAACAATTAAAAAAGTTCCAGCAAATTTCTTATTATAATGATCACCAGTTCGTTCTCCTCTTCTCCGAAGAAATTTTATATTCAACGAAGTAATGTGCAATATGCTGATCTTTTTCAGTTAGGCGTTTCAATTAATTTAACAGAAGATTAAGGTTAAAAAATATAAAGCAAACCTTTTGTAGAAATTTCATAAAATTTTAAGCCACTTTTTTTTTCTTCTTTACTGTACATTCACGGGGGGAGGAATCCATAATGTTTTTAGTTTTGTACAGAATTTCTAGGAAATGACAGAAATCGCAGGAAATAGTTTCAGAATTGAAGTCGGTAAATGCTCCAATCATACGAATGAAAGACAAGATTTGATTTATTTTCGTACGTCTCACTGGGACTAGACTAGTGAAGCTCTCCACATCGCTCATGTAGCCTATAAGTAATTTCTAAAAATAAATTTTATTTTCTGAACTACAAAATTTAATTTCACGCTTTCCAATTACTATATTTTTGCTTGCATGGGACTCTGTTTTAGACTGTAACTGGGGATATAAAACTGTACAACCTTGTTCACTAGAATAAATGAAGGTATGACAGAAGAGTAAAATTCCATATGTTATATTGACATAGAACTTTTATCGTCTTCGAATCGCGACGTAACTCTATCGATTAAAGTTTGGAAGTATGTCAAAGCGGTAGAGATATTGAATACTAAATTGATAATGGCATCCGTCTTGTTTTAAACGGGTGATAGGCCACTAAAAATAAAGTTCTTCGTGGTAACATTGTTGAGAGAATATACTTCAGTTGTTTGAGATAGCGATGGAAAGATAGGTGAAAACAGAATTCTCAGATTTTTAAAATATGATTTTTATTGATTATGCTTATCATTCAAGCATATCTGCTCCATACCAGAGTAAAATGTAAAAGAGAGGCGTCGACATCTAGTGTGGTACAAATAAGAAACAAAGTATCAATACTGGATTTCCTAGCTTCTTCCTTCCTAGCTTTTCTTAGCTTAGAACATGTGTCAGCAGCAAAAGGGTCCAAATAAAATTCGTACCATTAAACTTTAAGAATATATATAGTTCAGGACAACTGTATCCTTATCTAAAATAACTGAATAGTAAACTAACTGAAAGTAATAACTAGTAAAATAACTGAAACTGTAAAAATACCATATTTACTCGAGTACTTTTCTCCCTTCGTGTATTTTGCCTCTTAGCTTAGTACAATGTTCTAAAATTTTTAGCCCAAAGGAGCATTAGCTGAAAAGGATTATTAGTCTCGAAAGGACATTTTGCGTTGAATCACTCTAAAAGTCTGAATCACTTTTCAAAATGTTGCCTCCAAATATTATCGCCTTGTGTTAGATTTAAAGAAATTAAACAATGAAGAATCTGCATGAATGTATGTGTGTTTTTCCCATTGTGAAAAAACGGCATTAACTGGAGCCATCAATCTTGAGTTACACAGCCCTCCACCCGAACATGGGCACCAATTTTGAATTTCGAATTTGTTTTCTTATATATTTCATATTTTCTAAAACATTAACGAATTTTTTTATTAAAGAAATTGAACTATTTTAAATCAAGTAATGGCAACACTGTACAGGAAAAAAAAAATATGTTCCGCGCGTGAGACTGTCTATCGGAAGTTCTAAAGATATGCTGTTTTTAAATATTTTATGAAATTGCTGTTGCAAAATAAACAGGTTTAAGTGCAAAGAAACGTTTGGTTTAAGTTCGGAAAACATGATATTTAATAAATAAAGGTAACGCACAAAACGTTCCATCATCAAGGCATTCGAAAAGCGAGTTTCCCAACTCTTAAAATTTTACGGAAAGCGAGCAACTCTTAAAATTGATTCAACCACATAATGATTATTTTTATCTTACTAATTGATCTACTCGTAGATTTTCGTTGCAGGGACTCTTATTAATAATGCAATAATAATAAAGAGTTTCCGGGAGACAAGCATATGAAATGCTCACGATCGTTCTGAAGATTACCGCTGACAGGACTACAGACGGAAAGTTGGCAGTGATGATGACAACGATTGCAAGCTACAGCAGAAGAAACAGAACAGCAGTTTTAGCAGCATTACAGTAATAATTTGAGGTTTAGATTGTAACAGTAGATAACATAATAGTTATCGGCGAAATTATGTTATCTAATGTTACTGATACGGCGAGATTTTATTAGCTATATCACTATTATTATATATTTGTAGGGTTTATATTTATTTTAACTAACATTTATTTTAAGTTTAAACTATCTTTCCTGTCAAGCCTTCCTTTCCCCTGGAACTGCCAATGCCAGAGTATGTAAATTTTAGTAGAACGCGCAAGGATTCAAATTATCAGCGGAAGTATTCTGAGTTAAATAGAATGGAAACGAGTTCGAGGTGTGCTGTTCGTACTTCACGAGCGCGGAGGTAGTTAGCCAAAAATTGAAGAACCCCGCGTTTCGGCCTGTGTGCTTGCCTCGGAGAATTGTTAATCGTTCAACGTGATATTTAAAGTTTGCTGAATTAGCAGCGGTATTGTAAAACGCGGTGAGGTTAGTTAATTTTAGAGAGCCTCGTAGTTAGAGTCTTGTTATTACTTTCTTTTCAGGTTCTTATTTTTATTTTACCGCCGGGTCGGCGTAGTTTGTGAGCGTCAAGAGCACGCAATCGTAATTTCTTAAGTTGAATAAAAAGGGTGTGTGTGTGTGTGTGTATTATGGCAAATCTATCGAGGGCTATCTGCCTAAGAGGAGGGATGCCTTCGTGGAGGACTTTCTAAGGGAAACTGGCTCGTATACACGTTACACATGGGGAAAACCACGAAAACACCCATGCAGCCAGCCCGTTCGCGGGATTCGAACCTCGGACCGAACTACCAGTGTTCAGCGACTTTACCGCTCGGCCGCTGGTGGGCCTGAATAAAAAGGGACTTAAACCCTTAGCAAGACTCTGTCTATTTTCCACTTTCAACAGTCACCTCTTGGTTGCGTGCAGGTTGGAGGCGCGCAACTCTACATATTCTTATTGAAATATAGGTTTCCTTTAAATAAATAGCATTAAGATAGTTAGCCGTAGTTTATCCGTGAATACCTTTCGATTTTCGGTATGTTACTGTAGCCATGTCTTTTGCAAAATAAATTTTTTTCAGAATCTTCTCCCCCCCCTCGAATTCTGTGCGCTAAAATTAGAAAGAAAAAAAAAAAAAAAAGGGGGGGGTGAGAAATAGATATTGAAATCGATAATTGTTTTAATGTTAATGTTAAAAGTTTAATTGTTGAAATATCAACTTTTGAAAAGGCATGTTTGTGTTTGTGTATGTTTATATGTTAGCAATGAAAGTACACAGTACTTAGTTTTAATATCAGACTTCGTGAGAGAGCATGAAAATGAAATGTATCATACAATATTAAATATAATCACGATCCAGATTTCTAGTCAAGAGCATTTAGTGAATTTCTAGGCAATTACGAAACTCATTTTCTAATTTAATATTTACAGCAGATAAACTAGAACATCTAGTTCATAGAAACTAAGTAATGAAGCGCCATTTCATATAATTCTCTCTTCCCCCCAGTTACGAAGGAGTCATAATTTTTAGCATTTATAAAAGTGTAAATAAATGTGTTTAATATTATTCAGCTGAGGTATATACAACAATACAGAATCATATTTATATTACGGTTTAAATAATCTCTGATAATTTTCGCGACGACGGATACATTTCCTTTGTATTGCTTTGTAGGTTTAAGACGTGTGACGGTTTGTTGCAGGAGAATATCATCTCATGGAAAAAAGGAAAGCCACATAGCACTAACTTCTAAGCATACTACAACAACTTGCATTTCATTTTATAAATCTACATTTCTTATAAAGAATGGAATACTAAAATGAGAAAATTCAAAAACCGAAACTGTTTAATTTTCAGCTTTACTGATCCAAGCTATTTTATTCTTTTCTTTTTTCGATTAAGCAAAACCTTCTGTTAGTCTCTTCATAAAGAATATTTGCATTCCTCTCAGTATTTTTACGGAACTTGTAAGATATGTATGTCTAACAACAATCAAATGTGTTCAACAACTACACATTTGATTTTAAATATCATCTTGCCCGAAATCTTGTGCTCCTTTATTAGGTTTATTTTTTGTGTTCGAGTGACAAAGCTGCATTTGTTGTAAGTGCATAGAACAGGAGGTATAGTGTCAACCATTTTGACCAGATTTATTTTCATGTTTTGCACCCAAGCACTAGCCTTAAAATAAATTTAACCATTTCTTATGTCTGTTTACAAATTAGAAAGAAAAATGGAATTTTGATACATGCAGAAGAAATGAATGTTATCGAAATCGAAATATTTTTGCCTACAAGTCTCGCAAAAGTTAAACGCTGATTTTATTTATTTTTTTAACTCTAGACTACAAGTTGAACTAGAAATATGCTCTAGTTGATTTCAATTGTTGTAATGACTAAATGTTCTATATCTGGCCAGTAAAATCTAGTAAAATCTAAAATATAGCAGTTTAAGAAAGTTAGATTAGCGTTTAATTTAATGTAATTGACCCCTAAACAATTGACCCCTGAAATTTATAAGAAAATCAGTTAGTACTGTTTGGAAATTTACTAATTCAATGTAATATAGAAGTCCTGGAGTTTTATATATAATTAAAAAGAGCACTGTTTAAATCGAAATACTGTCACACAGATATGAAATCTTTTTAAGAGGAATATAATGTAAAATTGTACTACATTTTTTTAGCTAAATCAACTGTACGCTGTGTTTGTAGGAACCTATTTATTGGGAATATGGTGGATTTCTTCATTGACTTGGGCCTTTTCAGCATCAATAGCTATGTTAGCGGGCCAAATGATGCTTTATTCGTAACAGATGGCAGCAGGTTAATACACGTACATCAGTACTAGACGTGTGTAAAGTTCCGCATTCCTGATTTTTAAGTTGACATTATTCAGGTATCACTCTTCGTACAGTTATATCGGTGTTATATAATTATAGTGAAATATCGTTTTAAAATAAAGTTACAGATGAAACCATCATAGCAAAAATATTGCGGTTTAAAACAATGCAAAGGAAAAACGTCGTCATATAAAAAATTGTATGAAAAAAAAAACGCGGTTTGAAATAAAAACTGGATGGTGTCAATACAGCTGGTCGGCGAAAATGGAAGCATTGTCTTTATCATCGAATATTTGCCACCTTCAAGAAACTTCTCGGAAGCTCTTCCAGAGCTGGGGAGAGCCCTTATGTTTAATGCAAAATACAATATCATAGAGGGTGATTTCAATGCGGACAGCACTCTCTGGGGCGCTCCCTCAGATAACTTCAGAACATCTACAGCATTAGACAAAATCTCTTCTCACACGCTAGCAACTGTAAATCCCAACTACAGTCCCCCAATTTTCTGGACCACCCGTTCTGAAGGCCGGCCAGACTAGACATTGGCAACAGGCATTACCTTTTCGATAGTTCATGGATGGAAAATAAGCGAACAATCCTTCGTACACCGATCATCGCTTTATACAATTTTCTGTTCCTTTTAATTTGCGATATAGCACTAAAAATCGATACAAAACCAAATTCATTAACATTCGCGATTTCAGGCACGTTTTAGCATCACGTGAGCAGCATCTAATCCGTATATGCAACATAGTAATAATCGTGGAGAATTTGACCAAGTACACCAGTGCAACCATATCACTCTGTTAGGAGGTGAAAGAAAAGGTACGTTGCTCCCAGCGGAAGCATCTGTTGGAATAACGAATTAGTAAATCAGAGACGGAAAGTGAGAGCCCTTAGACTCTCAGTATGCAGAGCTGTCACGTTTCTGAAGAGCGACAAACCCAAGCAATATTTTTTAGAAAGCACAGAGTAGCATACAAGAGAGCAATTAATAGAGGTAAGCTGGTTTCATGAAAGAAATTCTGCAGCGACACACGTAACAAGTATGGTGCTATCTTTGAAGTAGCCTGCGATAAGGTGTGCCATCCGTTAAATCTGAGTATTGATGTCTGCACATGTGTTACATCCACGTTGCATGTGGTCCAGCACATTCCCAACAAAATTTTCAAGTACGATGATCCAAACACGGACACAAAGCTGCAATTGGATATCAGAACTTGTGTGGAGAAAAGCCAGTTCTTGAGTCCACAGGACACAGAACCGATCCAAACAGAAAGGACCTATCATGAAAACCTTAAATTCCAATAAACCACCAAAATCAAGTGTGATTAATAACAATATTATTAAAGCCATTTATTGTACATACCCAGGAATACTAATAGCATACATAAGAGCTTGCTGAAGAAATACGCACTAACAAGTAATAGGTCGAAACTTTTGGGATTTATTACTAGATTATTTCTCTGGACAATTTGATAGATGCTATGGACTTAAAAAGAACTTTAAGCGCATGTTGGACTAACGTTTCAACCATTTTATTTTCGTTAAAAATGAGGATCATTGGAAAATATTTGTTAATAACCAAGTGAAGGAAGTAAGAACTTTAATGTTGAAGAAATAATGGTGTCATATCCCTGCAAGCTGGATACTTCCAGCTTACTTCCTCTCTAGAGGTTATTCCGCAGACGATTTACTTAGATCTAGCTGGTAAGAGAACACATCATGGCTTAAACAGTCTGAAGAAAACTGACCTCCTTATGAAACTCAATTGGATGTAGATGAGCTTTCCAAAGAAAAAAAAAAAGGAATAAGGACCTTATTAATTTCTTTTGTTCCATAACAGCCTTAATTTCCTTTGTTGATCCTAATGAAAAATGGTACTTTATTCTGTTTTCTAAATATTAAGAAATTATTCTACTGACAGCTTGGATACCGAGATTCTTTTACAATTTTAGATATCCAGATCACAAATTGGAAGAAGAGTTATCTGTTCAGGAAATAAAAGCAGCTGATAAAATGCTTTTGTTTGTTGTTCAGAAAAAGCCTTTCAACAAGAACTGCAAAATTCAAAGTCTAAAACTCTCTGTATTTTCACTGATAAGTAAAGTCTAATGAATCTGAAGACGAAATTCTTTTAAAGAGAAGATAAAAATAATTTCTTGTGCACTATAGTTTTACCTTTTGATCATTAACATGTGAAAAGTTGTTTTCATACTGGTGTGAATTGCCTGCTTTATTTGATTACTTTGATTCGACTGGCGATTCAGTCCGAATTATTGAAAAGTTTTAAAGTTGCAAAGGTGAAAACAGCTGCAGTTGAACGAATTCACTTTGTGCAATTTTCGGATCCATTAGAAGAGATAGAAGGCAAGAGTTTTTTATCTCAATAAAAAATAATTTAATATTCATGCTAGTAAAGACATTGACATAAAGGTTCTTGATTAGGTACTGAAACTGGATGCGATAGGACATATAAAACCTTCACGTTATGACTCACATTTTGCATAATTAAACTAACTGTATTGTTGTTTAGGCTCCTTATTAAGTATATTGTATTTTGATTTATGTTCTACCCATCATAAATCAAAATATGAAAGGAGATGTCGAGAGCAACACAACGGCTGTGTAAACGTAATTTTTTTAAGTTATTTTTCACGATTTGGTATGACTGTATTTTTTAGTCTTAAGTTTATGTTTAGAATATTAAAAGAAAAGGAGAAATCCGCCATGTTTTCGCAATGAGACGGATTGCCTGTTTTAGTTTGATTACTTAGATAGACTGCATGCTTTATTTTGGTTATTTATTCCTTTTCATGTTTGTTTAGTACTGAACTGACTGAATGAATGAAATTCAAGACAGTAGAATCTCGCAACAACTACTCTAGCTAAAGATTCATCCAATGGAACATGAAATATAACTAGTCCAATTTAAATGGAATGTTTAAATGTGAATAATTTCGCTCTTATCAAATTCAAAATGGAAAGAAAAGTAACAGAAAAATAGAACTAAAATTTATTATTTCTTATTTAATATGACAATATAAAGGTTTACGACATCAGAAAGGGTAAAGAGAGTCTAGTTAGCATTCCGTTATACGTTTTAATTTCATTCATTTTTATAACTGATATTGCATTCTGAATTTTTACGTAAAAATAAACAAAATATTCAATTTGTATTTTTATAGTTTTCATTTGTAATCCTGTGTTTAAAATATTTGAACAGATTTGAAACTGTACCTTTCAATAAAAATGGCTTTTACAGTTTTATTTGTTTCTCATAACAAAATAGAAGTAAAAATGATCCTTGTTTATTTAAAATATTAGTTATAAAATTACATTAGATAAATAAGGAAATACTTATATCAACATTTTAAAATTTTTGAAGAATATGATGTTACCTTAATAAAAGCATCGGGTAATCTTTAATATGAAAATAAAAAGTCATAGTTGGAAACGAACTGAAATCTGCAGTTCAACGAAACACTTTTATTTACTGTCGATTGAAAAATATCGTACATTGTAAAGAAAAAGTCTCCAGTCAAAGTTTTGTTTAAAATATTAAAGCTGTCAGTACAGAAGAACCAAAAACCTGGGGAAACGAAAATACATTGTTCAGTCTATCTTATTCATTGAATTAACATTTTAAAGGTGCTGAGAAGCATTAAATACATTTTATATTATTTCAAATTGTAGGTATAGGTCTTAGTGAAAAAATAATAAATAGAGAGATTAGTAATTCTATACGTTTGAAGCTATCAATCACGACTTCAGCATGATATTTACAACCATGCTAAACTTATGGCTCGACAGACATAAATATAGGTTTTAGAGATAATTCGATTGTGTTTCATGACAACTTTAATTTTATTTAGGAGTATTATTGATGTTAGAAATTATATGAGGCAGCGTTTCTCTGGTCAGCGGACTACAAGTGGATCTCAAAACCTGTCGTAGTAGTCCTTATAGATTAAAAAAAATAAATAAGTAAAGTGAATTATGTATACCGTATTATATCTGAAAATCTGAGAGTTTGAGAAATTTCACATGGTAGTCGTCCATCTCGTTTTTTCCCAGGACTGACATTTTATAAAATTTGTTATCGATTAACGTTTATCTGCAGACTTTCCATTCTAACCTTAGCAACAAAACAGCAATTTAAACCACTATGATTACGATGCTTTTTACTAGCATACATCCAAACACAGAACAGATATGCAGGGATCTGCAGGCTTATCTCACTAATACCAGTATCAACATTTATTTAATTTTTAATTAATAACATCAAGATTATTCCAACTGCAATTGTCTTGAGTTATAAAAAACATATTTTTCTTTTTAATTAATTATTAAATCCCAGTATAAAATTTAATAAATTTTAATTAATTTTATTTTAAAAATATTAATATATTGGTTAGTAGCATGTGCAAAAAAACTGCGTTCAAAAGAGACAACTAGTGGAGCGGTACATTTAGTGCGGCAAAATTATAGCTGTACAACCATTGTTGAAATTCTGGTATCCCCGCACACTTCTACCTATACTTATACGATATCAAGAAACCAGTTTCTTATTCGAGAAAGGAATTTGCGTTATACTTTAAAAAATTAATTTGAATCTTCAGCAAATAGTCCTGCTGCATTAGAAATCACATTTTCTTCGCACCAATGTATTGAAGTAGAAGCATGTGAAAGTTTGAGCGAAATCCTTGCACAGATAATTTGTGTAATGGTTATTCGGGTGTTCAGTCTACTTATCCCCGAAATGTTTAATCTATTATTAGATAGTAAGTATCATGTATATTACTTTTAAAATTTAACATTATTTTTACACCAAAACAGACAAAATAATAAATATGAAAAAAAAGGAAAACCTGAGAGGTTTCAGATTTTAAATTACGTCCAAACGGAGGTTTTTTTAACATTTTGTGTGTTACCTTGATTTATTAAATATCATGTTCTTCGCACTTAAACAATAAAATTCAGTTCAAGAGCAATATCGAAAAATAATTTTAAAAGGAGCATATCTTAAGAATTTTCAATACAGTCTCACGTGCTGGAGATAAACATGATTTTTCTGTAGAACGATGGCATTCCTCGCTTTGAAATCCTTCAGTTTGTTAATCAAAAATTCCTTAAAGTTTTACAAAATATAAAACCGATAATAAAACAAATTCCAAATTTTAAATTTGGGCTTCCAAATGTCCATATTTGCAGTAGGATAACGTCATTCAAAATTTGATGGATCTAAACGTTGTTTTATCACAATACGAGAAACATACGTACATTTATGCAGATTCTTCATTATTTAATTTCTTCAAATACAATACAGGGCGATAATATTTGGTAGCAACAGTTTGAAAGTGATATAGCTTTTTAAATATTTCAAGGTAAAATGCCAAAACGAAAACAATAGTCCCTCAGGAACAAAGCCCGTTTGCACTAATTATTCTAAAAACGTATTTTAATAAAAATATTTTTGCGAATTAAAGTAATATTTCTATAGAGATTTGTTTTGAAATTCAAGCAACATTTCTCTATGCTGTACTTCAACTTAACGACGATTTATACTCATTTTTAATGTAAAACATTCAAACATATTTCTAACTTCTACTGACTTTTAAAGTGGTAAAATTAAGATAAAACCGTGTTCCTGTAGAAAACGTTAAATATTAGGAACACAGAACGCTAATTTTACAATTTATACCTGCGATAGGCAACCACGCAGAAAGTTAAATTACCTCTCTCTCTCTGGGAGCTTGATAATAACACTTTTTTCAAAATTTGCTAACGGTACTAGCGGTATAAAAAGGTAATCAGTGGATATAAAAATATTTAAGTAGTTCACATCATAAATGTTCTGAATTTTTTCGAAAATAGATGGAGAAATTTCTGAAATATTTTTTAGGGCTAGATATATTAAGGTTTTTTCCCTCATGATTTAAAATGAGATATTTTTCATCTACTTACCACATTAGAAATTTTTTCTCGTAAAATAGTAATATCTTACAAAAATGCAATTTATTTCACTGCGCACTTTACAGTGTCTTTGAATTCAATAATTATATCCTAGGGTAGCTTACTTTAATCTGTCTACATAATATCATTGCATAAGTTGCTCTTACATTGAAAACCTAATAAATCGTTAATGCAACGAAAGTAACATAGAGCAACAAAAATTAACGTCTTTTTCATTAGACGGATTTAAAATGCTGTACATTAAATTTGAAGCGGATTTTATATCCGTTAATAATTTTTTCTGCAAGCATTGTCTTTGAATAATAGTTTTTATGTTTTAGGAATAATACATTAGTTTATATGTGTGAACCCTCAAATTTAGTTACAATTTTATTTGTCGACTGGCTTCAGTATTTCTTTGATACATGTAATTCTGGAGTGAGATATTAGACAATTAATGTACAGGAATATAGTATTTTAAAAAGTGTGCAATTTTCTCTGTATTGGGAAGTGTAAAAGGCTTAGTGTATATATTATAATAATTAAGTATGTATCTCTCATCATGCCAAATTTAGTAATATATATATATATTGCAAAACTTAATACATTTCTTTTAGTTTGGGTATCGTAAAATACAAATGATACACATGTGTACAGAAGTGTGGCAATTGTTACAAACAGTAGCATGCAGACTTTGTTTATGCAAATGCCTAGAAGTCTGCACATCTAATGTAATGCTTAAGATGATCATTTAGGATGTAATATACTAAAAATTGCAAGCAATATATAGTGACTTGGAATTCAGAATTTTTATGTGTAACAACAAATAAACTGCAGCCCGAATTGCACACAGCATTGTAATACGTCGCATCTAAGCCAAACATCTATTAATATGCATTAGAGTACTCACATATGAAATATGGAAAGGATAGTAGTATACATACATACCCTAAACTGTAACTAAACGCAATTATCTCATTCAGTGTTACATTATTATGTACATTATTTGACTGCACGTTCCATCATTACCTGAATTGAAGTCCAACATTGCTCACAGAATACAGATGCAATGTATCGGGTTGGCATTAACACCTAACAACTAACATCTCGAGCGAAAGGTCAACTCCAGCGGCGTATTGCAGCTGGCTAACATTTTAGAGCCCATTTTGATGTTTCATGATGTCTGTTCATTGCAAGTGTATGTTAATGTTATCTTGCTTGCATATTCTAATGAAATGGTTCAAGAGTACGAATTCAGAAAACGAATCTTAACACTTTTACCCACAGTGTTCCATAGTTTTCGAATCTCACTAATTAGCCATCTGTAATGTTTCGGCTTTTCGATAACTAAACGTTATCACGTGTATGGAATCACGTATTCCCATGTATGGGTTTCACTCTTATTTCATGTGCTTCCAAATTCAGAATCCTTATTACCTCACTAACTTGAGACCCCCAATAAAAAGTGCTGTCTTTAATTCTCAAATTTAAAAAAATTAAAGATTTTCTAGTCCTAAGAATTTTGTTTTATTAAAAGGAAAATCCTTTACTTTCTATCCATTGCTGTCACAACTTTTCCGTCAAGTTTAATGACAATAGATGACAAGCATGCATTTCTAAACCATTTTTAATGTCTGTTATAATCATAAATTTTTTATGGCAAAAATTGACTGTTTGATTAATTTTATGCCTTATTTTTTTAAAATAATATTTATTTGTGTTTATTATCATAGCCGCATGAGCCACGACTATGTTCCTTTACTCAGGCTATACTCTAATGAATAGAGATATTAATTTCAGGCAGTCACTAGCCTAACAAGTGTGTTTTTAGTAATACATAACGTTCAGAAATGAGTTTCGCATTTTTGTATAACTCAAATCGTTCATATGTGCAACTAATGTAAGTCGCAATAATATTAGTCATTTACATTACGGAGAAGAAACTGCTGTTAAGACTATTTCAAAGGAATGTATGAACAACGCATTTTTTAGGATACGTTGATGCTTTAAAACATCACATTACATACATTTATTTTAGTTACAATAACAAATATGTTAATTGGATAACCGTTACTTTTTAGGTGCTGAATTTTCTTATTCTCGACTTGCATCATAACTGTTCCTCAAAATCTCAAATTCGCATAAATTTTAAGTACACAAGCATAAGCTCAAATGACTGAAATTATTCTGCTTCAAAGAAACGCTCACGGTTTTAAATTTTTTCTCACTGTAATATCGTTAATCATGAGGAGCCACCAGACATTGATAAATTATAGTTTAATTTGATTTTTTTTATTATTAGAGATGGAAAATTTTCAAGTATCTATTTAAGTAAGCAATTAAATTATAACTGTTAACACCTTTAGGCCAGCCATCTTCCATCTGCCAGACAGTAGCGCTCGGTATTGTGATGTAATACTGAACAGTATTGTGATGTAATACTCAGTATTGTAATGTAAATTAATTTATAGATGAAGACGATAAGTAATAGAAAAATACAATTATTGCTTATTGACATTTCTGTGAATCATAGTTTTGTTGCTGGCCATAACCGTAAGTACAGCAGTTGGGACCAAAACTACCACTAAAACGGACTCTGAGCCTAGAATTATAGCTATACTGGTTTTACATCACCGGAATATGCAGTACGTATCAACTTCTAAGAAGTAAGGCATTTGTAGTTGAATTTCATTCCTTTATATATGAGTTAAACGATTCACCATCTCTTTCTAAGAAATTGCATGAAACGGATAGCCCTTCTAACATCACAGCCTACCTTTTTGACGAATGAAAATGCGAACAGCGTCAGTTTAATCTGATTAATTTGAGAATGTATATATCAAGGCAGAAAAATATTCAACTTTTTCTTTTCGTACGAAGCAAAAGGGTCAATTAAAGGTTCTGTTACAAGTTTTAGAACCCTATTGAGAGATTCTGACTTCATAATTGAAATCATCACAGCAAAATATATAAGGAAAGCTAAACTCTATGAAACAAAACTATTATTATTTATAGTGTAAGGAAATTTTCAAGAGAGTTATTTCGTTTTTACAGTCTTTTTAATTATAAAAGTTAAATTATTAATTTGCTAACAATATAAAATAAAAGTTATAACAATATGTGTCAAAGAAAAAAGGTTTGGTTCGAAAAAACTATAACTTATGTTGTCTAGAAAAAGGAAATTTTAAAATGATTGGACTTTAAATTATACGCAAACTGATTACGAAATACGTCTTTTTCCAAGAGCACTTCATGGAAAGGAAAGCTTAAATTCTTCCGAAGTAATAATATCTCAAAGTTACTAGTTTATATTTTTATTTTGCCTTTTCATATAACGATGTCTATATCTTTTTTTTTTTTTTTTTTTCAGAACTGCAACGCTCACTCTTTAATCTCGATCAGCCTTAAAATTTTATAGATAAGAAACATGTACGATGAACTTTTAATTGGTTTAAACCTTTTTGGTAGCGAAATTAAATTTTTTTTTTTTTTTTTTTTTTTAAGCATACGTCGTGCTTTGTTCTACTCCGGCGAATTTTTTACGCATCCTCATTAATTTTCGGCTTCATTGTGAAAACACTTATTGATCATTAAATATTTCTGACAGAAGTATGCTGCTACTTGATATATTTTTCTTTTTTTTTTTGGAAAATATGCAGCTAAAATCATGGTAATAATAAAAAGGAACAACATTTTTGTGCTGTCTCACATGAGTTGAAAACATGGATAAAATGCATACACACAAGATATGAAAACAGAATTTGGTAAATGGCATCGTAAGAAGCAACGCTCAGCTGTGGGCGAATGACGAAGCACAGGCGTGATTGAACACAGGCACAGGCGGCATATAACGTGTTTGAACATATGAGAGGGGGTTAATAAAACAGGTGTTATGGATTTCTGTTAGTAACGTTCTAGCTTGCGAAGCTGTACATGCCTATAAACTAGAGAGCATCAAACGAATTTAAAGCTCTTTCTCTGCAAATCGTGGAAAGGAACCCGCATAGGCTGAAACATGTTTACTGTCATAAATTCCTATCGTTCAAAGAAGTTTACAAATGGTTTAATCCAGGGGCGTCTAACCTGTGGCCCACAGCAAGTATCAAGGCGGCTCAAGAATTAAGCGCGAAGCGCAAAAGAAATATCAAACCACACTCAGATGACACATCTAACTAATGCTATCGGGATTTGAGGTTGATTTCAAATGAATGGTGGCGTTATCTGTCGCTTGGATTTGGAGAAAATGCCTCTCGAGTAGAGAGGCGCTTCGTATGTTACAGGGATTGAAAGCCATAGAACGAAGGTTCTTTATATTAAAATGGACTTCCTTGGCAATTTTTAGGAATTGCACAGTCGTTGTGAAAAGCTCTGTACAAACAACGGACATCAATAAGGAGGAATATAAAACGCTTTTCCCGATTTAAATAAGATTCTAATGTTTATAAGCATATAGTATAATACACAAAATATAAAGATAAATTTTAGTACAATGGTAGCTAAGAATATGTCCTTAATCCGTGCACATAAATGAAAATTTATCAAATTTATTTAGCTCTTTTCTTTTCTTTCTTTTTTTTTTTTTTTCCTGTCAGGTTCCTAACTGGACTTGGCTGAGGATTATCACGGTTCGTGCTTTTTTTTTTTTTTTGCCACAATTCTATTTAAAGAACTTTATTTCTGTTTTTTCCTCTGGATATTTCAAAACCTGACATTTTTAGGTTATTTCAGACAATTCTATTACGTTTTGTTTGAGCTTTGTTGTTAGTTCTCTTCTTAAAATTATCAAACCAGCTATGGCTAGCTTTAAATCTGTTAACACAATGCCACAATTGCAATATTAAGATTGTTAAACAATGCATGTGTAAGGTATAAAACGATACATTCAAATAATTACGAAAATGAATAAAAAGATCTTATTCATACGATAGAATGTACACGAAATTGGATGAATACAGATTTCGCATTACAGGTTATAACGTATTTCTCCCACCGTCTTAGCAAGCCTTCGTCGTGTAGTGGTCTGCACGTTCAGCGCGTAATTGAGAGGTCCGCGGTTCGATTCCCGGCGAAGGCGTTCCTAATTTTTCATCTTTTCTGCTTCCAAAAAAATCCTAATATCTCTACAAGGTTGCCGTACATTTACTATCATGCGTTTGTGCAAAACTAGACATAGCATTCCCTTGAAAGGTTTTAAGAAGGATAGTGAGCGCTCACAGTCATGACTTAGTAACAGTCATGATTAAATATTGAGTCGTAAGGGAAGATTCCTAAATGACTTAAAAAATGAGTCGTTTATAAAAGATTTATGAGTTTACTCATATGAGGTTTCTTATGAGTAATCATAAGAATTGAGTCGTAATGGAAAGTTCATAAATGACTTAAAATGAGAAGTTTATAAAAGATTTATGAGTTTACTCATATGAGATCTCTTACGAGTAATCATAAGAGACCTTATGAGTCGTTTATACTCATAAATATTCATTTGTTTTGGAGGAACAACGCTTTCCAATAATTTTTCCACATGCTTTATTACTGAAAGAATGACTGGAGATTGCTTCTTTCCTTTCGCAAAAAATTGTAAGTTGTTGGTTTTCAATAACCAATTAGCTACGGGCATAGATTATCCCATCATCACACCATCATTTCCTTTTACTGTGTGAAAGATAAATGACTGATAGATTCTAACCGTTTTCGACGAATGCTTAATGAGCAAGTGTGCGGCCTTTAGCAGGGGGAGTAACAGGCGCATGCCTTGTTCCATCTTTTCTTTAGTTTAGAATTTAGAGCCTTTACATAATATTCATGCAAATACTTCTCTTACTTTTCTTTTTACAAAAACTTGAAAGAAGTGTATTCATTTTATTTCTGCTTCGTACCTACATGTATTAAGCAGAAAATATATGGATAGAAAATATACTTCTAGGTCAAAGTATTGAATGCTGGAAAAATAAAACAGAACTTCCCCTATCTATATTCCTCCTACTCCCATTTGATGCTACATATATTCCCCATTTCATTTCCGCGCTTACTGCTTTATATTCAGGTGGAGATGATGAGTGCATGTCATTTGCACTTCTATATCGCCTTCAGAAGTACCGCGCGCCATTGCCACATTTGCTCTAGGATGTCAATAAAAATGTCAGTTTTTATTTGCCCATCGTGACTGTGTAGAGGATCAGTAGCTGAAGAAATTTATTAGTCAATTAAAGTTTTCTCTTTTTCTCGGGAGAAAGCAAATTTACGAAATATATTAAAAATTCTGAACAGCATAATTTTCTTCTTATCGTTTTATATTATACAGTGCTTCTTATCAGGGAAAGAAAATTAATCTTTTAACAGTTCAGAAAAACAAGCAATAATAAATGTACCTTAGAAAATCAAGTCTGATTTTACCAGTATTTAGCTTAGTTTTAACTAATATTTTTAATATCCCCATATAGAAATTATTCGAAATCTGATGGCTGAACTTAAGATGTAAGTGAAAAGATTAGCGACGAGCAAGTATTTCAAATCTTCACTATTATTATTAATATTAATACTTATTTAATTCATTTTTCATTTTTTTACAGTTTTTTAAACGCAAATCCAAATTTTTAAGAAAGCCCTGGTTTCTGAAGGAACTTATAGAAATACTGCGTACGGATTGTGCCTTATTAACTCTAATATATTAAAATCATAATTTTCGAAAACAAAAATTAATTTTTCAAAATTTAAATATCTTAGCTTTTTTACGTTTTATGACTATTTTTCTCATTCGTTTTCACTTTTTTCTGTCCATTGTTTTCCATAGAAAACCATTTTCCTCCTTCGAGTGATGAAGTTTCTCCCAAAGTAAAAGGACCAGTGCTTAATTGCACTCGAATTGGATTTCAAAATCAACCTCAACCTAAGGTTGCTTTTCAGTCTAATTTTAAAATCTAGACTTTGCATAGCATTTAAGGGGCTCGGTACCTTTTGAATGATTTTTTATTTGAAAACTTTCATTTACTTTTTATGAGCATTATAAAATGGTTTTTAAGATAACAGAATTTTAAGCTGAAAAATAATGTTAGTATTTTTTTTTTATTTCATTTTTTGAAGAAAAATTTAGCAATTAAATTTTTTTTCTCTTATTATTTTCAATGTTTTACCCTCCAATTATTTTATTTTATTCATTAGAATGTTTTTAATAACTTTAAGGAACAATTTTGCAATTAATGAACTAGTTTCTTTGAAAAAAATTAAACCTCCTTTCTATGCAAAAACTTAGGAAAAAAATATGATCTCAATCACGTTTTCACTTCGAATAATTTTCTAATGATGTGTTATTTATTATAATACAAAATATGTTTGCTTTAGCTAAATCTGTGATAATTGTGACATTGCTGTAATTTTTAAGCCTTTACTAATTATAATTAGTCAATAGGGCCGTCTTATGTTTTATTAATAAATGAGTTAAAGAAACAAAAAACAGCTGTGTTATTAACTGAGAACGATAAATTCTAAACAAATTGTATATATTAAAAGAGGAAAAATCTTATTTCTATAATATCTTTTTTTTGGGAGAGTGTTATGAGAAACTCAGCCATCCCTGAGGGAAAAATTAACATGATATATATGCAACACAAAACATTAAAAACAACCACATGCTTTTTTAAAATAAGTACACGTTTTTAATTAAAGCGTTACAAACGCATTTATTTAAATTTTGATAATAGATGGCTCGAGTCGTTATAATAAAAAGAAAAATATTCATTTGTAATAGCATACATTTTTCATGCAAATGAAAGAAGTTTAATTTTTATAGCATCGTAAATAAATTTTATTTCTAACTCCCTAGCTCAATAAAATTAAAAGTAGGAATTTCAGCCGTATAATATCTTATTTTTTGATTGGGTAAGTATCAAAATTAAATCTTTGATAACTCTATTTACAGTACCAATTTCATATATTAATCACTCAAATTTTTTTTGTTTATACCAAAATATTTAACGCAAATATTCATTTAAAATATTTTACCCTTACCCAAAATTGAACTACATTTATTAAACTGGTTTGAAAATAATTTTATGGCTAAGTAACAGAAAGTTTAACACAAGCTGAAATATTATGACATAGTGCCAGCTATGTATTGTTAAATTTATTTTGTCACTCGATGTCCTTTGTAAATACTTATATTAGTTATCATTGTTCTATGTATATATACGAGTCAGTGTTTCCTTCCTTCATTCTTCGTTAACAATGACGTGGATTAATACAGAGCGTGTGGCTGTCATGAACTGATACGTGAGATTTATATAGCAACATAAGCATTACGCCTCTGTAGATCGAGAAGACAGGAATAACATTTCAAATGGTAAGAGGGGATCGGTTAATATCCTGAGTCAACCAAACATAAATAGCCAGAGAAAATAGTCAGATATGTTCCTGTATAAGATGGCATAAGAATAACTGTTGAAATTATCCATACATTTATTTTAATAAAGTAGTACTTTATTTTTATGTTTATGGAAATTTACTGATTTTAAAATATAAAAATACTGTTTTCTGATTACGCATCTCATCACATAGTTTTTACATAGTTTATTATATTAATTTTTTGTTTCATTTCTTTATTACTCAATATTAAAGCAGCTTTACTGCAAAATTAAAGTGGGAATAAATTAACAAATATTGAAAAATTTTAGACTTTTTTCATTATAATTCATACTAACTTAATTATGTCAGTACAATTCATACCCTTATTACTATTATTCATATTAACTTTTATATCCTGTTCCCAATTTCACTAGTTTTATGAATTAATGTTTCGAAATGTTTATCCAGAAAGCTTTTGAAAATTCGTAACAGCTGTCTTTCGCAACGCATCTCCCTTTCAGTCGCATTATAGATTGATGCAGAAATATTTTTCTGATTTAATTGAATAACTGTTTAAATAGTTGCATTTATATTTGTGATATTAAGTTCCGCAAGAACGATCCTAAATTCTTGTCTAGCACCAGCTTTTTCGGCTCAACCGGTATAATGGTTAATGACTCTGACTGCCTTACCGATTAAAAATATATACACTTGAATTCTCTTAATCCACATGTGTTAGTAAAAGCATAATATTTGAGGCTAACTTTAGCTTGAGTCATTTTCTCGATGTAAAGAGAGATAATATGACGTTAACATCAATCCAAACACGAATACGTGATTAAAATCGCGAAAGTGAAATGTCAGCGATTAATTAAACTCATAAAGTGAAAACACTACGAGATTTTCTACTATTACGCCATACATTTGTAACTGCGAAACAAATGCAAATTAAAACATAAACAACATACGCTCACATGTGCGAAGATTTAGCGTCACAAGAGCAATAGAAGCTCATTGGTCCATTTTCGAAGCCCCTCCCTCAATGGGTTAGGTGCAACTTTCTTTGCAGACTTTCTTTATTTGAGAAATAATACAGGAATTTTTTCCTGTCAAAGCGCGAGCTCCGTCACTGAGTACGGCAGTACACTAATTGCTCCGTCCAAGGAATATCATTCTCAGGCATAAAATTATCAATTACTTTGAAAATTTAGTTTGGAGTTGTTCTATCGTGAAGAGATCCACAGATAAATACTTTTCAGCAGTTCGTTTATCTTCTTCAAAACGTATATAAACTGATAACTCAACAAAGTTCCTTTTATCGGTACTTTCATCCAACTGTAATGCGAAAAACTAACTGATTTTTATTTTTTGAATAAGTGTCCCTTTTATGGAGTTTTCCATTTCATGAATTCGTCGACTTCCTGTATCAGTAGATAACGGATTATTATTAAGTTTAGACGCTTTTCCGTTGAATAATGTTAAAATAATGTCTTTAGTTGCTGGTAATGTAAGGATTTCTTCAATAGTGTGACCCTTCTCAGTCTTGACAATTCCTAGGCTTAACTAGCTTCCAAAGCTTTTTTTACTTGAAGTAACAAAACCTTTCAATACTTGTTTACTATTTCTGAACTTGGATAATTACCTCTTAAAACATTCTTCAGATTTATCCTTTAAAGTGGCATGCTTAGATTCAAGATATCTTTTAAGAAACGATGATTTCATACTTTGGTTGGATAATAGTTCACCGCAAACAAAACATTGAGGTTGAAATCCCATTTCATCTCCATCCCAAGTAAATCCAAATGATAAATAACGTATTATTATATTATTTATTATTTTTTCTACAAACCATTTTTCTTTTCTTTTCGATATTCCTAGTGCTAATAGAATGTCCTTCATCCATCACCTGGGGAATCATCATTTTTCCGCTTAGTCATTTCTAGCCATTTTTCCTTGCTCAAAATCTAGGTTTTTTTTATTATTTTTTTCACAAATATTTAAATTTCTTCAAAATTACGATATTCTCAAATCGCGTGGAAAAGTAAGAAGTAGAAAGCAATAAGAACACAAACTACCTGCTGTTAAAAGACAAATCGATGTAAAAAAGTATTCTAATTGAAAATAGAGCACTATGAGCCCGGAAATGATGGGGCATAAAGTGTAGACGTAATAAATCGATCAATTCTAAAAGAGTTAATGAAATATATCTCCCATTAAGAACAATATCCATTTCTATTACTCCTTTTAAAAGCATCATTTATCACAAAGTTTATTATGTCTATGGCTAAACGAATACTTGTGAAAATAAAAACGGATTATTTTGCTAGTTTATGTGCGGCTAGACATTGAACAATGCTCAGATCGCATAAATTTACGAATGTTAGAGGAAAAACTTAAACAAGATTTTGGGATATTTAATTTTTGAATTTAATAGTTAAAATAATTTGTTTCTTTGCGTACCACCGGTTGAGAATCGTTAGTTAAGACCAAACTTTGAAAACAGCATGCAGCTAGGTCGTTCCCAGGGAAACAAACGAAGTACAAACTCTCACAGTTTAATAATCTTAACCAATCTGCAACGGGTATTTAAATTCGAGCGAAGGTTTGATGTTCAGTATTTCTGAATTCTTTCTCCCTACAGATTGTGTCGGACCTCTGAGTGCTAAGTTTTATTTTATTTATTTATTTATTTTGTAAATTTACGATAATATATACATAAATGTTTCTAGGCTAACTTATGTTTTGATTTTCTTGAAATACTGTGTGAAATTAGATTACTGGCTATAATTTCTCAGTTACTGAAACGTGGCAGCAAAGTAGCTGACAACTCATATCTTCTTAGTATTTAAAAAGTCTAGAATTTTACAATACTGAGAATTTTACAATACTGAGAAATATGCTTGAAAGGATAAGTTTTTAAGATTATAAACGCGAATGAGACACTATTAAATTAAATTTTTATTTGAGTGTTATAATCTAAAATTCGTTTACCTAAATGTTTTAAAACATGCGCAGCTAATATTTACAACTTCTTTCAGGTATTAGATGCAATTTTTGAAAACTTAATAAGATCAGTAGATATTCATATAACATGAACGTTGTATCTAAACAGTAATAGTTGTAAGCTGAAAGGATATTAAGTAACAATTGTAAAATATTACAATTGTTACTTAATATCAAATATATGCTTTTACTTTCAGCTCAAAATATATGTTGAAAGTTAAATCATATGCATAAAAAGCTTTTGTATTAGTGCCTTTGCAAAATATGATCCTGGTAACTTGTTTTAGAAATAAAATCAATAAATAAAGAATAAAATAGTAAATAAAGATATGTTTAATGCTTACTAGCATAAAATAAGCCACTGGATGATAAAAACAACTATGCCATGTCTGAAAAAGAAATAAAAGAAAAGGAAAAGGAAAGAAATATAAATGAGGAAAACACGTCGAAATAAGAAAAAAGAATGAAAATTCTAACAGCACTTCTATGAAGAGTGCAATTTAAAAATAATTATAGCTCCAGTTTCTAATTAAAAATGAAATGGAAGCAAATATTAGCAGAAGCGTCACCAAAGGGAAAAGACTAATCTTCAGCAAAAAAATGCAAATACAGCATTTAATTTCACTGCAGTCTACCATGTAATTAATACAAATGTTTATAATTATTGATATATTTTCCCGAAAAGGTAAAGTAAAATGCATTGATCTACAATGTTAAGAGTTATAAAAAGCCTTTAAAATGTTTTTGAAATTCGGATTCTATGTAGAGATTGTAATTAATTTTTATTTTATCACAGAATATTTTAGGAAAACCCATTTCTACTGAAAGATCACTCAGGTTTATAACAGCGAGGAATAAAACATGGTGTGTGTATATATATATATATCTGTTTGAAGCTTTGAATAAAAGAGATTAACAAATGTTTTTGTATTGTTGCGTGCGTACGGGTTCGTTATGAAATGAATGCACAAGTCCGATGAAAAATGAACAAAAATTTATTATTATCACAACAAAAATGCTTAAATTTTCTCAAATTATCATGCAGTATTACAATATCTCACAGTAGTTATCTTTTAACTACTCAAATGTCCAATAGAACGTAATTCAAAACAGCTAAAGAAAGCTAATCCGCGAATTCGCTACAATCAACAAGAGCAGTTTTCTAAACAACAACAAACTAAGCAACAACTACGAACTGAGATGTTTTCCTCCTTTTATAAGATTTTAAAATCACGCGCTAGAATTTTCCAGTACTTTCTCGAAATCAAAAAGAGATATTTATTTATGTAATGCACGCGCTCTTGTATTTTCAGTTTTCCGGCTTAGCTTTCTTTTAATATTCGTCACGCGCTGCACTGCGCGAGAAATAAAACCATTTAATTTATAATTTAACTAACATTAGCTTTTTAAATACCAAATTCGTAACACTGCCCCCTTCCCAAGGACTGCACGTCCCGGGCAGTACCATCCCTGGACAGGAAGCCAAACTTACAACTGAGGCATACACAACTGAGGTATAAACATTAAATTACAATAAATGTAATAGATAACTTAAACAAATCAAATGCTATCAAGTACTAAATTCAAAACAAATACTAAATGCAAATCAAATACTAAATACAAATCAAATACTAAATACAAATCAAATACACATTTAAAAATAAAAAGGACCATGGTCTTACACTATTTACAATTATTTACATTACGTACTATGCCATAGTAATGAGCTAACCTGTCGTAATGAACGACTTTAGGTTTAGAGTTCGAAGACTTACGAATCCGAACCACGATGTCATTCAGCCTGTTTAGGACCGTGTACGGACCATCCCAAGGTGACTGTAATTTCGGACAAAGTCCTTTCCGTCGAGTCGGATTCCACAACCACACCTTGTCTCCTTTGTGGAACTGATGTTCAGTAGCTCTTGTGTCGAATCGGGTCTTCATCTTCTCCGTCGCCAAGTTGACTCGCTCTCGTGTAAAGTTGTGCATCACTTTAAACCGGGCCTGGAGATCTTGAATATATTCCTCAGACGATGAAGGAGCCTCCGGAGGGCGGCCAAACAATAGATCACAAGGCAGACGAAGATCACGACCGAAGAGCATCTGTGATGGAGAATAGCCGGTAGTCTCGTGGACAGCACTGCGGTAAGCCTGTAAAAACAGTGGTAATTTCTAGTCCCTGTCCTGTTGGTTTCTGGAAACCACTAATGAGAGGTTATTAAGGATGGTTCGATTGAACCTCTCTACCATGCCGTCCGACTGGGGATGCAATGGCGTCGTTTGAGTTTTGTCAATGCCGAGTAGTTTGCATAGTTCTTTGATTACTGCCGAGGCAAAATTCCTTCCCTGATCGGAATGTAACTGAAGAGGCACTCCGAACCTGGAAATCCAGTGCTGTATCATTACCTCAGGTACTGTGACAGCCTCTTGATCAGAAATAGAATAAGTTTCAGGCCACTTGGTGAAGTAATCAATGACAACGAGTATGTATTTGTTGCCATCAGCAGTTCGTGGCAGAGATCCCAGGATGTCAAAGGCGATACGTTCAAACGGCGCACCTACGTTGTAACGTTGCAGCTTGCCTCGGCTGCGTTTCCTCGGTCCTTTCCGACCTGCACAGGCATCGCAAGATCGGCACCACTTTTGTACGTCATCCTTTGAATTATTCCAGTAACAGCGCTCAAGAACTCTCTGTAAGGTCTTCATAATTCCAAAGGGACCTCCTGTAGGGCTGCTATGTAGTTCTTTAAGGACATCAGGAATGCGGGATCTTGGAAGTATCAGTTGCCATCGGAACGTCTTCCCTTCATCCGATTCGAATTTCCGGTATAAGACGCCGTTTCGAATGTGAAGAGAATCCCAGAGTGCCCAATATTGTTTGGTTGTAGGAATACAGATAGAAATGTCCTGCCAGGTAGGTTTTCTGTTTGATGACTCCATTAAATGAATTATGGGTTTAATATCGCGGTCTTCCAGCTGGTCTTTCCTGACTTCATTATCATTCCACGGTTCTCGATCAGCCGATGTTGATGTTGTAATTTGTCTTGCTACCGGAGTCAGCAGCTCGTATTTCGCTTCCACCCTGGAACAATATCCGCAGCTTTCTTGGCAAGGTCTTCTAGACTGGGCGTCGGCGTACTCGTGTGATGATCCCTTACGAAGACGGATAGTGATGTCATATTCTTGGAGTCTCTGTATCCACCTGGCTATTTGACCCTCAGAATTCTTGAAATTTAAAAGCCAGGTCAATGATGCATGATCGGTGCGGAGCAGGAATTTTCTGCCGTATAGATAGTGATGGAAATGTTCTACAGCTTTGATTATGGCGAGCAACTCTTTCCTGGTGACACAATAATTCCTCTCCGGTTTAGACAGGCACTTGCTCCAGTACGCCACTACACGTTCTTGGCCGTTTATTTCTTGGGACAAAACAGCACCGACACTTTTATTGCTCGCGTCGGTGTCGAGAATAAATGGTTGGTCGAGCTGAGGATACGTCAGGATTGGAGCAGATGTTAAAGCCTCCTTTAAGTTGTTAAATGCATCCTCGCATTCTTTTGTCCATAAGAACTTTTGGTTGCTCTCTGTCAGCTTGTGAAGGGGTCTTGCGATGGAAGAAAAGCCCTTCACGAATCTCCTATAGTAGGTGCAAAGTCCTAGAAAGCTTCTCAGCTGATGGACATTTTCGGGACGTTTCCAGGATTTAACCGCTGATACCTTTTGAGGATCCGTGCGCACACCTTCTGCAGAGATGACATGTCCCAGGTAAGTCACTTCCTTTCGGAACATTTTGCGTTTAGCGGGACTCAGCTTCAGGTTGTCTTCTTTCAGTTTCTGAAGCACCTTTCTAAGATTTTCTAAGTGTTCTTCAAAACTCTTTCCGACGATGATGATGTCGTCCAGGTATATCAGGCAGGCTTCGTAGGAAAGGCCTTTCAAAACAGTCTCCATAAGACGTTCGAATATTGCCGGCGCATTACACAGTCCAAACATCATCACCTTGAATTGTCAAAGCCCTTGTCCCGTAGTAAATGCCGTCTTTTCTCGGTCTTCAGGCTGTATTTCCACCTGCCAATACCCACTCTTTAAATCAAGTGTTGAGAACCACTTGCTTCCAGAAAGAGTGTCTAGAATGTCGTCAACTCTAGGAAGAGGGTAACTGTCTTTCTTCGCAACCTCATTCAACCGGCGATAGTCAACGCAAAATCTTGTTGAGCCATCTTTCTTTCTGACTAGGACGATGGGAGATGCCTATGGACTTACTGAAGGCTCGATGACATCGCCTTCTTCCATATCTTTTAACAGTGCTCGCACCTCTTCCTGTTTAGCAAACGGTAGACGTCTTGGATGTTGCTTGATCGGGGGATGATCGCCGGTATCGATTCTATGTTGTGTCAAACTAGTTCAACCCACGTCAGAAGACGAGCGGGAGAAAATAACTTGAAGATCTTTAATGACGCGATCGACAGCATTTTTCTCTTCATTGTTTAATTGCGCATTCTGGAGTAACTCTGATGTAATGCTTTCTGAAGACACGGAATCTTGGATGTTACTCTTTCTTTCAACGGTGGTTACTGGAATACATATTGCAACCACGTCACCTTTCTTAATAACTCTCGCCTTCTCAGTTACATTGGCGACTCTCATCGGGATAACCGTTCTGGATAGGTCGACGAGTGTTGAGGCTACTAGTTATCCTTTTGGGCTATTACAGTTATTGGGATATTCTATGATGCCGTAGCGGAAATTTCTGTTTTCAGCTATGGATCCGGGAAATAAAATTTCTGTTGTTGCCGGTATTGTGATATTGTCTTGTGCTATGATTTTATGGACAGATTTAACTTTTTCATCATTAACTCCAAACAAAGCTATGTCCTCAGATCTAGAATGCAATTCGTTATTTTTAAAGTCCAGGGAAAAATTGTATTTCTTTAGAAAGTCCAATCCGAGTATGCAAGAATCAGTGATCTCTGCTACATATGCCGTGTGATGGTAAGCGGCACTTCCAAACGTGATATTAACGTTTACTTTTCCATCGATGTCGATCTTCTCACCGGACACAGTCTGTAGGGTAACGCAGGGCGGCGTCCAGATAAGTTTGCTTTCCAGTTGCTGAGCCAAATCTTTTCAAATGATGGTAACGTTGGCTCTTGTATCTATAGTCATATTGCAGGGAACTCCATTAATATATCCTATTATGAAAAGTCCATTACTGCCGCCTCTCACTTCAGAAATCTGAAGCGCTTTAAACTGGGGCTTTTCATTATCTGGCAACCTCCACAGCGCGAGATGGCCACTAATTAGTTTCTCTGCTGTTTGTTAGGAGCGGTCTTAACATCCGTACCCTGGGGTATTCTGCAGTTTCGTCGAATGTGTCCTTCAGCACCGCATTCCAGCACTTAACGGTCGGTTTCTTCTCACCAATATTCCGTCTCAAGGCGTTCAGTTGTCTAGTTAAATCGTCTAGTCGAGCGCTTACGTGATCCCCTGGCTCCTGAACTTGAGCAGCTCTGACTGAGTGGCATTCTCGACGAGTGGCTTGGTGGGCAGCCTCGAATTTCATGGCGTACACTAAAGCGCTTTTCAAATCTTTAACATACGCCATTCGCAGTGCTTTCTGTATTTCAGTGTCCCGGATGCCATCGATGAAATATTGCAGCGACAGGATTTCCCTCGTTTCTCTCGGGCACTCCGTAAAGGCGAGGTGGGACAGCCTTTCAACATCCTTGGCGAGTTCCTGGAGTGATTCGATAGGCTTCTGTTGACGAGATTTTAATTGAAGCCTGCTGTAGTCTTTTAAACATTT
The DNA here is from genome assembly GCF_044657685.1 of Stegodyphus dumicola. NCBI lineage: Eukaryota > Metazoa > Arthropoda > Arachnida > Araneae > Eresidae > Stegodyphus > Stegodyphus dumicola. The sequence goes on along the minus strand of NC_140771.1, from coordinate 97,104,992 downwards.
CTCGCCAAAGCGCAGCTCTAATGCGCCGGATAGAGCTTCGAAGTCAAGTCTTTGGTTTTCGGGAAGCGTCTGCAGGATATCCGCTGCGTCTGCTCACAGAGAAGCGTCGAGATGATAGGCCTTAGTTTGGGAATCCCATACATTCGCATCCGCAACTATAGAAAATTGTGGCTTATACACCTGCCAAGAGGTCTTCCCATCATAAGTCGATAGCTTCAGAGAGGGACGAGCTGGCATAGGTAGAAATTTAAAACCTTCCGGATTGCTCCCTGCCGTCGCTACGAATTTCTTTAAATCATCAACTTCTTTGGTGACCGCAGAAACTCTATCATCAATTTGTTTTTCGATTTGGTGTTGAATATGCCCTTGGATGGCAGAAACTCTTTCTTCAATTTGTTGTTGGAAGGCCAAAACTCTTCCTTCGACTCGTTGCTCCACAGCCGACACTTTATCTTCTATTTCATCCTTGACAGAAGAAACCTTTTCTTCAATTTGTCCGACTTTATTTTCGACAGCTCCTATTCTGCCTTCCATATCCTCAAATTTACTTTCTGTTACGTAGGTTATTTCTCTTTTCATTACGTCTTGACCTGCTTCAATCTTTTCTTGTACAGCTTTTATGTCTTCTTTAAAAGTTACTTGACCATCTTCCAACTTTTTCTGACTAGAATTCATCTCATCTTTCAGGGATTTCATCTCTTCCTTAACGGATTTTTGACCAGCATTCATTTTCTCTTTAATTTCTTCTTTAAAAGATGTTTGCCCAGCTTCCATCTTTTCTTGGAACGCAGCAAAAGCAGTAATGAGCTGTCTCAATTGTTCTTCCATCCCTCTTGTTATTGGCATTCAAATCCCACTTCTGACACCAAAAATTGTTGCTTGCGTACGGGTTCGTTATGAAATGAATGCACAAGTCCGATGAAAAATGAACAAAAATTTATTATTATCACAACAAAAATGCTTAAATTTTCTCAAATTATCATGCAGTATTACAATATCTCACAGTAGTTATCTTTTAACTACTCAAATGTCCAATAGAACGTAATTCAAAACAGCTAAAGAAAGCTAATCCGCGAATTCGCTACAATCAACAAGAGCAGTTTTCTAAACAACAACAAACTAAGCAACAACTACGAACTGAGATGTTTTCCTCCTTTTATAAGATTTTAAAATCACGCGCTAGAATTTTCCAGTACTTTCTCGAAATCAAAAAGAGATATTTATTTATTTAATGCACACGCTCTTGTATTTTCAATTTTCCGGCTTAGCTTTCTTTTAATATTCGTCACGCGCTGCACTGCGCTAGAAATAAAACCATTTAATTCATAATTGAACTAACATTAGCTTTTTAAATACCAAATTCGTAACAGTATTCATATGATTACATTTTTCATGTTATATTCGCATTTTCGATTCAAATATTGTTTATTTATTTCTTTTTTCTTTTCTTGCAATACAGCTGTCTTGTCTATTCTACATAAACACCTTTCACATGAATAATGTCTTTGTAAGATTAGTATCCAGACTTCTAATAAGTTCTAAAACGAGGACCTCGATTGCTGTAGCAGTTATCGCATATTTACAAAGTAAATAAGAAAAATGATTACAGGCGATTGCAAGTCGTGGTGAAACAATGACTCTATTTTATTTTCCTGTATTGAAGGAAGAATCGAGGAAGTGGTTGGAAAAGGGTAAAGCAAAACTGCAGCAATAAAAATTAGAAAAAAAAAAAAAAAAGTCAATGGCCCCCATTTTCGGAGACTGTCAAGGAGGCCTTCTAAAGCTTAACTATTAGAAACTGTTAGAACTATAGCTTTATAATAGAACTATAGCTCACTACACGGAAGTTTTACCGTGGGCAGAATTTCATCCTGTCCACGATAATTTTCTTTTGCATTCAGCTATTATAATTGCGAAAGAAGATGTAAAAAAAAGAAGAATTTAAGAAGGATTTAAGAAGACCGACCGCTTCCTTATAGTCCAGTTTCAGAGCAGCATGATTATGATGGAAATTTATGTTTCACCACTGAAATCTTATTTCTATAGAGAGAGATTAATGCCAATAAAAATGTGAAATGAGCAGTATGAAATATTTTGAGGACACCTTCAAATTACCTTTTCTGAGATCAGAGTCCCTCATTAAATAATATAAAAAGTTTATCGAAATACAAGAAGATTATATTGAAAATAAAATAGTAAAAGTTTCTTTATATCTCGAAACATGTCAGAAACATTTGTATTTACCTACAAAATTTTCACTATAGATCTCCATTAATATGATGAGAACATATTTAAATTTAATGAAAGCTATATATATTTAAAATTGAAGAGAGTAGGCATCATTTCATTTTTTGAGTAATTGGTTACTCTGATTATTTAAAGTAAATATGCAATTTATATTTAAATAGATAGATAGGTCAGCAAAGTATTTTTCAATAGGTGAAGTAGATTTATTTAGAATACAGAGAAAAGCCGTAAATTAGTACGTTTAATAAAAGTATAGCTAATTTCACTAAATAAAATATGCAATAATAAACAAAGCAAAATCTGATGTGTACATCATATAATTTCCTTGTACGCCTTTTTACACAGTTTTTTGGCTGCATTTCGCTTAACCTTGATTCCTCGAAATTTTTCTAATTAAGCTAATTTCTCAAGGCAAACTGAAAATGACATTAAAAATTACAAATTTCGAAATTAAATATCCCGGTCACATTTTATCGTATGGGAATTAAACTTCTAATATTTTTATTGCTGAACAGAAGTATAAAATTTTCTGAAATATAAATATAGAATTACTGCGCCCAGAGCTTGCAGAAATAAAGCTTGCAGAAATAAAAGTCTGGTAAGGAGGTTTAAGCCGGGTAAGGTGTTGGGTATAAGTATTAAAATATATATACATATTTATGTATATTGTTGCGAAATGCCGGTCAGATAGCTAAACGGCGAACTTAGCTTTACCAGAAAGTGGCAGGGTTTCCAGATTTGGCACGAAATCGTTCTTTCGGCAACAAAATTGGCCATATGTCATCGAAGGAGCGAGAACATTCTAGAATGCATTCTTAATTAAAGCTATATATATCCTGCCTATACGAGAAGAAAGTAGTATCTCAAGTTCAGAGTTTACCTGGAGAGCGATCTACCGAGTCGGGTACTGTACTTTAGTGCTTTGCCTTGCAGTTATCTTCACCGTCACACCTGTAAGCTGTATTTCTGATTGCTTCAGCCTGTTTGTCATAGTATTTCGACGACTGCAAACGGGGTTTTGGAACTCTCCTGTGTAATAGTGCCTACTGGAGAATATATTGTGTTTTGATTCTTCATCAAGTGTTGTCATCAATTCCTACAAACCCACAAACCCGTAGAATGAAACAATATATATACTTTTTGGTACGGCTGATTGCAATAAAAGAGGGGATACACAACGAGATATGTAAGCAGTCCCCATATACACATATTCATTTTCTACGGTTAATCGTTTTTGAGTTATGCGAGATAGATCTGTACATAGATATAGACGCAATGAAAAAATCATTTTGAATTTATTTTAAATTCATTTTACAATCAGTTTCGGAGAAAACGGGGTCCGTACCTGGAGATGTCACGCAATATATTCGACCAATTGGATTCGGAATCGGTCAAAATGTACATTTCGTTTGAAATATGATAAACGAAATTATTCCCGATTACAATACAACCTTTGCTTGGTACAAGGAAGTAAGGCATAGGAAAACTCACTAGAATGCTAAATATTAGCTTGGAAATGTTTGCCGAAGTTCAAACTCTTATATCAATCGTTAACTTTATTTTATGTAGGAATATAGGGTATTTTTGAATTAATTGACAATATATTCACATACTTCAGATGCGATTTACATCTCGTTTAATATTACAGCAAAATTTCGCCTGTTAAATGCATAAAACCTCGTATTTAATGAATTACAAGTATAATAGTTTAATACGTATATATTGTAAATATATAAATTCAATGATACAAATATTTGAGATAATCATGTAGTTAGTTTGATTTTACGCCAGAAAGCAAACTGAAAAGAAAATATGATGTAAAAATGATATTAAAAATAAAACCTGAAAAGCAAAGTGTGAAGTTCCTTCCGTTAGCGAAAGACTTTTTCAGAACACTAACACAAAGTAATTAGCGATAAAACGTCTTCTGATAACAAAATATTTCTGTTCGTGTCCTAGAAAATTCTGGATTCATTACATTATTTTAAAAGCGAACTTATGTTGACATTATTCAAACATAAAAATGGAAAGAAATTATAACGTCTCAATAATTCATTTACTTATCTCTAGTAAAGATATTACTAGATTGGATCCAATTAAACAAACAGCGTGGAATATTCTTTGAATAAATTTAAAAGAAACATTTCTGATTTAATTATAATAAGCATTTAATATTTTAAATGTCTTAAATCTTTTTAAATTTTACAGCTATCGAAGTTTCAATATAAATGAGCTGTCTAAAATGTTTGAAGGTACTATATGTACGGTGTAGCCGTTCATAGCTTCAAAAATAAATTATTACATTTATTTTTTTATGTAACTTTAATTACTATTGTTTATCGAATTTACTCATCCAGTCTTCAGTGGCCCTCCACCTTCTTAAAAATATTTTATGTAATGTCACTATCAAAGTGTATATTCATGACATACTTTGATATATTTAGGCTTACAATTATACACTTGCAAAATTTTCTAATTCCAGATTTCATGTAACTTGAATGATTAATTGATTTTACTTGAACATGGATCTGGCTCAAGAACTTTATTTTGTCATTTCTGACACATTTTGAAAATGCGCTTCGGCCCCTTTTTGAAATGAAAAAAAAGTAAATTTAAATAAGAACATAGGAAATGTGATAGAAATTTGGTCAGAAAATAAGTAGGTGTTACAACTTTTCAGAGATACTTAGAAAAAATAATAACATATATGTCCCCTTGACCGAAATGCAAACATTTTAACTGATTTTCATGCTGTTTGGTCATTATTGCAACACGATGAGCAAGATTCTTATCATTTAATAATAGGAAATTATTATCTATAGCACACCTAAAAACTTGCACATGGATCAAGAACCTCATATCTGTATATTTCATTATTAATAGCTGAACTTGTAAAAATGTTTGTATGGTTATATATATATATATATACATACTTGTATAGTTATATATATATTGATACCTAACCTAACATGATTTTACCACGCTTTTAACGATACCTTCACTTTATATGTTCAGGCTTGTTGCCCGGGTATTGCTTTTTCAAGATTGCAACATAATTGGAATCTCTGTGCAAATGAAAATAAGACTCATGTCTAAAGTGAACTCAGCTCCTCTGTGTGGCACATCAATCGCAATTAATACTGCATCACTGCAACTGGCCGCATTTTACTGCCCGAGTTATGGGGAATCTGTGATGTGTGTCCTATACAACCCTCAATTAGGCAGCCTGTTACTGATTTTAGATGTGGATAACTATACACTGCGAAGATGATATCCGTTCTAGGTCGTGCCGTACGGAATTGAACGTCATGTCTGTGAAATGTTGCATTGGCATATAAGGCCTGTTGTTCAGTACGCATTTTTTTTTGTTTGTTACAAAATGTTTTAAATAGCGCAGTATTACATACGAACATTCATATTACATAATTTAATACTTACAAGGAGAATTATATGGTATATAGGCATATAAAAGTGCATTAAATGAATACTATATTTGGTGTACAAATAAGTCAAATGCGCTACATCCAAGTGATGACAATCAATGTAGAAAAAATATTTTTTTCACTACAAAGATATATAAATGACAATATGCAACATTGGTTTTTCGTATTTCACGTGTTAAGTTTGCATATTTACAATAATGGAATTAACACTTATATTACGAGAATTAGATAACTATATGTATTGCACCGGATGAATACAAATATATGCATATGTCAGGAAGCTGATTCGATGTAACAAAGATTTTAATATCAAAACAGTTAGATAACCATACAAAAATAATTAAATACTTATATTACAGGAGATGAAACCCAAATTTACGTACTTGGAGAATAACTGCGATGAAAGCTGTTCCAGATTACTGAATTTCTATATCTGAAACGTACTCTCTTTCAATGTGAACTGATACAGTCGTCTAGTTCTTTCAGTAATCCCTTTTAAGAACGAACCAGATAGTCTTTCGAGCGCGTTTTTCACTTTTCACTGAAATGGTTGTTTGCATATATCACCGGTGTTTTCCTACCGTTTCCAGGTTTCTGATATGACTCATTTAGCTATGCTTAGGTCTTTACAGACTTGTGTTAATACCTGTTCTGCTTTCGTTCTCCCAATCGCAATCCGTTTCTCACAATCCAAGTCTTCGCAACAACATATTCTCCTCTCTACAAGCAAACACTTCATGCAGTTTTCGTACCATACTTTGAATATGAAGTTCCCTTTTGCTCTCCTCTCCTCATGTGTTGAGAGAACGAGCGTAAAAGTTCATTAGTTTTGTGTAGTAAAGATGAATTTCATTGCGCTAAGAAATAAGGCTATCTCTGAGTTACCAACGAGCTATCATTTGACTTCACTTTATAAAATTAGTATACAAAATACTTTTAGATAGTTGCTATTTTAATTACTGGAGTACTTTCACTATCAAGTAAAGTATTTTGAGCACATATTTATTTTCCTGGGAAAGCCTTTCGAGTCTTCTTCTAAGATGAAATGTATAGGAAAGCAATATCAATATTTAAGTTATTAGTAACATCTTCCTCCTGAACTCAAAGAAATATAATTCTAAATTTTTACATAACATTTTGAAAAGGACTCTTGTTATCAGCTGTACTATCATTTATTATTATTAGCTATATTACCATACATCTTTACTTATAATTAATAGCTTACTTACCATTATTAACAATTTTTTGATAATTATTACTTTATTAATATTTTATTACTGCATTGCTGTTTTCCACTGCAACAGCATTCCACGGCACGGCATTGTTATTTTCTTTCGTCTTCATTCTTATGAGCAGCTATGTAAATGCAGGTTATGACAGAAATGCTACAGAAGTCGTGATATTAAAAGACCGGGAAATATTGGCATGAAGAGGAATAAAATTTACATAAACGTATTTTATTTATTCTTCGAAACCTTCTGGAAACTATTTTATTGTATTATTAACTACTGGAAGTAACTACGATTACAGAAACATTTATTGATCGTCATTAATATCGGTATTTTGTAAACAATGTCTAGTAAATGATTGTCAGCATACGCCGTACGATGTTAACTTTAAGCCCTTATTACAGAACGGATCTACACTATTGAGAACAATTATCTTAATGACAATATGCAGAAATATTTCGTCAATATCTCACTTCTAAGGCCGTTACATTATTCCAGTAATAACGCATTTCATTTAGAAACATCTACATGCATAAACAGAGCTTGGAGAAATTCGATTCTAATCAAGCTCAAAGCTTTCATACTTTATGAAAGTCATATGTGTAGCATTATATTAAAATATTACATTCTGAGTTGATCAAATATCTACATTCGAAAACTGCTTAAAAAGGTTTGTGAATGAAGTTCGTACTTTGTGTATTAAATGCAGTTTAGTAGCTGGATATGCTTTGAAGTGTCAGTTACGATGTTCTGCATTTCAAGCACAGAATTAGTTGTACTTTTCAATAGTTCTAAATTGCAATCAAACAGTACCAAACATTCAACAAAATTTATAATCAAGGTATTTTAATCATAATATTTTCCAAATTAACATTCACACTCCGGGAATCGAACCGCGGAGCTCTGGAATACGCGCCCAGAGTATAGGCTACCAACCCACGAAGGCATGCCAAAAAGACGGGAGAAATGCCTTATATACTTCCGAAAATCGAACCGCGGACCTCCGGAATACGCGCCCAGCGTGCAAACTACCAGACCACGAAGGTATACCAGGAATGCGCGAGATATACCTTATAATATCTATAAATGATACTTCCATATTCTATAAGAAAGCTACGATAATTTCTTGAAACATAGTTTCCCCATAAGATTAGTATCTGCGTTTCCATTTGCAAGACTATATCGTGCATTTTGACAATGAACTTCATGATCAATTAATATTGAAGCAGGTGAAGACGTTATAACTAAGGAGACATTAATATAAAGTAAGAATTTGGCTCATTTGTTGAGAAATCTATTTACAGTTCCCCGTCTGATTTTTGGCAAAGACCTTGGATTTTTACTCGTATAAAATTCAAATTGCTAAAACTTAATGCAAAACTCACAAGGAGAAATTTTTAGACCTTTAACAGAACAAAGACTGAATCAATCTGAACGACGAATAAGACAGATTATCATTTAATTTGCTTTTAAAGCCCTGATCTACTATGATAGATTCAACAACAATCTAAAATTTCTAATTCAAATCTGTAAAGGCATCGAATCATAGAGGAAATTGACTTGAAAATTGCCTATACGAGTGGTAGCTTGACAGACTATTTCCGTTAAAGACGTTATTTTGGGGAACAAAATCAACTCGTAATCGAACCATAAATTAGTTGGTGAAGCAGCAGTCAAGTAATTAGACTCTGATAATAGAATCTAATTAAGTTTGGCCGGTGGTAGGCAAAGCAAGCCTGGGAATATATGTAAACTAGTTGATAGTAAATATTGATTGGCATGGAACAGACTGATGCATTTTAAATTTGATTATTCAGTTTACTCGTTAACTTTTCGTTATTAACGGGAACAGAAATGACATGAAAGAGTATATTCCGAGTAAGTATTAGCATACAACATTATTAAGTAATGCACAACATTAACAATTATTAACATATTAAAGCGAATCATCAGTATATTCATATTTATTACGATATGAAACATGTGGTATAGAATGACTGCAGCGTGTCTTTCGACAACAAAATATCTTTAGTCAACGTTGTCAGATGCAGTCTCGGAACATCATATTAGTTTTAAAGAAAGTTGAAGAAATGATAATTTGCTCAATACAAGATATACATATTCGTTAGCAGTATTAGTGCTAGAGAGCCTACACTCTTACTTCAGGAATGAGTAGAAATGATATCTATATCAATAGCAGAGGTTATCAATTAGGGCCTATGAAGGTTCCTATGACGTAACTTCTAGACAAGACTGCAATAAAGTAGGCATCTCTCCGAAATAATTTTTGAAAATAAACTTGAAATTCTATGGCTAATAAATAGCATTTTTGGAAGTATTTACATACGGTGCGCTTATTTTTCTATATTCCCATATATTATCTATGAACATTTGATGCATAGCAGGCAATTCTGCTCCACCTTATATACGACTTGTTAGAGTGCACCTTCTTCACTTAATACTGATGTATAAGCTGTTCAGTTGAATTCATCGAAAAATCAGGAAACTGCCAAATATAATTTTTTCCAGTTTCTCTACAGGGCAATGGGTAAGTGACACTTGTTGAAAAACTTTGTTAAACGCTCTAACTTACTTAAAATCTACTTAACGTCTTTAAACTCCCTTAATTGTTAAATTAATGATAAATATAATGCATGCCTAGTGAACATAATAGCATATGCCCAGTAGGTCATATTTATTATTGTTTATTTATGTTATTCTTGCATGTAAATTTTACCTGTAAATTTATTTCACGTAAATTGGATTGTTATAACCCCTGCTGACAAGAGTCACATCCGCTACACTGAATTAATAGTACAATTTGTCGATGAAGAAACTCTTATTACTTATCAGGGGCTTCTCAATCTACCTACTCGTCTTTTTCAGCTGCGTTACAACTTATTACAGGACAAGGCTGGCTCAACAAGCTTCCTGCAACGTATTCAATCAGTCGCTACGGTCCGCCAACGATTGATTTTTTAAATTATTGTTCATCTACGCCATTTAATATACAATAAACATCATAAGAACGCATCTTTGAAAAGGAAGTCAAACAAAGTATGGCTGATAACTTCGCAGTTGTTATTTTATACCGCCCAGACTGTATAGATGGTCCTGGTGACTGCCATACTGATGGTCCCGGGTTCGAATGGGTGTTTTTATGTACATAGAGTCTATGCGGCAAGGTGGCAAAATACATTGGCGAACCGAAATCCTCTTGAGTGGCTGATGATGGAGGAAGAGGGGTGAGAGACCCACGGAGACCACGGACCCACTCCAGGGCTCTTCTCCTTTAACATTGGGTGGAAGTACACAATTAGTACGATGAAACTATATTTTCACGACCATTGATTAAATTTACGTGCTCCGCTTACTTATACCTGTACCTGTTATTGTTTATAATATTCAGATTAGTTGAGTTCTCTCATTTCATAAATCTATGATAGTAATTTATAATTAAATTCAGCTATATTTTCTATGATAAATCACTGTATATCTTTTCGTCATCAGCCATCATTATATGCGAAATAATCCTTTAACTATTGAATGACAAAAATTCCAAATTAAGATAAAGATACATATCAAAGATTCATTCATAAAAAAATCGGTTATTGAAATTTTGAGTTCAAAAGAATTATAGAATATACCTTATTTTAAAGGAGAGAAAAACATCTTTTTGACAGCAATTATACTAGTTTTTAAATTCCAGTTGCTGAGTTCAAATACATTGCATTATGTACTCAAATATTTTGCTACAGTACAGTTTAATCTAGTAATTTGATAAAACTATGTGGTACTGTTTGATAAAACATTGTACTGTAGTAGATTAAATAACGACATCTATTCATTCTTCTAAAAAGTGTATATATTAGCAAAAAGTAATTTATGGTTAAGATATGTAATTCTAAAAAAACTAAACTCAGTGGCGCAACAGCCCTAGTAGGCAAACAGCCTTGTGAGGCTAAGGCCAGCAGTGCCCCGAAATCTGCTTTCTTGACCTTGGGCCCTTGGGTGCGTAAGCACATGCCTTGAAAAAGTGGTCAGCTTGTCTCAGGATCCTCAGTGTTTAGGTCCCCAAGCGAACTTCATACTCATTTTATCGACCCAAGGGATGAAAGGCTGAGTCGACCTTCCCAGCCCAGGGGTCGAACCCCGGACCTGTGGTGCTGCTGCACGATGCGCTAGCCACTGCGCCACCTATGTAATTCTATGCAACATTTAATATTATATATACTAGCGAATTCAAAGTTTTGCTTGCGGGGTGCAGAGAAAAACCTACAAAGTGTGACACACACACACAAACACACACACACACACACAAAAAAAAAAAAAAAAAAAAAGAGAGAGACTGGTCTATTAAATCATTGTACCTACAGAATCAGTACGAGGTTTTTGCAATGCCCTTCAGGAATTTTTTTCTTTTTTGCTATAACTTCTTCAGCTGAGGTTGAATGGGTTCCCTTTAAGTAAGATTTAACTTTAGGAAATAAAAATGTCGCATGGAGCCAAATCAGGTGAGTAAGGAGGATGCCCCATCAGAGAAATGTTTTTGCTGATCAAAGACTGTTTGACAGATAAGGCCGTGTAATTTTTTTCGCGAAGTCTTTTTAGTACTTCAATGTAGTAGTGGTGATTAACAGTCTCATTCCTGGGAACCCATTCAGTCATGATGAACGTGTTGGGCGCCCCCTCGGGCGCCCAGCACGTTCATCATATTCCACAATGTCACTTTTCCCTGAAAACTGCTTATGCCATTCTAACACACGTGCATGAGACAAAGTTTCATCTCCATAAGCCTGGATTAACATTTGAAATGCTTCCTTCGTGGCTGATGTCTTAAGTTTCACAAGAAACTTGATGTTGAATCGCTGTTCGGTTTTTACATTAAACATTTTTCAGGAAAAATGCAGTTGCACGTGTTCACCCAATGACGCAGTACTCCCCACTGGGGTGTTCGGTTAAGTCGAAACTAGCTGCATGAATAGAAGAGGTGTGTAGCATGACGAGGCCAAAACAGTTGTTGCCAAAACCACTTTGTTTTCAAGCTACACACTTTCGTTTTTTTTTGTTTTTTTTGTTTTTTTTTTCACACCTCGTATGCGTCTAGCACTCACTGTGATGTTTGTACTCAGCTAACACTTAATTCATGTGCGTTGATAAATATTTCGTTTACTTGTACCAGTTGGGCATTTGATATATCTGAGTTTTTCGAGTCAAAATGTTTTAGTTTGCGACAGACAAAAAATGGCATTGGTAAGCAGAGCAGAAGCACTAAATTCTACGAACATTTGATAAAATATCCAACGCAACCCTAGAGAAATTTAAAGCGAATTTTGAATGCGTAATATTTACTTCACGAATTATATCGATGTTCGAAATTCCCTAAAATATCAAAATTTAAATGTAGCTGCAGACAAACATGACAGTTGACTAATTCCATGGAATGATGAGAAAATTCTGCAAGTTTCTTTGTATTTACAAACCAACGAAGAATAAATGATCAAGGATCCAAAAATCAGCTCACATCACAAATTCCTCCAAGCCAACACTAACCATAATTCAAATAATCAATATCCATGACACAAGATTTGGATCTGTAGAAATCTGTGAGTACATTATTTGAATATGAAGATCAGTTGGTTATATTGGTTACTGATCGGTCCCATAAAGTCTGAGCTAAAAGTAACTTCAGAACCTAGGAATTTAAAGATCTTCAAAACCATCTTATATTTGCTTAAAAATTTCATTCTTCTCTGAAATAAACAAAGAATACATTGTAAAAGAATATTAGGCCTAAGTCTGCTAATTGTCTTAAAATGGTCCCGTGAGTGGCCCTTGGTTTCATAGTTACTGCCGATAAAGATCAATAGTATTTTTCTCAAAATAACAACATGGAACAAATTATGGTGGCGTTCCTACAATCTTCATAGAAGTTAATAATTTTAATAAAAATCTCTCAAAAATCAAGCGTAATGTCAGGCTAGAGAGTAGCTCGTTTCGTTTATTTGTATTGAATTTTAGCTTTGGATCAATTAATCATGTTTGCTGTTACACGAAAATCCTCCATCAACAAGTCCAAGTTGATTTTTTAAATTTCTTGTAGAAACAGGAATTTCCATCCTTCTTAATCTATAATATAGTATACACCTGACCCTTCACATTGAGATATGTATTATTTTAGACTTCAGTGTATCTGGTTACTAGAACACGAGGTCTCTAAAACGTAACATGTTCACTAAGAGGATTTCTCAAAGAATGGGTTTCAGAGATGTTCACTGACAGCCAACACATTGAAAAAAGAGCTGTTTTAATAGTATCATTTTGAAGTTGGATTTATTTAGCGTTATTCATAAACACCTACGGAATTAGCGAGCCATTGTCCGGTTAATACATATTCGCTAAAACTGTAACAAATTACAGACAGTGCTACTATAATATACATTCGTTAAAACTGATAAAGAGTTAATGTCATCTGATATATTTAATGTAACATGTTAGCGCATTATACATAATCATGCGCATTGAAAATAGTTAGCTGAATAAAATATAAAGTTAAATATATAAAAAGAAGATTATATTTGAATTTTGCTGAGATTTTTATGAGAAATGTTTAATAGCTGCCTAGATTAATTAAAGATGATGTTGAACATTACAAAAGTCCTTTCCTTAATCATGCCAGTGTTTATCAACCGTCTTCAAAAGGAAGAGAAGTAATTTCTTACATTAGTGGATTTCAACCTACTGGATGAGCCAGCTAGAAGCGGACGAATTGACAAAAGAAAAAAAAAAGAGAAGCCCGAATATGTCAAGAAAAGAAAAAGAAAACAAGAATTGAAAATATGGGGGAAAAATACTTCTTTTGAAACCAAAGCAAATTAACTTATACGACCAATAAAAATACTTCAATAGCATACGATTTTTAATACTTTTATAAAGGTATAATTAATTACATTGCCTTGCTAATTTATTTCACAAAATATTGAATATATTAGTATATTTATCTGTATTTGAGTTAATGAAATTCATTTCCCTGATCTTAGCGATTTAAAACAGCATTTCCATTCAGAGTTAAAAAAAAAAACAAAACATTTTAATAGAAAAGGGGAAAGAGAACATAATATTTTAGGAGAGGGAAAGGTGAAACTTCGTTTACAGATCAACTGGGGTTATTCAAAATGCATGGAGAGAACGTTGAACGAAACTATGAAAATGGAAAGTCGTTATTTTTAAATGTTTGTCGTGTTTTATTCAGATTCTTTTATTCAAGAAGAGTGTTATTTTCTCAGTTTTCTTATATTAATCTAACATTTTTTCCTTTTTTAAAGTTAAATATTGATAAATTAGCAAACGTATAGTATCTGTTTTCATTATGCAAATTTATTTGTTCTAAATACAGATAAAATTAAATTCTAAAGAAGTTTGTAAGATTTTATACCGGGTAACTAATTTATTTTTAATTTGGCAATTGTTTCCCTTCTTTATAACTCACGAGTGTTCAGTTTAACGAGTAGTTAAGAAGATGCATTGGATTTTCAGAACTATAGAGACAGTGCAGTTAATTTCAAGGTCTTCACTCTAGCTGAAATTCCTGTGATAAATAACAGGTACTGTGCTTGCCAGTCAGTGAATTTGGTGAATAAAAAAATGTCTGAAATCATTTCATTTAGCCAAAACTGAATTCCTACTGTTAAACGTATGCTAATGAGAATGATTACCATTAAATGTACCATTAAAAGCTTCAAAAACAATCTTAATTTGAATACATTTCATTACTGTCATTAAGTTTGTATTTCATTTTAATTTATGGGTAAAAGTTTGCAATTGGGCGCCCCTTGTTTTTTTTTTTTTTTTTTTTTTTTTTTCCGATTCTTTTTTGACGAGAATATCTGCGTCAGAAAGGCCCAATTTCAAGATGGGTGCTACACAAAACCAAAATAAAAAGTTAAAGAATTGTACAAACTCGGTGTCCATGCACACATCGATCTATTTTCACTTAAAAAAACACCAGAGAATTGCACAAATGAGGCATTGCGCTCTCCTTAACTTTGTCCATGTACATATCGATCTATTTACACTTCAAAAAAATCAGGAAGCTAAAACAAAGTTAAAACTATCATGGTAACCAGAAATGGGGTTTCATGGCAAAATTAAACAAAATTTGTTATTAATCGAAGGGACACCCAATTCTATACTAGAGCCAATTTATGTTTCAGAGGGAAAATTAGCTTTTTTATGTATTAATAATAGAGAGCGATAAAGAAAAATAGCTACTTGTGTGAAGTAAATATAGTTTGTTATTATATAGCTTATTTTACACTACATACAGAAACGAAGAATCGTATATTAAATTTTATTTTTGTATTTAAAATATGATTTGTGTTCCCAAGCTTATATTATTGACAAAGATGATATTTAATACGTAGCATTAAGTTTCGGTTGCAGCATGAGCGGTTGCACACCAGAATAATGGTGCTTCATGATTTTAATTCAGTATTGTTCTTTCGTGAAATATCCAGAAAAGAAAAACGCTTGGAAGGTACTGCAGAAGCATTGATGCAGTGTGGTGTATTATCAATTGAATGGTATAACATTTCATCTAACATTATGTGCACTAATCACAATATATAGACACTTAGATATATAATCACTTAGAATATAATATTCATATCACTGAGAGTATTCATGCCAATATTGTATTTGGCAAATGTGTGAATATGTTCAACATCAGTAACATTTCTCAGAGGGTTTCAAGATAGTAGAGCAATATGATATCTATACGGTGTAAATCACAATCAAGAACAATTAGTGTATTTATCAGAGTGAACATAAACAATAAAACACTTCAAAATACCAGTAGAAAGAGGTTGCGTGGTGTTATTATCTATCGGGCAATAACCTGTTCAATTATTATGTTCCAGTGCAAAAATTTAATTAAAATTAAAACAATTGCAATAGGTAAGAAAAACAAACTAACGTTTATTCGGGGTGATTATTCATAAGTCACAATACAGATAGTGCCATTATAAGAAAAATATTCATTTTTAATATTAGGAGGTGGCTTTCTTGTTGGCTAATACCTTGTTGCTTGAAATACCTTTTAAATAAATTTCACAAGGGTGAATTTTTAGTTTCTTTCCAAAACACTGACAGTACTTAGCATTTAACAAATTAACTGTAGCTCTTGAATCTAAAAGAAATTTAAGTTTATTACCCAAAATTGAGCCAGTCATTATTGGAAGAGGTGCCTCACCTAAAGAATCCCAAGAAGCCCTTTTAAAGGTAGCTTCAAAAGGGCTTCCTGTGATGAACTAAAGGTTTTGTTCTCCCTACCCCTTACTAGTTAAGTTCTGGCTAAAAGCAGGGGCCGGAGGATTTAGCTGAGTCGTGTTACTTGTATGAGCCTGCTCTGGAACCTGTTGTGTGTTAGGTGTCACTCTTGCATTTCCTTGCTGGCTAGCAATGTTACGTGAAAACTCTCTTGCTCTAACATTGTTGTTAGGACCCTGATATAAATTCACCATGCAATTTCTAGCTATGTGACCTAACCTATTACATCTGTAACAACGAGGACCGACCTGTCTACTATTAGCTGTAGACCTAGACAGCAACGACTGTACCTGTATTTGCAAATTTCCTAACATGTTAGTCAAGGAAGCAATGTTCTCCTGTTGTGCTTTGATTGCTGCAGTTAGTTCATCTTTAGAACTATTAGCCTGAGCAGCCTTAACTGTGACACGAGGAGTGGAAACTGCATTACCTTCAACAGTGTGTACATTGTTAAGGTCATCTGCCCAAACTTAACCCAAACTTCTTCCTCAGCAATAGCATGTCTTTTTGCTACTGAGTATGTTTTGTGGTTTTGAGGTAATAAAAATCGCCTCAGATGTAAATGGAGGCCTTCTAGAAAAACTGACAAAAGTAAACCCAGTTTCTGACTCTCCACGGTAGGATCTTCCATCTTATACAATGGCACAGTTTTACAAGAGAGTGCCTCTATCCTAGCAATAAATTACCTAACTGTCTCTCTAGGCTTCTGAAAAGCCTGAATTAATGCTCTAATATGAGCATGCAAATTGTGCGCTGTCAAAAATCTGTCCTTTAAAGCATCAACTACAGCAACCAAACTGGTCTCATTCTTGAGCTAGGATTACTGCGTTTAACTAGGTTACGTATTTATTATCTACGGATGTCGCAAGTTTAACTGAATTACGATTGAAAACATTCTTCTGTTGCGTGGGAAAGAAAGGGTCTGTCATCTTGTACAGAGTTCTGAATTTCTTCGAAACCTTGAGGCTGTTTATTGCATCTGTTCTAGTGGCTAGAGGGGGTCCAAATTTTATTTAAGATTAGTTAAATTTTAATTTTAGTATTATTTGAGCTAATGGTGAATTAGAGGCGTTTCGTTGTGAGAGTCAACCGGGTTTTCTTAAGCCGTTGCATGAGAGGCAGGAGCAGATTTGAGACTGAAAAAAAAAAAAAAAAAAAAAAAGAGATTTTGGCAGATTTTGTAGAGCCTTAGCGGGTTTGATTCCTTGACGGTGGCCCCTTCGGGGGTCGACCGTGGGTTACAGTTAAGGGATATTACCTCCTTCCCTTGGTTCTGGCTGCGGAGACCCGTCCGAGCCCCTGCGGATGTTGATCGTGATAGACGGCGGTGAAGTGTTTTTCCTGTCCTGCTGCACAATGGTCTCGGTTTCATCATGGTGGTTTTTAGAAGAAAGAGACAGATTTTCTGATAGAATAGAATATGAAATAAGGTCGCGTCTTCTTTTCCCGTTATTATCCCGAAATGCTAGCGCCGAAGGTACAGCTTTTGTGATAATAATATTGAATCAAAGGAATTGCTTCTTTTCAAGTATAATTCCGAAAGTTTCGCGCTGAAGAGGCAGATTATTGCTGAGATTATTGACTGTCGTCATTTCCTGTTGTCTAGTTGCCTGCAGTAATCATATTTGTAAGGGCGATCTTCGAATTCTGGAAGACGTAAGTTCGACCGTCAAGAGCGATTGTTTCGAGGACCATTATGTTTGGACCAGGAAATGGGCAAGATTTTTTAATGGACCCTACCCTTGAGATTCCAATTCTGTGAGTTTTATTATTTTCATTTTTGCGTACTTTTTAATAATTAATCTTTAGGATTTTGGAAATGTTAAATTCTAAAGCTTAAGCTGTCATGTCATGTAGACGAAAATTTGAATATTTTTGTTACTTGATTTATAGGTGAGAAAGTGATTTTTATTTTTATTAATGTTTAATTGTCAGAAGTTGTAATTGAACTAATTTGAGAGAGTGAAATTGTGTTTTAATGTTTAATTGCTATGTTCATTTAATTTCAATATGACCGAAGATAAATATACTGATGTGTCACAGTTGAAAGAAATATGATTTATTCTAAATTTAATTTATACGTGAGTTTAAATTTCTTGAGTACCTGTTTAAAAAAGATTAATAACTGTGAGGTGTTTCGCTATGATTTTTGTGTGAATTGAACAACGTTAAAAATGAGATGGATATGAAAAAAATTAAACTATGAGTAACTTTAAAAAGGTTTTGTAGGGTTAGTCTGGCCAGTTATGTAAAATTATAATATTTGGAATATTTAATAAATGTGTTTATTGATTTAATTATTGTATGTTTCTTTTAATTGTGGTCTACCATGTGTTCCTTACGGAAACATGGTTTCTACTCCAATTCGAACCTGGATAGTAGAAAATCAGTTAAGAGTTGTGACTATACGATCGGTCTAATTAGTTTATTTTGATTTTGTGTTTAGACGTTTTTGGTGTGAGATTTAATTTTCCCTAGTGTAGCGTTCTGTGCTGTATTTTAAATGAATTGGGTTTAGCGCTATGTCTATATTTGTAATGAAATTTATGTGTTTTCAGGTTGGAGATCTGAATTAGTTTTATTTTAGTGAGAGATAGCGTGTTAATGATTTTGTTGCGGAAGTGCATTTTCGAATTTTGTTTTGATAAATATTCGTTGAGTCTAGCAATGCACCAGAGAGGATAGTATTTTTTTTCTTTGATTTTGATTCTGTAAGTAATAAGAGTTTAGTTTGAGTTTGAGTTTTTTATGTCGCGGCACCAAACAGAAAGTTAAGAAGTTAGTTTAAAAGTTATATAAATGAAAAGGTTTTTTTTCTACGTAGCAGCAGCAACATCGGCAAGGATTGGAAGTTTTAGAAAAGGCAAACTGTTTAAGGAAAAAATGAGTTTAATTATCTTTGTTATATATTATTCTTTAATTTTGAAGTCATTATTTCCTAGGGCTACCATATTTTTTCCTGTAGCCGTAATATAATTATATCAAATATGTAATCATATTTCTTACTCGTCGTGTGTTTTATTTTGATTTTCCTTTCTTTGATATAATCTCTATAAATAATGCTCCAGGTAAAGTAATCACCCATAATAGTAGAATGCAATAATTTTAATTAATCAGCACATTTTAATAGGAGAGAATCTCATTACAATTCGCCCTTTAAGAAAAATAACTCCTCTTCATTCATAGTTTATTCCATTTTCATGCCAAATTTTTCCTTATAAATTCCACTATCTGTTAATTTAATAATGAGGTCCACCTGCAGCTGAGTGGTAAAATCACTGAACACTGCTATTTCGATCCAAGGTTCGAATGGCTGCATGGGCGTTTTTGGAGTTGTCCCATGTGTAATGGGTATGGGAGCCAATTTCCCTTAGAAAGTCCTCCACAAAAGCATTCCTCCTCTTAGGTAGATAGCCCTCGAGGATTTGCCACAATAAATAAACTATTTAATAATGCGGATCGATATAATTTAATTGCATAAATATCTTGGATCACCTGATCATTTTTCTTTATGAAAGCCAATATATATATTCATTTAATAATGAGAAACGATATAATTAAAATGAATAAATATCTTGAATCAGTTGATCATTTTTGTTTATAAAAGCCGCTATCTGTATATTTAATAATGAGTATCGATATAATTTAAGTGCATAAATATCTTGGCTCAACTGAAGGTTTTTTGTTTATAAAGCCACTATTTTTTCATTTAATAATGAGAAACAGTATAATTAAATGCATAAATAACATGGAGTTTTTGATCATTTTTCCTTACCTTCTTTATTAACGAACTATGAACATAAATGTTAGGAATTGTACTGAAATTTAAAAAAAAAAATGTATCTTTTTCCTGTGCAAAATTCTCCCTGAAAATTTGATTTTTCTTTTAGATACCTATTTTAAGAAAGAAATGATTTTTTTGGAAAATAGCGCGGCAGGTTTTCCTTTTTCATCTCTTTCACCTTCGAATATGCTAACATCCAACAAAGTGTGGAGGGAAGGGGGCCGCAAGAGTAGCGAAGAATGGTAAATACTCATCCGCACAAAAGCATGTGTACGCTGTAAATAAAAGATGCGAAAAAGAATGGTAGAAACTAAAGACCATTTGTGGCACCTGCGACAGCAAAATATTGTTTAAATGGAAATTTAATGATATTTAAATGACCTATGGATTTCGTGACGCTCAAAATGGTTTTCGTGACGTTTTTGAAATCATCTTAAATTTCTAATGTTTAGATTTTTAGATAAATATTAAATCTGTACATAAAATTGCGCTTAAGAATCAGAAATATGGATCGTTTTTAACAGAAATATGGATTGTTTAAGCATCAGAAATATGGATCGTTTTTATCAGAAATATGGTGTTTGCATAACGAGTCAAAAGTATTCAGTACGATAATCTTTATGAAACTTAATTTCAAAAATGTACTTATGCGAAAATTATGCAAAAAATGTTATGCTCACGGTTTTTAAGCAAAAATTTGTTTAATTTACATTTTCTTCTCTAACTATGCACATTATAGCAACACGCAAAGTAGATAGGTAGGTAAAGTGAGTAATTAAAAATGCTGGTCTTGAGTTTGAATAATGGATAATTAAATTGATGCTAATGTACATGATATTCTTCCTCGCAGATTTTCATATTTCAAATTTCAGAAACTTAGTTTCCTGTTTAAAAATTAATTAGTTCTAATTCAGAAGCTTAATTCTGGGATTCCAAACATAAAGCAAGTAGCCTTTCGTATTAAATGTTAAACTGATAACTTGCACGATGGACAAATTTCATTGCACCTTCGTAAAAATTAATCTTTCAATCGCTTTTAATTTTCGTGAAATATAAACAACCTTCTTGCAATTATTGAACTAATTTCAATATAAACTAGTACTGTTATGTTTTAAAGCAGCGGTCTTAACATTTTTAACTCCAGAAATTTATCGTATGTATATTTATAAAAGATCTGGTTAAATGCAGTTCATATTTTTAATAAAAAAATTTTATTCGATTAGCATACTTGAATAAGCTTAAAGTGATGAATGAAATTTATATTGCTTTTGCAAATAAAAATTGCTTTTTGAGTTGGAAATGCGCCGAATGTCATGGATGAAATAAACATTATATGCCTAAACAAACTCAATCTTCTAGTCATTAATGTCATTCCTGCTACAGTTTAATTTCCTATAGTACTGAAGAGAGCCAATGGCTGTATTGCATGTTTATCTATCGCATCTTGCGTTGGCTTCATTGTACGCTGCACGCAACTGATTTACGCATTGCTATCGCTATTAAATTCCCAATGGAGTAATCATGTAGTGTAAATACAATACACCTCCGGTACTCTAGAGACGGTGTAAATATTTAGCGTATACGCAATATATGAATTACTTTGGCTCAGGTGAATAAAATCGTTGCCTGTTTCTAAATAAATTGGGAAACCTCGTTTAGACATAGAGTTTTGTATTACAGTGATATAGCTTGTCGTTAAACCGAGGAAAAAATATACAGTTCTGGTTAAAAATACAGTTTTTAAACACTAAGGTTAGAGGAAGTATTATCATCTAACAGTCTCAAAGGTAGAGGTCACAAAATCTGTATTTTTTTTTTTTAACTTTAAAGAGCTTATACGGATATAATTCGCTTATTCAAACAAAATGATATTTTTTTCCTTTCAGCATCCTCCCAGGCTAGTCTAATGATTTAAATCCTTCGTGAATGGTTCGTTCAGGCTTGATATTCAATATTTTATGTACTTTAAGGTGAAAGAAATATATTACTATATGGTATAAATATTTGCAAACACTTTTTTTTTTTTTTTTTTTTTTGCAAAATTATGATTTTTAAACAAATCTACAATACTTTTAGCTGAAGTAGTGACTGAGTTTACACTAAAGGAGAAAATGGAAATTTACATTCTTTCATTATTTGCTTACATTTCCACTGTATGAGCTGAAAACCAATTGAAGCTCCTGAGTTAGTTTAGTTAATTTTTATGCAATTTTGGACATTTGAAATGAACTTAAAATTGTTTAGTTTAGCAACATAAAAATATACCGTTTCATAATTTTAAATGTTAGTGAATAAGGAGCCCTACTTGAAATGCATTCGGGTTAATTTATTTTTGCGAAATCCTCTGAGAAGGTCTCGCTTTTAAATAGATTTATAATTACACACATTTAAAATAAAAATAAAATGCACTATGATCCTTTACTCGAGCAACATAAGGATTAACAGCCTGGTTTTAGAAACTCAGAGATAGCCCACCAGCGATTAAAGTGCAAAGCCGTTGAATACTGGTAGTTCGACCTAGATTCGATTCCAGACAAACGGGCTGGCTGGATGGGCGTAATCGTGACTAGGAGTTAGCTTCTCTTAGAAAAACTTCCAAGGAGCCAACTGTTCTCTTAGGCAGATAGCCCTCGCTTTTTTTACTGTAATCAATAAACCAAACCGAGAAAGACTGTCGATAGGACGTTGAGTCATCCCTATCTCACATCACCTTTACCTATGAATCCTTTAAAGTGTATTATTGCCCTACAGATTTGTGCAGAACCTTGCGAAATGATCTGTCCAGCTTCTTTTTAGAGTCTATCACGTACTATAAATCTAATCGCTATATCGCAGCTACATGTCCATAGAATAGCAGAGATATATTCAGATTTGAGACAATTAGATGCTGTGTTTTGTTTATCATCATTGTGACAGTCCATTTGATGGCAAACTAATCATTCAAGATCACAATGCTCACTATTTAATTCTAACACATTCTAAGGAACTAAGCTTTATTTTCTGGGAAGAAAAATTTCTAGATTTAAACCTTAACGAAAATTTGTGGGAACGCCTACAGTAGTAATTTAAGAGGAGCCAGAGACATCCCCGGAATCTGATTGAACTTCAAGACATGCTGCTGGCAGAATAGGTTTAAACCAGGGGTTCTCAACCGGTGGTACGCAAGAGAAATATAGGTGGTACTCAAAGAAGCAAAGTATTTTTAACTACGAGGGTTGGAACTTTAATAGTGGCAACACAGCTGAAAAAACGCTATCCAACAAAACTAAAGAATATCGCGTATACCACACGTAAACTACATACCTACCTTACATCTCAGCAAAAAGACTCGTACTGCCTACGTCACGCGCATACGGAGTGACGCGAAGAACGAATCCTTGTATTAGCTCGCTGTCTAAAGTAAGTGTTGTCAGGATGTTTTCAAAACAAGAACAACTATGTTGGACAAAAATTGAATGTGCCAGAGGTCGTGCAGCACGACAGTGTCATCAAGGGTTTCAAGAGGCTTGCGGGGAATCTGCATTGCCTTACAGAACCGTAGCAAGATGGGTGAAAGCATTCAATGAAAGACGCCAAAACGTGGCAGACATGCTGTGGCCAGGTCGTCCGAATGTCAGCGATGCAGACGTGCAAGCTGTTGCCGCACTAATGGACAGTGATCGCCGCCAAACGATTTGTCAGCTGGCCGGACAAACAGGATTAGTGCATACGACTGTGCCGCACATTCTGAAGGAACGCCTGTCCATGAGAAAAATTAATTCGCGATGGGTTCCACATCAATTGACGGAAATGCAGAAATGGCTACGATACGATGCTGCCCGAACCCACCTGGAGCGCTATGAGCGCGAAGGAGATGTTTTTTATGCCGTATCATTACGCTGGATGAGACTTGGGCCCGATCGTACGAGCCAGAACTGAAACGCCAATCAAACGAATGGCGTCATCACGGGTCACCACGACGTTCGAAATTTCGCCCGAACCCCAGCAATGTGAAAGTTACGGTGATTCTCGTGTACGACTGTGATGGTGTCATCCTAACGCATACCGTTCCCCCACAGCAGACCGTCACTGCTCAGTATTACTGCTCATTTTTGGAGCACAATCTCCGACCAGCTTTGAGAAAAAAACGGCGACACTTTCTGCAGAACGCTCCTCTCATTTTGCATGACAATGCTCGGCCGCATGCAGCGCAAGCTGTGACTGATTTGTTCAAGCGATGGGCTGGGAAGTGCTTTACCATCCACCATACTCCCCAGATCTAAGCCCTTGTGACTATGACTTA
Source organism: Stegodyphus dumicola (assembly GCF_044657685.1). Lineage (NCBI taxonomy): Eukaryota > Metazoa > Arthropoda > Arachnida > Araneae > Eresidae > Stegodyphus > Stegodyphus dumicola. Next base: position 97,080,680 of record NC_140771.1, on the reverse strand, counting down.
ATTCCTAAGATGAAGGAACCACTTCATGGCACTCGCTTCCAAACTATTCCTGAGATTCTTGGGCAGTAGACCGGTCCATTCAAACTATCAACAAAACAGGCGCTGCTACAGGTATTCTGCGACTTCCACATCGTTGGAAACGGGTTGTACACAATGCTGGCGACTATATTGAAGGACTGTAAAACATGGTGACATGAATCACTTTTGTATTCCTTGTAAATAAATAGTTGCCACTATTAAAGTTCCAACCCTCGTATTAAATTCAAAAATTAAAACTCCAACGTCCTGATTGAGTTTTTTCTCCAACACTCGTAAATTTATGCGATCTGAGCTTTGTTTAAGAGGGGGGAAGTAGTAGTACTTTGTATAATGGTTTTCAATGTTTGTTTAGGTGGTACGCGTTAGTCAAAAGACTGAGAACCGCTGGTTTAAACCAATATGAAGATCTTCCACAGACTGGACGAGACCTACCTATGGCAAACTACTGCTGTCATTCAAGGCAGGGAAAGCCCAATGAAACACTGGATATCCTTATTACATATGTCAGCCCTTTTTGATTCAGTGAATGTATCATTTTAATGCACCCTTTTATATTTAAAGAATTTAATGCTCCGAAGTTGATATTAAGCTCCTAACCAGCTATTTTGAATATTTACTCTGTCCCTATCTTTTTTTGATTTCTTATGCGCAAGAATTCCCTCTCGAACGTAATATAAAGTGTTTCAAAAAGAATATACGTATTTCGAATGCATATATTTATTAAACTGTATGACATACGAATATAAAACTTTACATACATATGTACGAACCTCTCATGTTCAGATTACACATGTTCAATATGTTCTCTGTTCTCCCTCAGCGACTGGAACAATATCACATCGATAATCAAATTCCTCCCATACTCGGGCAATCATGTCCGTCGCCACTGATGTTATGACAGTGCGGATCCTGTTCTTCACCTCTTCCAGGTTCTGTGGGAGTGGTGGTACATAAACGTTGTCTTTAATGAAACCTAACAGGAAGAAATCACACAGTGTCATATCCGGCGGCCGTGGAGGCCAGCTGAGACATGCTAAGTCGCCAGCTCCTTGACGACCAATCCAGCGGTTCGGTAGAGTTTCATTCATATAATCACGCACTTGGCGACACCAGTGAGGGGGTGGCCCGTCTTGTTGAAAAATGAAGTTATCTTCGTGCAGCCTCGGGAACAACCAGTTTTGTAACATAGCGAGATACTTTCGACCGTCAACCGTGTTTCCATCAATGAAGAATGGGCCGTAAACAGATGATCGGGATATCGCACAAAATACATTGGTGTGGTGTATTTAATTACGGCAAAGCACACGACGGCTATCTGCCTAAGGGGAGGGATGCCTTCGTGGAGGACTTTCTAACGGAAACTGGCTCGTATACTCGTTACACATGGGGAAAACCACGAAAACGCCCATGCAGCCAGCCCGTTCGCGGGATTCGAACCTCGGACCGAACTACCAGTGTTCAGCGACTTTACCGCTTGGCCGCTGGTGCGCCCAAAATACATTGATTCTGGGCGAATCTCGTACATGTTCAATGGCTGCATGGGGGTTCTGTAGGCCCCAAGTTCGAACATTGTGTTTGTTTACATGACCACTAACATGAAATTCGCTTCATCACTGAACACGATGCGTTTTGTGAAAGTGTTATCATTGTCAATAGCATCAATAATCTCGTTAAAAATGCCACACGTTTGCGTTTGTCATCAGGACGCAGAGTCTGTAACAAATCTAACTTGTATGGCTTCATAACCAAACGACGTCTCAAAATACGTCAAATTGTTGTTGTAGGCAGTTGTAAGTCCCGACTGGCACGACGAGTTGATTTTGAAGGACTATATTAGAAAGCAGTTTGAATTCGTGCAACATTTTCGTCGGGAACAGGCGACTGTATAAATTTGTTCTCTGAAGATTTCTCTCTTCTAAGAGTTAGTTTTAAGTACATCAAGTTTCATGTCCGTGTTATGACTTCTCCACGAACTCTTTACATACACATCCTATATTTACAAACTATCGATACCATCTGCGAATCTTCCACCCATTCGGAACATCACTTTGGTACTTCAACTTGAAACGTCTTTGCTCTGTGATCACGGAATTGCACTTCGCAAACTCGAGAACACAAAATGATTTCTGCTGCGGAGTAGCCATTTTAAACATTTGACTGTTAACACGCAAAACAGAAGACAACTGAATCTAAATAAACTAGACTATGTATTCGTTTCGCCAATAGCCGAACCGAGAAGCAGTGATCGATAGCTTGGGCAAAATAACTCTTTGTAATTCGTATATTCTTTTTGAAACACGGTAAACAGCTTGGACGATTATAGCTTGACGGATTTGCTTCTGAAAAAAAGAAACTCAAGCTTCTTCGCTCAAACGCTTTTCGCTCATAATAAGACATCGCGACAAACGGACGAAACGCACTTAAATTCCGGTTGCAGTATGACACGAATTATGCTGTTAGGATGACGTCATCTTATAAATTTGTTCTCTGAAGATTTCTCTCTTCTAAGAGCTATTTTTAAGTATATCAAGTTTCATGTTCGTGTTATAACTTTTCCGCGAACTCTGGAACGAAGTTATTTTATCTGTTGTCTAAGCACGTTTACATAACAGTCTGTTAATCTGCGATGACGAATATGGTGTACGTAAATTATAAATAATAAAATAAATAATAATGAACTTTTAATAATATCCAAACTAAAACTTTAATACTATGATTTATAATTTAAAAAAAAATTCAAACTGCTGATGATAGGTAAGTTGTACGACAAATCAACAAATCAATATAATCAACAAATTAATCTTATTCAATATAAATGAATATATTTGTTCTATTCTTGATTACTAGGTAATTACAAAGTGTTTAGAATTTATCATTCACAATTCTTGCGGTCCCTAATCAAAATACCAATTAATGAAATTGCAATTTAAACTTTCAACAAGGCTGTAGAGAAGAAGCATTTTTAAAAATAATTCATTTGTGTGTCAACTAATATGTGTACAAAAATAATTCAAATAAACTAATATGTTCAGTAGTGTTCAAAATAAAAATATGAGTTACAAAAGTTACATTTTATTATGAAAAATTTGTCTCGCACATATATTCAAGAATATATTCCTATAAAAATATAGCTAAAAGTATATTTTCGCAGCCGGGACCACCCCCCAGCCGGGACAATGCTTAGTGATGTTGACTGCCGTAACGAAGAAGTCAAGAAGAATTTCGTGGGCTTCTTTCTGATGTTACTGTTAGACAAGTGAGATAAATCACAACAACAATAACAACATACGAATGTCGTTTAGAATGTTAAATATGTATCGGTTGCTAACCTTTTAGCTGTAATATTCCGGAGTAGATCTAAGCATCTAAAATATTTGTAGATGTACAAAGTGAATGACAAACTCGGAGAAGTAATAGATATCATAGTAGATATCAGGAGAAAAAACATTTGCCATGCCATCGCAAGCCCAATTTTAATAAAAATCGTGAAAATACTTAAGTATTTCTGGAAGGGGATTGAACTTGCCAGATGTTTTACGTGGCCCACCACTTACCCGTTGACAGTTCCTTCAGAAGATACCTTAAATAATTTGTTTGTAAGATGTCTGTGAAGCTACTGGAGGATCTTAAAGTGCCGATCATCATTGCTACATTAAAGGAACAGTCGGCTAACTTCGTTGGCTTTCGACGATAATTTCTCCGTCCCTATTGAATTTTATAAAAGCTTCCGTCGTTCCCATTTTAAAAAACATCTATAATAATTTCTTATTAACATTTCCTAGCTCCTCAATGCAGTCTGTGTTGCAAACTTCCTGTCAAATAAAATGTTTTTGTACTTTAGCAAATACTTGAACTTTTCTTCGTTTCCGCTTGATGTCAGATGTCACATAAATATTTGGGCAATTTTCTACCACTAAATGTGTTTAGCGATAGCATGGCAGTTATTTTGTTTGTCATGATGCCTACCGTCACCCCTCTTTCGAGTGTTCGATATGCAAAGGGGTCATTGTATTTGCATATTAAAATCTTCTTTATGAATAATCATGTATGTATTTTATATGCAGAATTCAATATAACGCATCCATACAGAATATAAAGTGATGCATTGCTTACACAGATTCGTTCTGAATAACGTTGAACTTCGTTATTTGGGTTTTAACTAATTAAGAAACTTGTGTGTATTTGATTTGAATAAATGTTTTGTAACATCTTTAATGTATTAATTGTTATTTCTTATAGTAGCTTTGATTACGTTGCATTTGAATAATACTGGAATATCAGTATTTCTTATTTTTATGAACAATATATTTTAATATATTTTGGTTCAAATATCTTAAGCCTAGCGCAGTTACTCATCTAGGTACTTTGAATGACTATAGGGTATTGGCAGAATGTAAATTATTCTCCTTAGAAATTCAAAAATTTCAGCTGAAAGCGATACTGAACTCAAACCACGGCCAACGTAATTTCTATATAAATAGTATTAGTAACAGTATAATTTGAGGAGTTAGCTAGTTGTTGTATCATCCCAAACTAATAGAAAATTTTAAAACTTGTTTTAAAAAAATTATTTTCTATCTCATTTATGTTTTGACACTTGCCTTCATAAGTAATGTCAGTTCTTATTTACTCTTTGCTTGTTCCAAATCTGTACATGAGAACTGGATGATTCATGTGAATAAATGAGTAGTGGATGATTCATGTAAATATAAAGCAGCACTTATTATAAAACGTTTTGTAATCTCGACATGCATAAAACAGAGAAGGGATGTGTTGATTTATTCTAGTTCTAAATCCAATTAAACTCTTTTAAAAGTATGATAACCTTACTAATTTTATGTAAAACATAAGCGTAAAATGAAAAACTATAAAATTCATAAGACTTTTGTTACAAATAATAACTAACCTTTAAATTCTTATCTAAAATATGTCTGAAGAATCAATTATCAGATGGCATCTATTTACAGTTTTACATTATTTTAATGGGCTAAAGGAAAACTTGTTAGGATATACAGTGTGCATACGAAAAACAGTCCCTGTAGCCATAAATGATATCTATTATGTCATTTCAACATTTTCTGTGATTATGCTTCCACTTATATATTATTAAGAAAAATTAAAAGAACAACCGTGAAAAGCTCTGCAGTTGGCGACTTGGAGAATTGAAAAGAACAGACACTAACACGGGTTTATGATGACCTAAAGTTATCGAAAGCTTCATGTAAAGAAGATGGAAACTTTAATTTGACTGATAACGTATGCAGACATCCAAGTCTTTTCAGGAATAGATGATTCTAAATTTTGATAATAGACCATGCATCAAATGAATATTCTGCGCACGTTCCACGTTCTTACCTGAAATTTATTTCAAGTTACATGAGTTTTAATAGTTTTTCTTTTAATTACTCACATTAATGTACACACACTTGTAGAAAAAAAAAAAAAAAAAAAAAAAAAAAAAAAAAAAAAAAGGGGGTGTTAGGGGAAGACAGTTCTACATCTTTCGTTCTACTAGACCGATTGACGAAATTCAACTTGCGATTTTCATGTCTCGAAAGCGCGACTTATGATATGTATTAGATTTTTATATAGCATTATTCTAATATAGGTATTTTGACACAAAATCAGACTTTCATAAAATCTCAGACTTTATGTAATCTCAGACTATTTCATCAGACTTTTCTGAAATGACATGTCACTTTCGATTCTACGGCTCTAATTATGCCAAATTGCCAAGTTCTGTAAACCTCGCAGGAGCAGTTTTTAAAAAATTATATCTCCAAATTTCAGCTATCCTGCTAAAAATGCCCCGTAGAAACCCATAAAATTTTTCTACGGGGAATTGGCCTACGGGTACCCGTACAGCTCTGCGGGTACCCGTATGCCAAATCCCCGTAAAAACCCAGAGACAGAAACCCGTACAACTGTACGGGTACCCGTAGGCCGAATCCCCGTAAAAACCCATAGAAAGAAACCCGTACAGTTGTACGGGTACCCGTAGGCCAAATACCCGTAAAAACCATAAAAAGAAACCTGTATGTTTTTACGGGTACCCGTAAGCCAAATACCCATAAAAACCAATAAAAGAAAACCCGTACGGTTGTACGGGTATCCATAGGCCAAATACCCGTAAAAACCCATAGAAAGAAACCTGCACGGCTGTACGGGTACCTGTAGGCCAAATACCCTTAAAAAACCTATAAACAGAAACCCGTACGACTGTACAGATACGAGCAGGCCAAATCTCTGTAGAAACCTGTAGAACTGTAAGCACTATAAAAAAAATCCCATAGCCAAAAATCAGAACTTTATATGCATATCCAATGACCAAATTTCCATTAAAAAATGGATATTCCGTAGGTCTATGCCTTGTAAAAACCAGTCAACAAAAGCATGTACACCTATACAAGCACCCATACGCCAAATCCTGTAAAAACCACTACACAAAAATCCACAGACCAATAAAGGTACCTCTTGGAAAAATCACTGCACAAAACAGTAAACAAAAACCCATAAACAGAACCAATAGCATTATACCATAGTGGAGTATCTATACATAGAATCGTACATAGAACAGGTATCCATATACAGAATCCCTATAAAAAACAATACACAAAAATAGAACTGTAAATCAAATTTCCATAAAAACATAAACCAGCAGAAGTACATAATTAGCACTGATGAAATGTACAGAACTAAATGGCGAAGAAAGCATGTAAAGTAATTTTAAATAAAACTCAATGCGAATAAATAAAAATTTTAAAATATGTAAAAGCCTATGAGCCCCTGTCCTTCTTAATACCTGCAAAAAATTAGAATTTTTCAATCAAAAGTTTCAAAGATATACATGAATTTACATATTGGCGCGTTTTGAAATTTGGTTAAAATTTTTGTTAAAATTTTTTGAAATAATGAACGCTGTCTTTTTTTCCGTTCGTAGACAATGACAAAAAGAAAGCAAGATATGTTGCTAAATTTATTGCTTCAATTAATTTTGCGTTTTTTGATAGGGACATAGTTTTCATTCTGTTAGCTATTTAAGTCCTAAAACGATTTGAACGTCGTAACGAACGTTGAAAATTTGTATATGGGCTGCTAATAACATCTAGTTCTGGACCCCCCCTTTTGTTGCATTTGGCTACACCAAACGTATTATATACATATATATGCATGTGTGTGTGTGTGTGTATGTTTACTCACTCTCGGTGAGGTGTGTTTTTATTCTTATATGTTGGTGAATTGAACGCTTTTTTATTTTAAAAGATGATTGAATTACTTTGTTCTTATGCTCTGATTAAGGATTTTATGCCTTTAGTTAATATGCATGCAATAGTTATAGTATTATCAGCAGTTTAGACATGTAAGTGCAGCTAAGCCTAACGTAGCGCGAATTTGTTTACATCTAAAACTGTTAGAAGTATTGTGAATTAAGTCAGTTGGAATTAAGTCATGAACTTCAGTGCCTTCTTGCACAGCGGGACCATTACATGACATGCTTGTGCGCCGAAAATTTCGTCTTTCTATACTTTGAGCGAATTACTTCTTTTTGCCCAGAAATACTAATTTTAACATCAAAAATTGTTTTTAACTGTATTTAACTACATTTGGTGTTTTAGGTTTTTCTGTATTTTGGAATTTTTACTGAAGTTGTTTTGAGTTTTTACGTATTTTTGTCTTACCGCAAAGTGAGAACTGACTGATTGAGCAAGAAATATATATCTAATAAAATTCGAGGAGTTATAAGTTAAAATCAAATGTAGCAAGAAATGTGCATAATTTAACAAGCAGTACAAGGAAGTCATGTGGTGTTTACATCATTTGTTTTTTACTTGCGTGCATAATTTGATAAGGAAAGGAGAAGAATATTATTCAATTCAGAATCTTATTAACTAAGGTAGAGATTCTATATAGTCAGCAGATGAAAGAGTATTATAAACCTCTTTTATATGAAATATATAATGTTGTTTATTAGTTCAATTGATGCTTTTGTGATTTTCTCCACCCGTAACGTAAATGTAAAAACGGTTTCCTAAAATGTTTCTCCCCGAAAACATCCCTTCTCTTGGACAGGTAATATCCATGGTTTTCCTTTAATCAATTAAAGAAATAACCCATAACCTTCACGTTTGAGTAGCGGAGAGGTAATTAGCAATAATGTAAGGCGATGTAGTGAAGAAAGGCAATGAAATCTGGTCTCTCCATAGTAGTCATTCCATCCATCTGGTCTCTCCATCCATCTCCAGATAAATTTTATTTTGACTACGTCCGAGTTCGGTCAGAGAAAGATAATAAAATCATGAAAACAAAAGGAAGTGATGGAAGAAGTTGGACAAAGAAAGTTACAGCTCTTCACTACAAAGTGGCGCTTTGCAAGAAAAAGGGAAATATACAGGACATAAGGTTCAGCCAGCACAAAATAGCAGAAACGTTAAAAATTCAAAAAGCGTAAGAATTTATCTAAAAGCAAGAGGTCAGTCGTTTGTACTATCGAAAAGAAAATTTGTACCCTTTTGAAAACATTAATTTTTTTTTTCTCTAACTGAAAAAGTGCCAAAACCTATTTATGGGATAATTCTTTATCGAATTTTTCACAGTCTAGGTGGTTTGTTTTTTCACAGTTCAAGACACATACATACATTTATGAAGATTTTTCATTATTTAATTACTTTAAATATAACGCAGGGGCATAATATTTGGTGGCAACAATTTGAACACTGAATATAATGTTATAATGAACTGTTATAATGAATCAACGTAAAATGCCAAAACGAAATTAATAGCCCTTCTGGGCTAATGCCGTTTGGGCTAATAAGGTATTTTCTCTGTTCTTTCAGCGTGCCTTCGTAGTATATAACTGGAAATATTTCGACGCGTAAACCAGGATGTTGGTGTTTGAATGCCGCTGTTATGGAAAATTCTTATATATTTTTTGTTGTGTATAATTATTGCGTATTATTTTACTGTGTTTAATGAATTTGTATTGTGCTTATTTTAAATTAATGTATAATATTTAATATTGTTAAACTTTACGGCAAAGCTCCTTTAAGTTTGGCAGAATATGTGTTACAGTTAAAAGGCGCGGGTGTATTTCCGTTTCTCACGCGTAGGCTTCTTTGGAGGTTAGAGGTCACTGTCCAGCTGCATTTTCCTCTTTCCGGGGGGGTTCAAAACACGTGTTTTTCTAGTTCAGAGGCGAATAGTTCTAAGAGGCGGCGATTTTTTGACAGAGTTATAGGTTGGAAACTTTCTTCTGTTGCGTGGGAAAGAAAGGGTCTGTCATCTTGTAGAAAATTTCTGAATTTCTGAGAATTTCAGTGGCTATTTATTACCTTTCTTTTAATTGGCGAAAGGGAGTCCAAGTTTCCTTAAGGTTGGCTAAATTTGGGCGTTTTTGTATAGATGTTGCTCAATACTGCATTTTCTCAAATCAGTGCACATTCCCTAAACAGCTCTTGTGGGCAAATTTTATGTTTCATACGGTTTAAATTTTAAGGGTATTTTGAACACCTTAGGTTATTTTTAGATTTTTATATGTGTTCTTTAACTTGCTTCGGTTCGGTCTTGACGTACTCCTGGTGACAAATTTTTGTTTAGAATTTTTTTCAGTAATTGGTTTATTATTGAGTTTTGATTCCTTACAAGTGTTTTGAATTTTCTTTGGCCCTTTGAAGAATTGTTTTTAAGTTCCGAGTTCATTTAGCTGGTTTTCACTCTGGTGGTGGTATGCGCATGTTGAGAGTTTTCTTAGTTTCGGTTTTGGTTTTTGACTCCATAGTGGTTTGCGTTTAGGGAATTATTCGGCTGGTTCGAACTTTCATTTCCTGTTTCAAGTTAAGGTTATCGAAATTTTTTTCCCTTTTGTTTCTGGTTATGCGCAAGACCTTTTTCTGGCTTAGATTTTGGTCAAGTTACTGAATTCCGTTTCGGGAGATTTTCTATGCGTGTTTGTACTTCCTTTCAGTTTAGAGGTTATTTGTGGTAAACTTTTCTGGGTCATGTTTTTTTCCTTCTGTTGTTGATTAGGATACTAAAAGCTTGTATTTATTAACTCACTAGTTGTTTGGTTTGTTTCTGGTTATGAGCATTGTGTGACCAAGTTAGTAATTAAAGGTATCAGTGACACTTCACTCTTGCTGTCTTTGTAGCTACAAATTGAGTTGTATTTAAAATTTTTAGTTGAACTTTCTTAATTTGTTGGTTTAAGTGTAGGTAAATTTTTAATAGCTGTGTGTACTTATCACTGTTCTCCGTGACTACATCCAAGTGTGTAATAATAAACCTGCTCATTTTCAGTACGCAACAGAAATAATTCTATTGTAAAATTAGTATTCTTCTCGTGAAGTGTATTTCGCATCAATCCTCTGATTGCATTATTTCCGTTGAAGCTTTCTGTAGGTCATTATACGTATTCTTTCTTTTTCAAAATTCAGAATAAGCGGAAAACTTCTTCTTAAAGCAGTTCTATAACCGAAACAGTGGAGGTCCTCTAATTCAATTTCTTAAGATTGGTGCAAGTAATACAATCACATTAACATCTATAGTTTCATTTGAATATTTTAGGTATTAATTTTAGTTTACGCGTACGAATCATCGTTATCAACATATATATAACATGATTCCATAAAATAGTGGATTCCGTAAACAGTCTTTAATTATCTCTTTTCACTTTTTAGTTCTATGTTTAAACAGCAAAACATTACAGTCACAGAAATACAGCTGTTTCACAACATTTCTAAACTGAATATATACTGTTGCGTTCTACGGCTCATGCACTTGGAGTAACTGATGATTACACTTGATGAAGCATCAAAAGACAATTTATTCACCAGTACACACTCTTGCACAGAACAGTTCCATAGACACGTTTACATTCGTCGCAAAACTATTACAAACACGCTGAAACAATCAGCAACACAGGCTGCAAGCTATAACGGTGAAGTCAGCCTTCACGGCAAAAGTGCTAAAGTACAGCTCCCGAATAGAGACGGTCAAAACCGTTTCTTTAAGGGATCTGATCGGAATCTTTCGTTCACTGAAGACTCAGGTGTTAGAAACACTTGTCAGCAGGCACCCGGGTTATAAAACCACATCCCGTGTTGAACACGTGCGAAAATGGCATATCTTTTCTACCCTAACGTGACAAAGTTCGTAGTTGAGATAAAAATCTCGTGAAAGAGCGATGTTTGAGTCTTCAGATACAGCAGGCGTACTTCATTCACTGAAGTGATTCAGTTCTTTTTGACGATTCACCGTCCACTAACAATGACCTTAATGAATGCGTTTGGCCCATGCGTGGACTAAGAGCGGTGTATAGACATGGAGGAAAAGCAGAAAGAATTGAACAAGGCTTGTGATGGCTGGAATCAACTCAACCAAACCGCTCACTCATTGGACTATTTCTTTAAAATGTACTTCTGAGATTCACTAAAAAACCTTTCTAAACAGAACAACAATAAAATTCTGAAATAAAAAAAATACTAAAAGTTAAAAAATAGTGAAAACTTAACACAATTTGGTTAAAGATTACATTATTTTATTACTATAATTGATATTTTGTTGCCTCTATATATTGCCACTACCACGAATAAATTTTTAGTATAAACGCACATCGGATAGAAAAGGAATCAATACCGGCATGCTGACAATACCGGCATTTTCCCTTTTTTAAATCTAAACTGACAAAATGATATCAAATATCACCTGAAGTTCATCAGTTTGGTAGGGTTCACATTTTATTTGCAACCTACAAAAAATACATTAGATGGAAAAATTTATGTTTATAAATATATACTAATTCTAAAGAAGATTAGAAAGAAATTCATAGCTGTTGATTTCAAGACGTTAGTAAAATAAGTAAATAAAGAAAAATATAATTTATTATTTTACATAAAAAGTTACAGTAATAGTGTATAAAAAAGGTAATACCTAATATGCCTAGCTATACCTTGACACAGTATTCAAAGAATCGAAATGAAATTCAAAGAAACAGCTCCAAGGAAGCAAAAAGAGCAAATAATCAAGATTCCGCATGAGCGAGATTTGCGACTAGTACAAGAACGATGAAACCTCCATAGGAATCGGATCCAGGCTAGAGCAGGAGCGATAACAGAGCGAATAATCACGACCCCGAGGAACCATGATCTGCGACTAGCGCCCGAACGCTGATTACTGGGAATCCAAGGAACTTGTTCCTATAATCTACGTACTTTAGATACATCTTTGCACTGCCAAACGTCGGAAAACTCCCAAACAGAGGTGGTCATTTTCGCTGTAATGCGTCGATTTATTTGCTTTTTTTTTTTTTTTTTTTTTTTAAATCTAGACGGAAGAGAAGCAAACCAAAAACACACATATATACCTACATACATAACACACGTAAACACATAAAAAATAGGTAGGAGACGTTTTGGTACGTAATAAAGGAAAGAATGCTAGTGTTTACATTAACACAAATCGGATTTTTTGGCATGCTTCCACACAACACCCTTCGATGAACTGCCGTTCCGTTTTCGCCGGATCGCTGATCATTCTTTTAGTATAGTGAGCCGGTTCTTTGAATCGGGTCCGGAGCGGATCGTGTATCTCTACTGCCGATCCTTCTCGTGCTCTCCGATCGGTCGATCGCTCTAAAACAAATCTCTAGACTCTATACACTACGTTCTCCCCGTAGAGGCAGGGTATATATAGCTTTAACCTTAGAGTATATTCTCGAGAAAACCACTAAAAATGCGTTCTAGAAATGCTCGCGCTGCGTCTATACAAATCGTCAGTTTTGTCGCCAAATATTGCGCCAAATATGGCAACCCTAAGCCCACCGTTGATTTATGTTGCTCAGCCAGCGAACTTCTTTCTCGGCTCCGCCGGAGGAGCTTCGTTTTCGATCCATTTTGCGGAAAAACTATCTCACCGCTCAGCCGCTGGGTATTTCGCACCAATACGATTTTTGGTGGTTAACAAATGTAATTTTTTTGCTCTCTGCATCTAGCTACCATTTTATTCTCAAAACCAAAAATTACTTCTTATGTTTCCATATTAAACCTTTAAATTAAATGATTCGATCTAAAAGAAAAAAAAATCTTCTTTCCGCTTGTATTTGTTGAATGATTAGTTAAATTATCTGCTTTATTAGTAGTTAAATTAAATTATCGAAATAATTTTTAAATAAACTTATCATGGAACGCCGTGCAGCGTTAGATCACGTACCCTTTTAAACTGCGCTGCGGAGTATGTACATAATCCTTAAACAAAGGCAAGTATAGCTGCGTAGAAAAAGATATGAAATTGTACGCCTTGGTTTTGTTGCATTCACTGTTTTTAATTTTAGACACTGATCAATCAGAATACTCCTAAGGAGGTTTGTGTAGGCGTGGAACTTTTTTAATTTTGCCCATATAATTGTATTCTCTGGTTTCATTCGAACGAGTGTAATATTAAGGGAAAGTCGTTGATGTATTTTCCTGTGCTATCATTACGTATGACATCTTGACTTAAATCTGGTAGTGATGTATTTGACACCTATAAAACTTTTTTTTTTATTTTAGAGATGATGGCAACCTTGAAGTACAGTCTTCACGTTATCAAAAGTTTGATAGCGCAAATATTTCGTAATGAGCGAGAAATGTAGTGATCTGATGAGCAAAGGAGAGAGAAACGCAAACTGTGTACTTTTAACGGGAATACACTTAGTGTATGTGATACATTATAATCAAAATACTTTGTGTATACTCTTGTTACTTGTTGCTACAAGGGCTAGGTGCAATGCAGAATTTATCAGATTCGTGTAGTTAATCTTATGTGATACACTTCTTGTTTCTGCATCCGTTCGTTTGCACAGCAATCAAAATACCGTGTGTATACTCTTGCTACATGTTGCTACAAGGCGTAGATGCAATGCAGTCTTTATCAGGTTTATGCAGTTAACCTTATGAGGCATGATTTTTGTTTTTGCATCTCGGGTTTTGCATACCCGAAAACTCAACTGCCCGACTTGTACATATGCCCGTCAAGTTACTTTTTTTTAATTCACCACTAAGATTGCAGTTTCATAAAAACGTCCCTAAATATGTATGCTTTGCGCCATGAGTGGTTAAAATCATTTTTAACGGGGGCTGGAATCTAATTCCTCGTCACTTGATTTGATCTGATTTGATTTATTTGCTTATGGCAAAGCACTCGAGGGCTGTTTGCCTTTGGGAAGAGATACCCACGTGGACGATCTTCTAAGGGAAGCTGGCTCTCATACAGGTTAGACATCGGAAAAGTTACAAAAAACGCAAATGCAGCCAGCCCATTCGCTAGGATTCAAACCCCAGACCAAAGTACCAGTATTCAGTGACTTTACCGCACCGCTGCTGAGTCTCATTGTCAATTAAAACATCAGAATGCTTATAATTTAAAAAAAATATCGTTAATTAATTAATTAATTTCATAATTAAAAAGTCGTTATAAAATAATAATTTAATTTTAATAATAAAAATTTCATTAAAATATAAACAATATTATTTTACCTTCTAACATAATGATAAATACAATAGTAAAATATTCTAGTTATTTCATTAAAAGCATATACAAAAAGCAAAACATACTGCTATGTATGCTCATTAACTCTTTAGCGGTTCTGATATTAAGCAGTACTTCTTTCCCAGATACGGGCGATACCTGCCAATCGAAAATTTGTAATGCGAGCTGCGTTCGTTAGCGCCCACTGCCGTGCGTTTCCAGAATATAAGCTCAGCTCATTCAGGACCATCAAAAGATGAAATATCAATTATACGAATTATTTTATTTAAAGATAGCACTAGCTGTTAATGCGATACATTATGATTTTCCAGTGAATAAAAATAGAATAAAGTTTAATCGAAATTTTTAAAAAAATGGTATTTAACAATACGTAGACATATCTCACTCACTTATTGAATTTAAAGAATATATTATACAATAAACCAACAACATATATTAAGGCAACATGTAATAAAAGAATAACAACTAATCATATATAGTAAAAATGTTTAAATATTTTTATATATCAATATAAAATTTGTTGAAATGTTATTTAAAAAATTCAGTAAGAAAGGAAATTTCTTTAATATAACAGTTTTTCTAGAAGACAATTCGCTTGACCTTGCTAAATATCATTAAACCTGTCGTCATTCTCTTTGGTTTAATACTCGTAAATCAGTTTCACATTTCATCAACATAAATGCTTCTAAATTTGATTGTGCAAGAGTACTACATAATCGATTTTTCACGTAGTTTAATTCTGAAAATAACCTTTCGCTAGCTACTTAATATATCGGTAACATAAACAAAGATTTATCAGCCAAAGGAACTGTTGGATAGGCTTTTCTTTTGGTACATATTATATTTATATATTATTGTGTAGCAACACCGAGGATAGTTGTTTTTCATATATAGTTGCTCGATTCTCCTCCTCGACAGTTTTCTTATTTTCTTCTGTTAACGATCTTTTCCTTTTGATACATATAATTTTTAATTCTCTTGTACACTACGTTTTTATGAATCACAACTGAAAATAAAACTATAACTGGTAGGATAGAGGATATCATTATCGGGAGAGTTCTTCCTTCAAACAGAGAGGGGAAAGTGGTTACACCTGTCGGACAACTGAGTTTCGGGTAATTTCTTTTTATTTGTCAAATGCCAGTTACATTCGGCGTTAGGCCATTTAACTCCTTGCTTGCCAATAGCGCTGAAATCAACAAGAAAATTTTGTCAGTGCTTCACACTCGTCCAAATGTTCCGCCGTCATTGGCCGTCCACTATTACATAAAACACACAACGGCGAATCAGCTAGTACAATGTGAAATAAATGATTTTGTAGACTGTCATGTCCCGTCAATAGTCTAAAAGATGCAACCGCAACTGTTCGCGGGTAGTCAGGAACAAAACTGGGTATGACGAGAGAACACTCCAAGGCTTGCTCTCACAAGTCCGAGTGGCAAAATCTCTAAAAGTCTTTTGATATGTTAGCGATGCCAGAAGCTTAATAGAATGGAGGCTTGCACTCGTTTTTGGCTTTTGGAGAACTGTATCCCCCTTTTTCGCAAGCATATCAGCCTCTCATTCCCATAAATACCGCAGTGTGAAGGTACCCATTGAAAAGATATGTTGTGGGAAAGTTCTTTTATGACTTCCTGACACTGTTCAACGCATGTGTTCTTACACTCTTGGTAAGAGGAGATGGCCTGCATTGCTGAAGTCGAATCAGACAGTACAACAGCCCTTCTGAACGAGCTCTGTCTCAATGATTATTGTTGGAAAGCTACATGAATGGCTTTCAGTTCTCCATCAAAGTGAGTGGAGTAAGCCTCTACAGGTATGTAGAAACTGAAAAGCTTGCTAAAAACTCCAGCTCCAGCTCCTTGAATCCTATCGGTTAAAGAGCCATCCGTATATACATGTATCCATTCCTCAGCCGGAAAACGTTGCTCATTTGCTTCCAAAGCTATAGTTCTTATTTGCTCTGGAATCATTTCCTTCTTATCAACTTTCATTTCCAGGTCCAGCCGCACATCCGGGAAGCTATAATCCAACGGATTTAGCAAAAACAGCAATACCGGTTTCAGTGTTCTTAAAAGGATTGTATTGTTGCGAGAGACACACTGCAGAAAGATTGTGTCTTCATATTCCGTTGTTTACTATAATCATAATTCCTCCAATGAAGGTTACTTGGTAGACGAATAAGTCTCTGGAAAAGGATGAAAGCATTTTTCTGAATCAGGTTTGTCATTAGTTGGTTTGCCAATACTAACTGCATTGCCAGAATGGGAGTCGTTTTAACAGCCCCGGTTATAATGCGCAGCGCCTGATTTTGGAAGACCTCCAGACGTTGTATCACATCTCGCGTGGCCGAGATCAATATCTCACAGCAATAATGTGGTATTGGTCTAATATACATTTTATACGTCGAGTTGAGAGTCTCTCTACCACAACCCCATTTAACACCAGCTAAGCGTTTAAAGATAGGTAATCTAAGCTCCGCCTTAGCAACTACATGCTCTGCATACTTTCTCCAGGTTCGACGCTTATAAAAAATACAGCCAAGATAGGTGGCACTATCCGTCTGCTGCAAAACCGACTTCTCATACTACATAGTCTAGGAGTAAAGTGTTGTCTGTTGAGAGAGAAAAACTGACTCGGGTAAATATATTTGCCGGCCAATTAACCGTCAGGTAAATAGCGTAGGGCAGCTGAGTGTCTGACAAACATGCTAGACCCTTTATTAAATAGAAACGTTCTTTCTGTTTTAAATCTATTTTTTCTGTTGAAACTAATTTCTTCCTATTTAAACTTATTATGTTCTTTATTTCTTTGTTCTTTTCTATTTAAACTTACTTCTTACAATTTAAACTTCTTATTTTAAACTTATTCGATTCTTTTTTCTTAAGTTTAAATTATTTCGTTTTGTTTTAAATCTAAACTTTTGATTAAAAATCTAATAATCATGAATTATTCTACAATCTCATTGCCTTTATAAGATTTTCTGCTCTTCGTTCTAATACGAAGTTCGTTCGTTCTAATATTCATCGCATCCACATTCGTAATAGAAACTATCCGTTCGTATATGTATTGATGAAAGAAGTAAAACTCTTCATGCATCGCATTCAATACAATGCAGTTTTCAGTTGCAATAGTTTTTCTGAAAACCAGACTTAATTCAGTTATTAGTTATATAGCACTTGAAGATACACATAGTTATTAAAGAAGAGTAAGCAAAAAAAAATATTCTTATTTTATAATATTTCATGATTTAATTTTAAGGCTAATCTTGCTAGAACTAAGTGAAGCAATTTTACGAAAGGTATGCACTATAACACACTATAACACCCATTTTGTTTACATTTTCTGTGCCAAATATGCCCTTTTTTTAATTTCTTCCTTCAACTCTGCTAGTATATGCATCTTAAGTTGTAAGTTAAATAAATCAGAAACATGAGACAAAAGATTAAAAATCGTAAGTGATTACACAGTCGCAGCACTATAACAGCCTCTAACTTTTTTTATACCGGCACGGATATTATTTATTTACGCAATTCAAGATATTATAGGATCCGATTAGATGAAATCAATGGAAATTTCCCACAAATTTTAATTACTTTTCGTTCCTACTCTTCTAAGCAGCAGCAACAGAATTCAATACCGATTCTTGGAAATAATAAATATTTGCACTAATATAAGGTCTTCATATTAATATTTGATGCACTCTTTG
Organism: Stegodyphus dumicola; assembly: GCF_044657685.1. NCBI lineage: Eukaryota > Metazoa > Arthropoda > Arachnida > Araneae > Eresidae > Stegodyphus > Stegodyphus dumicola. The sequence continues at coordinate 97,062,412 of NC_140771.1, read as the reverse complement.
ATTACTAATTATCAAAAGAATAAGTAATCATGCCTAGCATATTTTGTGATGTTTTTGTTAAGCTTTTTTAAAAGGATATCGAATTGTTTTTACTTATTTGGGAAATATATACTCACAAGAGATAATTTTTAATTTAATGTTGCATGCTGCATTGTTAGCATATTATATTTACATCATCTTTTAATCTTTAATGCTAAATAATATATTTCTTCTTACAAAGCAAATTAAAAATTATACTCATTGCTTCTATTATAGCGACATGAAAATGTTTGGAGACAGGAATCCTTGAATGTAATCTCTCTTCCTGTAGTTTCAAATGAAAAACGTCGAGTACTGGTGTAGAAACGCAATCACTTTGCAGTAGTTTGGCGAAGAAATAGAAAATGACCATATTGTTGTAAAAATTGTTTATAAAATGTATTTATATTGTTAAATAAATATTTTACTTTATAACTATGTTGAAAATTTCATGGCGATAGCTTTGAAAAGGGATTCGAAGCATTGCTCTAGCGATTTTGCAGCAATATACTTTATTTCTGCATAAAATGTACAGCAACCTCTTATTTTATAGTCAAATCCCACAAACACATGCACTAAAGTAGATTTTAAGAAATAATCACGATTTTTGTATAAAATCGTTGGAATTTAGAATAAAACAAGATGAATTCTTACGACGTTGATTGCTAAAACTGGAGAACTGCCATGCCCATCTTTGCCTAAAGAATTGTTAAGTGTTTGGTTGCCACAATCTTCTGACACTTTGGCGATTTCTGCTAAGGTTGTTCTGATAATAAGTAAGTACCAAACTTCGGATTATTTGATGGATATGATAACCATTACACAAAGAGTGATTTGGAGGAATGTTTTAGTTCTTTACATCCCTCATCTATGAATCACTATGAAAATCACGTGAACTCGTACGACTAATTCCACATCTCAAATCAATTTCCATCCTTTGCTTGATTTCGAGAGAGGTACCTGTACAGAAAAGACAGAGACATAGAACTTAAAGAAATGAGAAACTCATTACGCCTTCGCTCGGAATCAAATGTGAAATTTTCATATAACCATGTCGAAGTGCTAACGATTGCAAGAATATATGAGAAAATATCTTTCAGTCCTAGCAGCATATGAAAAAAAATTCTGAATCGGAATCCTTCATATACGATAACGGAGTTTGAAGTCATAATTCTAAGAAAAATCTTAAAATGGAATTCTCAGTCAGACCAGAAAATGTTCCCTTTTATCAAAAGGAACCGAATGATTTGTTTGTTTCTTATAACTTAAAAAAGAAATGGGAATTGGTGATACTTTCCATTCGAAATATTTTCCTCTCCAGCATATCGATTTACTTCAAAAACTGTTATTTTCTTTTCAATCTGGAAATACGACTTTTAAAACGAAATCTAAATTTTCTAAACATCTAAGGGTACGGGTGGGAGATATGACGGTTTACATTGCATCCATTCATACGCTCAGAAACATTCGGATAAAGAATTCTGATGAAAAAATAGTGAAAGATGCCAGATGGCACGTTTTATTCTGCAGGCATATATATGCTGACGTTAGCTGGATTTTCTATATGAGACCGAGTTAAACTCGCTTAGTTCAAACCTACGCTTTGCGTTTTATTGCTTTTTTATAATAAAATAAAGTGGAACAGATATAGTAATGAAGAGATGTTAGAAATATCCATACTGCATCTTGTACCTTCTGAGCGGATGAATGTTTCTATGACATTTTAAAATAAATACATAAACGGTAACACTGTCCTTAAAGCATTCATAATGATACTTTTTTTACTAAAGATATTCATGATTTATTAGATCAGTGGTCTTAAAATATAGGACATTCTAGATATAGCACGACCATTCTGAGCGCCCACTAGCGGCCGAGCGGTAAAGTCGCTGAACACTGGTAGTTCGGTCCGAGGTTCGAATCCCGCGAACGGGCTTGCTGCATGGGCGTTTTCGTGGTTTTCCCCATGTGTAACGTGTATACGAGCCAGTTTCCCTTAGAAAGTCCTCCACGAAGCATCCCTCCTCTTAGGCAGATAGCCCTCGAGACTTTGCCATAATCACACACACACACACGACCATTCTGAATAAGAAAAATTATGATAATTCAGTATATGTTCTGTGCTATTTGGTTTTATTGAAGTATGTTATTTTGAAATCGCGCACGAGAATTAGTAGAAAAATAAAAGATTGTTTTCAGTTAATGATGTAAAAACACTGTTAGAATATAGTGAGCATACAGATGACAATTTAATATTCACCTTGTCCCCGTGATATAGAATAATGTGTTGATCAATTCATTTTCACTGGTCACTTTAGTGTAATTTCTATTTACACATCCTAAGTTTAGGAAATATTGATACGCTACTGCGTCCTTAAAAAAAACATACGTTTTAATTCCTTTTATCATTCTTCTCAAGTATCTCCTATACCCAGTACTTACTTTGAATACAATTTGAGTAGAATATTGAATATAGGCTGTACCAATATTCTTATAAAACTCATCTTCCCAAACATTTATGCCAACTTTTCTGAGCAAATGGATTAATGATATTTTTATGCTAGTGGAACATCCAGTTTTATGCATGACATTCATAGATCCTGATTCATGGTTTTGTTTTTAGTACTTCAAGGTATGTTTCTACGGGAAAAAATTGAGAAAAGCTGTTGCAAGAACTCTAGAAAACGTTACAAAGAATGTGTCTGTAACTTGCCACTGTTTAAAGATAAGTAGCGATAACAGACCGTTTGTTATTTTTCACAAATAATATCCAATCTGTAGACTTTTAATGTATACATTCTCGTTTTCACAATTCCAGATGTTATTTAATACCTAGTATATGCAATAGTTCAGCAACAATATAGTATAAAACGCAAACTAGTCATTGATATACGACATCCCATAATTTTTTTTAAGAATTTAGGATCTGCAAAGGGGGACGGAAAACCTTTTCACTTGCACCTCATGTTCTGAACATAGATATGCATTGTGTTTAAGTTTATACACCGCGTCCTTAAAGTTATGGTGCACTTTTGATAAGCCACAGGCAAGGAAATAAAAGGATAGAAATCTGAAATATTCACCAAACAAAAGGAAAACTCTCCAAGTTTCGTTAGTATGATGTGCAAGCATGTGCGCACGAAGGTGATGACGCAGCACCACGATCTCCGAAGCAGCAGATTAGCCCATCCATTCCCACGCCAACCGAGATGTGGACCGTACAAATTAAAATTCAATGTGTTTTGTGGCTTTCCAAATTTGAATCCGTGACCATCCATAACGTGAATATTGTCGCGTGTACAACGGACCGCCGCCACATAGAAATAACATAAATCGGTGGGATAAGCAGTTGAAGAATACCGGAAGTTTATTGGACAAACCCCGTTCTGGCAGACCATCGGTCAGTGACGAGTCTGTAGAGGCTATATGAAAAAGTTATCTAAGAAGCCTTTTACAAACTGCAACTGCTGCACGCTATCAAACCGGCGGATAGACACAAACGATTCGCATTTGCTACAGATATGCTTCATGAGATTTCATAACCGATTTCTGCAGAAGATTGTGTTTAGCGATGAGGCAACATTCCATGTTAGTGGGCATGTTCATCGCCATAACATCTGAACATTTTGTGCTGAAAATTCTCATGCCTTCATAGAGTACGAACGTAACAGCCCTAAAGTGAACGTGCGGTGTAATCTGATGCGTCATAAAATGAGCGGACCATGTTTCTTTTCGGAGTAGACTACGACGTATGGATGGAGCACACATCGAAATGCACTGAAATAGGTATGAAACTTTAAGAGGTTTTTCTTTTGTTTCGTGAACATTTCTATCTTGTTTTGTTGCTTACCTGTGACCGATTAAAAGTGTACCATCAAAAGCGCATGACTTTACGGACGCACTGTATTACGGCACTTCGTACTTGTGTGAATACCAGCATTTTCTGCACAAAATAATGCGAAAAAGTATTTTTGCGATATTTACGAAGTAATATGAATTCTCGTAAATGCCTACATAATGATTAAGAATGCCCAAAAGGCTATCATTGAATTATGAGACAGAAATTTCTGGTAGATCAATCGACCACTATAGAAGCTTACCAGAGAAACAAATGAATATTACGTAAATCTAGTAGTTCGGTGTGAGTTCTAATACTGACATTCAGGCTGTCTGAGTGTCGGTATTAGTGTGTGACCTGATAAGGTTTTTCATGGTTTTCGCCATGTGTAACGTGGATGTGAATCTGTTCTTAGAATGTCCTACATCACAGCCATCCCTCCCCTTAGTCAGGTAGCCCTCGTTTGCTTTGCTGTGTTCAATAGTCCAATGTAATCCAATCACTAAGTAAAAATTATTAAGATTATCGAGGCTTGGAAATATCGAAAATTAGCAAATCCCTCACCTGAATTCGAAGCGCGAATCTTGCAACATTGGATGTGCTAACCACTTAACCAGACAACATGAACGTTAGAGCGTTTATGATCATTCCTTAATTTGCTCTCTCATTTAAAGGCCAACTTGGAAGAAGCTCAGAGCCAAGTCTACCATATCTAGATCACGATGAATAATCGTCCATCACATTTTAGTCAGAACACCATTGTGAAAATAGCTTAGACTTACAGGATACATGAAATATATACATGGATATAGGATACGTGAAAATTCAGCAGTACCCTAGAGCCTTTGATCTCCCAGCTGATAGCTCCTTAAAACCTGATAGCATGCTAATAAGTAAATCCCGATAGCATGCAAAATGGAATGTGTGACAATGCCTTGCAACTGTAAGGGATTTTGCACTTAAAATACAGCAAATGCCTGTACATAAGCTGTCAAACAATGCCAGCCATCTGAAATGAAATGTAGACAAAATGTACAAATATGTCGAAAGAAACAAGGGAATAGGAGACAAGATTGTTGGAATTCACACACAGGAGTAAAAGGTCTACATAAAAAAGAAAATACTGCATTGTTTCATATTAGATGATTAAAAAAGCGTAGTTCTGAATGTGCGCTGTTCAGAAACAATGGCCATGCCTTTGGAATTCCTTAAATATTTGTGAAATGCTTTTTTAAATACGGTGACTTCTTCTGTAAATAAGTAGCTTATTAGATTAATATATATTATACTTTTCTCACCTTCAGTAAATTGTGAATAGCACGTACAACTGATGATGGAATAAGCTTATCATAATTATTTCTTTCCTAAATGTGCATGTACTATATAATACGTAAGTACTTCTAAGTGATATAAAATTAATGTATGATTCTTATACGGTTTTACTCTGCATTAAATATTTCGTTCTTATAACAATATCCCAGATATGAGTTAGAATGTACTAAAAGATAGGAATAAATTACATGCTGTTGGAAAATTTGCATTCACCTTTTCCTCTGCACAGGGATGAAAAGGAAAAGAAGTGAAACTATATATAATCAATAATATATTATCAGACTAATATGGCTGTCGACCTAATTGTGGTTGTAGATCTTGTTATCGGGAAGCTCTGTTTTGAGGCACTCAATACAGACATAGATATAACAGTCGAAGACACAAAGTCCATTAGGAGTCCATTAGAGTGAGAGATCCAGACCCGACCATTATGCACTTTGAAGGAACGTATCGAATTATAGTCAAGTGCCTGCCGACAAACATAACGGACCTGACTAACATCAAGTGAACCCAATAGATATAAAGCAGCAGAGTTATTATAGTGAGGATAAAATCTGTCTCATCTTGTCCTTTTCATTGTCATAGGTTGACATATATATGTTCATCTGTTCTGTGATGTCTTAAGGAAAGACGCATTGAAATCTTATATGCTTTACTTGCGTTCACCATGTTCCGCAAACTACTATGAACATATTTACTACATAATTGCGTTCGTTGTACTAGGTAACTGTTACTCTCAACAAAAAACATGCAAAGGATTTAATCCATATAATTAAGCCTAGACTTGATACTCAAAAGTGGGAACATGAAGCCGTTCAAGTGCCCCATTATAAAACCAGAAACCAACATCATGTGAAAACAGGTAACTAATTCTTTAAAGAATACTCATAAACTCAAATTCTAACATTCGGATAATAATAAACGCATCAAACTTAAAACGCTTTGGGTTTATGGGCAAAACCAGCATACATTCCAGAATTAAGGGTCTTCGTCAATCCAGATCAAATTTAATCCGGGTTCAAATCTCGACGAACAGGCTCGCTGCACTCACGTTTTCATGGTTTTGTCTTCTCTGCTTAAGGTGGACACGAACCAGGTTACCTTAAAATGTCCTCGATGGAGGTTTCCTACGCCTAGACAGTTCGTGTTCTGCCACATTCAAAACAATCATTTTATTAATGTACCGAGCAAACCACGACAGCCCTCGAAAGATTCATAGTTAAACAAACTGGGTAATATAGATGAATAGATAATATCCTGTACGTTTATTGCAAATTTATTATTCATGAAACAAAATTTCATATTAAAATGCAAATCCGAAAAGTAGCTTTTCTTTGCGGAGTTTCAGAGTATGTTGTGTTTGATACATCAAAATATTTTTACTTAAGTTATGCATCGAAAGGCTCTAATTTACCACTTCCAAAATCAGAACCCAGCATTTGAAGTATGTAACATGTAATTATGGAGAACATTATTATGAAGGTGAACCATATTCTTCCTTCTTTTACAATTACTTCAGTTGTCAAGAATGATACTATTTAAAATTAAAATGCTAGTCTCTACGAAAAAGAAAGCAGTCAAAGTCATTTTTGACAAATCTCTGCAAGCTTGATAAAATAATTGATTTTTAATTGTGTGAGTTAGCGTTTTCCTGTTTTAATGCTTTTTTATTTGCTTATTCAATTAAATAAAGAAAAATACACTTAAATACGTAAGGTACAATTTCTAACGTAATATATTTTTACTAAAGATATAAGGTATTTCTCCCTCTTTCTTAACGTGCCTTTGTGGTGAAATGCACGCTGGGCCGGTATTCCAGAGGTCCGTGGTTCGATTCCCGGCGAAAGCGTTTGCTAATTTTTCATCTTGCGGGCTTAAAAAAATCCTAATCTAATGTCTCTACAAAGGCAATTAGATATTTCTTAATAACAATGATTTTATTTCTTTAACATGATGAAAAACAGTTTAAACTTAACACCTGAGATTTAATTATTAGGTTCAATAATTAAATAATTAGGTTTAATAATTAAAGCCGATAAAATATGCTTAGATTTCTCTTCTAAACCTTCGGTAGTATAACGTGATTAACGGATTATATTGTAATTTTAAAAGTTAACGCTTGAAACAGATTATCTACAAGGAAGGCCGCATCATTTTTTGGCTATGGTTTTGCTACTATGATACTTCAGCGAGAGACTTCCTTCCCATTTGCTTCGCCCGGCGGATGTTAATATGTTTGACAGCGTAAATGGTAATGCATATTTGATTATTTAATATGCTCAAGGTCTTACTAAGTATAGTTTTAGGTTTGAATGTTTACCAGTTTATGCTTCCTAAAGTTCCAGGTCCTTATCCGAGGTCTGAGAGCCCCACCCCCCGAAGACGGAATGATTTGATACTGAACGCTCAACTGCCTAGTCCGAATCATTTCAAATATATGTGTATGCTTTTATTTCAGTTATGAATAAATTCAGAGATTCTAAAATAAGTTTAATTTTACAAGCAGTGATCATATCGAAGATTCAAAACTCGTTCTTTCCGAAAAGGAGTACGCTTAAAATAATTTAAATCTGTGCCTTAAACATTTTGTGATATTGTTGATATATAATCTCCTCAGAATACTTAATTGATAGGGAAATTAATTGAAATTTAAGAAAAACGTATAAAGCATCCGTTAGAATTCAATCTCATTCAATGAAATTATGGTGCATTCACTGATCAAACACAGTTTACATTGCTTTCATTTTTTAAATTATCAGAACTTAAAAATAAAGAAAATGGACTGTTTAGCTTTTTATTCTAGGAACATAGGAAAATTTTGAAAACGAAAATTTATAAAATCACCTTTTTGATTGTTAATACAGTGGTTGAAAACTAAAAACAAACTGAACTTTAATTATTCATTAATTAAGCGTCATTAATGAATAATTAGAGTTCAATTAACGATTACTCTCAAAGTTACCAATTCAAAAGTACAAATCTTGTAACAAAAATGTCCCTTTGATTTGCTATTAATTCTGTTTCTTATGTTAAGCTTTATGACCAGTCATTTTAAAAGACTTACGGTTTTACAAAATAATAATACAAAATTATAATATATTTATAAATTATAAAAATATATTTCATAAATAATAAAGAGTGAAGCGGCAATCTGCAGGAGCAAAAAAGAAATCAATTACTCGTAATCGTTATATGGATTTTTAATATCTAATTTCATTCAAAAGATGAGAGATTCACATTTCATTTCTGAAAATTCAAAGTATACGGTTTAAACGCTAATTATGTATTTCATCATAATATGATTATCAAATGCTAATTATATGCATTTCATTACTAAAGTTTTGTAAAACATATTATGATGAGTATTATAACAATATTTTATTGTACAAACTTCATAAACTTCATAACCCTGTTTATAAAATTTGTGCAATTAGTCTCAAGTTAATATACAATGAAGTTTGTACTAAATTTAATGATATAGTTTAATGAAGATACATCATCAAATTTGAGGCCAAATTAGATTAACATTGGTCCGAAAAAATTCATTTAACGATTAATCTAAGCAAAACAAACTGCATTTTTGTTTTAATTATTGTTATGGAAAATTTTCTCCTACAAAATAACGATAAACATATTTCTTTGAAATGTAAAATATGACAAATATCCGAGTAATTAATTTTTGAACTTGTTGTGGTTTAAATGAAAGTTCTGACAAAATAATTCTGGTGAATTGCATTTCTTATCTAATAAATTTCCAGCTTTGAAATAATTATTTCGCAACGATTAAAGGAATAGGATTCAATTTTTCTTCAACGCAGTGCATTCTATATTAATGACCAATGCAGAGTGTTCATTTTTGTTTAACGATACTCAAAAAATAACTTCTACTTTATTTGCTACGACATTCGTTATTCATTCATTTTCAGAATGTAACTTTAAAACGCGAACATTAAAAAAGCAGCTTTATTTTTATAGATTATGTTTTTGTTATTTTTGCTTTATTTTCTGACCACTTTTTCTGAACTTCCTCGTGCATTGATAATTAATAGCTTAAATAAAATTTCACAATAATCAAATTTGCTGTTATATGAATAGCATCAGAAATGTACCAGTGGTCAAACGTATTTAACAGCAGAAAGATAGATTTCTAATTTATTCAAAAAGGCTATTCTTCATTTTAAAATAACTCACGGATATGTTTTTATGGTTTATGCGTATTTACTTCAGCACTTTCATAAGCAGCTTGAAGTTTCCATTTAATTAATCAGTTTCTATTGTAATATATCAATTCTGAGAAATGTAAAGCATAAACTCCAAGTCTTTCGTTAGAATATTAATACAGAATGTCTCCCGTCTATACGTAGGAACAGTTAGCGCTCTTATCTGGCATATCACTCAGTCCTAGTGATCCCGAGATCGAATCTTGGAAAAGGCCAGGATGTAAATAAATGTTTAGTGTCTATGCGGCATCGAAGCACTTTAAACATTAACTAGCTGAAAATCCTATCTAGAGCTCTGATGGTGGAAGAAAAATTTTGGAAGATAATTAGATCAACTCCCTGGAAGTTATCCATCAAAATTTGGTTGCAGGTGTAAAATCAGTAACCCCTAATAGTGCACCTTGTACAGTGTTCTCGTTGATGAGATAACTAAATGGTCCATCTGTATTGAACATTTCTAACTAATGGCTTAAATTTCAATTGTCTTTCCAGTTGAAACAAGACATTATTTGAGATAAGGTACATCAATGCAAAAGCTTTGCAAATCTGTACACTATACTAATCTCTGAAAAGTAACCTCTCTACTGACTAAGTTAAATATTTTTAATTTTCGTTGTCACATATTTAATGTTTTCCAGTTTTTTTAAATGCAACATACATGCAAATTGAACTTGATTAAAAGATTCCTTAAACTGTATCTTTGAAATATTTTAGCTTCTAAGGTAAACGTAGAATTACACTTTGTCGTGCTGTGGTTAGAACTTTTAGTAGCCAATAAAAGCATTTAAATGTGTAATCTAGAATACATCTTAGAAACCAGTTGAAAAGAACGTTGTTAAATACATATACCATTAACCAAATATTTACATGCAATACTTAGTTTTTGAACTGAGTGATTAATTAATTTTAGTAACGCATCCAAGGCTGTTGACTTAACGGGTATGATTTCATAGAACGTTTCTACAGAAAAACTGTCTAAACCCGCAAAAATCCTTCCAAAATTCGATTGGCTCCAAAAACACTTAAGTCGTAAAGTTATAGCTCTGAAATATAGCTGCTTCAACATAAGATAAACCCTTCACAAAATCCATTTTTATAAAAAAAAAAAAACTCTATAGGTCTTGAGCAGTTTTGAATTCTTGTCTTAGATTTTCTTAGGATTATGCAGCACTGTGTGTTTTGATACTTTCGCGACGAGAAATGATGACATTTTATCAACATATGAACTCAAAAAGAAGCATAACAGTTGCATACCACTAACTCAAGTGAATACCGTGAAAATAAAAGCTTTAATTTTTGTCATAAATTCAAATACCAGAAGACATCTGCGGAAGGGAACTTTGTTGCGTGAGAGCACCCACGAATTATTGATACAAAATTCAAAATTCAGAGCATCATTTATGTACCTATGATGTCGAAATGCATCTATAGCAGGATTCCATTCGGTTTTTAGAAAATGTCTATTTGCATAAACTTGTCGGATTTCATATACTTTATTTTGCTTGCTATCTAGTTCGGGGAAAAAAGCATGTAGAATTTTGTCACCATCAGCTATAGCAACGTTATTGAACAGAAAAAGATATTATACCGGGAAGGTTTTCTTAGTCACCTTTCCTAACAACCCAGATAAAAAAGGAACATATGAAGTACTTCAATTGCGTGTTTTTTTAATCACGCATTGGGTATTCTATTGTACCAACTATTATGGCAACAAGAATCATATTCAGTATTAAAAAATCAACATTTCAAAAATAAAAGTAAAATTTCAAAATTATCGCATTAAAAGATTATAACCGTACCTTGCAACCTTTGTTTCTGACTAAGAATTAAAATTAAGGTGCTATTACTACTTACACTTGATACATTTGAGTTCGGAGTGCAAATTTTCATTCGAAATATTAAATCTGTGCTTTGAGTTTAAAACTTCATTGCTAAAACAGCTGAAATACCTTTCTAAAATTAAGTTATACCAAATAAAGGTACACACACTGGCCAATGAATTAGAAACCTTTGAGATTTTTATTTGAATGCGTGCTAGTGATGAAGTATGATTTTTTTATGACATGGGTTACACGTGGTTAGAATGCTAGTATAAATAAGGTGTAAGAGTACATTTTACGATGAATGAAGTAAAATGGGAAAAACGACAGATCTTTCACCATTCGAAAAAGGGCTAATTGTTGGTGGCCACTTAGTAGGAGCCTCGACTTCGAAGACAGCAAATCTCACTGGTTTCTCAAAAGTAGCCATATCAAAAGTTTTCAAAAGTTAGAATTAAAACCCATAGTCCTTCTCCAGAAGAGTTAACTGCGGTTCGAGAACAGTTTTCCAAGAGAGTGACCGGCGGCGTCTCCTACGAATTGTAAGCAAAACAGGGAATCTACTGTGCTTCAATTGACACAGATCGTCAACCAAGACGTAAACCAAGACGTCAACCTTCGTAACAGATTTCAGCTCGAACCATGCGCAGACAATTGCAGATGATAGAAATGCACGGTCGAGTGCTTATGAAAAAGGCCACTCATTTCTGCCCGACATGCAAATCATTTGCAGTAGTGTCGGGAAAGAAGACACTGTACATCTGAGGATTGGAAATGGGTAATATGGTCGGACGAATCACGCTACATCTCATTTTACACTGAAGGAAGACGTCGAATTCATGGCTTCATGGCGAGCACCCCATGAAGCCATGAATCCATCTTGCTTTATTCGCACTGTGCAAAGGTCTAGTGGAAGTATCGAGATATGGGGCATGTTCTGCTGGCATGGGAATGGTGCCTTGGTGTTCCTCGAGGGTGAACAAACAGCCTTGAGATAACTAGATATACTGGCAGATCCAGTGCACCTTCCAATCTTGCATTTTTACCCTGGTGGCGACGGATACTTCATGGACGATAATGTAGCTGTTTCATGGACGATAATGTTCGTGCCAGAAGTGCTCAAAATTGGTTCGCTGAACATCAGTCTGCCTTACAAAAACTTCCCTGACCACCGCATAGTTTTAATCCTACGGGCATTTCCTATGGGGTCTTAATCCCATAGGAAATGTGTGGGATAATGTGTGGGAAAGGCGCATCCGACAGCACTCCTTTTTCATCTAATTTACAAGATTTAAAGAGCTGCATAGCATGTACACTCACTGCCCAAATGAATCAGAGCAGTTATTCGTGAAAACGGAGTCCAATAAAATATTGATATTGGGTTTCTAAATTCATTAGCCGATGTGTGTAACAATGCCTTTCATATTAAATTTCCAATCCATTACTCTAAAATTATATTCTCAGGCTCATCCAGATTACCGACGGTTCGCAATACCAATTATTCACGATATTTTCATATTTATATATAAGTAAATGAAGTAGTACATCATTTTCAATACAACGCCTTTTCTAATTAAGCAAGCAACCATGGACGTTCGTCTATTAAATGGGTTTTCTGCAAATCAAATTTGAAGATGTTTTATAAAAACTGGAATGGAAATTTTTGTTAATACGTAAAGTGTTCAATAACTTTATTTGCAAAAAAAAAAATAAATGTATATAGTTTTTTATAAGAATGAAACATTCAAACCCGAGCAAAATTATACTAAATAACGCATTAACACTTGCAGTTGAAAAACAACCTATAGTTCAGTTTCATAAAAATTCTAAATAAATACACTAAATGTTGATAAGTGGTAACTGAAAGATAATGGCACAACGAGTTACGATGTTTCAATTAGATAATGGGCAAGTAAGGTTGTTTCTTTTATGGTATGGCAGTTCAACTTTAAAATTAAATTTTGAATTAATCACTTTTGCAAGATCCGACTATAAGTGGTGCAGTTAGAAAATTAACTGGTTGTTCTTAAATGTTTGGAAAAATAAGTTTAATCACTTGTGCAAATTAAAGACAGTGGTTTAGTGTTCAGTTAAAGACAGTAGTTCTAAGAAGCTGCCTCGAAGCACTTTCGCTCGGGCAAACCAGCAACTCTTAAACGATATTCCGCGTATTTTGTGAATTTCTTGCAGCTAACTTAAAATGATTTCACGCACAGTTTAAAGAAATCTAATGGTTCTTTTATGTTTAAAGATGCTTGCGATTACAGCTCTTTCTCGGGATACAAAATGGTACTCTTTGTGACATTTCTACAGATTTTGTACAGATTATCCATTCTGAATTTTTTTCTTCTGCAGAATCACGATAGCTTTCACTTTCACTATATTTTACCCCTGATTTTTAAACTTCTTACACCTCTTACTACCTCGCTATTTCGATAATTACTTTTCTCCTGTCTCTCGTCAGGTAGTTTATGCGTAGACATAAATTCGTTCTTCATCAACGTAAAATCAACTCTTTACTTGAACTGATTCTTCCACCGTATTCCATGCTTATTGTTCTCCGTAACGTTGAAAATAATGTTCTTGATATTACGGCTGTCAAATTTGTTGTCATATATGAGTCGAAAACTCATATATGACAACAAATCTGCGAAACATATTTAAGATTTAATTGGCAGTTACTTTACATGTGCATATTAATGAATGTCCTCATGAAGTGATATTTGCGCAAACAAAACCTAAATAAATATTGTTACCACTCGAATTATCGCGTCAAACCAAGTGGTAATTGTCATTTCTCGAGTTATCGCATGAAAACAATTGGTGACCGAAATTCACCTCTCGAGTGCAAAGGGTTAATATTGTGAGTAAAATATATACCTTTGTATACATGAAAGTTTATTAATACATTTTGAAACTTCCATATTTTGATTTATTTAGAGATTGGAAACTTGAAATAAGGTATTCATCCAGTAAGTTAAATTTAAATTCCTTTTACGAGAGCGTGCGTAATTAGTTTTCTCCTCTTGAGGTAATTAAAAACATGTTTGTTCAAAACAAAGGGAAAATTTAATGCACGATAATTTTCTTTTAATGTAGCAAGACTGACATAGCAATTACTATAAATTTAAAGCTTTTCAGTTAATTCTTTTATTACATATCGCAATAATAAAAAGAAAATGAGGGATTACTTATTACTTCTGTTAAATGTCCTCCGATTTCACTAGCGATAAGTTATAGGAAATATTTGCTAATTAATTAGACTTTAATGGTAAGCCTTCAATTTCTATTTGTTTCTAATTTACGAAAAATTTCCCTGCAGTTTGATTAAGCTCCAAATAATTAAGCAGCTTTAACTCATATTTTTTGCTTTCTTGTAATTAACAACTTGAGTACTTTTGTGGCTGCTTTGAGAAACAATTTCTCCCAATTATACACTTCGAATAGAAATAGTTTTTTACACTGGTAATTCCGTGTGATTATGAAAATTGAAATTATTGTGAATGAAAATAAAATTTTAGTGCCTCCTTTAATTGAATTAATGCATAATGCTGTAAAGATGTAAATGCCATTTTTTATCATGATACAAATGTTTTAATTCAGTTATTTTAACACATTATATTAGAAAAAATAGATTTAAATGTCTACTTCTAAATATGCTTGATAATTATAAGCATGTTATTTACTCATAAAGCTTTCTTAGTAAAGAGATATTTTATTGCATATTTTGTTTAATTTTTTTAATCTATTATTTGACCAATTCTTAAAAATGTGTCACCCAATGGGACTAAAAATCTCTTCCCAGATCAAGGAGTTGTCACCCTGACTTACCAAGCAATGCTTAAAGTTCAACAAACTTTATTTGACCGTTCATGGGGAATTGCGAAAGAAATAATAAGAAGAATCTGAAAAACGAAGAGTCGAATTTCCATTGACAACAATGAATAGCAGTTAGATAAACTGCATTAAAATGACTAAATACGTAGGATATTATGTTAATTAACCAGTTATTATGAGTTGAACTTTAATTTCTTTTCGTACTCTTCACCAGAATGCTAATTATTGGTTGTGCACTTAAGCCAAGGGTTTAAATGTTTTAGGTTCAGAGCTCCTGGCAGCCTCGAGTAGCAGTTACCTGCTAACGCCAGCTCTGCCAAAGTTGTTGCGGCTTTAGAATCTTACTAGCTGACTTTTAAGAATACTCGCCGTTATTTAAATTGAGCTAACTTAAGTAAATCAATGGTATGTACTGTTTCAAACTATATCACCTACATTTGAGATTATCTTATGTTATACGCGCAAGTAGCGGAGGTTCATCTGTAGCAAAAGTAGTGCCTTCTATTAATCTAAACGTTAAATAAAATAGTTAGATTTCCTTTTTTATGACTTGGTCATTTGATTCAGGCTAAAGCGATAACTCACTTTACAGTCTAATATAGTCAGCAGGGCATTGAGACACTTATAGATTATCAGAGCTTTATATATGTCAAAATCAAATTCTCTAAAACGTGTAACATGATTTTATCCCTAGTTAATCGCTATCGGATAGAAGAAATAACAACCCAGGCTGCCAATGGAATGGATGCAGCTTCCGAATAAAATAAATTCCAGCCAACGCATATCGATACTAGCAGCTACGACGATGGTTCATTGTTGAGCATATGAGTTGCAGGTAACTTTCGCCAGCAACATCTTCCTTACACATCTTTTAATATGCATAGCTTTGAGCTCTGATCTGTGCAAATATCTCTACAGCTCCTCTTAACTCTGAGCGAATATATGTGATGTGACTCGAAGTTTAACATACCATTTACTAGGTAATTTTGTTCGCTATTTTATAATTTTAACAAATGTTCTTTTGTATTTGTTTGGAACATTGGGAGTTGTTTTAATTCTATCCATTCCTTAAAAAAGAACAAAATTAAGACTGACAAACTCGGTTCTAAATTTTGAGGTCTTTATAATTTTTTTCATTTAGTTTAAAAAAATTATTTTTTATTGTTGTTTGTTGTTTCTACTGTTGTTTCTACTGATAAGTTGTTTCTACTGATTCCAAAATCGCTTATCATTATTTATTCGTTTCATTCCTGTATATGGAAGGTAAAATAATTAAAAATATTATTTTAATTAATTTAAAATATTATTTTTAAATTGTTACACTTTTACTCATTTACTGCATTTGCACATACTTAATTATTATTTTTAATGATAAAATTAGGTTACGAAAAACTGGCTTTTATAGTATTATCGCAATATATACAGTACAAAGTCCAAAATCTGGACGCCAGTTATCCGGAATGATCTAAAATCCAGACCACTGACAACCCTTTTATCTTAAGAACTTAATTTTTCCTTTTTGTGTGTGTGAACCTTACGCATGCGGACTGGATATTTTTCTAGCATAAACCTGCACGATCAGTAATTTGGCTCCGTAGCGGCATTTTTACTTACCATACATATAAAACCGAAATATTCTACATCAAACCATTGTTAATTTTATAATATACTGAATAATATTTATTCCTAACGTCAACCTGGCAATCCTTATTTATTGTTTTGCTTCCATCACCCGTTCCATCACTGTAGCTTGAGAAATGACTCACATACAGTTGTCTAAACAATTCTTTCAACATATTAGTAACTGAATACCAAAGACCATGGCATGCTTTTATGTTGATATTACACTTGCCGATCGTTACAGACTTCAGCTAACTGCTCTGCGAAGTATTGACTGCGTTGAGGAAGAGAAATTTAACAGAAAGTTCTTTCCAAACCCCCAAAAATAAATTTCGTATATAATATCTATAGGAAAAAAGATTGCATTTAATGCTAATAACTGATTTGTTATTCAGATAAGCCAGAGCTGGTTGGCCGAAAGAGGATGCTAAATTCAGGGAAGAAAAGTTTTAGAATTTAGAGAAGCAGGCAGTAATGAAATTAGGAGAAGACACAGAGTTTGGAAATTTAGGTGCGGAAATAGGCGTAAGTATAATGAATAAATAAACTAATGAAATTCAGGCTTAATTTCGTCAGAGTGCGATAGGAGCAAGACATAATTTAGCGGAACAATGTGTCTTTAGTCATCAATCTCATGATACATTCGCCAATAGTTTATAGCGGATGCTAGCTAAACGTTATGATAATAGTAGCGAATCTGAAAGTTTTAAAATATCGCAAACAAAAAAGGAAATTTTCCAGTTAATGGGATATTTGTGATGGATTGTGGAGAAATGGTGATAAATGAAGATGGTATAACAGACGTTTTTCCAATCACAGTGCCTCAATTATCAATCAGCTAATGGACAGTAAAATCTGCAGCAGCGTTCTAAATCCAAAAAAATATCGCTGCTTATATGTAAAAAAAGACAGAGAGGTTGCTGAGAAAGAAAGAAAATTACGATTTAAAATTTACTAGGAATTCTCGACACGGAAATTACAGGACTTGAAGAATAGAACTTTTGAAATGAACAAGAAATTATGTTAATCTATAGAAATAAAGAGAAAGTACTAGTACAAAAAATGAGGCAATTTAAACAAATTACATTGAAAATATCTTTAACATAAGCAAATAAATAAATATTGAACGTTTTTGTATATTTCGATTTAGTTCATAAATGCATCATTATTTTATATACTCATAGTCCATGTATATCATATTTTTTATTTTATAATTTCTACGTGTCAGTTTACTAAATTCAAACTGATGATCTAATGTTCTGAAAAATCGTAAATCAAAAAATATTCCAATGTGTTTGGAGCTCGGACTTTGTACTATACGTATATATATATTTCTTTCATCCGCATCCAATTGCAATTAACTGATTCATAAAAATGAGTAAACATGAGGAAAAATATAAAATAAATGATGTAGAAAATTATAAATTAATAAATATTCGAGTAAAAACAAATACTACATAATAATAAAGACCACAAAATATATACACATACTTCTCCACAACTTAAAATCCACTTTGCAAAAACGATATGAAGAATAAAATTAAAATTAATATATCAGTGAACATCGGAATTAGAGAAATTAGAGACACGTCTCATCGGGGATGGTATATAAGTTCATTAAGTGGATGTGAAAACAAAAAGGACATATTTTGCGAATTTCTCTCTTATATGAAACTGATAATTCCTTAAACTTGCTAGAAAATTCTGAAAATTATTTTCATAAGTGCTGCGGCGAGGTCAAACATGAGGTTAGTAGACTTGAATATATGCCACTCTATGATGATATATGCATAATTTCTTGGCCTAGAATATGCATAGTTCCATTGGTTAATGATTAAATTTTATTCTTTTTATTTTTACATCCTTTTTGCAGCACGAATTTTAAATTAGGAAGGAATTCGCAGATTGTTCTACTTGGTTTACTGCTGCATAGTATTGGTTACTCCTGCGTAATTCTGATTATGTTCAGACATCTACAATTCCTTTATAATTAATTCTCACATTTCATGTAATTTTATACTTATTATAATGAATTACCAAATGGATCTGGATGAATGGAATTCACATTATTAAATACTTTCTTTAAGTTTTTATAAGCATGCCTAAAGCTATATAGCTTTTTGTTTATGCGTCTATTCTTAATCTTATAATTTCGTGTATGTATCTGTGATACATATATATATATATATAGTATATATTATATATATGTAATATATATTATATATATGCAAAATAAAAAAAATGTGAATCAAAATTATAATTTAAACTGAAGGTAAAACTTTAATTTTCCCTCTCGGTTCTAAAAATCGTAATAACTTCTCTGGACTACGTCATTTCTAGATCATTTAATTTTGAATGTCCTGCGCAGCCCTGATGACGTAATAATTGGGAACTGAAACTTTTAACTCAAACCAAAACTTTTCTCTTCTCGTTCTTCCATAAGATAGAGATTTGGTACTTGATATTCGCTCTCTACCCTGCTAGGATGTAATTTCCTTGTGCTCGGTTCCCTATTGCAAAAGCATCAAAAATTTAAATGTTCTGTGAATAAGCACGACTAGAGAGCCAAGTGAATTGTGGCCACAAATGTCAACAGGAAATAAAAATGGAATTAAAATTTCCACGACTGCCAGGTTTTTTTTAGATATTACCTAGTCAACATATCAACATACGACACAATCGGAATGCTTCTTCTTCAATATGCGCTCTACGTGTTTCATTATCAGTATTCTTCTGCGTTTCTACAACTCGGTGTTCCTACATCAGCACTTTTAAATTTTATATATATATATATATACAGAGAGAAATAAAAAATGAAGAATATTGACTAAAGTAGGGTTCATATAAGTTTCATGCTCTTTCTAGAGTCAAAAAGATCAGCATTTTTTACAGAATATGAGTTTTCGTATGAAATTACATTATATAAAATTTTCTCTTAAAGTAGGCACTTATCGTTAAGGCTTCTGCCACATGTAACAATCTGCAAGCGAGAGATAAAGACAATGAATACTTTTATGACCCCATTTCTTTCAATTTATACTGAATATTTTTATGTTATTGGGCTAGCTTCATGACAGAAATTGACACTTATTTTACAACTTCTTAGCACGCAAGATTTGGTACATTACTTTCTTTATTATTTTGAAGTGATATCCCTGCTTTGATAAAGTACTGAAACTATTTTTGAACTAGAGAGTATAAGCGTAAAAGTAAAAATATTAAAGATAAAGTTTCCTGCCATTTCTGATATGATTAATAAATTATATTGCTCATTATTATGATGTAAAATATAGTTGTCTTGTGAATAGAATGCAAAAAATTTTAATTGATTTAAAGTAATTAAATTCCTATAAAATAAATCCTTAGATTTTATATAACGTATTTTATACAAGTTAAGATTAAACACATTCTCAAAAGTAAATCCTGAACATATGTAGATATACGAGGCTTGTTCTTGAGAGATTAAGTAAGAAATATTTTAATACTATTTTAAAATGTTTTATATCAGAAGAAACTTAAATAGATATCATATCAGTACAAAACTCGTGGTAGCAAACAGCTGATGTCTTTAGACTGGTTCATAGTGTAGAACAGTAATGGACAAACGTTTTCGGTCGCGGGCCAAATATCGAAAAGAAAAAGGTTTGGCGAGCTAAGATAAATTTTTTTAAAATTTAAAAACCATATACAAGTATTACAATTTAAATATGTTGATGAGATAAATGAAATTGCGATTTAATTTTTAGAAGTTCTGTAGATTGAGTTTCGAAGTGAGATGTACCAATTCTAAGGAACGAGGCTAAATGCTCACCTGTCAATCTGATTTTGAAATCATTCTTTCTGAGGTTCATAGTTTAAAATACTTGTTCACATATATTTGATGAAGTAAACATAGCACTGATTTATTGGGCGTGAGATATTAAATTTGGGAAACTTACTTTCGATAATGATTTGTAAACCTCTGGCATATTTAGAAACAACTGCTTGAGATGATTGTTAGATTGTAACTCAATTAATTTAAGCTGCAAATCTGAACTCACTGCTTCACAATTTACGTTGAAAGGCATGGTAAAAATATTTAATTCTGTTTTATTGGCACTGAAATCTTTAAACCTGCGTTCGAACGCAAAATGCAGTTTTTTCAAGCCATTTTCATAAATCTTAAGGTTCTCTTCATTTACTGAGGGTATCGAATTTAACCTCGGGAAATCAGACAAGTAGTCGTTTTTTGCTAGCTGCCCAGCAAATAGATTCAGTTTTAGTTTAAAACGTTTGAGATGGTTCCAAATATCGTCGATGAGTTCATTTTTCCTTTGCATCTTAACATTCAAGTTGCCCATATGACAAAGAAGATCTGTGAAAAATGCAAAGTCCGAAAGCCATTTTGTATCTTCTAATATTTCGCACTCCGCATAACACTGTTTCTCATGGAAGAATGACACAGTGTCGTCTTTCACCTGCCAAATTCGCTACTTTTGTGTAATAAAGTACATCAGAGTATTCAGATTGCACGGACTGACAGAGCTGGGACGAGGGTGAGGCAGGTGAGGCACTTGCCTCAGGTGAACAAATAAAAGGGGCGCCAAATTAGCTATTGGATAAAAAATTACGAAATTTATTTTTAAAACTTACGATTTTTAACTTTTAATTTCCGAATACAACAGTGAAAATTAAAAGAAGTTTTTGTAATAAACAATCCAGATAAAAAAAGAAAAAGAAAAATTAATACCATTAATTTATTCTCAAAGGACATGAGTTTTGCCAGTAGTGTATATAATATTTTTTAACATTAAAATGCATTGAAATTAGCTTTAAGTTTGACTTAAGCTCTTTACTTAGTCAAAACAAACTTGCCAAAGTCCACTAACTGAACATACACGACGACAAAACCGCTTTTTGCAATTTCATAAACGCCTTTTGAATAGCATTCGAAGAATAAACAACGGTGTTTGAAAATGAAATGTACCATATTATTGCCTTTTTAAATTAATTAATTTCATTTCATTTAAAACATATTTTAAAACCTGAAAGTTCCTTTTTGCAGTTTCTTTTTTTCAACAAAATAACCGCTTCAACAAATTCAAGTATGTTAATATCTTTTGGCACTCTACAGAGGATTTATAATTATTTTGAATCTTCAACAAAAGTAGATGGTATGCACTTATGTTCGTTTGAAAACAACATTAAAAGATCGTATGGATACGCGATGGTCATCAAGAACAAATGCAATTGAAGAATTAAATCTGCAAATAACAGAAGTACTCAGGGGGTCTCAACCGGTGGTACGAAAGAGAAGAATAGGTGGTATGCATAGAAGCAGATATTTTTAACGATTAAATTCAAAAATTAAAATCCCAACATCCTAACTGTGTTTTTTTCTCTAACACTCGTAAATTTATGCAATCTGAGCTTTGTTCAAGAGTGGTGAGGGTAGTAGTATTTTGTAGAGGTGGTACTAAAGGTTTTCAATTTTTGTTTAGATGGTACGCGTTAGTCAAAAGGTTGAGAACTACTGACATAGATAATTGAAAGATATGGCATTAAGTCACAAATCTTCGCAACGGGCTGAAATTAACAGTATTTTGAAACAATTTAATTTTAAAATTTTATGTTTGTTATCCGCATGGAATTTAATATTTCAAGAAATCGAAAAAGTAAATAACGCCTTGCAGTCAAAAACTATAACTTCTAAAAATCCGCACGCTTATCTATGTCTTTCATTACAGAAAATGAGAAAAATTATTTCTCAATGAATTTTTGAAAAATGTAAATCTTCAGCTTTAGAGAGGAATATATCATCAGAATTTGAAGAGAAACGAAAACGGAAAGTTAATAAATCAAATTGTGAGGAATCGACATAAATTGTAGTTTTTCAGAAAAAATATTTTTATACAAATTGAAGAAGTGTTACACATTTTAATTTCACTACTGAAATGACCATATGAAAAGTTAAATGAAATCTCTTCCAATTTTCAGTTTCTAACTAGTGAACAATTAATGTCATTATATTTCGGTAATTTAAAGGCAGCAGCTTATAACTTAGCAATTAAAAATCCGAATGATATGAACGCAGAAGAAATTCAGCCAGAAATACCTAGTTTTAAAAATCATGCTATTTCAATAATTCCGGACACAAAAGCAGCTACCAGCTTAAAACTTTAAAAAATAATTTATGATTTAATTTAGTTCATTCCGATCCGAATTTGGAAGCAGAGTTAAAATTTTTTTAACATTGCCAGTTATTGTAGCTAGTGGCGAAAAAGGCTTTAGCAAAAAATAATAAAGAACTATATGAGATCTTCACTAGGCCAAGAAAAACTTTAAAAGATGGCCATTCTCTCTATAAAACATGAGTTAAGTAATCAAATAGATTTTGAAAAAATTATTGACGATTTTGCTTCTTTAAAAGCGAGAAAAATTAAAATATAAATATGCTTGAAACGTTTATGCCGTAAATTTTTAACAGATGTTTTATTTATACTTAATAATATTTGCCATTCTTCAAAAAGCAAATTTTTATTGTTTTCCATTTAAAAATCGTTAATCATTGTATATGTTTCACTTTCTGAAATTTACAAAGTTGTAATTAAATATTACTGTAAGAGTTATTGTAATTTCACTAGAAATAATTACTTTTAATGAGCATAAACTATATAAATATAGTTAATTTGTTCTATATGTATGAATGTATATATATATATATGTTAAAGACATAAAGTAAGAAATTTAGAACTAATGTTTTAAAAAGACGAAAATTTATAAAATTCATAATTAATAAATTTTAAATAGCCTAATAAATGCAAAAAAGAATTTAATAAATGTAAAAATGAAAGCTTTTAAACAATTAATATTGTATAATGTTATGTTTTCAAACATCATTTAATATTATTAATTTATTCTCCCCCCCACACACAAATAGGTAAATAAATAATCTTGTACTGTATACAGGGACGCACATTTACCGCTTTGCCTCAGGTGAAGAAATATGTAGGCATGGCTCTATGGACTGAAGAAAATCTCGAAATTGCCTGTGATTGCCCACGAAATCGAATAGTATTTCCAAGCTTCCCGACTGCATCAAGCACGGGTTTTTTTATTCAATGCAGATTTACACAGAGCATCTTGATGTATAACACAATGTAGAAAAACAACATTGTTCCCGCGATAGTTTTTATTAAAAAGTCCAAGAAATCCAAATTTTTTCCCTGTCATATTTGGTGCTTCATTTGTCGTAATATTACATATATTTGTTACAGGCCCTTTCAAAGTTAAAAGCTCTTCCTGAAATTCATGAAAAATATCACATCCCGTTGTAGTTCTCTTTAAAAAACGCATGCACGCCAGTTCCTCGGTAATTTGAAACAACACCTCTTATAAATAATACTAATTTAGTAGTATCATTTATATCAGTGCTTTCATCCCTAGCTATGGAGCAAAATTTAAACTGGCCAATATCTTACTCTAATTGCGATGTCAAATTTTTATCAATATCTTCGATTGTAGACGTTACCGTTTTTCGAGGTAAGCTTACAGTCTCAAAATTATTTTTCTTGTTTGGACTCAAAACATCACAAACTTGGAGTATGGATCGTTTAACTAACTCTCATCATTGAGAACTTTATTATTTTTAGCAATATTGTATGCTACTATGTAACTTGCATGCGTATCTGCTTCTTGGGTACTGTTTACCTTCTTGAAAAAATTTTGTCGGCCTCATAATTTTTTACAAAGACTTTCTGCATTTTGTGTACTTTCATATTCAGACATTGCTTCGTAATTCGAATTCTTAATTTTAGCTGTGAAATGACGGGAAATGTTATATTCTTTGAAGACTGCTGCAGCTTCATTGCACTTGAGACACACTAATTTATCTTTTACAACTGTAAAAAACTATTTCCAGCTCCATTCATCATTAAAAGCACAACACGTTTTTAGTAGCCATTTCGAGGTTGAAATATTTTGCGAATAACCCAAACAAACACTAGCTACTCTACATTTTTAATTCATTTCACCACTATTCACAATGATGCTATATGTCCGCAATATTTTCATACGGGATCAATAATATTAGAACTCGCGCCAAAAGAAAAAGCCGTTGGCTAGAGCTTAAAAAAATGCGCAGTCTGCCACATGTGAGGTCTAATTCACCTATATTGGATTCCCATTTGTCTGCTTTTCGAGAAAGAGAAAACGCTTGTTGGTGACAATCTACAGCTATAACTAACAAATAACTTTCGCTTTTAACACTTTACCGATTGAAAGCTGTCTGTGCTTGCTATTTCCGTCGATTTATGTTTTGTAGAAAAAAATAGAGAAAGTAAAAATATCCTCAGTCCTTTGAAAAAAAAGAAAGAAAAAAATAACATTTAAACAAAGTAGAAAAGGAGATGGATATATAACATATAAATATATATTTCTTTTAATTTGCCTCATACCGGCAAATTAAAATCCTTCCTGCGGGGCGGAGTTGGCCCCGCGGGCTATAGTTTGCCCATTTCTGGTGTAGAATAACAAAATTAATATGTATTTAGGAAACTTCAAACATTATTCTAATCTATTTTCAAAGTTGCTTAGTTTCACATGACTTCTAGTTTCTAAAACTAACAAAATTTTACATTGTTCAACCAATTTAAATATATTGCTATTAATAATAAATTAACAACTCTTTCTGGTGAGTTTATGAAATTCATGTTACAATAATGCTCAAATAGAGGGCATAATTTATCTAGTTTGCACACGAAAGTGCTGTTTAGTACGCTATGCACCGGTAATGTTGCTAAATGCTATATTACCATTCGAATTCGGGGACATTAACGTCCATTTTAAATTTGTTGATTACATGTGAACACGAAATGGGTGACGCCCGTGCTATTGCCGTATTAAATACTGAGAGTAAGTATCTAACAGGTACGCAGCTTCTTTATTTATGCCAATGATTTTAGTGAAGAAAAGAGCGAGCGAGCTGGAATCTTTCGCGATATCTTTTTATCTCCTAAGGTATCAATTTCACCAACTTTGACAGCCAGCTGGATGCCATATATCACTCTCAAGTAGCTGGCTGTTCATAAAATTACTTGTAACAAGATATAAATTTATTTTATCTGCTTCTTTTTTAGTCTTTGGCTATCTCTAACCAACAAAACATAAAACTACTATAAAAATTCCTTAAAAAATTAACAAATTCATTTGGGCAAAATCAGTGTATAAAATCCTATGAAACCTATTTACTTTCTGGTTTGGATCTTACGATGATTTATGAAGCAAAGATTTCAAATTAAATATTGACATTCATTTCATAA
The DNA here is from genome assembly GCF_044657685.1 of Stegodyphus dumicola. NCBI lineage: Eukaryota > Metazoa > Arthropoda > Arachnida > Araneae > Eresidae > Stegodyphus > Stegodyphus dumicola. Next base: position 97,036,428 of record NC_140771.1, on the reverse strand, counting down.
TTTGAATTACTCAGCTTATATATCATAATATCTCGCTTTATTAAAATTTAAATACATTATCCAATTTTAAAAAATTATGTATTTTTATTTATGTGAAACTGAATTTATGTGCAAGATTTGAATTAAATCAGAAGCTATTTCGATACAACAGCTGGTCCACTGCGCGGGACTCTCATTAGCCTGATGAACTCCATCGATGGAATAATAATAATAATAATAATAAACTGGAGCTTAGTGCAATATCCTCCTTAGTGCAACGTCGGCTATTAAACTGCGGAGTACCGAAAGAAGGAGCGAAACAAGCAGGGCGAGTACTGAAAAGCAAAACCTTAATAATTTTTTCTGTAGCACTTAATGTTAGCAATCATGCTTCGGGTCTAGATAAGGTACCCTTTTCGATTAGCTTTTGATACTCATTTTGCAAAATTTTCGGGAGCTAGTTTTATTTTTTAGTTCCTGAATTTTCTTTCACTTTTATCCTACAAAATATATTTTCTTCTTTCTTATGAAACATCCTGCCGAGCTTTAGTTAAAACAGGATCTGGAGTTATACGCCTATATACAATATGATTCGTAGCGATTCATGCTAACAAAAGTCAATATGAATATTTTCATGCTAATTCACCTGTTATTTCATCGCACATACTGTGTGAACAAATGGGTGCGATACACAGTAAAATGAATAGCGAGCTATAAATAGCTTCAAATAGTAAAAGTATAAGAATGATTTCGGTAACTAAAATGTTGAAATTTTTTATACAAGTGCCTTAGGGCTTGTACATTCAATTGATCGTTTACACGATATTAATACTATGATCAATAATAACACTTTATTACGGCAAATGTAAGTGAACATATTAAGACAAATGAAGAGGAAATTACATACGTCCGAACTCAAGACCTTATTATTCGAATAGAATAAGTAACCACTTACATATACTTGCGAAACGAGCTGGAACATTCCGGGCTTGGAAGGCTATAGAAAATGGTGAACATTCTCCAAAAAATGAAATATAAAAGAAATAAATTAACAGAAAAGAAGTTTAAACAAAGGCAACTAGCTTTTCAAGGTTGCCAAATTCGGTACCGTTGTTTCTTCAATGTGACATCTTACCCACCGAGCCACGATACACTCGACCAAAAAGAAGCAATTTTCACATTTCCCTTGTAACAGGTCTCTTGCTAGTTCTGGGAATTCTTTTATTGTCTAGTTGTCTTTTTGGATGAAGATATTTCAGTATCAATACGTTGACGATGTCTTTTGGACCCCATAGTCTCCTATTTTGTTCCATACTTTCTTCATACGTCACGTCAAATAGTTTTCGTGTTATTTGATTTGTCCAAAGTAACGTCTTAGGGACTTTTCGGATAATCCACCCTTTCGTACTGGAGTGAAGACTCAGACTAAATCATCTTCGATACTGTAGCTGACAGGTTGATACTTATCGTACTGTCGGCGCTTTTCTGTGGCTTGGACTTCGAAGGTGTGGATTTTGGGAAGTTGTCTAGCTTCCTCAGCTCTAGCGATAAGATGCTGCACAAAACTCTCGTTAGAATCTTCTGTATTGGTTTGAAAACTTACCTCGAGAAGCAGTGTGCATATCTCTACTATAAAAAAGAAAGAATGGGCTGAATCGTATTGTGTTTTATTTTGCTCAAATGCAGGCAAAAGTCACAAATGGTAGGATGGTATTCCAGTTTCTCTGTTCAGTGCCTACGTACATATACAAGCATGTCTGCCATTGTTCTGTTGAATATTTCTGTTAAGCAATTAGTCTTTGGGTGGTAGGCGGTTATCAGCAGATGAAACGTCTGGCATAATTGATTGATGTCTTTACTAACACTGGATAAGAGGTTACGTCCTCGAGCACTTACCATTTTTTCGGGGCACCGTGTTTCAGTACGATTGCTTTAAATTTGGCAATTTCAGTGGCCTCAGCAGTTGGTACTGCCTTTGTAACTGCAAATTGGGTAAGATAATCCGTGCAAACTATTATCTACCGTAATAGAAAAGCCTCTAAGTAGATCTATTATAATTTTGACGGCGGTTTTTAACAGATGAAACTGTCTTGGTTTAAGCTGCGGCAGAGGATTTCCGTCTTTGACATTTTCGACAGTGGGATACATACTGTCGTCCGCTCTCATATAGCTCTGCTCAGTCATACTTCGGTCGCCCGTTTTGACAAAGCTGAGATGTCGGTTGGAGCATCATGAAGACATCTTAGATCATCGCAACGAAGTTGTCTTTGTACTACCAACAGCCATTGTTGTTATATAGAGCGATAGCTTCTTTTGTACAGTATATCATTCCTTATTTGATGATTTTCATACACTTTTACCTCTGAATGTTCTAATGATGGACTTATATTTTTTATCATTTTGCTCCTCTTTTCTGTAATTTGCGATGGCTGCGAGGAAAGGGATGTCGCTATTGCTCTCAATTATTGGTTCGACATAAGAACTTCCTGGAGCTTCCTGAATAGTGAATCTGCATCTGAATATTCACGGGGATGTTCAAGACGGTACTTTTGTTGTACTCCTGAAACTCGAGAGTCCACCGTGCACGTCTTTCAGCTGGATCCTTAACATTGGCCAGCAAACACAAAGAGTAATGATTGAGCCTACAGTAAAAGGTTTTCCACAGAGTTACGGCCTGAATTTACTGATCGCCCAGGTGAAGGCGAGGTATTTCTTTCCGGTTGTAGAATAGTTCCTTTGGGCTTCAATAAGGACTGTGTATGCACCAGCTATTCGTTTTTGTCATTCTGGATAAGAACTGGACTGATACTATAGCCGCTAACGTCTGAATGTATCCTCGTTCTTGCGTTGGTAATAAAATGTCCCAAACCAGGGTCACTGGTTTAGAGCACCGCAAAATAATCCATCTGTAACATCTTCTAAGAAAATTTTGCATCTTTATTCAGCAAGTTTGGCGGTATCAGAGAAGTTTCTGATAAGTAGTCGGTAGCACGAGGACAAGCCCAGAAAACTTCGGATGTCGGAAATATTTCCTGAAACAGGGAACTTTGTTTCAGCCTTGCATCTTTTGCGGATTGGGATAAATCCATGGACGGAGTTAGCATTTCAGCACAGAGCAAGTAGAAATTGAATGTAAACTTCATACATCTCATCGATTTGCTGAACACGTGTGAGTAGCAGTCTTACGGCTTGACGCTTTATATCAGCTGCACGCCAAAATAGTTGGTCTTTCTGAAAACAGACCAACTAGCGAATGGGTTTTCCTTCTTATCGAACTACTATCAAGCGTTTCCTGCGAGGTAATAAATGGCGTGTCCCCAGATACATTTGATTATCTCAGTGGTTATAGATAGATAACAATTCGATGAAAGTCTTCAGAGTCACCTATTGATATCTTGTTGGTTGTCCCCGGTAAATATACAGGAGCTTCTGATTACTTGGCAAGTAAGGATCGATACTAGGGCCATGTTACTCGGAACGGAACTAACTCCTGCTGGGAATTTCTGCTTGGTTTCCTTCCTATCAGACACCCTCCTCAATGCAGGAATCCTGGAGCCCAGAAAGAGATCTAACTCGGGGGAAGTTCTTGAATACGAAGGCTTTAGCGTAACTCTTTCATAATAATTTATTTACCCGGCACTTACACGAAACTGTCGCGTAGATGAAGTGATCGACACGAAACTGTCGCGTAGATGAAGTGATCGATTTAAGACAAATCAAGTTCTCAAGTCTCAAGACTTTATTATTCGAATTGAATGCGTAGCCATTTATATTCACCTGATGAACAAGCTGGAACATTCGAGACATGGAAGGTTCTAAAATATGGAGAACATTCTCCAATAGATGGAACATAGAGGAAATTTAAACATAATAAATTTTTAGGCGACTTGTCTTTCGACTTGCCATGAGGGTTTCGCACTCGAGACCTTCAATTTTCGAATCTGACGTCTTATCCACTGAACCACAATTTTCGCTACAAATTAATATAATATCTGCTCAATCTGTTTATATACATTCAGGATTTTATGAATGAAGCATTATAAAAGAATTGACCTTATAACAATGTTTGACTGGGTAATTAAAATGTTCTCCTTGTGATGGGTTTTTCAGTTATTGATATTTACAATGAGACAGCACCCTGCCCCCCCCGAAAAAAAACTATACACATTCAAGAGCATCGTTTATCGTTATTGTTACGGAAAGCCACTAGACGCTCAGTCATGACTGATATATAAAAATGCATTTAAAAAATTAAACATTTTTTTAAAATGTAATACCTTTTAAAAGAGTTATGCTTCTCTTCTCTAAGTCTCAATACCGAACCATTTTTAGCTTTTCAAATGCCTTGCGCTTTGCCAGGGAATAGAAATCTGGATCTATTGTGGAGTAATAAATTTTCCCAAAAATTTTGTTACAACTTCTTTACTTCTTTTATTAATAATGATTAGAAACATAGGCTTGTATTTAAAGAAATGGAAGATCCTAAATTTCAGACTCAAATTAGTATTATAGGAAAAAAAATCTGAAATGTCTCAGATTTTAAATTACGTCCTAAGGGTGTTCATTTAACGTCTTATGTGTTACCTTTATTTATTAAATATCATGTTCTACGTACTCAAATCATAAAATTTAGTTCAACAGCAATATCGCAAAATAATTTTAAAATGAGCTTATCTTTAGAATTTCCGATACAGAGTCTCGCGCGCTGGAGATAAAAATGCTTTTTTTTTTCGTACAATGTTGCCATTGCTCGCTTTGAAATTGTTTAGGTTTTTAATCTAAAATATGTTGAAGTGTTACAAAATATGAAATTGATAATAAAACAAATTCCAAATTGAAATTAGGGCTTCCTCATGCCCATATTCTATGGAAGATTACATTATTCAGATTTTGATGGTTCTAGGTACCGTTGTTTTATCACAGTGCAAAAAAAACATACATTCAATTATGCAGTTATTCATTATTTAATTTCTTTAAATATAATATAGGGCAATAATATTTGGTGGCAAGAATTTGAAGAGTGATTCGTCATTTATAGTTTTCAACGCAAAATGCCAAAACGAAATTAATAGTCCTTCAGGGCATATTGCCCCTTTGGACTAATAAAAGAAATATATTTACTGGGTTAGCTCCTCTAATAAAGAAGTGCTTAAATAGGTGGTAAAACAAAGCTCAAAATATAATAATTACTTTTAAAACGTATAGTATATATAACTAAAACCCCACATTGTTCCCGAAACAAAAGACAGCTTACTACTATTTATAATGAAAAGGATTACGTAAAACTGAGTGAAAAAACATCTGGAGAAATTAAATATCTCTTCAATTTTTGGGTCATGAATAACTATATATATTTCCTTCCTTGTCGGAATTAAAGGAATTGTTGTAATCGCGAAAAATTTCGAGTATTGTATTTCAACAAAAATATTAATTTCTCGGCTCTCATATCCATTTGAATGAGTTTTTTGGTGACATCTTTATGTACGGAAAGAATAAAAGACTTATTTTTCCAAAAGGGATTCTAAAAAAGATTTAAAATATATTCCAAAGAGAATTTTTTCTTGACATCTGTACATACGTATGTATTTCTCATAACTCAAAAACGGTTAGCCGTAGAATGTTGAAATTTTGTACAGGATTACTATAACATCTAGTTGTGCTAATCCATTTTTCGTTGCAATTGGTCACATCCAATATTTTCATTATATGTATACATTCCCGACACATTACTTGGCTCAGTTACATAAGTATTTTTATTCTTATATGCTATTAAATTGTGCAATTTTTTCCTTTGATGGTGATTAAATTATGTTATTCTTATGTTTCAATAATGGTTTTTATGGCTTTAGTTAATTTCCAGGGAATTTATGTAGAATTATCAACAATTTAACAGATCTAACGAGGCAGCTTTTTGTTAGCATTTAAGAATCTTACTAGAATAATGAATTATAATAATTGGTGCACTAAAGTCAGTGGCTTTTTGCCAAGTGTGACCAAAAGTTAATTTTCAATTTGCGTAACGAAAGTTTTATCTTCCTGCCCACTGGTCGAATTGCTTGTTTTGGTTCAGAAACTCTAATTTTAATTACAAAAATATTTTTGTATCTGTTTTTAACTGCATTTGGTTTCAGATTTTCTGTATTTTACAATTTTTAATGAAGATGTTTTGATATTTTATGTATTTTTGTCTTGCCGCAAAATGAGAACTGATTGATTGAATGAGAAATGAATCTCTAATAAAATTCGAGAAATTAAGTGCAGCAAAATATGTGCAGAATTTAATAGACTGTGCATCTAAGGAATGTGATGTCCACATTAGATATGTTTCGTTTATACATTTTCATGAATATGCTTCAATTTTATAAATATGCTCTGTGATATACTTATAAGGAAGCTGTCTATAAAACGACCTATTGATATTTGCTCACAGCATTAATCCCAATATATGATAAAGCTCCTAGTGCTAAAGGAAGTAATAATTTACACTTCGTTCTGCAAAGAATCGCAGTGTTTTTAAAACTGCTTACTTAAACTGGTGATGCATAACGTATAAGTGATTTATATTATAAGGACTGTAAATAATATTGTTAACATTTATAAAATTAATATAATTACTAAAATACATTGAATAATTAAAACACATGACCAAGCGGATAAAACCGATGAATTTAGAGCGTTAGACTTGATTTTGATCTCAGGCAAACGAGATGGGTGAATGGTTGGGTTACATGGTTTTGCCTAAATGTAACTTCAGTCATTTTCCCTTAGGCTCCCCCCGCAATCTTTCTATTCAGTTTATTTTTTTTCCTTTAGCAGCACCAAGCTTTGTTGATATATACCCTATTAGCACACACACTCATATGTATTTATACAATTTATACAATTTACCTCTTCAGTAATTTGAAATGAATTTAACAACGTTTAATATTTTTCTGCACTAATGCTTTATATACTACAAGTATTAGACTTGGCGAACTTACTATGTATAAAATATTTAATAAGGTTAAAATAAATTATTAAACTAAAATGGCCCCTGCTTTTTCATTGTAAATTGGCGTGTTGCTAAACTAGATTTTTTTGGGGGTGCCACTGCATTTTATATTTTCAATCATATTTTTTTTTAAATTATCTATTTACTTGTGTGAGATTGTTTCAAGTCGGGGTAATCGCAAACGTTCTGAGGCTGGGGTGTAAATAATGTATATAATGTTTTCGTTTAATTTTTTATTTTATTTTTACCTTGAATTGCTAGAAAGGTCATGCGGAATGAAACGTAATTCAATTCTCTTGGATTATTTAGGTTTTAATATTTCATATAATTGCACATTGAGAAGTGTGTGTGGAGGATAGAAATATGAATAATCTAATCTGCAGTACGTAATTTTAATAAGTTCACTTAAATTTTTTTTTTCAAAAAATAGAATGGGATGTTTTAAACCTCTGCCTCATTTTTTTTTTCTTTTTTAAATTCAGTAGGTGTCTTTTAATACAAATTTAGAATTATAGTAAGGTCGTTTAATCTACTTCTACTAATTTCTTAATTTACGTTTTTACATAATTATATCAACGTATTTGATACGATATCCTGCACCTCCGTCAACGATTTTATCACACCGATTTGAACACGATTAAATACTCGAGATGAGTTACAGCAATGACTGTCAACCTTTTTAAGTACCTCGGAAGGTTTTATCAATGTTCGCCTACCGGAAATGAACTCGGGGTTCGATAAAAATAGCTTGGGCACCAAAGGTCAGCTGTTTTGTAAGGTTCCCAAGTTCTTATTTTCTTACGTTCATAACAAAAGAAAATAAAATTAGGTTACTGTGAATAGTTGCAAGATGAATATCGGCTCTCTTAAGTTTGGGGATCTAGGCCTAGGGCTCGTAAGCTAAGTGGTGACGACCTCGTAATTAAAGGACTTATGACTCAGCTTACAAGAGCAAAATGCATGCCTCATTATAACATTCCTTAAAATTTCAATGAAATTGGGAAAACGCGTAGTTATAGCGCATAAGAGATGTGATTTAAAGAGAGGAAATTTCGAATGAGAGACGGAAAATATTTAAAAAGGCCGACGCTACAAAATCACACCTCAAGAATGCTTAATCGCTTGTGAAAGGTAAATGTTACGAGTTTAAAAGTTCGACGCTTTAATAATGCTTCAAGAATGTTCGTGAGTTGAAGGTTAATAAAGGTAAATTTTAAAAGTAAATGCACTATGTAATGAATAATTATTTCCATTTCAATGGCTCGTCTGTATGTTTGAAATTAAGCACAATACCAAAAATGAATGTGGTTCATTATTATTGCTTTAATTTATTATAATTTTGGGAAAGACCATTGTTTCATATTTCTGGAATTGATATGTATCATTTTAACCTGAATTCTCAAATAAATTTTACTCTTTTTTCCCCTGCGAAAATTACAGGAAAAAAAAAAAAAAAAAAAAAAAAAAACTTTGAAAACGTTTTGTTAAATTTTGCAAATGATATGAAAATTTTGTTTTAAATATTATTTTCTAAATCTTGGCAAGCATTCCTGTTTTATTAAAATGGTTCTTAAAAATTATATGAATTTTTCTTATTGTTAATTCTTTCTAAGTATTTTTTTTTAATTTAAAAATATATTTTTAAAACATATAACTCAGTGGCTTAATTTCGAAATCTGGCCAAAATGCACATACCAAATTTTCTTCAAACAAGCACTTTTAAAATGTGTGGTTCGTTTTTTCATAGGAAAGGAAAGAGAAGGTCGAAGGAAATTTTAGAACTCATTGTAATTTTCTCACAAAGATAATTATTGTTAATTATTATATAATACGAAAGCGCGTTACTTCCATTTTCACTTTATTCGATTTTACATGCTATATACTACCAAAAGTCTTAATAACAAAATAGAAACTAATTATATAAGAAAGAAAAATATTTCATTCTGTGTCAGCATAACTGACTGATAAATGAGAAAATTTATACCTTTTGTGCAATTGCCGGCTTGTAATTTATTCTTCTATATAATGAAGATTTAAGTTACGCCATTTACAAACAGCGTCCAAATATTAACCTTTTAAATCAGCTTTTATTCTCTTAGCACTAACTAGGTATAAACTACGATCTCAATAGAATAAAATTATTTCCCTCACTTTGATACTTATTTAATAATAAAATAGGATAGGAAGTGGTGGTTGTAATGTCAACTACAGTTTATTACCGTTTCTGTACAAAATGTGCGTTATAAACTGCTTCGTTTCTGCTATTGGTTCCATTTTTTAGGAATTACTTTTTGTTTGTATGCCGGTTCCCGATGCTCTAACGAATCGAATAATGATTTAAATTAAAATGATCAGCCAACTTACCTGTGCTCTGTACAATGTTTAAACTTTGTTTTCAATAGTCAACGATCTGTCACGTAAAATTTTTAAGTGTGTTCATACGTGATGCTAATTTTCGTTGGACGCGCGAAGAGAACTAAACTTTTTTGACTGCTCATAGCTGATGCTATCTCGTCGAGGGCATAGAGAGAACTAATTTTTTTTATGTTCTATGATCTCTCTCAGAGTATTTTTAATTACTCTCCTTTTCGAAAAAAAACTAGTAAATGTAAACATTGATCATCTGAGTGCGTCTCTAATAATGTAAAATTGAAATGCCAAATTAGTTTCATTTTCTTACATATGTATACATATTTTTAAGCATTCCTTTTTTAAATTTGTAAAATTTTTGTCATCTCAATTGCTGTCAAGGTTACAATCATTCTTACAATAGTTCAGAATGACAAAAAAGAACAGAAGAACCAAAACATTTAAAATTAAATGTAAAGTTCTTTTCTCGAGTCTTTCCTTTTATTAATAAAAAAACGCTTAATTACTATTTTTTCAATATCGCCTGCTGCAAACTACGTGTTCAAGCTACGCACATCTATTGTTTCCCTTTGCCTTACTGAACCATGTTAATCAAGGTACTGATGTCACTGCTAACACTAGGAATAATAACTAAAGTAACAATAAAAAATAAAAAAATAAATAACATCTAAAGTAAATAAATCATGTCTCAAAACTCATTCATAAAATAATCTTTAATGTTACATCAAAACAGTTCCCAGAATCATATATTATTAGCATAAGTAAATCATAAAATTAGATCATAATAATAACTATAAATTAGATCATAATATGTACTCATAACATCTTATGGATTGTATTATGCGATTCTAAAAATTCGCAATTTTAAATACAATAAAAGTAATATCTTCCTTTCTCCAAAAGAAGAGTTTTAAAATGTCGAATTCCATTTTAAATTGCTTCACAAATCAATGCCATCGTCAACAAAGGAATACTAAATTATACATTACTAGCAGCTTCGCTGCCAGTCATCGTCTGGCTTTTAAATGTACCGGAAAAATGGCTGAAGGGAACACTAAACGTTAAATTTAAAAACTGCATAGAATTTTACTCTGCAGAAAATCTTCATAAAAAAAAAGTTATTACGTATAACAAAATTACAATGAAATAAGCAATATCCCGTAATACAAATATTAATTATCCTAATAAATAAATTAACCAACTTTTGGAAGGAGGTTAAGAACTTTGTTTCCTAAAAAAATCACTCAAAACTTTTCAATATTTTCAAAACAGTGAAATGCGCAATAGATAACATAAAAGAATACAAAAACAAAAAATTCTGAAAAGCAAAGTATAATTAATGATATTTTATCTTATATTTTCAAGAGAAAAAAATTACAATGAAGTAAGCTATATCACTTAATAAAAATATTAATTATCCTAATTAAAAGTTAACCAACTTTCCGTTGAAGAAAAAAAAAATCATGCAAAACTTTTCAGTATCTTACAAACACTGAAATAAGAGAAAAATAACATGAAAGCAACTCAAAAAACATAAAATTCCGCGGAGAAGTTTACTTTGCAGAACAACTTTATAAAAAAAAGTAAATAAAAATGTATTTTATATACCGGGTGGCCATAATTAAACTGACAGTGCTCACAGTGTTCTGTAGCGCGATCTATTTGCGAGAATGACGCCACATTTTGTAGGAAGATTAAACAAGATGGGGGACGAAGGATTCCGCGAAAAAACAAATTACTTCCAAAAGTCACCGCTAGGGGAATATTTGGCGCTGTGTAATAGAAACTAGAGTGTTAACAAATGCAAATTAATACGGAATAAAATTACCTTTTATTATGCCCATTTTCTGATTTAGTTCAAGTGCAATATGGCAACACTTTTAAAAAAGCGTAAAATCTACATAAACACCAATAAAGTCTCGTGATCTGCAATATCACGTACGCTGAGCAGAAGAAGAAGTTCTTTATTTAAATTTCACGTTACATACATTCGCACAGTGTTTTCGGGTTTTTGGGTTTTAAAAGGCATTGTGTTACGTTTCGAATCAATCGGATTGAAAGTTTATGTGCAATGTCTCCTTCTTTAGTCGAGCATGCGTTACTGGTCAAATTCTTTTACCTCAACCAGTAAAAAAAAAAAAAAAAAAAAAAAAAAAAAAAATGCGTAAAGGTAACGGTGCTGTGTCAGTTAATGAGTTAAAAGCAATGGTTGCGACGTTTGAGAAAACAGGTTCTCTGAAGGTTCAGTCAGGCAGAGGACGAAAACCTGTACCACAGGATACAATCGAAGCAGTTGCCACGGCGATTGTCGACAGAGGACCAGACAATATTGCTGCCACCTCTAGCGCTCGTGGAGTAGCTCGGAATATGGATATGCCTTACAGTACGGTATAGAAAATCTTACGAAAGATTATCAACTTCTATTCGTACAAGATCAGCCGTGTACAGGAGTTACTGTACCTCGACCATGATAAGCGATTGACTTTTGCTCTCATCTTTCTTGCCAGAATGGAGGTGGATGATGCTTAGCCGTGGAAAATCTTATGGGGAGACGAGGCCCACTTTTACCTGAATGGAACTGTGAATACCCAGAACTGCCGAGTTTGGGATGACAAATCACCACATGCAGTCACAGCAATTCCCTTACATTAACCAAAGGTAACTGTTTGGTGTGGGTTCACAGCGGAATTTATCGTAGGTCCATTCTTCTATGTGAACATTACCCCGACAGGACCGGAAACCTGTTCTGTTACCGGAGAGAAATATCGCCACATGTTGAACAGCTTTGTCATTCCGGCACTTCAGCAAAGACAATACCTGGGGAAACTCATTTTCATGAAAGATGGAGCCCCTCCACACGTTGCTGTACGGGTGCAACAGAAATTCACAACAGAAAGAGTCATTAGCCACTTCTTTCAACTGTATGGCCACCTCGGTCGCTGATCTTACCCCATGCTACTTCCGGCTATGGGGTTACCTTAAGTCCAAGGTCTATCAAGGAGTGGTCCAGGACCTGGCTACGTTGAAGGATAACATATCACAGACTGTACGGGAGATTCCTGCAGACATGTTACTTTCTGATGTTGTGCATACTGTGCACAGAATGCAATATGTGGTCCACAACAACGGCAGCCACATTGAACCTCATTTGAATGCAAAATAAAAGGTAATTTCCGTATTGATTTGCATTTGTTAACTCTCTATTTTCTATTACACAGCGCCAAATATTCTCCTAGCGGTGACGTTTGGGACTAAGTTGTTTTTTTTCGCGGAATCCTTCGTTCCCCGTCTTGTTTAATCTTCCTACAAAATGTGGCGTCATTCTCGCAAATAGATCGCGCTACAGAACACTGTGAGCACTGTCAGTTTAATTATGGCCACCCGGTATATATAAATGACAATGAAATATGCCAATCTCTTAAAAACAGTGACATAAGAAATACGATGAAAAATTGTTGCCAAACCCATATTTCTAAAAGAATGAAACTATTCAAAACGATGCGATTTCATTAAAAATTTATCATGTTTAACGTGTCCAAAAATCAAAGAAAAATAAACTGTTTTTAAAAATAAACTTTTTTAGAAAAAATCCTGTTGAAAAGGTGTTAAGCTCCCTTTGTTAAATAAATTCGTATTTAATCGATTTATTGAAACGCAAAATTTATTTTAAGTTCGTAAAATAGTTAAGTGCCTACGTTTTATGAAGATGTGAAAATGGAGTGCGTGGAGTAAAATCTCGCTTTCCTATAGTCTCAAAATTATGTCTCAAAATGTTGCGTTTTCGTCACAAAACATAAAATAAAAAAATTATAATTCGAATTTTGAAAAAAAAAAAATCGCTTTGAGGTGCACTGGCTCATTCGGTACATAGGTGGTCTAGATGCACCTATGTACCGAATTTCATAGCCGTGAGTCTATTATCTTACGCGCAGCGCGAACGAAAGACACACACACACAGACAGACTCTTTCTTTTATTATATGTAGAGATGATATATTCAGCAGGCTTCCCTTTTCTTTCCAGAGGTTAAAATTCAGATGAGAATATGATGTTGCAAAGATTCGGAAAAAAAAGAATGAATATTTTTATCTCAGAACTATTAGTTAACAGAGTGTAACAGACTGTTTAAGAAAACAGCACAAAAGAAATTTCCTTGAAGAGAGCTTTCTATGACTTTATTCTCAAATCTGAATTACACAGTTTTGTAAAATGACAAGCAAAGTGTTAAATTCGATCATAATTATGATGAGAATACTGCGTCATAAATTGCGTGACAGCTGTATAGCAGTAGCAGAGTATATGCTCTTTTTATGTATCTTTTCTTTAAATTTTTGTAATTTAAAAATATTTTTACAAAATAAAAATTTTTAACTTCTACACGAAAACAAGCAATTCGGGCAGCAGGAAGGAACACAAGATTTTCTTTACACAAAACTGAAAATTAACTTTTGGTCACACTGCGCAAAAAGACACTGAAGGTGCAGAAACTGACTTAATCCAATATTCCAATAAGTTCCAAATGTCAACAAATGGCTGCTCCGTTATGCTAAGTCCCACATTAAACAGCTTTTAAATTGCTGATAATTCTACAACTATTACATGCATATTACTTAAAGTCATAAAATCTTTAATCGAACGTAAAAACAACATAATTCAATCACTTTTAAAGCAAAAAATGCACAATTAACCAATATATAAGAATAAAAAAACTGAGCTCACCGAGGCCGATTGCAACCAAAAAGGAAGATTCACAACCACACATTATAGGAGTCCGATATACAAAATTTCAACGTCCTGAAGCTACTCGTTTTTGTGCTGTTCGAAATATATACATAAGTACGTACGTACAACCGTTGCGAAAAAATCCCTTTCTGAGTCGATTTTAAATCTATTTTTCAATCTGTTTTTGAAGAAAAGAGTCCTTTATTCTGTGCATACATACAGATGTCATGAAGCAATACTCGTTCGCTCTTGTGTTGTGACCGACTACAGATGTCATGAAGATACATCGTTTAAATGGCTTCAATAGCGATCGAAATAGACATTTTTATTGAAATATGATACCCGAAATTTTGCGCGATTACAATACTTTCTTTACAAGGAAGTAAAAACGAAAATAATCAAATTTTTGCGAAACTTTATGAATTTGATCAAACTAATAAATTGAAATCAAATCAAAGTTTTGACGGAGAACTGCGCATATATTTAGAAAATATCAATGCTACAATGTTTAGTCAAACCGAAACATTTTTATTAAGCCCTGTACTAAAAATGTATAAAAAATAATGTCCATCTTTTTAGTTCCGTAAGTGCAATTTAAGAAAAAACATTAGAGTATAGCGAAATATATATACATATATATATAAAGAGGCTCTCATTGCGTTACTTTTATAACACGCTAGATTAAATTACCCTTTCCCAGCTTGCAGCAATCATTTGATACCCCAGGTGAATTTGGCAGATAACTTGGACAACCGAGCAAAGTTCTTCTTGGTGGTAAGATGATCGCTTCATAGATTAGAGTACATTGTCCCAGCACACTTTCATCATTTCTCTACATCGCAAAGAGGGAAGAAATATAGCGGATATCTCCCTAGCTTGATTTATATAGGTACAATAAAGACATAATATACCGATATCTAATAAATAGTAGGGGGTTCTCTGCGAAACACAGAAAATAGTCTATTATACCGAATGTCAAATTGCAATACGCATGACATGCAGTTTATCCTGACATTACCTACTCTTATTTTGTAGAACGAATGCTAGTAATTGTGCAAATACACAATACATTTATTGTAAAATTGTCACACACAGTACAGTAAGATTATTTAAACACATAATACATTTATTTCACTTTATTTTCTGACTGGTTCTTTTTTCCGTCTAATTCCAGTAAAGCTACTAATTGATAATTACTAGGAAAGATTTTTAACATAATTTTAAGATTTATAGCTTCTGTTTATGAAAATTAATTTAAATGATATTTTGTTTTATTTACATAGGTGGCGTCTGTTGTTAGAGTTTTAAGTATTGATAAGCAGAAGCAATCGTTTCCTTTGAGTCGTGCAGTTAGAGCAGAAGAGATTTTTGGATAAAAGAGAGAAAGCAAAACGAAAACGTTATTTATTCTAGTAACTCTACTAATTCACCAGAACTGACACGTGATTAGGATATGTTCTTTAAGTTTCGCATTGTTACCTCGAAAGGATATATTTTGACAACTATTCAGAAATGCGAATAAACGTAAAGAAACAAATTAGCTGATGATGACAAAGCATGCGGGTGCTGTCTACGTAAAGTGACAGTTCTTTTCTTTGAAGTTTTCTAAAGGCCTGTATTTACTTTATATTTAGAATAAAGCAAGTTGCTGTCAGTCATTCACTCCACAGAAGCAGAGCTTGTAAAACTAGTCTAGCTTATTTCAAAACTGTCTTATTTACTGTAACTTCCTTTAGACTTTGCGTAGGATTTCGAGACCATCAGTGGCGTAGTAAATAAATAATCAATTTGAGACCCTCTTCTGTTAATTAAGACATTTATCGGATCCGAAACTTTTGCATCTAATTTTTACTGAATGAGAGGGAAAGAAGATCGATAAGTAAGCTTTATTTTAGGAATACATATAAATCTTCGTCCCTTGGTCCCGGTTTTGAACCCGATCATTCGGAAATGGGCCTTCTCAATTACTTAGACGAAAAGGAAAGTAGTGAAATTGCAATCATATATCATCTGCCTGCCAGGAAAAATCCGGCGCTGGCTCTTTGATGTCCTCGCTCCGAATACAGATTTCAAAAAGATGGAATAAACCGTCTCAGAGTTATGCCCAGTTGACAAGACTGCTAAGTCTTAGTTGGCTTCGTTAAACATGGCTTCGAAATCCTGGTGAAAAACGCTGCTTTGGGTTTTGAAGGTAATTTTCATGTATAATGGAAAATACGTGCCAGTTTCCACTTGTATGCTTTGGACACACCAGCGACAGAGCGGTAAATTCGTTGTACACTCGTAGTTCTGTCCGGGATTGGAATCTCTGCGGAGGGGCTAACCGGTAGGGCATTTTTGTGGTTTTCCCTACGGGTGACATGCACGCAAACTAGCTTAGAACTTCCTCTACGATGGCATTCTTCCCCTTAGGCAGATAGACCTCGAGTGCTTTGTCATAATTAAACAAACCAAATTCTTTGAATATTCTCTAGGAAGACATGCTTTCCTTAAGTAGATATTTTGAAGTTCTTTCCCATTAACGAAAAAAAATATTATGATGGCATCCATTGAATTTACAAACGTGTCAGGAGACCTATAGCATTATAATTAATATATCTGTACTTTACCACTACATAAGATGGCGGAGAGGAATGACATCCTTTCATCGCGAACTACTTAACATTAACCGGAAGAAAAATAACTTACTTACTCCGTTATTATTATACATAGTTATAACAATCAGAATACTTTTCAGTTTGTGGTGCACACGCCCATAAATAGTGCATTTATTTTTCTTAATCGAGTATATGCATCACTCACTGTGCATGTAAGAAACTTCACCCAATTTATGTGGTCTTAACGCAATGGGTAAATTTTAGTAAAGTTGCATTCATCTTACATTGTTTCTTCATGAATTAAGTCTTGTATAAAGACACAAAATCAAATATCGTTCTTAAACATTGAGTGATTCAAAAACAATAGGAAACGTTATCAGGTTCAATGATCCGCCTTACTTTCTTTGGGAACATGCAGGGACCTGACTCGGAACAGGGAGCTTAATAAAGCTATGTTCAATAACTGTGGGAAGTAGACAAGATACACAAGAAGGGTATACAAAACCCTTTATTTTTCACTCTTTACAATAATTTCCGTACTTCGAAATACAGAGACCAACTACTTGTGGTCTGAACGTAAGAATATAAAAATATAACTAAACTCTAACTTAAATTTGGAATAATAAACGTGGAAGATCGGCCTTATATTAACAGGAAGCCGTATGTAGTACAGAGAACTGTTAACACTACAATACGTTTAAAATTATCACAAGGATTAAACCTCTGGCCTGTAAGGCAACCAGCAACCGAGGAAAACTTCTAAGGCAAGCTGCCTGCTTCGACTAACTCCTTCCTCTCTTTCGCTTGGCAAAAAGCCACAACTTAAGTACTTGGCGTTCGCCAGACAAATTTTGCATAAGTAAGTTAACGCTTTTAATTCTGGCCGGAAGTAGAAAATAAGAAGTGATAGTAAAGATTTAAAATAAAATAAACGTTAGTAAAACTTAAGATCCTTACATACTTTCCGCCAGAGTTAATTAGTTTGAAACTGAGGTCTAAAACGACCTTGTTGAAAACTTTTAGCTCTAGAATCTAACGCGAGGCCAATCTTTTACAAACATTTTTCACTAGAAACTAGAAATTAAAAAAAAAAAAAAAATTTGTTTTTACAATAGCAGCTCCATGGACACCCAATTTTTCATCTGTACTGCATCTAAACAGGAGCTTTTATTCAAATCTGGTTCCTTCCAGAGATCTGGAAGGAAAACTAGTTTAATGCAATGTTACACAATGAAATGGCAAGTAACATGCATATTTATATTTCTCTTAACATTCTTATTTCATTCATGACTATTTTAATTATCTCTCCCCGTGCTCTCTGACATGTGTTGTAAAAGAACACCAAACACGAATGTGTTTATGTATACGTGTTCAACACTGCCTCCTACAATCAAAACACTCACGTGTTAAAATTCAACATAACCAGACCTCGTAACACACCCTATCTTCAACTCTAACCCTGAGGTACTATTCTGAAAGTGGCTAACTCTGAAGTGTAGCGTCAGAGAGCCTAACTACATTCATTCAACCTTTAACACATATTCACCATAATTTGGTCTTTTTACAGTAACACGAATAAGTTTAAAATTTTTGGCATTACTTTCACTTTTACCATATCACAGTATTTCTTAACATTTAAAATAACAGTTCACATTGTATATAAGAACATATTAACATGCCGTTAATTTTACGCATTTTCCAACATACATTAGTAGTACATTGTTAACTTCTATTCTTTTCAAAGCAAGTACCAATTCTTCTATATTGAAATACTACATTTCAAAAGTCTTTTAGACTAAAACTTCTTTCTTGCCAGAATGTTTTAAATAAAATTTATACAATAACTTTTACAATATTTAAGTATTTATACATTCCTATTATACATCAACTTTAGTTTTACGCGCGAGTAATTGAAAAACTTAATACCAAAATCGGTAACAACTCATTTCTCGCCTTTTTGGCGATAAAGGTAGACCTCACATGAGGTAAAACTTCTTGAAATCTGCCACTTGCAGTAAGAATGAAAGGTTAACTTAAGTTTGCAAAGTAACATAAAATTTTACTTATCTTTGTGATATTCGGACATTCTTTTCTGAGCCCAGTCCTGGAAGGTAGCGCAGATTCTGGTTTGATTTATCCTCCTTCTTGTGCGGGCTCGCCCCTCAGTTTCTTCCTCTAGAAGCTTTCTTTTTCCTCCAGTTCGCTCACCCTTGAATACCTTCTTTTTCGCCTCTGCTTGTGGTCTTGGCCGTTTGATGGCAGCTGGTCTTGGCGGAACCGGGAAACTTTCGCGTTCCTGCTTGGACCTCGTTGCTGGCCGTTCAAATTTTCCTTGTAACTTTTCCTCCGCCGCTGGTGGCCCTTCCGCAGTTGGGCGACATTTGCTGCGGAGAGTCCTGTCCGATGAGTTGATCTTCCGTTTGGGAGCCAGGTTATAGTTGCCGTTATTTTTCCTGGCTTTCTTTGGATTCGTCGTACTTCTCCCTTCTTCATTCTGGGGGTGTTCGTGAGCTCTCTTTTCTGGACGGTGAAACGGCTTCTTTTTCTTGTTACCTTCAATTTTCCAGCGGGGAAACTTTCTTTTCAATTGCTCCTGCCTCCTAATGGCTTGTGCTTGACGTTGTTCCACCTCTGGAGCTTGTGCCTGCGGTGTCTGCCGTGCCGGATCCTGCAAAAGATCTTGGAAAATTTTCATTTTATTACGATCATAGTAGGGTTTGATTTGATCAATGTTTGCGGAGCAGGTTTCACCATTTCTAGCTTTTAACACTACTACAGCGTGAGTTATTTTTTCTATGACATATGGTACTTCAAACCGTGGAAAAAATTTGGCAGTTTTATCTTCTGGTGCTGAAGAAAGTGAATGCTTAATTTTTAAAACTTCATCCCCTACTTTATAAGTTACTCCCCGTCGTTTCAAATCATAATAAAGCTTCTGTTTTCTCTGTGCTACTTCAGTATTCTTTTTTGCTTCTTTAATTAATTTTTCTATATCACCCATTTTAAATTCTGGGGCTCTTTGTTGAACATAAAATAATTTATCTAACGGCGTTATAATCTTTCTGCCTAAAAATAACTCAGCAGGAGTTTTGCCCGTTGTATCCTGTTTTGCGGTCCTAAGGGCGAAAGCAAATTCATTGACATAGTTATCCCAGCTTTTATGAAAATTCTTAACATAACTACGGATAATTTTCACTATATTTCTATTGACCCGTTCCGCTATATTTGATTGCAGCCAATACGGGACCATTTTTAAATGACGTATGCCCAGTTTTTGGCACATGTCTTCAAATACATTACTTACAAATTGAGGACCATTATCCGATATAACTTTTAGGGGCGCCCCGTATTTTAAAATATATTTATTTAAAATAGAATCAGTAACTAATTTCGCGGAGGCTCGTTTTAAGGGAACAATTTCGGTCCACTTACTAAAATGATCAACCATAACAAGGAGATAGCGACATTTATTTAACTGACTTTTTGGGAAAGGCCCCAATAAATCGATGCCAATTATTTCAATTGGAAATTTTGATTTAATACTATTTAGAAACCCCACCGGGCGGAAATTAATATAATTAACTGCTTGACATGTTAGGCAGGACTGGACATACGCCCTTGTTAACTTTTGCAGTTCAGGAAAATAGACTGCCTCGCGTACGCGTTGTATAGTTTTTCGAATACCAGCATGAGAATCTAAAGGGCAGTCATGCAACTCCTGCAGGATATTTAATCTAAGATTAGCTGGGATAACAGGTCGAAATTCGTTGTTGGAATTCGTAGTTTTTGTATAAAATAATAGACCATCTATTAGTTCGTAATGGGCCGCCCTATTTATTATCGACACATCTTGGTGGCTAAAATTTTCAGGATCCTTTAAATACTCATAAATGCTTCCAAACTCAGGATCCTTACCCAGTTCGGTTATTACAATTTCTCGGGAATTTATTGTACATGCTGTGAGCATTGCCACCTTTACAGTATTACCTTCTTCATTTATTTTAATTCTGGATAGGGCATCTGCTACGATATTTTCCTTTCCGGGGGTATGCTTGATTACCAGATTATATTCCTGTAGCTTGAGTGCCCATCTTATTAACCTTGGGAATAAGTTTTTCCCGAGTACAATCTAGTTACCGCCGCATGATCAGAGTACACTGTTATTGGCGCCTTTCCAAAATAGACTCGGAACTTTTGCACTGCTAACAGAACTGCAAGGGCTTCTCTCTCGGTCGGGGAATAATTTATTTGTGTTTGATTTAAAGTTCGGCTAAAAAATGCCACGGGCTGCTGATTTTCTGAAAGTACAGCTCCTACCGCATAATCCGAAGCATCCGCTGAAATTTCTAAATTCTCATCCTTTTCAGGAAATTTCAACACAGGGGCTTGCGTTAATGCTTGCTTTAATTTTTCGAACGCACTATTGGCTTCGGCCGTCCACGAGAATCTTGCCTTTTTCCTTTTTAATTTTAACAACGGTACAGCAATAGCTGCAAAATCTTTTATAAAGGACCTATAATATGAACAAAGTCCTAGAAAAGAAGAGAGCTTCTTTGCCGTATTTGGCGGCGGATACTTTTGCACAGCGATTATTTTTGATTCGTCTGTCTCGATTCCTTTCTGAGATATTTTGTAACCTAAATATTTTAATTCAGGGGCTGCAAATTTGCACTTTTCGACATTAACTTTTAGACCGGCCTCATTTAATAAAGAAAACACCTGTCTTAAATCCTGTACATGTTAGTCGAGATTATCACTAGTAATAATGATATCGTCTAAATAGATAAATATGGTCTTTCTAAGAACAGGCTTTAACACAATGTCCATACATCGCTGAAATGTTGCCGGTGTCCCTGAAAGGCCACACGGCATACGCAGAAATGCATAAGTGCCAGACTTGGTTATAAAAGCAGTCTTAGGCACGTCCTCAGGCCTAACCCCTATTTGAAAATAACCAGTCGTTAAGTCTAAAGTCGTCATATATTTGGTTGATGTTATGTTCCTTAGAATTTCTTCAATAATAGGTAACGGATATACCGGATATTTAGTTATGGAGTTTAATTTACGGTAGTCAATCGCGAATCTCCACCTTTTTGGATGTGTCAATGGATAGTCATTATTTTTCTTACATAAAACCACCGGGCTAGCGTAACTACTTGAGATGGGCGTTATGATCTTTTTACGTAGAATATCGGTGATATGCCATTCTATAATTTTTCCTTATTCTTATCATACCGGTATGCTTTGTGGCGAACTGGCATTGAATCTCTGGTGTCAATACTATGGTTAGTAACCTGAGTAAATCCTGGAATATCACTAAATAACGAAGCAAATTCACTTACCACTTGTCGGATTCTTCGTTGCTCTTCATTAGGCAGGTGGTCAAGGTTTAACATCGGCGGTTCAGCCTTTTCTTCTCGAACCGGTTTCATCGTCAGCTTAAGGGACGCTTCATTAAAATCCAGCGTTGCTTGTGCCTCTGAAAAAAAATCTATTCCTAAGATAATATGTGCTTGCAGATTCTTTACTATGAAAAACATAACCTTTACTTGTTCGTCCTTGATACGGATGTATAGTGATAATTTATCTATGCACTTACATCTTTCTACTTGCGCCGCTAACACTGTCGTATTATACGAATATATGCGGTATTTCCGAAAATACTTCCTAAAAAAATCTTCTGCCACACAGGAACATTGCGCGCCTGTATCCAGGAGTGCGGTGGTTGGGATATTATTCACCGACACTTCAATCTTCGGAAGAGTCAAATTTTTCACCATTACTGTATTTAACTTGAAGGAAGAGGGATTTTCTTGGCCTTCGGATTTCCACACCCTCCCGTCAGCAGAAATCCGTTTTAGTTTAAATCATTTTTCATTTCTATTCTTTCCTTCTTTTTCCACTGGCCTTGAGACTTTTTTCCTGGATTGCTATTGAACTGTCGACGTTCGCCGGCTGTTTTTGAATGCTCGGGTTTCCTTGCCCACGGATTCGCTTTGCTTCCGTAGCCGTGTGCTTGACTTTGCTGTGGTCTTGGCGCACCAAATTGGTTTCGTTGTTGATATTGGCGTCTTCTTTCAATGTACGCCGTTCTTCTACTTTCAAACTGGATTGCTAGCTCAAATAATTTTTCCAGTATAGTCGGATTCCTTAATTCAATAAAGTCTTGCACTTGGAGAAGTAACCTCGGCAAAATCATTTGAATTATCTCAGGATCCGGGCGGTTTCCAAACAAGAGTTTGAAGACGTGAATTTTTCTTAAAACAAAGCTTGAGAGATTTTCGATTCTTTGCTGATATATGCTGAAAAGTTCCGTTTCTAATTTCGCACGATCCCTTACGACAGGGAAGGCTTTTATTAGGGCAGTCTTGAAATTCTCGTAAGTATAGGAGGGACTTCCTGCTTGACCCAAGAGACTTCTGCCTATACATTTGAACCAGTTAAGCGCTTGGCCCCTCAAAGCGCTGGTAGCTAAGGTAACGTTTTGAAACTCGTGCACGGGGTAGAGCATGAAGTGGTCATCCAATTTTTCCAAAAAACTGGTTACCGGTGAGTTTCCATTAAATGTTGCTTCTGGTTTCATCGAAGCGCGCATGGTCTGGACGATGTAACCAAATCCTTCCAGGGCGGCAGCTGGCATTTCTGGATTCTGAGCCGCTTCTGCAGGCAGCACAGGTTCTTCTTGAAACTCGGCTATGGTT
This sequence comes from Stegodyphus dumicola, assembly GCF_044657685.1. NCBI lineage: Eukaryota > Metazoa > Arthropoda > Arachnida > Araneae > Eresidae > Stegodyphus > Stegodyphus dumicola. The sequence goes on along the minus strand of NC_140771.1, from coordinate 97,013,069 downwards.
ATTCTTCTTCGTTGGGCGGCACTATCAGGTTCAATGTTCCGCCTTACTTTCTTTGGGAACATGCAGGGACCTGACTTGGAACAGGGAGCTTAATAAAGCTATGTTCAATAACTGTGAGAAGTAGACAAGATACACAAGAAGGGTATACAAAACCCTTTATTTTTCACTCTTTACAATAATTTCCGTACTTCGGAATACAGAGACCAACTACTTGTGGTCTGAACGTAAGAATATAAAAATATAACTAAACTCTAGCTTAAATTTGCAATAATAAACGTGGAAGATTGGCCTTATATTAACAGGAAGCCGTATGTAGTACAGAGAACTGTTAACACTACAATACGTTTAAAATTATCACGAGGATTAAACCTCTGGCCTGGAAGTCAACCAGCAACCGAGTAAAACTTCTAAGGCAAGCGGCCTGCTTCGACTAACTCCTTCCTCTCTCTCGCTTGGCAAAAAGCCACAACTTAAGTACTTGGCTTTCGCCAGACAAATTTTGCATAAGTAAGTTAACGCTTTTAATTCTGGCCGGAAGTAGAAAATAAGAAGTGATAGTAAAGATTTAAAATAAAATAAACGTTAGTAAAACTTAAGATCCTTACAACGTGAAACCTGAATATTTGGGAGAATATGGAATATAACCCGACGGATGTTTCTCATAAATGCTCAAAAAGGCATTTTTAATAAAGAAACATTTATTGCCAATCTGTTTTCCAAAACGTGGCTCTGTAGACGTCCCGTAAAAGCAGCTTTTCGTACTAGACTGTATAATGATATCTGAGAATCACCCTTAAGTGTTAGAAAATCGATCACATCAAGATTTGAAACCAACCGATTTCGGGAGACATGCAGAGCCTGAAAACTGGGATTTTGAACAGATGGGAAAACATTAAGGCTTGATAACAAATGTTCTGCGGATAGACAAGCCCCCTTCTTGCGCAATGAAAGCGTAAATTTATACAACGTTTGCCGTTGGGTAAGATAATGTATGCGTAAATTTGGAAACCACTTTGAATCAGCCAAAAATAACAGTCGAAGGTGATAGGCTTTAATACATCATTATAGGCCTCTTTTTCTTTGAGAATGTTCAGAGCGGTACATTTCAAATAGTTTCTATTACAATCGAACGTTAAGCAGCGCTTTTAAGACACAGCAGTATTTCGGTTTGTTTTGTTTAAGCCAAGATAAGGTCAGAGCTAGTTTGCTAGCCAGGTTGCTTAGTTAAATTTTGAAGCCGTCAGGCTAGAAGTTGGTCGAATTTCATGCTACCTAAGAAGACCAGGCTTTATACATTATTTATTCTAGTTTATTCTAAAATTTATTCTAGTTGTATTTCAGATGAAGAAAGTACGTTTGGTGAATTATAAAAGATACCAACTAGAGGTACAATATTAAATAACGTTACTCTTTTGCAAAATGTTTTGTTAATAACACAAAATTTTTACAGTTCTTGAAGTAAACAAAATACATCTTGATAAATTATATGTTTAAAAAATAATATCCTAAATCTTTAATATTACATATAACACATTTAAATGTAGGAATGCGCAGCTAAAATTTTATTCCCCGTCATAAATATTTCTTTCTTCTTCAACTGAAGAAATATTCTGAATTAAGAATTCTATGCTAGATTGATATTGACCCTCCATGCGTGAACGATATCGCCGAAAGAATAAATTTTTAACATGACTCGACAAAAAGAATTGTATCGTCAATGATTCGATTCGCTCTTCGTAACTCGCAATAAATATTCCTTTCTTCTCTCTTCACACACCTATCATTCCAAATAGACAAGCTGTGAAATAAGACATTCAGTTTTCAAATTTTCCATCTTTTCCTTCACTTCGTTGCTGAAATTGTAATTGAAAATAATCCTGCCTTTGTTTAACAAAAGGGACATACGTATATATGTATTAAAAATTTAGTTTTGATCAAACTAAAAGGTAGATAAAGAATGGAGACAACAAGCGACTCTAACAATTTATTTTTGGATTTCAACGTTAATCTGTTTATTCGTATCACTATTAAAGAGAAAAATTTATTTGGTTTTCTATAGTAAAAACTATATAAGTTTATTATATGAATAATAATCTTATAATAGTAGGAAGCTTATTATTGAAGCAGCCCAAGTAACTTAAGGAACTTGATGGAACGCTGCGTTTACTTCAGTATGATGCATCTGTTAAAAGGATTTACTTTAACCCTTCGACGGTTACGGGATCGAGCAATTCTTTCCTCCCACACACGCGCGATATCTGTCAGCTGTAAATTTGTAATGCAATTGCTT